>NC_143258.1:32305846-33555846 GCF_984573655.1 Nuphar pumila | reverse complement strand
GAGTATGAAGCATTGATACAAGGTTTGAGAATTCTGCAGGACTTCAATGTCAAGAGAGTGCATGCCTATGGTGACTCGTTGCTCATTGTCAGTCAGGTCAAAGTTGAATGGCAAGTGAAAGATCAAAAGCTGGTTCCTTATCAAAAGATCGTCTTAGCCCTCATCGATAAGTTTGAAGAATTTCAGCTCTTTCACATCAAGAGAGATTTTAATCAAGTAGCTGACAACTTGGCTAGCTTAGGCTCTATTATGACTTTCAAAGATAGTGAATCTTGTCCTTCTTTTAAGATTGGTAGACTCGATCAACCTGCCTTCTATGAATACCCCAAATTTTTTAAAATTTTGTAAAAATTCTTTTTTTGCTTCTGGCCCCCATTTTCTGAATAATCGAGTCAGTTTTGATCAAAATTCTACTTATTTCTTGGATTCACTGGAATCCAAATCCATTTTCTATATCTGACTCAATTTCATATCCGGATCCAATATCAAAATCCAATTCTGAGCCCTGTTATCTAATTTTCAAATTGAAATTATAAAAATATCAAAAATAGTTTTTAAATGGCTCAGACAGTCAATCCGGTATCCATTTGGATTCACTGCTCTGTATTCCTCGATTTGAGGTCCAAAACTCAAATATTTCCTCAAAACCTTGGATCCAAACCCATTTTCTGAAGAAATTTCCAAAGTTTAACCCTGAATTCTCAAAAAACCCCTCTTTTGTAAATATTTTCAAATTTTTACAAAAAAATAGTTTAAAATCCCTTATTTTCCCATAGTTTTAGAGTTTTTATTTCAAAAGCACAAAAAAATAGAAAATATAGAGAAAAGAACAAAAAAACAAAAAAATAGAACAGAAAATACAAAAAAATGGCTTTTAAAAGCCCATTTTTGAAAGTCAGGTTTTATGAAAACCACTCTTTTGAGAAAAACTTTTGAAAGGACCACTATTTTGGATTTTTTCAAAAAACTCTTGGACCTAATATGCAAATTTCCTAACGGTCTCTCGTTATAAAGAGAGACCGCAGCAGGCGAAGAGAAGGCATCCAGTTTCTGCCTATCCACTATCCATTTAGCATCCATCTTTGAGCCTCTCAATCCCCTCTTCTTCCTCTTAGCATTTTCCTCCCTCTGGGGTTTCCCCTGCAAGAGATGAAGAACGATCCCTCTTCAAGGCACTTCTTTTACAGTTGCCTAAAGGAGATCAAATCCTCTGCAAAAACTAGGTAAGAACTCCTCTTCCGTTTTCAATTCTCTGTAGATACCTTCTTACATTGTTGTTCTTCGTTTCTCTTTTGTTTTATCACCTCTCATTTGTCTTTATATTTCAGATTTTTTTGGTTCTGCCCCATCGAAGCATCCATGGTAGCATTGGTTTGCCTATAACAAATCAAATTACCTCAAATGCAACAATAATGGAATAACTCAATTCCGACATTTTTTTCTTTTCTTTTTTATTATTTTATTTCACAGTTCATTTTTTTGTTGAATCTCTGCACTTTATATAAATGTACATATCAGTTTATGATCGATATTCCTTTTATTGTTTCATTCTCTGTATCTTTCGTTTTATCTTTTACATTTCCATTTTTTGTTATGCTATTTCTTGTTTTGATCCGCCATTCACCTCCCCATTACCTCTGATCGACTCTTCCTCTTCCTCCTTCCTCCCGCTTTCCCTCTTCTTCATCCCCTCTTCTTCTGGTTCTCCCCAATTAGCAGAAAAAGATCGACCATCCTTGCAAGGTTCACGGTAAGTAACCCTCCTCTTCTATTTTCGATTTTCTGTAAATATTTTTTTTACAACATTGTTCTGTTTCGATTATATTTTTTTCCTCGTTTCTTTTCTCTTTCTTTTAATGCATCCATGGTGGGATCGACCTGCATGTAGCAGGATCAACCCATCCATTGCTACATCAATAGAACATCTATATTCCAACAGTTTTTCTTTCTCCTTTTGTAATTCGTTTCTGAATTCTGTTTGATTTATTCCTGTATCCTGTTGTCATTCTAATTTTCAATTTACCTTTGGTTTCCACGATTCATCTGATTTCTTGTTTTACATGCTTTGATAGTATTCATTTGTATTTCATTTTCTTTTATTTATAATATTTCACTCATTCTAATTGCATATGTACTTCATTGTACACGGTAATTCTGTGCCTCTAATCTAATCCACCAGGAAATTCCATTTGATTTGTTGTGAATTCGTAAGTAGAGTAGACGTACCCCTATTTTGTTTAATGTATTTCTAGCAATGTCGTCCGCTGTTCCTTTTCTTTCTTCTTCCTTTTTCCGTCCGTGCATCTCTGCTTCAAACTGTTTACACCATCCTTATGTTCTCTTTTAGCGTTGCCTGTTTCCCTGAAGATAGGAAGATGTGTTTGCTCTCTATTACAGGGCTCTAGTTAACCAGTCACCTATCCGACTTGCTCTTGATTATATAAAGGCAGTTTTTGTATCACCAATATGGCATTCACAGGATCTACATGTAGTGTTAGCATAGCATTCACGTAACTAAAGAATGCCACGATGCATGGATTCAATGATGTAAGAATAGAAAGAAAAGCAATGAGAGTAATGCAAAGGGGCCTACTAGCATAATTTCAAGTGTTTCCAAATGTGCACATGGAAATCCATTACAGTTTTTCAAAAATACAACTACAGCTCATGTTCTTTGAAGACTTAAAAATATTGCCTCATTTGAGGAAATAATACTATTAGTTTCTTTTTCTTTTTTTCTTTTTAGATTTACTTTGTTAATGGTAAGTTTTAACATTTGTTACATATCCCTTTTCTGAATCTGATCTCGGTTCTAACATTTTGATTTCGCCACTAGAATCATGCCTCATCAAGTTCATCTCAAATATGAGATTTCACTGTGTGCTTCAGTTTAGACCATCCTCTGATCAGATTCATTCTGATCCATCATTCATAACACCTAAGCCACTGAACCCTCTACCCATTGACATGAAATTGGATTGTCAGCTCCTGCATTATATCTTCTATGATCACAAACAAAAGATTCCAATAATGATTCAAAACTAGGATTAGTTCTTTTTGCCATATGCTTGCAAATACCATTCCTACAGTAGGCAATCATAGTAGGCACCGAAATCTGCAAACATTTTATTAATATGACTTAAGTGTCCTTGTATATCATGCTTATCTCTATGGAAGTCATCGATCTGTAGTAATTGATGTTTGCACTCACAAAAGGGGTGAAATCATAATCATCCTCTAAATACTGTTTGCCCATCAAGTCTGATTATGCTCTGCGCTTGTATATTCATAATACAATATCCCTCTATCACTTGCTTGCCTGATTGTGCTTTGTGTTTGTTTATCATGGAATGATGTTGTTTGATATGAAACCACTTGAGTATCCTTTCCCAAAGTATTGTTTGTAAAGCTTCTTTGTCTGAAAAGTCGAAGTCTCAGCAAACTCGGGGCATTAAATCCAATGTCATGGTACTTCTTGGAACCACCTATGGTGATGGTGCTATACCAGAGGGTTCGGATGGGCCTTCATCTGTTAGGTCTCATGATGATCTTGAAGAAGAATACACTCAGTAGTACATTAAGATATTGATTTGCAACAGAAAATTCAAACCGAACAATGTTGTCAAACATAGGCATGGTGAATATTTTTCTCTTGGACTAGATGGGACAGCCATTAGCTCCCTTGTCTGCTTAACATGCCAGTGTTGTGATTGACCAAATCTTCGTTGGGATATTATCAACTGCCGAGAGATATCCTTCTTACCTGCAATTTGTTCATAAGAGTAGAAGACAACCCTGACAAAGATCTGTGTATCCAGACACCAACTATAACTACTTTGATCACGGATGATGTGAGAAGGTGGTTTGGCATCAAGAAATTAATGTTGGAGTGTACAATCCAGAGAAGGAGCTGACACCTCTGGAAAGCCACCTAGAAATGTCATGTTGGTAGACCACTCTATGGGTGGATTTGCTGCTACAACCACACTCTTATCCCTCCCCTCACTCACTACCTATGCACAACCCCACCTAATGCATTTCACATCCCCACTTCACTACAACATATGCAGTCATTCACAACACCTTCCCTGCCAGCCACACACTCCTGTAGCTGCATCTTACCTTCACAAATACACATCCCTTCATTACTTGTTTGCTGGGATTTTCTGCATCAATGCACAAACCTCTGCTACAACCTCCTATCACAGGTCCTCACCTCCACCTTCCTTCATATACACCCACCTTTACACAATACTCTTACTGTAGCCACACTGTATCCTTCACAAATACATCAAGCATATTCACAACCCCTACATAACCTACCTACCAGCAAATCTCCCATCGGTCTATACCCTGCAACCCACGACAGTAGTTCATTCACATTGTCTCTTCAGTGCCCTGCTGTGTCACACCTTCAATACTGCCCTACACCATCCACCTTCCCAAGCCTGCATTCCATTCTCAGTGGCATATAATTTACCTTCTGTCCAGCACCTTATTCTTCATTGCATCCACACTCCTTCACTTCCCCTACACCTATCTACTATGCCTCATTCCTCCATTACCCAGCATCCATACTACCATTCTCATTACCCAGCCCATTCCCCTGTGCAGCTATCATACATTTATATTTTCCTGCTAAATGCATTGTTCACCACAGCCACTTACACTTCACAGTAAAATTTTCTTAATCATTGTGGCTCTCACACGCCTATAGCAGTACCCAACACTGTTGTGGTTTTCATTTTGGACACTTACAACAGTTGTAGCTCTCATATGCTCACAACAATGCCAAGCACTGCTGTGGTTTCCCTGTACTCCCAATCAACCCCAGCACATCATCCCACTATTTACCCCTCTACCATTTGCAGAAAATCATCCCCTTGCTGCCCTGTTATAGCATCATCCATGCATTCACCTGTATATTCCATTTCTACCTACAGTAGGCTCACTGCCACAACTTCACACAACACCTTCGTCTCACTGCTGCATTTCATTCTTTCATTGCTCCCCTGTGTATTTACAACATAACAATGATTTTCTGCACTTACCTTCCTCACCACACCCCTCTTGTATTATATATTATAGCACCACACCCCACTGTGCTGGGATCTTACTTCCAACACCATTGTTTGTGGCTATAGCCTTCCCCTACATGATTCATTATGTTCACAAGCATATTTGCATTCTCCTTTCAGAAAATACATTTTACCTACATTTTAGTGAGAATATCTCCATCCATGCATAGATATAACACATAGGCATTATACGTAGGTGCATGCGTTTTTCCATTTCAACATAAGTAGGGTACTATAGTCATATGCATGTTTTTAGTGGCTTTGTGCTAACTTTGTTTTGCAGGAAAGATGTAATATATCAAATTCCTTCTTAGATTAGGATTCTCTAATTTTAATTTCAATTTCAATGATGTAATAGCTAGATATTAATGAGAATCTTTATTTTTCAGCATTAGAATAGAATGTATGAGCACAAAATTACTTGTTTCATATCATTTTTTTGCTTTTATTTCTGAAAATCTACAATAATGAAACACGAATGGCACACACACCATTCTAATAAAAGGTAATTAAATCCTAAGTAGACAATTTGCATTTATGGTCATAGTCAAAATGTGAACAATACTTAGGGTTTTTATCTTTTATGGAATAACATTGGATCCATGTTGGGTCTCCTTCAAAAATCATCATATTTTCTGAAATTTTCTTCCTTTATCAGAGTTTAACTTGTAAATTAACTTAAAATATATATTGATGTCCATAGTCAGGATATATTTAAAGTTAATTTCATTTCAAACCCTACAAAGGCACCAAAAATGTATTCTATTCTTTATTTGAATTTAAATATAGATTATTTTATAATACATTTGTGACCATAGTCATGAATGTATTATATCTTCAATCTTATTTCAATTCTCCTAAAGAATGAAATATGCTTTTTCAAATATTCAATTTTCAACACTCTTTTAATTCATTCATCATTTTAAGATAAAACTGCATCATTCTTTCAAATCATTTCAAGTTATCTTCAAAATCCAAGTGATTTTGAGATATATTTCTAAATATTTTCCTCACTTCTCAAATCAGTTTTTGATTTTTATTTATAAATTCAAATTTATCTTCCTATTTTCAATTCTATCTTATTTAAAAATTCAAACTTCAATATCCCAGTTTCAAAGTTCAATACAACTTTGAAATTCCCAGATTCATCTCCTGATTTAAAAAATTCAAGCTTAAAATTAAAGTTTATTCTCTATTTCAAATTCCAAAATCTTCAAGTTCTATCTAAGATCGAGTCTTGATTCTCAATCCAATTCATTTACCTAAAATCAAAGTTTTGAGATTGATTCTGAATCTTAAAAATTTGGTTTTCTCTAAATTCAAGGCAGATTTCATGATTAATTCAGGATTTCTCAAATCCAATTCTAAATTCAATTCCATTTTCGATTTCCATTTCTTAAATTCGGATTTCTTAAATCCAATTCTATTTTTAAATTCCATCTGGATTTCTCAAATCCAATTCTAGATTCAATTCTATTTTTTTTGTCTGAATTTCTCAAATCCAATTCTATTTTCGAATTGCATTTAGATTTCTCAAATCCAATTCCATCTTCTAATCCCATCTGGATTTCTCAAATCCGATCCATCTTCACATCCCATCTGGATTTTCAAGATTTATTTTTCAAATTTCATCTGGATTTCTCAAATCCAATTCCATCTTCTAATTCCATCCAGATTTCTCAGATCCAATTCCATTTTCAGATTCTATTTGGATTTCTCAAATCTAATTCCATCTCCAAATCTCACCTTGATCTTCAATTCCAAATTCAAATCCCAACTCTATTTTTGAAATTCACTTTTCAAATCTATTTCCCAAGTCTAAATTCAACTTCCAAATTCAATTCTTGTTTCAGGTTCTGAATTCAAAACTCAAGATCAAAGATCCCTTTTCAAAATCGATTTTTGAGAATCAAAATTCAAAGTTCATTTTGATTTTGAAGTTTCATTTTTACTTTAAATTCTATCTCAGTTCCAATTCTCATTTTCTCTTCCTTTCTTCAATTCAAGATCTATTTTTCAAATCTCTGATTATTCCAAGACTTAGAACTTCAAGTCTCTTCTTCCAGATCTATTCCAAGTTCTAAGTTAGAGACAAAATCTAACTTTTCCAAATCAATTTTAAAAACCATTTTTTTAAACTTATTTCAAAATCATTTCGATAATCCCAAAAGTTCTAAAATTATTCTTCTCAAAAGCATATATCCTTGCATTTGCATTACACAAGCATGATTCTTTGTGCTTTTTTAGACTTAGAATAATTTTTTAGAAAATATTTAGGCAAAGCAAAAGGCATAAGTTTGATCCTTGGTTCGATTACCCCTGGTAAAGGCGCTAGGAACAATTGAACCTCATACCGATGAGCGAATCCCGTCTCTCCATTTTTCCGCAAAATTTTCAAAAATGGAGGCGAGTAATTTCGAAATATTTTTTTAGGTCAAGTGAGGCCTTTGCAAAAGAGTTCCTCCCTTCTTTCTTTTTCTTTTCTCTTCTCTCTTCTTTTCTATCTTTTATTCCCCTTCAGAAAGGGAACAGAGGCTAGAAAGGAAAAGAGAGGAAAAAGAAGAATGAGAGAATTTTTTTTGCAATGATCACACCTTCCTCCCAGTTACGTAAATCAACCAGGCTGAGCCAAAGAAGAAGCCTGGGTACCAAGATATTAAGAATTTTATTGAAACTGGTGAGCTTCCATCAAAATTGTTAAAGAGAGAGCAGATAGCAATTAAGTGCATGTTTGCCCGATACTTTATTTTGGCCAATGTCCTTTTGTAACGCCCCAGATTTCCAAAACAAAGCTAAGTTAAAATTTTCGTGAATTTCTTTTTTTTTTCATTGCAGCGGAACTTAGAAAAGCTTTTAGCAGCGGAATCAGACGATAATGAGTCGTCAGTTTTAGAAAACTCCGAGCACGTTGCAGGTATGTGGCCAAGCAACTCATTGACCACCAAAGTCTTCCATTTTATCGAAAACCACATGTTTATTACAACACTACTGCTTTAAAAAAGCAGTGTAGGTT
Organism: Nuphar pumila; assembly: GCF_984573655.1. Taxonomy (NCBI): domain Eukaryota; kingdom Viridiplantae; phylum Streptophyta; class Magnoliopsida; order Nymphaeales; family Nymphaeaceae; genus Nuphar; species Nuphar pumila. Next base: position 33,547,755 of record NC_143258.1, on the reverse strand, counting down.
CAATAAAAGGAAGCAGTGCAACTCTCTCTAGAGAAACCCTGGAACTCGATGCCGCCTTGCTCCGCATATCGTCACGCAGGTCCAACACCTGAAATCCCCATTAAACGGGGTCAGAACCACTGATGGTCTGGTAAGCATGCAATCATATAACCATTCAACTCAAGCAATGCGTTTGATCACTCAGGGTCGCAGTTCGTAATAACGACGCTCAAGCCTCCAAGACTTAGCGTATATCGCAAGAGCCTTCTCAGGGCTATGAGTTGAACATCTACGCAAGTCTTCATGACTTTGCATAAGCCTCTTCAGGGCTGTGAGTTGGAATAACCGCTTAAGTCTTTACGACTTAGCTTTGACCTCTTCAGGGTCACGAATGGATGTCTAGCTCAAGCCTTTATGCTTGGCACATCTGTATCCTACGAATCTAAGGACAACTCTCCGAGCTTCGCTTAGTCGTACGGATATCAATGGGGTTCTTTCCCAATCGGTCCAGTAGTATACCGACCATGACACCTTCATAAAGGTTATGCAGGACTGACTCAACAACGTCATCCACTCATACATTCAAAGTATCGTTGTACCTAAGCTAATGCTTTGTTTCGATAATTGCACCTCCCCCTGGGCTTAGGGGACTCATATCTGGGCGACAACGCGACGATCTGGGGGTTGAATATTTTATGTATTTTAGATACCCCAGAGGCCTGTTGACCCCATCCCCCTAGTAGGACGGTACAACATACCAGAAGAGATCCTTACTAGGTATCCGAATGCATTCTGCTACTGCAGTAGTTGGGTTCAATCCTTAGATATTTAAGGATAACCACGACCTCTATACCTCTGAGTGACAGAGGCCATCAATGAACTCTATCAGGTTCGGGTGAAATATATGTCACTCAAGGCTGCGCCATCACCGTCTTCCTCGGTGAGAAATTCTGAAAGGGGCCTGCCGGTCTTACAATTACTTGGCGAACATTGCATGCCTATAGGGCAGCCTTTGAGAAGTATGTACCCGACCCCAATCAACCACACGGTTTTCACCGTGGAACAAAGGTTTTATTCATATGCATGCTTAACTCTGCTCTCGGCACTTCGGCCTTGATGAGCACTTCACCTCTTTCGGTGGAAACAACACACTCCGGCTCAGCGACCCTTACGAGTCTGGTTGTCTGATAATTCTTAATGAGCATGCACATGACTCGATCTCTACGGATCGGCTACTCGGCGTATTTTTACGTAACGAGTTCAGGACCTCATCAAGGCGCTACCACTACTTTGGCGCAACAGCTCTTACAAGTATGGTGCCCTTGCAGGTGTCAGGGAGACGAGTCATTCTGACTTCGTTGAAACAAAGGGTATCGTTGTGCCACTTAACTGGTTCTGGCAGCTCTTTTGCCAACCATTCTGTCAGCACCTCCTCTGCTCTACTGGCAGTGGTGTGACGAACCCTTCTACATCGTAGAAGGCGTTCCATAAACTGGGTAGCACTCATGCTACGTTCTTTCTGAGCTATTCTTAGCTCCTTCAGAAATTTCAGCAGCACTTCCTCTCTTTAACGGAGAAAGCATGCGTTTCTTTTATCCATTTCAGCGGCATCTCCCCTCTTTGGTGGGAAATCGCTACGCTTAGCTCGGGAAATGGATGCGCACCGTTGTGCGTACTTTGCATCCATCCAGGTTGCAAGAACCCTGAGCCATAGCCAAGCCATACGTAATTTATTTAGTCTTTACGTAAAGAGCATTTTGCCAAAAACCGAAGCCTTTCCAATAGGGGCTTCATTCGTCAAGCAGAATCTTGAACGAGGAGCGATAAGGGAATCGCATTGGCAATTTGGAGTTTGATCTCCATTTGAACGCTCATTTACGTGCCATATATGTAGTATAAGCAGAAACCTGTGCTTTATACAGCGGCGGCGTAAAGGAAATGCATATACTATTGTTCAGGGTGTGTAACTGAACGAAATATTCTACATATATAACAAAACAGGAGCCTTGGCATCGTTCGACGCGATGGCGTAAGTAAATAAATAATCGGAAGTACAGAAAGCAGGGAGCCTTGGCATCATACGACGCGACGACAAAGGTAAATTACATAGCCTGTGCGATATAAGACGCATCGGCAGGATCAGCAGATATACACCTAGATCTGTATCCAACGAAAGTTACGAGGCGAGCGAGTGAACACCAAAGTATCCTAGAGGGCTCAACCAAGAACTAGGGTGATATACTATTTTTGAAGAACGCATATACTGCGCATTCGAACATATATATCTGACAATAGTTATGAGGCGAGCGCATGAACACCGAAGCGTCCTAGAGGGCTCAACCAAGAACTAAAGCAAGATACTACTTCAGAAAGTATATGTTATATACAAACAATCAAATACTTGAGAGAGATGGATTAATGAAGCGAACTTACTTTAAATTGCGGAAGGAACGGCTCCGGTTGCTTCAAACGCTTCGAACGAGGCTCGACTTCGAAAAAGGATCAACTTCGAACTTCAGACGAAAAAGGACTTGGACTTTGACTTTGAACCAAACCAGGTTCAAGTCAAGTCAACTGGGTTCAGACTTAGGTCAGGTAGGTTCAGACCTAGGTCAGGTGGGTTAGGACCAGGTCAGGCAGGCTCAGGCTAAGTCAAGCAGGCTCAGGCTAAGTCAGGCAGGCTCAGACCAGGTCAAGTGTGCTCAGGTGGGCTAGGCTAGGTAGGGGAGGTTTGGAAAAGGAGGAGAGAGAGAGGGGTTGGTGATTTTTAAAGAGAGGGGGGGTCCTTTATTTATAGGGGAGGTTGCTTAGGGGCTAAGCAACCTTATTTACCCTTTTGCCCTTGGGCTTTCTGAGAATCCCTTCCATGGAAGGTGCTGGAAGGAGCTGGAAGGTCCTGGAAGATGCTGGAAGGTGCTAGAATATTCTAGAATCTTCTAGAATATTTTCTGAGAAATATTTTTGTGGGTCCCACCAACATTTCTGTGGGTCCCGCAAGAATTTCGGGTTTTTCGGCAATTTTTTTCTGAAAAATTCTGAGTACGCCATTCCCTTCGTATTGACGTAACTAAGAAAGTTGGCTCGCACGAATCCTTTGATTTTGTTCAGATAGGAAGTTATGGCTTCCAGAGTGTTTGAGCATATATTCGCGATTCGACGAATATCCTAAGTGTAACTAGCTCGCAGGAATTGATTCGTTTCGCATTCTGAGAAAAATGCTATTTCTACCGGTAAATGCCTCATGAATTTTATTCAGATATTTTCTGAAAAATTGCGGGTCTTACATCATTACCCCCTTAAAGGAATTTCGTCCGCGAAATTCAGTTAAGAGTACAAAGTGAAGAGTTCAGGATATTTATCCCGCATATCCGATTCAGGCTCCCAAGTGCAATCATCGATTCCATGATGCTGCCACCTCATTTTAACAAGTGAAATGACCTTCGTTCATAGCACTTGCTCCCGTCGGTCCATGATCTCTACTGGCCTTTCTTCTACCGTCATATCTTCTCGGATGTCAATATCTTCATGTTGAATGACGTGAGAAGGATCATGAACGTATTTCCTAAGCATTGACACGTGAAATACGTCATGTATTTGCGCGTATCGCGATGGCAATGCTACACAGTAGGCAGTCTCTCCGATTCGTCTCAAAACTTTGAAGGGACCAACGAATCTGGGGCTGAGTTTCCCCTTCTTTCCGAAACGAAACACACTCTTGGTTGGGGAGACCTTGATAAAAACCTTATCTCCAACTGCAAAAGTGAGTTCCCTACACCGCTGATCGGCGTAGCTCTTCTGTCGACTCTGAGCAGTCAGTAGCTTCTTTCTGATCATGTGGACCTGCTCAGTATAATGCTGCAACACTATAGGCGAGTCCAAGGTTCGCTCACCCACTTCACCCTAATGGATTGGTGATCGACAGGGTCGCCCGTACAAGGCTTCATACGGTGCCATCCCAATGCTAGCGTGGTGGCTATTATTATAAGCAAATTCAGCCAACGCTAGGTGGGAATCTCAATCACCCTTCCATTCCAGCATACAGGCTCTTAGCATATCTTCAAGAGTCTGTATGGTTCGTTCTGATTGCCCATCTGTTTGGGGATGGAATGCTGTACTGAACTTGAGTTTCGTCCCCAGGGCTCTCTGAAGCTGCTCCCAAAAGTGAGAGGTGAACTTCGGGTCACGATCAGATATGATCGAAATCGGCACTCCATGAAGTCTAACAATTTTCCGAATGTAGATTTCCGCCAATCGTTCAGTTGAATATTGAGTGTTGATTGGCAGGAAGTGAGCAAACTTGGTGAGTCTGTCCACGATCACCCATATTGAATCGTGTTGTCTCTTGGATCGAGGCAGTCCAACGATAAAATCCATCGTAATGCCCTCCCATTTCCATTCTGGAATCTCGATCCGTTGCATCTTTCCGCCAGGGCGCTGATGCTCGATCTTTACTTGCTGGCAGATCAAACATTTAGAGACAAACGTAGCCACATCACGTTTCATACCCCTCCACCAGTACTTCCTCTGCAAATCTCGAAACATCTTCGTACCCCTAGGGTGGATAGTATATTTGCTACTATGGGCCTCCTGGAGTACTTCCTGTCTTAGCTCAGGGTTATTTGGAACCCAAATCCTTTCTTCCATCCATATTCCTCCATCTTCTTTCAAATGAAAGAAAGTGTCATCTTTTTCAGCACGAGCTTTCAATTCCAAGTACTGGGGATCCTTGAATTGTTCGACTATGATGCGATCGAGGAGCTCAATGTGGATCGTCAAACATGACATTTGGATCCTGCCAGAATCAGCCAAAAATGGCTTCCAGTTGACGAAATCCTCCATCAACTTCCATTGTCCGGTTAGGCTGGCCAGAGTGCCAACAGTCTTGCGACTAAGGACATCTGCTATAACATTCGCCTTTCCAGGGTGATAGGAAAGCGTGAATTCATAGTCTTTGAGGAATTCCAGCCATCGCCGTTGCCGCATTTTGAGTTCTTTTTGAGAAAAGAGGTATTTTAGGCTTTTATGGTCCGACATGACCTCAAATTTCTCTCCATAAAGGTAGTGTCGCCATATTTTAAGTGCGAACACTACCGCGGCAAGCTCAAGATCGTGGGTTGGATAGTTTTTCTCATGAATTCTTAACTGACGGGATGCATAGGCGATTACTTTGCCATGCTGCATCAATACGCAACCTAGACCTGTTCCTGAGGCATCGGTATAAGCAACGAAGCCTCCCTGACCAGAAGGTAAGGTAAGGACAGGGGCAGTGGTAAGCCTCTGTTTGAGAACCTCAAAGCACTCCTTACACTGGTCAGTCCATTCAAACTTGACTCCCTTTTTCAACAATTTTGTCATCGGTACGGCGATTCGGGAGAAGTCTTGTATGAACTTCCGATAATATCCGGCAAGTCCAAGGAAGCTGCGGACCTCAGTGATATTTTCTGGCTGCTTCCAGTCTATCACAACTTCGACCTTCGCAGGATCCACTGCGATTCCATCTTTTAAGATCACATGGCCAAGGAACATCACTTTGTCTAGCCAGAATTCACATTTTGAAAACTTGGCATATAACTGATTATCTTGAAGGGTTTTCAAGACGATTCTCAAGTGCTCCTTGTGTTGTTCCTCATTCTCTGAATACACGAGAATGTCATCAATGAAGACGATGACGAAAGTGTCTAAGTATGGCTTGAACACTCGGTTCATCAGGTCCATAAAGACAACAGGCGCATTAGTAAGTCCGAAGGGCATTACTACGAACTCATAATGGTCATATCTCGTTCTGAAGGCAGTCTTAGGTATATCCTCTTTCTTAACTCTGAGTTGATGTTACCCAGACCTGAGGTCGATCTTGGAGAACACTCTTGCTGTTCTGAGCTGATCGAATAAGTCCTCAATCCGAGGCAACGGATACTTATTTGTAATGGTTGCCTGGTTAAGCATCCGATAATCGATGCATAACCGAAGGGATCCATCCTTCTTCTTTACAAACAGCACCGGGGCTCCCCACAGTGATACACTCGGTCGGATGAACCCTTGTTCCATCAGTTCCTCCAACTGACACTTCAACTCACTGAGTTCAGCTGGCGCCATTCGATACGGGGCTTTGGATATCGGCGTTGTTCCAGGTAAGGATTGAATTCCAAATTCAACCTCACGAAGTGGTGGAAGTCCTGGCAATTCCTCAGGAAACACTTCGGGAAACTCCCGAACCACTTCCAAACTCTCAAGGGATTGGATATTTGAGCCTTCAGCTGAAAGGCTAAGTAGGAAAGCTACACAACCCTTCCTAAGGTATTTCTGAACCTTAAGAGCTGATATAAGCCGCTTTTGTGGAACTGACTTGGATATCCGGTATTCTATCTTAGGCATCCCTGGTCGTGATAGAATCACCCTGCCTTCTCGGCATAAGATTCTGGCATGGTTCTAGGCTAACCAATTCATTCCCAGAATGACATCGTACTGTACCATATCGATTAGGATGGCATCGGTAGGCAAGTGTTGCCCCGCTATCTCTATATTCAAATTCTTGATGCAATGGATACATTTGGTGCATGAACCCAACGGGTTGTATACTTCGATCATTTTATCCATCGGTTGTACCGAGGCGTGGAGTTGTTCAGTAAAATCATCGGAGATAAAGGTATGAGTAGCACCACAATCAAACAAGACGTAAGCTACATGTCCATTAACAGGAACGGTGCCTTCAATGAGGTCACCGGTTTCGACTTGTTCAGTCGTTACAGCGTATACACGACCTACAGCAGGCCTTTGTTCTACTCTAGGTGGGGGTCGTTGGACTTGTGTTCGTTGTGGTATTTGTTGAGAGGGTCCGGCAGATCCGGCATTCCTCCGTTGCTCATCAGCAAGCTTCTTCCTGCACTGTCTTGCAATGTGGCCCATTTTGCCACAGTAGAAGCATCCACCTGTGTCACGTGGACATGGTCCTCTTGCGTGATTTACATGGCATTTTGGGCAGTTTGGGTTGGACTGCAGATTGTTTGGAGCCATGTTCTGCCTTGGCCTCACAACCTGTTGAGTAACATTCCCACTTTGGAACCTTTTCTTCTGAAAGGGTTGTCGTGAACCCTGGCCACTTGGAAACATTCTTTTCTTGTTCCCACCATCAACTACGGGCCTTTTTGCTAGGATCACTTTTGATCGCTCCCAATCCACTTGTATTTTCGAAGCTGCTGCCACAGCCGTTTGAAAAGTTTGGGGCATGATAGTGATAACCCATGACCTTAGCCCTTCTCGCAGTCCATTGATGTACTTGTCGGCCCTTTCTTGGTCGGTCTCAAATAACCGGGAGCAGTACCGTTCAAGATTTTGAAATTTGGTGGTATAGTCAATCAGACTCATGCCACCCTGCTCCAATTCCAGAAACTTCATCTTCTTCTTGTTTCTGGAGTGTAATGAAAAGTAATTATCCATGAAAGCTCTCCGGAAGTTAGTCCAAGGAATGACTTCAACTTCCGAGAACTGGATAATCTTAGTGGTATCCCACCACTTTCGTGCGTTGTCTTTCAGCCTGTACGTGCCAAAGTTGGTCTTCTTTTCTTCTGGTACTCCTAGTACCAGGAAGGCACGTTCGGTCTCTTCGACCCAACTTTCTGCCAGTTCAGGATCGGCTCTACCGGCGAAGACTGGTGGATCGAGCTTGAGGAATTTTTCATAGGTTATTCCCCCAAGGTTCTCGCTTCGAGGTGCAAGTGGTTCTGGCCTTGTTTCTCGAATGACAATAACCAAATTGTTGAGCGTTTCCAGCAGGAATCCTTGAGTATGGGACTCCTCGCTTGGCATGGTTCTCCTCGTCGTAGAAGCCATTTATCTATCACATACAAGCAACGTCTTTTAGTTTCTCAATGTATATATCGAAGCAAAGTTTTATTTACTTAATATACATCACATTTACATAGGAATCGCCTTAAACAAAACGTCATGCCGCACTGGCAGACTTTTAGGCGTTGAGAAACTATGTACATGAGTCTATTGACTCCAAAACACTACCAGTCTCTTCTAGGAACTGGATTTCTTTCTTGACCCAAAGAACCCGAAGTATCGTTTACTTCCACATTGCCTTGGTGCAGGCACTACTAGTTTTGGCTTGGGCGGCACTTCCGCACTCTCAAGTGACTCTTGTGGATAGATCAGTGATGCCGGTCCACTTGCCCATTCAGTGGCATCATGGCTCGGGGACTCCGAGACCATAATGGGATGATATAGGTTGTATCCCTCTCCTTGGCCATTCAGGATCGGCGTTGGTGAAGCTGCTCTGTTCCTCCATATAATAGCACTATGATTCGAGGAATCTGAAATCATAATGGGATTATAGAAGGAGTTGTTGCCTCCCTCCTCCCGACTGTGCAAGCTAGGCGTACATGATGCCTGTTGATAGCCTTGCGATTGACCAAATCCCTCAAGAAAGTTCAAGTCAAATCCTACTAGAGATGGTAGTTCATCAGAAGTCGCTGGGGTACGGCTACTCCCTCTACTGGAGTAATGTGGCCCACTAACACGCGAGGTCTCATCTCTAAGACCAAGCGATCCCCACCGACCCATATCCGCGGTATGTTTCATTTGGCATTCGTTGGCGGAATGCCCTTCTTCGCCACAATACTGGCAGTCTTGGACTTTATATGGGCATACCCACTCATCGTGCATGATCCCGCAACGATAGCAGTATCCTCGGGAGTCGTGAGTTGCCATCTATACAAAGATGCACCCAGATCAGAACAAGAAGTATAAAATATACTTACAGTGCGATATGGTGGACAAGACGGATCTCGAACCAGGTTTCTCAGACTCTTGCTCTGATACCAATTCTGTAACGCCCCAGATTTCCAAAACAAAGCTAAGTTAAAATTTTCGTGAATTTTTTTTTCTTTGCAGCGGAACTTAGAAAAGCTTTTAGCAGCAGAATCAGATGATAATGAGTCGTCAGTTTTAGAAAACTCCGAGCACGTTGAAGGTATATGGCCAAGCAACTCATTGACCACCAAAGTGTTCCATTTTATCGAAAACCACATGTTTATTACAACACTACTGCTTTAGAAAAGCAGTGTAGGTTCAATAAAAGGAAGCAGTGCAACTCTCTCTAGAGAAACCCTGGAACTCGATGCCGCCTTGCTCCGCATATCGTCACGCAGGTCCAACACCTGAAATCCCCATTAAACGGGGTCAGAACCACTGATGGTCTGGTAAGCATGCAATCATATAACCATTCAACTCAAGCAATGCGTTTGATCACTCAGGGTCGCAGTTCGTAATAACGACGCTCAAGCCTCCAAGACTTAGTGTATATCGCAAGAGCCTCCTCAGGGCTATGAGTTGAACATCTACGCAAGTCTTCATGACTTTGCATAAGCCTCTTCAAAGCTGTGAGTTGGAATAACCGCTTAAGTCTTTACGACTTAGCTTTGACCTCTTCAGGGTCACAAATGGATGTCTAGCTCAAGCCTTTATGCTTGGCACATCCGTATCCTACGAATCTAAGGACAACTCTCCGAGCTTCGCTTAGTCATACGGATATCAATGAGGTTCTTTCCCAATCGGTCCAGTAGTATACTGTGATCATCGCAAAATTTTTCCTCTCGTAATACTCTCTCTCTTTCTTCTCTTTTCCTTTCCAACCTCTTATTTTCCTCCTTTTTGAAGGGAGAAAGATAAAAGGACGAAAAAAAAGATAGAAGGGAAAAGAAAGGAGAGAAGAGAAGAGGAACTCGTTTGCGGGTCTCACTTGACCTTAATTTTGAAAATGTTTGAAATAACTCGCCTCCGTTTTTGAAATATTTGTGGGAAAACTGGGAGACGGGATCCGCTCGTCGGTACGAGGTTCGAGCGTTCCTGGCGCCTTTACCAGGGGTAATCGAACCAAGGGTCGAATTAATGCCTTTTGCTTTGCTAAGAAATTATCTAAGTATTTATCCTAAGTCTAAATGCACAATGAATCATGCTTGTGCAAATGCAAAGATGTATGCTCTTTTTGAAAATATTTTGAAGAAATCCCAAGTGAATCTGATAAAGTGAAGAAATGTTTTCTAACTTAGAACTTAAGATTAAAATTCTAAGTTTTTAGAATAATCAGGAGCTTGGGAAAATAAATCTAGATTTTGGAAAATGATTTTGAAGTTTTGAGATAAAAGGGATTTTCAAAGTCATAAATGGACTTTGAATCAGAATAGAAATGAAAATGGAATTGAATCAGAATGAAGTGTAGAAAATCTAAATAAAATTGATTTGAAAGTTTAGAATTCAAGATGGAATTTGAATCCAAAGTCTGGATTCTAAATAGATTTCGAAGTTGAATTTTGGATTCAGAATTTGGAACTAGGGATTGGATTTGAAATCTGAAATAAAAATGGAATTGATTTTTAAGAATTGGAATTAAAGTGGAATTTGGATTCAGAATTTTGAATGGAATTGGATTCAAGATTTGGAATCCAAGATGATATTTGGATCTGAAATCTGAGATCCGAGATAGGGTTGGACTCTGGATCTTAAGATAGAATTGGATCTGAAGTCTGAGATCCAAAGTAGAATTGGATTTTGGATCTTAAATGGAATTTTGGATCTGAAGTCTGAGATCCAAAGTGGAATGAGGATCTGGATCCTAAGTGGAATTTGGATCTGTAATTGGAGATCCAAAAAATGGAATTGGGTTCTAGATCCTAAAGATGGTTTTTGGATCTGATTCTGAGATCCGAAAATGGAAATGAGTTCTAGATCCTAAGATTGGTTTGTGGATCTGAATCTGAGATCCGAAATGGGAATGAATTCTGGATCCTAAGATTGGTTTGTGGATCTGAATCTGAGATCCGATGTAGGACTGGGTTCTGGATCCTAGAATGGAATTTTGGATCTGACTCTGAGATCCAAGATAGAATGAGGATCTGGATCCTAAATGGATTTTAGATCTGCAATTGGAGATCTAAAATGGAATGAGGATCTGGATCCTAAATAGAATTTGGATCTGTGATTGGAGATCCGAAGTGGAATGGAGTTTATACTTGGAAATCTGGATCCAAGTTTGAGACTAGGATTTGATTTCGGATTTGATTTATGGAAAATCCAAATAGGACATTTAAAGATGGATCCGGGTTTTTAGAAACCCAAAATTTAAGTTTTGAGATTTAAATCCAAACCTTGATTGGAGATAAAGGAGGTGAAGTTGACCCCTTTAAAAAATCAGAAGATAACTTCAAAGTTTAAATTGAACTTTGAATTTGAACTTTGGAATTGATTTTGGAAATTTGAAGTTTAAATATAAAATGATTTTGGAATTTCAAAGTCGAATTTGGCTTTGAAATTGAATTTTTGAATATTGAAATGAGATAGAATTGGATTTGAATAAGATTTGATCTGAGAAATGAAGAGGGATAATCACTTGGAATTTTGAAAAGGAAGTTTTGAAAATATGATGCAATTCTATCCTATATGATGAATGAATAAAAAAAATCTTGAAATTGGATTTGAAAATCATATTTCATTCTTTAAATGAATTTAAAATAAGATTGAAAATATAATACATCCTTGACTATGGTCATTGAATGTATTATATGATAATCTATATTTAAATTCAAAAGAAGAATAAAATACACTTTAGTGCTTTTATAGAATTTAAAATGAAATTAACCCTCAATATACCCTGACTATGGCGATTAGTATATATTTTGAGTTAATCCTAAGTTAAATTCTGATAAAAGAAAGAAAATATTTTGAGAAAATATGATGAATTTTGAAAGTGGATCTAATGTGGATCCAATGTTATTTCGTAAAAGATAAGAATTCTAAGTTTTGTTCACACCCCGACTATGGCCGTTGATGTAAATCGTCAACTTAGAATTAACTTACCTCTTACGAAATGGTGCACGTGCCATTCGTGTTTCACCATTGTGGGGATTTTGAGAAATAAAGAAAAAAATGCATGGAGTAAACAATTCATGGTATTCTACGATGCTCATTCATTCTACCTAAAGCAAGAAATGTAAATTTTTATTCCAACTTAACTATTACAATGGGTAAAATCAAATGCACAACCCCAAGTAATGATGTCTTTTCCATATTTCCTGCAAAACAATCAGGTTAGTGAAGGAAAATCACATATATCATATGAAAATCAAATAGTGAAAAGATATATAAGTCAAAAATGATGGAAATGATATATGCATACCTATATACATATATATATATACATATATAGGTGTATTCACATGTATATGAGTATGTATAGATATATATATATATGGGGGGTATATACAATAGGGAAATATGTTGAGGTAATAAATTCAGATTATAATGAATAAGGGACAATAACAAGGAGGGAATGAGGTTGGCACAGTGCTATGGCAGTAGGAGGTAGGAGCTGGGAGATGTCCTGGGTGAAATGAACAGCAACTCAATTGTAAAAAGGGCAAAAGCTGTGATAGAATGGCAGGGACATAGCCACAAGGTGGCTGTAAACAAGATTGTGTTGGTGACAGATTCTCTGCAAAATAATGGCAGCAAGGCAGTCACTATGGACACTGAGAAGTCCTAGCTGGTGGGAGGTGAGCTATGGGATATGTAAAAATGGATGGTTATTGACATACTAAGGTAGTAAGGAAGGTGAACAACAATAGTGGTATACTGCTATGAATACAGGAGGTGTAGAGGATCTGCACTTCTATCGGTGCATAAGCATTATTATGCTCATTGACAGGGACATCTAGTGGATAAGACTATGTGCAAAGAATGTCACTCCTTAGATAAGTATACAGATGCATGTCTTGAGTGAAGACATGCTGAACCGTAGAACACCAATGAAGCAACAGGTAAAAAAATTAGATCACAACAATATAAAAAATAAAAATTGAAACCAGGCATATCCAATCTCAACTTCCAACTCACGAGATGCTGTGAAGCTAGTTAAAAGGAGAACCTGTAATGATGCTTATACTTCCGTTTGCTGTGGAATTAATCACTTTCCTTGTTGGTAACTGTTTAGTCATTGACCAGACTGGTTACAATAATAATGAAATTTGAAAGAGAAAAATAGAAATGCTCCAGCTGCTACTCATTTAATATACAACGGCCATCGATCCACCTCTTAGCAGACATATTTTCTATTCTGTTTTTGAGATAACTCATTCAGCACTTTCATTCCCATCTGTAATGTCACTGAGATGCTGCTGTGGCCATGGACAAAAATTTTGAATGGGAGTGTCCAGCTGATGGTGAGAGACGTTGGGGTTATTGGGACTGTTAAGGCGGTAATGATGCCCATTTTGGCCACAATCGCCTTGTGCAGAAATTTAACGGACCTGGGCCAACCTTCATCGATGGCTCCTGGATTCATATGTTGCGCCCAGCCAAACCTAATTTCTTTGGATAATACTAAATTACCAGCATCACTAGGCAAATTGCGGATAGTTGATGCAGCTAAAAAAAAATACGAGAGACAAGAATGACATCTCATTTTGAAAGGTAAATGCATTAATTGACCCCAATCATCAACCATCTATGAATTTACCAAAATGATCTAAGTAGGTTATCTCAGGAACTTCTAACCTGCTGTTGCTTCTTTGCTTTTTTTTTTTTTTTTTACAGGTACTGACCATACGAACAGGAGGGAGTTACCACACAGTAGGATAAAAAAAAAAAACAGGAGATGATGATTAACATTGTGAATGGTGCAGCAGAGATGGGAGATGCTTATAGTAAACAAATAAGGTAGATACCATGAGACCCAATCCTTAAAATGTAGAATCATGTCAAAACAGGAGAAGAGAAGAAGAAGAAAAAAAAATATGAAATGTAATCTAATGAACCAAGCACAGGGAATGTAGCAGTCGATCATGTCCAGCATGAAATACTAAAACAATTAAGAAAAGGAGGTCTGAACATTTACCCAGAACTGGGTTCAAGGCTAAGATCCCAGTTATTGACATACGACACTCGAGAGGGCACAGACTTCTGGCCGAATCCACAATCATTGCTCATTCCGAAATATTTCCACGACGAAGACCCAAAAGTGCAAACGGTCATGAACGATATTATGGATGGTAAACTTTTACACATTTGATGGTAGATGAAAAGTTATGACAGTAGATGAACTAACCAGAGCATGAGATTCGTGGGATGAAATTACTAAGGCTAAAATCTGGGAACACTGCAGAATGGAGATCTATTATAACAAAATAAAGGTGGGACACAAACCTAGAATCAATAGGGGAACCTGCAGAACAAGTGGCATATAACTCCAGCAATGACTCAAAAGAGTGGGAAAATGGGATGGATGGGTCGATGCTATGCAAGAACAATTGTAATATATCCTGGACAGAGGATATGATGATCGAATATGAAAACCCAACATATAAGAAGAAGGGAAAAAAAAAAATCAATTGGAAGATGCGAAATACCTGGGTAATGAATGATTATGCTGGAGGAAATAAAACATGAAGCCGAAGACTAAAATGAAAACAAGATACAGGTTAGAACCGTCATGCATAAACTGATGATGGAACGAATCAACGCATATAATGAGACATCGTTGGACATTATCAAAACAGAATGCATCAGAACAAAAAAAAAAACGAAATCACCATTGTCAAAATAAGGATTCAGATGGGTACAGCTAATCACGGCTAGCAGGAAAACAAAACATAGAATAGAAAATCAGAGTCTAAGCAGATTCGAACAACAAAATATTCAGAGACTGAAAAATATGTTGGAATCTGAAGATTCCTATCAATGTTGCACAAGGTGGGTTGATGTTGCACATGTAACTCAAACCTTACCTACGGTGCGTCGATGGGGCGAATAATCAAGAAGAATAATACGAAAGAAGGGCAGAAAGAATACTGAAGAAAATTACCTTGTTTAGCAAAAGAGAAAACAGAGCTTCTGGTCTATTCTGGAGATATTTTCCCCACGGATGCGTATGGATCTCTGGCTCTATGGAGTCTGGGAAGAAAGCACTCCTGCTGGATGTTGCTACTACTAGATGGAACTCCTTCCTCAGAGACGATGGAAATTGCAGAGAAACTTGATGCTTTGGGAATGGAAGAATATTGATAAAGAGGGAAAACTTATCAAATGGAATGAGAATGGATATCGGCCCTTGATTATCATAAAAACTCCATGCGCTGGGGTGGAGAATGGATTTGCGGAATGGCAATGAAGGGAATCGAGGGTCCTTCAGAAAGAAAATCGATGATAGAATGAATCCTTCAGCCGAAAAGGTGGATAATGGATTGATCCCCCGGAGAAGAAGAATGCGAGAGCAAGGAGTCGATGAAGAAAAATGGATCCCAAGGAAGATAATCGATGCCGAATGACCCCCTCTGAGAAGCGATGGATGCCTTCTTTTAAAGGAGCAGTGGAAGGTTCGAGTGGAAAACTCGTTGGAGATGGAAGGTGTGAAAAGGATGAGTTTGTTTCAGATCGACGATGGAGAGAAGAAAGGAGAACGCGGGAGGAGTCCGTTGGGAATTCTCTGCTTTTTTCCAAAAGGAGGTTTCCTTTTTAGGGAACTTTTGAAAAATGGTTATGAAATGAGGTTTTCAGAAAAATTGTCTTAAAAAGATTTCAAAAGCTTGAAAATCACTCGTTTTCTTGTAGCTTTTCTCATTTTTTTTTTTTTTGGTTTTCATGTTATTTTCCTATTATATATTTTTTTTGTATTTTTAGAACAAAATCCTAAAGCTTTACGAGAAATTAAAGATTTAAAACTATTTTTTTTGTGTTTTTGTAAAATATTTACAAAAGAGAATTTTTCTGAGAATTTCAAAGCTATTTTGAGAAAATTTCTTCAGAAATGGGTTTGGATCCGGTTTTTGAGGAAATATGGATTTAAGGTCCTGGATTCGGATCCGAAATTAACTTTGAATATACCAATATGGAATTTAATTCAGGAAATCTGAAGAATGAACTTTGAAACTGCTTTGATTTTCTCAGAAAATGGGGTTAGGGGCAAAAGGGTCATTTTTACAAAACTTTGAAAAATTTGGGGTGTTCACATATACCGACCATGACACCTTCATAAAGGTTATACAGGACTGACTCAACAACGTCATCCACTCATACATTCAAAGTATCGTTGTACCTAAGCTAATGCTTTGTTTCGATAATTGCACCTCCCTCTGGGCTTAGGGGACTCATATCTGGGCGACAACGCGATGATCTGGGGGTTGATTATTCTATGTATTTTAGATACCCCAGAGGCCTGTTGACCCCATCCCCCTAGTAGGACGGTACAACATACCAGAAGAGATCCTTACTAGGTATCCGAATGCATTCTGCTACTGCAGTAGTTGGGTTCAATCATTAGATATTTAAGGATAACCATGACCTCCATACCTCTGAGTGACGAAGGCCATCAATGAACTCTATCAGGTTCGGGTGAAATATATGTCACTCAAGGCTGCACCATCACCGTCTTCCTCGGTGAGAAATTCTGAAAGGGGCCTGCCGGTCTTACAATTACTTGGCGAACATTGCATGCCTATAGGGCAGCCGTTGAGAAGTATGTACCCGACCCCAATCAACCACACAGTTTTCACCGTGGAACAAAGGTTTTATTCATATGCATGCTTAACTCTGCTCTCGGCACTTCGGCCTTGATGAGCACTTCACCTCTTTCGGTGGAAACAACACACTCCGGCTCAGCGGCCCTTACGAGTCTGGTTGTCTGATAATTCTTAATGAGCATGCACATGACTCGATCTCTACGGATCGGCTACTCGGCGTATTTTTACGCAACGAGTTCAGGACCTCGTCAAGGCGCTACCACTACTTTGGCGCAACGGCTCTTACAAGTATGGTGCCCTTGCAGGTGTCAGGGAGACGAGTCATTCTGACTTCGTTGCAACAAAGGGCATCGTTGTGCCACTTAACTGGTTCTGGCAGCTCTTTTGCCAACCATTCTGTCAGCATCTCCTCTGCTCTACTGGCAGTGGTGTGACGAACCCTTCTACATCGTAGAAGGCGTTCCATAAACTGGGTAGCACTCATGCTACGTTCTTTCTGAGCTATTCTTAGCTCCTTCAGAAATTTGAGCAGCACTTCCTCTCTTTAACGGAGAAAGCGTGCGTTTCTTTTATCCATTTCAGCGACATCTCCCCTCTTTGGTGGGAAATCGCTACGCTTAGCTCGGGAAATGGATGCGCACCGTTGTGTGTACTTTGCATCCATCCAGGTTGCAAGAACCCTGGGCCATAGCCAGGCCATACGTAATTTATTTAGTCTTTACGTAAAGAGCATTTTGCCAAAAACCGAAGCCTTTCCAATAGGGGCTTCATTCGTCAAGCAGAATCTTGAACAAGGAGCGGTAAGGGAATCGCATTGGCGATTTGGAGTTTGATCTCCATTTGAACGCTCATTTACGCGCCATATATGTAGTATAAGCAGAAGCCTGTGCTTTATACAGCGGCGGCGTAAAGGAAATGCATATACTATTGTTCAGGGTATGTAACTGAACGAAATATTCTACATATATAACAAAACAAGAGCCTTGGCATCGTTCGACGCAACGACGTAAGTAAATACATAATCGGAAGTACAGAAAGCAGGGAGCCTTGGCATCATACGACGCGACGGCAAAGGTAAATTACATAGCCTGTGCGATATAAGACGCATCGACAGGATCAGCAGATATACACCTAGATCTGTATCCAACGATAGTTACGAGGCGAGCGAGTGAACACCAAAGTGTCCTAGAGGGCTCAACCAAGAACTAGGGCGAGATACTATTTTTGAAGAACACATATACTGCGCATTCGAACATATATATCTGACAATAGTTACGAGGCGAGCGCGTGAACACCGAAGCGTCCTAGAGGGCTCAACCAAGAACTAAAGCAAGATACTACTTCAGAAAGTATATGCTATATGCAAACAATCAAATACTTGAGAGAGATGGATTAATGAAGCGAACTTACTTCAAATTGCGGAAGGAACGGCTCCGGTTGCTTCAAACGCTTCGAACGAGGCTCGACTTCGAAAAAGGATCAACTTCGAACTTCAGACGAAAAAGGACTTGGACTTTGACTTTGAACCAAACTAGGTTCAAGTCAAGTCAACTGGGTTCAGACTTAGGTCAGGTAGGTTCAGACCTAGGTCAGGTGGGTTAGGACCAGGTCAAGCAGGCTCAGACCAGGTCAGGCAGGCTCAGGCTAAGTCAAGCAGGCTCAGGCTAAGTCAGGCAGGCTCAGACCAGGTCAAGTGGGCTCAGGTGGGCTAGGCTAGGTAGGGGAGGTTTGGAAAAGGAGGAGATAGAGAGGGGTTGGCGATTTTTAAAGAGAGGGGGGGTCCTTTATTTATAGGCGAGGTTGCTTAGGGGCTAAGCAACCTCATTTACCCTTTTGCCCTTGGGCTTTCTGAGAATCCCTTCCATGGAAGGTGCTGGAAGGTCCTGGAAGATGCTGGAAGGTGCTAGAATATTCTAGAATCTTCTAGAATATTTTCTGAGAAATATTTTTGTGGGTCCCACCAACATTTCTGTGGGTCCCGCAAGAATTTCGGGTTTTTCGGCGATTTTTTTCCAAAAAATTCTGAGTACGCCATTCCCTTCGTATTGACGTAACTAAGAAAGTTGGCTCGCAGGAATCCTTTGATTTTGTTCAGATAGGAAGTTACGGCTTCCAGAGTGTTTGAGCATATATTCGCGATTCGACGAATATCCTAAGTGTAACTGGCTCGCAGGAATTGATGCGTTTCGCATTCTGAGAAAAATGTTATTTCTACCAGTAAATGCCTCATGAATTTTATTTAGATATTTTCTGAAAAATTGCGGGTCTTACACCTTTATCGTCGTGGGTTCAGTGCCGAGTACTCCAAATGCGTGTATGAAGATGAAGCCAAAGAAGTTGTTCGAGAAGCACTGTGAACACCTCAAATTTTTCTAAATTTTGTAAAAAAATTTCTTTTTTCCCTTGGCCCCCATTTTCTAAATAATTGAGTTAGTTTTGATCAAAATTCTACTTATTTCTTGGATTCACTGGAAGCCAAAACCATTTTATATATCTAACTCAATTTTGGATCCGGACCCAATATCAAAATCTAATTCTGAGCCCTGTTATCCAATTTCCAAATCAAAATTATAAAAATACAAAAATAATCTTTGAATGGCTTAGACAGTTCATTCGGTATCCATTTGGATCCACTATTCCATTCTCCTCAATTCGAGATCCAAAAACTGGAATATTTTCTCAAAACTCTAGATCAAAACCCGTTTTCTGAAGGAATTCTCAAACATTAAACCTGAATTCTTAGAAAACCCCTCTTTTGTAAATATTTTTAAATTTTACAAAAATAGTTTAAAATCCCTTATTTTTCCCATAGTTTTAGAGTTTTTATTTCAAAAACACAAAAAAATACAAAACACAAAGAAAAGAACAAAAAAAAAAAAATAGAAAAGAAAATACAAAAGAATAGGTTTTAGAAACCCCCCTTTGAAAATCATCTTTTTGCTAAAAACCTCATTTGAGAAAACTTTTGAAAGGAGCCGTTCTTTTAAAAAATTTCAAAACCTCTTAAATCCGATTTGCAAAATTCCTAACTGTCTCTCGCTATAAAGAGAGACCGCAAGGGGAGGTCGAGATCATCCATTCCCATCCAGAAGGCATCTCGCACTCCTCCCCTTCTCTCGATCGATCGCCCCTCTCTCGATCCATCTCTCCTCTCCCCTACAATCGCCTTGTTACGACAATGAATCCATACATGATACTTTAAGTACAAGGTTTTGATGATGAGCAAGTGAAATTAACTGCATTTCAGCTAAGGCGATGAAGAAAGATGACAAGCATTGAAGAATTCGATGAAGAATCTTTGAAGACTGTGTGTAAATGTTAAATTTATTTAAAGTCTTAGATTCTTGTAAGAGCCTTACTTAGAGTGCATATTTCGATTGCATTTCACCTAAAAAGTCTTTAGAAAAACTTTTCTAAAAGAACCCTTCATGAAAATCTTTTTAGAAAACTCTTTTCTTAAATTTTCGTGTTTATTAGTCGACCAATAGACTCACCAGTCGACTAATCCTTTCACGCCATATTTTCTAAAAAGTCATTTTTGTCAAATTAGTCGACCGAAGGTTATATCAGTCGACCGGACAGAATGTCTGTTTTCTGAAAAATTTAACAGCAGTCGACTAATGCTTTTATCAGTCTACCGGACAGAATGTATGTTTTCATAAGATTTTAGCAGCAGTCGACTGAAAGGTTTTTTAGTTTACTAATGATATTATCAGTCGACTAATTTTTCTCTAGTCGACTAAGTTTCAAAAGTTCAGATTTTCAAACGGCTCGATTAACAGATCAGTTGACCGACGATAATTGTCAGTCTACTAATAACTAACTATTAGTCGACTAACTACTGTTCAAGTCGACTAATTTTACCGTTTTTCCTGAAACTTCAAAAAGGCGTGTCTTTTCATTTTTCAAACATTTTGATCGTTCAAAATAGACTGTTTTGACACCCTTTCATACCCTCAACGTATGAAAACTTTCAACTATAAATATAAGTGCATTCTACACTCAAAAACATCAAATCCAATTGAATTACTTCTTGCTTTTCACTCCTATTCATTCAAGTATTTATTTTCTCACTCACTTGATATTTTCACTTCAGTTTTTCACTCAAATTCGTTTGAGAGATAGTGAATTTGTGAGTAGAGTATTTCAACAACCTCAAAAGCCAATTACATCTTATTTGCATTCATAAGAAGGGCTCATAGGTTGTATTGTAAGTTGTTACTTATTTTAATTTTCTGTAAAAGGAAAGACTCCTTGGTTTAAAGGAGTTGTTTGCTTTCAGTAGGTGTGTTACTGGAAGTGGGACCGGATTTGGTCTGTATGATCTTGTAGTTACATAAGGTTGATAGTGGAAATCTCAAGCGGGTTTTGCTTGAGGACTGGATGTAGGTCGGGAAAGACCGAAACAGGATAAATTATTGTGTTCTTTGTATGTTTGCTTTGCGTATTGCAAAATCCGTCAAAATTCCATAGACAATTTTTAAAAGCACTATTCACCCCCCCTCTAGTGCTTGCTGCCTTGATCCTACTGCACTTTCATTTGATATCAGAGCAGGTTTGCTATTATTTTGATTTGACCATCATCTAGCATGGCAACTACAACATCTCAGCACAAAGAAGGATGCTCCTCTATTCGTCCTCCTCTCTTTGATGGAACAAGCTATGGATACTGGAAAGTGAGAATGACAATATTCTTGCAATCCATGGATCTCAATATTTGGAGAGTTGTTTCAGATAAATACCAAACTCCATCAACTGATTTCAGCCGATGGACCGATGAAGAAAAGAAGACTGCTTCACTTAATGCCAAGGCAATAAATGCATTGTATTGTGCCATTGACAAGGTAGAGTTCAATCGCATCTCTCAATGCTCTGCAGCAAATGAAATCTGGCATACTCTTCTCGTGACTCACGAAGGTACGTCAAAGGTAAAGGAATCTAAAATTGCTTCTTTGGTTCATAAATTTGAATTGTTTAAAATGAAGCAAAATGAATCTATATCGGACATGGTAACAAGAATGACCGATATCACTAACACTCTGAAATCCCTTGGAAAAAAATATTCACAAGTGGATTTAGTCAGAAGAATCCTAAGGTGTTTAACTCCTGAATGGGAGAGAAAAACTACAGCTATTGAAGAGGCAAATGATCTAAACACTCTCACTCTTGAGGATTTGGTTGGTAACCTAATGGCATATGAAGTCCAACTTCAAGACAGACAAGAAGAAGAACCCAAGAAGAAATCTCTTGCTTTTAAGGCTACTTCTGACTCTAAAAATTCAGAAGAAGATGAGGATGAAGATATTGCCTTTATTACAAGGCAATTTAAAAGATTCATCAAAAGGGAAAGATTTCAAAGAAAGGTAAAGAAAGCGGATTCTTCCAATCCAAATGAAGTCAAGTGCTTTAACTGCAAAAAGGCAGGACACATCAAGAAAGATTGTCCTCTTCTCAAAATCAAACCCAAGGACCAATTCAAGAAGAAAAAGGCATTTCAAGCATGTTGGGATGATAGTGACTCCTCTTCCGATGAAGAATCAAATGAAGAAGTCGCCAACATGTGCTTTGTAGCACAAGAAGTTTCGGTAAGTCAATTTGACTATGATGATTTATTAGAAGCATTTAATGATTTATATGCTAAATTTAAGAGTCTAAGTTCTAAAAACAAAGAGTTAAAAACTGAAAATTCAAATCTTGACTCTCAAAACAAAGTGTTACTTCAAGAGATAGAAGATCTCAAGAAGGAAAACTCTTGTCAAGCATTTGAGATAAAAAAAATTGGAATTAGAATCAATCTCTTACAAAAAGAAATAACTAGTCTAAAAGAAAAATCAAATGATCTTCTTTCTATTGTGACCAAATTCACAAATGGTCAAGAGAATCTAGAAAGACTTCTTGGTTCTAAAAAATGCTCGGTTAATAAAACCGGATTGGGATATAGCTTCTTTGATACTCAAAATAGCCCAAACTATGTTGTGAAGAATCAAAGACAATATTCTCAACCATTTGTTCAAAGAACTAAATTTTCTAGTTATACTAGAAATGCATTTAATCATGGAACTTATAATGCTTATAAGCCTAAACATGATTACTCTAGAAATGCTAAATCTTTTTATAGAAAGAATATTTATTATCAAAGGAAACCAAAATCCAAATGGATATGGGTTCCTAAGACTAACTCTCATGGACCCGAAAATAGAAAGGGGTAAAATGCTTTGTCTTCTAATATTGTTGTAGGTACACAAAATAAGGAGCAAATGGATATTGGACAGCAGTTGTTCCAAACATATGACTGGAAGGCCGGAGTTATTTTCCACCCTCCAAAATAAGGATGGAGGAACCGTCACCTTTGGTGACAATAACAAGGGAAAAGTAATAGGTATTGGTAATATTGGTAATCCAAAATTTCCCTTGATAGAAAATGTTCTTTTAGTAGATGGTTTAATGCATAATTTATTATCTATTAGTCAATTATGTGATAAAGGTTTTCATGTTTCTTTTGAAAATGATTTATGCTTAATTTCTGATTTTCAATCTAAAAAGATCATTTTTAAAGGTAAAAGAAGGAACAATGTGTATAAACTATATCTAGATGAGTTACCCACTTTTAATGAAAAACGTCTTATTATTTCAAATGAAATTCAATGGTTATGGCACAAGAGACTTGGACATGTTAACTTTAAAATTATTTCCAAGTTATCCAAGAATGATCTTGTAAGAGGCCTACCTAAAATACCATATAAGAAGGATCACTTATGTGATGCTTGCCAAATGAGTAAACAAATCAAGAGTTCTTTTAAAGCAAAAGATGTAGTTTCAATAAATCGTCCTCTTGAACTTTTACATTTAGATCTATTTGGACCATCTAGAATTCAAAGTTTGAATGGTAGCAAGTATGCTTTTGTTATAGTAGATGACTATTCTCGATTTACATGGGTGATTTTT
The DNA here is from genome assembly GCF_984573655.1 of Nuphar pumila. Lineage (NCBI taxonomy): Eukaryota > Viridiplantae > Streptophyta > Magnoliopsida > Nymphaeales > Nymphaeaceae > Nuphar > Nuphar pumila. The sequence continues at coordinate 33,524,323 of NC_143258.1, read as the reverse complement.
CTAAAAAGCAAAAATGATGCTTTTTCTAAATTTTCCAAACTTTGTAGAAGAATTACAAATGAAAAATCTACATCTATTATTAAAATTCGTAGTGATCATGGTGGTGAATTTAAAAATGAATCTTTTCTAAAGTTTTGTGATTTACATGGTATATCTCACAACTTTGCTTTTCCTAGAGCGGCTCCACAAAATGGAGTTGTTGAAAGAAAGAATAGAACTTTGCAAGAATGTGCTAGAACCATGCTTCAAGACAAAAATTTACCAAAATACTTTTGGGCTGAAGCAATAAATACAACATGTTATGTTTTAAACCGTGTTCTTATTTGACCAATCTTACATAAAACATGTTTTGAATTGTATTATGATCGTATACCAAAGATCTCATATTTCAAAAATTTTGGTAGTAAATGTTTCTTGTTAAATACCAAAGATAATCTTGATAAATCAGATGAATCAATATTTCTTGGATATTCCTCTAGAAGTAAAGCTTATCGTATTTTTAATAAACGAACATCTTGCATTGAAGAATATTTACATGTTGCATTTGATGAGAATTGTGAGCAGGTTATACCTCTTAGCGAAGGAGAAGAAGTTATACTTCAAGAAAAACCCTTGATAGAGAATTCTTATCAAGATAATGTTCCTCTTCAACCGGTTTGGAAAGAAGTTCCCAATCATCCACATGAACAAGTTATTGGAGAAATTAAGAGTGGTTTCCAAACTAGAAGGCAATTAGAAAAATATATTGCAAATATTGTTTTCATATCTAAAATAGAACTAAAGAATATCAATGAGGCTTGTGATGATGAATTTTGTCTTTTGGCCATGTCTGAAGAACTTAACCAATTTACTAGGAATGATGTATGAGATCTAGTTGATAGACCAAAGGATCATCGAGTAATTGGAACAAGATGGGTCTTCCGTAATAAGCTGAACGAAAATGGTGAAGTCATTTGAAACAAAGCAAGGCTAGTAGCACAAGGCTATAATTAAGAAGAAGGCATAGATTTTGATGAAACCTATGCACCGGTGGCTCGATTGGAGTCAATTCGAATGATGCTTGCTTTTGATAGTTACATGAACTTTAAGTTATATCAAATTGATGTTAAGAGTGCATTCTTAAATGGACACATCAATGAAGAAGTTTATGCAGAGCAACCTCCAGGCTTTGAAAATGAGAAATATCCAGAAAAAGTCTATAAATTAAAAAGAGCTTTATACGGACTTAAACAAGCACCAAGAGCGTGGTATGAAAGACTACGAAATTTTCTAGAGCAATCTGGTTTTTCCATTGTTCAGGTAGACTCTACTTTATTTATTAAAAATCTTAATTCAGATATTCTTATTATGCAAATTTATGTTGATGACATAATATTTGGTTCTACTAATGATTCTCTTTGTAAAGAATTTGCTAAAGCTATGCAAGAAGAGTTTGAAATGAGCTTGATGGGCGAATTAAACTACTTCCTTGGACTTCAAATAAAACAAACTGAGGAATGAATATTCATCAATCAGGCTAAGTATACAAAAGAACTTCTCAAAAGATTTGGGATGGACTCATCGAAATCAAGAAGAAATCCTATGAGTACAACTACTTCTCTTGATAAAGATAAAAATGGTAAAAATGTAGATACTAAGCTCTACAGAGGTATGATCGGATCTCTATTATATTTAACAGCTAGTCGACCTCATATAATGTTTAGTATTTGTATATGTGCAAGATTTCAAGCTAATCCAAAGGAATATCATTTAACGGCAGTAAAACAAATTCTTTGTTATTTGAAAGATACTTCAGATTTTGGTTTGTTTTACCCAAAATCCTCCTCCTTTAATTTAGTTTCATATAGTGATGCAAATTTTGCAGGAAGTAAATCTGATCGCAAGAGTACTAGCGGAACTTGTCATTTCTTAGGAAATTCCTTAGTTTCTTGGTTTAGTAAAAAGCAAAATTCAGTGTTGCTCTCAACAACTGAAGCAGAATATATAGCGCTTAGTTTAGCGTGTTCACAAGTACTATGGATGAAACAGACCTTAAAAGATTTTGGTTTGAATTACTCCACAACAACTATTTATTGTGATAACACTAGTGCTATAAATCTGTCGAAAAATCCTGTTCAGCACTCAAGAACTAAGCATATTGAAATTAGACATCATTTCTTAAGATATCATGTGTTAAAAGGAGACATTTCGTTAAATTTTATTTCCACTAATGAACAACTTGCCGATATCTTCACTAAACCACTTAAAAATAAAGATTTTATGAGAATTAGGAGAGAACTAGGCATTTGCTCATTTTTAGATTTATAAAATATTGATTTTTTGAACAAAATCTCAAAATCGCACCATATTAGTCGAGTGATAAAATTTCTAGTCGACTGATGCTTTTAAATTTTTAGAAAGAGTCGCACATTATTAGTCGACCGATAAAACTTTAGTCGACTAAATTTTTTTTTATTTTTTAACTGAAGGGACCCGATACCCCTTGGTGTTTTTTTAACACCTGATTTTAAAGGCATCATTTCATTTTTTTTACACCTTTTCATTTTTCTTAAAAACAAAACCCTTAAAACGAAATTCTCTCTCTCTATCTCTCACCCTTGGATTTTTTTTCCTCTCTCTCTCTTCCGAAAAACCCTCAGAGTGCCGTTCGAACCTCTCCTCGCCGGAATCCTCTGGCCATGACAGGGAAACACCAGAATCCTCTTGCAGTAACCGGCGCATCTTCAGATCTCGTCGGAATCCTCTTGCCATAACGATGCATCTTCCTTTTGCCGAACGTCATTTGGAAGCCGACATCATTCTCTGCAACTAATTTGTTTGAGGTGAATCTGTTTTAACCATGCCTCGTTCGAAGACTGCATCTGCAAAAGGTTCTCCTCCTCCTACACCTCCAGCAAGACATGGATTTTCTCTCAGATTACTTCAAAATCCTCTTTTATATGATACTTTTGGATCGGTTTCTGCACTTCCTATTTTACCAAGCCGAAATGTCCTCTTTCACATGTTTTCTCGTTACAAAATCAGAGAATTATTTCCAGAAATTTCACATCTTTTTTATGCTTGTGCAGACACCCTTCATTATCATTTTCTGATTCACTTGTTTTATACAAATTTACAAATTGATCATGAAACTGGAATTCTTTCCTCTCTTGTTCGTGATGTTAAAATTGAGTTTGATTCTAAACTACTTGGAGAAATCCTAGAAATTTCACCTTCAGACACTCTTTTCAATACTGTTGAACTAAATGATGAAAGAATTTTTGAACAAATTCTTCTTCCCGGTGCACCTCATTGTCCTCCTTTCAAAAATACTAATCTTCAAACCCGTGCACGCATTGCTGAATGAATCCTTGCCCACAATGTTCTACCTAAAACTGGTTCTTTTGATTATTATTCCACAGATCTTTCTATGGCTCTTTATGTCGTATTTGGAAATATTTCTGTAAATTGGGCCAATGTGTATTTTACTAATTTGTGGAAACAAAAACCATTTCTTTCTTATGGATGTCTTCTAACTCGTATTTTCAGACATTTCAAAGTTCCCTTAACTAATGAAAAATATATTAAGCAAAAAGAGTTCTTTGATCAAACTATTTTTAAACGAATGAAAATCAAATATCTGCCTCCTTTAAATGTTGATCAAACTGAACCATCTGATCCTACTGAACCATTAATTTCTGAACCGCCACCATCTTCTGCGACACCTTCATTTCAAGCAAAATGAAAGAAATTTTCTACAAGTCAAGACAATGATGAAGTTTTGCAACGACTGTAAACTTTGGAGCTGCATCAACGCACTTTTCGTGAAGATGTGACTCAACAACTTTCTTCGATTCAGAAAGATGTTACTGCAATCAAGGACTTGCTCAACTCACTTTTCTAATCTTTATTTTTTGTCTTTACTGAACTTTAATACTTTATGGGTTGTGATATTTTAAACTTGTATTTACATTTTGCTTATGTTATTTCTGCCCTTAATTTTTTTTTATTATGACAAAGGGGGAGAAAAAGAGAAAAAGATAGAATTAGATACATTCATTGAAATTGCAGGAGAACTTGCATGAGAAATGCGAAATTAAAAGAAAAAGAAAGCATTGAAAATTGCATTTATGAAAAAGTTTTAATTGCATGAAGTAATGATGAATGGAAATGCAATCCAATCAATATGTGATATATGTGCTTTGAATGTGCTAACTTTTAATGTTTTGCAGCATATTGATAGGGGGAGTAAAATCTCCATCTATGCATCTAAATGCTTCATCCTTAATTAAGTTTGTCATCATAAAAAAGGGGGAGATTGTTACGACAATGAAGCCATACATGATACTTTAAGTACAAGGTTTTGATGATGAGCAAGTGAAATTAACTGCATTTCAGCTAAGGCGATGAAGAAAGATGACAAGCATTGAAGAATTCGATGAAGAATCTTTGAAGACTAGTGTGTAAATGCTAAATTTATTTAAAGTCTTAGATTCTTGTAAGAGCCTTACTTAGAGTGCATATTTCGATTGCATTTCACCTAAAAAGTCTTTAGAAAAACTTTTCTAAAAGAACCCTTCATGAAAATCTTTTTAGAAAACTTTTTTCTTAAATTTTCGTGTTTATTAGTCAACCAATAGACTCACCAGTCGACTAATCCTTTCGCGCCATATTTTCTAAAAAGTCATTTTTGTCAAATTAGTCGACCAAAGGTTTTATCAGTCGACCGGACAGAATGTCTGTTTTCTGGAAAATTTAGCAGCAGTCGACTAATGACTTTATCAGTCGACTGAACAGAACATGTGTTTTCTGGAAATTTAGCAGCAGTCGACTAATGCTTTTATCAGTCGACCAGACAGAATGTATGTTTTTTAGAAGATTTTAGCAGCAGTCGACTGAAATGTTTTTCAGTCTACTGATGATATTATCAGTCGACTAATTTTTCTCTAGTCGACTAAGTTTCAAAAGTTCAGATTTTCAAACGGCTCGATTAACAGATCAGTCGACCGACAATAACTGTCAGTCTACTAATAACTAACTATTAGTCGACTAACTACTGTTCCAGTCGAATAATTTTGTTGTTTTTCCTGAAACTTCAAAAAGGCGTGTCTTTTCATTTTTCAAACGTTTTGATCATTCAAAATGGACTGTTTTGACACCCTTTCATACCCTCAATGTATGGATACTTTCAACTATAAATATGAGTGTATTCTACACTCAAAAACATCAAATCCAATTGAATTACTTCTTGCTTTTCACTCCTATTCATTCAAGTATTTATTTTCTCACTCACTTGATATTTTCACTTCAGTTTTTCACTCAAATTCCTTTGAGAGATAGTAAATTCGTGAGTAGAGTATTTCAACAGCCTCAAAAGTCAATTGCATCTTATTTGCATTCATAAGAAGGGCTCATAGGTTGTATTGTAAGTTGTTACTTTTTTCAATTTTCTGTAAAAGGAAGGACTCCTTGGTTTAAAGGACTTGTTTGCTTTCAGTAGGTGTGTTACTGGAAGTGGGACCGGATTTGGTCTGTATGATCTTGTAGTTACACAAGGTTGATAGTGGAAATCTCAAACAGGTTTTGCTTGGGGACTGGATGTAGGTCGGGAAAGACCGAACCAGGATAAATTATTGTGTTCTTTGTGTGTTTGCTTTGCGTATTGCAAAATTCGTCAAAATTCCGTAGACAATTTTTAAAAGCACTATTCACCCCCCCTCTAGAGCTCGTTGCCTCGATCCTACTGCACTTTCACGCCTGAAGGAGAGTAATCCCACGACAGTCAGAGGTAAGTTACTCATCTCCTTCCCTTTCCTTTCGTATTGATTATCTCTTTTGCTGCATTACTGCATTCACTTCTAAGCTTCCTTCCCCTTTTTTTCTGATTTTCTGTAGAAATTATATCTTATCGCTTTAATTTTTACCTTTTCTCATTTTCATTTCATCAAGAAGCATCGGTGGTAGGATCGACTCACCCCTGTGCAACAGCAATAGAACATTCGTTCTGACATTTCCTCTTTACATTTATTAAATTTTCTGTGGTTTACGGTCAAATATCTGTTTACATCCGATTTTCTTGCTTTCGTTTTCATTATCCAATTTCCTACTTCTTTTTGCTATTTATTTTAGTTGGCTTCTACATTTTGATTTTCTCGCATCAGGGAGCACTTTAATCGTTCTAGAATTGCTGCATTTGTACATTTTCCTTTTCTCTTTCTTGTAATTGATTTTTCTATAAATCCCTCTGGTTGTATTCTGCTATCGGCATTCGGATGAGGCATATCTGGGTACTGAATACCCATCTGTTGATGAATCGTATGATCCATAGCAGCGTTCCAAAGAGTTCATTAGATCCCTTCTCATCCCTTTCTGTATTTTCGTTATTTGGTTTAACTTTGTGATCTAGTCTATTGTTTATTTTACTTTTTCTTTCATTTACTTTTTCTGATTTGTGTCTAATTTTCATTTCCCTATTGATGATCGGCTTGCATTTGCAATCTGTGGCTTTCAGTTAATATTTCAATTTTCGATCTCCTATTTTATGAAAGTTTATCATCCTTTTGATAATATGATCCCCTACCATCTCTGTAAATCCTTATTTTAGTCTGCATTTTCATCCACATACTAGTCGCATATTACAGTTTCAATGTATATTTCCGCCATGATATCTCATTAACATCGTCTACTTCATAGCATCTGTAGTTGCTTATATCATCATGTATTCTTTCATTGCATTTCTCTTTTTATTTTTGCTGCATCGCATAAACAACATTCCTTGTTTTCCTAAGCATTACCTGCATTTCCTTTCATAACCTCTGCCTTTGCATCCTTTTGCATCTGGTAATATAAGCATAGATAATAATTAGCAAGAAGTATCCTTAAAATTTCATCAGATAGTGATTTGAATGGCATCGGCATCAATTATTCAGAGGATGGCAGAGCACCATTTAGGGAACTGTTCATAGCAATCCTGGATTGCTTCATTCTGCAAGGGTCAGTTGTTAAAATTGACCAGATGGCTGGAACCATCATATGAAACTGGTTAGATTCGTGAAACCAATCTATTGGGCGAAACCTTTTTTTTTTATATTACTTGGCTAAGTAGGTTGAAGAGGTATTTACAGTGTGTTATTCAAACTACTGTTCAGCATCTTTGCATTGAAAAGCAACGCTTAAAGTGCTATTCACTTGTTGCTCTATGATACTCTAATCCATCAGATGGACAACATTGTGATAGCACACCTGCATATTTCAATTTATATCATCTGCAGTTGCCTTAATATTTTTAGCAATATGATTGTCTCTATATGTCTTATTTGCTTGATTTTATCTTATCATGTGTTTATTAGCATTCTAAATTTGATATCGTGTTTATGCCAATTACACTAAATTAGCGTCAAGCATGTGTATTCTGTATATTGCGTCTGTTAAGGCATTTGAATCCATGAGCATCAGTAGATTAGTTCACCTGCATCTGCATAGTAGCCTATGGTATTTCCTGATATCTGCTCATTCTTGTATCATCATCCATTCTTATGTTCTATTTTTGTAGCACATAACTACATTTGTTTATCACCACCACTATAACTTCATTCACCATAACATGTAGTTTTGCTGTCATCTACCTCCATGATACTCCACAAACACCTGTATGCACACAGTGAACACAATTCTGTCATTACCTACACTTTATTTTTCTTCCCATAGTGCATACACACCTTACACACACCTTAGCATCATCCCCATTTTCTTTTATATATATCACGTTTTGCCTTTGTCTTCCATATCATTGCATCTCAATCGCCAATTATAGCACTATTGTTGCCATTTTCTCTGCATTTGTTCCTCAGCAGCTGGTGCTAATCATCTACTGCCTGCTTTGTATTGATTCTACATTATTTGTTGTTCTTTTTACATTCATTGCATTTGTTAATTTTATCTTCACTACCGTCTGACACACATGTCATCTACCTGCATTTTTCTGCAAATGCCATTGTTACCATCTTCACCAAACCACCCAGTATTCAACATATGTTATATTCACTTGTTATACTACATTGCTATACCACACATCCTCGCTGTATCATACTGCATCTTCAGTACCCATATGCATTTAGCCCCTGCACTCATGTACCCAATGTTGCTGTATATTTTCATCATGACTCAAATCTATATACATGTTAATCTTGTTCATGCATTCCATGTTCACACAGATCTGTGTCTTCTGTATCTTCATGCATATTTTCAATAATATAGATATGACACTTAATGCATTATCTAGGCATGATCACATACATTCTTCACTTAGATTAGGCAAGCATATATAGGCATCTTCCCACCAAACTTATGCATAGTATCATGCGTGCATTCTCTCATTAGTTTATATATGACACATAGGTGTCATATTTGCATTTTCCAATCGATTTATGCATAAAGCTTAGGTATTACCTGTGCATTTTTTTTTTGTTAGCTCATGTATTGCATTTAGGTAATATAGATGCATCTCCTCATTAATTCATGCATTATACTTAGACATCATCATATGCACTATAATTTTAATGAAATCTCTTAGTTTCTTTCTCAATTTCGTTTTTGCTTCTTGCTAATTCTGTTTTTATAGGAAATGTATGGAAAATGTTATTCCCTTTCTTAGCTTAGAAATTGTAATTTCAATTTCAATTTCAATTTCAGAATTATAATAACTAGATATTAATGCGAACCTTACATTTCCAGTTTTAGATTAGAATGTATGAGCATGTAGATATCACAAATTGCTTGTTTCATATTATTTTCCTCTTATTTCTCAAAAATCCACCATGGTGGAACACGAATGACACATGCACCATTCTAATAAAAGGTAATTAATCCTAAGTAGATGATTTGCATTTATGGCCATAGTCAAAATGCGAACAATACTTAGGATTTTTATCTTTTATGGAATAACATTGGATCCACACTTGGGTCTCTTTAAAAAATCATTATATTTTTTAAAATTTTCTTCCTTTATCAGAGTTTGACTTGTAAATTAACTTAAAATATATATTCATGGCCATAATCAGGATATATTGAAGGTTAATTTCATTTCAAACCTTATAAAGGCACCAAAATATATTTTATTCTTTATCTGAATTTAAATACAGATTATTTCATAATACATCTGTGACCATAGTCATGAATGTATTATGACTTTAATCTTATTTCAATTCTCCTAAAGAATGAAATATGCTTTTCAAATTCAATTTTCAAAATTCTTTTAATTCATTCATCATTTAGGATAGAATTGCATTCTTTTTCATATTATTTCAAATCATCCAAGTGATTTTGAGGTAAGTTTCCAAATGTCTTTCTCACTTATCAAATCAATCTTCAATTCTTATTTATAAATTCAAATTCATCTTTTTATTTTCAATTCTATCTTATTTTAAAATTCAAACTTCAAATCAAATTTCAAAGTTCAATTCAACTTTGAAATTTCAAATTCATTCCCCAGTTCAAAGATTCAATTTCAAAATCAATTCAATATTCCAAATCAAGTTTCAAAGTTCAAATCAACTTTAAAATCCCAGATTCATCTCCTGATTTCAAAATTCAAATTTAAAATCAAGTTTATTCTCTATTTCGAATTCCACAATCTCCAAGTTCTATCTAAGATTGAGTCTTGATTCTCAATCTAATTCATTCATCCAAAATCAAAGTTTTGAGATTGATTATGAATCCTAAAGATCGGTTTTCTCTAAATCCAATGCAAATTTCAAAGATCAATTTAGGATTTCCAAAATCCAATTCCATTTTCCAACTTGATTTCAATTCCAGACTCAATTCCATTCTCGGTTTTCATCTGGATTCTCGAATCCAAAATCTATTTTTAAATTCCATTTTTTTTTCAATCTGGATTTCTCAAATCCAATTGCAAATTCAATTCTATTTTTTTAAATTCCATCTAGATTTCTTAAATCCAATTCCATCTTCAAATCCCATCTGGATTTCTCAAATCCTATCCATCTTCAAATTCCATCTGGATTTCTCAAATCCAATTCTATCTTCAAATCCCATTTGGATTTCCAAGATCTATTTTCAAATTCCATCTAGATTTCTCAAATCCAATTCCATCTTTAAATCCCATCTAGGTTTCTCAGATCCAATTCCATTTTCAGATTCCATTTGGATCTCTCAAATTCAATTCTATTTTTTTCATCTGGATTTCTCAAATCCAATTCTATTTCCAAATCTCACCTTGATTTTCAATTCTAAATTCAAATTCTAACTCTATTTTTTGAAATTCACTTTTCAAATCTATTTCCCAAGCCTAAATTCAACTTTCAAATTCAATTCCTCTTTCAGGTTCTGAATTTAAAACTCAAGATCAAAATTTCTCTTCAAAATCGATTTTTGAGAATCAAATTCAAAGTTCATTTTGACTTTGAAATTTCATTTTTACTTCAAAATTCTATCTCAATTCTAATTCTTCTTATTCTCTTCAAGATCTGCTTTCAAATCTCTGATTATTCCAAGACTTAGAACTTCAAGTCTCTTCTTCTAGATCTATTTCAAGTTCTAAGTTAGATTCAAAATCAAACTCTTCCAAATCAATTTTCCAAAAACCATTTCTTCAAAATATTTTCAAACTTATTTCAAAATCACTTGGAAAAATCCCAAAATTTCCAAATTATTCTTCTCAAAAGCATACATCTTTGCATTTGCATTATACAAGCATGATTCTTTGTGCATTTTAGACTTAGAATAATTTTTTAGACATTATTTAGGCAAGGCAAAAGGCATTTATTCGATCATTGGTTCAATTACCCCTGGTAAAGGCGCCAGAAATGGTTGAACCTCGTACCGACGAGCGAATACCATCTCTTCATCTTTTCCAACAAATTTTTAAAAACGGAGGTGAGTAATTTCAAAATATTTTCAAATTAAGGTCAAGTGAGACCTTTGCAAAAGAGTTCCTCTCCTCTTTCTTTTTCTTTTCTCTTCTCTCTTCTTTTCTATCTTTTATTCTTCTTCAAAAAGGGAATAGAGGCTAGAAAGGAAAAAATGGATGAGAGGAAAAATTTTGCAATGATCACAGAAGTGGCGACCGAGATGAGACTCGTCTTTGTCTGATCAAATTTTTGCCTTTGCTTTGCTTTGATATTATCTAAGTCTTTATTCTACAAATATCAACTTCATTTTTCATGCAAACCTTAAGAGCCTAGACTCTATCCTAGCTGACATAATGCATATAGGATTTAAGTATGGTTTGGTAGGACCATATTGAGGAGACCTATCCATGCTCACTTAGACTTAGGTCTGAAATACAACTCTCCTCAATTCTAGGGATTGAATGAAAACAATGTATGCAAGTGTATGCTTCTTTATTATTAAATTCTATCTCTTTAGGACTCTGCATTAGAGCCATCTGATTTCTTGCATGTTGAACATGTTTCAAAAAACATCCCTACCTATATTGTCCCGGTCTTGACGTTGCTGGGCTGTCTCACTGAACCATAGTTCGGGAGAGAGCCTCACAATTGAACCACTTATTTGGGTTAACACCCCCCTACCACGTACTTAAGGGCCATAGTCTGAAGTATATCGGTAGGTGCTCAAGGATGTTGGGAAGCCATTGCCTTAGAACCAGAGAAATATTTTTATGCCACGTACTTCGAGCTTCAACTTGAGTATATCGGCATACCTTGATTGGAATCAGATGATCTGAACCATAGAGTTAGGATTAAGGTCCTATAAGCCATTTCAAATATCGCATTTAGAGTCAACTTTTTAGGGAGTGCTATTTGTGCATCCTTATTTGTACCGCTGTGATTCTGTGATATTTATTTACTTCTTATATTACCTTATATTTTTTAAAAACCCTGGGTATCTTATTCAAAATTTCCTTTTTATTTTTCAAAATCCAGGTGTATATTTTCCTCTATCTTCATTCTTTTCTCTTTCGGATCAAGTTTCCTCAAAACCTTGGAAATCCTTTTCTAAATTCCCTTATTTTTTTTGAAATTCCAGGTATGTATCTATTCTCTTTTCTTCAAGCGCCTATCCATAAGTCCTGCATTCTATCTGATCTTCTTCTTCTTTGCCCTAGTATTATTCTGATGGCATCCAGTTTCCTTGATGCTATCTTTCTCAAGGATCATGTCTCTTATCAGATAAGGGATGAATTCTCAGATTGTCGAGCTATCCAGACTCATTCCTTCTTCCTTCGGTGGTATTATTCTTGGTTTGCCACCTTCTCGCATATGTTCCTAGACCACTTGGATGATTGTAGATTGGAGATGGCATCGACAGTAGGCAAGCGGACCATTAACGGAAGTCTGATTCAAGCTATGGCAGAGCGGTAGAATCCACGTACTTGCACATTTTGGTTTTCATGGGGAGAGATGACTCTACTGATGGCTGAATTCAATGACATCATGGGATTGCTAGAACTAGCTTGTCAGCCAGAGGATCCTATCGAGCAGCAGTTTCTGATCAACATCAAGGGGATAGATATTCAAGAAGCTTTAGACAAAGCAACAGGGAGCAGATCTTGGCCTCTTACTGAGATCAGTGGAAATCAATTCATTGATCTATTTGGACTCTATCACAAGTATGGGGTGTATGAGGAAGTTGACACCTTGTTCTGAGCAGCTAAAGACAGAATTCAGCATGCCATGGTCCTATACAAAGTGGGATTAGCATTCTTTCAAGATGGTCAGAATTTTGTCGATGTCAGAGTTGTCCAACTCTTTCAAAGATGGGGAAACAAGCAGACTCGTCATCTTTCAGTCTCTATGGCCACCTTAGCCTTCCTCTACCGAGGTTTGGCTCGCTTCACTTTGGGAGAGACCATCTCGATAGAAGGATGCACATATGCTCTGCAGCATGGTTTTTGCGACATGTGCCATCAAAGGCCAGTTCCTTCAGATTCAGTAGTAAGAAGCCACGGTCTGCCATTCAATGTCGAGCCTTGATCGAGAGTCTGCATTAGGAAGAGATCGTTTGGGATTACTTCAATTGCTAGGAATCAGTTCCTTGCTACACTTATGCACGTAGCTAGCGCTATAGATTGCTTGGCCCCTTCTTCTGTGTCGATTATCAGTCAGAAAGGTGTCCCAGATAGTTTTTGCAGCGGCAGGTGTTTGTCAACACTCGCTTCTCGATGGGCAACATGCCAGAATTCAATCTGCAGTCGGATCACTGGTTTGGGGCATACCATGCAGCCAAATACACTTGGGACTCTTTCATTTCTCTGTCCATATTTTCAGGACCTAATGTATCTTTTGAATATCAAGAGTGGTGGCAAACTGTGTGTCCACCTTCTCTTTGTCTTTGAATATATTATCAATAAAGTTTGTTTTTTGTTCTACTGAAAAGCTTTTTTGAGTCAAATTTCATTCTTTTATTCATTTTATAGCATAAATGGTCATGATTCTTATGACGACCTTATCCCTGGTAATGAGATATTCTTTTTAAATATCTCTCTTATTCTTCTTCAATATCTCTTATCATGGTTGACGACCTCGCCTAGGTAACAAGGCGCATTTTTTTTAGTTATCATGAAAATGATAACGCAATTGTTACAAGTCTTGTGACGACCCAATCCCTGGTAATGGGATAATCTTTTAAATTGTCTACCAAGTCCTCCATTCTTCCTTTTTCTCAAAATTTTGTTTTAAAAACTTCTTCCATGTTCTAACCATTCCCTTATTCTGCAGAAAACATTGGCATTATAAAAATGGTTCAGACAAAGAGCAGAAAGCAGACTATTTCACCTCAGCACAGTGACAGTGAGATAGAGGAGACGAACTCTCCTAGGTCATCTAGAAGACAGAGCCAGAATAAGGGGGATGATGTTGATTCCGTCATTTATAGCTTATTCTAGAAAATGATGGCCAAAATGGTGTTGGAACAAGTTGAGGCCAGTTTGAAGAAAGCATCTCCTAAGAACAAGCTCAGAAAGAAGTCTGTGAAAAAGCAAGTAAGAATCATCAGAAAGAAGGTTCAGCCAGACAACACTTCTAAGGGCACAAAATTAGTAGAGGAAGAATCAAAAGAAGAACAGTTTGTGTTCAGTCAGAATCCTCTGTGACAATTTGTGAAGATAGTTGAAGAACCTGAATCGGTGAACAGGCTAAGTTTGTGATTCCAACAGAGGATCCAATGCGTGAACAACTAAGAGAAGTAACCCGTGCAATCAAGGACATACAGGCCAAGAGCAAAGGCAAACATACCTATACTGGCGAGGACTTCTATGATGGTCTCGAAGGGGATGATAACCTGGACAATCTTCCCCGTAAATTTATCAAATTTGACGGAACGAGCAATCCAAAGGCTCACCTAGCCATATTCTATGCAAAATGCAGCCATTTCTGAAAGGACAATAGGGCCTCATTTATCTGCTTCTTCCATAGCCTGGAAGGTACAACGATCAGATGGTATGCAGACCACATCAATCCTATCGAACTACGAGAGTTGGATAAGGTGGTAAACCTGTTCATTGAGTACTTCATGTTCAACGTCGAGGCCTCGCCCACTCTCAATCACTTATACAACCTTAAGCATAATGAGAATGAGAAAGCTGGAGAATTCATCCACAAGTGGAGAAGCACCTGTAACAAAATGAAAATCCCCATTCCAGAGGAATTAACATTTTTTATCAACCTTTGAGGAGTCTTATCTCCACTTCTCTAGCAAAATCCTTCATCAAGCTGATTGAGCAAGCAGAATGGTGTGAACACCCCAAATTTTTCAAAGTTTTGTAAAAATGACCTTTTTGCCCCTGATTCCATTTTCTGAGAAAATCAAAGCTAATCTTCCGTTGTTCTTCGGATTTTCTCGATCAAATTCCATTCAAACTCGATTTCGGAGCCGAACCCGATGTTTAAAATCCAAATCTGAACCTCGTTGTCCAATTTTCAAATTAAAATTACAAAAATACCCAAAATGGTTTTGAATGACTCGGGCAGCTCATACGGCATCCTCTTGGATCCACGACCTTATATTTTCCAGTTCGAGGTTGTAAAACTTCAAATATTTCCAAAAAAATCCGAATATAAACCCATTTTCTGAAGAAATTTTCTCAAAATAGCTTTTAATTCTTAGAAAAATTCTCTTTTATAAATATTTTTGCAAAAATACAAAAAAATAGTTTTAATCTTTGTTTTCTCGCAAATCTTAGGATTTTTTATCTAAAAATACAAAAAATAGAAAAATAACACAAAAACAAAAAAAAAATTGAAAAATTATGAGAAAAACAAATAAGTTTAAACTTTTAAAAATCAATTTTTGCTAAAAACCTCGAGAGCCTTTTTTTGTAAAAACTTGAAAACCGAAGGGGGCTCCTTTGCAAAACTCTTGTTTAGGGTTCTAAAACCCTTCGTAAGCAAAAAAAGGGAACCACCTCTTACCTGCCGCACCTTCTTCTCACTAAAACCCTCTCCAGAACCTTCCCCTCCTACCCAACGGCCTCCACTTTCTCTCCATTTTCGTCCTCCATCGCCCGGCTATCCTCCCTAAGCCATCTATCTTCAACAACCCATTCCCCTTCCCGAACCTTCGTCCCCCTCCTTAAGAGGGGCACCATGAGAAAACCCAAAAGACCCCCGTATTCACCCCACCATCTTCTGATTTCTTATCGATCGCATCTCACCCCTGCATCCCTCTTCTGTGAAGGAGGTTTCCGCCAAAGGAAAAGAGAACTTTATGCTTTCATTTAGAACCGCTGCAGCATCTCTGTAAGTTCTTTCCCTCCCTTTTCTATCTGTAACTCTAGTTTTTCTAGTGTTTTCTTGTTGATCGTTTCATTATCGCACCACGGACGGGGTTCGAAATGCTCATAACTATTTCGGCCCATCCCTGTGCTACAACAAACGAAACGTATACGTTCCTACATTTCTTTTATTTATTTATTTATTTTTTCTTTTGCAATTTGTTTCTGAAATTCTTGTTTCTAATATCTGCTTCTGCTGTAATATCTTAGATCCAGTAATGCCTTCATCGACTTCTCTTTTTTTTTAGTTTCTGTTGATTCTGTTCGTTTGCCTTGTTTTCCCCTTTTATTTGTAACACATTTCACTGGCAGATTCCTACTTATACTTAGGTCACAGCATTTCAGTTAGTGCCTTATTTCATTCACTTATCGATCTAATAGCTCTTTGTGGATTTCGTTTCAGTTAATTTTCTGTTTCAATAGAGCTTAATGACATTTTTTCACCCGGTTTTCATTCATTTCAATTGCAAAACATCACGTCTGTGTTCCAGTATCACCTACACATTTTGATTTCCTTATCATACACAGGTATTCGCATATCATCATCTTTCTCTCTTCTTCACTTTGTTTGGGTTTCTTTGATTTAGGCATAATGGGGTTTATGTTAATGAATCCTACCTTATACATCTTCCCTTTGCTTTCTTTTGTAATGGTTTCTATTCTGTGCATTCTCATTCATGATCTATCGATCTGAATGGTTGAGAGAATCTAAGATTTCTTGTCTATTTGTATTCGTTTTATGAACATTGAGGTACGTTTGATTTGATCTACTGGTTTGAGCATTCAGCCCCAGAGGGCATCAATGTCAGTATCTCATTTGTGTCACTTGTATGATTTCAGCAGAATTGCTATTTGCTTACGTGCCATAAAAACTGTTTATTCTATCTACATTTAGCATGTTTTGTTTGGGAAATAATTCATCCTATACATTGTTATTATAATTCATTGTAGTTTGCCATTGTTTTATGATTGGAACCATGGTGTTCTTAAAAACTGAAAAGCTCTCAAGCTTCATTTGCCTGCAAAGTCTTAGTCATTGGAGCTCAGGTTCTCCTCCTGACGTTTTGAGGCATAGTATCTAGTTTCGCCCTGTTTTGAGGGTGTCGGTGCAGGGGAATAAGCTCAGTCAATGAGGTTTGGTGACGGGCCTGTGAGAATTCTTGATTAAAAAAGTGTGTTGCAGAAATTGATCAAGCTCCTTCAAAGCATTCTTAATCCTATACAAAATGTTGTTTCTGATGGGTGCCATTTGACCAGAGAAACAGGGAAAGAAATCTCCAAAGCTAGATTCTCATATCTGAACTTTAACATGACTTCCGAGTCTGGTCTCTCCATCATGAGCCTCCATGTGTATAGTGTGGCATATAAATAGACAATGGATAGCAAGACTTTTCCCTGCCATACGTTGTATCCCTGTCTGTGAGCCCAATGGGAAATCCATCCTCTTTATTATGTATAATAGGAGTATTGAGTTTTTGAAAATGTTGCTGATGAACTTTCAAAAGTGAGAGTTGGATCACATGCTAAAAAAAAAATAAACAGTGTTGATAAGATTGGTTGATGCCAGGGCCAAGAAATTTTAGTCTTGGATTACAGGTTAGTAGTTTTGCACTGAAATTGTTTGACCATCTTGTATGTCAGAAAATTTTGGTCTCCATTCCCTTTTAATTATGTTTCTCTGAGGTTCTGTAAAGCTGTATTGAACTTGATTTCTTGTTTTATTATGTTTTAGCTCATAAAGCCTTGGCTCCTCTGGTTGACTGAAAGGCTGGTATGACGGTAAGCCCGACAACTACAATACTTTTTATTCATAGCCAATATGTGCAATTTCTGTTCTTCCATGGCAGGGCATAAATCTGGTGTGTCTATGAGAGTAAAACACTGATATATCTTGTTTAAAGGGATTGCCACTTTGTAAAGGCTGCCATAGCTTTTGCTAAGAACTTCATAGCATGCCATTTGGTTTTTCACAACCTTCTTACAACTCACAATGATTCATATTTTTATGAAAGTAAATTTGAATTGCTGTTGTTGCATGTTAAATTTTGATTATGCTTGGTCATGACAGTGGACAGAAATTGAGTTTCTCTTGTTGAAGTCCCCGTGAAAATTGTGTTTCACTGTGAAAGTGAAATCAGCCATACTTCTTATTCCATCACCCCTACTGCTGAAGCACCCATTCATAGCATATACCTTGCACTATTGAATAGTGATGACCACAATACTCACCTTCCTGTTAATTCCCTGCAAGTGCGCATTTACCTGTATCCAACTTGCCGTGTTCTCCTACACACCATGTCAATCTGCACTATTCACCTACAGCAACACGAGCTCCAACAACATCTCAGCAGCCTATTGTTATAACTCCATCCCAGCATTCATCTCCCATGTCATTGTCTTATCTACCCAATGTCACCCTTCATAGCAAAAACCACCTGTAGATCATCTCAATGACATTACAGCATATCCTGATGATGATAAAAGTGTTGAGTGAGAGTAGAGGGATATCCATTCAGGCACGTTCTGTGGAATGCAGGCCTTTGTCAGGATCGATTTTGCAATAATCGAGTCATTGTACAGACAATTCTTCGATCATCTTGCGGTTGCTAAGAAGGAAATCCATCGATTTACTATGTTGAAGCCTTCTTGACTGGTTAAAAGTTTTAGCAAGCATCAGACTTCGGGTTTAAATGCAAAACACCATATATGGCTGAGTTGAAATCAGAAATTTATTTTCACTTATATTAATGCAGCATTCTGCCAAAGACTCCAGGTATGTTTCACTTCTCACAACCAGCATTTCATTTATGTATCTTTTTTGCACATATCCATTAACACACCTATACAGTAAATCCCAAGAATGCTAGGTGTTGTGCCATGCTATGCAGTCATTTCTGCAGAGAATTAACTTGTACTTGTGAGCTCCATACAACATTAGTATACTATTATAGGGATCACTTTGCTGATGATTCAAGGTATAGAAAACAATTGACATTACTGTATAAATACGCATTTCTGTATCTACCTTTGCATGGATAAAATTGTTCATCATAAACCACACTTTTTATATACACTGGCGCCTATGCCCTACCTTCCAATTCAATTCCATTTTTTTTTAGCATCTGTACATATATTTCTCACTGTCAATACATGGTTCATTCTTATATATTCACCATAATCCACTATCATCTAGCTCCACTACCTACAGCCCATCACTTCCATTCACGACTTCACAGTCTATCCACTCCACACTGTGGTATGCTCCCACTGCTGAACCATATCTCACTGCAATCACGTAGCCCCCAGCTACTTTAGTTTTCCACCACTGCATTCATTATCACACAGCCCTTACTTCACTTTGCCTCATAACTAGTTGTACCTACCCTTCACCACAGTACCATCTTCATGCTCACTGTGTAAGACACGCATCCAGTGTCTCCTCGTACACCTTCATATGTCAATCATCATGCTGCTACAGTACTGCTTGCAGCAACATCGGCATCCACCATCAATGCCCAGGCATCTTCTCTAATATTTGCATATTAGTTATTCTTGTACATTTGCCGAATCACCATACAATTTATTACACAGTAAACAAACTGTGTAAAATGCACATTTCATCATTCAATTAAAAGGCAAAACTCTGAATATCTTTTTCATATATAGTTTCTCATTTGATTTTAGATGTTCTGATATATATACATATATATGTCCATACACACTTATGTATATATATATATATGCCCATATGTTTTCCCAAGTTATTGTATGTATCTATCTATATATATATATATCATTTCCTATCTTTCCATCATGAAGGTCTTGACATGTGAGCATTTTTTTTGTTATCATTGGCGTCTTTTGAAATCCATATGATATGTGTATTTCTTTTCCATTTCTTTTTATACTAACCAAGTATTTTGCAGGGAATATGTAAAGAATGTCATTTTGCTGGGGAGTTGTATTTGTAATTTCATGTAATGTTTAGATATTAATGAGAATTTTATCTTTCCTGTCTTAGATAGAATGAATGAGCATCGTAAAAATCATAAATTGCTTGTTTTCATGCCTTCCCCCTTTACTTTCCCAAAATCTCACAATGGTGAAACACGAATGGCACGTGCACCATTTCGTAAGAGGTAATTAAATCCTAAGTTGATGATTTACATCAATGACCATAGTTAGGATGTAAACAAAACTTAGGATTTTTATCTTTTATAAAATAACACTGGATCCTTTTCAAAATTCATCATATTTTCTTTAAATATTTTCCTCTTTTATCAGGGCTTAATTTAAAATTAATTCAATATATATACCAATGGCCATAGTCAGGGTATATTGAGAGTTAATTTCATTTTAAACTATATAAAAGCACAAAAAAATGTGTTTTATTCTTTATTTGAATTTAAATGTGATTATTACACAATACATTCAATGACCATAGTTAGGAGTGTATTATGTCATTAATCTTATTTACATTCATTTAAAGAATGAAATATGATTTTCGAATCCAATTTCAAAATTATTTGAATTCATCCATCATTTAGGATAGAATTGCATCATATTTTTAAAATTTCCTTTTTCAAAATTCCAAGTGATTCTTTTCTCAGATCAAATCTTATCTATAAAATTCAAATTCAATTCTATCTCATTTCAAAATTCAAAAATTCAATTTCAAAGTCCAATTTGATTTTGAAAATCATGTTTATATTCAAATTTTAAACTTCAAAGTTCAATTTAACTTTGAAGTTATCTTCTATTTTCAAACCCAAGTTTATTTTTCTCATCTCCAAAATTCAAAATCAAAGTCTGAGATTGATTTGGAATTTCAAAATTTGACTTTTCTTAAACTTTAAATTCAATCTGGGTTTTCAAAACCCAGATCCATCTTCAAAAGTCTCATTTGGACTTTCAAAACCCAAATCCAAAGTTAGATCCTAATCCCAACTTGGATCCAGATTTTTAAGTATAATCCCCACCTTTGGATCTGAGACTTTTAGATCCAATTCTATTTTAGGATCCAGAATTCAACTTCCATCATTGGATCTCAAGCTTCAGATCCACAATCCATTTAGGATCCAGAAATCCAATTCCACCTTGGATCTCAGACTTCAGATCCAAAATCTATTTTAGGATCCAGAATCCAATTCCTTCTTGGACCTCAGACTTCAGATCCAAATTCCATTTTAGGATTCAGAATTCACTTCCATTTCGGATCTCAAATTTCAGATTCAACTCCCATTTCAGATTCTAAATCCAGAATTCAATTTTAAATCTCAACTCTATTTAGAATCCAGACTTTGGATCCAAATTCCATCTTGAATTTCAACTTTCAAATCAATCTCATTTCTCAATTCTATTTAGATTTCCCACATTTCATTTTGATTTCAAACTTCAAATTTAGAATTGAATTCCATTTTCTGATTCAAAGTCCATTTATGACTTTGAAATTTCCTTTCTTCTCTTTTTATCTCAAACTTCAAAATCATCTCTTTCAAAATCCAGATTTATTCTTTCCAAACTCTGATTATTCCAAAAACTTAGAACTTTAAATCTTAAGTTCTAAGTTAGAAACCATTTCTTCACTCCCTTATCAGATTCACCTCAGAAAAACTTGGGAAATTTTCAAAATCAATTTTTCAAAAAGAGCATACATCCTTGCATTTGCACAAGCATGATTCTTTGTGTATTTAGGTTTAAAATAAATTCTTAGATAATATTTAGGCAAAATAAAAGGCATAAATTCGATCCTTGGTTTGATTACCCCTGGTAAAGGCGCCAGGAACGGTCGAACCTCGTACCGACGAGCGAATCCCGTCTCCCAGTTTTCCCGCAAATATTTCAATAACGGAGGCGAGTTATTTTCTCAAAATTTTTCAAATTGAGGTCAAGTGAGACCCCGCAAAAGAGTTCCTCTCTCCCTTCTCTTCTTTCTTTTCTCTTCTCTCTTTTTTCCTGTCTCTTATTCTTCTCCCTTCAAAAAGGAGGAAATAGAGGTCGGAAAGGAAAAGAGAAGGAAGAGAGAGAATATTACAAGAGGAAAATTTTTGCGATGATCATAGTTTTGGCGAACGTGATGGGACTCGTCTTCGTCCGGTCAAATTTAATGCCTTTTCTTTTTGCTTTAATATTTTCGAAGTCTTTATTCTACATATGTCAGCTTCATTTCCATGCAAACCTTAGGAGCCTAAACTCTGTCCTAAGCTGACATTATTGCATATAGGATGTAAGTATGGTTTGGTAGGACCATATTGAGGAGATTATTCCATGCTCACATTAGATTTAGGTCTGAAATACAACTCTCCTCAATTCTAGGGTTTGAATGCAAAACAATGTATGCAAGTGTATGTTTCTTTCATTTTTAATCTATCTCTTCTAGGACTTGCATTAGAGCCTTCTGATTTTTATTGCATGCTGAGCATGTTTTCAAAAACATCCCTACCTATATTGTCCCGGTCTTCACGTTGTTGGGTTGTCTCACTGAACCATAGTTCGGGAGAGAGCCTCACAATTGGGCCACTTACTTGGGTTCACGCCCCCCCTACCACGTACCTAAGGGCCATAGTCCGAGGTATATCGGTAGGTGTTCAAGGATGTCGGGAAACCATTACCTTAGAACCGGAGGAATTTTTCTATGCCACGTACTTCGAGCTTCGGCTTGAGTATATCGGCGTATCTTGATTGAAATCGGATGATCTGAACCCTAGAGTTAGGATTAAGGTCCTACAAGCCATTTCAAAATATTGCAT
This sequence comes from Nuphar pumila, assembly GCF_984573655.1. NCBI lineage: Eukaryota > Viridiplantae > Streptophyta > Magnoliopsida > Nymphaeales > Nymphaeaceae > Nuphar > Nuphar pumila. The sequence continues at coordinate 33,501,844 of NC_143258.1, read as the reverse complement.
TTTAGAGTCAGATTCTAGGGAGTGCTGTATGTGCATCTTTGTTTGTACATTTGTGGTTATATGATATTTTATATTCCTTATATTTCCTAAAAACCCTGGGTATATATTATTTAAATTTTTTTTTTTTGCTTTTAAAACCCAGGTGTATTTTTTTTTTCTTCTCCTAATTTTTTCTAATTCTTTTGATCCTGCCTGCAAATTCTTCAAGTCTTAAATCTTTGCCATCTACTTTCGAAGTTCTTTTATTTTTTGATATATTCCTTACCTTCCTTTTTTTAAAAATATCTTTTGTCAGGATATGTCCTCTTCAAAATTAATCTTTGTTCATATTTTACTTGTTTATCCCTTTTCAGAAAAACAATATGGTTGTCGCAAATTTTGGTGACAACCCGATCCTTCGTAATGGGATGTTTTTATTTTCAGATTGTGATTTCTTCCTTTATTAAAATTTCTTCCTAGATCTCTTCTAAAAACCCCCATTTTTTCCCTACAGAGAGAGCATTGACACTATCAGTTGAGTCAGGCAAAGATCAAAGATTGCACTGCTCTAAACATCCCAGTTACAAGCAGAAAACAAAGAATGGATTCTCAAAAGTCTGTCATAGAGGGAGTTCAGGACACCAAGAGTGAGATTGATCCCGCGATATATCGGCTATTCAAAAAGATGATGGTTGAGATATTATCTGAGCAAGCTGAAGCCAGTTGCGGAAAAGCTCCCACCGAAGGAAAGACATCTGTCACCTTCCCCATGAATGAACATAGCAATATCAATGCAGAAAATTCTAAAGCCAGCAGGGGCAGCAACCAAGGCAACCAGGGCAGCAACCTAAGAGAGCTCAAAGGCCAGAGAGGGAAATGTTGTGAACACCATGATAGACTTCTTCAATACAATCCTCAGCAAAAAGGTAAGAAGCAAGAAGGACCAAAGCACAAGGATTGGAGCAGGGATCGAGACTTCACCTCTTTAGATGAGACGCACGACAAAATCCTCGAATACATGTTGTCTAGCGGATTAGTCAAGCTCCCAAAGGTCGCCAACCCTTCCACAGTCATGGGAAAATATATAGACCAATTTTGCAGGTTCCATAGGGCAACGGGGCATGACACTGAGCATTGCTTTGTCTTCAAGAATATAGTTCAAGACTGCCTTGATAAGAATCTCTTTGTCAAAAACGAAGAAGAAAGGCATCCAGATCTCCTAAACGTGCAAGCTCAGTCCAGCTACCAGGCAGGGGTCAACACTCAGTGGAAATCAAGCAAGCCGAAGAAAGCAAAGCATGAGGGTTGGGGTTATGATCGCAAGCTTACCCCTCTAGGACAGCCAATCGAAGAAGTTCTACAATACCTGCTTGCGAAAGGCATGATCAAAGTCCCAAAGCAGGATGATCCCTCTGTCACCAAGGGGAAATGGAAAGATCACTTCTGCAAGTTTCATCAAGCGAGGGGGCATGACACGGAGCGCTACTTCGTCCTCAAAAATATTGTGCAAGACTACATTGACAAAGAGCTTCTGGTGCCAGAGGAAGGAGAAGAGCAGCCTGCAGTTCCACCCGAACCATTTTTAGACCACTCAGAGAGTTGAGAATACCAAGAGTTTTTCGTTTTCATCCCTTTCTGTCAGTTGCTTTGTAGGGGCAAGTCAGCCCAGTCTTTGTGACCTTCTTTTAGAATACTTGTAAATATTCAGTTCTGTTATCAAACTTTTGCTTATCAATGAAATGTCGATTTTCTTTATATCTTTGATATTCAATACTTCCTTCTTTTTGCTATACTGGGGCATTAAAATTTCGTTTCTTTTTCAAAATGCGGGACAATCCTGACATCATTCATGAGAGAAATGATATTACCTATGAGGGTCTTTCAAAAATCATGAAATTTTTTCATATTTTAGTTCGACCTTTTTCAAAGATCAACCCTCGTGTTGATCATATTTTCTAAAAATTGATTTCGAATCATTGCATTTAAAGATCAACCCTCGTGTTGATCATATTTTCTAAAAATTGATTTCGAATCATTACATTCAAAGATCAACCCTTGTGTTGATCATATTTTCTAAAAATTGATTTCGAATCATTGCATTCAAAGATCAACCCTTGTGTTGATCATATTTTCTAAAAAGATTGATTTCAAATCATTACATTCAAAGATCAACCCTTGTGTTGATCACATTTTCTAAAAAGTTGATTTCGAATCATTACATTAAAAGATCAACCCTTGTGTTGATCATATTTTCTAAAAAATTGGTTTCGAACCATTGCATTCAAAGATCAACCCTTGTGTTGATCATATTTTCTAAAAATTGAGTTCAAATCATTGCATTCAGAGATCAACCCTCGTGTTGATCATATTTTCTAAAAATTGGTCTTTAAATCATTGCTTCAAAAAAATTAACCCTCATGATGATCTCTCATGAATGATCCCCTTTCAAAGATCAGCTCTCGCGGTTAATCTTTCTTTCCAAAATTGATTTTCTCATTTTAAAGATCCCACATGCAGGCAGGATCAAATAAACTTTTTTCCTCAACTTTTATCAAATTTTTCATTTATCAAATCTTCTTTCAGTATTATTAGTTTTATTCATCTTTATCAAAATTTTATTAAATTTTTCCATTTTTATTAAATCTTCTTGTCAATTCTTATTTCAAAAATTTACCCTTTCAGGTTAAGGGATAAACCTGATGCCTCTTTCCCATGAGGTATTTCTTTTTCCTTCTCTTCTTTCTTTCTTCCCCTTCAGGTTAAGGGATAAACCTGAAACCTCATCCTACGAGGTCCTTATTTCTTCAAAACAAGGGATAGTCCTGAATGTCTTTCTTCCTCTTTTAAAGCTTCATTAATCTCTGCCAAATCTTTTTCTTTATCAATTTTTCAAGCTTTGCTGATTCTTTTGATTCTTTATCAAGCCTTTTATCAATTCTTGCCAAGATTTTATTTCTTTCCCATTCAGGATAAGGGATAAATCCTGAGACCACTCATAGAAGCAACAATGCTACCTGTGAGAATTCTTTTACAAAGATGATTTTCATAAATTTTCTTGATTCTTCTCTTTAGACAAATCTTTCATAAATTTCTATCTTTTCTCGTCAGTTCTTCGCAAATCTTATTTCTTCCCCAGTCAGGATAAGGGGTTAATCCTGAAAATTGGACCATATACAGCCGACTATGATGGTCTATTTCAATCCACAAATTGAATCCTTTCTTCTTAAATTGAGATCTCTAGGTTGAATTCCTATAGAATCAAAAGCCTGTAGGTTGAACCCCTATCAAACCAATATGGCTCATAGGTTAAATCCCTTCTTGAACCGAAATTCCTTCTCAACCCCGTCAATCTTTAGGCTGAACTCCTACTGATCAGCGAGCTTTAGGTTGAACTCCTACAGATTTGCAATCCTTAGGCTGAAATCCTTTAGGACCATTTCTTCTATCGATCTTTAGGCTGAACTCCTACTGATCAACGAGCTTTAGGTTGAAATCCTACTGATTCGCAGTCCTCAGGTTGAAATCCTTTAGGACCTTGTCTTCCCTCGATCTTTAGGTTGAACTCCTACTGATCCACGAGCTTTAGGCTGAACACCTACTGATTCGCAGTCCTTAGGTTAAAATCCTTTAGGACCTTTTCTTCCAATCTTTAGGCTGAACTCCTACTGATCAGCGAGCTTTAGGCTGAACACCTACTGATTCACAGTCCTTAGGTTGAAATCCATTAGGACCGTGTCTTCCACCGATCTTTAGGCTGAACTCCTACTGATCAGCGAGCTTTAGGTTGAAATCCTACTGATTCGCAGTCCTTAGGTTGAAATCCTTTAGGACCTTGTCTTCCACCGATCTTTAGGTTGAACTCCTACTGATCAACGAGCTTTAGGTTGAAATCCTACTCATTTGCAGTCCTTAGGTTGAAATCCTTTAGGACCATTCCTTCTATAGATCTTTAGGCTAAACTCCTATTGATCGGCGAGCTTTAGGTTGAAATTCTACTAATTCGCAAATCCTTAGGTTGAAATCCTTTAGGACCATTCCTTCCATCGATCTTTAGGCTGAACTCCTACTGATCAATGAGCGTTAGGTTGAAATCCTTTAGGACCTTTTCTTCCGATCTTTAGGCTAACCTCCTACTGATCAGCGAACTTTAGGTTGAAATCCTACTGATTCGCAGTCCTTAGGTTGAAATCCTTTAGGACCATTCCTTCTATCGATCTTTAGGCTGAACTCCTACTGATCAGCGAGCTTTAGGTTGAAATCCTACTAATTCGCAAATCCTTAGGTTGAAATCCTTTAGGACCATTCCTTCTATCGATCTTTAGGCTGAATTCCTACTGATCAACGAGCTTTAGGTTGAAATCCTACTGATTCGCAGTCCTTAGGTTGAAATCCTTAGGACCTTTTCTTCCATCGATCTTTAGGCTGTACTCCTACTGATCAGCGAGCTTTAGGTTGAACCCCTACGCGATCTTTTAGGTTGAATTTCTACTGATTCACAGTTCTCATTTTGAATCCCCTTCAGACCACTCATAAGTCAATCTGTAGGTTGAATTCCTACTAATCTACACTCTTCTGCGGTTCTTACGTTGAATTCCTATCGAACTAAATTCATCTTTCAAAAAGTAAATCTGTAGGTTGAAATCCTACTGATCTATATTCTTTGGCGATTCTTAGGTCAAATTCCTACTGAACCAAAATTCATTTCTTTTCAAAATTTCAGTCTGTAGGTTGAATTCCTACCGATCTATATTCTTTTGTGGTTCTTAGGTTGAACTCCTATTAAACTAAAATTTGTTTTTCCAAATTTTAATCTGTAGGTTGAAACCCAACTAATCCATATTCTTTTTATGGTTCTTAGGTTGAATTCCTATCGAACCACATTCATTTTTCAAAAAGTAAATCTGTAGGTTGAAATCCTGCTGATCTATATTCTTTGGCGGTTCTTAGGTCGAATTCCTACTGAACCAAAATTCATTTTTTTCCAAAAATTTCAGGCTGTAGGTCGAATTCCTACCGATCAAATATTCTTTTACGGTTCTTAGGTTGAATTCCTATTTAACCAAACTCATTGTTCAAAAATTCAGTCTATAGATAAGTTCTTATTAGTAAAAAAAATTCTTTTGCAAATTCTTAGGTTGAATTCCTATTAAATTAACTTCATTTTTTCAAAAATGCCATCTGTAGGATGAATCCCTACGAATCCAAATATTCTTTGTGGCTCTTAAAGCTGAGTCCCTGTTGAGCCAATGTTGTGTGATAAAACCAATATTTTCATGTTTATTTCTTTCAAAATTTCAGCTAAAGGAGGTATCAAAATCTATATTGAGTGATTATTCCACAAAGGATTCTCGAAAACTTTGCCAATCTGCCAAATGTGTGTTGATTCCAATATTTTATTGCACAAAAGAATCACCTCAGATTACCTCTAGTATTCTTTTCAATAGGGTAAAACTTTTTGGAAAAAAGAGGTAAAATTCAAATCTTTTCCTGTTGTTCAACCAAAAGGATATAAGAAATGTCCTCGATATGATTAGCAAAAAAAATATTCAATGACGTTGAAAAGCAGAAGCGAATTGATATTGATCATGGCTATGGCACATGTTTTAAGATGACTTTCTGGCAATCAGGCAGTGGACATATCTTGAGCCACAAAAAGAATCCACTCAATCCCTGTCTCACATTCATTTAAAAGTTGCAATCAAATATCTGCAAAAGGGATCTCTCAATTGTCGTCAAGATAAAGACGAATATGCGAGCTAGACCCCCGGGGACAAAGAAAATTTGGATCATCTCCGAGATGAAGGAGTTTGTGAAGGATCCTTCCAGGGAAAGTTCAGATCACCGTCGAGATGAAGGCGAGTGTGATGAACCTACCGACAAACCCTAAATGATATTTGATTTCTGCTATCATTTAAAGACCTTCTTGAGCCAATACCTTCAATAGAATTCCTGAGATAAAAGAAGGATCGGAACATCTCCGAGATGAAGGAGTTTGTGACGTACCCTTCTCCGAAAAAGAGAGAAAAGTCAGGACACATCCAAATGAAGGATGATGTGAAAAACCGAGAAAGTTCAGTGACTTAAAAAGAGTGCAAAAGGATCATCATGGGAAAACACCCGGATATCAAACTGCCAAAATTGCCAGAAGTCATCTTTTCTCATGCAAAATTCTTTTATCAATATCTTCTCACTACTTGTTATTATGAAATTAAGAATATTTCTTCTCTTCTCATATCAGAAAATGGATAGCTTCCTTGAAGAAAATCATCAGCGCTAAAATTTTGAATTTGACTCTTAGAACTGAGGAGTTAACCTCATTGGAGGAAATACTCTATGTAAAAGGGGGAATATCTTTGCACATACGTGCACATTTCCAAGCGTTTGAATCAGCTATAAATTTATCTTATTGGCAAAATTTTCTAGCTATTCCAAGAATGAAATAAACATTCAATATCCATTTTGATGCAACCTAGCGTTGTTTATATCTTCCAGAAGAGTTGCCTCATTTAGTTGAAGTATCTCTTCCCGCCCCATCACGGTTTTTCTCATTGAAAAATCCGTATGGTAGATCCCCACTCAGGTTAAGGGTCAAACCTGAACCTTCTGTGAGAGGTCATAGATTTTAAAAGCTATTTCAGTCTCAGCAATGAGATGCCCAATTTCTTCCCCTTTTCAAAGCTTTAGGGAACCCTATATTTCTCCTTTCGCAAAACCCCTTTCGAATTTGTTCGTCCAAATTCCGAAGGTCCCATTATGGTTTCTCCATTTGAGAAATCCGTATGGTAGATTTTCCACTCAGGTTAAGATCAAACCTGAACCTTCTGCGAGAGGTCATAGATTTCAAAAGCTATTTCAGTCTCAGCAATGAGACGCCCAATTTCTTCCCCTTTTCAAAGCTTTAGGGAACCCTATATTTCTTCTTTCGCAAAACCCCTTTCGGATTTGTTCGTCCAAATTCCACAGGTCCCATTATGGTTTCGCCATTTAAGAAGCCCGTATGGTAGATTTCCTATTCAGGTTAAGAGTTAACCCGAAACCTCGCTTTGCGAGGTATCTTCCTTGCAGGTTTGGGTTAAACCTGAGTCTCGTTCCAACGAGATTCCTCGTTCTAACGAGATGTTTCCTTTCAGTCCCATCATGGTTCTTCCCATAAAGGAACCCATGCTTTGTATATCCATCCAGGATAGGATCCTACTTGAGCTTCATTTCACGAGGCATTTTCCAAAAATGTCCCACCAAGGTCCTCATATATTCCTTTATTCATTCAATTTACCTTGATATATCTTCGTCCCATTCAGGTATAGGGCTAAACCTGAATCATTCCAAAAAGTGTATCTTGTCTCACCAATGAGACCTGATCAAAATTCTGATTTTTCCACCATTTCAAGATTTTCACCCAAAGTCCCATCACGATTTCCTCATTTTCTACTCAATCATATCATTTTCGAGGATTTCATCTCCCCAAAACCATTCAGGATAAGGTTTTAAGCCTGAGAAGCCATCTTTCAAATAAATTCTTCCACACCCGGTTCAGATTTGCTGACTGGGGCATTTTTAAAATTTGGAGTGCTATCTTTGCCACTAAGCTCGGCTTTCAACCGGCTTAGTAGCAAAGAGGGGCATCTCTGAACACCCCAAAATTTTCAAAGTTTTGTAAAAATGACCTTTTTGCCCCTGATTCCATTTTCTGAGAAAATCAAAGCTAATCTTTCATTGTTCTTCGGATTTTCTGGATCAAATTCCACTCAAACTCGATTTCGGAGCCGAACTCGATGTTTAAAATCCAAATGTGAGCCTCGTTGTCCAATTTTCAAATTAAAATTAGAAAAATACCCAAAATGGTTTTGAATGACTCGAGCAGCTCATCCGGCATCCTCTTGGATCCACGACCTTATATTTTCCAGTTCGAGGTTGTAAAACTTCAAATATTTCCAAAAAAATCCAGATGTAAACCCATTTTCTGAAGAAATTTTCTCAAAATAGCTTTTAATTCTCAGAAAAATTCCCTTTTGTAAATATTTTTGCAAAAATACAAAAAATTAGTTTTAATCTTTGTTTTCTCGCAAATCTTAGGATTTTTTATCTAAAAATACAAAAAATGAAAAAATAACGCAAAAACCAAAAAAAAAATGGAAAAATTATGAGAAAAACAAATAAGTTTAAACTTTTAAAAATCAATTTTTGCTAAAAACCTCGGGAGCCCTTTTTTGTAAAAACTTGAAAATCGAAGGGGGATCCTTTGCAAAACTCTTGTTTAGGGTTTTAAAACCCTTCGTAAGCAAAAAAAAGGGCACCACCTCTTACCTGCCACACCTTCTTCTCAATGAAACCCTCTCCAGAACCTTCCCCTCCTGCCCAACGACCTCCACCTTCTCTCCATTTTCGTCCTCCATCGCTCGGCTATCCTCCCTAAGCCATCCATCTTCAACAACCCATTCCCCTTCCCGAACCTTCGTCCCCCTCCTTAAGAGGGGCACGATGAGAAAACCCAAAAGACCCCCGTCTTCACCCCACTATCTTCTGATTTCTTATCGATCGCATCTCACCCCTGCATCCCTCTTCTGTGAAGGAGGTTTCCGCCATAGAAAAAGAGAACTTTATGCTTTCATTTAGAACCGCTGCAGCATCTCTGTAAGTTCTTTCCCTCCCTTTTCTATCTGTAACTCTAGTTTTTCTCGTGTTTTCTTGTTGATCGTTTCATTATCGCACCACGGACGGGGTTCGAAATGCTCATAACTATTTCGACCCGTCCCTGTGCTACAACGAACGAAACGTATACGTTCATACATTTCTTTTATTTATTTATTTATTTTTTCTTTTGCAATTTGTTTCTGAAATTCTTGTTTCTAATATCTGCTTCTACTGTAATATCTTAGATCTAGTAATGCCTTCATCGACTTCTCTTTTTTTTTAGTTTTTGTTGATTCTGTTCGTTTGCCTTGTTTTCCCCTTTTATTCGTAACACATTTCACTGGCAGATTCCTACTTACACTTAGGTCACAGCATTTCAGTTAGTGCCTTATTTCATTCACTTGTCGATCTAACAGCTCTTTGTGGATTTCGTTTCAGTTAATTTCCTGTTTCAATAGAGCTTAATGACATTTTGTTCACCTGATTTTCATTCATTTCAATTGCAAAACATCACGTCTGTGTTCCAGTATCACCTACACATTTTGATTTCTTTATCATACACAGGTATTCGCATATCATCATCTTTCTCTCTTCTTCACTTTGTTTGGGTTTCTTTGATTTAGGCATAACGGGGTTTATGTTAATGAATCCTACCTTATACATCCTCCCTTTGCTTTCTTTTGTAATGGTTTCTATTCTGTGCGTTCTCATTCATGATCTATCGATCTGAATGGTTGAGAGAATCTAAGATTTCTTGTCTATTTGTATTCGTTTTATGAACATTGAGGTACGTTTGATTTGATCTACTGGTTTGAGCATTCAGCCTCAGAGGGCATCAATGTCAGTATCTCATTTGTGTCACTTGTATGATTTCTGCAGAATTGCTATTTGCTTACGTGCCATAAAAACTGTTTATTCTATCTACATTTAGCATGTTTTGTTTGGGAAATAATTCATCCTATACATTGTTATTATAATTCATTGTAGTTTGCCATTGTTTTATGATTGGAACCATGGTGTTCTTAAAAACTGAAAAGCTCTCAAGCTTCATTTGCCTGCAAAGTCTTAGTCATTGGAGCTCAGGTTCTCCTTCTGACGTTTTGAGGCATAGTATATAGTTTCGCCCTATTTTGAGGGTGCCGGTGCAGGGGAATAAGCTCAGTTAATGAGGTTTGGTGACGGGCCTGTGAGAGTTCATGATTAAAAGAGTGTGTTGCAGAAATTGATCAAGCTCATTCAAAGCATTCTTAATCCTATACAAAATGTTGTTTCTGATGGGTGCCATTTGACCAGAGAAACAGGGAAAGAAATCTCCAAAGCTGGATTCTCATATCTGAACTTTAACATGACTTCCGTGTCTGGTCTCTCCATCATGAGCCCCCATGTGTATATTGTGGCATATAAATAGACAATGGATAGCAAGACTTTTCTCTGCCATACGTTGTATCCCTGTCTGTGAGCCCAATGGGAAATCCATCCTCTTTATTGTGTATAATAGGAGTATTGAGTTACTGAAAATGTTGCTGATGAACTTTCAGAAGTGAGAGTTGGATCACATGCTAAAAAAAAAAACTAAATAGTGTTGATAAGATTGGTTGATGCCAGGGCCAAGAAATTTTAGTCTTGGATTACAGGTTAGTAGTTTTGCACTGAAATTGTTTGACCATCTCGTATGTCAGAAAATATTGGTCTCTGTTCCCTTTTAATTATGTTTCTCTGAGGTTCTGTAAAGCTGTATTAAACTTGATTTCTTGTTTTATTAAGTTTTAGCTCATAAAGCCTTGGCTCCTCTGGTTGACTAAAAGGTTGGTATGACGGTAAGCCCGACAACTACAATACTTTTTATTCATAGCCAATATGTGCAATTTTTGTTCTTCCATGGCAGGGCATAAATCTGGTGTGTCTATGAGAGTAAAACACTGATATATCTTGTTTAAAGGGATTGCCACTTTGTAAAGGCTGCCATAGCTTTTGCTAAGAACTTCATAGCATGCCATTTGGTTTTTCACAACCTTCTTACAACTCACAATGATTCATATTTTTATGAAAGTACATTTGAATTGCTGTTGTTGCATGTTAAATTTTGATTATGCTTGGTCATGATAGTGGACAGAAATTATGTTTCTCTTGTTGAAGTCCCCGTGAAAATTGTGTTTCACTGTGAAAGTGAAATCAGCCATACTTCTCATTCCATAACCCTACTGCTGAATCACCCATTCACAGCATATACCTTGCACTATTGAATAGTGATGACCACAATACTCACCTTCCTGTTAATTCCCTGCAAGTGCGCATTTACCTGTATCCAACTTGCCGTGTTCTCCTGCACACCATGTCAATCTGCACTATTCACCTACAGCAACACGAGCTCCAACAACATCTCAGCAGCCTATTGTTATAACTCCATCCCAGCATTCATCTCCCATGTCATTGTCTTATCTACCCAATGTCACCCTTCATAGCAAAAACCACCTATAGATCATCTCAATGACATTACAGCATATCCTGATGATGATAAAAGTGCTGAGTGAGAGTAGAGGGATATCCATTCAGGCACGTTCTGTGGAATGCAGGCCTTTGTCAGGATCGATTTTGCAATAATTGAGTCATTGTACAGACAATTCTTCGATCATCTTGCGGTTGCTAAGAAGGAAATCCATCGATTTACTATGTTGAAGCCTTCTTGACTGGTTAAAAGTTTTAGCAAGCATTTGACTTCGGGTTTAACTGCAAAACACCATATATGGCTGAGTTGAAATCAGAAATTTATTTTCACTTATATCAATGCAGCATTCTGCCAAAGACTCCAGGTATGTTTCACTTCTCACAACCAGCATTTCATTTATGTATCTTTTTTGCACATATCCATTAACACACCTATACAGTAAATCCCAAGAATGCTAGGTGTTGTGCCATGCTATGCAGTCATTTCTGCAGAGAATTAACTTGTACTTGTGAGCTCCATACAACATTAGTACACTATTATAGGGAGCACTTTGCTGATGGTTCAAGGTATAGAAAACAATTGACATTACTGTATAAATACGCATTTCTGTATCTACCTTTGCATGGATAAAATTGTTCATCATAAACAGCACTTTTTATATACACTGGCGCCTATGCCCTACCTTCCAATTCAATTCCATTTTTTTTTTAGCATCTGTACATATATTTCTCACTGTCAATACATGGTTCATTCCTATATATTCACCATAATCCACTATCATCCAACTCCACTACCTACAGCCCATCACTTCCATTCACGACTTCACAGTCTATCCACTCCACACTGTGGTATGCTCCCACTGCTGAACCATATCTCACTGCAATCACGTAGCCCCCAGCTACTTTAGTTTTCCACCACTGCATTCATTATCACACAACCCTTACTTCACTTTTGCCTCATAACTAGCTGTACCTACCCTTCACCACAGTACCATCTTCATGCTCACTGTGTAAGACACGCATCCAGTGTCTCCTCGTACACCTTCATATGTCAATCATCATGCTGCTACAGTACTGCTTGCATATTAATGCCCAGTCTCTTCTCTAATATTTGCATATTAGTTATTCTTGTACATTTGCCGAATCACCATACAATTTATTACACAGTAAGCAAACTGTGTAAAATGCACATTTCATCATTCAGTTAAAAGGCAAAACTCTGAATATCTTTTTCATATATAGTTTCTCATTTGATTTTAGATGTTCTCATATATATACATATATATGTCCATACACACTTATGTATATATATATATATATATATATATATATCATTTCCTATCTTTCCATCATGAAGGTCTTGACATGTGGGCATTTTTTTTGTTATCATTGGCGTCTTTTGAAATCCATATGATATGTGTAATTCTTTTCCATTTCTTTTTATACTAACCAAGTATTTTGCAGGGAATATGTAAAGAATGTGATTTTTCTGGGGAGTTGTATTTGTAATTTCAAGTAATGTTTAGATATTAATGAGAATTTTATCTTTCCTGTCTTAGATAGAATGAATGAGCATCGTAAAAATCATAAATTGCTTGTTTTCATGCCTTCCCCCTTTATTTTCCCAAAATCTCACAATGGTGAAACACGAATGGCACGTGCACCGTTTCGTAAGAGGTAGTTAAATCCTAAGTTGATGATTTACATCAATGACCATAGTCAGGATGTAAACAAAACTTAGGATTTTTATCTTTTATAAAATAACACTGGATCCACACTGGATCCTTTTCAAAATTCATCATATTTTCCTCTTTTATCAGGGTTTAATTTAAAATTAATTCAATATATATACCAATGGCCATAGTCAGGGTATATTGAGAGTTATATTGATTTTAAAATCTATAAAAGCACCAAAAACATGATTTTTATTCTTCATTTGAATTTAAATGTGATTATTATATAATACATTCAATGACCATAGTCAGGAGTGTATTGTGTCATTAATCTTATTTACATTCATTTAAAGAATGAAATATGATTTTCGAATCTAATTTCAAAATTATTTGAATTCATCCATCATTTAGGATAGAATTGCATCATATTTTTAAAATTTCCTTTTTCAAAATTCCAAGTGATTCTTTTCTCAGATCAAATCTTATCTATAAAATTCAAATTCAATTCTATCTCATTTCAAAATTCAAAACTTCAATTTCAAAGTCCAATTTGATTTTGAAAATCATGTTTATATTCAAATTTTAAACTTCAAAGTTCAATTTAACTTTGAAGTTATCTTCTATTTTCAAACCCAAGTTTATTTTTCTCATCTCCAAAATTCAAAATCAAAGTCTGAGATTGATTTGGAATTTCAAAACTTGACTTTTCTTAAATTTTAAATTCAATCTGGGTTTTCAAAACCCAGATCCATCTTCAAAAGTCCCATTTGGACTTTCAAAACCCAAATCCAAAGTTAGATCCTAATCCCAACTTGGATCCAGATTTTCAAGTATAATCCCCACCTTTGGATCTCAGACTTTTAGATTCAATTCTATTTTAGGATCCAAAATTCAACTTCCATCATTGGATCTCAGGCTTCAGATCCACAATCCATTTAGGATCCAGAAATCCAATTCCACCTTGGATCTCAGACTTCAGATCTAAAATCCATTTTAGGATCCAGAATCCAATTCCTTCTTGGACCTCAGACTTCAGATCCAAATTCCAATTTAGGATCCAAAATTCACTTCCATTTCGGATCTCAAATTTCAGATTCAACTCCCATTTCGGATTCTAAATCCAGAATTCAATTTTAAATCTCAACTCTATTTAGAATCCAGACTTTGGATCCAAATTCCATCTTGAATTCCAACTTTCAAATCAATCTCATTTCTCAATTCTATTTAGATTTTCCACATTTCATTTTGATTTCAAACTTCAAAGTTAGAATTCAATTCCATTTTCTGATTCAAAGTCCATTTATGACTTTGAAATTTCCTTTCTTCTCCTTTTATCTCAAACTTCAAAATCATCTCTTTCAAAATCCAGATTTATTCTTTCCAAACTCTGATTATTCAAAAAACTTAGAACTTTAAATCTTAAGTTCTAAGTTAGAAACCATTTCTTCACAACCTTATCAGATTCATCTCAGAAAAACTTAGGAAATTTCCAAAATCAATTTTTCAAAAAGAACATACATCCTTGCATTTGCACAAGCATGATTCTTTGTGTATTTAGGCTTAGAATAAATTCTTAGATAATATTTAGGCAAAACAAAAGGCATAAATTCGATCCTTGGTTCGATTACCCTTGGTAAAGGCGCTAGGAATGGTCGAATCTCGTACCGACGAGCGAATCCCGTCTCCCAGTTTTCCCGCAAATATTTCAAAAACAGAGGCAAGTTATTTTCTGAAAAATTTTCAAATTAAGGTCAAGTGAGACCTCGCAAAAGAGTTCCTCTCTCCCTTCTCTTCTTTTTTTTCTCTTCTCTCTTCTTTTCTGTCTCTTATTCTTCTCCCTTCAAAAAGGAGGAAATAGAGGTCAGAAAGGAAAAGAGAAGGAAGAGAGAGAATATTACGAGAGGAAAAATTTTGCGATGATCACAAATGGCTCGAGACAGGAATGAAAAATGGCCTTTACAAGGGTTTCACTCTTGTTCGAGGTAACCCCGAGCAAAAGAAAAGGGCACATTTTACCTACTCTATTGACATCTTAGGCAGCAACAGTGGTGCAAATAGCAAGAAGGGTAGGAAAAATAGCAGTAAGAGCTTAGAAAGTTCTAAAACTGAGAAAACAAACTCTGTAGCCCAGAAAAGAAAGTTTGTCAAGCCGCAACTTGCTCAACCAGTGCCACAGCTCCAAGTAAAACCACAAGTGAAACCGAAGCACGATGGCTGGAGTTATGACAGAGAGTTTACTCCTTTAGCGCAATCCCGAGAAAATGTCCTCGAATATATGCTTTCAAATTGGATGGTCAAACTCCCTAAAGTTGTTGATCCTCCAGTTATCATGGGAAAAATGGAGAGTTTTTGTAAATTTCATCACACTATGGGACATGACATAAAAAACTGTTTTGTCCTCAAAAACATCATTTAGGATTATATCGACAAAAATTTGTTGATCGAGGATAAGGAGGAAGAACAACCTGAAATCCTGGTAAAGCCATTTTCAAAGCATTCAGCTTCAGTTGTTTCAGAATAGGTATCTTTTCCTCAAGGCAGTATTCGGCCATGCTCTAGCCGAGACCTTCAGGATCAACACCAAGTCCTAGTGCTACATCAAGCTCAGTCCTCCACCAAGAGGGTGGATATTATTTCAATTCTCAGCAAGATGAAGCCAGCAAGTGAACCAGCAGGAGCAACAACAGAGGTTGCCAGAAGGATTCTCGGGTTCCCAAAATGCTTCAGTAAATCTGTTTCAAAGAAGGATGAAGCATCTGACACAAATGATAAGTCATTTCAGAGGCCAATCACAGCTCTTTCAAATATTTACATCTTGGAGTTAGCACATGCTTCTCCCGAGCACCAGCAAGTTCTCGATGACCTGCTAAGAAAAATCAAGGTCAGACCAAGCACAACTCCACAGGACATGGCTCAAATTGTTAATCAAGCCATGACCAATGCACCAATAACATTTTTAGACGAGGACTTCCAAAGCCTCATACATTCTATAACAATGCTATATACATAGTGGTGCAAACTAGGGGCATGACTGTCCCACATGTGCTCATGGATGGAGGCAGCGGCCTCAAATTCTGCCGAAAGATGACAACCAAGGCCTTGAGCTTAAAAGAAGAAGAGTACGTGCCAGATCCCATAACGATCTACAATTTTGATAACCATGGGCAGACTGCCAAGGGGAAGATCTTCCTTGAAATTTTCATTAATTATTCAGTGTATACAGTTCTGTTTTACGTGGTCAATGTGCCTCCCACGTATAATCTTTTGTTAGGGCACACATGGATCCATAATGCCAATGCTATTCCCTCTACCCTCCATCAGTGCATCAAATAGTCGAAGGGAGGCATGATTACCACAATTTTGGGAGAAGATCCAGAAGAGAGACTCCCACAGCCAATAATTCCTCTTCCAATTTTTACTGCCGACATCCCGAGCATACTGGAAGTTGATGAAATCAATCTTAGTGAAAGTCTGGATATGTTGAAACTGAAGAAAATCCAACCCACAGAGAATGTTGCAACAGTAATCCAATGGCAAGGACCTCACTTTTTTAAGTTGGGAGGGCACCTCAATTGTGCCTCTCTAAAAGATCATCCTTTGTTCCCTAAGTTTTCCAAGACAAAGAAGGAGTTTGAACTTTTGATGAAGCATGGCTACCAGCCCTTCATGGGCCTCAGAAAGAATGAGGATGGCATACTAGAGTCGATCATCCCCGCCTGACACATCACTGGTTCAGGACTGGGTTTTACTGGCCAGATTTTCAGCAGGGGAACTACATTCATCAAAGGAGCAGAATGAAGATAATGCCATTGTTTTCTGTTTTCTCTTTTCTTATCATCTTGTAGGGACAGCACAATCCCAATTTTCCTTTTTCTTAGTCGAAGTCCTCTATAAATATTAAGTTGTTGTTTTTAGCTTTACTCTATCAATGAAATCTTGATCTTTTCTTCACATCTTGGCATTTATCATTCTTTGCTTATGTTTTGTCTGTCATTTTTCTTTGTCTTTGTACAAAAGGCTATTTTGAATTTCTTATTTCCCCTCAAAAACCTTTCTTTATATTTTTCAGGATTGTCAAAATTATGGCTCCTAAACCGCTCAAAAGGCTTATTATCAATCCTGATTTTTCTCAAAATAACTCCAACCCCGGCAGAATCTGCAAGATAAAGGCAAAGGTAGGGGTCAGCAAGGTAACATAGCAGATTGAAGAGCTAGCAGAGTTTGATTCAGTGATTCAAGAATTGCCAGTATTCAGAAACAGGATAAACCATCGCCTTTGGTTCAGGATCCAACAGAGGATGTCAATATTGGTTCAGAAGATGACCCAAAAATCCTCAAAATTGGCTCCAGTCTGAATTCAGATGAGAAGGAAAGGTTCATCTATTTTCTCAGGCAACATCAAGAAGTATTCACCTGGACTTATAAGGATATGCCAGGCTTGGATCCCAAACTGGTCGAGCATCGTCTTGTTTTAAAGCCAGACTTTAAGCCAATCAAGCAGAAATTAAGGAAAATAGATCCCCGAGTGGTGCCACAAGTTAAAGGACTTGAGGATTTGTTAAAGGAAAAATTCATCCAAACCATTGATTATCCAGACTGGTTGGCGAACATCATGGCAGTTCCAAAAAAGAATGGCAAAGTCTGAATCTGTATTGATTTCAGGGATCTCAACAAGGCCACCCCAAAGGATGATTATCCACTCCCCAACATTGATCTTTTGATCGATAGCACGGTGGGTCATACCATGTTTTCCTCTATGGATGGATACTCAGGCTATAACCAAATCAAGTTGGCCGCTAATGACCAGTCAAAAACTTCTTTTACCATGCCTTGGGGTATATTTTGCTACACAGTCATGCCGTTTGGTCTCAAGAATGCTGGGGCAACCTATCAAAGAGTGATGACAGTTATTTTTATGACCATATGCATAAGAACATGGATGCCTATGTGGATGACATTCTGGTCAAGTCCAAAAAAGGAAATGATCATCTCGATGCTCTCGACCAAGTTTTTGAAAGACTCATTCTGTACAAGATGAGACTCAACCCGCAGAAATGTGTCTTCGAAGTAGAGTCAGGCAAACTGCTTGACTTTATGATTAGCAAGAAAGGAATAGAGGTGGATCCTGCCAAGGCAAAAGCGATCATTGATATGCCACCTCCCACTAATCTCAGAGGGCTGAGAAGCCTTCAAGGGCGCATTCAGTCGATTCGACGCTTCATCTCCAATTTGGCCATAAGATGTGAGCCTTTCAACCACTTGTTGAGAAAAGAGATAAAATTTGAATAGGGATCAGAATGTTAGCTTTTATTTGAGCGTATCAAACAGTATCTCCTCAATCCACACATTATGAAGCCACCAGAATTGGGAAAACCACTTCTCTTATACATTTTCGTCAACCAAAATGCTTGTGGCGGATTTCTTGCGCAGTACGAAGAACGCAACAAGATAGAGAACGCCATCTACTATGTGAGCAAGACTTTCATCGACTATGAGAAGAGATATTCTCAGATGGAAAAGACATGTCTAGCCTTAGTATGGATGTGTCAAAAGCTGAGACATTATCTGTTGGCATCAGAAATCAAGATTCTGTCAAAGCTCAATCCTCTCAAGCACATCCTTGAGCAACCTTTTCTCACTGGATGGATTGTAAAATGGCAAGTCCTTCTGATGCAATACGACTTAGAGTATGTGTCTCAAAAGTCGATCAAAGCCCAAGCAATCACAGATCAGTTGGAAAATTTTCCACTGACAGAAGAGATCAAGGCGGAAGATGATTTTCTAATGATCGTATCTACAACGTTCAAGAGTCTCCAGTTTGGAGCCTATTCTTTGATGGATCTAAGAATATGTCTAGCATAGGGATCAGAATCTTATTGATCACTCTCGAAAAGGAGATGATCCCTTATTCTCTCAAACTTGGCTTTCAATGTACTCACAATATGGCCGAGTATGAATCTCTGATACAAGGCCTCAAGATTCTGCAAGACTTCAATGTCAAGAGAGTACATGCCTTCGGCGATTCTTTGCTTGTTGTCAGTCAAGTTAACGCTGAGTGGCAAGTCAAAGATTCAAAGTTGATCCCTTATCAGAAGATTGCCTTAGCTCTCATAGGCAGCTTCGAAGAATTTCAACTCAATCATATCAAGAGAGAATATAATCATATAGCCGATGGTTTAGCCTGTCTGGGCTCCATTTTATCCTTCAAAGACAGTAAATCCTATCGCTCCTTCAAAATTGGCAGACTTGATCAACCTGCCTTTATTTCAGCTAAGCAAGTGAACCAGGCCAATCAGAAAGAAAAGCCTTGGTACCAAGACATCAAAATTGTTATTGAAACCGGTGAATTCCCACCGGAGATGCCAACAAAGGAGCAATGTGCAATTCAACGCATGTTCGCCCAATATTTTATCCTTGCCAATGTCCTTTACTGTCGTGGGTTCAGTTCTGAGTATGCCAAATGCTTAGACAGAGATGAGGCCATGGAAATTGTCCAAGAGGCACATGAGGAAATTTATGGTGGTCATGTTGACTACCAAATACTCGTCAAGCAGATCATTCAGGCAGGATATTACTGGAAAACCATGCAACATGACTGCCATTGATTTGTGAAGAAGTGCGTCAAATGCCAAATGCATACGCCTTCCATTCATGCGCCAACCACATACTTGCAATCTGTGGTTTCTCCTTAGCCTTTTTCTATGTGGGCATTCGATGTCGTAGGCCCGATTACTCCTTCTGCTTCTAACGGCCACAAATATTTTTTCGCAGCTATAGAATACTTTACCAAATGAGTCGAAGTTATTACTCTGTGGACAGTAGAAGGCCGACATGTGGCCTCTTTTATTCACAACAACATTTTATGTCGCTTTGGCATACCACATGATATTGTGTCTGACAATGGCAGTCACTTCAAGAACAAAAAGATGAAGACCTTCTGCTTGAAGTTCAGGATTCATCATCACTTCTCGACTCCCTACTATCCTCAAGAGAACGGTCAAGTAGAGGCCACCAATAAGATTTTGATCCGCATTCTGGAAAGAACTGTGGAGACAGGTCGTGATTGGCACGAGAAGATGCATGATGGCGTACTGAACCACCATTCGGACTCCAACCAATGCTACTCCTACGGAGCTTGTTTATGGGACTGAGGTAGTATTATCTCTCCACGTTCAAAAGCCCGCACTCAAATTTGCATCACTCATAGAACTCCCGCTCGATCAGTATCAGCAGTAGAGGTTGGTACAACTTGACCTATTGGATGAAAAAAGACTCAAGGTAGCAGAGCATGCTCAAACTTATCATCAAAGGATAGCTCAACATTACGCCAAGTCTGTCATCGAGAGGAGATTTCGAGTTAATAACCTGGTACTCAGATCAACAACTCATCTCAAGCATCGGCCGCGTGGCAGGTGGTTGCCAAATTGGAAAGGTCCTTATGTGGTTAAGGAAGTGCTGCCTCGTAATTCATATCGTCTGATCAACGCAGATGGGTTGGAACTGCTGGATCCTATCAATGCTCTGCACTTGAAGAAACTTTATACTTGAAGTGCTCATTCTAGCCTTTGTATTCTTCAAAGAGCCTTTTTCAATAACAATGATCTATTATTCTCACATTCTTCTCCATAATACTGGGGCATTTCATTTTTATATATACATTTGTCTTCCCTTCAACACGTGTAGGCAGGATCAGACAAACTCTTTTTCCTCAATTTTATTGATTTTCATTAATCTTTTTGTCGATCTTTATTAGTTTTATCAATTTTTATTCATCTTTATCAAATTTTCATCAATTTTATCAATTTTTATTGTTTTTTCATCAATTTTATCAATTTTTGTTAATTTTTTATTCGTTTCCCTTTCAGGTTAAGGGATAAACTTGAATTTCCCACTCAGGTTAAGGGATAAACCTGAACCTCATTCTCTGAGGTATTTCTCTTTCAGGTTAAGGGATAAACCTAAACCTCGTTCTGCGAGGTTCTTCTTCCTTCAGGATAAGGGATAATCCTGAAGTCACGCATCATCTTTCAAGTATCATCAATTTTCTGCCAATTTTACCAATTGTCATTAACCTTTGTCAATTCTTCATCAATTTTTATTGATTCTTTATCAACTATTATTAATTTTGTTGATTTTGTCAATCTTTATTCTATTCTCGTTCAGGATAAGGGATAATCCTGAAGCCATCATAAACAATTCAAGTCTTAGACCATCTTGGGTCAAGAATTTTGAATAAATCCTTCATCTTTGTCGTGATCGTCAGAGTCAATTCATAGCTTTTGTCGATCCCTCCAAAGTCCAACTTTCGGGTTAGAATTATTGTTTTCCCATCTGAGTTCTGACTTAGATTTTTGTTTTTCATTTTATTTTCTTTTTAAAAGATCCAGGTTCCAACTAGGGTTTCATTTTTGTCTTCTATTTTTGAAGTTTCGAGTTCTGACTCGGACTTCCTTTCGGATCCGATGCTCCTGTTGGACCGATCGTTACTTTGAAATTTTGAGTGCTAAACTCGGGTTTCCCCTTTTTATTTTCTTTTTAAAGATTTGGGTTCCGACTCGGGTCACATTTTTATCTTCTATTTTTGAAGTTTCGAGTTCTGACTCGAACTTCTTTTCGGATCCGATGCTCGTGTTGGACAGATCGTCACTTTGAAAATTTGAGTTCTAAACTTGAGTTTTCCCCCTTTTATTTTTCTTTTTAAAGATCCGGGTTCTGACTCGGGTCTCATTTCATCTTCTATTTTTGGAGTTTCGAGTTTGACTCGGACTTCCTTTCAGATCCGATGCTCGTGTTGGACCGATCGTTACTTTGAAAATTCAAGTGTTAAACTCGGGTTTTTCCTTCTTATTTTCTTTTTAAAGATCTGGATTCTGACTCGGGTCTCATTTTATCTTCTATTTTTTGGAGTTTCGAGTTCCGACTCGGACTTCCTTTCAGATTCAATGCTCGTGTTGGACCAATCATTACTTTGGAAAATTCGAGTACTAAACTCGGGTTTTCCCTTCTTATTTTCTTTTTAAAGATCCGGGTTCTGACTCAGGTCTCATTTTATCTTCTATTTTTGAAGTTTCGAGTTCCGACTCGGGCTTCTTTTTGGATCCAGTGCTCGTATTGGACCAATCGTTGCGTTGAAAATTCAAGTTTTCAAACTCGAATTTTCCTTTTATCTTTCATTTTAAAGATCTGGGTTCCGACTCGGGTTTTCCCCTCTTATTCTTCCATTTTTTAAGTTTCGAGTTCTGACTCGAGCTTCCTTTTGGAGCCAATACTCGTATTGGACCAATCGTTGTGTTGAAAATTCGAGTTTTTAAACTCAGATTTTTCTTTTATCTTTTATTTTGAAGATCCGGGTTCCGACTCGGGTTTTCCCTTTTTTTTTCTTTCATTTAAAGTTTGGGGTTTCGACTCAGACTTCTTTAGGATCCAATGCTTGTGTTGGACCGATCGTTGCTTTGAAAATTCAAGTTTTCAAACTCGGGTTTTTCTTTTATCTTTTATTTTGAAGATCTGGGTTCCGACTCGGGTTTTCCCTTTTTATCTTTTGTTTGAAGTTTCGGGTTCCGACTCGGACTTCCTTTCGGATCCAATGGTCTTGTTGGACCGATCGTTGCTTTGAAAATTCAAGTTTTCAAACTCTGGTTTTCCTTTTATCTTTTATTTTTGAAGATTCAGGTTTCGATTCAGGTTTTTCCTTTTTATCTTTTATTTGAAGTTTCAGGTTTCGACTTGGACTTCCGTTTGGATCCAATGCTCATTTTGGATCGATCGTTGTTTGAAAATTTGAGTTTTCAAACTCGGGTTTTCCTTTTATCTTTTATTTTAAAGATCTGGGTTCCGACTCGAGTTTTCCCTTTTTATCTTTCGTTTGAAGTTCCAGGTTCCCACTCGGACTTCTTTTCGAATCCAATGCTCATGTTGGACCGATCGTTGCTTTAAAAATTTGAGTTTTCAAACTTGGGTTTTCCTTTTATCTTTTATTTTGAAGATTCGGGTTTCGACTCGGGTTTTCCCCTTTTATCTTTTGTTTAAAGTTTTGGGTTCCGACTCGGACTTTCTTTTGGATCCAATGCTCTTGTTGGACCAATCATTCTGTTGAAAACTCAAGTTCCAAACTTGGGTTTTCCCTTTAAATCCCTTTTGTTGGAGTTTCGAGTTCCGACTCGGACTGCCCCTGTCTTGATCGAATGCTCGAGTTGGATTATCTTTTTGTTGAAGATTCGGGTTCCGACTCGGGTTTTCATTCTCTTTCAGATTAACGGATAAACCTGAACCTCATCCTTCGAGGTATTTTCATTATTATTCAGGATGAGGGAAAATCCTGAAAACCCCGACAATCATTCCCGCTTCGATTTCTAAATATCTTTAAGAATGCCGATCTCCTTTCAAAATTCAAAGTCTTAATTGGAAAACAATGTTAGCATTTTTCAAAAACCAACACTCATACTGGTGCATTTTCAAAATCCAGTGCTCGTACTGGTACATTTTAGAAAATCTAGTGCTCGTACTGGTGTATTTTCAAAATGCAGTGCTCGTACTGGTACATTTTCAAAAATCTAGTGCTCGTACTGGTACATTTTCAAAAATCCAGTGCTCGTATTGGTAAATTTTTAAAATCCAATGCTCGTACTGGTGCATTCTCAAAATTCAGTGCTCGTAGTGGTATATTTTCAAAATCCGATGCTCGTACTGGTACGCCTAGCGCTCATGCTAATGTCTGGCTAACTGATCAGTTGGCCCTCACCAGGTTCAGTCTTTGCACTAACCATTCATCAAAATTCAAAGCTCTAATTCTCAATTCCAAACCTTCGGGTTACTATTCTATCAAAAATCAATCATTTTCTCTTGCGAAGGACCCTTTTTCCAGGGAGAGTTTGTGGGAGCTCGTTCCTTTCACATGCAATCATTTTTATCATTTGCAAGAACCCTTTTTCCAGAGAGAGTTTGAAGGGACTTGTTTCTTCGTGAACTATTTGCAAAACAACAACCCAATTTTTACACAAAAGAACCCTTTTTCCAGGGAGAGCTTCGACAAAAGCTCGTTCTTTTTGTGGCCCTGTAAACACCCCAAATTTCCACCCTCATTCATAAACACCTGCCTCCTGCCACTCGGATCCACTCTCCATAGTCTTCAGGGGACCAACTGGTCGATATTTGAGCCAGGGCCATTCAGAGCCTGAATTTTTATCCCAAATTCAAATATTTCAAGATTAAATTCTCATTTTGACTCAATTTCAATTGTCAGTTCTCATTCTCAAATGAGAATCTCCAAGTTCTTTGTCTCAACCAGGGATCCGGGATTCCAAGTTCCCCATCCAGGGTTTACATTTTATGTGTCATTGCACATTACTACATGCATTTGGCATATCATTCCATTGTATTGCATAACATTGCATGTCATTGCATCCCATTATCGAGATCCAGCACTCTTGTTTTCAAAATATTGAGTCCAGATTCGAGTTTTCGAAATCACTTTTAAATACTGGGGATTTTAAATCAACATTTTGTCATTTACCAAACCCCAGGAACTTATATTTTAAATGTTTTTCTCAGAAAAGCAATTTGGATTCGTTTTAAACTCAATTTTAACTGATTTTTATTCTCAGATGAGACTCATTTAGGTGGTGTCACTTCTGGATTCTTTTATTTATCAAAATCCCAAAAAAATTCAGAGTCCTATTTGGATCAGGACTCTGTTATTTCATCTTTTTAAATATTTTTAAAACTTCATTTTGATTTTAAACCAGTTGTGGTCATATCCCGTGTCCATTTCTATCATTTTATCAAAATTTCAGAGTCTGAGTTGGATTAAGACTCTTTTTTTCTGACTCATAGTCGGATCAGAACTCTACCTTTTACTACCCTTTTTACCTATTTTTGAGAAATTCTTTCAAAATCCTTCATTTTGGCAAAAATTCTAGAGTCCTAGTCGAATTAGGACTCTTTCTCAGAGTCCTAATTGGATCAGGACTCTATCTCGATTTCACCTTTTACTCCTGTTCTTCACTTGTTTTTAAAACCTTCTTATCTGATTTTCAAAGTCTTCCGTTTTAGCCAAAATTCTAGAATTCTAATCGAATCAGGACTCTTTCTCAGAATCCTAATCGAATCAGGACTCTATCTTTCATAACTATTCTGTCTGTTTTTGACCAAATCTTTCAAAGAGAAGTAAAAAAGTCAGAGTTTTAGTTGAACCAAGACTATGTTCGAAGAGTCCCAGTTGAATCAGGACTCTGACCCTGATTTCATTTTTAAAAGAATCTTGCCAAAATCTCTTTATTTATCTTTTCAAATTTCAAAATTATCACATCTTTATCATAGAATTTCAAAAATTTGGGATTTTATCCTAGAGTCCTGATCGAATCAGGACTCTGTCCCAGAGTCCTGATCGAATCAAGACTCTATCCCGAGTTCATTTTCTCACTTCATTTTCACTGGTTTTCAAAAGCTCTGTTTAAATCTCATCATTTGCTTCTCAGAAAACCAAAAATTTTCAGAGTTCTAGTCTAATTAGGACTCTTCTTCAGAGTTCTAGTCGGATCAAAACTCTGAACCGGACTTCAATTTTACCTTATTTTCACCTGTTTTTCAAGATCCGCTTATTTGTTTTCTTAGAAAATTCAAAAATTGAGAGTGCTAGTTCAATTAGAACTTTGTCCTCAGAGTCCCAGTTGGATCAGAACTCTGCTTTGATTTCAATATTTGTTGCTATTTTCACTATTTTCACAAATTCTTTCATCTCTTTTTCAGAAAATACCAAAAAAAATCTAGAGTTTCAGTCCGATCAGGACTCTATCCCAGAGTCCTAATCCAGCTAGGAGTCTATTCTGAAGTTTGTTTTTACATCCATTTTTTTTATTTTCTCTATTTATTTTTCAAAAATTAGGTCATTTTGCAGAGTCCCGATTGATTCAGGACTCTATTTCAGAGTTTCAGTTGAGTTAGAACTCTAACCCTGACTGCATTTTTTAACTTATTTTTACCAGTTCTAATGAAATTTTTCAAAAAAACTTCTTCATTTGGCTTCCAAAATTCTAAAAACTCAGAGTCCTAATGGGTTCAGGACTCTGGTCCAGAGTTTTAATCCACATAGAACTCTATTTCCCAAATCTTTGAATTTCAACTATTGATTTTAACCCCTTTTCAAAGCTATTTTCAGTCTTTATTTAAAATTTTTCAAAAACTTCAATGTGGGGCCCACTCAATTGGCACCATATCTAGAGGAGTTCTGATCCAGTTAGAACTCTGTGCCATTTCAAAACTTTCAATTTCAAGTCCACTTTTGAATATCTTTTGAAAAACCTCTCATTTTCAAGTTTTAAAATCATTTTTGAAAATTTAAGTGGGGCCCACTCGGGATGGTGCCACATTTGCAAAAGCTAGGGTTAGACTAGGGTTAGTCAGTGTCCTAGTTAGATTAAAGGTTTACAAGAGTAAAAACCGATTTTGAAAATCCATTTTATCTAGGTTTTTAACTAGTGATTTTTAAAAGTTTTAAATTAAAGTTTTAAAAACCAATGTGGGCCCACACTAGGTGGCACCACATTTGGTAGTCTCTTAGGTTAATTAGAAGTTTAGCTAGGTTAGCTAGAGTTCACATCAGGCTAGGAAACTTCAAGAAAATCGCCCCCCACTAATGACTTTGGATAGGTTTTAAAAGGGGCAAATTCAAAATTAAATAACCCTAACTAACAAAACCTGTTTTTTTTCTATTTAAAGAAGCAAGAGGGGGGGTCGACCCCTATTCCTCTCTCTTTCCAATTCTTGGAGCTTATCTCTCCTCTCCAGCACCTCCTCCTTCCTCCATTGCAGCTGCATCCCCCAAGGTAATTTTCTACATCTTATTTCATGTTTTATTAATTGTTTTTTTATGATTTTAGCATGATTTCACCATGGGCGCCCCCTTTTTCATGATTTTTAACCATGGGTTTCATCCAAGAACTCCAAAATCGACCCAAGAAGATGATCTAACTCAGTTTGGGGATGTTTTTCAGGATTCTAATCCGTTAGAATCATTTAGAGGTATGTTTTCTACGTTCTTAACCAATGAAATATGAGATTTACCCGTTAAATAGGCTAAATCCATATTTTCAAAGGTAAAATCAATTTCAACCATAGATTCCCTGTATTTTTTTTATTCTCTTGTCATATTAATGTTTATTTCATATATTCCAGCATTAAAATAAATATCGTTTTGCTGTTTATGTATTTTCTTATTATTTTTCATGTTTAAACCATAGTTTTTAGTGTTTTATTAGATTTTCGTGTGTTTTGATTCTAGGTCTGTAGAAATCATGCTATTTCATGTTTAAATCTCTTTTATAAAATTCTAATTTTTTTATATTTAGTCCACAGATGTGTCAGTAAGTCTCTGTAAAAAAATCAGAAGTTTTTGGATTCGGGAACTCTATTAGAAAAATATAAAGTCGGATCATGATCTCTGTTACTTAAAATCGCTATTGATATTCTGATGTAAGTTGCAGAGGTGATATTTCTGTCATCTGGGATTCGATTCATGATCCGTAAATTGCAGTAACTTTGTATTTGAATCTATTATTTACTGTAATTTTCTTATATTTTTTTGCTACAGTCTGATATTTTTCCTTTGTCAGAGAGCCAGATCATTGTTTTAGAACTTGTTATGTTTTATTAAAACCCTAATTCAATTTGTGTTGATCGTATCTCCCTAACCAAAGATTTAATCAATGATATATAAAAAAATAAACTCTTTATCTATCTGTATACTATTTATTGCTAAAATTTCATAATTGTTTAATGATATTTTTTATTTTTCCTTGTATTTTTAACCGGAAGTACCTGTTTTGATGTATTCTATATTTGTCAAATTCAAGTACAGATTGCCGGAATGATATCTCCCTAACCGGAGATGATTTTTCTGATCTGTAAATGGGAGGATCTTAGTTTTTTTGTCTATTAGTTCTCTATGAAATTTTTTGAATTTCCATGGTGAATTAGCCCCTGATTCAGGTCTAACACTAAAATAGGTATGTGCCCGAGGCTAAAAATAGCATATTTTAGGGGTTTCTTACAATTTTTGTGTTACAATTGTGTCAAAATTTGATCTTTCTGATTCTAATTTAATTTTAGGGTTATAAGAAGTGCATATGTCGATTTGTATTGATTTTAGATCTCATTTGATGCTTGAATGGATTAAATTGCAAAACAGGATGCCCGTAGGATCCCGAAACACTGGCAAAATCACAGTTTTTGTGATATTTTTAGTTTTTTATATAAAAGTTCATGTTTTTAGAGTTTGTGCATGTTTTTAATCATATAAGAGTGCTTCACACTTGATTTTGTGGTTATTTGACTTTATTTTATTTTAAAATCCAAAGTTTAAAACCAAAATATTTTTTGAAAACCCTGATTTTAAGGCCATAGTCTTGTTTTCAGGGGTATTTTTGTCATTTTCCTCCAAATTCTGAATTTCAAAGTTATTTATCTTTATTATTTATTCAATTTTTTTTCATATTTCATTATGTTTATATCAGAGAAATCATGGAAAACGACTTATATCTAGTAAAATCCAGTAATTTCGAGATATTACTGGATAAATCTGGAAAAGCCAACATATCTTAACTAACAAGTTTTCTAGTTTTGTAGGGATGTTCAAGGTTGTATTTTCTTTTAATTTCCTTTATTTAAATTTAATTAGTGATGTAAATTATAAATAAATTTGGAATAAGAATTTCAATTCCTGCTTAGAATTAGGATTTGCATTGCATATAGTTTAAACTTTGATAAATAACTGTTATGTTTGTCATTCATGCATATATTTCAATTTCACCATGGTCTACACGAATGGCACGTGCACTAGCCTCTAAGGAGTTGGCAAACTTGATCGAGTTTGTATTTATGGCCATAGTTAGAATATGAACGAAATCCAGATTTACCATCTTCTTTTAAGCCACAATCAGCCTACACTCTTAAGCTATCTTCAAAAACCATTGCATATTTCATAGTTTTATAAATGTTTTCTCCTTTTAGAATCAAATGAGACACATTTAATCCATATCTGTGGCCATAGTCAGGGATATGAAGCAAATTTATTTCATTGAAGTTCTATAAGTCACAAAAATTCATTTTTCAAATGAGTTTGTCAAAACTTTTTCAGAAAATATCTTTGATAAGTTGCATCCATGCATCATCTAGGTTTAGAATGCATCATGAACAAATTTCACAGGGCCACACACCCGTCCTTTTGATATATTTTCCAAATTCCATTTCAGAAACTCGATTTTCTCAAATTTGCCCTAATTATCCTCAAAATTGATTTTCTCAAAACCCCTTTGGTTTTTCAAAGATCTTTTAAGTATTTCTCACTCCCAATTCACGATTTTCCAAGTTATATTCTCAATTTCAAAGTTCAATTTCAGAGAAATCAACTTTCTCTAAGTCATTTTGAGTTTTATCAGAAATCAATTTCTTCAAAACTTCAAGATTTCTTCAGAAATCGATTTTCATTTTCTTCAGAAATACTCTCCCAACAAGGCTCATGATTTTCAAGGTGTTCTCTTTTTCAAATATTCAAAGCAAACATCATGTTTTCAAATCTGCATTTTCAGAAAATTCATAGCTTATACCTAATTCTTTGTGTATTTAGGAAATAGAACATGATTTAGGTAAGTTGAGTAGAGGAAAGCATTAGATTGATCCATGGTTCAATTACCCTTGGTAAAGGTGCCAGGAATGGTTGAACCTCGTACCGACAGGAGGATCCCATTCCACGAAATTTTCCCATAAATTTTTAAAGTGGAGGTGAGTTATTTTCGAAATCTTTTTCAAAGGTCAGTTTGACTTGCAAAAGTAAAATTTTGCAATGATAACATGTTTGGCGACCGTGATGGGATCTGTCTTTGCCTGATCAATCTAATGCTCTGTCTTGTTCAAATTATCAAAATCGTGTTCTACAAATGTCAGCTTTTTTTTTATGATATCATGTGAACCTAGGAGCCTAGACTCAAACCCAGCTGACATGGATCTCATATAGACTTAGGCATGGTTTGGTAGGACTGATTGAGGAGGCATTATTCATGCTCACTTAGACTTAGGTCAAATACAATCCTCCTCAATCCAGGATCTGATTGAAAACAATGTTTGCTTCTCATAAAATTTTCAAAATTCTACTTCTTTAGGTCATTAGAGTCTTCTGTTTTCTTGCATGTGATCATATTTCTAAAACAACCCCACCTATCTTTACCAGGTCTTCACGTTGTTGGGCTTTCTTTCAGAACCATAGTTTGGGACAAAGCCTCACAACCGGGCCACCTATTTGGGCTGACGCCCCCCTGCCACGTACCAAGGGTCATAGTCCAAAGTATATCGGTAAGCGCTCAAGGATGTTGGAAAACACAAGCCTAGAACTAGAGAAATTGATTTTATGCCACGTACATTGAGTCTCGGCATAGCATGATTGGACACAAATGATCTGAACCTTAGAGTTAGGATTAAGGTCCTACAACTATTTCAAACCTTGTGCATCTAGAGTCAACTTTTAGGGAGTGTTGTATGTGCATAATTGTCTATGCAGGATGTGATTGAATGTACCTTGGTTATTTCTCTTTATTCTTTTTATTTTTCTCATATTTTCCCTAATTTTTCCAAAAATACTGGACGATTTTCAAAATCCCCCAGTCCATCTATTTTTATGAACTACCTAAAATATTCTCCTTATTTTTAAATCCTGGATGATTTTTTTTAGAAAACTCCTCTATTTTCTTCAAAACTCCAAGTGATTTCCATCCTTCTTTCCCTCTGGATCTCAAATTTCCAACTTAATTTTTATCCTGCCTGCAATTTTCTTCAAAAATCGTGTGGTTTTTCCCTCAAAGCCTTATCTTTACTTCTTCTGAATTTTCCAGTCTACCTCAATGGCATCTAGTCAGCTTGATTCAGTCTTTCCTGAGGGCCACATCTCCTATGAGGTACGGCAAGGTCTCCCCGATTATCAAACTCTGAACACCAGACCTTTCACTCCCCGATGGTATTATTCTTGGCTCAAGAACTTCTCTCGTATATTCCCAGACCATCAGAGTGATTGCGGATTGAAACTGGCAGTGAGAGAACAAACTATCAATGGCAATCTGATTCAAGCCTTAGCAGAGCGGTGGAATCCGCGTATATGTACCTTTTGGTTCTCGTGGGGAGAAATGACTCTACTATTGGATGAATTTTCAGATATCATGGGTCTACCCGAGCTAGCTGGTTAGCCCAATGACCATATAGAGCAGCAGTTTCTGATCAATGTCAAGGGATTAGATCCCCGAGATGCTTTAGCTCGCATGACTGGACGCAGATCTTGGCCATTGATTGAGGCATATAAAAATCAATACGTAGACCTATTCGAGCTTTATTAACAGCACGAGGCATTTTCAGAAGTCGACTCCTTATTTTGAGCACCGAGAGAAAGAATTCAGCATGCAATGGTCTTGTGTACAGTAGGACTAGCCTTCTTTTAGGACGAACAGAACTACGTTGATATCAAAATAGTACAACTTCTGCGAAGATAGGGAAGTCAACAGACCAATCATCTCTCAATTTCTATGGCCGCACTTGCCTTCTTATACCGTGGATTGACGCACTTTGTGCTTAAAGATTCAGTCTTAATCGAAGGATCCATCTACGCCTTACAGTCTTGGTTTCTCTGACATGTACCAACTCGAGCCAGCTCATTCAAATATAACAGCAAGAAGCCATTACCCAGTGCGCGGAACAGATTCATGATCGAGAATCTCCATGAAGAAGAAATCGTGTGGGACTACTTCGACCGTCAGGAGTCACTCCCTCGGTACACCTATGCATATGGCAAGCGATTCAAGTTACTCAGACCTTTCTTCTCAGTTTATTATCAGCTAGAGCGATGTGTCAGACAGTTCTCACAAAGACAGAAGCACATCGAAGCTCGGTTATTGTTAGGCATCATGCCAGAATTTGATCTGAAGTCTGCTCAGTGGTCCGGAGCATACCATTCTGCCAAATATAGTTGGGATTCTTTTATAACTCTTACTATTTTTCCTAGTCCCCGAGTGTAAACTGATTATCATGAGTGGTGGCAAATTGTTTGTCCGCACCCTCTTTTCCAAGTTTATTATTAATAAAATTATTTTCCTTCATTCTACTTCAATAAATTTCATTCTATTATGGTTTGATGACCTCGCCTGGGTAACAAGGCATATTTTAGTTGTTTATCTCTTTTACAAAGAATATCAACGCAAATTTCATAATTCCAGCGATGACCCAATCCCTGGTAATGGGGTATCCTTCAAGATTGTCAACCTAACCCTTGTCAAATGCTTTCCCCTCTATTTTCATCCCAAAAGCTATTCTTCAAAGCTAACAATCCCTTTTGTTCTGCATAGAGCACTTACCATCTTATATGGTTGAGACAAGGTCTGGCAGGAAAACCGCACCCGCCCAGCATATCAGTTACTCTTCAGCCTCCGAGCAAGAAATGTCGTCTCCACGATCTCCTAGGGGTCAAGGTCAGCAGGGCAATGATGATATTGATCCCCAGATATATACTTTGTTTCAAAAAATGATGAAGAAAATGTTGACTGAGGAAACAGAGATCGATTCAGGAAAAACTCAGAATAAGAAAAAGGCCAAGGGCCGAACGGTGAAAAAGAATGTGAAGATCTCCAAAAGGCAGAGTCGTCACGAGGAAACTTCTGATGAAGCCGAATCAGTAGGTGACATTGATGAGGAATATGAAATTCAGCAGGCATTTAAAAAGTTGACTCAAGGGCAGGGGTCGACTTATAAATCCAAGAATTAATCCGTCAATAATTCTGACCAACCACAGCTCAAGGATGTGGTTAAGATGGTTAAAGACTTGCAGGCCCACGACAAGGGAAAGAAAGTCTTCACGAGCGAAGACTTCTATGATGGTTTGGATGGGGATGACAATCTCAACAATCTCCCCAAGAAATTTATCAAATTTGATGGTTCTGGTGACCCGAAGGCACATCTGGCCATGTTCTTTGCTGAATGTGCAAAATTTAAGCACGACAATCGAGCTCTTTTCCTTTGTTTTCCTCGCAGTCTGGAAAGAACAACTGCAAAATGGTATTCAGAGCACGTGAATCCGATAGAACTGAAAGAATTTGACAAGGTGGTGAATTTGTTCATCGAACGATTTCTTTTCAATGTAGAAGCACTTCCGACACTCAGTCACCTTTGCGGTCTCAAGCAGAGAGAAAATGAGAAGGCTAGGGACTTTATTCATCGATGGAGGTAAGCTTGCAATAAGATGAGAGACCCCATATCAGAAGGGCATGCATTATCACTGTTCTGAGTAATTTTTCGCAGCCCCTAAAAGGCCTTATTTCTACTGCACCATCAAAAACATTCATTGAGCTGACAGAGCGGGCCGAATAGCTCGAGCTGAGCATGAAAAATAGAGTCTATGAAGGCTTCGCATTTATCAAGAGCAATAATTAGAATGAGCAGAAAAAGAAAGCTCATTTCACTCATTCTGTCAGAAACAACAATTGGAATCATCACAAGGGGTAGAACAAAGACTTCTGTTATGGTGCAGGGGGTTCAAATCCCCACAAGAATGATCAGAAAGGCAAGATGGCTCCTCCATACAACAAACCACTTCAGCTAAAGCAGGGACCAAAACCTCGTGAAAAGGTGAAACATGAAGGGTGAAGCTATGACAGAAAATTTACTCCGCTGGACCAATCGCTCGAGACTGTGCTCGAGTATATGCTGACCAAGAACATGGTCGAATTTCCCAGAATGGTCAATCCCCCTGTGCCCATAGGGAAGTTCAAAGATCAATTTTGTAAGTTTCACAGGACAGTGGGGCACAACACTGAAAATTGCTTTGTTCTCAAGAACATTGTCCAGGACCTTATCGACAAAAATCTTCTCATAGAAGGTGTTGAAGATGAAAATATGAAAATTCTGAAACAACCATTTCTCTGTCATTCCGCGGCAGTTATCTCAGAGAAATCATTTCAGTCGTATGATCATATCAATCCATGTTCTAGCAGAGACATGCAAGATCAGTATCAGGTCCTTGTACTTCAGTAGGCTCAGTCCAATGCTCAAAAGATGGACCTTATTTCAGCCTTCGGCAAAATGAAAGTATCTGCCAAGCCTGCTAAAACATCCTTGGAAGCAGCCAGAGGAATTCCCGGATTTCTCAAGCATTTCATCAAGCCCGCCCTAGAGAAAAGTGAAATATCTGTACCAAAACCAATAACTGCCCTATCCAATGTCTTAATTCTGGACCTAGTGCAGGCTTTATCCAAGCATCAACAAGTATTAGACGATTTATTATGAAAGATTAAAGTGAAGCCAAGTACTACCCTTGAAGACATGGCCCAAAATGTCAATCAGGCCATGACCAATGCTCCGATCACAGTCTTAGATGAAGATCTGCCTAAACCACATGTATTCCACAACAATGCATTATATATTATGGTCTGAACTAGGGGAATGATTGTACCTCATATGCTCGTCGATGGAGACAGTAGCCTCAACATATGCCCTGAGATGACTGCCAAGGCTTTGGGTATAAAAGAAGAAGAGTATGCACCGGATCCAATCACTATTTATGGGTTCGACAACCATGGGCAGACTGCGAAGGGCAAGATTTTTCTAGAAATCTTCATCAACTACTCTGTTCATACAGTTCTTTTTCACGTTGTCAACATGCCGCCAACGTATAATCTCTTATTGAGGAGAACGTGGATCCACAACGCAAATGCAGTGCCCTCTACTCTGCATCAATGCATCAAATGGTCAAAGGGAGGCATGATCACCACCATCTTGGGGGAAGATCCAGAAGAAAGATTGCTACATCCAATGATTCCCAGGTCAAATTATACTGCTGATATCCCTAGCATTAGGGAAAGTGAAGAGGTCATTCTCAGTGAAAGCCTTGAAAGGCTAAAGTTAGAAGCCGCACAAAAAACCAAGCATACTGCAACAATGGTCCAATGGCAATGGCCACATTTTTTTAAAATTGGAGCCCGTCTAGATTAAAGAAGCTTCAGAGATCATCCTTTATTCCCAGAATTCATAAAAGCCAAGAAGGGGTTCGATCTATTATTAAAGCCCTTCAGAAGATTGGGCAAAAATGGAGATGGCCGACTAGAGCCAGTAATCCCTGATCATCATCCGCGCAGGGCAGGATTGGGTTTCAAGGGCAAAAGATCTCAAAAGAACATTGTCTTTGTCAAGGGAGCATATTAGAAGCATTCACTATCTTTTCATTTCTATTCCTTTATTTTTACATCAAGATGATATCCCGTTTTATTTCAATCATTGTTATTTGATCAATTCAGTTCTTCAATAAAGTTGCAAGTTTTCTTTATCTATCTGGATGCCATCTGCCTTCTTTCTTCTTGTTATCAAATCTTCGCGAATTTGTCATCATTTTTCCAATTACTTTCCTAATAAAAGCAATTTGTTTTATGATGGGCGATTTTCCTGAATAAAATTCATTCTACAATTTTCAGAATGTCTTCCCAATCAATCAAGAAGCTCGCCCTCATTTCAAATGCCTTTCCAAAACTAGCAGTGATCCACTGAGTTAAGGTAAGAGCAGAATGCAGTCAGGCTATAAAGTAGTCAAAAGAGCCCACAAAATTTGTTTCAACTCTTCAAGAATTACCTGAGTTCGCAGCGATTCAGAAACAAGATAAGCCATCATCCTTAGTTCAATATCCGACTAAGGACATCAATATTGGATCGGAAGATAATCCAAAAATTCTCAAGATCGACAGCAGTTTGAGTTCGGAAGAAAAAAGAAAGACTCACCAATTTTCTCAAGCAGCATGAAGAAGTGTTTGCATGGATTTATGAAGACATGCCCGGCTTGGATACCGAGTTAGTCGAGCATTGCCTCATCCTGAAACCGGATGTCAATCCAGTTAAGCAGAAAATGAGAAAGATGGATCCCCGAGTGGAGCAACAGGTCAAGGAAGGACTTGAGGATTTGCTCAAAGTTGGATTCATTCGAACTATTGATTATCCAGATTGGCTAGCAAATATTATTGTTGTTCCCAAAAAGAATGGTAAAGCTTGAATTTGCATCGATTTCAGAGATCTCAACAAAGCTACTCCAAATGATGATTATCCACTCCCAAGCATCGATCTCCTGATCAATATTACAGTCGGTCATGCCATGTTTTCCTTCATGGATGGATATTCTAGATATAATCAGATCAAGTTGGCCGCTTGTGACCAATCTAAAACATCCTTCACTACTCCTTGGGGAACCTTCTGTTATACCGTCATCCCATTTGGGCTCAAGAATGTTGGAGCAACCTATCAGCATGAAATGACTGCCATCTTCCATGACCAGATGCATAAAATCATGGACACGTATGTTGATGACATTCTGGTGAAATCCAAAGAAGAAGAGGATCATATTGGTGCTCTCGATTAGGTCTTCAAGCGGCTCATTCTTTACAAGCTAAGACTCAATCCTCAGAAGTGTGTCTTCGGAGTCGAATTAGGCAAGTTGTTAGGCTTCTTGGTTAGCAAAAAGGGGATAGAAGTGGATCCCGCTAAGGCAAAGGCCACCATTGACATGCCGCCTTCGACTACTCTCAAAGAATTGCGTAGCCTTCAGGGACGCATGCAATCAATTCAGCAATTTATATCCAATCTGGCCATGAGATGTGAGCCTTTTAACCACTTACTTAGAAAAGGAGTAAAGTTCGAATGGGGACCAAAATGTTAGCAATCGTTCAAATGTATCAAGAAGTATCTTTTCAATCCTCCTGTCTTGAAGCTGCCAAAATTGGAAAAACCTCTTTTGCTATATGTTTTAGTTAATCAAGTTGCATGTGGCAGATTCCTGGCGCAATATGAAGAAGGTAGCCTGATTGAGCATGCCATCTATTATGTGAGTAAAACATTCATTGACTATGAAAAGAAGTATTCTCAGATAGAGAAGCCATGTCTAGCTCTGGTTTGGATATGTCAAAAGTTGAGACACTATTTGTTGGCATCTGAAGTCAAGATTTTATCAAAATTATTCTCGAGCAACCTTTTCTCAACGGACAGATCGCCAAGTGGCAAGTTCTACTGATGCAATATGACTTGGAGTATGTCTCTCAGCAATCAATTAAAGGCCAAGTCATCGCCAACCAGTTAGTCGATTTTCCTTTGTTAGAAGATATGAAGGCAGATGATGATTTTCCTGATGAACGCATCCATAATATTCAGTAGTCTCTGGTTTGGAGCTTATTCTTCGACGGTTCCAAGAATATGGCCGGCATAGGGATTGGGATCTTATTGATCACACCCGAGAAGAAGATCATCCATTTTTCTCTCAAACTCGATTTTCAATGCACTCATAATATGGCTGAGTATGAAGCTTTAATACAAGGTCTGAAGACTCTACAAGACTTCAATGTTAAGAGAGTGCATGCTTTTGGCGACTCATTGCTCATCGTTAGCCAAGTTAAAGCCGAATGGTAGGTCAAAGATCAGAAGTTACTTTCTTATCAAAAGATCGCTTTAGCTCTCATCCACAATTTTGATGAATTTCAGCTTTTTCACATCAAAAGAGAATTTAATCAAATAGCAGATGGCTTAGCTAGCCTAGGATTTATTATGACTTTTAGAAATGGTGAATCTTGTCGTTCTTTTGAAATTGGTAGACTTGAGCAACCTGCCTTCATACCAGCAGAGAAAATAAACCAGGTTGAGTAGAAGAAGAAGCCCTGATATCATGACATCAAGAATTTCATAGAAACTGACAAATTTCCTCCAGAACTCTTAAAGAAAGAACAACGAGCAATTCAGTGCATGTCTGCTCGATATTTTATCCTTGTTAATGTCCTATATCGACGTGGATTCAACTCTGAATATTCCAGATGCTTAGACGAAGATGAAGCCAAAGAAGTTGTGCAAGAGGCCCATGAAGGCATTTGCGGTGGTCATGTCGGCTACCAAACTCTTATCAAGCAAATCACCCAAGCAGGATATTATTGGAAGACTATGCAACAAGACTACTATCGTTTTGTGAAGAAGTGTGTTCAATGTCAGATACATGCACCTTCTATTCATGCGCCAACAACATATTCGCAATCTGTCGTATCTCCATGGCCATTCTCTATGTGGGCCTTTGATGTCGTAGGTCCCATCACCCCTTCTCCTTCAAATGGTCACAAATATTTTCTATCCGCAACAAAATACTTTACCAAATGAGTAGAAGTTGTCACTCTACGCACAATAGAAGGTCGACACGTAGTCTCATTCATCTACAAGAATATCTTTTGTCCTTTTGGCATACTGCACGATATCGTGTTGGACAATGGCAATCATTTCAAGAATGAGAGAATGAGGACATTCTGCTCAAAGTTCAGAATTGATCATCATTTCTCGGCTTCTTATTATCCTCAAGGGAATGATCAAGCAGAGGCCACCAATAAAATTCTGATTCGAATCTTGGAGCAAACTGTGGAAACAAGCCGTGACTGGCATGAAAAAATCCATGATGCATTATGAGCATATAGAACCATTATTCATACTCCAACCAATGCTACTCCATCAGAACTTGTCTATGGAACTGAAGTAGTACTGCCATTACATGTTCAGAAGCCTGCTCTGAAGTTCGCATCACTTTTAGAGCTACCACTTGATCAATATCAACAACAGCGACTGGTACAACTTGATCTACTTGATTAGAAAATACTCAAATCAGTGGAGCACACTCAATCATATCATCAGCGGATAGCCAGACAATATGCAAAAGTTTTCATTGAAAAGAAATTCTGAATCAACGATCCAGTGCTTAGATTGATGGCTTATCACAAGCACCGCCCAGGTGGCAAATGGTCACCAAATTGGGAAGAACCCTATGTTGTCAAGGAAGCATTACCCCATAATTCATAT
Organism: Nuphar pumila; assembly: GCF_984573655.1. Classification (NCBI taxonomy): domain Eukaryota; kingdom Viridiplantae; phylum Streptophyta; class Magnoliopsida; order Nymphaeales; family Nymphaeaceae; genus Nuphar; species Nuphar pumila. The sequence goes on along the minus strand of NC_143258.1, from coordinate 33,463,235 downwards.
CGGCTCGTCAATGCCGACGGTGTAGAATTATCAGATCGCATCAATGCTCGACATTCAAAAAAATTCTATACTTAAATCCTCTATTCCATCCTTTGTAATTCTTCAATATATTTTCTTCAATAAAAGTCTTCTTTCCCAGTTAAACTGGGGCATTTTTCAAAATTCTATCTTTATCCAAAAATATTCTGTATGCAGGCAGGATAAACAAATCTCTCACTTCGCACGCATGTGCACCCATATACATTATTCTGCATTCATTTGCATACATTTACATTCATTTACATTAAAATCACTACCCATTCAGGATAAGGGATAATCTTGAGACCCCGACAATCATTCTCGTCACAATTCCCAAACATTTTTGGAACGTCGGTCTTCTTCCAAGATTCAAATTTCAATTGGAAAACAGTGTTAGTACTGGTTGATTTTCAAAATTCAGTACTCGTACTGGTACATTTTCAAAATCCAATACTTGTACTGGTATATTTTCAAAAATCCAGTGCTCGTACTGGTTCATTTTCAAAATCTAATGTTCACACTGGTGCACTTTAAAATTCAGTGTCCATACTAGTCTAATTTTTCCTTCGGAATTCGAGTTCCGACTCGAATTTTCTTTCCTTCAAATTTTCAGTCTCCTTCGAGATTCGAGTTCCGACTCAAATTTTCTTTCCTTCAAATTTTAAGTCTCCTACGAGATTCGAGTTCTGACTCGAATTTTCTTTTCTTCAAATTTTAAGTCTCCTTTGGGATTCAGATTTCAATTCAAACTTTCTTTCCTTAAGACCTTAATTTGGTTTAGTCTTTCCTTTGGGATTCGAGTTCCGACTCGGATTTTTTGTCCTTTAAATCTCAATTGGTACAATTTTCCTTTAAAGATTCGAGTTTGACTCGAACCTTCTTTCCAAACCTAACTTTGGTGTTGGTGAATTTTCAAAAAAAATATTACTCGTACTGGTACATTTTCAAGTATTCGTACTGATACATTTTCAAATCCAATGCTTATATTGATACATCTTCAAAACTCGGTGCTCGTACTGGTACTCTTTCAAAAATCTAGCACTTGTATTATTGTCTTGTCCATTGGTCGCGTTAGTTGACCTCTTAGGTTCAGTCTTTGTCCTGACCTGCCATCAAAATTCAAGCTATATCCCAATTTTGACTTCCAGGTCATTCATTTCCAATTTCAAGCTTCGGGTCACCCAATTTTCAATTTCTAATTTCCAATTTCCAATTTCCAATTTCCAATTTCCAATTTCCAATTTCCAATTTCCAATTTCGACCTTTTGGTCACCCAATACCAATTTTAATCATTTTCTCTTGCGAGAGACCCTTTTTACAAGAGGAGAGTTCGAGGGAGCTCGTTCTTTTTGCATGCTATCCTTTGTTTACTTAACTCCTTTTCAAGGAGAGTTTGAAGGGACTCGTGTCTTTATGAACCGTTTGCAAAACAATTTCCAATTTCATACAAGGAACCCTTATTTCAAGGAGAGCTTCGATGGAGGCTAGCTTTCCTTGTGGCCCCCCAATTTCTATACTAGGCCATTTCATCATGAAGAACCCTCTTTTCAGGAAGAGTGTGATGGACTCGTTCTTTCATGACCAATTCACCGACGTCACCATTACCGGCCCTCTTTCCATAGAGAAGCCTAACGCTACGAAGTTTTGACGAAAGCTTAATTTCTCTTCGAAAGTTCGTTTTGCAAACACCTCCTCTTCAGGAAAGAGAGGAGTATTTTCTATTTCCCATTCTGAATCTTCTCCTTTGGAGAAAGGAGAAGAGAATTTTGTCACGGATGGGTTAAGTCGGACTCCAAATGCTCGCTTTCACGCAGGATTTCATGAACATTTTGTTAACTTGTCGGCAAATACTTGTTAATTTCAAAATCTTTATTGCATAAAATCTTTACCTCAGAATACCTTCAACATTACATATAAAAAGCGAAACTTTTGCGAAGAAAGATTCAAAATTCAAAATTCTTTCTATTGGCCAATCAAAGGGATGAAGAATAAATCCTCGATATGGCCAGCAAAGAAAATTCAATGTTGTTGCAAAGCCATAAGTGATCGATATTGATTGCAGCTATGGCACATCTTTAAAGACCATTCTTGTAAAAATGAGGCAGTGGAAGTATCCTGAGCGATAAAAAAGAGTTCACCCAATCCATATCTCCTCAATCATCTAAGCTGCAATTAAATATCTGCAAAAGGGATCTCTCAATCATCGTCAAGTTGAAGGCTGGTGGATGAGTTAGACCCCCGGGGCCAAAGAAGATTTGGATCATCTCTAAGATGAAGAAGTTTGTGACGGATCCTTCCAGAGAAAGTTCAGATCATCGCCAAGTTGAAGGCGAATGCGATGAACCTCCCGACAAACCCTAAAAGATATTTAATTTTTGTTGTCATCAAGAGACCACCAACCAATGGGCCAATACCGTCAATATAATCCCTAAGACAAAGAAGGATCAAAACATCTCCAAGATGGAGTTTGTGACGTACCCTTCCAAAAAAGAGAAAATCTAGGACATCTCCAAAATGAAGGATGATGTAATAAATTCCCCCAAAATCCAAGAGAGCTCCAATTCTGTCAAAAAAAAAAGAGTGTAGAAAGACCACCATGAGAAAATAATTCCAGGTTATCAAACTGCCAAATCTGCCAAGAATCTTCTTTAATTTTGTGAAATTCTATTATCAATATTCTTTCACCAATTGCTTTCACAATATCCAGAATACTTTCTTTTCCGTTCATATCAAGGAAATTGATAGCCTCCTTGAAAGAAAGTCAATTGCAAGCAATTTGAATCTTGATTCTACAGAGTTAAGCCCAATTGAAAATAATACTTTAGGTAGAAAAGAGGGAATATTTTCGCATCAATGTGCATCACTTTCAATTATTTTGAATCAAACAACAAATTTCAACATTTTGACAATATTTTCTGGTTATCCTGGTGTGAAGTGAAAACTTGAGGTTCATCTTTGATACATCCTGATACCATTTGTAATCCCTTTTAGGACTTGATAACAGGAGTTTTCAAGATTCCTTCCCTTCTTTTGGTATAACTTGAGCACCTAGGCTCTCAGATTTGCACACTTTCTTGTGTCCCCACTGTCCTACCATAGATAGTCCAATTTTGGCTCGAGGTTAAGCCACCAATCATTTTCTCACAAAAGGTCATCAAATTCAAAAGTTATTTAGTCTCAGTCATGGGACACCCAAAATCAATCCCTTTTCAAGCTTTAGGGACCCCTAATTTCATCCTTTTGCAAAACCCCTATCAGATTCATTGTGCGGAAGTCCGAAGGTTCCATCATAGTCTCTTCTTTCGAGAATTTCATTTGTTTCCTAGTCAGGTTAAGGGTTAAACCTGAGCCTCATTTTGATGAGGTATTTCGTTTCCCGATCAAGTTAAGGGTTAAACCTGAGCCTCATTTTGATGAGGTATTTCATATCCCTTTCAAAACAAGGGCTAAACCTGAATCATTTTTCATAAAAGGTCATTTTTCAAAAGTTATTCAGTCTCAGTCATGGGATGCCCAAATCACTCTTTTTTCCAAAGCTTTTAGGGAAAACCATTTTCATTGCCTTCTTTGCGACCCCTCGTTCCTACACGAGACATTTTTTGTCCCATCCAGTTTAAGGGCTAAGCCTGAGCCTCATCTCAATGAGGTGAGTTTTTCTTTTTTATTTTTCATCCCACATCTATCATAATCACCAGAGCTAATTCTTTCACACCCAGTCAGATTCTCCTAACTGGGGAATTTTTATAGTCCAAATTTGGTGTGTTTTCTTTGCCACTAAGCTCAGCTTATAACCGGCTTAATCGCAAAGAGTGGCATCTGTAAACACCCCAAATTTTCACCCTTATTCATAAACACCTGCCTCCTGCCATTGGGATCCACTCTTCATAGTCTTCATAGAACCAGTTGGTCGATATCTGAGCCAGGGTCATTCAGAGCCTGAATTTTGTCCCAAATTCAAATATTTCAAGATTTAATCCTCATTTTGGCTCAATTTCAATTGTCAGTTCTTATCCTCTGATGAGAATCTCCAAGTTCTTTGTCTTAGCCAGGGATCCGGGATTCCAAGTCCCCCATCCAGGGTTTACATTTTATGTGTCATTGCACATTACTACATGCATTTGGCATATCATTTTATTGCATTGCATAACATTGCATGTCATTGCATCCCATTATCGAGATCCAACACTCTTGTTTTCAAAATATTGAGTCCAGATTCAAGTTTTAAATATTTTTTTTTTAAATCAATTTTAAATACTGGGGATTTTAAATCAACATTTTGTCATTTACCAACCCCCAAGATCTTATATTTTAAATGTTTTTCTCAGAAAAGCAATTTGGATTCGTTTTAAACTCAATTTCAACTGATTTTGATTCTCAGATGAGACCCATTTAGGTAGTGTCACTTCTGGATTCCTTTATTTATCAAAATCCTAAACAAATTCAGAGTCCTAGTTGGATCAGGACTCTGTCTTTTCATCTTTTTAAATCTTTTCAAAACTTCATTTTGATTTTAAACCAGTTGTGGTCATATCCCTTGTCCATTTCTATCATTTTTATCAAAATTTCAGTCTGAGCTATATTAGAACTCTTTTTTCCGAGTCCTAGTCAGATTAGAATTCTACCTTTTACTACCCTTTTTACCAATTTTTGAGAAAATCTTTCAAAATCCTTCATTTTGGCAAAAATTCTAGAGTCCTAGTCGAATTAGGACTCTTTCTCAGAGTCCTAATTGTATCAGAACTCTATCTCGATTTCACCCTTTAATCTTGTTCTTCACTTGTTTTTAAAACCTTCTAATCTGGTTTTCAAAGTCTTCCATTTTAGCCAAATTCTAGAGTTCTAATCGAATCAGGACTCTTTCTCAGAGTCCTAATCGAATCAGAACTCTATCTTTCATAGCTATTCTATCTGTTTTTAACCAAATCTTTCAAAGAGAAGTAAAAAACTCATAGTTTTAGTTGAACCAAAACTCTGTTTGAAGAGTCCCAGTTGGATCAGGACTCTGACCCTGATTTCAATTTTGAGAGAATCTTGCCAAAATCTCTTTATTTATCTTTTCAAATTTTAAAATTATTATATCTTTATCATAGAATTTCAAAATTCTAGGATTTTATCCTAGAGTCCTGATCGAATCAGGACTCTGTCTCAGAGTCCTGATCGAATCAGGACTCTGCCCTAGAGTCTTGATCGAATCAGAACTCTATCCCGAGTTCATTTTCTCACTTCATTTTTACTAGCTTTCAAAAGCTCTATTTAAATCTCATCATTTTCTTCTCAGAAAACCAAAAATCTTCAGAGTTCTAGTTGAATTAGTACTCTTCTTCAGAGTCCTAGTTGGATCAGGACTCTAAACCAGACTTCAATTTTATCTTATTTTCACCTGTTTTTCAAGATCCTCTCATTTGTTTTCTCAGAAAATTCAAAATTCTGAGAATCCTAGTTCAATTAGGACTCTGTCCCCAGAGTCTCCGTTGGATCAGAACTCTGTTTTGATTTCAATATTTGTTGTTATTTTCACTATTTTCACAAAATCTTTCATTTGTTTTTCAGAAAATACCAAAAAAATCTAGAGTTTTAGTCCGATCAGGACTCTGTCCTAGAGTCCTAATCCAGCTAGAAGTCTATTCTGAAGTTTGTTTTTACATCCATTTTTTTACAATTTCTACATTTATTTTTCAAAAATTAGGTCATTTTGCAGAGTTCCGGTTGATTCAGGACTCTATTTCAGAGTTTCAGTTGAGTTAGGACTCTAACCCTGACTGCATTTTTCAACTTATTTTTACCAGTTCTGATGAAATCTTTCAAAAAAACTTCTTTATTTTGCTTCCAAAATTCTAAAATCTCAGAGTCCTAATGGGTTCAGAACTCTGGTCCAGAGTTTTAATCCACTTAGAACTCTATTTTCAAAATCTTTGACTTTCAGCTATTTTCTGTCTTTATTTCAAAATTTTTAAAAACTTCGATGTGGGACCCACTTAATTGGTGCCATATCTGGAGGAGTTCTGACCCAGTCAGAACTCTGTGCCATTTCAAAACTTTCAATTTCAAGTCCACTTTTGAATATCTTTTGAAAAACCTCTCATTTTCAAGTTTTAAAATCATTTTTTAAAATTCAAGTGGGGCCCACTCAGGGTGGCGCCACATTTGCAAAAGCCAGGGTTAGACTAGGGTTAGTCAGTGTCCTAGTTTGATTAAAGGTTTACAAGAGTCAAAACTAATTTTGAAAATCTATTTTATCTAGGTTTTTAACTAGTGATTTTTAAAAGTTTTAAATTAAAGTTTTAAAAACCAATGTGGGCCCACACTAGGTGGCGCCACATTTGGGAGTCTCTTAGGTTAATTAGAAGTTTAGATAGGTTAGCTAGAGTCCACATTAGGCTAGGAAACTTCAAAAAAATCGCCCCCCACTAATGACTTTGGATAGGTTTTAAATGGGGCAAATTCAGAATTAAATAACCCTAACTAACAAAACCTAATTTTTTTCTATTTAAAGAAGCAAGATGGGGGGTTGACCCCTATTCCTCTCTCTTCCCAATTCTTGGAGCTTCTCTCTCCTCTTCAGCACCTCCTCCTTCCTCCATTGTAGCAGCAGCCCCCAAGGTAATTTTCTACATCTTATTTCATGTTTTATTAATTGTTTTTTATGATTTTAGTATGATTTCACCATGGGCGCCCCCTTTTTCATGGTTTTTAACCATGGGTTTCATCGAAGAACTCCAAAATCGACCCAATAAGATGATCTAACTTAGTTTGGGGATGTTTTCTAGGATTCTAATCCATTAGAATCATTTAGAGATACGTTTTCTACGTTCCTAACCAATGAAATATGAGATTTACCTGTTAAATGGGCTAAATTCATATTTTCAAAGGTAAAATCAATTTCAACTGTGAATTTCCTGTATTTTTTTTATTCTCTTGTCATATTAATGTTTATTTCATATATTCCAGCATTAAAATAAATATCGTTATGCTGTTTATGTATTTTCTTATTATTTTCCATGTTTAAACCATAGTTTTTAGTGTTTTACTAGATTTTTGTGTGTTTTGATTCTAGGTCTGTAGAAATCATGTTATTTCGTGTTTAAATCTCTGTTAGAAAATTCTGTTTTTTTTATATTTAGTCCACAGATGTGCCAGTAAGTCTCTGTAAAAAAATCAAAATTTTTTGGATTCGGGAACCCTGTTAGAAAAATACAAAGTTGGACCATGATCTCTGTTACTTAAAATCGCTATTGATATTCTGGTGTAAGTTGCAGAGGTGATATTTCTGTCATCCAGGATCCGATTCATGATCCATAAATTGCAGTAGCTTCATATTTGAATCTATTATTTACTATAATTTTCTTATATTTTTCTGCTACTGTCTGCTATTTTTCTATTGTCAGAGAGTCAGATCAACATTTTAGAACTTGTTATGATTTATTAAAACCCTAATTCAACTTGTGTTGATCGTATCTCCCTAACCGGTGATCCGATCAATGATATATAAAAATATAAACTCTTTATCTATCTGTATGCTATTTACTGCTAAAATTTTAGAATTGTTTGATGAGATTTTCTATTTTTCCTTATATTTTTAATTGGAAGTATATGTTTTGATGTATTCTATATTCGTCAAATTCAAGTACAGATTGTCGGAATGATATCTCCCTAACCAGAGATGATTTTTCTGATCTGTAAAAAGGAGAATATTAAGTTTTTTGTTTATTAGTTCTCTATGAAATTTTATGAATTTCCATGGTGAATTGACCCCTGATTCGGGTCTAACACTGAAACAGGTATGTGCCCATGGGTAAAAATAACATATTTTAGGGTTTTCTTGCAATTTTCATGTTAAAATTGTGTCAAAATTTGATCTTTCTGATTCCAATTTAATTTTAGGGTTATAAGAAGTGCAGATGTCAATTTTTATTGATTTTAAATCTCATTGGTTGCTTGAATGCATTAAATTGCAAAACTGGATGCCCACAGGATCTTGAAACACTGCAAAATCACAATTTTTGTGATATTTTTAGTTTTTGATATAAAAGTTCATGTTTTTAGAGTTTATGCATGTTTTTAATCATATAGGAGTGCTTCACACTCGATTTTGTGGTTATTTGACTTTATTTGATTTCAAAATCTAAAGTTTTACCAAAATATTTTCTGAAAACCCTGATTTCAAGGCCATAGTCTTGTTTTCAGGGATATTTTTATCATTTCTCGAAATTCCAAATTTCAAAGTTATTTATCTTTATTATTTCTTCAATTTTATTTCATATTTCATTATGTTTATATCAAGAAAATCATGAAAAAAAGGCTTATATATAGTAAAATGCAATAATTTCTAGATATTCCTGGATAAATCTGGAAAAGCCAACATATCTTAACTAACAAGCCTTTTAGTTTTACAGGGATGTTCAAGGTTGTATTTTCTTTTAATTTCTTTTATTTAAAATCAATTAGTGATGTAAATTGTAAATAAATTTGGAATAAGAATTTCAATTTCTGCTTAGAATTAGGATTTGCATTGCATATAGTTTAAATTTTGATATATAACTGTTATGTTTGTCATTCATGCACATATTTCAATTTCACTATGTTCTACACGAATGGCACGTGCACTAGCTTTTAGGGAGTTGGCAAACTTGATCGAGTTTATATTTATGGCCATATTCCGAATACGAAAGGAATCCAGATTTACCATCTTCTTTTAAGCCACAATCAGCGTACACTCTTACGCTATCTTCAAAAACCATTGCATAGTTCAAAGTTTTATAAATATTTTCTCCTTTTAGAATCAAATGAGATACATTTAATCCATATCTATGGACATAATCAGAGATATGAGGCAAATTTATTTTATTGAAGTTCTATAAGGCACAAAAATTCTTTTTTCAAATGAGTTTCTCAAAACTTTTTCAGAAAATATCTTTGATAAGTTGCATCCATGCATCATCTAGGTTTAGAATGCATCATAAACATATTTTACAAGCCACACACCCCTCCTTTTGATATATTTTCCAAATTTTATTTCAGAAACTCGATTTTCTCAAATTTGCCCTAATTATCCTCAAAATCGATTTTCTCAAAACCCCTTTGGTTTTTCAAAATCTTTAATGTATTTCTTGCTCCCAATTCACAATTTTCCAAGTTATATTCTCAATTTCAAAGTTCAAATTCAGAGAAATCAACTTTCTCTAAGTCATTTTGAGTTTTATCAGAAATCGATTTCTTCAAAACTTCAAGATTTCTTCAGAAATCGATTTTTATTTTCTTCAGAAATACTCTCTCAACAAGGCTCACAATTTTGAAAGTGTTCCTTTTTTAAATATTTCAAATATTCAAAGCAAACATCATGTTTTTAAATCTGCATTTTCAGAAAATTCATAGCACATGCCTGATTCTTTGTGCATTTAGGAAATAGAATATGATTTAGGTAAGTTGAGCATAGCAAAGAATTAAATTGACCCTTGGTTCAATTACCTCTGTTATAGGTGCCAGGAACGGTTGAACCTCATACCGACAGGCGGATCCCATTCCATAGAATTTTCCCGCAAATTTTCAAAATGGAGGCGAGTTATTTTCAAATTCTTTTTCAAAGGTCAGTTTGACTTGCAAAAGTAAAATTTTGCAATGATAACAGCTCCCAATTTCTCATCTTGGCCTCCCCTTCATAGAGGACCCTCTTCTAGGGAGAGTGTGATGGACTCACTTTTCTATGATACTTTTCTTAATCTTTATTTTCGGCCGCCTTTCCATAAGAGAAGCCTAGAGATAGGGAGTTTTGACGAAAACTTAATTTCTCTTCGAAAAGTTTTATTTTGCAAACACCTCCTCTTCAGGGAAGAGATAAGTATTTCCTATTTCTCATTCAGATAAGGTCCAAGCCTGAGTCTCTCTTTTTGGGGAAAAAGAGAGGAGAATTTTGTCACGGATGTGTCAATTCGATGTCAAGCAATTCTTTTCATTAAAGATGTCTAGAACATTTTGCCAATTTGTCACAAACGCAATTGTTGACCTCAACACTTTATTGCACAAAGAATTACCTCAAACTACCTTCAATATTGTTTTCAAAAGCACAAGACTTTTGCGAAGAAAGAACAAAATTCAAGCTTTTTCTGTTGGTTGACCAAGAGGATAAAGAAAAATCTTCGATATGACCGAAGAAGGAAAAATTGAATGATGTTGAAAAACCATAAGTGAACCGATATTGATCATAGCTATAACACATTCTTAAAGACCATTCTTCTGGTAGTAAGGCAGTGAAAATATCCTGAGCGACAAAAAGAATTCACTCAATCCATATCTCCTCAGTCATTTAAGTTGCAATCAAATATCTACAAAAGGGATCTCTCAATCATCGTCAAGTTGAAGACTGGTGGATGAGTTAGATCCCCAGGGCCAAAGAAGATTTGGATCCTCTCTGAGATGAAGGAGTTTATGACGGATCCTTCTAGGGAAAGTTCAAATCACCGCCAAGTTGAAGGCGGATGTGACGAACCCCCCGACAAACCCTAAAAGATATTTGATTTCTGCTATCATCAAGAGATTCTCAACCCAAGAAACAATATCATCAGTATAATTCCTGGGACAAAGAAGGATCAGAACATCTCCAAGTTGAAGGAGTTTGTGACGTACCCTTCCAAAAAAAAAGAAAAAAAGTTAGGACATCTCCAAAATAAAGGATGATGTAATAAACTTCTCCCCGAAACCCAAAAAAGCTCAATGTCTCAAAAAGAGCACCAGAAAGATCATCATGGGTAAAACTTAGATATCAAATTGCCAAACTGCCAAGAATCTTCTTTATTTATGTGAAATTCTTTTATCAATATCTTTTCATAAATTGCTTTTACGATACTGAAAGTATCTTTCCTTTCTTTTCATATCAAGAAATGGATAGCTTCCTTGAAGAAACTCAACAACAACAAATTTGAATCTGATTCTTGATTCTACGGAGTTAGCTCAATTGGAGGTAATACTCTAGGTAGAAAGAGGTGATATTTTTCGCACTAAACATGCATATTTCAATCATTTTGAATCAACTACAATTTTTGCATCTTATTGGCAATATTTTCTAGCTATCCCAACATGAAGCAAGAACTTGATGTCCATTTTGACACATCCTGACATTGTCCCCCATTAGAACTGGAAAGTCCTTCCCTTCTGTTTTGATCTGAGTGCTTAGGCTCTCGAATCTGCACACTTCTCTATGTTTCCCACTATCCCGCCATAGACAGTTCTCGCTCAAGATAAGGGTTAAACCTGAAATTTTCTGCAAAAGGTCATCTATTTTAAAAGTTGATTTAGTCTCAGCAATGAAACGCCCAAGCGCAATCCCTTTTCAAGCTTTAGGGACCCCCATTTTTCTCCTTTTGCAAATCTCTCTTGGATTTGTTGTACAAGATCCGAAGGTCCCATCATGGTTTCTTCTTTTGAAGATTCCATACCCATTCAGGTTAAGGGTTAAGCCTGAACCTCGCTCCTCGAGGTATCGTCCCGTTCAGAATAAGGGCTAAAACCTGAATTGCAAAAGGTCACCTACTTTAAAAGCTATTTCAGTCTCAGCAATGAGACACCAAGATCAATCCCTTTTCCAGCTTTAGGGACCCCACTCTCGTCCTTTTGCAAACTCCTCTCGGATTTATCGTACCAAACTCTGAAGGTCCCATCATAGCTTCTTTGTTCGAGGATTCCATATGGTCGTCCCCTTCAGGTTAAGGGTTAAGCCTGAACCTCGCTCCTCGATGTATCATCCCTTTCAGGATAAGGGTTAAGCCTGAACCTCGCTCCACGAGGTGTCACCCCTTTCAGGTTAAGGGTTAAGCCTGAACCTCATTTTTTCATGAGGTATCGTCCCTTTTAGGTTAACGGTTAAGTTTGAACCTTATTTTGGCATGAGGTATCATCCATTTAGGTTAGGGTTAAACCTAAATCTTGTTTTGACGAGATATTCTCCCAGTCCCATCATAGTTTTTCTCCGTCATTGAATCCATGCTCTTCATATCTATCCAAGGAAGGATCATACTTGAGCTTCATTTCATGAGGCATTTTTTTTAAAAATGTCCCATCAAGGTCCTCATGTATTCCTTTCTCAGTCATGTAAGGGTAGAACCTGAAATTCATCTTAAGATATCTTCATCCCATCCAGGTTAATGGCTAAACCTGATTCATTCTAAAAAGCTTATCTTGTCTCACCCATGAGACATGATCAAAATTCCTATATTCATCATTTCAGGATCTTTGTCCTAAAGTCCCATCACGATTTCCTCATTTTCTATTATCCAGTTATATCATTTTTGAGGATTTCTTCTCCCCAAAGCCATTTTGGATAAGGTGTTAAGCCTAAGAATAATGTTTTCAACATAATTCTTCAACACCCAATTCAGGTTTTCTGACTGGGGCATTTTTCAAAATTTGGAGTGTTTTTCTTTGCCACTAAGCTCGGCTTTCAACCGGCTCAGTAGCAAAGAGGGGCATCTATGAACACCCTAAATTTTTCAAAATTTTGTAAAAATTTCTCTTTTTGCCCATGGCCCCCATTTTCTGAATAATTGAGTCAGTTTTGATCAAAATTTAACTTATTTCTTGGATTCACTGGAATCCAAATCTATTTTCTATATCTGACGGAATTTCGGATCCAGATCCAATATCAAAATCTAATTCTGAGCCATGTTATCCAATTTCCAAATCAAAATTATAAAAATACAAAAATAATCTTTGAATGGCTCAGACAGTTCATCCGGTATCTATTTGGATCCACTGCTCTATTTTCCTCAATTCGAGATCCAAAAACTCAAATATTTTCTTAAAACCCTGGATCCAAACCTGTTTTCTGAAGAAATTCTCAAAGATTAAACCTGAATTCTCAGAAAACCCCTCTTTTGTAAATATTTTTAAATTTTACAAAAATAGTTTAAAATCCCTTATTTTTCTCATAGTTTTAGAGTTTTTATTTCAAAAATACAAAAAAATACAAAACACTGTAAACACCCTAAATTTTTACCTTTATTCAGTGTTTGAATTTCATGTGCCATTACATATCACTGTCTGTATTTGGCATATCATTTCATTGCATTGCATCTCATTATCGAGATCAGTACTCCTGTTTTCAAAATCTTTTAATCTAGATTCGATTTTAAAACTCATCTTTCAAAAGCAATTTCAAATACCTGGATTTTGAATCAAAATTTTGCCCTTTGCCAATCTCCAGGATCTTATATTTTAAATGTTTCTCTCAGAAAAGCAATCTAGATTTGTTTTAAACTCAATTTCAATTGATTTCAATCCTTAGATGAGACTCATTTAGGTGGTGTCACTTCTGGATCCCTTCATTTATCAAAAATTTTCAAAAATCTTAGAGTCCTAGTTGGATTAGGACTCTGTCTTTTAATCTTTTTGAATCTTTTCAAAACTCTATTTTGTTTATAAACCAGATGTAGTCATATCTCTTGCCCATTCTTGTCATTCTTGGCCAAAATCTCAGAATCCCAGTCCAATAGGACTCTTTTTCCAAAGTCCCAGTCGGATCAGAACTCTACCTTTTACTACCATTTTACCTATTTTTGAGAAAATCTTTCAAAATCCTTTGTTTTGGCCAAAATTCTAGAGTCCTAATCAAATTAGGACTCTTTCTCAGAGTCCTAATCAAATTAGGACTCTTTCTTAGAGTCCTAATCGAATCAGGACTCTTTCTCAGAGTCCTAATCGAATCAGGACTCTATCCCGATTTCACCCTTTACTCCTGTTCTTCACTAGTTTTCAAAACCTTCTCATCTGATTTTCAAAATCTTCCATTTTAACCAAAATTCTAGAGTTCTAACCGGATCAAGACTCTTTTTCCAAAATTTCAGTGAGATTAGGACTCTATCTTTCATCGCTATTTTGCCTGTTTTAAACCAAATCTTTCAAAATCTTTCAAAGAGAAGTAAAAAACTCAGAGTTTTAATTGAACCAAGACTTTGTTCAAAGAGTCCCAGTTGGATCAAGACTCTGACCCTGACTTCAATTTTGAGAGAATTCTTCCAAAATCTCTTCATTTATCTTTCCAAATTTCAAAATTGTTGCATTTCTATCACAGAGTTTCAAAATTCTGAGAATTTATCTTAGAGTCCTGATTGAATCATGACTCTATCCTGAGTTCATTTTCTCACTTCATTTTCACTGGTTTTCAAAAGTTCCTTTTAAAGTCTCATCATTTGTTTTCTAAAAAACCAAAATTTCTTAGAATCCTAGTCGAATTAGGACTCTTCCTCAAAGTCCTAGTCGGATCAGGACTCTGAATCGGACTTCAATTTTATCTTATTTTCACCTATTTTTCAAGATCCTCTTATTTATTTTCTCAAAAAATCCAAAATTCTGAGTCCTAGTCCAATTAGGACTTTGTCCCCAGAGTCTCAGTTGGATCAAAACTCTATTTTAATTTCAATACTTGTTGTTATTTTCATTATTTTCATAAATTCTTTCATCTATTTTTTAGAAAATACCAAAAAAGTCTAGAGTTTGTCTGATTAGGACTCTATCCCAGAGTCCTAATCCAGTTTGGAGTCTATTCTGAAGTTTGTTTTTACTTCCATTTTTATTCATTTTTATTTGTTTTTCAAAAATTAGGTCATTTTGCAGAGTCCCGGTTGATTCAGGACTCTATTTCAGAGTTTTGGTTGAGTTAGGACTCTAACCCTGACTACATTTTCTGACTTATTTTACTAGTTCTGATGAAATATTTCAAAAACTTATTCATTTGTCTTTTAAAAATCTTAAATCTCAGAGTCCTAATTGGTTCAGGACTCTGGTCCAGAGTTTTAGTTTGCTTAGGACTCTATTTTCAAAACCTTTGAATTCCATTTGTCGATTTTAACCCTTTTTCAAAGTCATTTTCAGTCTTTATTTCAATTTTTTCAAAACCCTGATGAGGAGCCCACTCAGTTGGTGCCATATCCAAAGAAGTTTTGACCCAGTCAGGACTCTGTGTCATTTCAAAACTTTCAATTTCAATTCTACTTTAAATAGCTTTTGAAAAACCTCTTATTTTCAAATTTTAAAATTCTTTTTGAAAATTCAAGTGGAGCCCACTTGAGGTGGCGTCACATTTGAAGAAGTCAGGGTTAGACTAGGGTTAGTCAATGTCCTACTTAGGTTAGATGTCTAGGTGAGTCAAATTTTGTTTTTAAAACTTCCATTTTTACTTTTTGTTTTTAACTTTGATTTTAAAGCTTTAGAAATTAGGGTTTTCAAAAACCCAAATGAGGCCCACAAGGGGTGGCGCCACATTTGGGGGTCTTTTAAGCTAATTAGGAGTTTAATTAGATGATAATTATGTTAGTTAGGGCTAGGGGTAGTTAGGTAATCATCCATAAAAATCCCCCCCCCCCCATTTGACCTCTCTTTAAGAGTTTTAAAAAGATTAGAATTCTTCTTAATTAGACCTAAGAAATTTCTATTTAAAGAAGCCCATAGGGGGGTCGACCCTTACTCTTCCCTCTTGAGATTCTTGGAGCTTCTCTCTCCTCTCTACAGCCCTCTCCTTTCTCTTTGCAGCTGCATCCATCCAAGGTATGGTTTTTATACTTTTTTTATGCTTTTATTAATTCTTTTTCATGTTTTACCATGGATTCCACCATGGGCGCTTCTTATTTCATGAGTTTGAGCATGGTTCATCATCAAGAACCCTAAAATTGACCCAAGAAGATGATCTAACTCAGTTTGAGAAGGATTTTCAGGATTCTAATCCATTAGAATCATTTAGAGGTATATTTTCTACATTCTTAACCAATGAAATATGTGATTTACCTGTTAAATGGGCTAAATCCATATTTTCAAAGGGAAAATTAATTTCATCCATGGATTCTCTATATTTTTTATTTTCTTGTTATATTAATGTTTATTTCATATATTTCAGCATTAAATTAAATTTTGTTATGCTGTTTATATATATTTTTTATCTTTTTCCATGTTTAAATCATACTTTTTAGTGTTTTCTTAGATTTTCGTGTGTTTTGATTCTAGGTCTATAGAAATCATGTTATTTCATATTTAAATATTCATTATAAAATTTTGATTTGTTAGTAAGTCTCTGTAAAAAAATCAAAGGTTTTTTATTTCGGAAACCCTGTTAAAAAAATACAAAGTCGGATCATGATTTCTGTTACTTAAAATAGCTATTAATATTCAGGTATAACTTACAGATGCAATATTTCTGTCATCCAATGTTCCATTTGCAATCCGTAAATTGCAGTAGCTTCGTATTAAAATCTGTTATTTACTGTAATTTTATTATATTTTTATGCTAAAGGTTGCTATTTGTCTTGTGTCAGAAAGTAGGATCAACCCCTTAGAACTCGTTATGCTTTATTCAAACCCTAAGTCAACTTCTATTGATTGTATCTCCCTAATCGAAGATCCAATCAACAATCTGTAAAAAAGAAAAATCTTTATCTGCTTATCTTATATTCACTTTTAAAATTTTAGAATTTTCTGATGTGGTTTGCTATTTTTCCCTGAATTTGAAACCGGAAGCATATGTTTTGATAGATTTTATATTCGTCATAATTGATCAAATATTGCCGGAATGATATCTCCCTAACCGAAGATGATTTTTCCGATCTGTAAAAAGGATAATCTTTGTTTTTATTTCTATTATGTTTCTATAAAATTTTATGAATTTCCATGGTGGTTTAACCCCTGATTTAGGTCTAACACTGTGACGGGTATGTGCCCATGGGTAAAAATAGCATATTTTAGGGTTTTTATGCAATTTGCATATTGGAATAATGTCAAAATAAATTTTTTATGTTTCCAATTTAATTTTAGGGTTATAAGGAGTGCAAATGTCGATTTGTATTGATTTTGGAACTCATTTGATGTTTGAATCGGTTATATTGCAAAACAGGATGCCCGTAGGACCCTGAAACACTGATAAAATCATGATTTTTGTGATATTTCTAATTTTTTGTATATAAGTTCATGTTTTTAGGATTTTCTCATATTTAGAATCATGCTAGGACATTGTATAGTGGATTTGGCTTTGTTTTGAGTCTTTTTAAAACCATAAATCCAAAATTTTACCAAAATATTTTTTGAAAACCCTAATTTCAAGGCCATAGTCTTGTTTTTAGGGGTATTTTTGTCATTTCCTCCAAATTCCAAATTTCAAAGTTATTTATTTTTATTATTTTTTCAATTTTATTTTATATTTTATTATGTTTATATCAGAACAATCATAGAAAAAGACTTATATCTAGAAAAATCTAGTGATTTCCAGATATTACTGGATAAATCTAGAAAAGCCAACATATCTTAACTAACAAGTTTTCTAGTTTTTTAGGGATATTTTAAGGCTATATTTTCCTTTATTTAAATTTAATTAGTTATGTAAATTGTAGTCAAATTTGGAATAAGAATTTCAATTTCTGCTTAGAATTAGGGTTTGCATTGCATATAGTTTAAACTTTGATATATAATTGTTATGTTTGTCATTTATGCATATATTTCAATTTCACCATGGTCTACACGAATGGCACGTGCACTAGCTTCTAGGGAGTTGACAAACTTGATTGAGTTCGTATTTATGGCCATAGTCAGAATACGAACGAAGTTCAGATTTGCCATCTTCTTTTAAGCCACAATTAGCCTACACTCTTAGGCTATCTTAAAAAATCATTACATATTCTAAAGTTTTCTAAATATTTTTTCCTTTTAGAATCAAATGAAGTACATTTAATACCTATTCATGGCCATAGTCAAGAATATGTAAAGAATGTATTTCATCTAAGTTCTATAAGGCACATAAATCTTCTTTTTCTAAGTTCTTTGATAAATTGCATTTATGCATCCTCTAAGTTTAGATGACATCATAAACATATTTCACAGGGCCACACGCCTCTTTTTTGATGTATTCTCCAAATTCCATTTCAGAGAATAGATTTTTCTCAAATCTGCCCTAATTTTCCTCAAAATCGATTTTCTCAAAACCTTTGACTTTTCAAGGATGTTTCAAGTATTTTCCAATTCCAATTCATGAATTTTCAAGTTATATTTTCAATTTCCAAGTCCCGGTATTCTCAATTTCAAAGTTCTAATTCAGAGAAATCAAGTTTTTCCAAAGTTATTTGAAATTCCTCAGAAATCGATTTTCTTAAAAGACTTGATTTCTTCATAAATCGATCTTCTTTTCTTCAAAAATACTATCTCAACAAGGCTCACGATTTTCAAAGCATTACCTTTTACAAGAATTTTCCAAGTATTTCAAATCTCTGAAGCATACATCATGTTTTCAATCTGCATTTTCTGAAATTCATAGCACATGCCTAATTCTTTGTGCATTTAGGAATTAGAACATCGATTTAGACAAGTTGAGCAAAGCAAAGCATGGATTGATCCTTGGTTCAATTACCCCTGGTAAAGGTGTCAGGAACGGTTGAACCTCGTACCGACAGGCGAGTCTGATTCTTTTGAATTTTCTCGCATTTTAAAACGGAGGTGAGTTATTTTCAAAAACTTTTTCAAAGGACAGTTTGACTTGCAAAAGTAAAATTTTGCAATGAAAACAAACACAAAGAAAAGAACAAAAAAAAAATAGAAAAGAAAATACAAAAGAATAGGTTTTAGAAACCCCCTTTTGAAAGTTGTCTTTTTGCTAAAAACCTCCTTTGAGAAAACTTTTGAAAGGAGTCATTCTTTTAAAAAATTTCAAAACCTCTTAAACCTGATTTGCAAAATTCCTAACGGCCTCTCGCTATAAAGAGAGACCGCAGGGGGAGGTCGAGATCATCCATTCCCATCCAGAAGGCATCTCGCACTCCTCCCCTTCTCTCGATCGATCGCCCCTCTCTCGATCCATCTCTCCTCTCCCCTATAATCGCCTGAAGGAGAGTAATCCCACGACAGTCAGAGGTAAGTTACTCATCTCCTTCCCTTTCCTTTCGTATTGATTATCTGTTTTGTTGCATTACCGCATTCACTTCTAAGCTTCCTTCCCCTTTTTTTTTTGATTTTCTGTAGAAATTTTATCTTATCGCTTTAATTTTTACCTTTTCTCATTTTTGTTTCATCAAGAAGCATCCGTGGTAGGGTCGACCTGCATATAGCAGGATCGACTCACCCCTGTGCAATAGCAACAGAACATTCGTTTCGACATTTTCTCTTTACGTTTATTAAATTTTCTCTGGTTTTTGGTTAAATATCTGTTTATATCCGATTTTCCTGCTTTCGTTTTAATTATCCAATTTCCTGCTTCTTTTTGCTATTTATTTTAGTTGGCTTCTACATTTTGATTTCCACGCATCAGGGAGCACTTTAATCGTTCTAGAATTGTTGCATCTGTACGTTTTCCTTTTCTCTTTCTTGTAATTGATTTTTCTATAAATCCCTTTGGTTGTATTCTGCTGTCGGCATTCAGATGAGGCATATCTGGGTACTGAGTACCCATCTGCCGATGAATCGTATGATGCGTAGCAGCGTTCTAGAGAGTTCATTAGATCCCTTCTCATCCCTTTCTGTATTTTCGTTATTTGGTTTAACTTTGTGATCTAGTCTATTGTTTATTTTACTTTTTCGTTCATTTACTTTTTCTGATTTGTGTCTAATTTCCATTTCCCTTTTGATGATCGGCTTGCATTTGCGATATGTGGCTTTCAGTTAATATTTCAATTTTTGATCTCCTATTTTATGAAAGTTTATCATCCTTTGATAATATGATCCCCTCCCATCTCTGTAAATCCTTATTTTAGTCTGCATTTTTATCCACATACTAGTCGCATATTACAGTTTCATTGTATATTTCCGCCGAGACATCTCATTAACATCATCTACTTCATAGCATTTGTAGTTGCTTATATCATCATGTATTCTTTCATTGCATTTCTCTTTTTATTTTTGCTTCATCGCATAAACAACATTCCTTGTTTTTCTAAGCATTACCTGCATCCCACCTACATTTCCTTTCATAACCTCTACCTTTGCATATGGTAATATAAGCATAGATAATAATTAGCAAGCAATATCCTTAAAATTTCATCGGATAGTGATTTGAATGGCATCGGCATCAATTATTTAGAGGATGGCAGAGCACCATTTAGAGAATTGTTCATAACAATGCTGGATTGCTTCATTCTGCAAGGATCGCTTGTTAAAATTGACTTGATGGCTGGAACCATCATATGAAACTGGTTAGACTCGTGAAACCGATCTATTAGGAGAAACCTTTTTTTTATATATTACTTGGCTAAGTAGGTCGAAGAGGTATTTACAGTGTGTTATTCAAACTACTATTCAGCATTTTTGCATTGAAAAGCAACATTTAAAGTGCTATTCACCTGTTGCTCTATGATACTCTAATCCATCGGATGGACATCATTGTGATAGCACACCTACATATTTCAATTTATATCATCTGCAGTTGCCTTAATATTTTTAGCAATATGATTGTCTCTATATGTCATATTTGCTTGATTTCATCTTATCATGTGTTTATTAGCATTCTAAATCTGATATCATGTTTGTGCCAATTACACTAAATTAGCGTCAAGCATGTGTATTCTGTATATTGCGTCTGTTAAGGCATTTGAATCCATGGGCATCACTAGGTTAGTTCACCTGCATCTGCATATTAGCCTATGGTATTTCCTGATATCTGCTCATTCTTGTATCATCATCCATTCTTATGTTCTATTTTTGTAGCACATAACTACATTTGTTTATCACCACCACTATAACATCATCCACCATAACATGTGGTTTTGCTGTTATCTACCTCATGATACTCCACAAACACCTGTATGCACACAGTGAACACAATCCTATCATTACCCACACTTTATTTTTCTTCCCACAGTGCATACACCTTACACACACACACCTTAGCATCATCCCCGTTTTCTTTTATATATATCACGTTTTGCCTTTGTCTTCCATATCATTGCATCTCAATCGCCAATCATGGCACTACTGTTGTCATTTTCCCTGCATTTGTTCCTCAGCAGTTGGTGCTAATCATCTACCGCCTGCTTTGTACCGATTCTACATTAGTTGTCGTTCTTTTTACATTCACTGCATTTGTTAATTTTATCTTCACCACCGCCTGACACACATGTCATCTACCTGCATTTTTCTGCAAATGGCACTGTTACCATCTTCACCAAACCAACCAGCATTCAACATATGTTATATTCACTTGTTATACTACATTGCTATACCCCACATCCTGGCTGTATCATACTGCATCTTCAGTACCCATATGCATTTAGCCCCTGCACTCATGTACCCAATGTTGCTGTATATTTTCATCATGACTCAAATCTATATACATGTTAATCATGTTCATGCATTCCATGTTCACACAGATCTGTCTTCTGTATCTTCATGCATATTTTCAATAATATAGATATGACACTTAATGCATTATCTAGGTATGATCACATACATTCTTCACTTAGATTAGGCAAGCATATATAGGCATCTTCCCACCAAACTTATGCATAGTATCATGCGTGCATTCTCTCATTAGTTTATATATGACACATAGGTGTCATATTTGTATTTTCCAATCGATTTATGCATAAAGCTTAGGTATAACCTCTGCATTTTTTTTGTTAGCACATGTATTGCATTTAGGTAATATAGATGCATCTCCTCATTAGTTCATGCATTATACCTAGTCATCATATGCACTATAATTCTAATGAAATCTCTTAGTTTCTTTCCCCATTTCGTATTTTGCTTCTTGCTAACTCTGTTTTTGCAGGAAATGTATGGAAAATGTTATTCACTTTCTTAGCTTAGAAATTGTAATTTCAATTTCAGAATTGTAATAACTAGATATTAATGAGAACCTTACATTTTCAGTTTTAGATTAGAATGTATGAGCATGTAGATATCACAAATTGCTTGTTTCATATTATTTTCCTCTTATTTCTCAAAAATCCAACACGGTGAAACACGAATGGCACATGCACCATTCTAATAAAAGGTAATTAATCCTAAGTAGACAATTTGCATTTATACCCATAGTCAAAATGCGAACAATACTTAGGATTTTCTTTTATGGAATAACATTAGATCCATACTTGGGTCTCTTTCAAAAATCATCATATTTTTTAAAACTTTCTTCCTTTATCAGAGTTTAACTTGTAAATTAACTTAAAATATATATTCATGGCCATAGTCAGGATATATTGAAGGTTAATTTTATTTCAAACCCTATAAAGGCACCAAAATGTATTTTATTCTTTATCTGAATTTAAATACAAATTATTTCATAATACATCTGCGATCATAGTCATGAATGTATTATGACTTTAATCCTATTTCAATTCTCCTAAAGAATAAAATATGCTTTTCAAATTCAATTTTTAAAATTCTTTTAATTCATTCATCATTTAGGATAGAATTGCATTCTTTTTCATATTATTTCAAATCATCCAAGTGATGTTGAGGTAAGTTTCCAAATGTCTTCCTCACTTCTCAAATCAATCTTCAATTCTTATTTATAAATTCAAATTCATTTTTTTATTCTCAATTCTATCTTATTTCAAAATTCAAACTTTAAACTTCAAATCAAATTTCAAAGTTCAATTCAACTTTGAAATTCCAAATTTATTCCCCAGTTCAAAGATTCAATTTCAAAATCAATTCAATATTCTAAATCAAGTTTTAAAGTTTAAATAAACTTTGAAATCCCAGATTCATCTCCTGATTTTAAAATTCAAGTTTAAAATTAAGTTTATTCTCTATTTCGAATTCCACAATCTCCAAGTTCTATCTAAGATTGAGTCTTGATTCTCAATCCAATTCATTCATCCAAAATCGAAGTTTTGAGATTGATTCTGAATCTCAAAGATCGGGTTTCTCTAAATCCAAGGCAAAATTCAAAGATCAATTCAGGATTTCCAAAATCCAATTCCATTTTCCAACTTGATTTCAATTTCAAACTCAATTCCATTCTCGGTTTTCATTTGGATTCTCAAATCCAAAATCCATTTTTAAATTCCATTTTTTTTTCAATCTAGATTTCTCAAATCCAATTTCAGATTCAATTCTATTTTTTAAAATTTCATCTGAATTTCTCAAATCCAATTCCATCTTCAAATCCCATCTGAATTTCTCAATTCTAATCCATCTTTAAATTCCATCTGGATTTCTCAAATCCAATTTTATCTTCAAATCCCATCTGGATTTCCAAGATCCATTTTAAAATTCCACCTGGATTTCTCAAATCCAATTCCATCTTTAAATCCCATCTGGGTTTCTCAGATCCAATTCCATTTTCAGATTCCATCTGGATCTCTCAAATTCAATTCTATTTTTTTCATCTGGATTTCTCAAATCCAAATCCATTTCCAAATCTCACCTTGATTTTCAATTCCAAATTCAAATTCCAACTCTATTTTTCGAAATTCACTTTTCAAATCTATTTCCCAAGTCTAAATTCAACTTCCAAATTCAATTCCTGATTCAGGTTCTGAATTTAAAACTCAAGATCAAAATTTCTCTTCAAAATTGATTTTTAAGAATCAAATTCAAATTCAAAGTTCATTTTGACTTTGAAATTTTATTTTTACTTCAAAATTCTATCTCAGTTCCAATTCTCCTTATTCTCTTCAAGATCTGCTTTCAAATCTCTGATTATTCTAAGACTTAGAACTTCAAGTCTCTTCTTCTAGATCTATTTCAAGTTCTAAGTTAGATTCAAAATCTAATTCTTCCAAATCAATTTTCCAAAAACCATTTCTTCAAAATTTTTTCAAACTTATTTCAAAATCACTTGGAAAAATCCCAAAATTTCTAAATTATTCTTCTCAAAAGCATACATCTTTGCATTTGTATTACACAAGCATGATTCTTTGTGCATTTTAGACTTAGAATAATTTCTTAGACATTATTTAGGCAAAGCAAAAGGCATTTATTCGATCCTTGGTTCAATTACCCCTGGTAAAGGCACCAGGAATGGTTGAACCTCGTACCGACGAGTGAATCCCGTCTCTCCTTCTTTTTCCACAAATTTTCAAAAATGGAGGCGAGTAATTTCAAAATATTTTCAAATAAAGGTCAAGTGAGACCTTTGCAAAAGAGTTCTCTTCTTTCTTTTTTTTTTCTCTTCTCTCTTCTTTTCTATCTTTTATTCTCCTTCAAAAAGGGAATAGAGGCTAGAAAGGAGAAGAAGGAAAAAGAGGACGAGAGGAAAAAAATTGCAATTATCACAAGCGCACGAAGGCATTTGTGGTGGCCACGTCGGCTATCAGACCTTTGTTAAGCTGATCATTCGAGCAAGTTATTATTGGAAAACAATGCAGCATGACTGCTATCGCTTTATGAAGAAATGTATCCAATGTCAGATGTGTGTACCTTCCATTCATGCGCCATCCACATATTTGCAATCGGTAGTATCTCCATGGCCATTCTTCATGTGGGCTTTCGATATTGTAGGCCCAATTACTCCTTCTGCCTCCAATGGCCATAAATATTTTCTCACTGCGACAGAGTACTTTACCAAATGGGTTGAAGTTGTCATTCTTCGTACAATAGAAGGTCAACATATGGTCTCATTTATCCAAAAGAATATTCTTTGTCATTTTGGCATACCACACGACATCATTTCAAACAATGGCAATCATTTCAAGAATGAGAGAATGAAGACCCTTTGTTCGAAGTTTAGGATTCATCATCATTTTTCAGCTCCATATTATCCTCAAGGGAATGGTCAGGCGAAAGCCACCAATAAAATCCTGATTTGTATCTTGGAAAGAACCGTTCAGACGGGTCGTGATTGGCACGAGAAGATTCATGATGCACTCTGGGTGTATCGAACCACCATGCAGACCCCAACCAATGCTACTCCATAAGAGCTCATTTATGGAACCGAGGTGGTACTACCTCTTCATGTTCAAAAGCCTGCTCTCAAGTTTATGTCACTTCTAGAACTACCGCTTGATCAGTATCAGTAGCATAGATTGGTACAACTTGATCTACTCGATGAGAGAAGACTCAAAGCAGTGGAGCATGCTTAATCTTATCGTCAGAGGATAGCTAGACAATATGCCAAGTCAGTTATTTAAAGAAGATTTCGAGTTAATGATCTAGTCCACAGATCAATGGCTCATCTCAGGTACCGCCCATGTGGCAAATAGTCACCAAATTGGGAAGGTCCCTACGTGGTTAAGGAGGCATTACCACGTAATTCATATCGTTTGATCAATGCAGATGGGGTGGAATTGCCAGATCTCATCAATGCTCGACTGTGATCATTGCAAAATTTTCTCTCTTTTCCTCTTTTTTCTTTTTTCCTCTCTAGCCTCTATTCCCTTTTTGAAGGGAAATAAAAGATAGAAAAAAAGAGAGAGGAGAAAAGAAAAGAAAGAAGAGAGAGGAACTCTTTTGCAAAGGTCTCACTTGACCTTTAAAAATATTTTGAAATTACTCGCCTCCGTTTTTGAAAATTTGTAGAAAAATTGAGAGACGGGATTCGCTCGTCAGTACGAGATTCAACAGTTCCTGGCGCCTTTACTGGGGGTAATTGAACCAAGGATCAAACTTATGCCTTTTGCTTTGCCTAAATAATATCTAAGAATTTATTCTAAATTTAAAAATGCACAAAGAATCATGCTTGTGCAATGCAAATACAAAGATGTATGCTTTTGAGAAGAACAATTTAGAAATTTTGGGATTTCCCAAGTAATTTTGAAATAAATTTGAGAATATTGTGAAGAAATGGTCTTTGAAAATTGATCTAACTTAGAACTTGAAATAGATCTAGAAGAAGAGACTTGAAATTCTAAGTTTTGGAATAATCAGAGGTCTGAAAATAAATCTTGAATTTGAAGAAATGAAGAAAAAAGGAGATTTTGGAACTGAGATAGAATTCTGAAGTCAAAGTGAAGTCTCAAAGTTAAAATGAACTTTGAATTTGAATTTGATTCTCAAAAATCAATTTTGAAAAGAAAGTTTTGATCTAGAGATGGGAAATGGGTTTGGGAATTGGATTTGAACATCAAATGGAATTTTGAAAATGAAATTTGGATTTGAGAAATCTAGATGGAGTTTGATAATCAAGATGGGTTTTGGAAATGGAATTGATTCTGGAATTGGAATCAAGTTGGAAAAATAAAATTAGATTTGAGAATCTAGAATTCAAGATGGAATTGGATTTGAGATCTGAAATTCAAGATGAAATTGGATTTTTGAGATCTGGAATTCAAGATGAAATTGGATTTGAAAAATCTAGATGGAATTTGAAGATGGATCAGATCCAGATAGAACTTTGAAAATAGATTTGAGAAATCCAGATTAGATTTGAAAATCGGATTGGATTTGAGAAATCTAAATGGAATTCGAAAATAGAATTGGATTTTGGAAATCTAGATGGAACTTGAAATTGGATCTGAGAAATCTTAAATCGATTTTGAATTTAGAAAGGAAAGAAAGATGGAATTTGGGAGAAATCGATTTTTAGAGCAAATACCAAGTTTTAATCTTTAAAATTTGATTTAGGTTTTAAGAGATAAGACTTTGAATTTTGGAATTTTGAGAAAAGAACAAAACTTGAATTCAGACTTGAATTCTTAAATCAGAAGATTTGGGAATTTGAAGTGAAGAATAAAGAATTAAAACTGGATTTTCGAAATCAGGAAGTAAACTTGGAATTCCAAAGTTGAATTGAACTTTGAAATTTGATATGGAATATTGAATTGAATTTTAAATTGAATCCTGATCCTGGAAATGAATTTTAGAATTTCAAAGTTGAATCGAACTTTGAAATTTGATTTGAGTTGGAAATTGAATTTTGAATCTGGAAATGAATTTGAAATTTTAAAGTTGAATTGAACTTTGAAATTGGGATATTGAAGTCTGAACTTTGAAAATAAGATAAAATTGGAGATAGAAAGATGAATTTGAATTTACAGATAAGAATTGAAGATTGATTTGAGAAATGAGGAAAACATTTGGACATTTACCTCAAAATCACTTGGATTTTTGAAGATAATTTAAAATAATATGAAAAAGAATGCAATTCTATCCTAAATGATGAATGCTTTGAAAGAAATTTGAGAATTGGATATTGAAAAACATATTTCATTCTTTAGGAGAATTGAAATAAGATTGAAGATATAATACATTCATGACTATGGTCACAAATGTATTATAAAATAATCTATATTTAAAATTAGATAAAGAATAAAATACATTTTGGTGCTTTTATAGAATTTGAAGTGAAATTAATCCTCAATATATCCTGACTATGGCCATAAATATATGTT
The DNA here is from genome assembly GCF_984573655.1 of Nuphar pumila. Classification (NCBI taxonomy): domain Eukaryota; kingdom Viridiplantae; phylum Streptophyta; class Magnoliopsida; order Nymphaeales; family Nymphaeaceae; genus Nuphar; species Nuphar pumila. The sequence goes on along the minus strand of NC_143258.1, from coordinate 33,435,990 downwards.
TTGGATTAATTTTCAAGTCAAATCCTAATAAAGGGAGAATTTTTTTAGAAAATATGATGAATTTTGAGAGAGATCCAGTGTGGATCCAATGTTATTCCATAAAAGATAAAAATCATAAGCATTGTTCACATTTTGACTATGGCCATCAATGTGAATAATTTGCTTAGGATTAATTACCTTTTATTAGAATGGTGCGCGTGCCATTCCTATTTCACTATTGTAGGATTTTTGAAAATAAGAGAAGAATGACATGGAAACATAATTTATGATATTTATATGCTCATACATTCCATTCTAGTACTGAAAGGTAAAGTTTCTCATTGATATCTAGCTATTACAACTTTGAAATTGAAATTAAAATTATGAAAATCCCTAATTTAGGGTGGAATGTGGTATTTTCCATGTATTTCCTACAAAGAAAGGAGTTAGTATAATGTAACAAAAATACAAGATACAAACAAAAATTGAAGATATTATGTCAAAACCAATATACATATGGTTATGCCTAAGGATGATGCTTATGCCAAATGAAAGATGTGTATACATAAACCTGAATGATATGCTTAGGCTAACTAGAAATATGCATATATATAGCCTAGATGATATGCTTAGGTTGACTGAAAAATGCATGTGTAAAACCTAAACTATAATGGAAATGCACATGAAAAAGGTAATACCTAAGCTAAGGGAAACATGGTTATGTAGGTGGTAGGAGAACAATGTTGTTGCATTGCTGCAAGTGCAAGGACAACACAGCAGCGCTTTGCACTGCTGTGGGTTCAAATAAGCCACAACAGTGACTTACATTGCTGTAAATAAAAGGAAAAACCCTAAGATGGTTGGAGAGAGGGCATTGTGCGATGCCCAGTGGAATGAGTGTTAAAGTGTGCCAGTGACTGTTGGTGGACTTGATAAAAGGGGTACAGATGCTGATAATGGGAATTATAAAATGAAGAATAAAGTGAACTTATGCAAATGAAATGTACCACTGGAAACTACGATAAAGATGAAGTGATGCACAAATGCAACATGTACAGGAAATAAAAAAAAAAAAAGTGTTGATGTTGTGCAATGAATACAGGTAACAGTGAAGGTGGAAATTACAGTGAGTGATATCACTGTAGGTGGGAGCACAACTGTGTTTATAGGGAGTGAAGTGGTGAGGGTGCGAAAGGGTGGAGCTGTGAATGTTTGTGCAACAGTGGCAAGAGGTGATGTGAGGATGTGTAGTGGAGTGGCAATGTAGATGTTTGGAAGCGCACACCAGCCATGGCAAGCTGCAGAAGTGTGGTGTACGCACCTTCACCAACCTGAAATTCAGGTGGCAGGGGATGTATGCAATGAGGATGTTGCCATGGATGAACAATGTTGTTTGCAGATATGAAATGGTGAAGCAGTGTGAATGGGGTTGTACATGTTGTAGATGGAGCAGTGTGTTGTGTAAAATGGTAGTAGGCAGGTACAGTTTAGAAATGCATTGGTGCATGTAAAGGGGTGTATGGTAGGGGATAAAATGAGAAATCAAAGCAGAGATATTTAAATCTGGACATAAGTCCCCTGGTAGTTGCATTTGCCTTCCACCAATACAAGAGGCACACCAATTTGCATCGGTAGAACCCTTGTGCACGCAACATCCCCCATATTTTTTTGAACTTTCTGTCTGGAAATTATAACCCCACCAGGCTGTTAGTGATTCAAATCACCTTCGTCAATTCATCTCTTGTTCCTGCAATGATTTCATGTATCTTCATACAGAAAATTTTTTGTGATCAGCATATGGTCTTCACATTGTCCTTGTGTCATATATTCAACAGGGTGTTGCCAGAAACCCAATTGTGAACAAGTTTAATTAGCCAAGCCTTGAGCAGAAAAGAAAAGAAAAAATGCAAAAAGCAAAACAAAAAAGTAATTACTATCATTTACCAAACATTTTCTACCCTAAGATATAGCAGAAGAATTTCTCTGGTATGCGCCACATCATTCCAAGAATGAGAATCGAGAAAAGGCACAAATGAGTCTTGATCACCTTGATATCTGAATTTTAAATATCATCCAATCTGAAGGCCAATGATGATCTCCTTCCTGTCTTGCCTGAGTGCTAGACTCCACGAAACAGAAGTGAGGTAACAGGATACAACCCCATTCCAGCATATCAGAAAGAATATCAAGAGTTCTATATGACATCACATGGGGGATCCATGATCCCTTCCTTGGAATTCAGGGAATGATGGGATCTCGCATTCCTCTACCAACGACAAACAAGTGATGGCATCACCCAACTATACACACATGCCAATTAAGTGAAAGGGGAATACACAATGACACTGTGCATATGTGCAAAATATGATTGATGTACAGAACAAAGCGTGTATGACCAAATGGACAGGTAAAATGAAATGAAGCATATATGCGCGCAGAAAAAGAAACATGGGATGCGATACAGAATGTAAAAAAAATGGAGACGGAATGTAGAGGTCATGGAAGGATAAAATCCATCAGCACGATAATGAATTCAAAGTGCAGAAGTATAGAAATAAAAGCACCTACAAAACGAGAACCAAAACATCATAATCTAAGAACATCCAAACTTGAAAACACAGGCAGAGATCAAAAAAATGCATTGCAGAAATATGACTATAGATGAGATACAACAGTGAAAATATGTGTTCCAAATATAAAATGCAGATTAAGAGATGAAGTGGAGTACACACGATTCATATGAATGAATCGGTGTACCCACAGATAATCCGATACAAGGATGAGTGTTGATGAATCAGAGCGGAGAATGAGAGCCAAGAGACTAAATTACAATAGAAAAAAAATGACAGAAGGAACAATTAAATCGATGAACCGTGAATATTTAAAAAAAATGCATGGAAATTCAGTGAAACTAAATACAGTAAGAACGACTAAAATATCATAAAATGTTATCAGAGGAATGATTCAAATGTAATCAGGAAATAAAGAGAAGTATCATGAATGAATACATTCACAGGGCACCATTGATTATAAAATAAAAACGGAAATTAAAAAAAAGCAACAGACAATCAAAATGAAAACGGAAATTAAAAAAAAAAATCAATAGACGATCAAAACAAAACAGGAATTCATTGTGAATTGGAAATTAGAATAAACATGAGAATTCTAAAAAAAAATGCAAATAGGAAATCAGATAATGAAAATGAAAACAAGAAAATCGGGTATAAATGGACATTTGACTAAAAACCAAAGAAAACTCAGTAAACATAAAGGAAATGTCGAATGAATATTCCGTTGTTGTTGCACAGGGGTGGGTTGATGTTGCACAGGCAACTCAACACCACCAATGGTGCTTTAATGGGGCAAAAACCAGAAAAATCAAAAGTGAATCAGAGAAAGTGAAGGGGAGAGGTTCTTACTGTGATTCGATGGAGGATCTGGTTTGCAGAAGTTCTGAAGAAGGGAGTTCCTTCTTCATTCTACCATAGAAAATCCTCTATTGAAGAAGAAGAGGGGATGAAGAAGATGGGCTCAGAGGAAATGCGGTGGATGATTCGAGAGGCTAATGGATCTCTTGATGGTGAATGGATGGGAAATGTCGATCCCCTGCGGCTTCTTTTATAACAAGAAGCCGTTAGGGGATATTCAAATCAGGTCCAATAGTTTTTGAAAAATTTTCAAACACTGGTTCCTTTTAGGATTTTCTTAAAAGGTGGTTTTAAATAAAAAGAAACTTTCAAAAAGAGGCTTCTAAACTATATATTATTTTGTATTTTCTTTTCTATTTTTATTTTTTTGTTCTTTTTCTAACATTTTCTATATTTTTTTATGTTTTTGAAATAAAAACTCTTAAAACTATGGGAAAATAAAGGGTTTAAAACTATTTTTGCAAAATTTAAAAATATTTACAAAAGTAGGGTTTTTTGAGAATTCAGGGCTATTCTTTGAAAATTTCTTCAAAAAATGGGTTTGTATCCAGAGTTTTGAGAAATTATTCGAGTTTCGGACCTCGAATTGAGGAATATAGAACAGGGGATCCAAATGGATACTGAATGAATTGTCTGAGCCATTTAAAGATTATTTTTGGTATTTTTGTAATTTCAATTTAAAAATTAGATAACGAGGCTCAGATTTGGATTTTGACACTGGATCCGGATCCGAAATTGAGTCAGATACAGAGAATGGATTTGGATTCTAGTAACATCTGAGAAATAATTGGAATTTAGATTGAAACTGACTCAATTATTTAGAAAATGGGGGCCAGGAAAAAAAAGGAAATTTTTTATAATTTTTGAAAAAATTGGGGTGTTCATAGATGCCCCTCTTTGCTACTAAGCCGGTTAAAAGCCGAGCTTAGTGGCAAAGAAAATACTCCAAATTTTGAAAAATGCTCCAGTTCAAAAATTTAAACTGGGTGTGGAAGAGTTATTTTGAAAACATTATTCCTCAGGCTTAACACCTTATCCTGAATGGCTTTTGAAAAGACAAAATCCTTGAAAATGATATAACTGGATAACAGAAAATGAGAAAATCATGATGGGACTTTCCGACGAAGATCCCGGAATGATGAAAATAGGAATTTTGTTCAGGTCTCATGGCTGAGACACAATAAGCCTTTTGGAATGACTCACGTTTAGCCCTTAACCTGGATGGGACGAAGATATCTCAAGATGAATTTCAGGTTCTACCCTTACCTGACTGGGAAAGGAATACATGAAGACCTTGATGGGACATTTTTGAGAAAAATGCATTGTGAGATGAAGCTCAAGTACAATACTTTCCTAGGACGGATATAATGGGCATGGATTCCACGATGGGGAAAACCATAATGGGACTGGGAGAACTACCTCATCGAAATGAGATTCAGGTTTAACCCTAACCTGAACGGATGATACCTCATGGAAAAATGAGGTTCAGGCTTAATCCTTAACCTGAAAGGGACGATACCTCATGGAAAAATGATGTTTAGGTTTAACCCTAACCTGAACAGATGGTACCTCATGGAAAAATAAGGTACAGGCTTAACCCTTAACCTGAAAGGGACGATACCTCGAGGAGCGAGGTTCAAGCTTAACCCTTGACCTGAAGGGGACAACCATACGGAATCCTCAAATGAAGAAACCATGATGAGACCTTCAGAGTTTGGACGAACAAATCCGAGAGGGGTTTGCGAAAGGAAGACAGGGGGTTCCCTAAAGCTTGGAAAAGGGATGATCTTAGGCGCCTCATTGCTGAGACTAAATCAGCTTTTAAAATAGATGACCTTTCGTAGAAAGTTCAGGTTTGACCCCTAACCTGAGTGGGTGGTACCTCGAGGAGCGAGGTTCAGGCTTAACCCTTAACCTGAAGGGGATAATACCTCAAGGAGCGAGGTTCAGGTTTAACCCTTAACCTGAAAGGGACGACCATACGAAATTTTCGAACGAAGAAACCATGATGGACCTTCAAAGTTTGGACGAACAAATCCGAGGGGGGTTTTGCGAAAGGAAAAAAGGGGGTTCCCTAAAGCTTGGAAAAGGGATGATCTTGGGCGCCTCATTGATGAGACTAAATCAGCTTTTAAAACAGATGACCTTTTCCAGAAAGTTCAGGTTTAACTTTTAACCTGAGCTCACGATACTTCGAGGAGCGAGGTTCAGGCTTAACCCTTAACCTGAAAGGGATGATACCTCATGAAAAAATGAGGTTCAGGCTTAACCCTTAACCTGAAAGGGACGATACCTCAAGGAGCGAGGTTCAGGCATAACCCTTAACTTAAAAAGGATGACCATACGAAATCTTTGAACGAAGAAACCATGATGGGACCTTCGGAGTTTGGACGAACGAATCCAAGAGGGGTTTGCGAAAGAAAGAAAGGGGGTTCCCTAAAGCTTGGTAAAGGGATGATCTTAGGCGCCTTATTGCTGAGACTAAACCAGCTTTTAAAACAGATGACCTTTAGAAGAAAGTTTAGGTTTGACCCTTAACCTGAGCAGGTGGTACCTCAAGGTGCAAGGTTTAGGCTTAACCGTCGAACTGAATGGGTATGGAATCTTTGAAAGAAGCAACCATGATGGAGCCTTCAGATTTTGTACAACAAAATCGCGAGGGATTTGCAAAAAGAGAAAATGGGGGTCGCTAAAGCTTGAAAAAGGGTTTGTTCTTGGGCGTCTCATTGCTGAGATTAAATCGGCTTTTAAAATATATGACATTTTGCAGAAAAAATCAGGTTTAACCCTTATCCTGAGCGGGAACTGGTTATGGCAGGACAGTGGGGAACACAGGGAAGTGTGCAGATCCAAGAGCCCAGGCGCTCAAATCAAAACAGAAGGGAAGGACTTTCTAGTCCTAATGAGGGACAACATCAGGATATGTCAAAATGGATATCAAGTTCTTGCTTCATGTTGGGATAACTATAAAATATTGTCAATAAGATGCAAAAATTGTAGTTAATTCAAAAATGTTTGAAATATGTATGTTTAGTGCAAAAAATATCACCTTTTTCTACGTAAAATATTACCTCCAATTAGGCTAACTCTGTAGAATCAAGAATCAGATTCAAATTTGTTGATGTTGAGTTTCTTCAAGGAAGCTATGTATTTCCTTGATATGAAAAGAGATAGAATATTCTTAGTTACATAAAAGCAATTGAGTGAAAAGATATTGATAGAAGAATTTCACATAAATAAAGAAGATTCTTGGCAGTTTGGTAGTTTGATATCTGAGTTTTGTTCACGATGGTCTTTTTGACACTCTTTTGAGACATTGAGCTTTCTTGGGTTTTGGTAAGAAGTTTATTACATCATCCTTCATTTTGGAGATGTCCTAACTTTTCTTTTCTTTTGGGAAGCGTACGTCACAAACTCCTTCAACTTGGAGATGTTCTGATCCTTCTTTGTCGCAGGAATTATACTGATGATATTATTTCTTGGGTTGAGAATCTCTTGATGATAGAAGAAATCAAATATCTTTTAGGGTTTGTCAGGAGGTTTGTCGCATCCGCCTTCAACTTGGCGGTGATTTGAACTTTCCCTGGAAGGACCCGTCACAAACTCCTTCATCTCGGAGATGATCCAAATCTTCTTTGGCCCAGGGGATCTAACTCATCCACCAGTCTTCAACTTGACGATGATTGAGAGATCCCTTTTTGCAGATATTTGATTGCAGCTTAAATGGCTGAGGAGATATGGATTAAGTGAATTCTTTTTATCGCTGAGGATATTTTCACTGCCTTACTGCCAGAAGAATGGTTTTAAGAATGTGCCATAGCTATGATCAATATCGGTTTACTTATGGCTTTTCAACATCATTGAATTTTTCCTTCGCCGGTTATATCGAAGATTTTTCTTCATCCTCTTGGTCGACCAACAGAAAAAGCTTGAATTTTGTTCTTTCTTTGCAAAAGTCTTGTCCTTTTGGAAACAATATTGAAGATAGTTTGAGGTAATACTTTGTGCAATAAATTTTTGAGGTCAACAACTGCTTTTGTGATAAATTGGCAAAATGTTCTAGAAATCTTTAATGAAAGAAATTGCTTGACATCGAATTGATACATCTGTGACAAAAATCTCCTCACTTTTTCCCCCAAAAGAGAGACTCAGGCTTGACCCTTACCTGAATGGGAAATAAAAAATACTCCTCTTTTCTTTGAAGAGGAGGTGTTTGCAAAACAGAACTTTCGAAGAGAAATTAAGTTTTTGTCAAAACTCCCAATCTCTAGGCTTCTCTTAAAGAAAGGTGGCCAAAAATGAAGATTGAGAAAGTATCATAGAGGAGCGAGTCCATCACACTCTCCTTAGAAGAGGGTCTTCTATGAAGGGGGAGGCCAAAATAAGAAATTTGGGGCCACAAAAAGAAACGAGCTTCCGTCGAAGCTCTCCCTAGAAAAAGGGTTCTTTTGTGTAAAAATTTGGGTTGTTTTGCAAACAGTTCACGAAGAAACGAGACCCTTCAAACTCTCCCTGAAAAAAGGGTTCTTGCGAACGATAAAAATGATTGCACGCGAAAGGAACGAGCTCCCTCGAACTCTCATTGGAAAAAGGGTCCTTCGCAAGAGAAAATGATAGATTTTTTAGAGAATGGTAACTCGAAGGTTTGGAATTTGAGAATTAGAGCTTTGAATTTTGATGAATGGTTATTGCAAAGACTGAACCTGAGGGGGCCAACTGATCAGTCAGCCAGACACAAGCACGAGCGCTAAACATACCAGTACAAGCACTGGATTTTGAAAATGTACCAGTACGAGCACTGGATTTTGAAAATGTACCAGTACGGCCATTGGATTTTGAGAATGCACCAGTACCAGCACTAGATTTTGAAAAATGTACCAGTACAAGCACTGGATTTTGAAAATGCACCAGTACGAGCACTGGATTTTCCAATAGAGAGTTGAAAAGCAGACTGGCATTCTTAAGACATTTGGAATTCAAAGCGGGAATGATTGTTGGGGTTTTAGGATTATCCCCTAACATGAAGGGGAAACGAAATTAGTTGATGAACGAGGTTCAGGTTTATCCCTTAACCTCCGAAGGAGTGAAAACATGAGTTGGAACCCGGACCTTCAAAATAAAAGATAAAAGGAAAATCTGAGTTTGAAGACTCAAATTTTCAACGCAACGATTGGTCTAATACGAGCATTGGATCTAAAAGGAAGCCCGAATCAAAACTCAAAACTTCAAAAATAGAAGAATAAAAGAGGAAAACCCGAGTTGAAACCCGAATCTTCAAAATAAAAGATAAAAGGAAAATCCGAGATTGAAAACTCAAATTTTCAACCCAACGATTGGTCCAATACGAGCGTTGGATCCAAAAGGAAGCTCGAGTCAGAACTCGAAACTTCAAAAATGGAAGAATAAAAAAGGAAAACCCGAGTTGGAATCTGGATCTTTAAAATAAAAGATAAAAGGAAAATCCGAGTTTGAAAACTCGAATTTTCAACACAACGATTGGTCCAATACGAGCATTGGATCCAAAAATAAGCCCAAGTCGGAACTCAAAACTTAAAAAATGGAAGAATAAAAGAGGAAAACCTGAGTCAGAACTCGGATCTTCAAAATAAAAGATTAAAGGAAAATGCGAGTTTGAAAACTCGAATTTTTAACGCAACGATTGGTCCAATATGAGCATTGGATCCAAAAGGAAGTCCGAGTCGAAACTCAAAACTTCAAAAATGAAAGAATAAAAGAGAAAAAACCGAGTTAGAACCCGGATCATCAAAATAAAAGATAAAAGGAAAATCTGAGTTTTAAAACCTCAATTTTCAACCCAACGATTGGTCCAATATGAGCATTGGATCCAAAAAGGAAGCCCGAGTCGGAACTCAAAACTTCAAAACTGGAAGAATAAAAGAGGAAAACCCGAGTTGGAACGCCGATCTTCAAAACAAAAGATAAAAGGAAAATCCGAGTTTGAAAACTTGAATTTTCAACGCAACGATTGGTCCAATACGAGTGTTGGATCGAAAAGGAAGCCCGAGTCGAAACTCAAAACTTCAAAAATGGAAGAATAAAAGAGGAAAACCTGAGTCGGAACCCAGATCTTCAAAAAAAAAGATAAAAGGAAAATCTGAGTGTGAAAACTCAAATTTTTAACGCAACGATTGGTCCAACACGAGCATTGAAATGAAAAGGAACCCCGAGTCGGAACTCGAAACATTAAAAATAGAAGAATAAAAGGGGAAAACCCAAGTCGGAAGCCGGATCTTCAAAATAAAAGATAAAAGGAAAATCCGAGTTTGAAAACTCAAATTTTCAACGCAATGATTGGTCCAATACGAGCATTGGATCCAAAAGGAAGCCCGAGTCGGAACTCGGAACTTCAAAAATGTTAGAATAAAAGAGGAAAACCCGAATCGGAACCCGGATCTTCAAAATAAAAGATAAAAGGAAAATCCGAATTTGAAAACTCGAATTTTCAATGCAACGATTGCTCCAATACGAGCATTGGATCCCAAAGGAAGCCCAACTCGAAACTTCAAAAATGGAAGAATCAAAGAGGAAAATCTGAGTTAGAACCCGAATCCTCAAAATAAAAGATAAAAAGAAAATCCGAGTTTGAAAACTCAAATTTTCAACGCAACGATTGGTCCAATACAAGCGTTGGATTCAAAAGACAGCCTGAGTCAAAACTCGAAACTTAAAAAATGGAAGAATAAAAGAGGAAAACCCGAGTCGGAACCCAGAATTTCAAAATAAAGGATAAAAGGAAAATCCGAGTTTGAAAACTCAATTTTTTAACGCAAAGATTGGTCTAATATGAGCATTGGATCCAAAAGGAAGTCCAAGTCGGAACTCAAAACTTAAAAAATGTAAGAATAAAAGCAGAAAAACCCGAGTCAAAATCTGGAGCTTCAAAATAAAAGATAAAAGGAAAATTCGAGTTTAAAAAATCAAATTTTCAACACAACAATTGGTTTAATACGAGCATTGGATCCAAAAGGATGCCCGAGTTGGAACTCGAAACTTCAAAAATGGAAGAATAAAAGAGAAAAAGCTGAGTTGGAACCCGGATCTTCAAAATAAAAGATAAACGGAAAATCCGAGATTGAAAACTCAAATTTTCAACAAAACGATTGGTCCAATACGAGCCTTGGATCGAAAAGGAAGCCCGAGTCAAAACTCGAAACTTCAAAAATGGAAGAATAAAAGAGGAAAACCTGAGTCGAAACCCGAATCTTCAAAATAAAAGATAAAAGGAAAATTCGAGTTTAAAAAGTCAAATTTTAAACACAACGATTGGTCTAATACGAGCATTGGATCAAAAAAAGAAGCCCAAGTCAGAACTCGAAACTTCAAAATAAATGATCAAAGCAAAATCTGAGTTTGAAAACTCGAATCTTCAAGGCAACAATTGGTCCAATACGAGCGTTGGATCCAAAAGGAATCCCGAGACAGAACTTGAATCTTGAAAAATGGAAGAATAAAAGAGGAAAACCTGAGTCGAAACCCGAATCTTCAAAATAAAAGATAAAAGGAAAACCCGACTTTGAAAACATGAATTTTCAACACAGCGATTGGTCCAATACGAGCATTTGATCCAAAAGGAAGCCAGAGTCAAAACTCAAAACTTCAAAAATGGAAGAATAAAAGAGGAAAACCAGAGTCCGAACCCAGATCTTCAAAATAAAAGATACAAGGAAAATCTGAGTTTGAAAACTCTAATTTTTAACGCAACGATTAGTCCAATACGACCATTGGATCCAAAAGGAAGTCCGAGTCGAAACTCAAAACTTTAAACATGAAGGAACAAAAGAGGAAAAACCTGAGTCAGAACCCGGATCTTCAAAATAAAAGATAAAAAGAAAATCCGAGTTTTAAAACTCGAATTTTCAATGCAACGATTGGTCCAATGCGAGCATTGGATCCAAAATGAAGCCCGGGTCAGAACTCGAAACTTCAAAAATGGAAGAATAAAAGAGGAAAACCTGAGTTGGAACCCGGATCCTCAAAATAAAAGATAAAAAGAAAATCCAAGTTTGAAAACTAGAATTTTCAATGCAACGATTGTCCAATGCGAGCATTGGATCAAAAAAGAAGCCCGAGTCAAAAATCAAAACTTCAAAAATGGAAGAATAAAAGAGGAAAACCTGAGTCAGAACCCAGACCCTCAAAATAAAAGATAAAAGGAAAATCTGAATTTGAAAGCTCAATTTTTCAAAGCAACGATTGGTCCAATACGAGCGTTGGATCCAAAAAGAAGCCCGAGTCGAAACTCGAAACTTAAAAAATGGAAGAATAAAAGGGGAAAACCTGAGTCGGAACCCGGATCTTCAAAATAAAAGCTAAAAGGAAAATCTGAGTTTGAAAACTTGAATTTTCAACGCAACGATTGGTCCAATATGAGCGTTGGATCCAAAAGGAAGCCCGAGTCAGAACTCGAAACTTCAAAAATGTTAGAATAAAAGAGGAAAACCCGAGTCAGAACCCGAATCTTCAAAATAAAAGATAAAAGGAAAATCCGAATTTGAAAACTCGAATTTTCAATGCAACGATTGCTCCAATATGAGCATTGGATCCAAAAGTAAGCCCAAGTCGAAACTCGAAACTTCAAAAATGGAAGAATAAAAGAGGAAAACTCGAGTCAGAACCCGAATCTTCAAAATAAAAGATAAAAAGAAAATTCGAGTTTGAAAACTCAAATTTTCAACGCAGCGATTGGTCCAATACGAGCGTTGGATCCAAAAGACAGCCCGAGTCAGAACTCGAAACTTAAAAAAAGGAAGAATAAAAGAGAAAAATCTGAGTCACAACCCGGAATTTCAAAATAAAGGATAAAAGGAAAATCCGAGTTTGAAAACTCGATTTTTTAACGCAACAATTGGTCCAATATGAGCATTGGTTCCAAAAGGAAGTCTGAGTCGGAACTCAAAAATTCAAAAACGGAAGAATAAAAGAGGAAAAACCCGAGTCAGAATCTGGAGCTTCAAAATAAAAGATAAAAGGAAAATTCGAGTTTAAAAACTCAAATTTTCAAACCAACGATTGGTTTATTACGAGCATTGGATCCAAAAAGACGCCCGAGTCGAAACTCGAAACTTCAAAAATGGAACAATAAAAGAGGAAAACCTAAGTCAGAACCCGGATCTTCAAAATAAAAGATAAAAGGAAAATCCAAGTTTGAAAATCAAATTTTTAACGTAACGATTGGTCCAATACGAGCATTGGATAAAAAAAGAAGGCCAAGTTAGAACTCGAAACTTCAAAAATAGAAGAATAAAACGGGAAAACCCGAGTCAGAACCTAGATCTTCAAAATAAAAGATAAAAGGAAAATCCGAGTTTGAAAACTCAAATTTTCAAGACAACAATTGGTCCAATATGAGCGTTGGATCCAAAAGGATGCCTGAGAAAGATCTTGAAACTTCAAAAATGGAAGAATAAAATAGGAAAACCCGAGTCAGAACCCGGATCTTTAAAATAAAAGATAAAAGGAAAATCTGAGTTTGAAAACATGAATTTTCAACACAACGATTGGTCCATTACGAGCATTGGATCCAAAAGGAAGTCAGAGTCGGAACTCAAAACTTCAAAAATGGAAGAATAAAAGAAGAAAACCTGAGTCGGAACTCAGATCTTCAAAATAAAAGATAAAAGGAAAATCTGAGTTTGAAAATTTGAATTTTTAACGAAACGATTGGCTCAATACGAGCATTGGATCCAAAAAAAAGTCTGAGTCGAAACTCAAAACTTTGAAAATGAAAGAATAAAAGAGGAAAAACCTGAGTCAGAACCCAGATCTTCAAAATAAACGATAAAAGGAAAATCCGAGTTTTAAAACTTGAATTTTCAACGCAATGATTGGTCCAATACGAGCATTGGATCCAAAAGGAAGCCCGAGAAGGAACTCAAAACTTCGAAAATTGAAGAATAAAAGAGGAAAACCTGAGTTGGAACCCGGATCTTCAAAATAAAAGATAAAAAGAAAATCCGAGTTTGAAAACTTGAATTTTTAACACAACGATTGGTCCAATACGAGCATTGGATTAAAAAAGAAGCCCGATTCAGAACTTGAAACTTCAAAAATAGAAGAATAAAAGGAGAAAACCCGAGTCAAAACCCGAATCTTTAATATAAAAGATAAAAGGAAAATTCAAGTTTAAAAACTCGAATTTTCAACGCAACAATTGGTTCAATACGAGCGTTGGATCCAAAAGCAATCCCGAGAGAGAACTTGAAACTTCAAAAATGGAAGAATAAAAGAGGAAAACCCGAGTCGGAACTCGGATCTTCAGAATAAAAGATAAAAGGAAAATTCGAGTTTTAAAAATCAAATTTTCAACGCAATGATTTGTTTAATACGTGTATTGGATCCAAAAGGAAGCCCGAGACAGAACTTGAAACTTCAAAGATGGAAGAACAAAAGAGGAAGACCCAGGTCGGAACGCGGATCTTCAAAATTAAAGATAAAAGAAAAATCCGAGTTTGAAAACTTGAATTTTCAATGCAACGATTGGTCCAATACGAGCATTGGATCCAAAAGGAAGCCCGAGTCGGAACTCGAAACTTCAAAAATGGAAGAATAAAAGAGGAAAACCCGAGTCAGAACCCGAATCTTCAAAATAAAAGATAAAAAGAAAATTCGAGTTTGAAAACTCAAATTTTCAACGCAGCGATTGGTCCAATACGAGCGTTGGATCCAAAAGACAGCCCGAGTCAGAACTCGAAACTTAAAAAAAGGAAGAATAAAAGTGGGAAAACTTGAGTCAGAATTCGGATCTTCAAAATAAAAGCTAAAAGGAAAATTCGAGTTTGAAAACTTGAATTTTCAACGCAACGATTGGTCCAATACGAGCATTGGATCCAAAAGGAAACCCGAGTCGAAACTCGAAACATAAAAAATGGAAGAGCAAGAGAGGACAACCCGAGTCAGAACCCGAATCTTCAAAATTAAAGACAAATGGAAAATCTAAGTTTGAAAACTCTATTTTTCAACGCAATGATTGGTCCAATACCAGCATTGGATCCAAAAGGATGCCCGAGTCGGAACTCGAAACTTCAAAAATGGTAGAATAAAAGCGGAAAACCCGAGACGGAACCTCCATCTTCAAAATAAAAGATAAAAGAAAAATCCAAGTTTGAAAACTCGAATTTTTAACACAACGAGTGGTCCAACATGAGCATTGGATCCGAAAGGAAGCCCGAGTCAGAACTCAAAACTTCAAAAATGAAAGAAAAAGGGGGAAACCCGTGTCGATGCCCGGATCTTCAAAATAAAAGATAAAATAAAAATCCGAGTTTGAAAACTTGAATTTTCAATGCAGCCATCAATCCAACACGAGCATTGAATCCAAAAGAAAGCCCAAGTCAGAACTCGAAACTTCAAAAATAGAAGAATAAAAGAGGAAAGACCAGAGTCGGAACCCGGATCTTCAAAATAAAAGATAAAAGGAAAATTCAAGTTTGAAAACTTGAATTTTCAACGCAACGATTGGTCCAATACGAGCATTGGATCCAAAAGGAAGCCCAAGTCGGAACTCGAAACTTCAATAATGGAAGAATAAGAGGGAAAAACTGAGTCAGAACCCGGATCTTTAAAATTAAAGAAAAAAGGAAAATTCAAGTTTGAAAACTCGAAATTTTAACGCAACGATTGGTCCAATACGAGCATTGGATCTAAAAGGAAGTCTGAATCGAAACTCAAAACTTCAAAAATGAAAAAATAAAAGAGGAAAAACCCGAGTCAGAACCCGGATCTTCAAAATAAAAGATAAACGAAAAATCTGAGTTTAAAAACTCGAATTTTCAAACCAACGATTGGTCCAATACGAGCATTGGATCCAAAAGGAAGCCCGAGTCGTAACTCAAAACTTCAAAAATGGAAGAATAAAAGAGGAAAACCTGAGTTGGAACCCGGATATTCAAAAAAAAAGATAAAAGGAAAATCTGAGTTTGAAAACTTGAATTTTCAATGCAACGATTGGTCCAATACGAGCGTTGGATCGAAAAGAAAGCCCGAGTCGAAACTCGAAACTTCAAAAATGGAAGAATAAAAGAGGAAAACCTAAGTCGAAACCCAGATCTTCAAAATAAAAGATAAAAGAAAATTTTGAGTTTGAAAACTCGAATTTTCAACGTCACAGTTGGTCCAACACGAGCATTGCAACAAAAAGGAAGCCCGAGTCGGAACTCGAAACTTTAAAAAAAGAAGAATAAAAGGGGAAAACCCGAGTCGGATCCCGGACCTTCAAAATAAAAGATAAAAGGAAAATCCGAGTTTGAAAACTTGAATTTTCAATGCAACGATTGGTCCAATATGAGCGTTGGATCCAAAAGAAAGCCCGAGTCGGAACTCGAAACTTCAAAAACAGAAGAATAGAAGGGGAAAAACCTCAGTCAGAACCCGGATCTTTAAAATAAAAGATAAAAGGAAAATCCGAGTTTGAAAACTCAAACTTTTAATGCAAGGATTCGTCCAATACGAGCATTGGATCCAAAAGGAAGCCTGAGTGGGAACTCGAAACTTCAAAAATGGAAGAATAAAAGAGGAAAACTCGAGTCAGAGCCCGGATCTTTAAAATAAAATATAAAAGGAAAATCCAAGTTTGAAAACTCGATTTTTCAACGCAACGATTGGTCCAATACGAGCGTTGGATCTAAAAGGAATTTCGAGTTAGAACTTGAAACTTCAAAAATGAAAGAATAAAAGAGGAAAACCCGAATCGGAACCCGGATCTTCAAAATAAAAGATAAAAGGAAAATCTGAGTTTGAAGAATTTTCAACGCAATGATTGGTCAAACACGAGCATTGGTTCCAAAAGGAAGCCTTAGTCGGAACTCGAAACTTCAAAAATGGAAGAATAAAAGAGGAAAACCCGAGTCGGAACCCGGATCTTCAAAATAAAAGATAAAAGGAAAATCCGAGTTTGAAAATTCGAATTGTCAACCCAACGATTGGTCCAATACGAGCATTGGATCCAAAATAAAGCCTGAGTCGAAACTCAAAACTACAAAAATGGAAGAATAAAAGCAAAAAATCCGAGTCGGAACCTGAATCTTCAAAATAAAAGATAAAAGGAAAATCCGAGTTTGAAAACACGAATTTTCAATACAACGATTGGTCCAACACGAGCATTGGATCCAAAAGAAAGCCTGAGTCCGAACTCAAAACTTCAAAAATGGAAGAAAAAGGGGGAAAACCAGAGTCGGAACCCGGATCTTCAAAATAAAAGTTAAAATAAAAACACGAGTTTGAAAACTCGATTTTTCAAAGCAACGATCAGTCCAATACAAGCATTAGATTCGAAAGGATTTTCGAGTCGAAATTCGAAACTTCAAAAATAGAAGATAAAAATGAGGCCTGAGTCGAAACCCGGATCTTTAGAAAGAAAATAAAAAAGGAAAACCCGAGTTTAGCACTCGAATTTTCAAAGTAACGATTGGTCCAACACGAGCATTGGATCCGAAAGAAAGTCCGAGTCGGAACCCGAAACTTCAAACGAAAGATAAAAATGGAAAACCTCAGTCGGAACCCGGATCTTCAAAATAAAACATAAAAGGAAAACCCAAGTTTGAAAACTTGAATTTTCAAAGCAAGGATCGGTCCAACATGAGCATTGGATCCGAAAGGAAGTCCGAGTTGGAACTCAAAACTACAAATATAGAAGATAAAATGAGATCCGAGTCAGAACCCAGATCTTTTTAGAAAGAAAATAAAAAGGAAAAACCCGAGTTTAGCACTCGAATTTTCAAAGTAACGATCGGTCCAACACGAGCATCAGATCCGAAAGGAAGTCCGAATTGGAACTCGAAACTCTAAAAATAGAAGATAAAACTGAGACCCGAGTCAGAACTCGGATCTTTTAAAAATAAAAATAAAAAGGGAAAACCCAAGTTTAGCACTCGAATTTTCAAAGTAATGATCGGTCCAACACGAGCATCGAATCCGAAAGGAAGTTCGAGTCAGAACTCGAAACTTCAGAAATAGAACATAAAATGAGACCCGAGTCGAAAACCGGATCTTTAAAATGAAAATAAAAAGGAAAAACCTGACTTTAGCACTCAATTTTTCAAAGTAACGATCAGTCTAACATGAGCATTGGATCCAAAAAGAAGTCCGAGTTGGAACTCGAAACTCCAAAAATAGAAGATAAAATGAGACCCGAGTTGAAAACTGGATCTTTAAAAAGAAAATAAAAAGGGAAAAGCCGAGTTTAGCACTCAAATTTTCAAAGTAACGATCAGTTTAACATGAACATCGGATCCAAAAGGAAGTTCTAGTCAAAACTCGAAACTCCAAAAATAGAAGATAAAAATGAGACCCGAGTCAGAACCCGAATCTTTAAAAAGAAAATAAAAAGGGAAAACAAAAATATAAGTCAGAACTCAGATGGAAAATAAATAATTCTAACCCAAAAGTCAGATTTTGGAGGGATCGACAAAAGTTATGAATTGACTCCGACGATCACAACAAAGATGAGAGATTCATTCAAAATTCTTGACCCAAGATGGTCTAAAATTTGAATCATTTATGATGGCTTCAGGATTGTCCCTTATCCTGAAGGGGGAATAAATAAAAATTGATGAGAATTGATACAAAGTTGGTGAAGAATCAATAAAATTGATAAAAATTGACAAAGAATAAAAATTGATGCAAAATTGATAAAAATTTGATGAAGAATCAATAAAATTGATAAAAATTGACAAAGAATAAAAATTGATAAAAGATTGACAAAAGTCTGGTGAAAATTAGCAAAAATTGGTGGAAAATTGATGATGCTCGAAAGATGATGAAAGATTTCAAGATTATCCCTTATCCTGAATCGAAAATAAAGAGATACCTCGAATGTCGAGGTTCAGGTTTTATCCCTTAACCTGAAAGGGAAGTTCAGGTTTATCCCTTAACCTGAGAGGGAAAAAGAATACCTCGAAGGACGAGATTCAGGTTTATCCCTTAACCTGAAAGGGAAAAAGAATGCCTCGAAGGCCGAGGTTCAGGTTTATCCCTTAACCTGAAAGGGGGGTATAAATATTGACAAAAATTAATAAAATTGATGAAAAATTCATAAAAAATAGATAAAGATGGATAAAAATTGATAGAATTAAAAAGATGAATGAAAATTGATAAAAATTGAGGAAAAAGAATTTGTTTGATCCAGCCTGCAAACAGGTTTTTGGGAAAATGAATTTTCATAAAATAATAAAAAAAATATCCCAATATAACAGGGAGGAAAAATAACAACAAAAGAAGAAAATTCAAATTGGTAATGAGTATCCCTATGGATTCGGGAAAACATAAAAAGAATTTTCCCAAAAGGAGAAAGACAAGAGAAAGTTTTTTAAGGAAAAATCATTTGCAAGCGATATATTGCATTCAGAGAAATTATAGAGAGAGCAACACCCAGAGATAAGAAAAGTTGATGTTTTCATTTATGCATTAAAAGTAATGACAACTTGGAAAGAAAAAATAACTAAAACTATATTGTTTTGATAAAAGGTAAGATGACAGAAATGAGAGAGCATTGGCATTGTCATTCTTCTGGGTGAACTGAGGAGGGCTTGGTCAGGACCGTAGGTTGTTCCTCTCCTTCTTCTGGTACCGAAAGCTCTTTGTCGATATAATCATGTACAATATTCCTGAGGATGAAGCAATGCTTTGTATCGTGCCATATTTCTCGATGGAATTTACAGAACTGGCCCTTGAATCTTCCCATGGTAACGGGAGGGTCAATAATCTTTGGAAGTTTGATCATATCCTTCATGAGCAGGTATCCGAGAACCACCTCGATTAGCTGACCTAAAGGGGTAAACTCGCGGTCATATCCCCAACCATCATGCTTTATCTTCTTTGGATTGCTTGATTTCTGCTGAGTGTTGACCTTCTTCTGAGAGCTGGGCTGAACATGCTCGGTTATGACAATTGGATGTTCTTCTTCTTCGTCTTCAACAAAGAGGTTTTTATCAACGCAGTCCTGAACAATGTTTTTGAAGACAAAACAATGATTGGTGCCATTCCCTATTGCCCGATGGAACTTGCACAATTGATTTTTGAATCTTCCCATGATCGTGGGAGGACTCGTGGCTTTTGGGAGCCTGACTAATCCCTTGGTCAGCATGTATTCAAGAACTTTGTCGAGCGGCTTATCTAAAGGAGTGAAGTCTCGATCATTGCTCCAGTCTTTGCGCTTCGAATTTTCCTGATTCTTACCCTTTTGCTGAGGACTGGATTGAAAAGGTCTATCATGGCTTTCGCCAAACTTTCCCTTCTAGCCTCTAGACTCCTCTAGGTTGCTGCTTTGATTGCCCTGGTTGCCTTTGTTGCTGCCCCTGCTGGGCTTAGAACTTCCTGCACTGCTATTGCCGTGATTGTTCATTGGGAAGGCGACATATGTCTCTTCTTTAGTGGGAACTTTTCTGAAACTGGCTTCAACTTGCTCAGATAATATTTCAACCATCATCTTCTTGAACAACCGATATATAGCAGGATCAATCTCATTCTTGTTGGCCTGAACTCCCTCTCTGGAAGACTTTTGAGAATCTATTTCTTACTCTCTGCTTGTAACTGAGGTGCTAGAGTGGTGCAGTCTTTGATCTCATCTGATCCACCCGACAATGCCAATGCTTTTTGTAGATGCAAAATGAGAACTTCAGAAAAGACCTTGGAGGAAATTTTGACAAAAGAAGAAATCAATTTTTAAAAAAAAAGATATCCCATTACTAGGGATTGGGTCATCATAGAAAATTGTGACAATCACATTGTTTTTCTGTGAGAAGGAATAAACAATCAGAATATGAATAAATGCTATTTTAAAAAAGGTCATCTCTTAACAAAAGAGATTTCATTGCAAAAAAAAAAGGCAAAAGAATTTTTGGAATAGAATCAGAAGACACACTGAAAGATAAAAGGTTTAAAAATAGATGGCAAGAGTTGAAATTTTGAAAAAAATGCAGGCAGGATCAAAAGAAATTGAAGGAATCAAAAGAAGAAAAGAAAAGAAAAATACACCTGGACTTTTGAAAAATAGAAGAAGACTTCAAAACAGATATCTAGGGTTTTTAGAAAACAATTCTGAAGAAATATGGAAGGAGAAATATATACCCAGATTTTGAGAAATACAAGGAAAATCTTAAAGAATGTCCAGGGTTTCAGAAATTATTCTAAAGAAATACAGAAAGAGAAATATACAACATGGGTTTTAAGGAAGTAAAGAAGAAATTTTGAATAAGATACCCAGGGTTTTTATAAAATACAAGGTAATATAAGAAATAAATAAACATCATAGAATCACAGCTGTATAAACAAGGACGCACAAACAACACTCCCTAAAGCTAACTCTAAATGCAATATTTGAAATGACTTGTATGACCTTAATCCTAACTCTATGGTTCAGATCATCTGATTCCAATCAAGATATGCCGATATACTCAAGCCGAAGCTCAAAAGTATGTCGCATAGAAATATTTCTCCGGTTCTAAGGTAATGGCTTCCCAAGATCCTTGAGCACCTATTGATATACTTCAGACTATGGCCCTTAAGTACATGGTAGGGGAGTGTTAACCAAAATAAGTGGTCCAGTTGTGAGGCTCTCTCCCGAATTATGGTTTAGTGAGACAACCCAACAACGTGAAGACCGGGACAATATAGGTAGAGATGTTTTTAAAAACATGTTCAACATATAAGAAATCAGATAGCTCTAATGCAAAGCCCTAAAGAGAGAGAGTTAAATAATATAGAAGCATACACTTGCATACATTGTTTGCATTCAATCCCTAGAATTGAGGAGAGTTGTATTTCAGACCTAAGTCTAAGTGAGCATGAAGAAATTCTCCTCAATATGGTCCTACCAAACTATACTTAGATCTTACATGCATTATGTCAGCTAGGACAGAGTCTAGGCTCCTAAGGTTTGCATGGAAATGAAGCTGACATTTGAAGAATAAAGACTTAGACAATATGAAAGAAAAGCAAAGGCATAGATCCGACCGGACGAAGACGAGTCCCATCACAGTCGCCACTTCTGTGATCATTGCAAAATTTTCCCTCTTTTCCTCTTTTTTCTCTTTTCCTTCTATTTTCCTCTCTAGCCTCTATTCCCTTTTTGAAGGGCAATAAAAGATAGAAAAGAAGAGAGAGGAGAAAATAAAAGAAAGAAGAGAGAGAAACTCTTTTGCAAAGGTCTCACTTGACCTTTAAAGATATTTCAAAATTACTCGCCTCTATTTTTGAAAATTTGCGGAAAAATGGAGAGACGGGATTCGCTCGTTGGTAGGAGATTCAACCGTTCATGGCGCCTTTACCAGGGGTAATTACACCAATGATCGAACTTATGCCTTTTTATAACGCCCCAAAATTTTAACCCAAATTTAAGAGGATTTTTTTATATAACAGCGGAAACAAGTAACATTATGGGGTTAAACATTCTGCAACATTACAGTGGAGAGAAAGCCAAAACATTTATTTCATTTCACTATCAATGAATAATGACATCAGAGTTTTAAAAACATAAAAGGAACTCAAACTATCCCAGGAACAGTAAATCAACAATCTCGATCCGATGCCTCATCCCACAACCACTCATACGTCTACTCTTTGCCTGAAAATGCTAAAAATTATAGGAATTAGACTACCATGTCTAAGTAGAAAAACTGTAACTCTTAATGCAAGTATATCATGAATCTCGCATGTGATGTGAGTGTCAAAAGTGATTTTCTAAAAGTGATTTTCAACATATATCTAAACAAGTAAGCAGATTATACAACAGAAATCAACAATCATAAACCTGAGCATGTAAGCAGTTATACAATAACAATAACTGAGCAGGTAAAGTATAGTATGCAACATTAATAAGCAAGTGAGGTATGTTATGCAACAACAAATAACAATAACATGCATAACTTTCATGTAATAGTTCAATCATCTCGTATCTGCACATTTCAAGATTTCAGTTCATTACAAATTCAGAATATAAAGCATGCTGAAAGAATATGCCAATGTCTCTTTAATAACTCCACTCACTGTGATATCTAACTATTCTAAATAGTGATTATTTTATCTTATCCCGTGGGTACACACGGACCGAGGCAACTATCACAGAAGAGAACGTTCGGGGGTATATTATTCAAAGTTGTTTTATTAACCCAAACATTCTAACTGAGACTGAAATCCCAAGGGAGCGGCCAGTGACCGAGAGAACCTCCCAAAGGCCAAAACCAAAACAGGATGCATCCCTAACTTCTGGAAAAGAACAAAGAGCTACCACCTAGGACATATTGGTAGTCCGGGTCCCCCAACTCTGAGGACTGGGGACCAACGAGTCACTTTAGCTCGAAACAGTTAAACACATGTCCCCGGAGTTTTATACCACCTACCCTCTCTAAGGTAAGCCCAAATCTGAGTGGGTTAATCTTTTCATTTAATTAATTTCCTGAAGTATAGGGCATTTCCCCAACTTCCTTCTACTACCACAGCAGTTGAATTCTCAACCTTAGTCATTTTACCAAGGTGTATAGAACAATCTCAATCCTTTATCATATTGATTGCATAACCCACTCAAAGTGCTTCGGTGCCTTTAAACCAGTCAAGCACACAAGCCCCCGGTACCTTTAAACCAGTCAGGTACTCAACCTTTAATATTAAGTTTTTCATTAGTTTTATTGCCATAACACAAGCTAATAGTCTGAGTACCCGTATCGGGTATTCAACCCATATTGCCGATTAGGCAGGAGTTCCCAAACACCCTCTCATAGCGCTCTGGTGTCTTTATTAGCATTTGATAATTTCAGAAAGTATGTAGTGTGCTAGGACATTGATCGTTAGAAAGTTTATACACCTTAACATAAAGTTAAACATAGAGAATAAGCAACTCAATAGACATTTTAACATAAGCAAGGGTGCAGCTTAATCAGAACCTTCCAAAAAGTATGCACTTCGAATATCATAATTTATGTAGTTTAAATATGCACTTGGACCCAAGTAACTATGCAGCTAAATATGCATTTATCATCAAGAAATGTGCAGTTTAAGAAATTATGAGGAGGAAGCTTATTAGACTACAGCATATTCAATTTCCCACAATATCATGCATACAACTTGTATAAGATTATACATGATCACATGTACTCAGATCTGATCATAGCCAACATAACTACTTGAAGTCAATACTGATGATGGGAAATAAAATAACTTTGAACTCAAGTCTGATAATAGGTAATAAAAGAACTCAAAATTAAGCATGATAATAGGTAACGAAAACATATGTATTCAGATTTGATATTAGTTATTAAACCAACATTGAAACAAATTTGATATAGTCAGTAAAATGACATATAGTTATCTTGGATATCAATCAATATAATAATATATAAAAGAAATCAAATTTGGTGATAGAACACAACAAGATATCATATAATCAACTCTAATCACCGTCAACAAACTAATAGGAAATCAGATTTGATACAATCCACAAAATAACATATTACTCAAGTATTTAAACTGTCAACAAAACATCATATAACCCATATGTTTACATTGTTTTTATGTTCGTGGCATTAGCCATATCTGAATCTCCAAGTTAGATATGCATCCTTCTTCAAGATTTTTCCATTATTAACTATTTAGTGTGGTGTATAAACTTCACTGTCATAAAGACAGCTTAACTGTGAAACTGGGGCATTGATAAAGTAGAGATTCAATGTAAAAGCAACATTAGAACCTAAATTAGCAAATATTTATACTTAGAACGGATAACATGCTCTATTGTAAAGAAAATTAACATGAGGAATGGGTTCATGCACAAGTAAAACAAATAAAGTCCATTCATATTGTCATAAGTTTTGATGTTAATCATGTATAACTAAAACCTAAAAAGAAATTGTCCTGGTAGGAGGGTCAACTGGGTTGAGTCAGATAAGTCATCAGATCAACCCCCTGTCACACCGAATATTTAAACCATAAATTGCAGCATGTCACATATAGATAAGGTTGTATGCATACAGCCAAAGAGTCGAATGCAAAAGATAATGGGTGATGAGGATATGGAAAGGGAAGTGGCAAGGTTGACGAGGGTCTCCACGAACAAGCATCAATTGTAGGAAATTATGCCTATGTTTTCCTAAAGCAGACAAGATCCAAACGAATTATGTAATATGGCCATGATTCTACCTTTTTCAATTAGCCACTTATGGTATATTTGAAACAACCTTTTAGGTAGCGTAATAGACATAAATGGAATGGATAGGCCAGATCACTGACGGAACATTTTCTTTAAAGGACTCCTTACTGCCCGAAAAGTAAAATTGCATCCCCTCATCTCAATCATCAGAATACGCTATTGCACAACCTCAATCAGAAGGTTGTACATCCATTGTAGCAATGGCTCCCGGGAATCTTTTTGTTCCAAGATAACTAGAGCCCAAATCCAGACTACCCAACAAAATTAACACAAAATACAATACACTCAGATGGAGAGAAAAACTCCAAGAATGCTGAAATGAAGAAAATCAAGAACGCCAACCAACTCGTTTCATAAATACTTTAGCTATAACAAACGAAGGAAATCAAGAACACCAACAGATCCCTTTTTCTTTAACTCCATTCTGCATTCAAGAAACAATCCTATGAATCTAAACAAGAAACCCCCAAATCCAAGAAATTGGGTTCTCGGTTTAGGTTATCAGTGGCCTTCAACATTCAAATATTTTTTTTTCCTTGACCAACACAAGCACACCCAGACCCAATCAATAACACACAAGAAAAGTTACCGATCCTACCTTTCTCTAACGATCGAAGGTTGTTGCAGTGCAATGGACGTTCAGACGAACCCCGCCGGTGCTGCCGTGACTATCGAGATTGGGAGGGGCAGGGATGTTGCAGAGGTCTGCCGAGATCCTGCTCTGAGAAGGAGGTCACCAGTAGCATTGGTTGCTGGAGACGGCGGCAACAGGTGGTCAGAGTCGTCGACTGGGAAGAGAGTGAGAGATGAGGCAGTGGGAGGAAAAGGGAGATGAGAGACGGTGGGTGTGAAGTAGAGAGGGAGGCGAGAGCAGGAGGGAGAGAGGCAAGGTCCTCTCCCCCTTTTAACGAGAGGCGACCCCCAACGGCTGCACTCTGGCCCACCCCCTCCCATGCGATATTAGTTAGGGTTCACATTGAACCCGAACTTTCCTTTTTCTGTTTTTATCGGGCAACCCATATTGGGTTGCCTTCTCTTCCTGTTTTTTTCTTATTACGTAGGGTGTGGGCCGGGTCTGGGTCCGAACTGCGACCCGCGATGCTGGATCTGATTGTGATTTGGATCCAGATGTCTAGAAATGTGGATCCAGGTTGGATCCATTTGGGTTGGATCCATTTGGGTTGAGTGGCGTTTGATGCAAAAGCACTAAACCCACCTACTTCTAAGTGTAAAGCTACTTGAAAACTTCACATAGGCGAAAACCTGGTGAATGACATCTAGCAATAAGAGGTTTATATGGACCTGCTTGAATAACTTAAGCATCTCGTTCATCTTTACTCCCTGTTTGCCAAAGGGTTTAGACTTCTCTAAGGCGTGAGGAAAGGGGGATCTAGGTATGTAGGAAGTAGATGGCTCAAGCGGTGGGCCCTGGCCACTTTCCTTAGGTTTAAAAGGAGAACTCGATTGGTCTATAGTCCTATCCTTGGATTCCTCAGTCGTCTCCTAAACTAGGTGAATTTTCTTCACTTTGAATGGTTATAACAGACTTGGCCTGCTCTTGATGTGACTCTGTCATGTGCAGGCCAGAGTGCTTGGGATCCTTATCCCTCGAGTTGACAATAGGCTGACTAGAAAGGCTCCCCTCACTACGCCTGCTTAACGCCTCGGCCAGCTGCCTCATCTGAGTCTCAATCTTCGCTATCGATTGCGTGTGAGAGATGAGGTTGGTCTTGATATTTGAAAAGGCCTTGAAGAGCTTCTTCTGAAAAGACTGGCTCAATGTAGGTTCCTGGGAAGAAGGATGGATCAACTGGGGTTGAGCGTGTGGGAATATGGGACTTGGGTAACCTTGTTGGAAGTTACCTGGTCTAGCGTGTGTCTGGGCAGGAACAGAGGGTGGACCATGTGGATTTCTCCACGAAAATTTGGGATGGTTTCACCATCATGGGTTATAGATATATGAGAAGGGATTATTAACAGGCCTAGGAAATAATAATAACGGTGGATCCATAGGTTGGATCCATTTGGGTCCAATTATGGATTCGACAAATTTATTTATTATTATTTCCTTATAACAATTAATCTTAGTTATTTATTTATTTAGTATTATTATTATATATATACTTTAATACCCATTTATATATTTCTTATGGATCTTAGGCCCAAATCACGTTAATTATAATATATATATATATATATATATATATATATATATATATATATATATATATATTTTCTAGGTAACTGCATAAAATTTGCGGTTATTACACTTTTGCTTTACATAAATAATATCTAAGAATTTATTCTAAATCTAAAAATGCACAAAGAATCATGCTTGTGCAATGCAAATACAGAGATATATGCTTTTGAGAAGAACAATTTAGAAATTTTGGGATTCCCCAAGTAATTTTGAAATAAATTTGAGAATATTGTGAAAAATGGTCTTTGAAAATTGATTTAACTTAGAACTTGAAATAACTCTGGAAGAAGAGACTTAAAATTCTAAGTTTTGGAATAATCAGAGGTCTGAAAATAAATCTTGAGTTTGAAGAAATGAAGAGAAAAGGAGATTTTGGAACTGAGATAGAATTCTGAAGTCAAAGTGAAGTCTCAAAGTTAAAATGAACTTTGAATTTGAATTTGAATTTGATTCTCAAAAATCAATTTTGAAAAGGAAGTTTTGATCTAGAGATGGGAAATGGGTTTGGGAATTGGATTTGAACATCAAGATGGAATTTTGAAAATGGAATTTGGATTTGAGAAATCTAGATGGAGTTTGAGAATCAAGATGGGTTTTGGAAATGGAATTGATTCTGGAATTTGAATCAAGTTGGAAAAATGGAATTGGATTTGAGAATCTAGAATTCAAGATGGAATTGGATTTGAGATATGGAATTCAAGATGAAATTGGATTTTTGAGATCTGAAATTCAAGATGAAATTAGATTTTAGAAATCCAGATAGAATTTGAAGATGGATCGGATCCAGATAGAACTTTGAAAATAGATTTGAGAAATCCAAATTAGATTTGAAAATGGGATTGGATTTGAGAAATCGAAATGGAATTCGGAAATAGATTTGGATTTTGGAAATCCAGATGAAACTTGGAATTGGATCTGAGAAATCCTAAATCAATTTTGAATTTGGAAAGGAAAGGAAGATGAAATTTGAGAGAAATCGATTTTCAGAGCAAATACCAAGTTTTGATCTTTAAAATCTGATTTAGGTTTTAAGAGAAAAGACTTGGAATTTTAGAATTTTGAGAAAAGAACAAAACTTGAATTCAGACTTGAATTCTGAAATCAAAAGATGATTTGGAAGATTTGGGAATTTGAAGTGAAGAATAAAGAATTAAAACTGGATTTTCGAAATTAGGAAGTGAACTTGGAATTCCAAAGTTTCATTGAACTTTGAAATTTGATCTGGAATACTAAATTGAATCCTGATCGTAGAAATGAATTTTTGAATTTTAAAGTTGAATCGAACTTTGAAATTTGATTTGAGATGGAAATTGAATTTTGAATCTAGAAATGAATTTGAAATTTCAAAGTTGAATTGAACTTTGAAATTGGGATAAGTCTGAACTTTGAAAATAAGATAAAATTGGAGATAGAAAGATGAATTTGAATTTACAGATAAGAATTGGAGTTTGATTTGAGAAATGAGGAAAACATTTAGACATTTACCTCAAAATCACTTGGATTTTTAAAGATAAATTGAAATAATATGAAAAGGAACGCAATTCTATCCTAAATGATGAATGCTTTAAAAGAAATTTGAGAATTGGATATTGAAAAGCATATTTCATTCTTTAACAGAATTGAAATAAGATTGAAGATATAATACATTCATGACTGTTCACAAATATAATATAAAATAATCTATATTTAAATTCAGATATAGAATAAAATACATTTTTGTGCCTTTATAGAATTTGAAGTGAAATTAATCCTCAATATATCCTGACTATGACCATGAATATATGTTTTGGATTAATTTTCAGGTCAAATCCTAATAAAGGGAGAATTTTTTTAGAAAATATGATGAATTTTGAGAGAGATCCAGTGTGGATCCAGTGTTATTCTTTAAAAGATAAAAATCTTAAGCATTGTTTACATTTTGACTATGACCATCAATGTGGATCATTTGCTTAGGATTAATTACCTTTTATTAGAATGGTGCGCGTGCCATTCGTGTTTCACCATTGTGGAATTTTTGAAAATAAGAGAAGAATGACATGAAAACAGATAATTTATGATATTTATATGCTCATACATTCTATTCTAGTACTGAAAGGTAAAGTTTCTCATTGATATCTAGCAATTACAACTTTGAAATTGAAATTAAAATTATGAAAATCTCTAATTTAGGGTGGAATGTGGTATTTGAAATTCCACTAGAGGGGGGGTGAATAGTGAAATTCGATGCAGATCGATAAAATAAAAAATAAGGCAATAAGGCACAACACAATAAACACAGGATTTATACTGGTTCGGCCGAGTTACTGACCTACATCCAGTCCCCAATTAAAACACTTGAGCCTTCCACTATAAAATCCATGTTACGGGATAAATAGTACAACACCCTCTTCCTCAGAGGTCTACTTCTCTCAACAGAGAAGGGAAACACCCTCTTCCTCAGAGGTCTACTTCTCTCAACAGAGAAGGAAAAACACCCTCTTTCACAGAAGTCTACTTCTCTCAACAGAGAAGGGATACAGCAGAGATCAGAAAGTTACAACACTTTCCTATAGAACCTTCAGAATGATATGCAGAGTATGAATGCACGTATGAAGATTCTCAGAATGATCTTTTTCTTTTCTTACACACTCTTGTATTTTTCTGAGAGCTTTTCTTGACTTTTTCTCTTTCTTTTCCTTTTTCTTTTTCTAAGCTCTTTTCTCAGAGTGTCGAGCAGGAATTTTTCTCGTTGAAAGCTTGATTGTCTTTTCACACTGTTGTGTTTGTATATATATAGTCTTTATAAAACTAGTCGTTGTCTTTTTGAAATGATTGTTCTTTTGGGATATGAGAAGTCAGGTCATTTCAAAAATAACTTAGTGTGAAAAAGATAAGTGTACTATATTGCTTTTTCAAAAAGTCTTCTTTCCATACGAAGCATTTTTAGAGTACACTATTTGTTGGTGTATTTTAAATGAGTTATTCTTTGTATTAGGTCTTTTCTCATAATAAATGTTCTGTAGTATTTTTGAACATTGAAGTGTAGTTTATCATGTAGTTTTGTCTTTACTCAATTTAATGGTTTGTAGTACATTGAACGTTGGAATATATTCTATCATGTAATTTTGTCTTTACTCAATTTAATGAATATTAGTATATTAATATTTTTCTTACAAGTCGTCACTTATAATAAATGTATGTAAGTGTGATAAATGTTTGTTGAGTACTTTATTTATAAATGGTCATTTCTTAAAAGCTTTTTGGAATAGCATTTAATGTTTACAGAAGGAATGATGACTTTAAGTAAGTCGACATTCTTGAGTATGGGTTTTATTTATAAATAAATAGTTATTTCTCAAATGCTTTTTGAGGTGGCATTTAATGCTTACAGAAAGAAATGGTCATTTCTTATTTTAATAAAATAATATTTATTTTCTCAAATCGTCAATTCTAAAATGAATGGTTGTGAAGTACACTAAATGCTTGAGTAATACTTATATTACAAATAGTCATTTCTCAAATAAATGCTTGTGTATTATCTTTTCTTACATAAATGTTTATGTATTATGAACCAAAATTTCTTACGTAAAAATTTGTGTATTATGAACTAATGCATTTTGTCTTTTCTTACATAAATGCTTATGTATTATGAACCAATACATCTTTTCACATTTTGTCTTTTCTTACATAAATGCTTATGTATTATGAACCAATACATCTTTTCACATTTTGTCTTTTCTTCATAAATGCTTATGTATTATGAACCAATACATCTTTTCACATTTTGTCTTTTCTTCATAAATGCTTATGTATTATGAACCAATACATCTTTTCATAATTTGTCTTTTCTTACATAAATGCTTATGTATTATGAACTAAAATTTCTTACGTAAATGTTTGTGTATTATGAATTAATTTATTTTGTCTTTTTCTTTCATATTTGAAATCATTAGCTTTTATATCTTGTCAAAATGTCTTTTTCATAAATGCTTGTAAGAAAGTACAATTAATGCTTTTGAAATCATGAGCTATTATATCTTGTCAAAATGTTTTTTTCATAAATGCTTGTAAGAAAGTACAATTAATGCTTTTGAAATCATGAGCTATTATATCTTGTCAAAATATCTTTTTTCATAAATGCTTGTAGGAAGTACAATGATTTGTTTCAAAAAGGTGTTTTTGAAATGCTACAATATACATAACGTATCCTTTTATGAAAGCTTAACTTTTTGTAAATAAATGGCTAATATGATTTCAAAGCATATAGTCTAATATGAAATATGCATGCTTCTGAAGGTTCTGTTACATATGACTCTAAAGAAGAAAAAAATCTTCATATTGAGGAAGCCGATCTTCTTGGATAA
Source organism: Nuphar pumila (assembly GCF_984573655.1). NCBI lineage: Eukaryota > Viridiplantae > Streptophyta > Magnoliopsida > Nymphaeales > Nymphaeaceae > Nuphar > Nuphar pumila. The sequence continues at coordinate 33,404,886 of NC_143258.1, read as the reverse complement.
TCTTTATGAATGTATGGCCTATCAAGCTTTTTCTTCAAAGTAGTATGATTGCATCAAATAGTTTCACTTGATCAAGTTGTCTTCACTCTTCTTAAGTGAAATAACCTTGCATCAAATACTCGTTAAATACATAGCACATCATATCCAGTCATAATATAACATATTCAGTTTCACATATGAAAGCATATCATATTTATCATATCTCATGAAAGCATATCATGTATTTATCATGTATCATATATATGCATCATGAAAGCATATCATATTTATCATGTATCATCAAAACATAGTTTCTCAACATTCTCCCCCTTTTTGATGATGACAATATATGCTCCCCCTGTCACTAAGCCATATATATTATGATGATTTAAATATGATATCAGAAAAAAAATGCATAGAAATAGTAATCATAAAAAACACCAGAATTAACATAAAAAAGTTTGTGTATACTTCTTGTGTATGAGATAAAGTGTTAAACGTTTTTCTCCTACATAGGAGAGGTAAGTTTTCTCTCCCCCTTTGTCATTGACAAAAAGGAGGGATCAGAGTCGAAGAGTTAATATTATAGATCAGGTTGAAGCAAGTTGAAGACAACAAGTCAAGAAATGGATTTCAAATAATACATGGGGTGATCCATTGTTTTGAGACAGAGTAAAGAAGGAAGTGAGCTCAATTCATGTGAGAGAGATGAATAGAGATAAAGTCAAGCTGAAAAGACATAATGAGAAATTTTAAGTTGAGCGTATGAAGAGAGTGATGACAGACATGGATTTTCAAATAAGACATGGATAGAGAAGAGGACAAAAATAATTAATGAGTGATATGAGATGAAAGAGATAAAGAAATGTCATGATTGCTTATTTAATATAGAAATAGTTTTTATGGAAATAGGTCATAGGGTGATCATGTGATGTGTACTTTGAAAGATATGACATTTTTTAAAGAAAAGAATGACTTAAAAAAATGTGTCATGATTAATGTGTTTTCATATTTGTAATTTTTATGAGTATACGTAAATATGAGAAGGACACACTTTGACTTTGAATAGTGGTAAGAGAGATGATGAGACAAAAAGATATTCATGAGTGAAGAGTAATAATTGCTTATATAAGAAGTATTTTTATAGATATGTGTGGAAGGAGTAAAAGTAGACATAAAGAAGGGTGATACGAATTTGTAGAGAGATAAGAGTGGTCATAAAGGACAACAAACACTTGATGTATGACATAAAGTAAAGTTATGATTGATAGGAATTGATGTTTTGCTTGAAGGACATAGTTTTTGAAAAAGATAAATTGTAAGAGGTCAAAGATGACGGATGGAGTCTCACTTCGTATGAGATAGAGAGAGAAAAAAAAGTGGTACTAATAGTACTTATGAGAATAAAAAAAATGAAGGACAAGTTTTTCGAATAATTTTTCATAAAAGGTGTGAAGGATGAAAGGACGATAATAGATTGTACTTAGGATATGATATAACAGATGATGTAGTAAGATTTTACGTGAAATATGACAACTTGATTTTAAAAAAGGTGGTGAAGAAAATAAGAAGGATAAACACTCAATTTATTTAACATAAAGTTTAATGAAGTGTCTTAATAGGAGGAAAGGAAGTCATGAAAAGGGATATATCACTTGAAAAAATAACATAAGTGAGGAACACAATATCATGTTGAATCTCGGATAGCTTATCGTAAGAGAGGTTTTCACAAGAAGACAAAAGTGATAAAAGGTGTTATGAGATGAGTGATGTGAACAGAGTCATAATAGCTTTACTTAATATTAATTTTTCTTATGGATATGAGTGAAAAGGAAATAGGACAAGGAGTTATTATTGATGTGTACTTGAAAGATGACAAGTTGAAAGACATAAAGAATGTGTCATGATGAATGTGTTTTTATGAGTGTTTAGAGTATACGTGAATATAGTTTGACTTTGAATAGTGAAAAAAAAATACATAAAAAAACATTGATAAGAAGAAAAATAAGATTTTAATAGAACTCATAAGAAGTTTTAGTCTTAATAAATGTGATTAATTATAAGTCACTTAGTTTGCATATTCCTAATTCTCTTCTAATTCGTGTAAAGTCTTCATGTTTCAAAGGTTTAGTGAAGATGTCTGCTAATTGTTGATTAGTGGGTATGAATTCGAGTTTAATTATGTTGTTTAATACTTGTTCTCTTAAAAAGTGGTGTCTAATTTGAATGTGTTTAGTTCGAGTGTAAAATAGAAAAGTTTTAAGTCTCGTACCACGCACGAGGTACTTGTTTTAATCCATATAAAGCACATTTTAGTTTAAAAACATGATCAGGAAATTGTTCATTTTTAAAACCTGGAGGTTGTTTTATATAAACTTGTTCATTTATAAAACCATTTAGAAAAGTACTTTTAACATTCATTTGATATAGTTTAAAATCCATATAGCTTGCATATGCTAAAAACATTCTTATAGATTCAAGTCTAGCAACAGGAGCAAATGTTTCATCAAAATCAATACCTTCCTCCTGATTGTATCCTTGAGCCACTAGCCTTGCCTTGTTTCTTATGACATTACCTGTTTCATCCAGCTTGTTTCTGAAGATCCATCTTGTCCCAATGATTTGATGATCTTTTGGTGTTGGTACAAGATCCCACACATCATTTCTTTGGAACTGGTTAAGTTCTTCAGTCATTGCTAGCATCCAGAACTCGTCTATGATGGCTTCATCAATCTTTTTAGGTTCAAGTTGAGAAATGAAGGTCATATTTGCAATATGTTCCAACTGAGCTCTAGTTTGAATCCCCTTGGTCAGGTCTCCCAAAATCTGCTTTTGAGGATGATCTCTGATTTCAGCAAATGTTCTTTAAGGATCATCTTCATTGGGTTTAGCTGTGTTATCTAAGAAAAAATCTGTACTTTCAAGATCATCATCGTTAGTCTGTTTAAGAACAGATTGATCAATAGATTCACAAAAACTGACATGCATAGATTCTTCAATAGTATTTGAACTCTTATTAAAAACTCTGTATGCTTTACTATGACTTGAATATTCTAAGAATATGCATTCAACAGATTTAGCATCAAATTTATCAAGGCTATCTTTTGTGTTAAGGATAAAGCATTTACACCCAAAGACTTTAAAGTAGTCTATCCTTGGAGTTCTGTCATAGAATAGTTCATAGGGAGTATTATTTAATAAGGGCCTGATAAGAACTCTATTTGATATATAGCATGCAGTATTAACAGTTTCTGCCCAAAAATATTTAGCAAGATTATTATGTTGGAGCATAGTTCTAGCAGATTCCTGAAGGGTTCTATTCTTTCTTTCTACTACATCAAATTGAGGTGCAGCTCTAGGAAAGGCAAAGTTGTGTGAAATACCATGCAAGTTACAAAAATTTACAAAAAGATCATTATCGAATTCTCCTCCATGGTTACTACGAATTTTGATAATAGTGGAAGATTTTTCATTTTGTAACTTTTTACATAAAATTTCAAATTCACAAAACGTATCACTTTTGTTTTTCAAAAATATTACCCAAGTAAATCTTGAGTAATCATCTACAATGACAAAAGCATATTTATTATGATTAAGACTAGCTACCCTAGAAGGACCAAAAAGATCCAGGTGGAGAAGCTCTAAAGATCTTTTACTTGAAACAACAATTTTTGATTTGAAAGATGATTTTGACAATTTTCATAATTGACATGCATCAAAAAAATAGTCATTTTAAATGGTATTTTAGGTAACCCACGCACCAAGTTGTTCTTAGCTAATTTAGACATATATTTAGAGTTAACATGACCCATTGTCATGTGCCATAAATTTTGAGAGTCATTATTAGCTATAAGACAGTGTTCAATAATATTCTCTAGGTATAATTCATATATATTATATCTTCTTATACCTTTTAAAATAATATTTTCGTTGGTGTTTGCTATGAGGCATGCATCATGTTTAAAACTGACATTATATCCTATGTCACACATTTGACTGATGCTTAAAAGATTGTGTTTTAAACCTTTAACAAGGAGAATGTCTTTGATAAGAGGTTTATCGATATTACCAATATTGCCAATACCAATTATCAAACATTTGTTGTTATCTCCAAAGGTGACGGTTTCTCCTTCTTTATGATGAAGAACAGTAAAAAGATCTGGATGTCCTGTCATATGTTTTGAACATCCACTGTCTGATATCCATCTGTTCTTCTTTTTCAATGCCTGCAATAGATCAAGTAGAAACTCTTTTTGGTACCCGATCGGGTCCTTTTTTGTTAGATTTTGGAACCCATATCCACTTTGATTTGGGTTTATCTATAATCTTAGAGGAGTGCATGAAATTGAAATTATAATACTCCTGCTTAGGTTCAATATAACCTTTGACAAAAGTGGTCTTTTGATTCGTACAAGAAGGTTTACTATAATGAGAGTAACTAATACCATTCTTGTAAAAAGAGAATTTTTGAGAGGAAAGAAGTTTGTCCAGGTTCTCTTTTCCTTTGGTAAACTTGAAAACCATTTTCATAAGGTTTTCAGTTTTACTTTTTAATTCTGAAATTTCTACTTGAAGATTTTTAGTCTTGAAGCTAGTAGAAGTGATTTCAGAAGTGAGCATAAAATTTTTCTTTTTCAACTCAGAATTTTCAATACTGAGTTTTTCATTTTTCTGGGAAAGCTCTAAATTCTCGGATTTTAAAACTTTGTTTTTGAGAATTATTTTTCTGGATTCTTCAAAAAGTTCTTGAAAAGCATTTTGAAGTTCTTCAAAAGAAAAGTCAGAAGTTTCACTTACAGAGTTTTCTTCTGCCATGAAGCACATGTTTGCAGTTTCAGCTTCATCATCACTTGACTCTTCACTGGTGGATGGTTCTAAATCATCCCATTGAGCATGTAGAGCCTTTTTTTTGAAGAACCTTTTCTTTGGTTCCTCGATTTTGGATTTTCTTTTTAGGAGATGACAGTCACGTCTTACGTGAGCTGACTTGTTGCATTGATAGCACATAGTCTCTTCTTTTTTATCCTGCTTTTCTTTGAGCTTTTTGGAAAACCTGTCCTTTCTCATGAAGAGTTGAAAACTTCGGGTAAGAAGAGCAATTTCAGAATCTTTTTCTAAATCATCATCCTCTAAGAGAGTTGGGAAGGCAAGATTTTTCTATGTAGGTTGTTCTTCTTCCTTTCATATGAACTTCATAGGCCATAAGATTGCCTATTAAGTCATCCAGAGTAAGCTTGGAAAGATCTTGGGCTTCTTCTATAGCTGTAGTCTTTTTCTCCCAGTCAGTTGTGAGAGATCTCAAGATCTTTTTTACTTTATCAGTCTGTGAATGAGTTTCTCCCAGAGATTTAAGATCATTGGTGATATTGGTGAATCTAGTGAACATTTCAGTAATGGTTTCATCTTTGATCATCTTGAAAAGTTCGTATTTTTGAACCAATGATGAGATCTTAGCTTCTTTTACTCTGTTTGTTCCCTCATGAATAACTTCCAGAGAATGCCAAATATCATGAGCAGAATCACAAATGGATATTCTGTTAAATTCATTTTGGTCTATGGCACAGTATAGAGCATTCATGGCTTTTGCATTTAAGTTTGCCATTTTTCTTTCTTCATCAGTCCATGAAGAGTAGTCTGATGTAGGAGAAGAATATGGACATTCTACGATATTCCATACAGCAAAATCTACAGACTTGAGAAATATGATCATTCTACATTTCCAATAGCCATAGTTAGTGCCATTAAAAAAAGGAGGGCAAGATGAGTGTTGACCTTCGATGTCACGAGCATAAGAGGTTGATGCCATTTTTGTGCCGGAAGACTTGTTATGTCGAAACCAGCAGAACCTGCTTTGATACCAAATGAAATTCCACTAGAGGGGGGGTGAATAGTGAAATTCGATGCAGATCGATAAAATAAAAAATAACGCAATAAGGCACAACACAATAAACACAGGATTTATACTAGTTCGGCCGAGTTACTGACCTACATCCAGTCCCCAAGTAAAACACTTGAGCCTTCCACTATAAAATCTGTGTTACGGGATAAATAGTACAACACCCTCTTCCTCAGAGGTCTACTTCTCTCAACAGAAAAGGGAAACACCCTCTTCCTCAGAGGTCTACTTCTCTCAACAGAGAAGGGATACAACAGAGATCAGAAAGTTACAACACTTTCCTATAGAACCTTCAGAATGATATGCAGAGTATGAATGCACGTATGAAGATTCTCAGAATGATCTTTTTCTTTTCTTACACGCTCTTGTATTTTTCTGAGAGCTTTTCTTGACTTTTTCTCTTTCTTTTTCTCTTTCTTTTTCTAAGCTCTTTTCTCAAAGTGTCGAGCAGGAATTTTTCTCGTTGAAAGCTTGCTTGTCTTTTCACACTGTTGTGTTTGTATATATATAGTCTTTAGAAAACTAGTCGTTGTCTTTTTGAAATGATTGTTCTTTTGGGATATGAGAAGTCAGGTCATTTCAAAAATAACTTAGTGTGAAAAAGATAAGTGTACTATATTGCTTTTTCAAAAAGTCTTCTTTCCATACGAAGCATTTTTAGAGTACACTATTTGTTGGTGTATTTTAAATGAGTTATTCTTTGTATTAGGTCTTTTCTCATAATAAATGTTCTGTAGTATTTTTGAACGTTGAAGTGTAGTTTATCATGTAGTTTTGTCTTTACTCAATTTAATGGTTTGTAGTACATTGAACGTTGGAATATATTCTATCATGTAATTTTGTCTTTACTCAATTTAATGAATATTAGTATATTAATATTTTTCTTACAAGTCGTCACTTATAATAAATGTATGTAAGTGTGATAAATGTTTGTTGAGTACTTTATTTATAAATGGTCATTTCTTAAAAGCTTTTTGGAATAGCATTTAATGTTTACAGAAGGAATGATGACTTTAAGTAAGTCGACATTCTTGAGTATGGGTTTTATTTATAAATAAATAGTTATTTCTCAAATGCTTTTTGAGGTAGCATTTAATGCTTACAGAAAGAAATGGTCATTTTTTATTTTAATAAAATAATATTTATTTTCTCAAATCGTCAATTCTAAAATGAATGGTTGTGAAGTACACTAAATGCTTGAGTAATACTTATATTACAAATAGTCATTTCTCAAATAAATGCTTGTGTATTATCTTTTCATAATTTGTCTTTTCTTACATAAATGTTTATGTATTATGAACCAAAATTTCTTACGTAAAAATTTGTGTATTATGAACTAATGCATTTTGTCTTTTCTTACATAAATGCTTATGTATTATGAACCAATACATCTTTTCACATTTTGTCTTTTCTTACATAAATGCTTATGTATTATGAACCAATACATCTTTTCACATTTTGTCTTTTCTTCATAAATGCTTATGTATTATGAACCAATACATCTTTTCACATTTTGTCTTTTCTTCATAAATGCTTATGTATTATGAACCAATACATCTTTTCATAATTTGTCTTTTCTTACATAAATGCTTTTGTATTATGAACCAAAATTTCTTACGTAAATGTTTGTGTATTATGAATTAATTCATTTTGTCTTTTTCTTTCATATTTGAAATCATTAGCTTTTATATCTTGTCAAAATGTCTTTTTCATAAATGCTTGTAAGAAAGTACAATTAATGCTTTTGAAATCATGAGCTATTATATCTTATCAAAATGTCTTTTTCATAAATGCTTGTAAGAAAGTACAATTAATGCTTTTGAAATCATGAGCTATTATATCTTGTCAAAATATCTTTTTTCATAAATGCTTGTAGGAAGTACAATGATTTGTTTCAAAAATGTGTTTTTGAAATGCTACAATATACATAACGTATCCTTTTATGAAAGCTTAACTTTTTGTAAATAAATGGCTTGTATGATTTCAAAGCATATAGTCTAATATGAAATATGCATGCTTCTGAAGGTTCTGTTACATATGACTCTAAAGAAAAAAAAAATCTTCATATTGAGGAAGCCGATCTTCTTGGATAATCTTTATGAATGTATGACCTATCAAACTTTTTCTTCAAAGTAGTATGATTGCATCAAATAGTTGCACTTGATCAAGTTGTCTTCACTCTTCTTAAGTGAAATAACCTTGCATCAAATACTCATTAAATACATAGCACATCATATCCAGTCATAATATAACATATTCAGTTTCACATATGAAAGCATATCATATTTATCATATCTCATGAAAGCATATCATGTATTTATCATGTATCATATATATGCATCATGAAAGCATATCATATTTATCATATCTCATGAAAGCATACCATGTATTTATCATGTATCATATATATGCATCATGAAAGCATATCATATTTATCATGTATCATCAAAACATAGTTTCTCAACAGTATTTTCCATGTATTTCTTGCAAAGAAAGGAGTTAGTATAATGTAACAAAAATACAAGATACAAACAAAAATTAAAAATATTATGTCAAAACCAATATACATATGGTTATGCCTAAGGATGATGCTTATGCCAAATAAAAGATGTGTATACATAAACCCGGATGATATGCTTAGGCTAACTAGAAATATGCATATACATAGCCTAGATGATATGCTTAGGTTGACTGAAAAATGCATGTGTAAAACCTAAACTATAATGGGAATGCACATGAAAAGGTAATACCTAAGCTAAGGGAAACATGGTGGCATATGTATGTAGGTGGAAGGAGAACAATGTTGTTGCATTGCTGCAAGTGCAAGGACAACACAGCAGCGCTTTGCACTGCTGTGGGTTCAAATAAGCCATAGTAGTGACTTACATTGCTGTAAATAAAAGGAAAAACCCTAAGATGCTTGGAGAGAGGGCACTGTGTGATTCCCAGTGGAATGAGTGTTAAAGTGTGCCAGGGGCTGTTGGTGGACGTGATAAAAGGGGTACATATACTGATAATGGGAATTATAAAATGAGGAATAAAGTGAACTTATGCAACTGAAATGTACCACTGGAAACTACAATAAAGATGAAGTGATGCACAAATGCAGCAAGTACAGGAAATAATAATAAAAAAAAAGTGTTGATGTTGTGCAATGAATGCAGGTAACAGTGAAGGTGGAAATTACAGTGAATGATATCACTGTAGGTGGGAGCACAACCGTGTTTACAGGGAGTGAAGTGGTGAGGGTGTGAAAGGGTGGAGCTGTGAATGTTTGTGCAACAGTGGCAAAAGGTGATGTGAGGATGTGTAGTGGAGTGGTAATGTAGATGTTTGGAAGCGCACACCAGCCATGGCAAGCAGCAAAAGTGTGGTGTATGCACCTTCACCAACTTGAAATTCAGGTGGCAGGGGATGTATGCAATGAGGATGTTGCTGTGGATGAACAATGTTGTTTGCAGATATAAAATGGTGAAGCAGTGTGAATGGGGTTGTACATCCTGTAGATGGAGCAATGTGTTGTGTAAAATGGTAGTCGGCAGGTACAGTTTAGAAATGCATAGGTGCGTGTAAAGGGGTGTATGGCAGGGGATAAAATGAGAAATCAAAGCAGAGATCTTTAAATCTAGACATAAGGGCCACTACTAGTTGCATTTGCCTTCCACCAATACAAGAGGCACACCAATTTGCATCGGTGGAACCCTTGTGCTCGCAACATTCTGTGAACATTGCAAAATTTTTTCTCTTGGTTCCTCTTTTTCTTCCCTTTTCCTTTCAAGCCTCAATTCCCTTTTTGAAGGGAAATAAAAGATAGAAAAGAAGAGAGAATGAGAAAAGAAAGAAGAGAGAGAAACTCTTTTGCAACGGTCTCACTTGACCTTAATTTTGAAAATATTTTGAAATTACTCGCCTCCATTTTTTAAAAATTTATGGGAAAATGGAGAGACGGGATTCGCTCGTCGGTACGAGGTTCAACCGTTTCTGACGCCTTTGGAATTTGGAATTCGGAATTGAAATCCAGATGAAATTTGAAAATAAAATTGGATTCGAGAAATTCAGATGAAATTTGAATTTGGAAGTAAAAATCAAGATGGGTTTTGAAAATGGAATTGAATTCTGGATTTAAATTTTGAAATCAGAATGGAATTTGGAAATAGAATGGATTTTGGAAATTCAGATGGAACTTGGAATTGGATTTGAGAAATCCAAATGGAATTCGAAGATAGAATTGGATTTTGGAAGTCTAGATGAAACTTGGAATCGGATATGAGAAATCGATTTTGAAATTTGCTTTGAAATTTAGAGGAAATCGATCTTGGGGATTTAGAATCATTCTTATGACTTTGAAAAGGTGAATTTGAATTTTGAGAATCGAACTCAAACTTAGATAGAACTTTGAGATCTTGGAATTTAAAATGGAGAATAAACTTGATTTTAAACTTGAAATCAGGAGATGAATCCAAAATTTCAAAGTTGAATTGAACTTCGAAATTTGATTTGGAATATTGAATTGAATTTGAAATTGAATCCTGATCCTGGAAATGAATTTGGAATTTCAAAGTTGAATTGAACTTTTAAATTTGATTTAGAAATTGAATTTTGAATCTAGAAATGAATTTGAAATTTCAAAGTTGAATTGAACTTTGAAATTGGGATATTGAAGTCTGAACAAGATAAAATTGAAATTAGAAAGATGAGTTTGAATTTATAGATAAGAATTGAAGATTGATTTGAGAAATGAAGAAAATATTTAAAGGATTATCTCAAAATTACTTGGGTTTTTGAAGAAAATTTGAAATAATTTGTAAATATGATGTAATTCTATCTTAAATGATGAAATGAATTAAAGAACTTGAAAATTGGATATTGAAAAGCATATTTTATTCTTTAGGAGAATTAAAATAAGATTAAAGATATAATACCTTCCTGACAATTGTCATAGATGTATTATAAAATTAATCTATATTTAAATTCAGATAAAGAATAAAATACATTTTGATGCCTTTATAAAGTTTGGAAATAAAATTAAATTTCAATATATCATGACTATGGCCATTGATATATATGTTAAGTTAATTTAAAGGTCAAACTCTGATAAAGGAAGAAATTTTTTAGAAAATATGATGATTTTCAAAAGAAGACCCAGTGTGGATCCAATGTTATTCTATAAAAGATAAAAATCCTAAGTATTGTTCACATTTTGACTATGGCCATAAATGCAAATCGTCTACTTAGGATTAATTACCACTTATTAGAATGGTACATGTGCCATTCGTGTTTCACCAGGGCGGATTTTTGAGAAATAAGATAAAAATGAGATGAAACACATGATTTATGGAATCTACATGCTCATGCATTCTACTCTAAGACGGGAAATGTAAAGTTCTCATTAAGATCTAGCTATTACAACCTTTGAATTGAAATTAAAATCTTAATCTAAAATGGGAAAATAGCACTTTTCCACATATTTCCTGCAAAACAGGGTTAGCATGAGATAAAATATGAAATAGGAAAAGAAATTAAAAGGCTATACCGAGGCTAGAATGCATACGATGATTTTTAAGTACAATGCATGAACTAGTGAGGAGATGTATCTATATTACCTAAATGCAATGCACGAGCTAACAGGAAAATGCACAGGTAATACTTAAGCATTATGCCTAAATCGATTGGAAGATGCAAATATGACACCTATGTGTCATATATAAACTAATGAGAGAATGCACGCATGGTATTTATATGCTATGCACAAGTTTGGTGGAAAAAATGCATATATGTGCTTTCCTAATCTAAATGAAGAATGTGTGTCATCATGCCTAGACAATGCATTAAATGCCATATCTATGTCATTGAAAATATGCATGGAGATATAGAAAACACAGATTTATACGAACATGGAATGCATGAACAGGATTAACATGTATATAGATTTGAGTCATGATGAAAATATACAACAGTATGGGATACAAGAATGCAGGGGCAAAATGCATATGGGTGCTGAAGATGTAGTCTTCAATGTTATTTTGGGAAATGAGGGTGGTGCTGTGATTGGATACAGCAGATGGTATGTAACTGAATATAGGTGCAAATGAATAGTGACTTTTGCAGAAAATAAGTGTGTGCAAATCAAGTGGATAGTATGCAGCATGAATGATTCTGGAAATGATAGTAAATGGGAACGGTGGCAGTGGAATGTAGTCAGCAGAGGATGTATGCAGTGAATACAGCAAGGTGGGTACAACAATGCACGAGTATAAGATGCAAAATGAAGATGCAAAGTGAAGATGTAAGAAAAGTGGTAGAGTTGTGCTTCTGCAAAAGTTCCAAAAACTGAACAGAATATATGTGCAAAGGAACTCCTTGAGCTAAAAAAAAGAGAGCATGTATGCAGGACATGCTGAGACATAAGGTCTGAAACAACATTGAGCTAGGATGTCTCCCATTCGAAATGTCAGCATTATTAAAACTCATATAATGCACTGAACCTCTATTGGTGCTTCTGGATAAACCTGATACAATCAACAAAGAATGTTACCTTCTTGATCTGCTACTCCAGCTTTTCTGTTAGCTTGCTGCTGACGGATTCATTTATGGAATAGCAGGGAAAAACTTTTAACGCATCAGAAGTTTCAACTTTTCTTTCTGAGGACTTGATTTTCTGATTTAACATCAAATGGAAAGAAAAGACTTTTTATTGCTTTGAGAAACAACACTACGTCTCTGTTAGCAGGAAGATATGCATTGCAACTAGAGGGGTATATATAATACAACATGGATCCCGCAGACTCTTGGACAGTTCAACCATGCAGATCATATGAACCAAATAAACACTAACAAATAAAATGCAATGAGATAATGCACAGGGTATAAAATCAAGATAATGCAAAGACAAGATAAACTAGCAGGATAATGTATACATCTAACGAATAAAGAAAATATTTAGCAGCAGGATCTATAATCATAACACTGGTACATGGAGAGTCCCTCAAACTCAAGATTCAAAATGGTTATGACTCCAGGGCAAAGGGGAAGGGCCTGTGCATTGGCTGGTGGATACATTGCTACAAAAGGGGCTTTAGGTATAATGCTGGGGCTGTTGGAAATCCAAGCATACGTTGTTTGTGAGGTAAATGAGCTAGTGAGACCTATCTTAAGAGACAAGTTCCATCCTCTATTCGGAAAACCTGTCTTTTATTCTTCCGTTTTAAAACTCGAATTTTCAATGCAACGATTGGTCCAATGCGAGCATTGGATCCAAAAGGAAGCCCGAGTCGGAACTCAAAACTTCAAAAACGGAAGAATAAAAGAGAAAAACCTGAGTTGGAACCCGGATCTTCAAAATAAAAGATAAAAAGAAAATCCAAGTTTGAAAACTAGAATTTTCAATGCAACGATTGGTCCAATATGAGCATCGGATCAAAAAGGAAGCCCGAGTCGAAAATCGAAACTTCAAAAATGAAAGAATAAAAGAGGAAAACCTGAGTCGGAACCCAAATCTTCAAAATAAAAGATAAAAGGAAAATCTGAGTTTGAAAACTCGATTTTTCAATGCAACGATTGTTCCAATACGATTGTTGGATCCAAAAAGAAGCCCGAGTCGGAACTTGAAACTTCAAAAATGGAAGAATAAAAGGGGAAAACCTGAGTCGGAACCCGGATCTTCAAAATAAAAGATAAAAGGAAAATTCGAGTTTGAAAACTCAAATTTTCAACGCAACGATTGGTCCAATACGAGCGTTGGATCCAAAAAGATGCCTGAGTCAGAACTCGAAACTTCAAAAATGTTAGAATAAAAGAGGAAAACCCGTGTTGGAACCCGGATCTTCAAAATAAAAGATAAAAAGAAAATCCGAATTTGAAAACTTGAATTTTCAATGTAACGATTGCTCCAATACGAGCATTGGATCCAAAAGTAAGCCCAAGTCAAAACTCGAAACTTCAAAAATGGAAGAATAAAAGAGGAAAACCCGAGTCAGAACCCGAATCTTCAAAATAAAAGATAAAAAGAAAATCCGAGTTTGAAAACTCAAATTTTCAACGCAGCGATTGGTCCAATACGAGCGTTGGATCCAAAAGACAGCCCGAGTCAGAACTCGAAACTTAAAAAATGGAAGAATAAAAGAGAAAAACCTGAGTCACAACCCAGAATTTCAAAATAAAGGATAAAAGGAAAATCCGAGTTTGAAAACTCGATTTTTTAACGCAACAATTGGTCCAATATGAGCATTGGTTCCAAAAGGAAGTCTGAGTCGGAACTCAAAACTTCAAAAACGGAAGAATAAAAGAGTAAAAACCCGAGTCAGAATCTGGAGCTTCAAAATAAAAGATAAAAGGAAAATTCGAGTTTTTCAAACCAACGATTGGTTTAATACGAGCATTGGATCCAAAAAGACGCCCGAGTCGAAACTCGAAACTTCAAAAATGGAAGAATAAAAGGGCAAAACCCGAGTCGGAACCCGGATCTTCAAATAAAAGATAAAAGGAAAATCTGAGTTTGAAAACTCAAATTTTCAACGCAACGATTGGTCCAATACGAGCGTTGGATCCAAAAGGAAGCCCCAGTCGAAACTTCAAAAATGGAACAATAAAAGAGGAAAACCTGAGTCAGAACCCAGATCTTCAAAATAAAAGATAAAAGGAAAATCCAAGTTTGAAAATCAAATTTTTAACGTAACGATTGGTCCAATACGAGCATTGGATAAAAAAAGAAGGCCAAGTTAGAACTCGAAACTTCAAAAATAGAAGAATAAAACGGGAAAACCCGAGTCAGAACCCGGATCTTCAAAATAAAAGATAAAAGAAAAATCTGAGTCTGAAAACTCGAATTTTCATGACAACAATTGGTCCAATACGAGCGTTGGATCCAAAAGGATGCCCGAGAAAGATCTTGAAACTTCAAAAATGGGAGAATAAAATAGGAAAACCCGAGTCAGAACCCGGATCTTCAAAATAAAAGATAAAAGGAAAATCTGAGTTTGAAAACATGAATTTTCAAAACAACGATTGGACCAATACGAGCATTGGATCCAAAAGGAAGTCAGAGTCGGAACTCAAAACTTCAAAAATGGAAGAATAAAAGAGGAAAACCTGAGTCGGAACTTAGATCTTCAAAATAAAAGATAAAAGGAAAATCTGAGTTTAAAAATTTGAATTTTTAACGAAACGATTGGTCCAATACGAGCATTGGATCCAAAAGTAAGTCTGAGTCGAAACTCAAAACTTTAAAAATGAAAGAATAAAAGAGGAAAAACCTGAGTTAGAGCCGGGATTTTCAAAATAAACGATAAAAGGAAAATCCTAGTTTTAAAACTTGAATTTTCAACCCAACGATTGGTCCAATACGAGCATTATATCCAAAAGGAATCCCGAGTCGGAACTCTAAACTTCAAAAATGGAAGAATAAAAGAGGAAAACCTGAGTTGGAACCCGGATCTTCAAAATAAAAGATAAAAAGAAAATCCGAGTTTGAAAACTTCAATTTTCAACACAACAATTCGTCCAATACGAGCATTGGATAAAAAAAGAAGCCCGAGTCAGAACTTGAAACTTCAAAAATAGAAGAATAAAAGCAGAAAACTCGAGTCAGAACCCGGATCTTTAAAATAAAAGATAAAAGGAAAATCCGAGTTTGAAAACTCGAATTTTCAACGCAACAATTGGTTCATTACGAGCGTTGGATCCAAAACAAGCCCGAGACAGAACTTGAAACTTCAAAAATGGAAGAATAAAAGAGGAAAACCCGGGTCAGAACTCAGATCTTCAAAATAAAAGATAAAAGGAAAATCTGAGTTTTAAAAATCAAATTTTCAACGCAACGATTTGTTTAATACGAGCATTGGATCCAAAAGGAAGCCCGAGACAGAACTTGAAACTTCAAAAATGGAAGAATAAAAGAGGAAAACCCGGGTCGGATTCCGGATCTTCAAAATTAAAGAAAAAAGGAAAATCCGAGTTTGAAAACTCGAATTTTCAACGCAACGATTGGTCCAATACGAGCATTGGATCCAAAAGGAAGCCCGAGTCGGAACTCGAAACTTCAAAAATGGAAGAATAAAAGAGGAAAACCTGAGTCGAAACCCGGATCTTCAAAATAAAAGATAAAAGGCAAATCCGAATTTGAAAACTCGATTTTTTAACACAATGATTGGTCCAATATGAGCATTTGATCCAAAAGGAAACCCGAGTCGGAACTCGAAACTTCAAAATAGAAGAATAAAAGAGGAAAAACCTGAGTCGAAATCTGGATCTTCAAAATAAAAGATAAAAGGAAAATTCGAGTTTGAAAACTTGAATTTTCAATGCAACGATTGGTCCAATACGGGCATTGTATTCAAAAGGAAACCTGAGTCGAAACTCGAAACATAAAAAATGGAAGAGCAAAATAGGAAAACCCGAGTCGGAACCTTAATCTTCAAAATTAAAGATAAATGGAAAATTCGAGTTTGAAAACTCTATTTTTCAATGCAACGATTGGTCCAATACGAGCATTGGATCCAAAAGGATGCCCGAGTCGGAACTCGAAACTTCAAAAATGGTAGAATAAAAGCGGAAAACCAGAGACGGAACACAGATCTTCAAAATAAAAGATAAAAGGAAAATCCGAGTTTGAAAACTCGAATTTTCAACACAACGAGTGGTCCAACACGAGCATTGGATCCGAAAGGAAGGCCGAGTCAGAACTCAAAACTTCAAAAATGAAAGAAAAAGGGGGAAAACCTGTGTCAGAACCCATATCTTCAAAATAAAAGATAAAATAAAAATCCGAGTTTGCAAACTTGAATTTTCAATGCAACCATCAATCCAACACGAGCATTAAATCCAAAAGAAAGCCCAAGTCAGAACTCGAAACTTCAAAAATAGAAGAATAAAAGAGGAAAGACCTGAGTCGGAACCCGGATCTTCAAAATAAAAGATAAAAGGAAAATTCGAGTTTGAAAACTTGAATTTTCAACGCAACGATTGGTCCAATACGAGCATTGGATCCAAAAGGAAGCCCGAGTCGGAACTCGAAACTTCAATAATGGAAGAATAAGAGGGAAATACTGAGTCAGAACCCGGATGTTCAAAATTAAAGAAAAAAGGAAAATTCGAGTTTGAAAACTTGAAATTTTAACACAACGATTGGTCCAATACGAGCATTGGATCTAAAAAGAAATCCGAATCGAAACTCAAAACTTCAAAAATGAAAAAATAAAAGAGGAAAAACCCGAGTCAGAACCCGGATTTTCAAAATAAAAGATAAACGAAAAATCTGATTTTTAAAACTCGAATTTTCAACCCAACGATTGGTCCAATACGAGCATTGGATCCAAAAGGAAGCTCGAGTCGTAACTCAAAACTTCAAAAATGGAAGAATAAAAGAGGAAAACCTGAGTTAGAACCCGGATCTTCAAAATAAAAGATAAAAGGAAAATCTGAGTTTGAAAACTTGAATTTTCAATGCAACGATTGGTCCAATACGAGCATTGGATCGAAAAGGAAACTCGAGTCGAAACTCGAAACTTCAAAAATGGAAGAATAAAAGAGGAAAACCTGAGTCGGAACCCAGATCTTCAAAATAAAAGATAAAAGAAAATTTTGAGTTTGAAAACTCAAATTTTCAACGTCACGGTTGGTCCAACACGAGCATTGGAACAAAAAGGAAGCCTGAGTCGGAACTCGAAACTTTAAAAAAAGAAGAATAAAAGGGGAAAACCCGAGTCAGAACACGGACCTTCAAAATAAAAGATAAAAGGAAAATCCGAGTTTGAAAACTCGAATTTTCAACGCAACGATTGGTCCAATACAAGCGTTGGATCCAAAAGGAAGCTCGAGTCGGAACTCGAAACTTCAAAAATAGACGAATAGAAGGGGAA
Organism: Nuphar pumila; assembly: GCF_984573655.1. Taxonomy (NCBI): domain Eukaryota; kingdom Viridiplantae; phylum Streptophyta; class Magnoliopsida; order Nymphaeales; family Nymphaeaceae; genus Nuphar; species Nuphar pumila. The sequence continues at coordinate 33,387,156 of NC_143258.1, read as the reverse complement.
AAACCTCATTCAGAACCCGGATCTTTAAAATAAAACATAAAAGGAAAATCCGAGTTTGAAAACTCGAACTTTCAATGCAACGATTCGTCCAATAAGATATTGGATCCAAAAGGAAGCCTGAGTCGGAACTCGAAACTTCAAAAATTGAAGAATAAAAGAGGAAAACCCGAGTCGGGACCCGGATCTTCAAAATAAAATATAAAAGGAAAATCCAAGTTTGAAAACTCGAATTTTCAACGCAACGATTGGTCCAATACGAGCGTTGGATCTAAAAGGAATTTCGAGTCAGAACTCGAAACTTCAAAAATGAAAGAATGAAAGAATGAAAGAGGAAAACCCGAGTCGGAACCCGAATCTTCAAAATAAAAGATAAAAGGAAAATACAAGTTTGAAGAATTTTCAACGCAACCATTGGTCCAATACGAGCATTGTTTTCAAAAGGAAGCCTTAGTCGGAACTCGAAACTTCAAAAATGGAAGAATAAAAGAGGAAAACTCGAGTCAGAACCCGGATCTTCAAAATAAAAGATAAAAGGAAAATCCGAGTTTGGAAACTTGAATTGTCAACCAAACGATTGGTCCAATACGAGCATTCGATCCAAAAGGAAGCCTGAGTCGAAACTCAAAACTACAAAAATGGAAGAATAAAAGCAAAAAACCCGAGTCGGAACCTGGATCTTCAAAATAAAAGATAAAAGGAAAATCCGAGTTTGAAAACACGAATTTTCAATACAACGATTGGTCCAACACGAGCAATGGATCCAAAAGGAAGCCCGAGTGAGAACTCAAAACTTCAAAAATGGAAGAAAAAGAGGGAAAACCAGAGTCAGAACCCGGTTCTTCAAAATAAAAGTTAAAATAAAAACCATAGTTTGAAAACTCAAATTTTCAAAGCAACGATCGGTCCAACACAAGCATTGGATTCGAAAGAATTTCCGAGTCGAAATCCGAAACTTCAAAAATAGAAGATAAAAATGAGGCCCGAGTCTAAACCCAGATCTTTAAAAAGAAAATAAAAAAGGAAAACCCGAGTTTAGCACTCGAATTTTCAAAGTAACGATCGGTCCAACACGAGCATTGGATCCGAAAGGAAGTCTCAGTCGGAACCCGAAACTTCAAACGAAAGATAAAAAGGAAAAACCCGAGTCGGAACCCGGATCTTCAAAATAAAACATAAAAGGAAAACCCAAGTTTGAAAACTTGAATTTTCAAAGCAAGGATCGGTCCAACATGAGCATTGGATCCAAAAGGAAGTTCGAGTTGGAACTCAAAACTCCAAAAATAGAAGATAAAATTAGACCCGAGTCAGAACCCAGATCTTTTTAGAAAGAAAATAAAAAGAAAAAACCCGAGTTTAGCACTCGAATTTTCTAAGTAATGATCGGTCAAACACGAGCATCGGATCCGAAAGGAAGTTCGAGTCGAAACTCAAAACTCCAAAAATTGAAGATAAAATGAGACCCGAGTCGGAACCCAGATCTTTAAAAAGAAAATAAAAATGTAAAACCCGAGTTTAGCACTCAAATTTTCAAAGTAACGATCAGTCCAACTTGAGCATTGGATCTGAAAGAAAGTCTAAGTCGGAACTCGAAACTCCAAAAACTAGAAGATAAAATGAGACCCGAGTCGGAACTCGGATCATTAAAAATAAAAATAAAAAGGGAAAACCTGAGTTTAGCACTCAAATTTTCAAAGTAACGATCGGTCCAACACGAGCATCGGATCCGAAAGGAAGTCCGAATCGGAACTCGAAACTCTAAAAATAGATGATAAAAATGAGACCCGAGTCGGAACTCGGATCTTTTAAAAAGAAAAATAAAAAGGGAAAACCCGAGTTTAGCACTCGAATTTTCAAAGTAACGATCGGTCCAACACGAGCATCGGATCCGAAAGGAAGCTCGAGTCAGAACTTGAAACTTCAGAAATAGAAGATAAAATGAGACCCGAGTCGAAAACCGGATCTTTAAAATGAAAATAAAAAAGAAAAACCTGACTTTAGCACTCGAATTTTCAAAGTAACGATCGGTCTAACACGAGCATCGGATCCGAAAAGAAGTCCGAGTTGGAACTCGAAACTCCAAAAATAGAAGATAAAATGAGACCCGAGTTGAAAACCGGATTTTTAAAAAGAAAATAAAAAGGGAAAACCCGAGTTTAGCACTCGAATTTTCAAAGTAACGATAGGTTTAACATGAACATCAAATCCAAAAGGAAGTCCGAGTCAGAACTCGAAACTCCAAAAATAGAAGATAAAAATGAGACCCGAGTCGAAACCTGAATCTTTAAAAAGAAAATAAAAAGGGAAAACAAAAATCTAAGTCAGAACTTAGATGGGAAATAAATAATTCTAACCCGAAAGTTGGATTTTGGAGGGATCGACAAAAGTTATGAATTGACTCCGACGATCACAACAAAGATGAGAGATTCATTCAAAATTCTTGACCCAAGATGGTCTAAAATTTGAATCATTTATGATGGCTTCAGGATTGTCCCTTATCCTGAAGGGGGAATAAATAAAAATTGATGAGAATTGATAGAAAGTTGGTGAAGAATCAATAAAATTGATAAAAATTGACAAAGAATAAAAATTGATGAAAATTTGATAAAAAATTGATAAAGAATCAATAAAATTGATAAAAATTGACAAAGAATAAAAATTGATAAAAGATTGACAAAAGTCTGGTGAAAATTAGCAAAAATTGATGGAAAATTGATGATGCTCGAAAGATGATGAAAGATTTCAAGATTATCCCTTATCATGAATGGAAAATAAAGAGATACCTCGAATGCCGAGGTTCAGGTTTTATCCCTTAACCTGAAAGGGAAGTTCAGGTCTATCCCTTAACCTAAGAGGGAAAAAGAATACCTCGAAGGACGAGATTCAGGTTTATCCCTTAACCTGAAAGGGAAAAAGAATGCCTCGAAGGCCGAGGTTCAGGTTTATCCCTTAACCTGAAAGGGGGGTATAAATATTGACAAAAATTAATGACATTGAATGGATAAAAATTGATAGAATTAAAAAAAATGAATGAAAATTGATAAAAATTGAGGAAAAAGAATTTGTTTGATCCTGCCTGCAAACAGGTTTTTGGGAAAATGAATTTTCATAAAATAATAAAAAAAATATCCCAATATAATGGGGAGGAAAAATAACAACAAAAGAAGAAAATTCAAATTGGTAATGAGTATCCCTATGGATTCGGAAAAACATAAAAAGAATTTTCCCAAAAGGAGAAAGACAAGAGAAAGTTTTTTAAGGAAAAATCATTTGCAAGCGATATATTGCATTCAGAGAAATTATAGAGAGAGCAACACCCAGAGATATGAAAAGTTGATGTTTTCATTTATGCATTAAAAGTAATGACAACTTGGAAAGAAAAAATAACTAAAACTATATTGTTTTGATAAAAGGTAAGATGACAGAAATGAGAGAGCATTGGCATTGTCATTCTTCTGAGTGAACTGAGGAGGGCTTGGTCAGGACCGTAGGTTGTTCCTCTCCTTCTTCTGGTACCAAAAGCTCTTTGTCGATATAATCATGTACAATATTCCTGAGGATGAAGCAATGCTTTGTATCGTGCCATATTGCTCGATGGAATTTACAGAACTGGCCCTTGAATCTTCCCATGGTAACGGGAGGGTCAACAATCTTTGGAAGTTTGATCATATCCATCACGAGCAGGTATCCGAGAACCACCTCGATTGGCTGACCTAAAGGGGTAAACTCGCGGTCATATCCCCAACCATCATGCTTTATCTTCTTTGGATTGCTTGATTTCTGCTGAGTGTTGACCTTCTTCTGAGAGCTGTGCTGAACATGCTCGGTTATGACAACTAGATGTTCTTCTTCTTCGTCTTCAACAAAGAGATTTTTATCAACGCAGTCCTGAACAATGTTTTTGAAGACAAAACAATGATTGGTGCCATGCCCTACTGCCCGATGGAACTTGCACAATTGATTTTTGAATCTTCCCATGATCGTGGGAGGACTCGTGGCTTTTGGGAGCATGACTAATCCCTTGGTCAGCATGTATTCAAGACCTTTGTCGAGTGGCTTATCTAAAGGAGTGAAGTCTCGATCATTGCTCCAGTCTTTGCGCTTCGGATTTTCCTGATTCTTTCCCTTTTGCTGAGGACTGGATTGAAAAGGTCTATCATGGCTTTCGCCAAACTTTCCCTTCTGGCCTCTAGACTCCTCCAGGTTGCTGCTTTGATTGCCCTGGTTGCCTTTGTTGCTGCCCTTGCTGGGCTTAGAACTTCCTGCACTGCTATTGCCATGATTGTTCATTGGGAAGGTGACATGTGTCTCTTCTTCAGTGGGAACTTTTCTGAAACTGGCTTCAACTTGCTCAGATAATATTTCAACCATCATCTTCTTGAACAACCGATATATAGCAGGATCAATCTCATTCTTGTTGGCCTGAACTCCCTCTCTGGAAGACTTTTGAGAATCTATTTCTTACTCTCTGCTTGTAACTGAGGTGCTAGAGTGGTGCGGTCATTGATCTCATCTGATCCACCCGACAATGCCAATGCTTTTTGTAGATGCAAAATGAGAACTTCAGAAAAGACCTTGGAGGAAATTTTGACAAAAGAAGAAATCAATTTTTTGAAAAAAAGATATCCCATTACTAGGGATTGGGTCATCATAGAAAATTGTGACAATCACATTGTTTTTCTGTGAGAAGGAATAAACAATCAGAATATGAATAAATGCTATTTTAAAAAAGGTCATCTCTTAACAAAAGAGATTTCATTGCAAAAAAAAAAGGCAAAAGAATTTTTGAAATAGAATCAGAAGACACACTGAAAGATAAAAGGTTTAAAAATAGATGGCAAGAGTTGAAATTTTGAAAAAAATGCAGGCAGGATCAAAAGAAATTGAATGAATCAAAAGAAGAAAAGAAAAGAAAAATACACCTGGACTTTTGAAAAATAGAAGAAGACTTCAAAACAGATATCTAGGGTTTTTAGAAAACAATTCTGAAGAAATATGGAAGGAGAAATATATACCTAGATTTTGAGAAATACAAGGAAAATCTTAAAGAAAGTCCAGGGTTTCAGAAATTATTCTAAAGAAATACAGAAAGAGAAATATACAACATGGGTTTTAAGGAAGTAAAGAAGAAATTTTGAATAAGATACCCAGGGTTTTTATAAAATACAAGGTAATATAAGAAATAAATAAACATCATAGAATCACAGCTGTATAAACAAGGACGCACAAACAACACTCCCTAAAGCTAACTCTAAATACAATATTTGAAATGACTTGTAGGACCTTAATCCTAACTCTATGGTTCAGATCATTTGATTCCAATCAAGATATGCCGATATACTCAAGCCGAAGCTCAAAAGTATGTCGCACAGAAATATTTCTCTGGTTCTAAGGTAATGGCTTCCCAAGATCCTTGAGCACCTATCGATATACTTCAGACTATGGCCCTTAAGTACATGGTAGGGGGGTGTTAACCAAAATAAGTGGTCCAGTTGTGAGGCTCTCTTTCGAACTATGGTTTAGTGAGACAGCTCAACAACGTGAATACCGGGACAATATAGGTAGAGATGTTTTTAAAAACATGTTCAACATACAAGAAATGAGATAGCTCTAATGCAAATCCCTAAAGAGATAGAGTTAAATAATAAAGAAGCATACACTTGCATACATTGTTTGCATTCAATCCCTAGAATTGAGGAGAGTTGTATTTCAGACCTAAGTCTAAGTGAGCATGAAGAAATTCTCCTCAATATGGTCCTACCAAACTATACTTAGATCCTACATGCATTATGTCAGCTAGGACAAAGTCTAGGCTCCTAAGGTTTGCATGGAAATGAAGACGAGTCCCATCACAGTCGCCACTTTTGTGATCATTGCAAAATTTTTCCTATTTTCCTCTTTTTTCTCTTTTCCTTCTATTTTCCTCTCTAGCCTCTATTCCCTTTTTGAAGGGCAATAAAAGATAGAAAAGAAGAGAGGAAAAAAGAAAAGAAAGAAGAGAGAGGAACTCTTTTGCAAAGGTCTCACTTGACCTTTAAAGATATTTCAAAATTACTCGCCTACATTTTTGAAAATTTGCGGAAAAATGGAGAGACGGGATTCGCTCGTCGGTAGGAGGTTCAACCGTTCATGGCGCCTTTACCAGGGGTAATTGAACCAAGGATCAAACTTATGCCTTTTTATAACGCCCCAAAATTTTAACCCAAATTTAAGAGAATTTTTTTTTATAACAGCGGAAACAAGTAATATTATGGGGTTAAACATTCTAGAACATTACAGTGGAGAGAAAGCCAAAACATTTATTTCATTTCACTATCAATGAATAATGACATCAGAGTTTTAAAAACATAAAAGAAACTCAAACTATCCCTGAAACAGTAAATCAACAATCTCGATCCGATGCCTCATCCCACAACCGCTCATAGGTCTACTCTTTGCTTGAAAATGCTAAAAATTATAGAAATTAGACTACCACGTCTAAGTAGGAAAACTGTAACTCTTAATGCAAGTATATCATGAATCTCGCATGTGATGTGAGTGTCAAAAGTGATTTTCTAAAAGTGATTTTCAACATATATCTAAACAAGTAACCAGATTATACAACAGAAATCAACAAATATAAACCTGAGCATGTAACCTGTTATACAACAACAATAACTGAGCAGGTAAAGTATAGTATGCAACATTAATAAGCAAGTGAGGTATGTTATGCAACAACAAATAACAATAACATGCATAACTTTCATGTAATAGTTCAATCATCTCGTATCTGCACATTTCAGGATTTCAGTTCATTACAAATTCAGAATATAAAGCATGCTGAAAGAATATGCCAATGTCTCTTTAATAACTCCACTCACTGTGATACCTAACTATTCTAAATAGTGATTATTTTATCTTATCCCGTGGGTACACACGAACCGAGGCAACCATCACAGAAGAGAACGTTCGGGGGTATATTATTCAAAGTTGTTTTATTAACCCAAACATTCTAACTGAGACTGAAATCCCAAGGGAGCGGCCAGTGACCGAGAGAACCTTCCAAAGGCCAAAACCAAAACAGGATGCATCCCTAACTTCTGGAAAAGAACAAAGAGCTACCACTTAAGACATATTGGTAGTCCGGGTCCCCCAACTTCGAGGACTGGGGACCAACGAGTCACTTTAGCTTGAAACAGTTAAAGACATGCCCCCGGAGTTTTGTACCACCTACCCTCTCCAAGGTAAGCCCAAATCTGAGTGAGTTAATCTTTTCATTTAATTAATTTCCTGAAGTATAGGGCTTTTCCCCAACTTCCTTCTACTACCACAGCAGTAGAATTCCCAACCTTAGTTATTTTACCAAGGTGTATAGAACAGTCCCAATCCTTTATCATATTGATTGCATAACCCACTCAAAGTGCTTCGGTGCCTTTAAACCAGTCAAGCACACAAGCCCCGGTACCTTTAAACCAGTCAGGCACTCAACCTTTAATATTAAGTTTTTCATTAGTTTTATTGCCATAGCACACAAGCTAATAGTCTGAGTACCCGTATCGGGTATTCAACCCATATTGCCCATTAGGCAGGAGTTCCCAAACACCCTCTCATAGTGCTCTGGTGTCTTTATTAGCATTTGATAATTTCAAAAAGTATGTAGTGTGCTAGGACATTGATCATTAGAAAGTTTATACACCTTAACATAAAGTTAAACATTAGAGAATAAGCAACTCAATAGACATTTTAACATAAGCAAGGGTGCAACTTAATCAGAACCTTCCAAAAAGTATGCACTTCGAATATCATAATTTATGCAGTTTAAATATGCACTTGGACCCAAGTAACTATGCAGCTCAATATGCATTTATCATCAAGAAATGTGCAGTTTAAGAAATTATGAGGAGGAAGCTTATTAGACTACAGCATATTCAATTTCCCACAATATCATGCATACAACTTGTATAAGATTATACATGATCACATGTACTCAGATCTGATCATAGCCAACATAACTACTTGAAGTCAATACTGATGATGGGAAATAAAATAACTTTGAACTCAAGTCTGATAATAGGTAATAAAAGAACTCGAAATTAAGCATGATAATAGGTAACGAAAACATATGTATTCAGATTTGATATCAGTTATTAAACCAACATTGAAACAGATTTGATATAGTCAGTAAAATGACATATAGTTATCTTGGATATCAATCAATATAATAATATATAAAAGAAATCAAATTTGGTGATAGAACACAACAAGATATCATATAATCAACTCTAATCACTGTCAACAAACTAATAGGAAATCAGATTTGATACAATCCACAAAATAACATATTACTCAAGTATTTAAACTGTCAACAAAACATCATATAACCCATATGTTTACATTGTTTTTATGTTCGTGGCATTAGCCATATCTGAATCTCCAAGTTAGATATGCATCCTCCTTCAAGATTTTTCCATTATTAACTATTTAGTGTGGTGTATAAACTTCACTGTCATAAAGACAGCTTAACTGTGAAACTGGGGCATTGATAAAGTAGAGATTCAATGTAAAAGCAACATCAGAACCTAAATTAGCAAATATTTATAATTGGAACGGATAACATGCTCTATTGTAAAGAAAATTAACATGAGGAATGGGTTCATGCACAAGTAAAACAAATAAAGTTCATTCCTATTGTCATAAGTTCTGATGTTAATCATGTATAACTAAAACCTAAAAAGAAATTGTCCTGGTAGGAGGGTCAACTGGGTTGAGTCAGATAAGTCATCAGATCAACCCCTTGTCACACCGAATATTTAAACCATAAATTGCAGCATGTCACATATTGATAAGGTTGTATGCATACAGCCAAAGAGTCGAATGCAAAAGATAATGGGTGATGAGGATATGGAAAGGGAAGTGGCAAGGTTGACGAGGGTCTCCACGAACAAGCATCAATTGTAGGAAATTATGCCTATGTTTTCCTAAAGCAGACAAGATCCAAACGAATTGTGTAATATGGCCATGATTCTACCTTTTTCAATTAGCCACTTATGGTATATTTGAAACAACCTTTTAGGTAGCGTAATAGACATAAATGGAATGGATAGGCCAGATCACTAACGAAACATTTTCTTTAAAGGACTCCTTTCTTCCCGAAAAGTAAAATTGCATCCCCTTGTCTCAATCATCAGAATGTGCTATTGCACAGCCTCAATCAGAAGGTTGTATATCCATTGCAGCAATGGCTCCCGGGAATCTTTTTGTTCCAAGATAACTAGACCCCAAATCCAGACTACCCAACAAAATTAACACAAAATACAATACACTCATATGGAGAGAAAAACTCCAAGAATGCTGAAATGAAGAAAATCAAGAACGCCAACCAACTCGTTTCATAAATACTTTAGCTATAACAAATGAAGGAAATCAAGAACACCAACGGACCCCTTTTTCCTTAACCCCATTCTGCGTTCAAGAAACAATCCTATGAATCTAAACAAGAAACCCCCAAATCCAAGAAATTGCGTTCTCGATTTAGGTTATCAGTGGCCTTCAACAATCAAATATTTTTTTTTCCTTGACCAACACAAGGACACCCAGACCCAATCAATAACACACAAGAAAAGTTACCGATCCTACCTTTCTCCGACAATCGAAGGTGGTTGCGGTGCAATGGACGCTCGGACGAACCCCGACGGTGCTGCCGTGACTATCGAGATTGGGAGGGGCAGGGATGTTGCAGAGGTCTGCCGAGATGCAGCAGAGGAAGAGATGGCTGACGCTGTTGCGAGAAGGAGGTCACCGGCAGCATTGGTTGCTGGAGACGGCGACAGCAGGTGGTCGGAGTTGTCGACTGGGAAGAGAGTGAGAGATGAGGCAGTGGGAGGAAAAGGGAGATGAGAGACGGTGGGTGTGAAGTAGAGACGGAGGCGAGAGCAGGAGGGAGAGAGGCAAGGTCCTCTCCCCCTTTTAACGAGAGGTGACCCCCAGCGGCTGCACTCCTGCCCACCCCCTCCCATGCGATATTAGTTAGGGTTCACACTGAACCCTAACTTTCCTTTTTCTGTTTTTATCGGGCAACCCATATTGGGTTGCCTTCTCTTCCTTTTTTTTTTTTCTCATTACGTTGGGTGTGGGCCGGGGTGGGTCCGAACTGCAACCCGCGATGCTGGATCTGATTGTGATTTGGATCCAGATGTCTAGAAATGTGGATCCGGGTCACGCAAATAACGGTGGATCCATGGGTTGGATCCATTTGGGTCCAATTATGGATTCGACAAATTTATTTATTATTATTTCCTTATAACAATTAATCTTAGTTAATTATTTATTTAGTATTATTATATATATATATACTTTAATACCCATTTATATATTTCTCATGGATCCGGGTAATGGATGTTAGGCCCAAATCACGTTAATTATAATATATATATATATATATATAATTTCTAGGTAACTGCATAAAATTTACGGTTATTACACTTTTGCTTTACATAAATAATATCTAAGAATTTATTCTAAATCTCAAAATGCACAACGAATCGTGCTTGTGCAATGCAAATACAGAGATATATGCTTTTGAGAAGAACAATTTAGAAATTTTGGGATTCCCCAAGTAATTTAGAAATAAATTTGAGAATATTGTGAAAAAATGGTCTTTGAAAATTGATTTAACTTAGAACTTGAAATAACTCTGGAAGAAGAGACTTAAAATTCTAAGTTTTGGAATAATCAGAGATCTGAAAATAAATCTTGAGTTTGAAGAAATGAAGAGAAAAGGAGATTTTGGAACTGAGATAGAATTCTGAAGTCAAAGTGAAGTCTCAAAGTTAAAATGAACTTTGAATTTGAATTTGATTCTCAAAAATCAATTTTGAAAAGGAAGTTTTGATCTAGAGATGGGAAATGGGTTTGGGAATTGGATTTGAACATCAAGATCGAATTTTGAAAATGGAATTTGGATTTGAGAAATCTAGATGGAGTTTGAGAATCAAGATGGGTTTTGGAAATGGAATTGATTCTAGAATTGGAATCAAGTTGGAAAAATGGAATTGGATTTGAGAATCTAGAATTCAAGATGGAATTGGATTTGAGATCTGGAATTCAAGATGAAATTGGATTTTTGAGATCTGAAATTCAAGATGAAATTGGATTTTAGAAATCCAGATAGAATTTGAAGATGGATCGGATCCAGATAGAACTTTGAAAATAGATTTGAGAAATCCAAATTATATTTGAAAATGGGATTGGATTTGAGAAATCCAAATGGAATTCGAAAATAGAATTGGATTTTGGAAATCCAGATGAAACTTGGAATTGGATCTGAGAAATCCTAAATCAATTTTGAATTTGGAAAGGAAAAGAAGATGAAATTTGGGAGAAATCGATTTTCAGAGCAAATACCAAGTTTTGATCTTTAAAATCTGATTTAGGTTTTAAGATATAAGACTTGGAATTTTAGAATTTTGAGAAAAGAACAAAACTTGAATTCAGACTTGAATTCTGAAATCAAAAGATGATTTGGAAGATTTGGAAATTTGAAGTGAAGAATAAAGAATTAAAACTGGATTTTCGAAATCAGGAAGTGAACTTGGAATTCCAAAGTTGCATTGAACTTTGAAATTTGATATGGAATACTGAATTGAATCCTGATCCTAGAAATGAATTTTGGAATTTTAAAGTTGAATCGAACTTTGAAATTTGATTTGAGTTGGAAATTAAATTTTGAATCTAGAAATGAATTTGAAATTTCAAAGTTGAATTGAACTTTGAAATTGGGATATTGAAGTCTGAACTTTGAAAATAAGATAAAATTGGAGATAGAAAGATGAATTTGAATTTACAGATAAGAATTGGAGATTGATTTGAGAAATGAGGAAAACATTTCGACATTTACCTCAAAATCACTTGGATTTTTGAAGATAAATTGAAATAATATGAAAAAGAATGCAATTATGTCCTAAATGATGAATGCTTTAAAAGAAATTTGAGAATTGGATATTGAAAGACATATTTCATTCTTTAGCAGAATTGAAATAAGATTGAAGATATAATACATTCATGACTGGTCACAAATATAATATAAAATAATCTATATTTAAATTCAGATAAAGAATAAAATACATTTTTATGCCTTTATAGAATTTAAAGTGAAATTAATCCTCAATATATCCTGACTATGGCCATGAATATATGTTTTGGATTAATTTTCAGGTCAAATCCTAATAAAGGGAGAAATTTTTTAGAAAATATGATGAATTTTGAGAGATCCAGTGTGGATCCAGTGTTATTCTATAAAAGATAAAAATCTTAAGCATTGTTTACATTTTGACTATGACCATCAATCTGGATCATTTGCTTAGGATTAATTACCTTTTATTAGAATGGTGCGCGTGCCATTCGTGTTTCACCATTGTGGGATTTTTGAAAATAAGAGAAGAATGACATGAAAAAAGATAATTTATGATATTTATATGCTCATACATTCTATTCTAGTACTGAAAGGTAAAGTTTCTCATTGATATCTAGCAATTACAACTTTGAAATTGAAATTAAAATTAAAATTATGAAAATCTCTAATTTAGGGTGGAATGTGGTATTTTCCATGTATTTCCTGCAAAGGAAGGAGTTAGCATAATGTAACAAAAATACAGGATACAAACAAAAATTAAAAATATTATGTCAAAACCAATATACATATGGTTATGCCTAAGGATGATGCTTATGCCAAATAAAAGATGTGTATACATAAACCCGGATGATATGCTTAGGCTAACTAGAAATATGCATATACATAGCCTACATGATATGCTTAGGTTGACTGAAAAGTGCATGTGTAAAACCTAAACTATAATGGGAATGCACATGAAAAGGTAATACCTAAGCTAAGGGAAACATGGTGGCATATGTATGTAGGTGGAAGGAGAACAATGTTGTTGCATTGCTGCAAGTGCAAGGACAACACAGCAGCGCTTTGCACTGCTGTGGGTTTAAATAAGCCATAGCAGTAACTTACATTGCTGTAAATAAAAGGAAAAACCCTAAGATGCTTGGAGAGAGGGCACTGTGCGATGCCCAGTGGAATGAGTGTTAAAGTGTGCCAGGGACTGTTGGTGGACGTGATAAAAGGGGTACATATACTGATAATGGGAATTATAAAATGAGGAATAAAGTGAACTTATGCAACTGAAATGTACCGCTGAAAACTACAATAAAGATGCAGTGATGCACAAATGCAGCAAGTACAGGAAATAATAATAATAAAAAAAAAGTGTTGATGCTGTGCAATGAATACAGGTAACAGTGAAGGTGGAAATTACAATGAATGATATCACTGTAGGTGGGAGCACAGCCGTGTTTACAAGGAGTGAAGTGGTGAGGGTGCGAAAGGGTGGAGCTGTGAATGTTTGTGCAACAGTGGCAAGAGGTGATGTGAGGATGTGTAGTGGAGTGGCAATGTAGATGTTTGGAAGCGCACACCAGCCATGGCAAGCAGCAGAAGTGTGGTGTACGCACCTTCACCAACTTGAAATTCAGGTGGCAGGGGATGTATGCAATGAGGATGTTACTGTGGATGAACAATGTTGTTTGCAGATATAAAATGGTGAAGCAGTGTGAATGGGGTTGTACATGCTGTAGATGGAGCAGTGTGTTGTGTAAAATGGTAGTCGGCAGGTACAATTTAGAAATGCATAGGTGCGTGTAAAGGGGTGTGTGGCAAGGGATAAAATGAGAAATCAAAGCAGAGATCTTTAAATCTAGACATAAGGGCCACTACTAGTTGCATTTGCCTTCCACCAATACAAGAGGCACACCAATTTGCATCGGTAGAACCCTTGTGCTCGCAACATCCTGTGAACATTGCAAAAATTTTCCTCTTGGTTCCCTCTTTTCCTTCTCTTTCTCTTTCAAGCCTCAATTCCCTTTTTGAAGGGAAATAAAAGATAGAAAAGAAGAGAGAATGAGAACAGAAAGAAGAGAGAGGAACTCTTTTGCAACGGTCTCACTTGACCTTAATTTTGAAAATATTTTGAAATTACTCGCCTCCATTTTTTAAAAATTTGTAAGAAAATAGAGAGACGGAATTCGCTCGTCAGTACGAGGTTCAACCGTTTCTGACACCTTTACCAGGGCTAATTGAACCAAGGATTGAACTTATGCCTTTGCTTTGCCTAAATATTTTCTGAGAATTTATTCTAAGTCTAAGAATGCACAAAGAATATGCTTGTGAAATGCAAATGCAGAGATGTATGCTTTTGAGAATAATTCAGAAGTTTTGGATTTTTCAAGTGATAAAAAATTTCTTTGAAGAAATGGTTTTTGAAAGTGAAATTGACTTGGAAAAGTTAGATTTTGAATCTAACTTAGGAACTTGAAATAGATCTTGAAGAAGAAACTTGAAGTTCTAAGCCTTGGAATAATCAGAGATTTTTGAAAATAGACCTTGAATTGAAGAAATGAAGAGAAAAGAAGATTTGGAACTGAGGTAGGGTTTTAAAGTAAAAATGATTTTCCAAAGTCAGATTGAACCTTGATTTTTTATTTTGATTCTCAAAAATCGATTTTGAAAAGAAATTTTGATCTTGAGCTTAAATTCAAAACAGGGATTGAATTTGGAATTTGGAGTTTGGAATTTGGAATTTGGAATTTGGAATTTGGAATTTGGAATTTGGAATTTGGAATTTGGAATTTGGAATTTGGAATTGAAATCCAGATGAAATTTAAAAATAAAATTGGATTCGAGAAATCCAGATAAAATTTGAATTTGGAATTGAAAATCAAGATGGGTTTTGAAAATGGAATTGAATTCTGGATTTAAATTTTAAAATCAGAATGGAATTTGGAAATGGAATTTGGAAATAGAATGGATTTTGGAAATTTAGATGGAACTTGGAATTTGATTTGAGAAATCCAAATGGAATTCGAAGATAGAATTGGATTTTGGAAATCTAGATGAAACTTGGAATCGGATATGAGAAATCGATTTTGAAATTTGCTTTGAAATTTAGAGGAAATCGATCTTGGGGATTTAGAATCATCCTTATGACTTTGAAAAGGTGAATTTGAATTTTGAGAAACGAACTCAAACTTAGATAGAACTTTGAGATCTTGGAATTTAAAATGGAGAATAAACTTGAAATCAGGAGATGAATCCAAAATTTCAAAGTTGAATTGAACTTCGAAATTTGATTTGGAATATTGAATTGAATTTGAAATTGAATCCTGATCCTGGAAATGAATTTGGAATTTCAAAGTTGAATTGAACTTTGAAATTTGATTTAGAAATTGAATTTTGAATCTAGAAATGAATTTGAAATTTCAAAGTTGAATTGAACTTTGAAATTGGGATATTGAAGTCTGAACAAGATAAAACTGAAAATAGAAAGATGAGTTTGAATTTACAGATAAGAATTGAGGATTGATTTGAGAAATGAAGAAGATATTTGAAGGATTATCTCAAAATTACTTGGGTTTTTGAAGAAAATTTGAGATAATTTGTAAATATGATGTAATTCTATCTTAAATGATGAAATGAATTAAAGAACTTGAAAATTGGATATTGAAAAGCATATTTTATTCTTTAGGAGAATTAAAATAAGATTAAAGATATAATACCTTCCTGACTATTGTCATAGATGTATTATAAAATTAATCTATATTTAAATTCAGATAAAGAATAAAATACATTTTGATGCCTTTATAGAGTTTGGAAATAAAATTAAATTTCAATATATCATGACTATGGCCATTGATATATATGTTAAGTTAATTTAAAGGTCAAACTCTGATAAAGGAAGAAATTTTTTAGAAAATATGATGATTTTCAAAAGAAGACCCAGTGTGGATCCAATGTTATTCTATAAAAGATAAAAATCCTAAGTATTGTTCACATTTTGACTATAGCCATAAATGCAAATAGTCTACTTAGGATTAATTACCACTTATTAGAATGGTGCATGTGTCATTCGTGTTTCACCATGGTGGATTTTTGAGAAATAAGATGAAACACATGATTTATGAAATCTACATGCTCATGCATTCTACTCTAAGACGGAAAATGTAAAGTTCTCATTAAGATCTAGCTATTACAACCTTTGAATTGAAATTAAAATCCTAATCTAAAAAGGGAAAATAGCACTTTTCCACATATTTCCTGCAAAACAGGGTTAGCATGAGATAAAATATGATATAGGAAAAGAAATTAAAAGGCTATACCGAGGCTAGAATGCATACGATGATTTTTATGTACAATGCATGAACTAGTGAGGAGATGTATCTATATTACCTAAATGCAATGCACGGGCTAACAGGAAAATGCACAGGTATTACTTAAGCATTATGCCTAAATCGATTGGAAGATGCAAATATGACACCTATGTGTCATATATAAACTAATGAGAGAATGCACGCATGGTATTTATATGCTATGCACAAGTTTGGTGGGAAAAATGCATATATGTGCTTGCCTAATCTAAATGAAGAATGCATGTGATCATGCCTAGACAATGCATTAAATGCCATATCTATGTCATTGAAAATATGCATGGAGATATAGAAAACACAGATTTATACGAACATGGAATGCATGAACAGGATTAACATGTATATAGATTTGAGTCATGATGAAAATATACAGCAGTATGGGATACACGAATGCAGGGGCAAAATGCATATGGGTGCTGAAGATGTAGTCTTCAATGTTATTTTGGGAAATGAGGGTGGTGATGTGATTGGATACAGCAGATGGTATGTAACTGAATACAGGTGCAAATGAATAGTGAATTTTGTAGAAAATAAGTGTGTGCAAATCAAGTGGATAGTATGCAGCATGAATGATTCTGGAAATGATAGTAAATGGGAACGGTGGCAGTGGAATGTAGTCAGCAGGGGATGTATGCAGTGAATACAGCAAGGTGGGTACAACAATGCACAAGTATAAGATGCAAAATGAAGATGCAAGAAAAGTGGTATGGTTGTGCTTATGTAAAAGTTCCAAAAACTGAACAGAATATATGTGCAAAGGAATTCCTTGAGCTAAAAAAAAGAGAGCATGTATGCAGGATATGCTGAGACATAAGGTCTGAAACAACATTGAGCTAGGATGTCTCCCATTTGAAATGTCAGCATTATTAAAACTCATCTGATGCACTGAACGTCTATTGGTGCTTCTGGATAAACCTGATACATACAGCAGTGAATGTTACCTTCTTGATCTGCTACTCCAGCTTTTCTGTTAGCTTGTTGCTGACGGATACATTTGTGGAATAGCAGGGAAAAACTTTTAATGCATCAGAAGTTTCAAGTTTTCTTTCCGAGGACTTGATTTTCTGATTTAACATCAAATGGAAAGAAAACACTTTTTATTGCTTTGAGAAACAACACTACGTCTCTGTTAGCAGGAAGATATGCATTGCAACTAGAGGGGTATATATAATACAACATGGATCCCGCAGACTCTTGGATAGTTCAACCATGCAGATCATATGAACCAAATAAACACTAACAAATGAAATGCAATGAGATAATGCACAGGGTATAATATCAAGATAATGCAAAAACAAGATAAACTAGCAGGATAATGTATACATCTAACGAATGAAGAAAATATTTAGCAGCAGGATATATAATCATAACATTGGTACATGGAGAGTCCCTCAAACTCAAGATTCAAAATGGTTATGACTCTAGGGCAGAGGGGAAGGGCCTGTGCATTGGCTGGTGGATACATTGCTATAAAAGGGGCTTTAGGTATAATGCTGGGGGTGTTGGAAATCCAAGCATATGTTGTTTGTGAGGTAACTGAGCTAGTGAGACCTGTCTTAAGAGACAAGTTCCATCCTCTATTCGGATATAATTTGGTTTCATCGGGGAATCATGATTTATGTTAGGCAATACTGAGATGATGCTGGTGTTGTGTGGTAGGATGCAGGGGGGGGGGGAGAATGAAGGACGCAGCAAGGTGCTGCTGTAAGTAGTGCAGATGGCTACTGCGGCAACAATTATGATTACAGATATGGCTGTAGAGGTGAGTATGGCAGGTGATGGATCAGTATTAACCTTTATACAGGTTAATAAGTGAATGCAATGGTCATGTATGCTAAGGATCTATTGATATACAAGGGTCAGTGAAAACATCACACGACACATATGAAAAGTTCAAGCAATAGATAAGATGGGTAAAGGGATCGCACCTAACCACCACAACCAGACTAGCAGCTTAGAACTTGCAAAAAGGTTTAGTCAGATTGATAGCATAACGAATTGACTCTGAATAGTGCATAGTATCTTCATGGGTTGGAAGGGATATGTTGTAAGTTAATGAATGAACATGTTGTGGCTTTGGTGAGCATTGGTTGTAATGTACCTCAAATAGGTGGGGAGTTAGTGAATTTCACAACAATGAAGGATGCAACAAGATATGATGTATGATGTTGTGGGAATAAAGGTGAGGTAGTGTGTGCTGAAGAGATGGGGATGAAGGCAAGTGCTAGAAGTGCTATTAGTGATTGTGATGTTGCAGGTGAGGATGGAGACTGTGTGTAAGTATAGCTGCTTCAACAGGACAAGGGTTGTGCTCAAATTTAGGTCATTCAAACAAATCAGTTTCTATTTTTGTTATACCCTTTACCTCCATTACAAGTACTTCATTTCTGTGGCAATCTACTTTGCATAAGGAATCAAGATACCAAAAGTAGAACTCTAGGTTGTTTCCCAGTCAGAAACTATCGTTATTGCTGTCACAGTTCCATCAGTTGTTAAAACCCTACCATGGCTAACAGTGCTCCACGTTTCCCTCGCCATCTCGTGGGTTTGAGCCCCCTTTTCTTTTGTACCAACCAATCTCTTATTTGCCCCTGCAACCCAATGATACAGGCCAGCTCGCATATTTTCTTCAAATATCGCTACCTTGAACATGCTACCCATCTGAGTGACTAGCGCATATAGAGGAAGAGTACTATAGCTGCAAATCACCTGAATGATAATCTTGCAATAGACAAGCATGTTGACAATCCACAAAGAAAGAATAAACTCCCTAAAATTATTAGACCAAAGTTTAGCCAATAAAGAATCATGGGATTACATAAGCCACTTCCTCCATTAGGCAAGAATGGAAGCCAAACATACTCTAGGGAAATCAGTAAACAAACGGTCCATGTCATCCCCAAATGAACTTCATGATCAAGCATAGAGAAAACATCAATAATAAGAAATATAATGCACTTACAAATACCCAAACGTAAAGTGCAATCTCAAATACATTCTGAAATAATATAAAATGGATCAGATCAAGAACAAAGCCAGGTGACTTGAACCAGAAGTGATCATCGGATGGTTTTACTGAAGGTATTTCTCGCTACCTCTTTTGCCAACTGAATAATTATGTGCTCCAACTTTGCACCAACAGCAGCAAAAAGCAGGATGAATGATGCTTCCCAATCGCAAACTGGCTTGCTTGATCTCAGGAAAGACAAACTCGACAAAATGAATCAGTAAATTCACATCGCCATTTCATAAATGTAAGTTCAAGGAACATAAATTTCTAAAATGAATTAACAATTCTCGATTTCAAACTGCAGGAATACGAAAATGCATAATCGAGAGCGATACGCTGGAATGTAAATAAAGAAGAATGAAAAATAACGAATAGAAAAGAAGAATAAGAAGAAATGATGCTATGAATTTGAAAAAGGGCATTAGATCTGAAGAAATTTGTATTTACACAAACTAAATAAATTGGATAAGATGAATCGTAAAACTGAAAACAAAATGTTGGAACCACTCGTTCCATTGATATTGCACGAAGGGAGGGGTTGGTGTTGCTATAAGCAACCCAACACACTCGATAGTGCGTTAATGGAATCCTGCGAGAGGGAGGAAAGCCTTCTTTAGAAGCTCAGAGAAGAAGCGGATCAGAGGGAGGAGGTTGAGAGGAAGAATGGGGATCAGAGAAGAAAAAGATATAGTGGATAGGCAGAAGATGGATCGATAGAGGCTTACATGGGGAGGTGAGAACTGATCGAAGGATGAAGGCATGCGTAATGGAAAATGTAGGTAAAGAAATTCAAAACATAAACAGATTAGCAGAATGGAATCGAGAATCAACTGCGACACAATAATTTAAATAAGAAAAGGGAATCACAATAAAACTATGAAATAAAAAAAAAAAAACCTGAGTCAGAACCCAGATCTTCAAAATAAAAGATACAAGGAAAATGTGAGTTTGAAAACTCGAATTTTTAACGCAACGATTGGTCCAATACGACCATTGGATCCACAAGCAAGTCCGAGTTGAAACTCAAAACTTCAAAAATGAAAGAACAAAAGAGGAAAAACCTGAGTTAGAACCCGGATCTTCAAAATAAAAGATAAAATGAAAACCCGAGTTTTAAAACTCGAATTTTCAATGCAACGATTGGTCCAATGCTCGCATTGGATCCAAAAGGAAGCCCGAGTCGGAACTCAAAACTTCAAAAATGGAAGAATAAAAGAGGAAAACCTGAGTTGGAACCCGGATCTTCAAAATAAAAGATAAAAAGAAAATCCAAGTTTGAAAACTAGAATTTTCAACGCAACGATTGGTCCAATACGACCATTGGATCCACAAGCAAGTCCGAGTCGAAACTCAAAACTTCAAAAATGAAAGAACAAAAGAGGAAAAACCTGAGTTAGAACCCGGATCTTCAAAATAAAAGATAAAAAGAAAATCCAAGTTTGAAAACTAGAATTTTCAACGCAACGATTGGTCCAATACGAGCATTGGATCAAAAAGGAAGCCCGAGTCGAAAATCGAAACTTCAAAAATGGAAGAATAAAAGAGGAAAACCTGAGTCAGAACCCAGATCTTCAAAATAAAAGATAAAAGGAAAATTTGAGTTTGAAAACTCGATTTTTCAATGCAACGATTGTTTCAATACGAGTGTTGGATCCAAAAAGAAGCCCGAGTCGGAACTCGAAACTTCAAAAATGGAAGAATAAAAGGGGAAAACCTGAGTCGGAACCCGGATCTTCAAAATGGATTTGGATCGAAGATTTTGAGAAAAAATATTGATTTTAGAGTTTGAATCGAAATTGGATCCAGATAAAACCTCTAAAAGAATACAAAGAAGTGATTTTTTGATTTTTTCTTTTTAAAAAATAAGAAGATCCGGGCTCAAAATTAGATCCGGATATCAGATCTGGGTCCAAGATTGGGTCAGATATGGAAATTGAATCTGAATTCCAGAGAATCAGAGAAATAAATGGAAATTTATCAGAGATTAACCCAATTTATTCAGAAGATAAAGGTCAAGGGAAAAAAGGGATTTTTTAGATTTTTTGGAAAATTTGGGGTGTTCACAAATGCCCCTCTTTGCTGCTAAGCTGGTTGAAAGCCGAGCTTAGTGGCAAAGAAAACACATCAAATTTTTTCTAAAAAAAATGCCCCAGTCAGAAAGTCTGAACTGGGTGTGAAAGAATTGCTTTGTAGAACATTATTCTCAGGTTTAGCACTTTATCCTGAATGACTTGGAAAGAGACAAAAATTCTTAAGAATGAAATGATTGGATAAAAAAAGGCAATGAAGAAATTGTGATGGGACTTTCGAATGAAGATCCCAAAATTGTGAAAAAGGAGATTTTTTTGAAGAAGTCTCATGGCTGAGACAAAATAAACTTTTTGCAAAAGTCTCAGGTTTAGCCCTTAACCTGGATGGGACGAAGATTTTTCAAAAAAATGAATTTCAGGTTTAACCCTTACCTGAATGGAGAATGAAATATATTGAAAATCACGATGGGACATTGTTGAAAAATACCTTGTGAAACGAGGTTCATGAATCCTTGCTTGAATGGATATATAAAGCATGGATTCCTTGATGGAGAAAACCATGATGGGACTGGAAGAAAATACCTCATCAGAATGGGGCAACTCTCTTTTAAAAAAAAGTAAACAACGCTAGGTTGCATCAAAATAGATATTGATTCAAATGCTTGAACTGTGCACATATGTGTGAAAGATATTCCCTCTTTTTACCTAGAGTATTTCCTCCAAAATGAGGTTAACTTCTCGAATTCTAGAGTCAGATTCAAATTTTTATGCTGTTGAGTTTCTTCAAGGAAGTTATCTATTTCCTTGATATAAACAGAGAAGAAATACTCTTAATTTCATAAACGCAATAAGTGAAAAGATATTGATGAAAGGATTTTGCATAAGAAAAGATGATTTCTAGCAATTTTGGCAGTTTGATATCTGGGGGTTTTCCCATGATGATCTTTTTGCACTCTTTTTGAGACATTGAGCTTTCTGGGGTTTTTGGCGAGAAGTTTATTACATCATCCTTCATTTTAGAGATATCCTCACTTTTCTTTTTTTTGGGAAGGGTACGTCATAAACTCCTTCAACTTGAAGATGCTCTGATCCTTTCTTGATGATAGTAGAAATCAAATATATTTTAGGGTTTGTCGAGAGGTTCGTCACATCCGCTTTCAACTTGGCGGTGATCTGAACTTTCTCTGGAAGGATCCGTCACAAACTCTTTCATCTCGGAGATGATCTAAATCTTTTTTGGCCCCGAGGGTCTAACTCATCCACCAGTCTTCAACTTGACGATGATTGAGAGATCCCTTTTGCATATATTTAATTGCAGCTTAAATGATTGAGGAGATATGGATTAAGTGGATTCTTTTTATCGCTCAGGATATTTTCACTGCCTGATTGCCAGAAAATCATCTTTAAACATGCACCATAACTATGATCAATATCAATTCACTTCTAGCTTTTCAACATCATTGAATATTTCTTTCGCTAATCATACTAAGGATATTTCTTACGTCCTTTTGGTTGATCAACAAAGAAAAGATTTGAATTTTATCCTTTTTCGCAAAAAGCTTTACCCTTTTGAAAAGAATACTAGAAGTAAACTGAGGTGATTCTTTTGTGCAGTAAAATATTGGAATCAACAAATGTTTTTAGCAAATTGGAAAAGTTTTCGAAAATCTTTTGTGAAATAATCACTCAATATAGATTTTGACAGGACCTTGGGTTAAGCATTTTGATTTTGGCAATCTCGATCAGTAAAACTACATTTTACGGGACCAATTGGAAATTGGGTTTGGTAAAGAATTTTGATAAAGGAATTTGGTAAAGGACCAGTGTTAAACTGGAGTTTGGGAAGGATTTCAATAAAGGATTTTGGTAAAGGACCAGTATTAAACAGGAGTTTGGGAAGGATTTTGGTAAAGGGTCAGTGCTAAACTGGGTTTGGAAGGACCAATTTTAAAAAACTGGATTTTTGAAGGACCAATTTGAGAAATTGAAATTCGAAGGACCAGCGTAAAAACTAAAATTTGAAGGACCAATTTGAGAAATTGGAATTTGAAGGACTTGTGTAAAAACTGGATTTTGAAGCACCAGTGTAAAAACTGGAATTTAAAGGACCAATGTAAAAATTGGACTTTGAAGGACTAGTGTAAAAACTGGGATTTGAAGGACCAATTTGAGAAAATTGGAATTTGAAGGATCAATGTAAAAACTGGAATTTGAAGGACCAGTGTAAAGAGTGGAATTTGAAGGACCAATTTGAGAAATTGGAATTTTGAAGGACCAGTGTAAAAACTGGAATTTTGAAGAACCAGTGTAAAAACTGGAATTTGAAGGACCAATTCGAGAAAATTGGAATTTTTGAAGGACCAATGTAAGCATTGGAATTTTGAAGGACCAGTAAAAACTGAAATTTGAAGGACCAATTTGAAAAAATGGGAATTTTGAAGGACCAATGTAAACATTAGAATTTTGAAGGATCAGTATAAAAACTAGAATTTGGAGGACCAATTTGAGAAAATTGGAATTTTGAAGGACCAATGTAAGCATTGGAATTTTGAAGGACCAGTGTAAAAACTGAAATTTGAAGGACCAATGTAAAAACTGGATTTTGAAGGACCAATATAAAAATTGGAATTTGAAGGACCAGTGTAAAAACTGGAATTTTTGAAGACCAATTTGAGAAAATTGGAATTTGAAGGACCAGTGTAAAAACTGGAATTTGAAGGACCAATTTGAGACATTAGAATTTGAAGGACCAGTGTAAAAACAAGAATTTGAAGAACCAATTTGAGAAATTAGAATTTGAAGGACCAATGTAAAAACTGGAATTTAAAGGACCAATTTGAGAAATTGGAATTTGAAGGACCAGTGTCAAAACTGGAATTTTTGAAGGACCAATTTGAGAAAATTGGAATTTGAAGGACCAGTGTAGAAACTGCAATTTGAAGGACCAATTTGAGAAAATTGGAATTTGAAGGACCAGTGTAAAAACTGAAATTTGAAGGACCAGTGTAGAAACTGGAATTTGAAGGACTAGTGTAGAAACTGGAATTTGAAGGACCAATTTGAGAAATTGGAATTTGAAGGACCAGTGTAAAAATTGGAATTTTTGAAGGACGAATTCGAGAAAAATTGGAATTTAAAGGACCAGTGTAAAAACTAGAATTTAAAGGACGAATTTGAAAAATTGGAATTTTGAAGGACCAGTGTAAAAATTGGAATTTTGAAGAACTAGTGTAAAAACTAGAATTTGAAGGACCAATGTAAGAATTGGAATTTTGAAGGACCAGTGTAAAAACTGAAATTTGAAGGACCAATTTGAGAAAATTGGAATTTTGAAGGACCAATGTAAACATTGGAATTTTGAAGGACCAGTGTAAAAACTGGAATATGGAGGACCAATTTAAGAAAATTGGAATTTTGAAGGACCAATGTAAGCATTGGAATTTTGAAGGACTAGTGTAAAAACTGGAATTTGAAGGACCAATTTGAGAAAATTAAAATTTTTGAAGGATCAGTGTAAAACTAAAATTTGAAGGACCAGTGTAAAAACTAGAATTTTTGAAGGACCAATTTGAGAAAATTGAAATTTGAAGGACCAGTGTAAAAACTGAAATTTGAAGGACTAATTTGAGAAATTGGAATTTGAAGGACCACTGTAAAAACTGGAATTTGAAGGACCAATTTAAGAAATTGGAATTTGAAGGACCAATATAAAAATTGGAATTTTTGAAGGACCAATTTGAGAAAATTGGAATTTGAAGGACCAATGTAGAAACTTGAATTTGAAGGACCAATTTGAGAAAATTGGAATTTGAAGGACCATTGTAAAAATTGAAATTTGAAGGGCCAGTGTAGAAACTGCAATTTGAAGGACCAATTTGAGAAAATTGGAATTTGAAGGACCAGTGTAAAAACTGGAATTTGAAGGACCAGTGTAAAAACTGGAATTTTGGATGGACCAATTTGACAAAAATTGAAATTTGAAGGACTAGTGTAAAAACTGGAATTTGAAAGACCAATTTGAGAAAATGGAATTTGAAGGACCAGCGTAAAAACTAGAATTTGAAGGACCAATTTGAGAAATTGGAATTTTGAAGGACCAGTGTGAGACTGGATGTGGAAGGACCAACGTGAGAATTGGATTTGGTGAAGGACCAGTGTTAGATTGGATTTGGAAGGACCATTATAGAAGGCTATGTTGCTTCTATAAATGGTTTCAGGATTATCCCTTATCCTGAATGGGAAGCTCAGGTTTATCCCTTAACCTGAAGGAGAAAAGAAAATACCTCAACGAACAAGGTTCATGTTTATCCCTTAACCTAAGAGGGAGTAAAAACCCGAGTCAGAACCTAGATCTTCATCAGAAGGATAGTCCAACTCGAGCATTGGATCTGAGAGGGCAGTCTGAGTTGTTACCCGAAACTCCAACAAAAGGGATTTAAAAGGCAAACCCAAGTTTGGAACTTGAGTTTTCAACGAAATTATTGGTCCAACACAAGCATTGGATCCAAAAGGAAGTCCGAGTCAGAACTCGAAACTTCAGAAAATAGAAGATAAAGGAAAAACCTGAGTCCAGAACTCAAATTTTCAAAGTGAAATTTTGGTCCAATACAAGCATTGGATCCAAGAGGAAGTCTGAGTCGGAACCCGAAACTTTAAAATAAAAGAGGAAAAACTCGAGTTTAGAAACTCGAATTTTTAAAGTAACGATTGTTTCCAACATGAACATTGGATCCAAAAGGAAGTCCGAGTCGGAACCCGAAACTTCAAACGAGAGATAAAAGAGAAAAACTCGAGTTGGAAGCCAGATCTTAAAAATAAAAGATAAAATGGAAAACTCGAATCTTCAAAGCAATGATTGGTTCCAACACGAGCGTTGGATCTAAAAGGAAGTCCGAGTCGGAACCCGGAACTTCAAACAAAATATAAACGGGAAAAACCCGAGTCGGAACCCAGATCTTTAAAAATAAAGATAAAATGGAAAACCCGAGTTTGAAAACTCGAATCTTCAAAGCAACGATTGGTTCCAACACGAGCGTTGGATTTAAAAGGAAGTCTGAGTCGGAACCGAGAACTTTAAACGAAATATAAAAGGGAAAAAACCAAGTCGAAACCCGAATCTTAAAAATAAAAGATAAAATGGAAAACCCGAGTTTGAAAACTTGAATTTTCAAAGCAACGATTGGTTCCAACATGAGCGTTGGATCCAAAAGAAAATCTAAGTCGGAATCCGGAACTTCAAACGAAATATGAAAGGGAAAAACCTGAGTTGGAACCCAGATCTTAAAAATAAAAGATAAAATGGAAAACCCGAGTTTGAAAACTCGAATCTTCAAAGCAACGATTGGTTTCAACACGAGCATTGGATCCAAAAGGAAGTCCGAGTCAGAACCTGAAACTTTAAACGAAATATAAAAGGGAAAAACCCGAGTCGGAACTCGGATCTTAAAAAGAAAAGAAAATAAAAAACAAAAACCTGAGTCAGAACTCAGATGGGAAAGAAAATAACTCTAACCCGGAAGTCGGATTTCGGAGGGATCGACAAAAGTTATGAATTGACTCTGACAATCATGGAGAATATGAGAGATTTATTCAAAATTCTTTTCCCAAGATGGTCTAAGATTTGAATTATTTATAATGGCTTAAGGATTATCCCTTATCTTGAAGGAGAGACAAAATCGACAAAATTGATAAAAAGTTGATAGAGAATCAAAGGAATTGATAAAAATTGATAAAGAATCAATAAAAATTGAAGAATAGAATTTTTGATTAAGAATTGACAAAAGTTGATGAAGATTGGTACAATTGGCGGAGAATTGATGATGCTTGAAAGACGATGAAAGACTTCAGGATTATCCCTTATCCTGAAGGAAGAAGGACTTCGTAGGATGAGGTTCAGGTTTATCCCTTAACCTAAAAGGAAATACCTCGGAGAACGAGGTTCAAGTTTATCCCTTAACCTGAAACGGGAAGAAGAATAAAGATTGTCAAAAATTAATAAAATTGATGAAAAAACGATAAAATTGATAAAAATTGATAAAGAATCAATAAAATTGATAAAAATTGACAAAGAATAAAAATTGATAAAGAATGACGAAAGTCTGGCGAAAATTGATAAAATTGATGAAAAAATTGATGATGCTTGAAAGTCGATGAAAGACTTCAGGATTATCCCTTATCCTGAAGGAAGAAGGACCTCGCGAGACGAGGTTCAGGTTTATCCCTTAACCTGAAAGGGAAATACTTCAGATGACGAGGTTCAGGTTTATCCCTTAATCTGAAGGGGGAAAAGAATACCTCAAAGGATGAGGTTCAGGTTTATCCCTTAACCTGTAAGAGAAAAAGAATACCTCGAAGGACGCGGTTTAGGTTTATCCCTTAACCTGAAAGGAAAAAAGAATACCTCGAAGGACGAGGATCAGGTTTATCCCTTAACCTGAAAGGGAAAAAGAATACCTCGAAAGACGAGGTTTAGGTTTATCCCTTAACCTGAAAGGGGGATTGAAAATAATAAAGATTGATAAAAATTGATAGAATTGAAAAATCAATAAAATTGATAAAAATTAATAAAGATGAATAAAATTTAATAAAACTAATAAAGATTGATAAAAATTGATGAAAAAGAATTTGTTTGATCTTGCCTGCAAACAGGTCTTCGGAAAAATGAATTTTCATAAAATAAAAACAAATGCCCCAGTATAACTGGGAAGGAAGAATAATATTTGAAGAAGACTATTTGAGAAAAATAAGAGAACTCAAAAATGGGATATTTAGAAAAAGAATTTTTGAAGAAATTTTGATAAAAGAAGGAATCAGGTTGACAAAAAAAAATGATATCCCATTACCAGGGATTGGGTCGTCACAGAAAATTAAGACAATCGCATTGTTTCTCTGTGAGAAAGAATAAACAATTTAGAATATAAACAAATGTCATTTTGAAAAGGACATCTCTTGACGAAAGAGATTTTATTGCAAAAAAGGCAAAGAATAGAGTCAGAAGATACATTTGAAAGATTAAAAAGAAAAAGTTTGAAAATAGATGACAAGATTTGAAATTTGAAAAATTACAGGCAGGATAAAAAAAGAATTGAAGAAATCAGAAGAAGAAAAGAAAAATACACCTGGGTTTTGAAAATAAATAGGAAATTTTGAATAATATACCCAGGGTCTTTGGAAAATATAAAGAAATATAATAAATAAATATCACAGAATCACAGATGTACAAACAAGGATGTACAAACAACTCTCCCTAAAAGCTGACTCTAAATGCAATATTTGAAATGACTTGTAGGACCTTAGTCCTAACTCTAGGGTTCAGATCATCTGATTCCAATCAAGGTATGCCGATATACTCAAGCCGAAGCTTGAAGTACATGGCATAGAAATATTTCTCCGGTTCTAAGGTAATGGCTTCCCAACATCCTTAAGCACCTACTGATATACTTCAGACTATGGCCCTTAAGTACGTGGTAGGGGGGCGTTAACCCAAATAAGTGGTCTAGTTGTGAGGCTCTCTCCCGAACTATGGTTCAGTGAGACAACCCAGCAATGTGAAGACCGAGACAATATAGGCAGAGACGTTTTTGGAAACATGTTCAACATGCAATAAACTAGATGTTTCTAATGCAAGTCCTAAAAGAGATAGAATTTTGAAATAATAAAGAAGCATACACTTGCATACATTGTTTGCATTCAATCCCTAAATTGAGGAGAGTTGTATTTCAGACCTAAGTCTAAGTGGGCATGCAATAATTTCCTCAATATGGTCCTACCAAACCATACTTAAATCCTATATGCATTATGTCAGCTAGGACAGAGTCTAGGCTCCTAAGGTTTGCATGGAAATAAAGCTGACATTTGTAGAATAAAGACTTAGACAATATCAAAGCAAAGCAAAGCAAAAAATTTGACCGGACGAAGACGAGTCCCATCACAGTCGCCACTGCTGTGATCATTGCAAAATTTTTTCTCTTGGTTCCCTCTTTTCCTTCTCTTTCCCTTTCTAGCCTCTAGTCCCTTTTTTGAAGGAGAATAAAAGATAGAAAAGAAGAAAGAATGAGAAAAGAAAGAAGAGAGAGGAACTCTTTTGCAAATGTCTCACTTGACCTTAATTTTGAAAATATTTTGAAATTACTGACCTCCGTATTTTGAAAATTTGCGAGAAAATGGAGAGACGGGATTCGCTCATCGATACGAGGTTCAATCGTTCCTGACGCCTTTACTAGGGGTAATTTAACCAAGGATCGAACTTATGCCTTTGCTTTGCCTAAATATTGTCTGAGAATTTATTCTAAGTCTAAGAATGCACAAAGAATATGCTTGTGAAATGCAAATGCAGAGATGTATGCTTTTGAGAATAATTCAGAAGTTTTGGATTTTCCAAGTGATAAAAAATGTCTTTGAAGAAATGGTTTTTGAAAGTAAAGATTGACTTGGAAAAGTTAGATTTTGAATCTAACTTAGGAACTTGAAATAGATCTTGAAGAAGAAACTTGAAGTTCTAAGCCTTGGAATAATCAGAGATTTTTGAAAATAGACCTTGAATTAAAGAAATGAAGAGAAAAAGAGTTTTGGAACTGAGGTAGGGTTTTGAAGTAAAAATGAATTTTCAAAGTCAGATTGAACCTTGAATTTTGATTCTCAAAAATTGATTTTGAAAAGAAATTTCAATCTTGAGCTTAAATTCAAAACAGGGATTGAATTTGGAATTTGGAATTTGGAATTTGGAATTTGTAATTTGTAATTTGTAATTTGTAATTTGTAATTTGTAATTTGTAATTTGTAATTTGTAATTTGTAATTTGTAATTTGTAATTTGTAATTTGTAATTTGTAATTGAAATCCAGATGAAATTTGAAAATAAAATTGGATTCGAGAAATCCAGATGAAATTTGAATTTGGAATTGAAAATCAAGATGGGTTTTGAAAATGGAATTGAATTCTGGATTTAAATTTTGAAATCAGAATGGAATTTGAAAATAGAATGGATTTTGGAAATTCAGATGGAACTTGGAATTGGATTTGAGAAATCCAAATGGAATTCGAAGATAGAATTGGATTTTGGAAATCCAGATGAAACTTGGAATCGGATATGAGAAATCGATTTTGAAATTTGCTTTAAAATTTAGAGGAAATCGATCTTGGGGATTTAGAATCATCCTTATGACTTTGAAAAGGTGAATTTGAATTTTGAGAATCAAACTCAAACTTAGATAGAACTTTGAGATCTTGGAATTTAAAATGGAGAATAAACTTGATTTTAAACTTGAAATCAGGAGATGAATCCGAAATTTCAAAGTTGAATTGAACTTCAAAATTTGATTTGGAATATTGAATTGAATTTAAAATTGAATCCTGATCCTGTAAATGAATTTGGAATTTCAAAGTTGAATTGAACTTTGAAATTTTATTTAGAAATTGAATTTTGAATCTAGAAATGAATTTGAAATTTCAAAGTTGAATTGAACTTTGAAATTGGGATATTGAAGTCTGAACAAGATAAAATTGAAAATAGAAAGATGAGTTTGAATTTACAGATAATAATTGAGGATTGATTTGAGAAATGAAGAAGATATTTGAAGAATTATCTCAAAATTACTTGGGTTTTTGAAGAAAATTTGAAATAATTTGTAAATATGATGTAATTCTATCTTAAATGATGAAATGAATTAAAGAACTTGAAAATTGGATAATGAAAAGCATATTTCATTCTTTAGGAGAATTAAAATAAGATTAAAGATATAATACCTTCCTGACTATGGTCATAGATGTATTATAAAATTAATCTATATTTAAATTCAGATAAAGAATAAAATACATTTTGGTGCCTCTATAGAGTTTGGAAATGAAATTAACTTTCAATATATCCTGACTATGGCCATTGATATATATGTTAAGTTAATTTACAGGTCAAACTCTGATAAAGGAAAAAAACTTTTAGAAAATATATTGATTTTCAAAAGAAGACCCGGTGTGGATCCAATGTTATTCTATAAAAGATAAAAATCCTAAGTATTGTTCACATTTTGACTATGGCCATAAATGCAAATCATCTACTTAGGATTAATTACCTCTTATTAGAATTGTGCACGTGCCATTCGTGTCTCACCATGGTGGATTTTTGAGAAATAAGATAAAAATGAGATGAAACACATGGTTTATAGAATCTACATGCTCATGCATTCTACTCTAAGATGGGAAATGTAAAGTTCTCATTAAGATCTAGCTATTACAACCTTTGAACTGAAATTAAAATCCTAATCTAAAAAGAGAAAATAGCACTTTTCCACATATTTCCTGCAAAACAGGGTTAGCATGAGATAAAATATGAAATAGGAAAAGAAATTAAAAGGCTATACCGAGGCTAGAATGCATATGATGATTTTTAAGTACAATGCATAAACTAGTGAGGAGATGTATCTATATTACCTAAATGAAATGCACGAGCTAACAGGAAAATGCACGGGTAATACTTAAGCATTATGCCTAAATCGATTGGAAGATGCAAATATGACACCTATGTGTCATATATAAACTAATGAGAGAATGCACGCATGGTATTTATATGCTATGCACAAGTTTGGTGGGGAAAATGCATATATGTGCTTGCCTAATCTAAATGAAGAATGTGTGTGATTATGCCTAGACAATGCATTAAATGCCATATCTATGTCATTGAAAATATGCATGGAGATATAGAAAACACAAATTTATACGAACATGGAATGCATGAACAGAATTAACATGTATATAGATTTGAGTCATGATGAAAATATACAGCAGTATGGGATACATGAATGCAAGGGCAAAATGCATATGGGTGTTGAGGATGTAGTGTTCAATGTTATTTTGGGAAATGAGGGTGGTGTTGTGATTGGATACAACAAATAGTATGTAAGTGCATACAGGTGCAGATGAATAGTGACTTTTGCAGAAAATAAGTGTGTGCGAATCAAGTAGATAGTATTCAGCATGAATGATTCTGGAAATTATAGTAAATGGGAACAGTGGCAGTGGAATGTAGTAAGCAGGGGATGTATGCAGTGAATACAACAAGGTGGGTACAACAATGCACAAGTATAAGATGCAAAGTGAAGATACAAGAAAAGTGGTAGGGCTGTGCATCTGCAAAAGTTCAAAAAACTGAACAGATAATATGTGCAAAGGAATTTCTTGAGCTAAAAAAAAGAGAGCATGTATGCAGGACATGCTGAGACATAAGGTCTGAAACAACATTGAGCTGGGATGTCTCCCATTTGAAATTTCAGCATTATTAAAATTCATCTGATGCACTGAATCTCTATTGGTGCTTCTGGATAAACCTCATACATACAACAGAGAATGTTACCTTCTTGATCTGCTACTCCAGCTTTTCTATTAGCTTGCTGCTGACGGATTCATTTGTGGAATAGTAGGGAAAAACTTTTAACGCATCAAAAGTTTCAACTTTTCTTTCGGAGGACTTGATTTTCTGATTTAACATCAAATGGAAAGAAAAGACTTTCTATTGTTTGAGAAACAACACTACGTCTCTGTTAGCAGGAAGATATGCATTGCAACTAGAGGGGTATATATAATACAACATGGATCCCGCAGACTCTTGGACAGTTCAACCACCATGCAGATCATTTGAACCAAATAAACACTAACAAATAAAATGCAATGAGATAATGCACAGGGTATAAAATCAAGATAATGCAAAGACAAGATAAACTAGCAGGATAATGTATACATCTAACGAATAAAGAAAATATTTAGCAGCAGGATATATAATCAAAACACTGGTACATGGAGAGTCCCTCAAACTCAAGATTCAAAATGGTTATGACTCTAGGGCAGAGGGGAAGGGCCTGTGCATTGGCTGGTGGATACATTGCTGTAAAAGAGGCTTCAGATATAATGCTGGGGGTGTTGGAAATCCAAGCATACGCTGTTTGTGAGGTAATTGAGCTAGTGAGACCTGTCTTAAGAGATAAGTTCCATCCTCTATTCGGATATACTTTGGTTTCATTGGGGAATCTAGATTTATGTTAGGCAATACTGAGATGATGCTTGTGTTGTGTGGTAGGCTGCAGGGGGGGGGGGGGGGGGTAGAATAAAGGACGCAGCAAGGGGCTGTTGTAAGTAGTGCAAATGGCTACTGCGACGGCAATTATCATTACAGATATGGCTGTAGAGGTGAGTATGGCAGGTGATGGATCAGTATTAACCTTTATACATGTTAATATCTGAATGCAATGGTCATGTATGCTAAGGATCAATTGATATACAGGGGTCAGTGAAAACATCACAAAACACATATGAAAAGTTCAAGCAATAGATAAGATGAGTAAAGGGCTCGCACCTAACCACCACAACCTGAATAGCAGCTTAGCCCCTGCAAAAAGGTTTAGTCAGATTGATAGCATAATGAATTGAGTCTGAATAGTGCATAGTATCTTCATGGGTTGGAAGGGATATGTTGTAAGTTAATGAATGAACATGTTGTGGCTTTGGTGAAGATTGGCTGAAATGTACCACAAATAGGTGGGGAGTTAGTGAATTTCGCAACAATGAAGGATGCAGCAAGATATGTGATGTCTATTTGCAATCGTTGTAATTTTTGAAAAGATTTTTATATGTAAAACATGTGAAAATCTGACATCAAATAATAAAAACCGTTTCTCACTAGTGGATGAGACCGGGTCGAACTCAGAGAACGAGAATATTTCGTATCCAAACAATTAATTAAACTAATTCTTTATTGCCAAATTGTAAAATGTAAAATATGCGAGAAGAGTAAGAACAACTAATTATTACAACAAATGAATACCCTTCGCAGAGGGCGTAAAAAGCAATATTTACAACCCAGAATTAAATTCCTAATTCTAAACTAAAAACAAACTTCTACTCTTGTGCTTCCGTGTCGCATATGCGCTTCAGCTTCACTTCTGTGTTGTCCTGCACAAGTCAAAAGAACACGAACAGTACACGAGATAGAAGTAGAAATTATACTAAACTAACTAAATGCTAAAATATGAACGAAATTATGCAAGAAATCTAAATGACTAATTACACTTGAAAATGAATTCTAATTAAATCTAACTAACTAATTACTAATTACTAATTACTAATTACTAACTAGTTAAACCAAACTTATTTTACTTAACTAACACTAACTAAGGCTTCAAGTAACTCAATTAACAACTAACACTTGGTTAACAAACAACAAAACTGGAAATGGGATATTGAAAAACACAGGAAATTAGTGATTTGACAAGAAAACAAGAAAATGAACTGCAAAACAGGATGTAAAACAAGAATTTAATTGAATGAAGAAGACAAGAAATCAATGTATTAAAAAAAAAACAGGAAAAATGAAAGTAAAACAGAAAGTAAATGTAATACAAGAAAAACAGTAAATGAATGTATTAAAAAAACTAGAAAAATGAAATGTAAAAACAGGAAATGAAGGAAATAATAAAAACTGGAAATCAAGAGATAAAGAAAATAGGAAATTTCAAAATTACGAAAAATTAACAGAATATTGAAAAACTTGATTTTTAAAAAGACAGGAAAAAGAATGAAAGAAAAAAATAGGAAATGAAAGATAAAAACAGGAAAATGAAAAAAAATTAAAAACAGGAAATACATGTAATGAAAGATAGGAAACCTAGCAAAATAAAAAAAAACTGAATTCAGGAGGTGAAAAACAGGGAATTACTGAATAAAAAATGGAAAAAAACTGAATGTAAAAGAAGACACTAAAATTTGCAGAAAACAGGAGAATCAATGTTAAATAGGAACTAACTGTAATGTAAAAAAAAATTGAAAAATGTAACAAAACAGGAAAACTGAGATCTAATTCAGTAAGAAATCAGGAAATAAAAAAAACAAACATTACAATTGAGATGAAATGTATACTAAAACACGAAATCCGAAAATGACGGAATTGAAAATAGCCTATGAGAAAAAAACAACAGGAAATCAAACGATGAACAACAATAGATAAAACAAAATTAGGAAATACGATGCTATAAAAACAACACACAACACATTAAGGAAAGAATAAAAAATTGCAGGAAATTTTGATAGAACTGAGAATTAGATGCATAAACATAGGAATTCAGATGCGTAACAGGAGTTTGATCGATGCATAGGAACTTACAAAAATGAATAAAACAAAAATTAAATGATCAAAACAGATGCAATGAAATTTAAGAGGCATACAGGGAAATCAAGAAATAAAAACAAGAAATGAAGAATCAAAGAATGAATAAAACCAGAAGATGAAAAAAAAATAGGACGAAACGGGAAATCGCTGGATGCAGATGCAGGAAATCACAGAATGAAAGAAAATAATGCAGGAATTGAGAAAAAAAATAGGAAATTAAAATGAATCTAACAGGATAACCGAACTACAAATTTATTCCTGAATCTAAAACATGACGAAATCAAAGTTCGATTGACATTTATTTATTTTTATTTATTTATCTGAAACAAAAAAATAGGAACGATTGAAAGAAACGAAGAAGAAGATGAATGTAGAAGAAGAAGAAGAATGATTATTGAGATATTTATCGTAAAGATGAGAGGGATTAGAAGAGAGGTGGCCTCCACCACTCACGCCGCTGCCGGACTCAGCGATCTCCACCGGATTGAGGAAGAAGAGAAGGAGGGAGAAGGGGAAGACAGGGAAAAGAGAGGGAAAAGAAGGGAAAGGGGAATCTGACGATGGAGAAGGGGGGAAAGAGAGAAACCAGAGGGGGAAAGGGAGAAACCAGAGGGGGAAAGGGGATCGGTTTTGGCAAAAATGGGGAGATGGCAGGGGAAAAATTCCCCTTTCTCAATTTTTAAAGAGGGCAAACCGGTTTAAACCAGTTTGTTATTTTTTAAAAAAAAATTAAAAACACTCGACAAACAAAAATTATTTGCAGAAAAACTCATTTGACTATTTTTTTCTTTTTAAAAAAAAATAACTACTCTAATATGTATCTTTAATAATTTTTTCTTCTTTTCTATAAAGAAAACTAACATTATTTTAGTAACAATATAAAACGTATACTAACTTGCAAAATAAAACAATTTTTCTTTATTTTCTCTATTTTTTTATTTTTTATTAAAATGCTCTATCCTAGCATATAGATGGGTTTTTTAATTGATTTTAATATGAAATCATGCATGTTTTTATGTAAAATGTACCTAAAATCTATACATGATCAAATACCCTCATGCTTATGTTTTGCTAGTCCTCGAGCAAACTAGACAAATGCATGAAATGAAAACTATCACCTAACTCACTTTCATAGGAATCACGGTTGCATTTAGCTCATGCAACAAGCCCTTTCAACCCCTGAGTTACCCCAGTGGACGAGTAAGGTCTCATGAGGGTTTGTAGTGATGCTACCCACAAACATCTATGTCATGTATGCATAATATTACACATCTTCACAAGTAGTAGGTAATTAAAGACTTTGTTTTCACAAAATATTTCTTGTTATTTCAAAATTAAAACATAATTAGAGTGTTTTATATACCACCACAGAAAAAGAATTTCTTTCACTTTTTTAAATATCATAATTATTTATGTTTTATTCTTAGAAAATCCAATAAAAACAAGTTATTATTTATTTATCCTCACTCATATGTTTTCTGCACAAGTTTTCTCAATCACACTTCTAAGCATTGAACTTTTTTTTTTCTTTTTAAGCTCTTTTCTTTTTTTCTTCTTTTTTTCTCTTTTTTTTTACACTGTTTCTTTTTGCGCATTCATTCTTCTCTTATAGCTTGCGTGTGGTATGCTTTTATGCCTTGTGCAATGTCAATATCTTCTATACTTTTTCAATGCATACCAAAAGATATCAACTAAGACATAAAAGTGACTTCCTTCATTCACCTTTATAACGTGAGAGTCAAACATTTCAACTTGTATCTGTTCTCAGCTACTTAGGATCACGAAGTTTTCCACTCTCCTTTTCGAAATGGAATTAAAAGTTTCAACTTGCATCTAAGTCCCATCTACTAAGGATTGTGAAATTATCCAAACAACCTAACGCATGCTCTTTTTTTACTTTTTGAGCTCATTTTTGCGCTTTTGTTCATTTTCTTAGTTTTTCAAACAGAAAACTGTTTATATTCATATTTGCAATTCAAAATAAACTCTAACATGTATCTATCATCATTTCTTCGAAATCCGCATAAACAACCATAATTTTTAGATCCATGTCAAAAAAAAAATCGTGGGGCTTAAAAATCCTCTAAAAACATTAGATTTGAAATAACATTCATATAAGTTCAAACTCTTTCTTTAAAAAACTACTTTTCATGAGAGATGTGTAAACATGTGCAAGAACGTAGACAAAAATATTCAAGGTGTGCAAACTACACCCTCCCCCATGCTTGAATGACACTGTCCCAGTGGCACTCCCCCATGCTTATATGAAACTAAGTGAATGCACATGAGACAAAATAAATGAGGGAAAAAAGTAGAAACAACTTGACATGAAATATAAATGCACGTTCTATGAAAGCAATGAATGCAATGTATACATGACATGACATGAAAAACTCATGAATAAAATGAAAAAGGAAAAACAAAATAAAATTTATAAATTGTACGGCAAATCTAATAATATACAAGATATGGGTTGCCTCCTATAAAGCGCTAAGTTTGACGTCCCCACTCAGACGGATCCCTGGAAAAAACCTTCATCGTCCATGAGATCAATGGACATGAAGTCAGGCTCAATCAGGCTCTATGAAGAAACGAGTGTCATCTGTGACACTGGGCACTGTGTTTCCATCCCTTCTACCTCTAAATGTAATATCATGACTCTGTAGACAAGAAAGATGAAGATTAGTCTCATCTGAGAGACTAGTCGGGAAATGAGAGTCTAGGACCGACCGACTATCAATGAATGCAACTTCAGACAAGTGGTGAATATGATCTGGCTTGACTTGGTCAAGCACCTTCTGCATCTGTACCTTTTGCTTACTAAAAGCAATCGGTGATCCTAAAGGCTGAGAAAACGGGGCTTTATATGAAGACTGTAACAACTGAGGGCGTTGCCCCTTCTACTGAGGTATAATGGGGATCGACTCGTCGGTGAAAATAATATGGGGCTCATGAGTCGATTCCTGAGTGGAGTGACACACCTTCCCATACTGACGGGATGTAGCAGATTTGACCTGCTCATGATGTGAATCGTTGGGATGCAGGTCAAAGGACATGGAATCCTCTCCCTTTGAGATGACAAC
This sequence comes from Nuphar pumila, assembly GCF_984573655.1. Classification (NCBI taxonomy): domain Eukaryota; kingdom Viridiplantae; phylum Streptophyta; class Magnoliopsida; order Nymphaeales; family Nymphaeaceae; genus Nuphar; species Nuphar pumila. The sequence goes on along the minus strand of NC_143258.1, from coordinate 33,348,646 downwards.
AGGCCTACTAGATGGGTTCCCCTCGCTTTGCCTACTAAAGGTCTCAACCAACTATCCCATTTGAGTCTCTAGCTTGGCTATTGACTGCGTATGGGAGCTCAAAACTTGTAATATCTTATCTTGGAAAGATTGACTAGGCGAAGGCTCATGAGAATGGGGTTGAGTATAAGCAGGTTGGGCTGGGGGATAACTCGATTGCTGAAATCTAGGCGCATAACCGCCTTGCCTGGGATGGCTCTGAGAAGGGTTAAGGGGTGGACTGATAAGGTGGTTTCGCCAACCTGAGTTATAAGTGGGTGCAAATGAATCATGCTCAGTCCTAGCGAAACCTTGGGCAGCATTCACCTGCTCCTGAACGAATTCAGGATATAGTGGTGCTGCCGGACACTCTAAAACACAGTGTGCAGGGCTAGCACAAAGCTCACACACTCTTTCTACTGGACTTCGCGAAGACTTGGTAGGAATTGATCTAACTTCCTAGTCAACCTTGGTATGCAAATCTAACTCAGACCCAACTTCGAAAATCCCTACTTTCCTAGAACCACTAGACACATATGTAGTCCTATCGAGCCGTGAAGACAAAGCATGATGCATCGTGTTTGCACTCAAGGTCTCAAATAGAGACCACGCCTCATCCTCACTCTTGAGCATAAAAGTGCCCCCACATGATGAATCAACCATTTTCCTGTTTTTCTTAGTCAGGCCATCGTAAAAATACTGCACCAGTTGCCAGTGAGGCACCTGGTGGTGGGGACACTTGCAGAGAAGATCTTTCATCCTCTCCCAAGTTTCATGAAATTGTTCTCCCTCAATCTATGAAAAACTGATGATGGCTTTACGAAACTGATTCGTCTTTCCAATTGTGAAGTACTTTTTAAGAAATTTGCGTTGCATTCCTTCCCAAGTGATATTTTGAACCGTATCAAGAGCCTTTAGCCAATGCTTGGCTTTATTTTTAAGGGAGAAAGAAAACAACGTTAACCTTAATGCGTCATCTCCAAAGTTGTTAATTCGCACAGTCGAGCAAATCTCGAGGAATTCATCAAGATGACGGTAGGGGTCTTCGTTGCTAAGGCCATAAAACGAAGGTAGCATTTGGATCACAATGGCCTTAATCTCAAAATGGTTCACTCTTATATCAGGTCTCGTGATGCAGAAGGCGGGAGTGTAAGTGTTGGGCATGAAGTACTCTTTAAGAGGACGAGTAATCTGCTGATTCTCATCCATGGTTGCAGATCTCTGGGCTCTCCGAATAAGGGACTCTGGGTCCTCAATCGGTTCTACCAGCTCGGGTTCAAGCGAGCTTCGCCCTTGCATACACCTCGAAGTAGACTGGTGTAGCACACGTCTTTGTTTTTGGGTTTTCTACCTAACTAACACACCAAGCGGTCAAACCACGCAAACCACAAAGCGAGTAAACTAAAAACAACAAAAACTAAACAAACACCACGCAGTTGCACATAACAGAGATTATGCAAAGAAAATATGAAATCTATGTGTACGGTACCAATCGTACACAGTCACCTCTAAGGGGATCCTAGTGGGTGGGCTGTGCAGAAAAGTAAGCTTGTCTCTACGATATGCACACACGTGGTTCTAATCCTAAATGCAAACAAACACTAGGCAATAAGTGAATACTAGTATTTCGCCGTTCCACGGCAACAACGCCAAAAATTTGATGTCTATTTGCAATCATTGTAATTTTTGAAAAGATTTTTATATGTAAAACATGTGAAAACCAGACATCAAATAATAAAAACCATTTCTCACTAGTGGATGAGACCAGGTCGAACTCAGGGAACGGGAATATTTCATATCCAAACAATCAATTAAACTAATTCTTTATTGCTGAATTGTAAAATGTAAAATATGCGAGAAGAGCAAGAACAACTAACTATTACAACAAATGAATACCCTTCGCAGAGGGCGTAAAAAGCAATATTTACAACCCAGAATTAAATTCCTAATTCTAAACTGAAAACAAACTTCTACTCTTGTGCTTTTGTGTCACGTATGCGCTGCAGCTCCACTTCTGTGCTGTCCTACATAAGTCAAAAGAACACGAGCAGTACACGAGATAAAAGTAGAAATTATACTAAACTAACTAAATGCTAAAATATGAAGGAAATTATGCAAGAAATCTAAATGACTAATTACACTTGAAAATGAATTCTAATTAAATCTAACTAACTAATTACTAATTACTAATTACTAATTACTAACTAGTTAAACCAAACTTATTTTACTTAACTAACACTAACTAAGGCTTCAAGTAACTCAATTAACAACTAACACTTGGTTAACAAACAACAAAACTGGAAATGGGATATTGAAAAACACAGGAAATTCGTGATTTGACAAGATGATCATGCATAATATTTGCATTTTATTAATCATTATTTATGCATGATCCGTGTTAAAAATCGCTCTAAAAACCCATTTTTATTGTTAGTTCTGAGAAATCGCATTGAATCAAATTTTAGCAGAAAATCGAGTTTTCAACGCTTTCTCTACGGTTTTAGTATTTTTATTAGATTTAGATTTTCTTAAGGGTAGTTTAGTTAGCTTAGGTTTGTATTAGCTAATTTGTAATTTTTAATTAGTTTGGGAAGTTTTCTTTTTAGACAATAAAATAGGTTTTACTAAAGTGGGTCTTTTTGAAAACTATTGAAAAGTGTGGGACTGGTTTTGAAAAATTTGCTTTACCCTAATTTAATATTATAAGTAGTCTTCTACAGCAGAAAAAAGAGGGTCTCTCACTTTGGAATTCACGCAGCCCACTTTGAAGCTCTCTCTCTCTCTCCCTCTCTCTCTCTCTCTCTCTCTCTCTCTCCACCAGCCAGTTCGTAGTCTCTTCTATTTTTCCAGCACACAAAAAGGCAACGTGTTGATTTCATGGGGAGAGACCACTCTCTTCGCAACCACTCCAGCCGGGCCACTCGGGAAGCGCTGGGACGTGCGAGAGAAGCGATTTTGACCCTCAGAAAGGTCCTCAGAGAGCCCTCAGAGAAGCAAAAGTGCAAGAAAACATACATTACTTCAAGAAGGGACAAGAAGACTCGAAGCACTGAAGCCTTTCTTTTCTTTTTAGATTAGGATTTTATTTTATTTTATTAATTGGGTCTGTAATAAAACCATTTATTTATTTTGTTTAAGCCCTCTGCGTAGGGCCGTACTCTTGTAGTTAATTATTTAATTAATTCTTTTTATTTTGGCAATAAAGAGTAGTTAGATTGTGTGTTTGAATACGAAGTATTTTCCGTTCCCTGAGATCGACCCGGACTCCACCACTTGTGCGAGCCGGTTTTTATATTTTTGGTGTCTGGCTTTCACTGGATTTTCATTAAAAATATTGTTTTAAAAAGGGTTTTCATAAAACTCACACCAAATTTTGGCGCCATTGCTAGGGAACGGCGAAATACTAGTATTCACTTTATTGCCTTGTGTTTGTTCTCGTATTTATAGGTTGTTAGTTTAATTCAGTTCTTTAATTAGGATTGTTTAGTTTGCTTTTCACATTTAGGCTTAGAACCACGTGTGTGCATACCGTAGAGACAAGCTTACTTTTCTGCACAGCTCACCCATTAGGATCCCCTTAGAAGTGACTGTGTACGATTGGTACCGTGCACATAGATTTCATTTTCGTAAATTCTCTACTGAGTGCAACTGCATGGTGCTTGTTTATTTCTTGTTTTCAGTAATTGTTTTTGTTACTCGCTTTGTGGTTTGGCCGCTAGCGCGTTAGTTAGGTAGAAAAACCCAATTTAGGACGGTTGCTGCACCGATCTACCCTTTGGTGCATGCACGGGCGACGTTCGCTTGAACCTGAGCTTGCCGAATTTGTTGAGGATCCCAAATCTTTCTTTAGGAGAGCCCATCAATCCAGCCCCATGGCTGAAGATCAGCAGTTGATCCGTCCTCTTAGGGAGTACTTCATGCCCAACACATACACTCCTGCCTCCTGCATCACAAGACCTGATGTGGGAGCGAACCATTTTGAAATCAAGGCCAGTGTCATCCAGATGTTACCCTCCTTTTATGGCCTTAGCAACAAAGACCCATACCGTCATCTCGACGAATTTCTCGAGATCTGCTCTACGGTGCGAATCAACAATTTTGGAGATGACGCGTTAAGGTTGACGTTATTCCCCTTCTCCCTTAAGGATAAAGCCAAGCATTGGCTGAAGGCCCTCGATACATTTCAAATTACCACTTGGGAACATATGCAAAGGGAGTTTTTAAAGAAATACTTCCCAATTGGTAAGACGAACCAGTATCGAAAAGTCATCACTAGCTTTTCACAGATCGAGGGAGAAATGTTTCATGAAACGTGGGAGAGGATGAAAGATCTTCTCCGCAAGTGTCCCCACCACCAGGTGCCCCGCTGGCAACAGTTGCAATATTTTTATGATGGTCTCACTGAGAAGAACCGTCAAATGGTTGACGCTGCCTGTGGGGGCACTTTTATGCTCAAAAGTGAAGATGAAGCATGGGCCCTTTTTGAGACCTTGAGCGAGAACTCCATGCACCATGCTTCTACTTCACGATCTGAGAGGGCCACACCTGTGCAAGATGGCGCGAAGAAGGCTGGTATATTCGAGATAGGGATGCACCTTGAGTTGCAAAACAAGGTTGACCAGCTGTCCCAGAAATTGGATCAGTTGTTGTCGGGTCCCTCTCCAGTCCTACAGGTGTGTGCGTTGTGTGCTAGCCCTGCACACCATGTTGTTGATTGCCCCGTTGCGCCACAGTACCCTGAGTTTGTCCAGGAGCAAGCTCAGATGGCGCAGAGTTTCGCTAGGCCCGCACCCAATCCATATTCCAGTACATATAACCCGGGCTGGCGGAACCATCCTAATTTTTCATGGAAAAATCCACAAGCCCAACCTCTCAACCCTTCCCAAAGCCAACCCAGGCAAGGCGGTTATGCGCCTGGATTTCAGAGAACTAGCTACCCTTTAGCTCAGCCTACTTATAATCAACCCCAGTCTCAGGAGCCTTCGTCCAGCCAGTCCTTTAAGGACAAGATGCTGCAAGCTTTCTCGGATATCAAGGCAAATCTGAGCTCCCATACACATTCTATTGCGAAGCTTGAGATGCAAATGGGACAACTCGCCGAGGCGCTTAGCAGGCGGAGTGAGGGGGCTTTACCTAGCCAACCGGTGGTGAACCCTAGGGGTAAGGAGCCGATGCATGGCCTGCACATGACAGATGCCCATCAAGAGCAGGCTCAAGCGGTAATCACCCTTAGGAATGGGAAGCAATACCAGGCGAGGGAGGCTGCAGAAGAAAGAGAGAGAACGAGTGAGAAGCAGCCTGTCCCCACCGTCCCACCTCAGGAAAGCGAGAGGGCTCTACCAGCTGAGCCTTCAAAGTCCTATATTCCCAAAGCCCCCTTTCCTGAGGCGTTAGAGAGGCCGAAGTCATTAGGCAAACATGGAGTGAATATGCAGGAGATGCTTGAGATATTCAAGCACGTTCAGATAAACCTCCCCTTGCTTGATGCCATTCAGCAAGTCCCTGCATACGCAAAGTTTCTAAAGGAGCTTTGTACGCAGAAAAGAAAGTTGAAGTCACAAGTACCGAAGAAGATATACTTGACTGAGCAGGTGAGTGCGGTGTTGCAGCACCAAACCCCACCAAAGCTTAAGGACCCAGGGACTCCAATTATTTCGTGTGTCATAGGAGACATCACTGTCGAGCGTGCATTGCTCGACCTTGGGGCAAGTGTCAATATCTTGCCGGGTTTCTTTTATGATAAATTTGGATTAAAGGAGATGAAGCCAACACCTATGACCCTGCAGCTTGCAGATAGATCAATCAAGGTCCCGCGAGGGATTTTGGAAGATGTTCTAGTCAAGGTAGAGGACTTCTACTTCCCTGTCGACTTCATCATTTTAGATATGGAGGGAGTTAATGATATGCGACAGACCCCCATCATTCTTGGACGCCCCTTTCTGGCCACTGCCAATGCGTGCATTAATTGTCGCACAGGCGCGATGGATGTCTCATTTGGCAACAGGAAGATGAGGCTGAACATTTTTCATGCGGCGATGGGACCTGCCGGCGATGAGGCTTCTTTCGAGGTTGACTTCATTCAGGACCTAGTAGAAGCAGAGCATACCTGGTTATTGAGTGATCCACCTCAAGAGGAGGTTGATGAATCACTCAAAGAAGATTGCCATGGGTCGATAGAGAGTCAGACAGGTGATCTGAGTTGGACATGGCACTTCGAGCCGCTTCCTGAATTGGCAGAAAAGCCAGCCCGACCATCCATAGAGAGTCTGCCTGAGCTTGAGTTGAAGCCCTTACCGGCCTCACTCAAGTATGCCTTCCTAGGCAAGGATCAGACTCTCCCCGTCATTATTTCCGCAGACTTGACTGACACACAGGAGTGTCAACTTTTACAGGTCTTGCACGAGCATAAAGAGGCAATTGGATGGTCGGTGGCAGATTTGAAGGGGATAGATCCCTCCTTTTGCATGCATCGGATTATCATGGATGAGGGGGCTAAACCCTCAAGAGAGGCGCAAAGGAGACTAAATCCCCATATGAAGGAGGTGGTAAAGAAGGAGGTAGTCAAATGGTTGGATGCAGGGATCATTTATCCCATCTCCGACAGTCAGTGGGTGAGCCCTACCCAGGTTGTCCCCAAGAAGTCTGGGCTCACTGTAGAGACGAATGAAAAAGGAGAAAGTGTCCCCATGAGGACTACCACAGGATGGCGAGTATGCATAGATTATAGAAAGTTGAACAGTGCAACTAGGAAGGATCACTTCCCTCTGCCGTTCATTGACCATATCTTGGAGAAACTCGCGGGCCAGCAGTATTTTTGTTTCCTGGATGGTTATTCAGGATACAACCAGGTGGCCGTTCATCCCGAAGACCAGGAGAAAACGACGTTCACCTGTCCATATGGCACTTTTGCTTATAGGAGAATGTCGTTCGGGCTCTGTAATGCCCCGACTACATTTCAGTTGTGCATGATGGCGATCTTCTCACATAAGATGGATGAAGTCCTGGAGATTTTCATGGACGATTTCTCGGTCTATGGCTCTTCATTTGACGATTGTCTCCAAAAGTTATCTCGTGTGCTTCAACGTTGTAGGGAGACAAATCTGATTCTTAGTTGGGAAAAGAGTCATTTCATGGTGAGACAAGGGATTGTTCTTGGACATATTGTGTCTGAGAAAGGAATCGAGGTTGATAAGGCCAAAGTGGAGACCATTGCTAGATTAGCTCCACCGACCTCTGTGTGGCAGGTGCGATCATTTCTAGGGCACGCAGGTTTTTATAGAAGGTTCATTAAGGACTTTAGCCAGATTTCTCGACCGTTGTGCAACCTGCTAACGAAAGATCAGTCGTTTGTGTTCGATGATGCCTGTCTGAAGGCATTCTTGGCCCTGAAGGAAGCTCTGACTACTGCTCCTATTCTTCGATCTCCTGAGTGGTCAGTGCCATTTGAGATTATGTGTGACGCGTCAGATTACGCGGTTGGAGCGATTCTCGGTCAGAAGATTGAGCGACGATCTCATGTGATTTATTATGCTAGTAGGACCCTCTCTGATGCGCAAATGCATTATACCACCACAGAGAAGGAATTACTAGTCGTAGTTTTTGCTCTTGAGAAGTTTCAATCATATTTGTTAGGCTCCAAGGTCATCATTTACTCAGATCATGCAGCATTGCGATATTTGATGAGTAAAAAGGATGCCAAACCGCGTCTTATTCGATGGATCCTTCTGTTACAAGAATTTGATCTCGAGATTCGAGATAAGAGTGGATGTGAGAATCTTGTAGTAGATCATTTATCCAGACTGACAGTGGAGACATCCACTGATCAGGGGCAGATTGATGATTCATTTTCGGATGAGCAACTCTTTCATGTCAAGCATTTGCCTTGGTTTGCGCATATAATCAACTTTTTGGTGACTGGAGAATACCCTGCGCACTGGAACCGCAATGAGAGAGATTGATTTTTCTCGCAGGTAAAGCACTATTTTTGGGATGAACCAGAGTTGTTTCGATTATGCCCAGATCAGATGATTCGGAGGTGTGTTCCTGAGAAGGAGTATGACTCCATTCTATCATTTTGTCATTCCTTGGCTTGTGGAGGCCATTTTTCTAGTCGAAAGACCGCCTCGAAGGTCCTCCAGTCAGGATTTTGGTGGCCGACACTGCATAGAGATGCCCATGATTTTTGTAGGAGGTGCTTACGCTGTCAGCAGACGGGACGCATCGCCAAGCGTGATATGATGCCCCTCCTTCCTATTTTGATTGTTGAGATTTTTGATGTGTGGGGCATTGATTTTATGGGTCCTTTCCCGCCTTCGTTCGGATTTATTTATATTCTAGTGGCGGTTGATTATGTCTCAAAATGGGTCGAGGCTGTGGCCACCCGAACCAATGATCATAAGGAGGTGCTTCGATTTATCAAGCACAACATTTTTAGTCGGTTCGGAGTCCCTAGAGCGATCATTAGTGATGGTGGTACGCACTTTCGTAATATACAAGTAGCTTCCTTACTTAGGAAATACTCGGTACATCATCGGATTGCCACACCGTACCACCCACAGACTAATGGCCAAGTCGAGGTCTCCAATAGGGAGATCAAGCGGATTCTTGAAAAAACAGTCCAGCCAGACCGCAAGGACTGGTCTCAGCACCTTGATGATGCCCTTTGGGCCTATAGGACTGCTTTCAAGACTCTGATTGGCATGTCCCCATACCGATTGGTTTTTGGGAAACCATGCCACCTTCCTGTTGAATTGGAGCATAGGGCATATTGGGCTATCAAGAAGTTCAATTTTGATATGGCCCAAGCTGGCGCTGAGAAGAAGTTGCAGTTGAGTGAGCTTGAGGAGTTGCGCAATGAAGCCTACGAGAGTGCCAAAATATACAAGGCTCGAACCAAGCATTTCCATGATCAACATATTGTGAGGAAGCAGTTCGAGCCTGGTCAAAAGGTGTGGCTTTATCATTCACGTCTCCATCTTTTTCCAGGGAAGCTGAAGTCCAGATGGGATGGACCATTCATAGTCCATAGAGTTTTTCCACATGGAGCGGTAGATCTTTTGGACCCTCGAACGGGTAGCATTTTCAAAGTTAATGGGCAGCGACTGAAGCCCTACATTTCTGATATGGTGGTGCAGCAAGACATTGAGGCTATTAACCTCGTGGATGCATGAGGGGGAGCACAGGTTTGTATGTTGTATTTTTAGTAGGATCTAGTAAATATCATAGATGGTTTTTCGTTATTTTGCTTTGCTTTCTTGTATCTCATGAGTATATTGTTAGATCAGGTAACCATTCTTGTGCATTCGTAGGACATGCATTTATATGTCAGGTGACTTCTACTCTTTTCTCCCGATTATCTTGTTTTCATATGCAGTCCCTTAGTTTCATATAAGCATGGGGGAGTGCCACTGAGGACAGTGTCATTCAAGCATGGGGGAGGGTGTAGTTTGCAAACCTAAACTTTTCATGTCTTTGTACTTACATTTTTTATGTCAACTCATTAAAATTAGGCTTTTAGGGAATGAGTTTGAACTTATATGACTGCTTTGCAACATCAAACGTTTTTAGAGAATTTTTAAGCCCCACGAAAAACTTTTTCTAACACGAATCTAGAAAACCATGGTTATTTATGTGGATTTCAAAGAAATGATTATAGAGGCATGTTAGAGTTTATTTTGAATCACAAGTATGGATATGCACAGTTTTATTTTTTGAAAAACTAAGCAAATGAACAATATTGCATTTAAGAGCTCAAAAAGTTAAACGAGCATACGTTTAGTTGTTTGATATCTTCGTACTCCCTAGTAGCTGGGCTTAGACACAAGTTGAAGTGTTTGAGTCCAGGGTGAAAAGGATAACGAAGGAAGTCAATTCTTTGTCTACGTTGATATCTGTGGCCTATTTTGTTCGAGCAAGTAGAGCCTGAGGGGTGTTTACACCTGGTGCCCTAAAGCCATCTGGTTTGGGAGTCATCGGCCCGAAAGCTCGTTACATGGACTTTATAGAGAGCCTAATAGATACTGACATTGCACATGACAGAGAAGTAGACTATACGTAAACTATAGAAAATTGAAGGTCTAGTGACTCGAGCAATTAAGTCTGAGGGATACTTTGTATCTGGTGCCCTAAGGTCGTCTGGCCTGGGAGTCACTGACCCAAAGCTCGCTACACGGGTCACAAAAACTGGAAATTGGGTATAGTGCTCGGGGGAAAAAAATTGAAAAATGTAGAAAATTGAAGAAAAAAAAAAGAGCGTAAAAGAGAAAAGTTCATTGCTTAAAAGCAAATATTGAGAAAACCTGTGCAGAACACATATGAGTGAGGATAAGTAAATAATGATATATATGTATTTGAATTTCTGAGGATGAAACATAAATGATTATGCTATTTAGAAAAGTGAAAGAAAATATTTTATTCTGTGGTGGCAAGTAGAAGACTCTAATCCTGTTTTGATGATGCAATGACATAAAATATTTGTGGAAACGAACTCCTTAACTGCCTAATGCTTTGTGTTTTAAAATGCTTATGCATACTTGACACAGATGTTTGTGGGTAGCATCACTGCAAACCCTCACGAGACCTTACTCGTCCACTGGGGTAACTCAGGGGTTGAAAGGGCTTGTTGCATATGCTAAATGCAACCGTGATTCCTACGAAAGTGAGTTAGGTTTTTACTGTGTCTAGTTTAGTATTTTTGCTTTTGCTTCAGTTTGCTTGAGGACTAGCAAACGATAAGCATGGGGGTATTTGATCATGCATAATATTTGCATTTTATTAATCATTATTTATGCATGATCCGTGTTAAAAATCGCTCTAAAAACCCATTTTTATTGTTAGTTCTGAGAAATCGCATTGAATCAAATTTTAGCAGAAAATCGAGTTTTCAACGCTTTCTCTACGGTTTTAGTATTTTTATTAGATTTAAATTTTCTTAAAGGTAGTTTAGTTAGCTTAGGTTTGTATTAGCTAATTTGTAATTTTTAATTAGTTTAGGAAGTTTTCTTTTTAGACAATAAAATAGGTTTTACTAAAGTGGGTCTTTTTGAAAACTATTGAAAAGTGTGGGACTGGTTTTGAAAAATTTGCTTTACCCTAATTTAATATTATAAGTAGTCTTCTACAGCAGAAAAAAGAGGGTCTCTCACTTTGGAATTCACGCAGCCCACTTTGAAGCTCTCTCTCTCTCTCTCTCTCTCTCTCTCTCTCTCTCTCTCTCCACCAGCCAGTTCGTAGTCTCTTCTATTTTTCCAGCACACAAAAACGCAGCGTGTTGATTTCATGGGGAGAGACCACTCTCTTCGCAACCACTCCAGCCGGGCCACTCGGGAAGCGCTGGGACGTGCGAGAGAAGCGATTTTGACCCTCAGAAAGGTCCTCAGAGAGCCCTCAGAGAAGCAAAAGTGCAAGAAAACATACATTACTTCAAGAAGGGACAAGAAGACTCGAAGCACTGAAGCCTTTCTTTTCTTTTTAGATTAGGGTTTTATTTTATTTTATTAATTGGGTCTGTAATAAAACCATTTATTTATTTTGTTTAAGCCCTTTGCGTAGGGCCGTACTCTCGTAGTTAATTATTTAATTAATTCTTTTTATTTTGGCAATAAAGAGTAGTTAGATTGTGTGTTTGAATACAAAGTATTTTCCGTTCCCTGAGATCGACCCGGACTCCACCACTTGTGCGAGCCGGTTTTTATATTTTTGGTGTCTGGCTTTCACTGGATTTTCATTAAAAATATTGTTTTAAAAAGGGTTTTCATAAAACTCACACCAGACAAGAAAACAAGAAAATGAACTGCAAAACAGGATGTAAAACAAGAATTTAATTGAATGAAGAAGACAAGAAATCAATGTATTAAAAAAAAAACAAGAAAAATGAAAGTAAAACAGAAAGTAAATGTAATACAAGAAAAACAGTAAATGAATGTATTAAAAAAATAGAAAAATGAAATGTAAAAACAAGAAATGAAGGAAATAATAAAAACTGGAAATCAAGAGATAAAGAAAATAGGAAATTTCAGAATTACGAAAAATTAACAGAATATTGAAAAACTTGATTTTTAAAAAGACAGGAAAAAGAATGAAAGAAAAAAAATAGGAAATGAAAGATAAAAACAGGAAAATGAAAAAAAATTAAAAACAGGAAATACATGTAATGAAAGATAGGAAACCTAGCAAAATAAAAAAAACTAAATTCAGGAGGTGAAAAACAGGGAATTACTGAATAAAAAATTGGAAAAAAACTGAATGTAAAAGAAGACACTAAAATTTGCAGAAAACAGGAGAATCAATGTTAAATAGGAACTAACTGTAATGTAAAAAAAATTTAAAAAATGTAACAAAACAGGAAAACTGAGATCTAATTCAGTAAGAAATCAGGAAATAAAAAAAAACAAACATTACAATTGAGATGAAATGTATACTAAAAAAAGAAATCCGAAAATGACTGAATTGAAAATAGCCTATGAGAAAAAAACAACAGGAAATCAAACGATGAACAACAGTAGATAAAACAAAATTAGGAAATACGATGCTATAAAAACAACACACAACACATTAAGGAAAGAATAAAAAATTGCAGGAAATTTTGACAAAACAGAGAATTAGATGCATAAACATAGGAATTCAGATGCGTAACAGGAGTTTGATCGATACTTAGGAACTTGCGAAAATGAATAAAACAATAAATGAGATGATCAAAACAGATGCGATGAAATTTAAGAGGCATATAGGGAAATCAAGAAATAAAAACAAGAAATAAAGAATCAAAGAATGAATAAAACCAGAAGATGAAAAAAAACAGGACGAAACGGGAAATCGCTAGATGCAGATGCAGGAAATCACAGAATGAAAGAAAATAATGCAGGAATTGAGAAAAAAAATAGGAAATTAAAATGAATCTAACAGGATAACCGAACTACAAATTTAATCCCGAATCTAAAACATGACGAAGTCAAAGTTCGATTGACATTTATTTATTTTTATTTATTTATCTGAAACAAAAAAAATAGGAACGATTGAAAGAAACAAAGAAGAAGATGAATGTAGAAGAAGAAGAAGAAGAAGAATGATTATTGAGATATTTATCATAAAGATGAGAGGGATTAGAAGAGAGGTGGCCTCCACCACTCACGCCGCCGCCGGACTCAGCGATCTCCACCGGATTGAGGAAGAAGAGAAAGAGGGAGAAGGGGAAGACAGGGAAAAGAGACGGAAAAGAAGGGAAAGGGGAATATGGCGATGGAGAAGGGGGGAAAGAGAGAAACCAGAGGGGGAAAGGGGATCAGTTTTGGCAAAAATGGGGATACGACGGGGGAAAAATTCCCCTTTCTCGGTTTTTAAAGAGGGCAAACCGGTTTAAACCAGTTTGTTGTTTTTTTTAAAAAAATTAAAAACACTCTACAAACAAAAATTATTTGCAGAAAAACTCATTTGACTATTTTTTTCTTTTTTTAAAAAAATAACTACTCTAATATGTATCTTTAATAATTTTTTCTTCTTTTCTATAAAGAAAACTAACATTATTTTAGTAACAATATAAAACGTATACTAACTTGCAAAATAAAACCATTTTTCTTTATTTTCTCTATTTTTTTATTTTTTTATTAAAATGCTCTATCCTAGCATATAGATGGGTTTTTTAATTGATTTTAATATGAAATCATGCCTGTTTTTATGTAAAATATACCTAAAATCTATGCATGATCAAATACCTCCATGCTTATGTTTTGCTAGTCCTCGAGCAAACTAGACAATTGCATGAAATAAAAACTATCACCTAACTCACTTTCATAATAATCACGGTTGCATTTAGCTCATGCAACAAGCCCTTTCAACCCCTGAGTTACCCCAGTGGACGAGTAAGGTCTCATGAGGGTTTGTAGTGATGCTACCCACAAACATCTATGTCATGTATGCATAATATTACACATCTTCACAAGTAGTAGGTAATTTAAGACTTTGTTTTCACAAAATATTTCCTGTTATTTCAAAATTAAAACATAATTAGAGTGTTTTATATACCACCACAGAAAAAGAATTTCTTTCACTTTTCTAAATATCATAATTATTTATGTTTTATTCTTAGAAAATCCAATAAAAACAAGTTATTATTTATTTATCCTCACTCATATGTTTTCTGCACAGGTTTTCTCAATCACACTTCTAAGCATTGAACATTTTTTTTTCTTTTTAAGCTCTTTTCTTTTTTTCTTTTTTTTTTCTCTTTTTTTTTACACTTTTTCTTTTTGCGCATTCATTCTTCTCTTATAGCTTGCGTGTGGTATGCTTTTATGCCTTGTGCAATGTCAATATCTTCTATACTTTTTCAATGCATACCAAAAGATATCAACTAAGACATAAAAGTGACTTCCTTCATTCACCTTTATAACGTGAGAGTCAAACATTTCAACTTGTATCTGTTCTCAGCTACTTAGGATCACGAAGTTTTCCACTCTCCTTTTCGAAATGGAATTAAAAGTTTCAACTTGCATCTAAGTCCCATCTACTAAGGATTGTGAAATTATCCAAACAACCTAACGCATGCTCTTTTTTCACTTTTTGAGATCATTTTTGCGCTTTTGTTCATTTTCTTAGTTTTTCAAACATAAAACTGTTTATATTCATATTTGCAATTCAAAATAAACTCTAACATGTATCTATCATCATTTCTTCAAAATCCGCATAAACAACCATAATTTTTAGATCCATGTCAAAAAAAAATCGTGGGGCTTAAAAATCCTCTAAAAACATTAGATTTGAAATAACATTCATATAAGTTCAAACTCTTTCTTTAAAAAACTACTTTTCATGAGAGATGTGTAAACATGTGCAAAAACGTAGACAAAAATATTCAAGGTGTGCAAACTACACCCTCCCCCATGCTTGAATGACACTGTCCCAGTGGCACTCCCTCATGCTTATATGAAACTAAGTGAATGCACATGAGACAAAATAAATGAGGGAAAAGAGTAGAAACAACTTGACATGAAATATAAATGCACGTTCTATGAATGCAATGAATGCAATGTATACATGACATGACATGAAAAACTCATGAATAAAATGAAAAAGGAAAAACAAAACAAAATTTACAAATTGTAAGGCAAATCTAATAATATAGAAGATATGGGTTGCCTCCCATAAAGTGCTAAGTTTGACGTCCCCAGCCAGACTGATCCCTGGAAAAAACCTTCATCCTCCATCAGATCAATGGACATGAAGTCAGGCTCGATCGGGCTCTATGAAGAAACGAGTGTCATCTGTGACACTGGGCACTGTGTTTCCATCCCTTCTACCTCTAAATGTAATATCATGACTCTGTAGACAAGAAAGATGAAGATTAGTCTCATCTGAGAGACTAGTCGGGAAATGAGAGTCTAGGACCGACCGACAATCAATGAATGCAACTTCAGACAAGTGGTGAATATGATATGGCTTGACTTGGTCAAGCACCTTCTGCATCTGTACCTCTTGCTTACTAAAAGCAATCGGTGATCCTAAAGGCTAAGAAAACGGGGCTTTTTGTGAAGACTGTAGCAACTGAGAGCCTTTCCCCTTCTGCTTAGGTATAATGGGGATCGACTCGTCGGTGAAAATAATATGGTGCTCATGAGTCGATTCCTGAGTGGAGTGACACACCTTCCCATACTGACGGGATGTAACAGATTTGACCTGCTCATGATGTGAATCATTGGGATGCAGGTCAAAGGACATGGAATCCTCTCCCTTTGAGATGACAACAGGCCTACTAGATGGGTTCCCCTCGCTTTGCCTACTAAAGGTCTCAACCAACTGTCCCATTTGAGTCTCTAGCTTGGCTATTGACTGCGTATGGGAGCTCAAAACTTGTAATATCTTATCTTGGAAAGATTGACTAGGCGAAGGCTCATGCTACTGGGGTTGACTATAAGCAGGTTGGGCTGGGGGATAACTCGATTGCTGAAATTTAGGCGCATAACCGCCTTGCCTGGGTTGGCTCTGGGAAGGGTTAGGGGGTGGACTGATGAGGTGGTTTCGCCAACCTGAGTTATAAGTGGGTGCAAATGAATCATGCTCGGTCCTAACGAAACCTTGGGCAGTATTCACCTGCTCCTGAACGAATTCATGATATAGCGGTGCTGCCAGACACTCTAAAACATAATGTGCAGGGCTAGCACAAAGCTCACACACTCTTTCTACTGAACTTCGCGAAGACTTGGCTACGAATTGATCTAACTTCCTAGTCAACTTTGGTATGCAAATCTAACTCAGACCCAACTTCGGAAATCCCTACTTTCCTAGGACCACTGGACACATATGTAGTCCTATCGAGCCGTGAAGACAAAGCATGATGCATCGTGTTTTCACTCAAGGTCTCAAATAGAGACCACGCCTCATCCTCACTCTTGAGCATAAAAGTGCCCCCACATGACGAATCAACCATTTTCCTGTTTTTCTCAGTCAGGCCGTCGTAAAAATACTGCACCAGTTGCCAGCGAGGCACCTGGTGGTGGGGACACTTGCGGAGAAGATCTTTCATCCTCTCCCAAGTTTCATGAAATTGTTCTCCCTCAATCTGTGAAAAACTGGTGATGGCTTTACGAAACTGATTCGTCTTTCCAATTGTGAAGTACTTTTTAAGAAATTTGCGATGCATTCCTTCCCAAGTGATAATCTGAACCGTATCAAGAGCCTTTAGCCAATGCTTGGCTTTATTTTTAAGGGAGAACGAAAACAACGTTAACCTTAACGCGTCATCTCCAAAGTTGTTAATTCGCACAATCGAGCAAATCTCGAGGAATTCATCAAGATGACGGTAGGGGTCTTCGTTGCTAAGGCCATAAAACGAAGGTAGCATTTGGATCACACTGGCCTTAATCTCAAAATGGTTCGCTCCTATATCAGGTCTCGTGATGCAGGAGGCGGGAGTGTAAGTGTTGGGCATGAAGTACTCTCTAAGAGGACGAGTAATCTGCTGATTCTCAGCCATGGTTGCAGATCTCTGGGCTCTCCTAATAAGGGACTTTGGGTCCTCAATCGGTTCTACCAGCTCGGGTTCAAGCGAGCTTCGCCCTTGCATACACCTCGAAGTAGACCGGTGTAGCACACGTCTTTGTTTTTGGGTTTTCTACCTAACTAACGCACCAAGCGGTCAAACCACGCAAACCACAAAGCGAGTAAACTAAAAACAACAAAAACTAAACAAACACCATGCAGTTGCACATAACAGAGATTATGCAAAGAAAATATGAAATCTATGTGTACGGTACCAATCGTATACAGTCACCTCTAAGGGGATCCTAGTGGGTGGGCTGTGCAGAAAAGTAAGCTTGTCTCTACGATATGCACACACGTGGTTCTAATCTTAAATGCAAACAAACACTAGGCAATAAGTGAATACTAGTATTTCGCCGTTCCCCGACAACAACGCCAAAAATTTGATGTCTATTTGCAATTGTTGTAATTTTTGAAAAGATTTTTATATGTAAAACATGTGAAAACCAAACATCAAATAATAAAAACCATTTCTCACTAGTGGATGAGACCGGGTCGAACTCAGGGAACGGGAATATTTCATATCCAAACAATCAATTAAACTAATTCTTTATTGCTGAATTGTAAAATGTAAAATATGCGAGAAGAGCAAGAACAACTAACTATTACAACAAATGAATACCCTTCACAGAGGGCGTAAAAAGCAATATTTACAACCCAGAATTAAATTCCTAATTCTAAACTGAAAACAAACTTCTACTCTTGTGCTTTCGTGTCGCGTATGCGCTTCAGCTCCACTTCTGTGCTATCCTGCACAAGTCAAAAGAACACGAGCAGTACACGAGATAGAAGTGGAAATTATACTAAACTAACTAAATGCTAAAATATGAACGAAATTATGCAAGAAATCTAAATGACTAATTACACTTGAAAATGAATTCTAATTAAATCTAACTAACTAATTACTAATTACTAATTACTAATTACTAATTACTAACTAGTTAAACCAAACTTATTTTACTTAACTAACACTAACTAAGGCTTCAAGTAACTCAATTAACAACTAACACTTGGTTAACAAACAACAAAACTGGAAATGGGATATTGAAAAACACAGGAAATTAGTGATTTGACAAGAAAACAAGAAAATGAACTGCAAAACAGGATGTAAAACAGGAATTTAATTGAATGAAGAAGACAAGAAATCAATGTATTAAAAAAAAACAGGAAAAATGAAAGTAAAACAGAAAGTAAATGTAATACAAGAAAAACAGTAAATGAATATATTAAAAAAATAGAAAAATGAAATGTAAAAACAGGAAATGAAGGAAATAATAAAAACTGGAAATCAAGAGATAAAGAAAATAGGAAATTTCAGAATTACGAAAAATTAACAGAATATTGAAAAACTTGATTTTTAAAAAGACAGGAAAAAGAATGAAAGAAAAAAAATAGGAAATGAAAGATAAAAACAGGAAAATGAAAAAAAATTAAAAACAGGAAATACATGTAATAAAAGATAGGAAACCTAGCAAAATAAAAAAAACTGAATTCAGGAGGTGAAAAATAGGGAATTACTGAATAAAAAAATGGAAAAAAACTGAATGTAAAAGAAGACACTAAAATTTGCAGAAAACAGGAGAATCAATGTTAAATAGGAACTAACTATAATGTCAAAAAAAATTGAAAAATGTAACAAAACAGGAAAACTAAGATCTAATTCAGTAAGAAATCAGGAAATAAAAAAAAACAAACATTACAATTGAGATGAAATGTATACTAAAATAGGAAATCCGGAAATGACTGAATTGAAAATAGCCTATGAGAAAAAAACAACAGGAAATCAAACGATGAACAACAGTAGATAAAACAAAATTAGGAAATACGATGTTATAAAAACAACACACAACACATTAAGGAAAGAATAAAAAATTGCAGGAAATTTTGACAGAACAGAGAATTTGATGCATAAACATAGGAATTCAGATGCGTAACAGGAGTTTGATCGATACATAGGAACTTGCAAAAATGAAGAAAACAGGAAATGAGATGATCAAAACAGATGCGATGAAATTTAAGAGGCATATAGGGAAATCAAGAAATAAAAATAAGAAATGAAGAATCAAAGAATGAATAAAACCAGAAGATGGAAAAAAAAAAACAGGAAGAAACAGGAAATCACAGAATGAAAGAAAATAATGGAGGAATTGAGAAACAAAATAGGAAATTAAAATGAATCTAACAGTTTAACCGAACTACAAAGCTAATCCCGAATCTAAAACATGCCAAAATCAAAGTTCGATTGACATTTATTTATTTTTATTTATTTATCTGAAGCAAAAAAAAAAACAGGAACGATTGAAAGAAATGAAGAAGAAGATGAATATAGAAGAAGAAGAATGATTATTGAGATATTTACCGTAAAGATCAGAGAGATTAGAAGAGAGGTGGCCTCCACCACTCACGCCGACGTCGGACTGAGCGATCTCCACTGGATTGAGGAAGAAGAGAAGGAGGGAGAAGGAGAAGACAGAGAAAAGAGAGGGAAAAGAAGGGAAAGGGGAATCCGGCGATGGAGAAGGGGGGAAAGAGAGAAACCAGAGGGGGAAAGGGGATCGGTTTTGGCAAAAATGGGGAGACGACGGGGGAAAAATTCCCCTTTCTCGGTTTTTAAAGAGAGCAAACAGGTTTAAACCAGTTTGTTATGATTTTTTTAAAAAAAATTAAAAACACTCTACAAATGAAAATTATTTGCAGAAAAACTCATTTGACTATTTTTTCTTTTTTAAAAAAATAACTACTCTAATATGTATCTTTAATAATTTTTTCTTCTTTTCTATAAAGAAAACTTACATTATTTTAGTAACAATATAAAACGTATACTAACTTGCAAAATAAAACCATTTTTCTTTATTTTCTTTATTTTTTTATTTTTTATTAAAATGCTCTATCCTAGCATATAGATGGGTTTTTTTATTGATTTTAATATGAAATCATGCATGTTTTTATGTAAAATGTACCTAAAATCTATGCATGATCAATATGATGTATGATGCTGTGGGAATAAAGGTGAGGTTGTGTGTGCTGAAGAGATGGGGATGAAGGCAAGTGCTAGAAGTGTTGTTAGTGATTGTGATGTTGCAGGTGAGGATGGAGACTGTGTGTGAGTATAGCTGCTTCAATAGGACAAGGGTTGTGCTCAAATTTAGGTCATTCAAACAGATTAGTTTCTATTTTTGTTATACCCTTTACCTCCATTACAAGTACTTCATTTCTGTGGCAATCTACTTTGCATAAGGAATCAAGATACCAAAAGTAGAACTCTAGGTTGTTGTTTCCTAGTCAGAAACTATCGTTATTGCTGTCACGGTTCCATCAGTTGTTAAAACCCTACCATGGCTAACAGTGCTCCACGTTTCCCTCACCATCTTGTGGGTTTGAGCCTCCTTTTCTTTTGTACTAGCCAATCTCTTCTTTGCCCCTGCAGCCCAATGATACAAGCCAGCTCGCTTATTTTCTTCAAATATCGCTACCTTGAACATGCTACCCATCTGAGTGACCATTGCATACAGAGGAAGAGTATTGTAGCTGCAGAGCACCTGAATGATAATCCTGCAATAGACAAGCATGTTGACAATCCACAAAGAAAGAATAAACTCCCTAAAATTATCAGACCAAAGTTTAGCCAATGAAGAATCTTGGGATTACATAAGCCACTTCCTCCCAACACACTCGATAGTGCGTTAATGGGGCAAAACCAGAAAATCAGAAACAAATTAAGGAAAGTAAACGGGAGCGACTCTTACCTTATCTACCGGAATCCTGCGAGAGGAAGGAAAGCCTTCTTTAGAAGCTCAGAGGAGAAGTAGATCAGAGGGAGGTGGTTGAGAGGAAGAAAGGAGATCAAAGAAGAAAAAGAAGATGTAGTGGATAGGCAGAAGATGGATCGAGAGAGGCTTACATGGGGAGGTGAGAACAGATCGAAGGATGATGGCATGCGTAATGGAAAATGTAGGTAATGAAAATCAAAACATAAACAGATTAGCAGAATGGAATCGAGAATCAACTGCGACACAGTAATTGAAATAAGAAAAGGGAATCACAATAAAACTAAGAAATAAAAAAAAAAACCAGAAAGGAAATGCAAAACCGAAAATCAGAGAAAGAAGAAAAACAAAAAGAAGAAGAAGAAGAAGAAGAAGAAGAAAAAACAAATAGGAAATCATATGTAAACAAATAATGTGAATAAAACAGGAAAATCAAGTATGAACAAATATTCGATTGAAAAACCAGAAAATTCAGAAAACACAAAAAGAATTATTCGAATGAACATTCTGTTGATATTGCACGGAGGTAGATCGATATTGCCATAGGCAATCCGATGCTACCAAATGTGCTTTAATGAAAAAAAAAGCAGGAAAATCAGAAAATAAAAAATAAAGGGTGGAAGAAGGAGGATACTTACCATGGTTTGCAGGGTTTTTGAAGGAGGAAAGGAGAGCGATCAGATGCATAGAAGGGTGGAGGGGTGAAGGCGATGCTCCTTTGATTTTACTACAGGCTCACTCCGATTCCCTT
Organism: Nuphar pumila; assembly: GCF_984573655.1. Taxonomy (NCBI): domain Eukaryota; kingdom Viridiplantae; phylum Streptophyta; class Magnoliopsida; order Nymphaeales; family Nymphaeaceae; genus Nuphar; species Nuphar pumila. The sequence goes on along the minus strand of NC_143258.1, from coordinate 33,327,079 downwards.
AGAAGGGGAAAAGGAAAAATCAAGAAGAAGATGAAGAATATGGTGGGTTGAAGAAGCGATCGAGAGGTAATGCGATGGTGGGGTGAAGAAGCGGTGAAGGAGAAGGCCTCTCAACAGTTGCTTAAATAAGAGGAAGTCGTTAGAAAAGTTTCAAAACAGGTCCCTCTCTTTTTTAAAGATTTTCAAAAAGGGGGCTCTTTAAGTTTCGAGAGATTCAAAAAGGGGTTTTTCATTTACAAGGCTTTTCCAGAAAAGGTTTTAACTAATATTTTTTTGTAATCTTTTTATATTTTTGAGAAAAATTCTAAAAATAAGAGACAAATTTTGGGAAATGGGACCTAAACGAGGTTTTTGAAGTATTTTTGCAAAATTTTTATTTTGAGATACAAGGATCTTCAAAATGAGGTTTTTGTGAAAAATATATGATTTATTTAAGAAAAATAAACTTCAAAATGGATTTGGATCCAAGATTTTGAGAAAAAATATTGATTTTAGAGTTTGAATCGAGATTGGATCCAGATAAAACCTCTAAAAGACTACGAAGAATTGATTTTTTTAATTTTTTTTTTAAAATAAGAAGATCCGGGCTTAGAATTAGATCTGGGTCCGAGATTGGGTCAAATATGGAAATTGAATCTAGATTCCAGTGAATCAGAGAAATAAATGAAATTTTATCAGAGATTAACCCAATTTATTCAGAAGATAAAGGTCAGGGGCAAAAAGGGAATTTTTGAATTTTTTGGAAAATTTGTGGTGTTCACACATCCCCCATATTTTTTTTGAACTTTCTGTCTGGAAAATATAACGCCACCAGGCTGTTAGTGATTTAAATCACCTTCGTCAATTCATCTCATGTTCCTACAATGATTTCATGTATCTTCATATAGAAAATTTCTTGTGATCAGCATATGGTCTTCACATTGTCCTTGTGTCATATATTCAACAGGGTGTTTCCAGAAACCCAATTGTGAACAAGTTTAATTAGCCAAGGCATGAGTAGAAAAGAAAAGAAAAAATGCAAAAAGGGAAAAAAAGAAGAAGTAATTACTATCATTTGCCAAATGCTTTCTACCGTAAGATGTAGCAGAAGAATTTCTCTGGTCTGTGCCACATCATTCCAAGAATGAGAATCGAGAAAAGGCACAAATGAGTCTTGATCACCTTGATATCTGAATTTTAAATATCATCCAATCCGAAGGCCAATGATGATCTCCTTCTTGTCTTGCCTGAGCGTTAGACTCCACGAAACAGAAGTGAGGTAACAGGATACAACCCCCATTCTAGCATGCAGAAAGAATATCAAGAGTTCTATATGACATCACATGGGGGATCTATGATCCCTTCCTTGGAATTCAAGGAATGATGGGATCTCGCATTCCTCTACTAGCAACAAACAAGCAATGGCATCACCCAACTATACACACATGCCAATTCAGTGAAAGGAGAATACGCAATGACACTGTGCATATGTGCAAAATATGATTGATATACAGGACAAAGTGTGTGTGGCCAAATGGACAGGTAAAATGAAATGAAGTATATATGCGCGCAGAAAAAGAAACATGGGATGCGATACAGAATGTAAAAAAAATGGAGATGGAATGTAGAGGTCATGAAAGGATAAAATCCATCAGCACGACAATGAATTCAAAGTGCAGAAGTATAGAAATAAAAGCACCTATGAAACGAGAACCAAAACATCATAATCTAAGAACATCCAAACTTGAAAACACAGGCAAAGATCAAAAAAATGCATTGCAGAAATACGACTATAGATGAGATACAATAGTGAAAATATGTGTTCCAAATTGTTGTCGTCGCAAAAATTTTCCCTTCCCTGCGAGAGAGAGGGGAAACCTTTCGCGAGTCAAACTTGACCAGAGTTTGAAAATTGTTTTGAAATACTCGCCTTCGTTTTGAAAATAGTGAGAAATATTCTGTGGAATGGGACTCAACTAGTCGGTACGAGGTTCGACCGTTCCTGCCGCCTTTAACAGGGGTAATCGAACCAAGGACCAAATGTGTGCTTGACTTAGTTAAATCATCAAAATCGTGTTCTATCCTAAATGCACAGAGAATTCAGGCATGTGCTATAAAATTTTGTAAAATGCAAGTTGAAAAACATGATGTATGCTTGGGAAATATTTTGGAGTTGGAAAATATTTCTAAGGCAAAATATGGAAATCGATTTCTCAAGAAAACCCTGAGGAAAGGATTTAAAATCTTAAGAAAATTCATAAATACTTGGGAAAATCATAAATGGATGAAAATCCTTGGAAAATGGAAAGAGTTCTTGAGAAAAGGCAAACACTTGAAGAGAAAATGCTTGTCAGGAAAACTCCAACTTTGAAAATTTTCTTTGGAAAATGATTGAAGATCCATAGGAAAATTCTTTTTTTGGTAAAGGAAAATCAAAACTCAGGACATGAAATTATGAGAATCTTAACCTTGAAATGTTGAAAAATCGATCTTGGATTTTAAGAACAATGTAAAACTTCTTTTTAAATCATTCAAAATGAATTCTAAGGAAAGCATATTTTCCAGGAAAATCATAGAAAACTTGTCTTGAAAAAATCCGATTTTGAAAATTTCAAGATTCTCTTGGGGAGTCGATTTCCTTAGAATAAAATTTTCTTGAGAAAATCATGAGAAATGCAGATGATTCCATGATGCAAATGATTTGAATAGATTAATGCACTTTGATAAAATATCCAGAATTTTTTTTGAGGAATTTGTTGGAAAAATGTGTATTAAACCAAAGTAAACTCTTCACATATTCTGACTATGGCCATGAACATGTTTAGAATTTAATTGATTTAACTCACACTATTCAGTAAAATTGAAAATATGATGTGCATTTTGAAAATAGCTTAAGAGTGTAGGCTCAGTGTGACTAGTAGAAAGATGTTGAATCTGGGTTTCGTCCATATTCCGACTAGGGCCGTAAATATAGACTCCACCGAGTTCATCAACTCCCTAAGAGTTGGTGCCCGTGCCATTCGTGTACATCCACAGTGGCTTGCAAAGGGAAATGCATGATCCACATTATCAGGATATTCTAAAATAAAACTATATGATATGCACCCTAGTCTATGCAATAAAAGTAAATATTATTCCAAATTTACACTTAACTATTACATTGCTGACATAAGGCAAAATAATATATATATATATATATATATATATATATATATATATATATATATATATGTAGAGAGCCAAAAGAATCAACATCTTCCAGATTTTCTCTGCAAGTATGAGTTAGCACAAGAAATACAACATACAAAAGAGAGATTGAAAATCTCACATTAACGCCACCACGCAGATGATTACGCCTAAATGACAGTGGGAATGCATAGATATTAATGAAAACGTAATGTCAAAAGTATGAATGGAATACATATGAAAATGCCTAAGCTAAAAAAAATTTATATTTTATCTAAATGCATGAGAATGCACCTATTTAAATGCAGGCGTGTTTACCTAAGGCAACGCTCATACTTAATGAGAAAGTGCCATGCCTATATTAAATGAGAAAATATATGCGAATATGCATACACAAGACTAATGCAAAAGAGGAAATGTAATGTGAGATTGTCCAAGAATGATACATATGAACATGTATATGGAAAGATATATATGAGGATATATATATGCATAATGAGTATGCATATGCAATAGGCAGATGTAATGTATGGATGCTATATGCAATGCTTATGCTTATATGTAAGTGCTTACAGGAAATAAGATGTATGCTGTGAATACACATCTGCACATGGTAGAGTAAATGCATGCCCAGGATATGTAGGTGCAGACTGTAGGTGAAATGCTTCAGCCATATAACATGCTAAGGTAAATAAAATGCTATTGCAAATGATGACATGCAGCATACAGGGGATTAAGCTAGCGCACAGGGGATTAACTGACGTGAAATGTAAGGAATGACATTATAAAACCTAACTCAATATACATATACAGGGGACGGAAATGCTGTGGAAAAGTGAAAGGGGGCACTGAGTATGAAATGCAAGAGAGAACAAATGCTATACCACCTGTCAAAACATAACTGTACACACACTGATGAGATTAGAATATTTTAGGTAATGTAACAGACGACAAATGATATAACTGTATAAGTATCGAATCATATGCAATGGGTTACTCAAATGTAAGATGCTTAGGATTGATTCACAAACTGAAGAATACATCCGGTGGTATTAAAGGTGAGCCAATGATGCTTTTGATATACAATGAATTGACTCCTATACATACAATGAGTATAGTGAATACAATAGAGGCTCACAATGAAACGAATGTCGATGTATGAGGCCTAAACTTATGATACATAAACCTAACTGGACTGAAGAAAAAAAAAATGACATGGTCATGAGGGAATTTTGATATAAGGTGATGAAAGTCAACACAAAGGGCAATATATAAGCACTATGCTAAGGAATTTACGAATACAGATATACAGGAAATGGAGGTAGCGCTAGTAGATAGGCAGATGATATGCCAAAGTGTTGAACCAAATTACATGTATGAACAGGAATCTTAAAAGGAAATCGGGTAAATAAGACTGTTGATAACATCTAACAACTTTTACAAGTTATACATAAGTAATTCTGCTATATTAGTAATCTAATTGATGCAGTGACCAAAATGCAGGTATGGGACAATATTATATAATGAATGTGCAGACAAAGTGCTTGCGAAGAGGTGATTTGTACAAGGATTTGGACAGCAGATAGGCAACATACAGGTAACGTAGAAGCTTTGTTGAATCAAACCGGGGTTGAGACTTAAGGTCATCGAGTTAGTTTCAGCGATTCGATGGTCACAATATTGACAAAACACATCATCTTGTTTTTACAAATCCGGTAGCAACAGTACAAAACCCATCTAATAAGTCCATAACTAGTGAAGGAAAACTGGTTTCCCTTTTAAAGATTAGTGTGTAGTCACTGAGACAGAGGCTAAGTGATAATAGAATGTTGGCTATAATAATGAAATGCTGAATGTAGGTTCCCAAAAGGGCGATGACTAACAGATGCACAATAGATCCACAACAGGTAAGAGATTAGTAGATGTAAACAGGATGGTAAATGTATTGTATGTAAAGTACAAGAAAATGACCCTGACTGAATGTGGATGCAACATGATAAAGCAGATACAAAGGGTGTTATAAAATGCTAAGGTAGGTATAGTGGAATGAATGCAATTGGGTAAGAGCTTACAGGTTATGTTACTGGTAGTAGAACTTAACACAGATGATCAATGCAAGAAAAGAATGAAATCGTGATAAGCCCATAAATGCAGAGCATAGGCTCAGTGAGAAAAAAAATGAAATGTAAGGTGTGTAGGGGTTATGCCTAAGCTAATAATACATACATGCTGGATAGTATATCATCAAATAAGGTAGGGAAACTAGTTCCTGAAGCTCATCTAATGTATGTACAGACGGTCAATACTATCTCAGTTAAATCCAAACAAACTCATCATATGTTGTGTAAATTTGAAACTACCGGTTCTATAGATATATTTCAAGAAAGAAACTTATAGAAAACAATGCATGATTAATATAGTAATTACAAAGATTAACTAAGACATGATGATGGAGATGGTGTAATGAGATGCCAAATATAATAAGATAAAGTACAAAAAAAGAAAAAAAATCAGTGAAACATGGAAAATTTAGTATAAAAGAAGAAAATTCAAACAGGTAAAAAGTGTTGTGCCTAGGTTAAGGACACTATTTTTACTGTACGATAAGCCCTTTTGGGCATCGTTTAACACAATGATATGCCTACACACTTATTAAAAATCATATGGGTACATATATAAAAATGAGATACAGGAAGTGAGGCAAGGTTGCTGTTAAACATAAAACTTGAAAGCAAACAGGGATGGCATATGAAGACGACAATATGGCCATGAATGTGAGGCTGAAACAGAATTTCCTGCAAATAGTTTTGATAATCTTGATGAAATCAATGACCTAAAATGGGGAAGGCATGGATATGATTATGAAAACTCTTGATGGAAAAGCAAATATAGTTTCAGAGGGTTTATAGTTTTGAAAACAAATTAGGTCCAAATGCAACTAAAATCCACCTTTTGAGGGATCGATGATGCCACTGAGAGGCATCCTCGATCCTCGATGCATAAATAACCATGAATGTAAACCCCATTAACGAATGTAATGGGTTTACAATGCGAATGTTGTAATAATGATGCCTAACGCATAGAAACTACCAATATAAGATGATTTCTCACCTGATTACTCGAACTGGATGCCTCCTGGATGCCGATCCTTGAAAACTCCTGGCTTGCACACAAGAAATTCGATGTTCAAGGTAGATTGCAAGAAGATAGTGTATTTCCTTGACTCTTTTACAGGTCCGATCGGTCTGCCTGGAAGATTCGGTTGAAGAAAGATGATAACAAGGCTCGTAAAGGGGATGAAAACTGGAAATCGTGAGGAGGGAAGGAGAGAGAACTCAGAACTCGAGACCCCCCCCAAATCTAGGGCAATCCCCTCTTTAAAGATTTTTGAAAGCCGTTTTCTCAGAAAAATCCAAACTTTAGAAGCTTTCCAACCGATTTTTGAAAGTATTTGAAAATCTTTTAAACAAATTTTTGAAAACTCGTCCATCTTTGAGAAAGGGGCGGCTTCTTTACTTGGAAATCTCGGTTCATTTACCTACAACTTAGGTAAAGTGAATGTTTTATGGGTAGGGCTTCACGGTGGCGCCATTTGAAAAAAAAAAACAAAAAAATGGGTAAAACCGGTTTTCTCTTCTTCTTCTTTTTTAAGGTGGTGCCACCTCAACCAGATTAAAAAAACTTTTTGAAATAAAATTTTATTTGCTTTTTCTCTGCAGAAAGCTCTAGTGAGGCTCCACCTTTGTGTGGGTCCACTTTCTTATTTTGTAAAATAAATAAAATGAAAAGAAAAGGATTTGTAAATTTGTGCCACCCCAGGGTGGGACTCGCTTGAAATCAAGATTGAAACAAGAGAAATACCTAGGAATTTGAGTATGACACCACTTCAGGGTGGGTCCCACGTCATTTCGTTATTTGAAATAAAAAGCAAAATCAAAATAAATAAATTCTTTTGGGGATTTTTATAATAGGCTAATTAGAAAATACGAAGTAAAATTTGGCTTGATTTCAAAAATTTAGAAGGAAAATGGTCCTTCAGGGCAAAATATATAAAAAAATGCAGAGATTTTGTAAAGAAATTCAAGGTCTTTTTTGCAAAAGTTTGAAATAAAATCTTCTAAATTTAAAGTTGCGTCCCCTTCTTTCCAATTGACGAAATTTTAAAATCCATATAAAAAACCATCCAGACTGTTTTCCTGAGAAAACTTTTGTAATTTGAAGTCTTGGGGGTTGAAACGAGGGAAACTGACAATTTTGAAAAACCCAAGGATTTGAAATCAATTTTGAAAGAGTTAAAATCCGCATCTGGATTGATAATTTTGAAAATCAGGAATTCTGGATCTCGAAATGACATGATGTGCAGTGGAATGATATGGAATGTTTATGCAATGATATGCAAAGACATGTCTCAAGAAATACCACTCTGAATCAGGAATTGGAAATTCTAGCTTCTTGTCAAGAGTAGGATTTTAAAATTTTGCGATTTTGCAGATAAAATAGAGAAATTTGGAGAATTGAGAGTGAATTTCAGACTTTCTGCAAGGTTCAATCTCAAAAAATGACCATTTTGCCCTCCAGTGATCTCGGAGAATCAAAATGTGATGATTGGTGGAAATATCAGGAAGGTGAGTGAAAATTTGGGGTGTTTACAGATGCCCCTCTTTGCTACTAAGTCGGCTTGTGGCCAAGCTTAGTAGCAAAGAAAAACACACCAAATTTGGGCTTTATAAGAATGCCCCAGTTAGAAGGATCTGACTGGGTATAGAGATATTAGCCTGGTGAAGATGATAGATATGAAATAGAGAACGAAGAGGAATAGATTCGCTCTATGGTGGTGAAGTTCAGGTTTTTGCCCTTAACCTGGATGAGACAGAAAATGCTTCGCATGGGAAAAAGCTTAGGTTTGACCCTTAACCTGATTGGGGAATAAAATACCTCATTAAAATGAGGCTCAGGTTTGTACCCTTAACCTGATTGGGCAGAAAACAGAATACCTCATCAAATGAGGCTTAGGTTTGTACCCTTATCCTGATTGGGCGGAAAAATGAAATACCTCATCAAATGAGGCTCAGGTTTGTACCCTTAACCTCATTGGGGAATGAAATACCTCATCAAAATGAAGCTCAGGTTTGTACCCTTAACCTGATTGGGCAGAAAACGGAATACCTCATCAAATGAGGCTCAGGTTTGTACCCTTATCCTGATTGGGCAGAAAAATGAAATACCTCATCAAATGAGGCTCAGGTTTGTACCCTTATCCTGATTGGGTGGAAAATGAAATACCTCATTAAATGAGGCTCAGATTTGTACCCTTATCCTGATACAACCTTTGGAAAAATGAAATGGAATCCTCAAAGGAAGAGACCATGATGGAACCTTTGGATTTTGCACAATAAATCCGACAGGGTTTTTGCAAAAGGAAGGAAAATGGGGTCCCTAAAGCTTGAAAAGGGATTGGTCTTGGGCATCTTATTTCTGAGACTAAAAACAACTTTTAAATTTTCCTTTTGCGAGAAAATGATTGGTGGTTCGACCTCAAACCGAAATGGGACTGTCTATGGCGGGACAGTGGGGACATAGGGAAGTGTGCGAATTTGAGAGCCCAAGCGCTCAGATTATACATGAAGAAGGAAAGGAATCTTGAAAACTCCCATAATCAAGTCCCGAAGAGGGATTGAAAATTGGTGTCAGGATGTATCAAAAACGGATCTCAAGCTCTCACTCCATGCCAGGATAGCTAGAAAATATTGTCAAAATATTGAGAATTTTGTTGTTGTTTCAAAGTATTTGAAAATGATGCACATTGTTGCAAAAATATTCCTCCTTTTCTACTTGAAGTATTACCTCCAAACGGGATTGGCTTCATAGAATCAAGATTTGGAATTCAAATTGCTTGCGATTAACCTTCTTCAAGGAAGCTATCAATTTCCTTGATATGAACAGAAAAGAGAAAATTTAATATTATGAAAGCAATTGATGAAAGAATATTAATAATAGAATTTCACAAATTTAGAGAAGATTCTTGATAGATTTGACAGTTTGATATCCTGGGATGCTTCTCTCATGATAATCTTTCTGCACTCTTTTGGGCTCTCTTGGGCTTCGGGGGAGTTTATTACATCATCCTTCATTTTGGAGATGTCCTGACTTTTCTCTTTTTCTTTTTCCTTTCTCTCTCTCTTTTTCTTTTGGAAGGGTACGTTACACACTCCTTCAACTTGGAGATGTTTCGATCCTTCTTTGCCTCAGGGATTATATTGATGATATTGGCTCATTGATTGAAAATCTCTGGATGATAGCAGAAATTAAATATCTTTTACGGATTGTCGGGAGGTTCATCACATTCGCCTTCATCTTGACGATGCTTTGGACTTTCCTTGGAAGGATCTGTCACAAACTCCTTCATCTTTGAGATGATTCAAATCTTCTTTGGTCCCGAAAGTCGACTCGCCTAATTCGTCTTCATCTTGACGACAATTGAGAGATCCCTTTTGCAGATATTTAATTGCAGCTTAGGTGAATTCTCTCTTTTCCTAGCGCTCAGGATATTTCCACTGCCTCATTTTTACAAGAATGGTCTTTAAATAAGTGTCATAGCTATGATCAATATAAATCATTTATGGCTTTGCAATAACATTGAATTTTCTTTGCTGGCCATATTAAGGATTTATTCTTCATCCTTTTGGTTGGCCAATGGAAAGAATTTGAATTTTAGATCCTTTTTCGTAAAAAGTTTTTCCCTTTTGGAAGTAATGCTGAGGTAAATATTTGTGCAATAAAGATTTTGAAATCAACAAGTAATTGATTGACAAATTGGCAAAATTTTCTTTAGATCCTTGGTGAAAGAGAGCATCTAAAGTCCGTCTTAACGCATCCGTGACGAATGGTATCCTCTCCTTTTCCCAAAGGAGAAGACTTGGGCTTAGCCCTTACCTGAATGAGAAATGGAAATTACTCCTCTCTTCCTTGAAGAGGAGGTGTTTGCAAAACAAACTTTCGAAGAGAAATTGAGCTTTCGTCAAAGCTCCCTAACATTAGGCTTCTCTTATGGAAAGGGGGTCGATAGTAGTGAAGTCAGTAAATTGGGTCATGAAAGGAACGAGTCCATCACACTCTCCCAAAAAGGAGGGTCCTTCATGACGAAAATGGCCTAGTATGAAAATTGGGGTGGCCACAAGGAAAGCGAGTCTTCGTCGAGTTTCTCCCTATAAAAAGGGTTCCTTGTGTGAATTTGGAAATTATTTTGCAAACGGTTTATGTCTTCTTTTAAATCGTTGTAATTTTGAAAAGATTTTTATATGTAAAACATGTGAAAACCAGACATCAAATAATAAAAACCGGTTCTCACTAGTGGATGAGACCGGGTCGAACTCATGGAACGGGAATATGTTGTATTCAAACACCCAAATTCTAAACTATTCTTTATTGCCGTATTATTAAAATGTGAAATGTACGAGAAAAGAAAAAAAAACAACTATTTATTACAACAAATGAATACCCTTGGCAGAGGGCGTAAAAAGCGATATTTAAAAACCCAATTAAATGCCTAAATTCTAAAAGAAAAGAAAAACATCTTCTATTCTTGCACTTCCATGTCATGTATGCGCTTTAGCTCCACTCCTATGCGATCCTGCACAAGTCAAAAGAAACACGAGCAGTACAAAATAAAAGAATAAAACTATACTAAACAAAATATACTAACTAAATGTTAAGAATACGAAAGAAATCATTAACGAAATCTAAATGACTAATTACAATTGAAAACTAATTCTAATTAAATCTAATAACAACTAACTAATTCCAAAACAATTAACTAACAATTTACTAATAACAAATACTTACTTAACAAAAGTAACTAAGCTAACAATTACACATTACTTAGCTACTTCAAACAAAAATTTTATACTAATCACTAATGATTTAGTAAGCTAGCAACTAACTACTCACTTAACTAATAGCTAACTAATTATTCAATTAACTAACAACAAAAGTTGCAGTGAGAACCAACAATTAAAAACAGTAGAAATTTCAGTGAAAATCAGTTTTAAAATCAACACAACCGTGAGAATCAGTTTTTTTTTTTTTTTTTAAAAATCAATAGACTGTGAAAATCAAAAACATATTATCGTGAAACTGACTTTTCACATTTGAACCACCATACCCGATCTCACACAGGTAAGAAAAATCAATAGACTGTGAAAATCAAAAACATATTATCGTGAAACTAACTTTTCATATTTGAATCACCATACCCTATCTCACACAGGTAAGATTGGCTCTCACAATGGCTCAGTAAGAGGAGTTGCCGAAGAACTGGGTAACCGTCGGTGAGTTCTACAGGAAATGCAGTTGACGATAGTAAATGTAACTTCCGGCGGATTCAGAGATGAGGATTTCAACAATCAGAGATCTACACGGCAGATCAAAGCGTGATTCCAGTAGAGGACTGAATTTCAGCCAGTGACTTGGAGGAGATCTGATGGTTAGATGATCGGGATTCCGGTAATCACATAAATCACAGCTATTTGCAGAAAACTTCCGGTGAATCCTCCTGGTTCTGCTAGATTTCACGGATGTTCAACAATGAGGATGCCAGATTCATACTTTCACCTCAGATCACAACATCCGATCAATTTTTTTCAAAAACACTTACTAGAATTTCAAATACCAACAGCCTCCACTGGAAATATCAATAGCCTCCACCAGAAATATCAACAGCCGTGAAATGAATTTCACGGTAACTCAAATGAAAATGCCTCTTTCACATTTTCACGATAAATGTGAAGTGAATCCGGCTAAATCAGGGGATTCCAACTATCAACAGAGAACAAAGAGATTATGATCGGCTGGATTTGATCCAGTTCTCTGATCAATGCTGGAAATCAAATTCAATTAATTTTGAAAATAATAGTCTGAAAACACAGTGATCGATCGATCAATTTTGTAAGAAAATGTTCAAATCCGACGAATCCACAGACAGATCTGATGATTTGAGTATGATGTTTTCTCCAGATTTTAGATCCACGCAAACCGAAAATGGTGATTTCACAGCTATCAGTTGTCTGATTTCACTGTATGCACACTGCAACGCTTGAAGAAAAAAAAACTTAAAAACAATTACACAACAAACAAAAATACAAAACAATAGCAATAATATGGAGAATGAATCTATGAATCAACAAAAAATATGTTGAAAATTCATATGCTAATGCTAATACTACCTACGATAAATTCAAAATGTAACATGAAATTGGAATCACACATGCTGTCTACTAATTTCAGCAAATCAAATTAACAAAACAAAAGAAGAGGAAGAAGAAGAAGAAAAAGAAGAAGAAGAAGAAGAAGAAGAAGAAGAAGAAGAAGAAGAAGAATATGAAGATGATGAAGATCACTTACTGAACCAGAGGGATTAGAAGAGACGTGAAATCCTCTCTCTTGCTTCAGCCGTTGTTGGAATTCTCCACCGGAAAGAGGATGAGAAAAAGAGGGGAAAATAGGGAGAAGGAGAAGAAGAGGTAAGAAGAGGTGGAGAAGAAGGGGAAGAAGAGAGGGCTTAGCCAAGAAAGAGAGGACAAGCTTCTCTTCCCCCTACGTATGGTATTTATAATTTTGAAAGTTTTTCCATAAGTCCATCTTATTTCAAAGAATTCCATTTTAAATCTTCTCCTAAAGAAAACTCATTTGCAAAACAACTCAAAATGACAATGTTTTAGAAATTGTAAAATTAAGTCTATTTTAACTCTAATTTTTTTTTTATAATTTTCAAAAACTAAACTACTATAATTATGTCAAACACTAAAATATGCATTAAAATATAAAATAACACTACTTTCATGTATTTTCTATTTTTATATTATTTTAGCACATTTACTTGAAACTAACATAAAATTGGGTTTTTAAATTATTTTCTCATGAAATCATGCATATTTTTATATGAAATATCCCTAAAATATATGCATGATCAAATACCCCCATGCTTATGTTTTGCTAGTCCTCGAGCAAACTAGAAAAATGCACGAAATCAAAACTATCAACTAACTCACTTTCGTAGGAATCACGGTTGCATTTAGCTCATGCAACAAGCCCTTTCAACCCCTGGGTTACCACAGTGGACGAGTAAGGTCTCGTGAGGGTTTGTAGTGATGCTACCCACAAACATCTCTGTCATGTATGCAAAATATTACACATCCTCATAAGTAGTAGGTAATCAAAGACTTTGTTTTCACAAATATTTCATGTTACAAAAAAATCAAAAGATAATTAGAGTCTTTTATATACCACCACAGAAAAAAGAATTTCTTTCACTTTTCTAAATATCACAATTATTTATGTTTTATTCTTAGAAAATCCAATAAAAAACAAGTTATTATTTATTTATCCTCACTCGTATGTTTTCTGAACAGATTTTCTCAAACACACTTCTAAGCATTGAACTTTTTCTTTTTAAGCTCTTTTCTTTTTCTTTTTTTCTTTTTTTTCACGCTTTTTCTTTTTGCATATTCATTCTTCGCTTATAGCTTGCATGTGGTCTGCTTTTATGCCTTGTGCAATGTCAATATCTTCTATACTTTTTCAATGCATACCAAAAGATATCAACTAAGACATAAAAGTAACTTCCTTAATTTACCTTTATAACGTGAGAGTCAAACATTTCAACTTGTATCTGTTCTCAGCTACTTAGGATCACGAAGTTTTTCACTCTCCTTTTCGAAATGGAATTAAAAGTTTCAACTTACATCTAAGTTCCATCTACTCAGGATTGTGAAATTATCCAAACAACCTAACGCATGCTCTTTTTCACTTTTTGAGCTCATTTTTACGCTTTTGTTCATTTGCTTAGTTTTTCAAAAATAGTACTGTGCATATTCATATTTGTGATTCAAAATAAATTCTAACATGTATCTATCATCATTTCTTCAAAATCCGCATAAACAACCATAATTTCTAGATCTATGTCACAAAATTTTTTTGTGGGGCTTAAAAATCCTCTAAAAACATCAGATTTGAAATAACATTCATATAAGTTTAAACTCTTTCTTTAAAAACCTACTTTTCATGAGATATGTGTAAACATGTGCAAGAACGTAAACAGAAATATCAAGGTGTGTAAACTACACCCTCCCCCATGCTTAGATGACACTGTCCCAGTGGCACTCCCCATGCTTATATGAAACTAAGTGAATGCACATGAGACAAAATAAATGAGGAAAAAGAGTAAAATGACCTGACATGAAAAAAATGCATATTTTATGAATGTAATGAATGCAATGTATACATGACAAAACATGAAACTCATAGTAAGAGATAGAAAACGAAAAATAAAAGCAAAAAAAATCTACAAATCCTAAAAAGGAATGTAATACTATACAAAAATGTGGGTTGCCTCCCATCAAGCGCTAAGTTTCACGTCCTCAGCCAAACAGATCCCTAGAAAAATCCTTCATCGTCCATGAGATCAATGGACATGAAGTCAGGCTTAACCGGGCTCTATGTAGAAAAGTGTGTCATCTGTGACAATGCGCACTATGTTTCCATCCCGTCTACCTCTAAATGTAGTATCATGACTCTCTCGACATAAAGGATGGAGATTAGTCTCATCTGACAGACTAGTCAGGAAATGAGAGTCTACGACCGACCGACTATCAATGAATGCAACTTCAGACAAGTGGTGAATATGATCTGGCTTGACTTGGTCAATCACCTTCTGCATCTGTACATCTTGCTTACTGAAAAAATAGGTGCTCCTAAAGGCTGAGAAAATGGGGCTTTATGTGAAGACTGTAACAACTGAGGGCCTTGCCCCTTCTGCTGAGGTATAACAGAAATCGATTCATCAGTGGAAATGATATGGGGCTCATGAGTCGATTTCCGAGTGGGGAGACACACCTTCCTATACTGAAGGGATATATCAGATTTGACTTGCTCATGATGTGAAGTAGTGGGATGCAAGTCAAATGACATGGAATCCTCTCCCTTGGATGTGACAACAGACTGACTATGAAGGTTCCCCTGACTTTGTCTACTTAATGTCTGAGCTAACTGTCCCATTTGAGTCTCTAGCTTGGCTATTGACTGTGTATGAGAACAAAGAGCAGCCTTGATATCAGAAAAAAATTCTAACATCTTCTTCTGAAATGATGAACTTGGAATGGGCTCCTGAAGAGAAGGTAGAGTAGATTGGGGATGAACCTATGGAAAAATGGGATGCGAGTAACCTTGTAAAGGGTTATTGGGTCTATACTGTGTCTGGGAGGGGTGATGGGATAGGAAAATGGACTGGTTTCACCAACCTGGGTTATATGATGGTGCAAATGAATCATGCTTGGTCCTAGCGAAACCTTGGGCAGCATTCACCTGCTCCTGAATGAATTCAGGATATAATGGCGCTGCCAGACAATCTGAAACACAATGTGCAGGGCTAGCACATAGCTCGCACACTCTTTCTACTGGATTTCTCAAGGAATTGGTTAGGAATTGATCTAACTTCCTAGTCAACTGGTCAACCTTGGTACGCAATTCTAACTCAGACCCTACTTCGGAAATCCCTATTTTCCTAGGACCACTAGACAGAGATGTAGTCCTATCGAGTCGTGAAGAAGGTATGATGCATCATGTTTTCACTCAAGGTTTCAAATAAAGACCACGCCTCGTCCTCACTCTTGAGCAAAAAAGTGCCCCCACAAGACAAATCAACCATTTGACGATGCTTCTTAGTAAGCCCGTCATAGAAATACTACACCAACTGCCAACGAGGCACCTGGTGATGGGGACACTTGCGGAGAAGATCTTTCAATCTCTCCGAAGACTCGTGAAACTGTTCTCCTTCAATTTGAGAAAAACTGGTTATAGCTTTACGAAACTGATTTGTTTTACCAATTGGGAAGTACTTTTTGAGGAATTCGCACTGCATTCCTTCCCAAGTAGTAATACGAACCGTCTCAAGAGATTTTAGCCAGTGCTTGGCTTTATCTTTGAGAGAGAACAAAAACAAAGTCAACCTCATAGCGTCGTCTCCAAAGTTGTTGATTCGCACTGTCAAGCAAATCTCAAGGAATTCGTCGAGATGACGGTATGGGTCCTCATTGCTCAGGCCATAAAACGAAGGTAGCATTTGAATCACACTGTCATTAATCTCAAAATGGCTCGCTCCTACATCACACTAGTGAGAACCGGTTTTTAATATTTGATGCCTGGTTTTCACATGTTTTACATATAAAAATCTTTTCAAAATTACAATGATTTAAAAGAAGACATCAAATTTTTGGCGTCTTTAGCAGAGAACTGGGTAACCGCCGGTGAGTTCTACAGGAAATGCAGTTCACGATAGTAAATGTAACTTTCGGCGGATTCAAAGATGAGGATTTCAACAATCACAGATCTACACGGCAGATCAAAGCGTGATTCCAGTAGAGGACTGAATTTCAGCCAGTGACTTGGAGGAGATCTGATGGTTAGATGATCGGGATTCCGGTAATCAGATAAATCACAGCTATTTGTAGAGAACTTCCAGCGAATCCTCCTGGTTCTGCTAGATTTCACGGATGTTCAACAATGAGGATGCCAGATTCATACTTTCACTTCAGATCACAACATCGGATCGAATTTTTTCAAAAACACTTACTAGAATTTCAAATACCAACAGCCTCCATTGGAAATATCAATAGCCTTCACCAGAAATATCAACAGTCGTGAAATGAATTTCACGGTAACTCAAATGAAAATGCCTCTTTCACATTTTCACGATAAATGTGAAGTGAGTCCGGCTAAATCAGGGGATTCCAACTATCAACAGAGAACAAAGAGATTATGATCGGTTGGATTTGATCCAGTTCTCTGATCAATGCTGGAAATCAAATTCAATTAATTTTGAAAATAATAGTCTGAAAACACAGTGATCGATCGATCAATTTTGTAAGAAAATGTTCAAATTCGATGAATCCACAAACAGATCTGATGATTTGAGTATGATGTTTTCTTCAGATTTTAGATCCACTTAAACAGAAAATCGTGATTTCACAGCTATCAGATGTCTGATTTCACTGTATGCACACTGCAACGCTTGAAGAAAAAAAAAACTTAAAAACAATTACACAACAAACAAAAATATAAAACAATAGCAATAATATGCAGAATGAATCTATGAATCAACAGAAAATATGTTGAAAATTCAGATGCTAATGCTAATACTACCTACGATAAATTCAAAATGTAACATGAAATTGGAATCACACATGCTGTCTACTAATTTCAGCAAATCAAATTAACAAAACAAAAGAAGAGGAAGAAGAAGAAGAAGAAGAAGAAGAAGATGATGAAGATCACTTACTGAACCAGAGGGATTAGAAGAGAGGTGAAATCCTCTCTCTTGCTTCAGCCGTTGTTGGAATTCTCCACCGAAAAGAGGATGAGAAAAAGAGGGGAAAATAGGGAGAAGGAGAAGAAGAGGTAAGAAGAGGTGGAGAAGAAGGGGAAGAAGAGAGGGCTTAGCCAAGAAAAAGAAGACAAGCTTCTCTTCCCCCTACGTATGGTATTTATAATTTTGAAAGTTTTTCCATAAGTCCATCTTATTTCAAAGAATTCCATTTTAAATCTTCTCCTAAAGAAAATTCATTTGCAAAACAACTCAAAATGACAATGTTTTAGAAATTGTAAAATTAAGTCTATTTTAACTCTATTTTTTTTTTTTATAATTTTCAAAAACTAAACTACTACAATTATGTCAAACACTAAAATATGCATTAAAATATAAAATAACACTACTTTCATGTATTTTCTATTCTTATATTATTTTAGCACATTTACTCGAAACTAACATAAAATTGGGTTTTTAAATCATTTTCTCATGAAATCATGCATATTTTTATATGAAATATCCCTAAAATATATGAATGATCAAATACCCCCATGCTTATGTTTTGCTAGTCCTCGAGCAAACTAGAAAAATGCACGAAATCAAAACTATCAACTAACTCACTTTCGTAGGAATCACGGTTGCATTTAGCTCATGCAACAAGCCCTTTCAACCCCTGGGTTACCACAGTGGACGAGTAAGGTCTCGTGAGGGTTTGTAGTGATGCTACCCACAAACATCTCTGTCATGTATGCAAAATATTACACATCCTCATAAGTAGTAGGTAATCAAAGACTTTGTTTTCACAAATATTTCGTGTTACAAAAAAAATCAAAAGATAATTAGAGTCTTTTATATACCACCACAGAAAAAAGAATTTCTTTCACTTTTCTAAATATCACAATTATTTATGTTTTATTCTTAGAAAATCCAATAAAAAATAAGTTATTATTTATTTATCTTCACTCGTATGTTTTCTGAACAGATTTTCTCAAACACACTTCTAAGCATTGAACTTTTTCTTTTTAAGCTCTTTTCTTTTTCTTTTTTTTTTCTTTTTTTCACGCTTTTTCTTTTTGCGTATTCATTCTTCTCTTATAGCTTGCGTGTGGTCTGCTTTTATGCCTTGTGCAATGTCAATATCTTCTATACTTTTTCAATGCATACCAAAAGATATCAACTAAGACATAAAAGTGACTTCCTTCATTCACCTTTATAAGGTGAGAGTCAAACATTTCAACTTGTATCTGTTCTCAGCTACTTAGGATCACGAAGTTTTTCACTCTCCTTTTCGAAATGGAATTAAAAGTTTCAACTTACATCTAAGTTCCATCTACTAAGGATTGTGAAATTATCCAAACAACCTAACGCCTGCTCTTTTTCACTTTTTGAGCTCATTTTTACGCTTTTGTTCATTTGCTTAGTTTTTCAAAAATAGTAATGTGCATATTCATATTTGCGATTCAAAATAAATTCTAACATGTATCTATCATCATTTCTTCGAAATCCGCATAAACAACCTTAATTTCTAGATCTATGTCAGAAAAAAATTTCGTGGGGCTTAAAAATCCTCTAAAAACATCAGATTTGAAATAACATTCATATAAGTTTAAACTCTTTCTTTAAAAACCTATTTTTTATGAGATATGTGTAAACATGTGCAAGAACGTAAACAAAAATATCAAGGTGTGCAAACTACACCCTCCCCCATGCTTAGATGACACTGTCCCAGTGGCACTCCCCCATGCTTATATGAAACTAAGTGAATGCACATGAGACAAAATAAATGAGGAAAAAGAGTAGAATGACCTGACATGAAAAAAATGCACATTTTGTGAATGTAATAAATGCAATGTATATATGACAAAACATGAAACTCATAGTAAGAGATAGAAAATGAAAAATAAAAGCAAAGAAAATCTACAAATCCTAAAAAGGAATGTAATACTATACAAAAATGTGGGTTGCTTCCCATAAAGTGCTAAGTTTCACGTCCCCAGCCAGACGGATCCCGGGAAAAATCCTTCATCGTCCACGAGATCAATGGACATGAAGTCAGGCTCAACCGGGCTCTATGTAGAAAAGTGTGTCATCTGTGACACTGCGCACTGTGTTTCCATCCCGTCTACCTCTAAATGTAGTATCATGACTCTCTCGACATAAAGGTTGGAGATTAGTCTCATCTGAGAGACTAGTCAGGAAATGAGAGTCTAGGACCGACCTACTATCAATGAATGCAACTTCAGACAAGTGGTGAATATGATCTGGCTTGACTTGGTCAAGCACCTTCTGCATCTGTACCTCTTGCTTACTGAAAATTGGGCTTTATGTGAAGACTGTAACAACTAAGGGCCTTGCCCCTTCTGCTGAGGTATAACGGAAATCGATTCATCAGCGGAAATGATATGGGGCTCATGAGTTGATTCCCGAGTAAGGAGACACACCTTCCTATACAGAAGGGATATATGAGATTTGACTTGCTCATGATGTGAAGCAGTGGGATGCAAGTCAAATGACATGGAATCCTCTCCCTTGGATATGACAACAGACTGACTATGAAGGTTCCCCTGACTTTGCCTACTTAATGTCTGAGCTAACTGTCCCATTTGAGTCTCTAGCTTGGCTATTGACTGTGTATGAGAACAAAGAGTGGCCTTGATATCAGAAAAGGCTTCTAACATCTTCTTTTGAAATGATGAACTTGGAATGGGCCCCTGAAGAGAAGGTAGACTAGATTGGGGATGAACCTATGGAAAAATGGGATGTGAGTAACATTGTGAAGGGTTATTGGGTCTATACTCTGTCTGGGAGGGGTGATGGGATAGGAAAATGGACTGGTTTCGCCAATCTGGGTTATATGATGGTGAAAATGAATCATGCTTGGTCCTAGCGAAACCTTGGGCAGCATTCACCTGCTCTGGAATGAATTCAGGATATAATGGCGCTGCCGGACAATCCGAAACACAATGTGCAGAGCTAGCACATAGCTCGCACACTCTTTCTACTGGATTTCTCGAGGAATTGGTTAGGAATTGATCTAACTTCCTAGTCAACTGGTCAACCTTGGTACGCAATTCTAACTCAGACCCTACTTCGGAAATCCCTATTTTCCTAGGACCACTAGACAGAGATGTAGTCCTATCGAGTCATGAAGACAATATATGATGCATCGTATTTTCACTCAATGTCTCAAATAAAGACCACGCCTCGTCCTCACTCTTGAGCAAAAAAGTGCCCCCACAAGACAAATCAACCATTTGACGATGCTTCTTAGTAAGCCCATCATAGAAATACTACACCAACTGCCAACGAGGCACCTGGTGATGGGGACACTTGCGGAGAAGATCTTTCAATCTCTCCTAAGACTCGTGAAACTGTTCTCCCTCAATTTGAGAAAAACTGGTTATAGCTTTACGAAACTGATTTGTTTTACCAATTGGGAAGTACTTTTTGAAGAATTCGCACTGCATTCCTTCCCAAGTAGTAATACGAACCGTCTCAAGAGATTTTAGCCAGTGCTTGGCTTTATCTTTGAGAGAATACAAAAACAAAGTCAACCTCATAGCGTCCTCTCCAAAGTTGTTGATTCGCACTGTCGAGCAAATCTCAAGGAATTCGTCGAGATGACGATATGGGTCCTCATTGCTAAGGCCATAAAACGAAGGTAGCATTTGAATCACACTGGCCTTAATCTCAAAATGGCTCGCTCCTACATAACACAAGTGAGAACCAGTTTTTATTATTTGATGTCTGGTTTTCACATGTTTTACATATAAAAATCTTTTCAAAATTACAACGATTTAAAAGAAGACATCAAATTTTTGGCGTCGTTAGCAGAGAACTGGGTAACCGCCGGTGAGTTCTACAGGAAATGCAGTTCACGATAGTAAATGTAACTTCCGACGGATTCAAAGCTGAGGATTTCAACAATCAGAGATCTACACGGCAGATCAAAGCGTGATTCCAGTAGAGGACTGAATTTTAGCCAGTGACTTGGAGGAGATCTGATGGTTCGATGATCGGGATTCCGGTAATCAGATAAATCACAACTATTTGTAGAGAACTTCTGGCGAATCCTCTTGGTTCTGCTAGATTTCACGGATGTTCAACAGTGAGGATGCCAGATTCATACTTTCACTTCAGATCACAACATCGGATCGAATTTTTTCAAAAACACTTACTAGAATTTCAAATACCAACAGCCTCCACTGGAAATATCAATAGCCTCCACCGGAAATATCAACAGCCGTGAAATGAATTTCACGGTAACTCAAATGAAAATGCCTCTTTCACATTTTCGCGATAAATGTGAAGTGAATCCGGCTAAATCAGGGGATTCCAACTATCAACAGAGAACAAAGAGATTATCATCGGTTGGATTTGATCCAGTTCTCTGATCAATGCTGGAAATCAAATTCAATTAATTTTGAAAATAATAGTCTGAAAACACAGTGATCGATCGATCAATTTTGTAAGAAAATGTTCAAATCCGATGAATCCACAAACAGATATGATGATTTGAGTATGATGTTTTCTCCAGATTTTAGATCCACTTAAACCAAAAATGGTGATTTCACAGCTATCAGATGTCTGATTTCACTGTATGCACACTGCAACGCTTGAAGAAGAAAAAACTTAAAAACAATTACACAACAAACAAAAATATAAAACAATAGCAATAATATGCAGAATGAATCTATGAATCAACAGAAAATATGTTGAAAATTCAGATGCTAATGCTAATACTACCTACGATAAATTCAAAATGTAACATGAAATTGGAATCACACATGCTTTCTACTAATTTCAGCAAATCAAAGTAACAAAACAAAAGAAGAGGAAGAAGAAGAAGAAGAAGAAGAAGAAGAAGAAGAAGAAGAAGAAGAAGAAGAAGATGAAGATCACTTACTGAAATAGAGGGATTAGAAGAGAGGTGGAATCCTCTCTCTTGCTTCAGCCGTTGTTGGAATTCTCCACCAAAAAGAGGATGAGAAAAAGAGGGGAAAAGAGGGAGAATGAGAAGAAGAGGTAAGAAGAGGTGGAGAAGAAGGGGAAGAAGAGAGGGCTTAGGCAAGAAAGAGAAGACAAGCTTCTCTTCCCCCTACGTATGATATTTATAATTTTGAAAGTTTTTCCATAAGTCCATCTTATTTCAAAGAATTCCATTTTAAATCTTCTCCTAAAGAAAACTTATTTGCAAAACAACTCAAAATGACTGTATTTTAGAAATTGTAAAACTAAGTCTATTTTAACTCTAATTTTTTTTTTTTTTTAATTTTCAAAAACTAAACTACTACAATTATGTCAAACACTAAAATATGCATTAAAATGTAAAATAACACTATTTTTCATGCATTTTCTATTCTTATATTATTTTAGCACATTTACTCGAAACTAACATAAAATTGGGTTTTTAAATCATTTTCTCATGAAATCATGCATATTTTTATAT
The DNA here is from genome assembly GCF_984573655.1 of Nuphar pumila. NCBI lineage: Eukaryota > Viridiplantae > Streptophyta > Magnoliopsida > Nymphaeales > Nymphaeaceae > Nuphar > Nuphar pumila. The sequence goes on along the minus strand of NC_143258.1, from coordinate 33,304,109 downwards.
GAAATATCCCTAAAATATATGCATGATCAAATACCCCCATGCTTATGTTTTGCTAGTCCTCGAGCAAACTAGAAAAATGAACGAAATCAAAACTATCAACTAACTCACTTTCGTAGTTATCACGGTTGCATTTAGCTCATGCAACAAGCCCTTTCAACCCCTGGGTTACCACAGTGGACGAGTAAGGTCTCGTGAGGGTTTGTAGTGATGCTACCCACAAACATCTCTGTCATGTATACAAAATATTACACATCCTCATAAGTAGTAGGTAATCAAAGACTTTGTTTTCACAAATATTTCGTGTTACAAAAAAAATCAAAACATAATTAGACTCTTTTATATACCACCACAGAAAAAAGAACTCACTTTTCTAAATATCACAATTATTTATGTTTTATTCTTAGAAAATCCAATAAAAAACAAGTTATTATTTATTTATCCTCACTCATATGTTTTCTGCACAGATTTTCTCAAACACACTTCTAAGCATTGAACTTTTTCTTTTTAAGCTTTTTTCTTTTTTTTTTCTTTTTTTCACGCTTTTTCTTTTTGCGTATTCATTCTTCTCTTATAGCTTGCGTGTGGTCTGCTTTTATGCCTTGTGCAATGTCAATATCTTCTATACTTTTTCAATGCATACCAAAAGATATCAACTAAGACATAAAAGTGACTTCCTTCATTCACCTTTATAACGTGAGAGTCAAACATTTCAACTTGTATCTGTTCTCAGCTACATAGGATCACGAAGTTTTTCACTCTCCTTTTCGAAATGGAATTAAAAGTTTCAACATACATCTAAGTTTCATCTACTAAGGATTGTGAAATTATCCAAACAACCTAACGCATGCTCTTTTTCACTTTTTGAGCTCATTTTTACGCTTTTGTTCATTTGCTTAGTTTTTCAAAAATAGTAATGTGCATATTCATATTTGCGATTCAAAATAAATTCTAACATGTATCTATCATCATTTCTTCGAAATCCGCATAAACAACCATAATTTCTAGATCTATGTCACAAAAAATTTTTGTGGGGCTTAAAAATCCTCTAAAAACATCAGATTTGAAATAACATTCATATAAGTTTAAACTCTTTCTTTAAAAACCTATTTTTTATGAGATATGTGTAAACATGTGCAAGAACGTAAACAGAAATATCAAGGTGTGCAAACTACACCCTCCCCCATGCTTAGATGACACTGTCCCAGTGGCACTCCCCCATGCTTATATGAAACTAAGTGAATTCACATGAGACGAAATAAATGAGGAAAAAGAGTAGAATGACCTGATATGAAAAAAATGCATATTTTATGAATTTAACAAATGCAATGTATACATGACAAAACATGAAACTCATAGTAAGAGATAGCAAACGAAAAATAAAAGCAAAGAAAATCTATAAATCCTAAAAAGGAATGTAATACTATACAAAAATGTGGGTTGCTTCCCATCAAGCGCTAAGTTTCACGTCCCCAGCCAGACGGATCCCGGGAAAAATCCTTCATCGTCCATGAGATCAATGGACATGAAGTCAGGCTCAACCGGGCTCTATGTAGAAAAGAGTGTCATCTGTGACACTGCGCACTGTGTTTCCATCCCGTCTACCTCTAAATGTAGTATCATGACTCTCTCGACATAAAGGATAGAGATTAGTCTCATCTGAGAGACTAGTTAGGAAATGAGAGTCTGGGACCGACCGACTATCAATGAATGCAACTTCAGACAAGTGGTGAATATGATCTGGCTTGACTTGGTCAAGCACTTTCTGCATCTGTACCTCTTGCTTAATGAAAAAAATAGGTGATCCTAAAGGCTGAGAAAATGGGACTTTATGTGAAGACTGTAACAACTTAGGGCCTTGCCCCTTTTGCTGAGGTATAACGGAAATTGATTCGTGAGTGGAAATGATATGGGGCTCATGAGTCGATTCCCGAGTCGGGAGACACACCTTGCTATACTGAAGGGATATATCAGATTTGACTTGCTCATGATGTGAAGCAGTGGGATGCAAGTCAAATGACATGGGATCCTCTCCCTTGGATATGACAACAGAATGACAATGAAGGTTCCCCTGACTTTGTCTACTCAATTTGTGAGATAACTGTCCCATTTGAGTCTCTAGCTTGGCTAATGACTGTGTATGAGAACAAAGAGTGGCCTTGATATCAGAAAAGGCTTGTAACATCTTCTGAAATGATGAACTTGGAATGGGATCCTGAAGAGAAAGTAGACTAGATTGGGGATGAACTTGGGGAAAAATGGGATGCGAGTAACCTTGTGAAGGGTTACTGGGTCTATACTGTGTCTGGAGGGGCTGATGGGATAGGGAAATGGACTGGTTTCGCCAACCTGGGTTATATGATGGTGCAAATAAATCATGCTTGGTCCTAGCGAAACCTTGGGCAGCATTCACCAGCTCCTGAATGAATTCAGGATATAATGGCACTGCCGGACAATCCGAAACACAATGTGCAGGGCTAGCACATAGCTCGCACACTCTTTCTACTGGATTTTTTGAGGAATTGGCTAGGAATTGATCTAACTTCCTAGTCAACTGGTCAACCTTGGTACACAATTCTAACTCAGACCCTACTTCGGAAATCCCTATTTTCCTAGGACCACTAGACAGAGATGTAGTCCTATCGAGTCGTGAAGACAAGGTATGATGCATCGTGTTTTCACTCAAGGTCTCAAATAAAGACCACACCTCGTCCTCACTCTTGAGCAAAAAAGTGCCCCCACAAGACAAATCAACCATTTGACGTTGCTTCTCAGTAAGCCCGTCATAGAAATACTGCACCAACTGCAAATGAGGCACCTGGTGATGGGGACACTTGCGGAAAAGATCTTTCAATCTCTCCCAAGACTCGTGAAACTGTTCTCCCTCAATTTGAGAAAAACTGGTTATAGCTTTACGAAACTGATTTGTTTTACCAATTCGGAAGTACTTTTTGAGGAATTCGCACTGCATTCCTTCCCAAGTAGTAATACGAACCGTCTCAAGAGATTTTAGCCAGTGCTTGGCTTTATCTTTGAGAGAGAACAAAAACAAAGTCAACCTCATAGCGCCGTCTCCAAAGTTGTTGATTCGCACTGTCGACCAAATCTCAAGGAATTAGTCCAGATGACGATATGGGTCCTCATTGCTAAGGCCATAAAATGAAGGTAGCATTTGAATCACACTAGCCTTAATCTCAAAATGGCTCGCTCCTACATCACATAAGTGAGAACCGGTTTTTATTATTTGATGTCTGGTTTTCACATGTTTTACATATAAAAATCTTTTCAAAATTACAACGATTTAAAAGAAGACATCAAATTTTTGGCGCCGTTGCCGGAGAACTGGGTAACCGCCGGTGAGTTCTACAGGAAATGCAGTTCACGATAGTAAATGTAACTTCCGGCGGATTAAGAGATGAGGATTTCAACAATCAGAGATCTACACGGCAGATTAAAGCGTGATTCTAGTAGAGGACTGAATTTCAGCCAGTGACTTGGAGGAGATCTGATGGTTAGATGATCGAGATTCCGGTAATCAGATAAATCACAACTATTTACAGAGAACTTCTGGCGAATCCTCCTGGTTCTGCTAGATTTCTCGGATGTTCAACAATGAGGATGCCAGATTCATACTTTCACTTCAGATCACAACATCCGATCGAATTTTTTCAAAAACACTTACTAGAATTTCAAATACCAACAGCCTCCACTGGAAATATCAATAGCCTCCACCGGAAATATCAACAGCCGTGAAATGAATTTCACGGTAACTCAAATGAAAATGCCTCTTTCACATTTTCGCGATAAATGTGAAGTGAATCCGGCTAAATCAGGGGATTCCAACTATCAACAGAGAACAAAGAGATTATCATCGGTTGGATTTGATCCAGTTCTCTGATCAATGCTGGAAATCAAATTCAATTAATTTTGAAAATAATAGTCTGAAAACACAGTGATCGATCGATCAATTTTGTAAGAAAATGTTCAAATCCGATGAATCCACAAACAGATATGATGATTTGAGTATGATGTTTTCTCCAGATTTTAGATCCACGCAAACCGGAAATGGTGATTTCACAGTATCAGATTTCTGATTTCACTGTATGCACACTGCAACGCTTGAAGAAAAAAAACTTAAAAACAATTACACAGCAAACACAAATACAAAACAATAGCAATAATATGTAGAATGAATCTATGAATCAACAGAAAATATGTTGAAAATTCAGATGCTAATGCTAATACTACCAACGATAAATTCAAAATGTAACATGAAATTGGAATCACACATGCTGTCTACTAATTTCAGCAAATCAAATTAACAAAACAAAAGAAGAGGAAGAAGAAGAAGAAGAATAAGAAGAAGAAGAAGAAGAAGAAGAAGAAGAAGATGAAGATCACTTACTGAAATAGAGGGATTAGAAGAGAGGTGGAATCCTCTCTCTTGCTTCAGCCGTTGTTGGAATTCTCCACCAAAAAGAGGATGAGAAAAAGAGGGGAAAAGAGGGAGAATGAGAAGAAGAGGTAAGAAGAGGTGGAGAAGAAGGGGAAGAAGAGAGGGCTTAGGCAAGAAAGAGAAGACAAGCTTCTCTTCCCCCTACGTATGATATTTATAATTTTGAAAGTTTTTCCATAAGTCCATCTTATTTCAAAGAATTCCATTTTAAATCTTCTCCTAAAGAAAACTTATTTGCAAAACAACTCAAAATGACTGTATTTTAGAAATTGTAAAACTAAGTCTATTTTAACTCTAATTTTTTTTTTATAATTTTCAAAAACTAAACTACTACAATTATGTCAAACACTAAAATATGCATTAAAATGTAAAATAACACTATTTTTCATGCATTTTCTATTCTTATATTATTTTAGCACATTTACTCGAAACTAACATAAAATTGGGTTTTTAAATCATTTTCACATGAAATCATGCAAATTTTATATGAAATATCTCTAAAATATATGCATGATCAAATACCCCCATGCTTATGTTTTGCTAGTCCTCGAGCAAACGAGAAAAATGCACAAAATCAAAACTATCAACTAACTCACTTTCGTAGTTATCACGGTTGCATTTAGCTCATGCAACAAGCCCTTTCAACCCCTGGGTTACCCCAGTGGACGAGTAAGGTCTCGTGAGGGTTTGTAGTGATGCTACCCATAAACATCTCTGTCATGTATGCAAAATATTACACATCCTCATAAGTAGTAGGTACTCAAAGACTTTGTGTTCACAAATATTTTGTGTTACAAAAAAAGTCAAAACATAATTAGAGTCTTTTATATACCACCACAGAAAAAAGAACTCACTTTTCTAAATATCACAATTATTTATGTTTTATTCTTAGAAAATCCAATAAAAAACAAGTTATTATTTATTTATCCTCACTCATATGTTTTCTGCACAGATTTTCTCAAACACACTTCTAAGCATTGAACATTTTCTTTTTAAGCTCTTTTCTTTTTCTTTTTCTTTTTCTTTTTGTTTTTTTTTCACGCTTTTTCTTTTTGTGTATTCATTCTTCTCTTATAGCTTGCGTGTGGTCTGCTTTTATGCCTTGTGTAATGTCAATATCTTCTAAACTTTTTCAATGCATACCAAAAGATATCAACTAAGACATAAAAGTGACTTCCTTCATTCACCTTTATAACGTGAGAGTATTCCACTTGTATCTGTTCTCAGCTACTTAGGATCATGAAGTTTTCCACTCTCCTTTTCGAAATGGAATTAAAAGTTTCAACTTACTTCTAAGTTCCATTTACTAAGGATTGTGAAATTATCCAAACAACCTAACGCATGCTCTTTTTCAGTTTTTGAGCTCATTTTTACGCTTTTGTTCATTTGCTTAGTTTTTCAAAAATAGTACTGTGCGTATTCATATTTGCGATTCAAAATAAATTCTAACATGTATCTATCATCATTTCTTCGAAATCCGCATAAAAAACCATAATTTCTAGATCTATGTCAGAAAAAATTTTCGTGGGGCTTAAAAATCCTCTAAAAACATCAGATTTGAAATAACATTCATATAAGTTTAAACCCTTTCTTTAAAAACCTACTTTTCATGAGATATGTGTAAACATGTGTAAGAACGTAAACAGAAATATCAAGGTGTGCAAATTACACCCTCCCCATGCTTAGATGACACTGTCCCAGTGGCACTCCCCCATGCTTATATGAAACTAAGTGAATGCACATGAGACGAAATAAATGAGGAAAAAGAGTAGAATGACCTGACATGAAACAAATGCATATTTTATGAATGTAATGAATGCAATGTTTACATGACAAAACATGAAACTCATAGTAAGAGATAGAAAACGAAAAATAAAAGCAAAGAAAATCTACAAATCCTAAGAAGGAATGTAATACTATACAAAAATGTGGGTTGCCTCCCATCAAGCGATAAGTTTCACGTCCCCAGCCAGATGGATCCCTGGAAAAATCCTTCATCGTCCATTAGATCAATGGACATGAAGTCAGGCTCAACCGGGCTCTATGTAGAAAAGAGTGTCATCTGTGACACTGCGCACTGTGTTTCCATCCCGTCTACCTCTAAATGTAGTATCATGACTCTCTCGACATAAAGGATGGAGATTAGTCTCATCTAAGAGACTAGTCAGGAAATGAGAGTCTAGGACCGACCGACTATCAATGAATGCAACTTCAGACAAGTGGTGAATATGATATGTCTTGACTTGGTCAAGCACCTTCTGCATCTGTACCTCTTGCTTACTGAAAAAAATAGGTGATCCTAAAGGCTGAGAAAATGGGGCTTTATGTGAAGACTGTAACAACTGAGGGCCTTGCCCCTTCTGCTGAGGTATAACGGAAATCGATTCGTCAGTGGAAATGATATGGGGATCATGAGTCGATTCCCGAGTGGGGAGACACACCTTCCTATACGGAACGGATATATCAGATTTGACTTGCTCATGATGTGAAGCAGTGGGATGCAAGTCAAATGACATGGAATCCTCTCGCTTGGATGTGACAACAGACTAACTATGAAGGTTCCCCTGACTTTGTCTACTTAATGTCTGAGCTAACTGTCCCATTTGAGTCTCTAGCTTGGCTATTGACTGTGTATGAGAACAAAGAGTGGCCTTGATATCAGAAAAGGCTTCTAACATCTTCTTCTGAAATGATGAACTTGGAATGGGCTCCTGAAAAGAAGCTAGACTAGATTGGGGATGAACCTGTGGAAAAATGGGATGCGAGTAACCTTGTGAAGGGTTACTGGGTCTATACTGTGCCTCGGAGGGCCGATGGGATAGGGAAATGGACTGGTTTCGCCAACCTGGGTTATATGATGGTGCAAATGAATCATGCTTGGTCCTAGCGAAACCTTGGGCAGCATTCACCTGCTTCTGAATGAATTCAGGATATAATGGCGCTGCCGTACAATCCGAAACACAATGTGCAGGGCTAGCACATAGCTCGCACACTCTTTCTACTGGATTTTTTGAGGAATTAGCTAGGAATTGATCTAACTTCCTAGTCAACTGGTCAACCTTGGTACGCAATTCTAACTCAAACCCTACTTCGGAAATCCCTATTTTCCTAGGACCACTAGATAGAGATGTAGTTTTATCGAGTCCTGAAGACAAGGTATGATGCATCGTGTTTTCACTCAAGGTCTCAAATAAAGACCACGCCTCGTCCTCACTCTTGAGCATAAAATTGCCCCCACAAGACAAATCAACCATTTGACGATGCTTCTCAGTAAGCCCGTCATAGAAATACTGCACCAACTGCCAACGAGGCACCTGGTGATGGAGACACTTGCGGAGAAGATCTTTCAATCTCTCTCAAGACTCGTGAAACTGTTCTCCCTCAATTTGAGAAAAACTTGTTATAGCTTTACAAAACTGATTCGTTTTACCAATTGGGAAGTACTTTTTGAGGAATTCGTGCTGCATTCCTTCCCAAGTAGTAATACGAACCGTCTCAAGAGATTTTAGCCAGTGCTTGGCTTTATCTTTGAGAGAGAACGAAAACAAAGTCAACCTCATAGCGTCGTCTCCAAAGTTGTTGATTCGCACTGTCAAGCAAATCTCAAGGAATTCGTCAAGATGACGGTATGGGTCCTCATTGCTCAGGCCATAAAACGAAGGTAGCATTTGAATCACACTGGCATTAATCTCAAAATGGCTCGCTCCTACATCACACTAGTGAGAACCAGTTTTTATTATTTAATGCCTGGTTTTCACATGTTTTACATATAAAAATCTTTTCAAAATTACAACGATTTAAAAGAAGACGTCAAATTTTTGGTGCCGTTGCCGGAGAACTGGGTAACCGCCGGTGAGTTCTACAGGAAATGCAGTTCATGATAGTAAATGTAACTTCCGGCGGATTCAGAGATGAGGATTTCAACAATCAGAGATCTACACGGCAGATTAAAGCGTGATTCTAGTAGAGGACTGAATTTCAGCTAGTGACTTGGAGGAGATCTGATGGTTAGATGATCGAGATTCCGGTAATCAGATAAATCACAGCATTTACAGAGAACTTCCGGCGAATCCTTCTGGTTCTGCTAGATTTCTCAGATGTTCAACAATGAGGATGCCAGATTCATACTTTCACTTCAGATCACAACATCCGATCGAATTTTTTCAAAAACACTTACTAGAATTTCAAATACCAACAGCCTCCAGTGGAAATATCAATAGCCTCCACCGGAAATATCAATAGCCGTGAAATGAATTTCACGGTAACTCAAATGAAAATGTTTGTTTCACATTTTCGCGATAAATGTGAAGTGAATCCGGTTAAATCAGGGGATTCCAACTATCAATAGAGAACAAAGAGATTATGATCGGCTGGATTTGATCCAGTTCTCTGATCAATGCTGGAAATCAAATTCAATTAATTTTGAAAATAATAGTCTGAAAACACAGTGATCGATCGATCAATTTTATAAGAAAATGTTCAAATCCGATGAATCCACAAACAGATCTGATGATTTGAGTATGTTGTTTTCTCCAGATTTTAGATCCACGCAAACCGACAATGGTGATTTCACAGCTATCAGATGTCTGATTTCACTGTATGCACACTGCAACGCTTGAAGAAAAAAAAACTTAAAAACAATTACACAGCAAACAAAAATACAAAACAATAGCAATAATATACAGAATGAATCTATGAATCAACAGAAAATATGTTGAAAATTCATATGCTAATGCTAATACTACCTACGATAAATTCAAAATGTAACATGAAATTGGAATCACACATGCTGTCTACTAATTTCAGCAAATCAAATTAACAAAACAAAAGAAGAGGAAGAAGAAGAAGAAGAAGAAGAAGAAGAAGAAGAAGAAGAAGAAGATGAAGATCACTTACTGAACCAGAGGGATTAGAAGAGAGGTGGAATCCTCTCTCTTGCTTCAGCCGTTGTTGGAATTCTCCACCGGAAAGAGGATGAGAAAAAGAGGGGAAAATAAGGAGAAGGAGAAGAAGAGGTAAGAAGAGGTGGAGAAGAAGGGGAAGAAGAGAGGGCTTAGGCAAGAAAGAGAAGACAAGCTTCTCTTCCCCCTACGTATGGTATTTATAATTTTGAAAGTTTTTCCATAAGTCCATCTTATTTCAAAGAATTCCATTTTAAATCTTCTCCTAAAGAAAACTTATTTGCAAAACAACTCAAAATGACTATGTTTTAGAAATTGTAAAACTAAGTCTATTTTAACTCTAAATTTTTTTTATAGTTTTCAAAAACTAAACTACTACAATTATGTCAAATACTAAAATATGCATTAAAATGTAAAATAACACTATTTTTCATGCATTTTCTATTCTTATATTATTTTAGCACATTTACTCGAAACTAACATAAAATTGGGTTTTTAAAGCATTTTCTCATGAAATCATGCATATTTTTATATGAAATATCCCTAAAATGTATGCATGATGAACGGTTCGTGAAGACGCGAGTCCCTTCAAACTCTCCCTGAAACGGGGCTAAGTGAACAAATTGGATAGTATGCAAAAAGAACGAGCTCCCTCAAACTCTCCCTAAAAGGGTCTCTCGCAAGAGAAAATAATTGAAATTGGATATTGGGCCAGTAGGCGGAATGAATACGACCATGATTGGCAAAGGTGACTCGCAGGTCGAAAATGATTGAGATAGAATTGGTAACCTGAAGGTTTAAAATTGGATGACCTAACGGTCGAAATTGAGAATTGGTTGACCCAAAGGTCGAACTTGTGTGACCCGGAGGTCTGAATTGTGTGATCCGGAGATTAAAATTGGAAATTAGAAATTTAGAGTTGGAAATTGGGTGACCCAAAGGTGAAAATTGGAGATTTGGTAATTGGAATTGAAAATTGGAAATTGGGTGACCCGGAGGTTGAAATTGAGGATTGAATGACCCTAAGTCAATATTGAATGACCCGAAGGTCGAAATTGGAACTTGACTGACCTGGAGGTCCAAATTGGAACTTGGATTTTGATGAAAAGTTCGTACGAGGACTGAACCTAGAAGATCGATTGATATGATTGATGGGATACTAACACAGGGTTAGATTTTGGAAGAATACTAGCATAAGCACTGGGTTTTACAAAGTGTACCAGTACGAGCACTGGATTTTTGGAAAATATGCCAGTACAAACACTAGATTTTGAAAATATACCAGTTCGAGTATTGAATTTTGAAAATATACCAGTTCGAGCACTGGATTTCGGTTTATTGCTAATGACTGCCTTGTAATTGGGAATAATAGTTGGGAATTGTGATGGGACTATTTGCTGAAATCTCAATACTGACCAAATTAATATTAATGCAGTTGAATGCAAATGAATGCAAATTGATGCACATGGATGCACAAGTGTGTAAAATGGGATATTTGTTTATCCTACCTGCATACAGAACAAAATTTTAAAATGCCCCAGTATAACTGGGAAAGAAAAGTTTGATCCTTATTGAAGAAAATAGGAAGATTACAAAGAAAGAATAAATGTTTCAAGTATAGAACTTTTTCAAGTGTCGAGCATTAATGGGATCTGGTAATTCTACCCCATTGGCATTGATGAGCTGATATGAGTTGCGGGGTAATGCTTCTTTGATGACATAGGAACCTTCCCAATTTGGCGACCATTTCCCACCAGGATGATGCTTGAGATAAGCTGTGGATCGAAGTACTAAATCATTGACTTTGAATCTCCTTTCGATGACAGACTTTGCATATTGTCTGGCTATTCTTTGACGATAGGATTGAGCATGCTCTGCTGCCTTTAGCCTTCTTTCGTCGAGCAAGTCTAGTTGTACCAGTCGTTGCTGCTGGTATTGATCAAGAGGTAATTCTAGAAGTGATGCAAATTTCAAAGCGGGCTTCTGGACATGCAGAGGCAATACTACTTCTGTTCCATAGACCAGTTCTGATGGAGTAGCATTTGTTGGAGTGCGAATAGTGGTCCGGTAGGCCCAAAGTGCATCGTGGATCTTCTCATGCCAGTCACGGCCTGTTTCTATAGTTCGCTCTAAGATACGGATTAAAATCTTGTTGGTAGCTTTTGCCTGACCATTCCCTTGAGGATAGTAAGGAACAGAAAAATGATGATGGATTTTGAACTTTGAGCAGAATGTCTTCATTCTTTCATTCTTGAAATGACTGTCATTATCTGACACGATATCATGTGGTATGCCGAAACGACAAAGGATGCTCTTGTGGATGAAAGAGACTATGTGTCGGCCTTCCACTGTGCGTAGAGTGATAGCTTCTACCCACTTGGTGAAATATTCTGTCGCGACAAGAAAATATTTGTAGCCATTTGAAGCAGAATGAGTGATGGGACCTACGACATCAAAAGCCCACATAGAAAACGGCCATGGAGAGACGACAGATTGCAAATATGTGGCGGGAGCATGAATAGAAGGTGCATGTATCTGACATTGGATACATTTCTTCACAAAATGATAGCAATCTTGCTGTATAGTCTTCCAATAATAACCGGCTTGTATGATTTGCTTGACAAGGGTTTGGTAGCCGACGTGACCACCATAAATGCCTTCGTGTGCTTCTCGCACGACTTCTTTGGCTTCGTCTTCGTCAAAGCATCTGGAATACTCTGAACTGAATCCACGACGATAAAGGACATTGGCCAGGATGAAATATCGAGTAGACATGCGCTGAATTGCTTGCTGCTCTTTCTTTGAGAGTTCTGGAGGAAATTCACCGGTTTCTATGAAGTTCTTGATGTTGTAGTACCAAGGCTTCTTCTTTTGCTCAGCTTGGTTTATTTGTTCTGTTGGAAGGAAGGCAAGTTGGTCAAGTCTGCCAATTTAAAAGGAGCGAGAAGATTCTCCGTTCTTGAATGCCATATTGGAGCCTAGGCTATCAGCCACTTGATTAAAATCTCTCTTGATATGGAAGAGCTGAAATTCTTCAAACTTGCTAACAAGAGCTGAAATGATCTTTTGATAAGAAAGTAGCTTTTGATCCTTGACTTGCCATTCGCCATGAACTTGATTGACAACGAGTAATGAGTCGCCGTAAGCATGCACTCTTTTGACATTGAAGTCTAGTAGAATTTTTAGACCTTGAATTAGAGCTTTGTACTCGGCCATGTTGTGGGTGCATTGGAAATCTAACTTGAGAGAAAATGGAATCATCTCTTTCTCAGGAGTGATTAATAAGATCCCAATGCCTATTCCAGCCATATTCTTGGAACCATCAAAAAATAAATTTCATACTGAAGATTGCTGGATATTGCATATTTGCTCACCAGGGAAGTCATCTTCGGCTTTCACTTCTTCTGCCAGAGGAAAGTTAGCCAATTGATCCGCAATGGCTTGACCTTTAATTGATTGCTGTGAGACATATTCTAAGGCATACTCCATTAGTAAGACTTGCCATTTGGCGACCCGCCCACTGAGGAAAGGTTGCTCTAGGATGTATTTGAGAGGATTGAGTTTGGACAATATTTTGACTTCAGATGCCAGCAAGTAGTGCCTTAGCTTCTGACACATCCATACTAGAGCTAGGCAGGTCTTCTCTATTTGAGAGTATTTCTTTTCATAGTCTATGAAAGTCTTACTCACATAATAAATGGCATGCTCTATCAAGATGCTTTCTTTATATTGTGCCAAGAATCTGCCGCATGCGACTTGATTAACTAAGATGTATAACAAAAGGGGTTTTCCCAATTCTGGCGGCTTTAATATGGGAGGGTTGAGGAGATACTTCTTGATTCGATCGAATGATTGCTGACATTCTGGTTCCCATTTGAATTTCACTCCTTTTCTGAGCAAGTGATTGAAAGGCTCGCATCTCATTGCCAAGTTGGAAATAAATTGCCGAATTGATTGCATGCATCTCTGAAGGCTACGCAATTCTTTGAGATTTGTCAGGGGTGGCATATCAATGATAGCCTTTGCTTTGGCTGAGTCAACTTCAATTCCCTTTTTGCTGACTAGAAAACCCAACAGTTTGTCTGATTCGACTCCAAAAACACACTTTTGAGGGTTAAGTCTTAACTTATAAAGGATGAGTCGCTTAAAAACTTGATCAAGAGCTTCGAGGTGATATTTTTCCTCTTTGGATTTCACAAGGATATCATCAACATATGCATCCATGATTTTGTGCATCTGATCGTGAAAGATGACGGTCATCGCACATTGATATGTTCCTCTAGCATTCTTAAGCTCGAAAGGTATAACTATATAACAAAAAGTGCCCCAAGGCATAGTAAAGGAAGTTTTTGATTGGTCACGAGCGTCCAACTTAATCTGATTGTAGCTGGAATATCCATCCATAAAAGAAAACATGGCATGTCCTGCCGTGCTGTCGATTAGAAGATCAATGCTTGGAAGTGGATAATCATCTTTCAGAGTTGCCTTATTGAGATCTCTGAAGTCTATGCAAATCCTCACTTTGTCACTTTTCTTTGGAACAACGACAATATTGGTAGTCAATAGTTCGAATGAATCATGCTTTGAGCAGATCTTCGAGTCCTTCTTTGACTTGTTGTTCTATTCTAGGATCCATTTTCCTCAGCTTCTGCTTGACTGGCTTAGCATCTGGCTTTAAAACAAGGCGGTGTTCGACTAATTTGAGATCTAAACTTGGCATATCCTCATATGTCCATGCGAACACTTCTTCATGTTGCTTGAGAAAATTAGTGAGTCTTTCCTTTTCTTCCGGACTCAGACTGGTTCCGATCTTGAGAATTTTGGGATTGTCTTCTGAACCAATATTGACATCTTCAGTTGGGTCTTGGACTATAGCTGATGGTTCATCCTGCTTCTGAACTGAGGCGAACTCTGGTAATTCCTGAAGAGACCGATCAAATTCCACATATTCATTTAATTGCTTTGCAATTTCGCCATCTTCTGTGCTCGCTTTGACTCGGTGAATCGCTGTCGATTTCTGAAAAGCCTTTGGATTGAGAACGAGTTTCTTGATTGTTCGGGAAGACATTATGAAATTTTGGATAGGAAATTTGATTCAGGTAAAATCGCCCATCATAAGACAAACAACATTTGAAAAGAATCATGCATAAAATGACATTGGAATTATAAAATGTGGAGATAGAGAAAGGAAATAGATGGCATCCAGATAGGCAAAGAAACTTAAAATTTTATTGATTTTGAATTGATCAAAGACATTGATAGAAAGAGACATTTATTTTGAAAAGAATAGAAAGGAAATACAAAAATGGTTCTCAATGTGCCCCTTTAACAAAAATAGTCTTCTTTGGTGAGCTTTTGCCAAAAAATCCCAATCCTGCTCTGTGATGATGATGCTTCAGAATCATTGGTTCAATGCAACCATTTTCATTTTTGCCCAATTCTTTGAAGGGCTAGTAGCCATGTTTTAGAAGCAGATCAAATCCTCTTTTTGTTTTCATGAACTGCGGAAACAACAGATGATCTTTGATAGTGCTATAGTCGAGACGACCTCCAATCTTGAAGAATTTAGGACCTCTCCATCGGGTCATGGCTACAGTGTGCAGAGATGGCTTTGATGCCTGGAGTATTTCTAGACTTTCTTTGAGACTGATTTCTTCATTTTCCCTGATACTGGGGATATCTGCTGTGCAGGTGGGTCGAGGGATCATGGGCTGCGGGAGCCTTTCTTCTAGGTCTTCTCCCAGTACAATTGTGATCATTCCACCTTTGGACCATTTTATGCATTGATGAAGAGTAGAAGGTACTGCGTTTGCATTATAAATCCACGTCCTTTCGAGCAGTAAATTGTAGGTGGGTGGCACATTGACCACATAAAAAAGGATGGAATGCACTAAATAGTTGATAAATACTTCTAGGAATATCTTGCCTTTGGCCGTTTGACCATGGTTGTCAAATCCATATATGATGATAGGATCTGGAATATATTCTTCTTCTTTGATGCCTAGCGCCTTTGCTGTCATCTCGGGACATATATTGAGGCTGCTGCCTCCATCAACCAATACATGGGGTACTGTCATTCCTCTTGCTCGAACGATGATGTACAAGACATTATTATGAAAGGAGTGAGGCTTTGGAAGGTCCTCATCCAAGAAGGTGATTGGCGCATTTGTCATGGCTGAATTCACAATTTGAGCCATGTTTTCAGGCGTGGTACTGGGTTTGACTTTGATTTTCCGCAGTAGTTCATCCAGTACTTGTTGATGCTTGCAAGAACTTTTAGCTAAGTTCAAAATTGAAACATTGGACAAAGCAGTTAGTGGCTTTTGAGTTGAAATTTCTCCCTTTTCTGGCATGGGCTTGATGAACTGACTAAGGAATTCAGGAATTCCTTTTACTTTCTTAGGGGATAACCTTACAGGTTCTTCAGATACTTTCAGTTTTCCAAATGCTGAAATTATATTCATCTTCTTAGTGGTTGGGGGTGCTTGCCGTAGCACTAACACCTGATGCTGAACTTAGAGATCTTGAATGGAACACGACTTGATGTGTTCTTGAGGTAGAAATGGCTGTTCGGATATTACTGCTGTGGTGTGCGGAGGAAACGGCTGATTGAGAATGCCCATTTTTTCTTCTTTATCTCCTTCCACCAAGAGATTCTTGTCAATGTAATCCTGCACAATATTCTTGAGAACGAAACAGTTCTCAGTGTTATGTCCCACTGTCCTGTGGAACTTGCAGAATTGGTCTTTCCACTTCCCCATAGACACAGAGGATCGGCCAGTCTAGGCAACTTGATCATTTCCTTCGACAACATATACTCGATCACATCTTCGAGCGATTGATCAAGAGGAGTGAATTTCCTGTCGTAGCTCCATCCTTCATGTTTGGTCTTTTCGCACAGTTTTGGCCCTTGATCTTGCTGAAAGGGCTTGTTGTATTGAGGAGCAGGCTTCCCTTTCTGATCACCTTTGTTGTTTGCATTGCCTGTGCCATAGCAGTAATATTTCTTCTGCCCTTTATAATGATTTCGGCTATTGTTGTTGTTGTTGGCAGAGTAAGTGAAATGAGTCTTCTTTTTAGACTCGCTTGGATGATTATTTTTGGCGAGGGTGATGCCTTCATATACGCCATTCTCCATACCGAGCTCGAGCCATTCAACTCTCTCTGTGAGCTCAATGAAGGAACGAGATGGAGATGCAGAAATCAAACTTCTCAAAGGTTGTGAGAAGTTGTTGAGAATGATTTGGAGTGCATGCTCCTCAGAAACGGGGTTCCTCATCTTGTTGCAGGTTTCCCTCTATCGGCGAATGAAATCTCTTGCTTTTTCATCCTCCTTCTGTTTCAAACTACAGAGGTGGTTCAATGTGGGAAGCGCTTCGGTGTTGAACATGAAGCGTTCACTAAACAAATTCACCACCTTATCAAACTCCTTGAGCTTGATGGGATTGATATGCTTAACATACCATTTGGCTGCATCCCTTTCCAAGCTGCGAGGAAAGCAAAGAAATAATGCTCTGTTGTCTTTCTTGAATCTTGAGCATTCTGCAAAGAACATGGCAAGATGGGCTTTCGGGTCGCCAGAACCGTCGAATTTGACAAACTTACGAGGAAGATTTTCCATATTTTCGTCCCCTTCTAAACCATCGTAGAAATCTTCACTGGTGAAGACTTTCTTGCCCTTGTCGCGGGCCTGTAGATCTTTTATTACTCTAGCCATTTCTTTGAACTGCGCTTGTAGTGGATCTTCTACGACCTGACTTTTCAGTTTACGAGCACCCCTTTGCTCCCAACCATATTTCTGAAATGTTGGGGGCACCTTATATTCTTCATCGGTGTCTTCTGCTGATTCTGTTCCATCTGAGATTTCTTCTGGTTGAACCTACTTCTAGGAAGTTCTTATGGATTCCTTAGCCTTGTGACCATGGAACTTCTGCCTAAATGGATTCTTTTCTGAACTGGTCCCGGCCTGCTCACTCATCATTTTGTTCATCATTTCTGGAACATGGCATACATCTACGGATCTATGCCATTGTCTTCTTGTTGACCCTAGCTCCTGATTGAATGAGGGGAGTCCATCTCTTCTTCTGAAGCTGATGAGTACTGAGATGATGTTGTTTTTCTTCCTGATCTTGTCCGAACCATTAAATGCTTACAAATGCTCTCTACAGCACAAAGACCCAATTAGATTATGAGGGCATTTGTTTCTTGGAAGAAATATTTGCTGGAAATATGGTAGACAATTTGAAAAAGTATCTCATTACTAGGGATTGAGTTGTCGCAGGAATCATGACAATTGTGTTGTCATTCTTTGCAAGAGAAATAAGTAACGGACATTGTGCCTTGTTACCTAGGCGAGGTCGTCGAACCATGATAAAAGAGAGAAATTTTTATTGGAATGAGAAAAATATGATTTTATTGTTCTTGACAAAGAGCTGGAGGACAAACAATTTGCCACCATTCATGATAGTTGGCAGACACTTTAGGACCAGGAAGGAATTTAAGAGTAACAAAGGAATCTCAGCCGTAGCGGGTAGAATGATATGCCTCGAACCATTGTGCATAAGTGAGGTTGAATTCTGCCATAGCCCCTGATAGTAGTCTAGCTTCAATATACTGCTGCCTTTGGGAAAACTGTCGAACACATCGCTCCGATTGATAGTTGATGATGCATGAAATGCACATCATGTTATTCATTTATTCATGCATTTTATGGTGATTTTAAGGATTAAAACTCATGATTAGATGTATTTTGATAAAGGGATTGTGGTTCGAATTTCAGAAAAATCGGAGTTAAATTGAGAGAGTTATGGCTATTTTAGTGTTCGGGCATGGATTTCAAGGTGGATCGGATCCATATCCGACCCAAATAGGCTGTTTTGGACCTTGGATCAATGTTTATAAAGCCTAAATCCAACCCACACATGAATCCATATCCAATTAGAAAAGGTTTTCAGAAAACCCCCTCTAAAAGTGGCGCATAGTAATATTTTTTATTATAAACCTTTTTCTGAAAAATGCCAAAAGTATAAAATCAATTTTTCACCCAGCCCTAGACGTTTTTGCCTTGGATTTCATGCCCCCTCAGCTGACTCTTTCTCCAGCCCCCTTCTCCCCTCTCATCCCACGCCATCTACATTGAAGATCAAGATCTTGCTTGAGATTCAAGCATTTATTCATCTCTCTTTCCCAGATCTTTTCAGTTCTTTTTCCTCCTTGTTGGATACTCACCTTGGTTGCTATGTTTTGCAGGTGTAGCAGAGGTTGAAGAAACCTTTTCTTGCGTGGAAGTGCGAGACACTCCAACAAGAAGGATCGGCTCTACCTCCATCCAATCTTCTAAGCCACCTGATCGAGAATCGGCTCCTTTTCCATCATCGGTGGACTTCAAATGTGTTGCAGCTGCAAAGGAGAGTTCCATGGTGATATTCCAGCATCAACGAAGATGATGAGGCATGGTTCCAACGGTTGAATCCGCTCTTTCCTTCCCCACAATCGTCGGATCGCCCTGGAGGTTGGTCTTTCTCATCCCCCATTCTTTTAGATAAATTCATGTCCTCCTATAGTCTTCCTTTAAACCCCAGCCATTTTCTGTTTTGTTTATTTATTTGACAGCAAAACCACTGTCGTTTTATACTATTTTCGTTTTTTGCAAGTCGTTTTGAGTGCTGGAATTGATTCAGCATTAGGCGTGTGGTATCATTGTTAAATCGGCTAGATTTAATCTAGCTGATTCCAATATTTTGATTAGTTTCTGTTTTCTGGATTTTATTTCAGAATTTCTCTATGTTTTCTTAGTAGGACACGTGTTTCAAAGTCCATTTTAGATCTAGGTTTGTCGTGGGGTCTGGATTACACTTTCGTTTTAGTCAAAACTCAAAAAAATCGACTAGATTCCTTCTAGCCGATTTTGGTGTGTTTCATTTTTCGGTTGTCTGAAATTTCGTTGCAGCATAGTGTTTTAGGTAATTGAGGTTCCAGTAATTCATATTTTAAATTAGTTTGATTTGATTTGGGGTCTTGTTCGTATTTGATTTCGGCGTTGCATAAAGTCAATTGTTAAAGTGTGTCGTGTCATTGTTCCAGAATTCATTTTCGTTTGAGTTTAGCACCAGATTTCGTTTTGCTGCAGATTCAATAGGTCGTGTCGTAGGGTTTTACATTGTAATCAAGTGATAATTACTTGTTCCAATTTTGTTTATAAGGTGTGTGAAAAAGAAACAGAAAATTTTTTATTGTTTCATAGTGTAGGTAGAAATCGGTTTTGACGTCTTCTTAGTTTTAGTTTTCTGAAAATTTTTTGGTAATTAGGTTTGTTTACAGTAATTTAAGGTCTAGTTTATATTGATTTCATGTTAGTTTATTGTTTATGTTTTATGTTTGTTTGAAGTGAAAAAAAAAATTATCCTTTAGGGTCGTCTTTCTTAGTTAGGTATAATCGATATTTTTTTTTTAGAGAGGTCTTCTTCCTCAAGCTGGACGTCTGCCATTAGAGGTCCAGCTGAAGGTTAGTTTATTTGGTAATTTTGATTTGAATTAGGTAAGTTCATATTATTGTCCAGATTCATTTGAGTGGTTAGTTTAGAAAAACGTTTTTAGTGGTTTTGTTTAGGTAGTTTGAATTTTGAATGTGACTAATTTAGTCTTTCTAAAAATCGTGCTTTCTATGTCCTTTTTACACATTGCATTAATTTATTTAGTAGTTTAGTGATAATATAGGTTGTTTAGTTAGGTAGATTGAATTTTAGGAAGAGGGAAATTGAGTAATTTTTATTTAGAATCGAATTTGGTAACTTTGCATCCCCTCAATTTCGTGAGGCCTTCTTTGGAAAGCTTTGAATTCTTGATCCAGCCAAGGGAGGTTTTGGAAGTTTTGTTTTTCAGCCAAGCTAGCAAGGATTGAGCTTGTCAAGATTGGAAATAAAAGTTGATTTCAAAAATCTTTTGCTAAAAGTGTTCTACACGATTTTTGGAAACAATTTAATTGCTAGATATTTGTTTTTAGAAAGTCAAAGAAAACGTGTGGACTCTTTTGGTTGGACAGTTTCACCTTCTTTACTTTCCAATTTGAACGGTAATACAATTAAGGAGAGTAATAACCTTTGGGCTGGATGTTTTTACTCAAACTTCCCAATTTGGTTTTGGAAGCAATTAAGGAAAATACCATCTTTTTGAGTTGGACGATTTTTGAGGACCCAAGTTTTCCAAAAATTCGTACTTGTCATTCATTACCCTCTTTTCTAATTTCCTATATTAACATAGAGTAAATTTAGTGTTAACTTTTTAAGTAACTTTTGAATTAATCTTAGGTTAGTAATTAAGTTATTAGTTAGATAGGTTTTAATTAGGATTAAGTGTATTCCAATTAGGCGTGAAAGTTAGAAAGATTCCATTAATTGATTTTGTAATTTTCGGTTTCACACAAGTAGATTTAAATCTTTAAGTTACTAATTTAGTTTGCCTAACCTAGTCAACCTAGAGGGTCCATAGTGGTTCGTGAGCCTAGTCAAAGTCCAATTCTAGTCCCAACCGTCCCTCTTTATTAACCCTAGTTCCCTAATTGACCCTAGTTATTAGTAACTCTAGATAGTGTTTGTTTTAGTAAAGTTAATTAGTTCAGGGGAGTTTATGTTATTTTAAGTTGAATGTTAATTGCGTGTTTCTTATCTAGCATTTAGTTTATAGTAGGATATTAGATTGACGTAATTTGAATCCTTTAGACAATTCAATTAGTATTACATCTTTAGTTAGGATAGTTTACATTTCATGTGTTCTTTAGTTTACAATTAACATTGATTCGTGTGTTGCATTTCCATATTCGTGTAGACTTTTTAATTGCATCCATTCTCTGTCTTTTGACAGCCATTTAGCAGCATTTAGGATTGTGTTTGCATTTAATTTGTAGGCATAGTGTCAAAAGTAGATTTCCAAAGTGAATAGTGCACTGATTTTGAAAACCGATTTTTGCAATGAGTTTATAGTAGGATAACTCATTTTATGTGCAAAATTTTCGAGTTTTCTAGAAATTCTTGCTTTATTCTCTTTATTGGTGTGCTTACTATCTGCAGTCCAAATTTCAGCTCATTTTGAGTTGATTTGGTCTGGTTTTTAAGCGTTTTGTGAAAACCGCTTTTTCAAGTTTTTCAGTTTCGGGTCCTGCGATTTCCATATTTTCCCTGATTTTGAAACAGTTATATCTGGAGTTCCAGAAAGAATTTTTCAAATCCGTAAAAACTGTCAGATTCCTGAATCTGTTAGTTACAGAACAGAAGAAATTTCAGGAATTTTGGACTTCGTTTGCTTTGTGAAACAGTCTGTTTGTGAAAAACTGTCAGAAGTCACTTTTGCGTTAGTTAGGGGTAAAAGAGTCATTTCAGTGTTTTAGTGATTTTCATGAGTTTTCTGCATTGTTCTGCAATTTAGCTAGTGCATCTATATTAACCACGTAGATAGGGGTAGATTAGTCATTTAGTAGAGTTATTTTAATATTTTATTTGACTTTTAGTGTTAATTAGACTTTGTGTGAATTGATTTCTGTAGAATTAGGATTAGTTTAATTTTTGGATTTATTTGATATAATTGTATACTAACCTCTCATTTTCTTTGTTTTAGGTTGAAAAGCACACTAAAGATTCCAAGGGTATTCTTGTCCAGACCGAAGAAGTGACATTTGAGTGAAAGGATCAAATTGCCCTTGGCGAGCAGAAGAAGAATTAAAGTGCTTTTCTAGTTAATTTTAGTTTTTATTTTGTAATCTTGTTAGAATTGTAATTGTTGACTTAGAAGTGTAAATTAATAAATTGAAATTCTTAGAATTACTTGAATATTTCCCGTTCCCTGTGGATTCGACCCGTACTTTCCACTTCTGTGGAAAGTCGGTTATTTACTTTTGGTTGACGATTTTCCAAGTGTTTTCATTGAAAATATTGTTTTAAAAATATCGTTTGCAAAAACTCAACCAAATTTTGGCGCCGTTGCCAGGGAACGACGAATATATTCTTTTATTTCTTAGATTTCAGTTTATTAATCTATGTTAGTTAATTAATTAATTAGTTGTTTTTATTTTTCTAGTTAGTAGGATTAGTAAGTAAATATAGGCTTAACATAGTTAGTACATATAGGATTCACGTACTGTTTTTCTAGGATTCACTGAACATTCATTCTGCAAGGAGCGATTAGACATGTGGTTTTTAGAGAACATAGTTTGTGATTTCCTGTATTGTTTATTTCAGTAATCTAGATTAATTTTGCTTTGTTATTTCATTTAGCTACTTAGTTAGTTAGTTCTGACATAGTTAATTTAGAATATTTTTATTAGTTGTCTTTATTCTTGTTATTTGTATTTTAGTATTTATCTTAGTTTAGATTTAGATTTAGGTCGTGTGCTTACATCTGGTCTTAGTACCAGTGTATGCAGGGGCAAAGAGCTTTAGGAACCCCGTTATATTCATTTGTTGACAACCTAGAGAGAATTTTACATTCTCCTCGAAGTTTGACAACAGTGGGCGATATGGATCCTCCAGCTTCAGCTTCAGTTCCCCCGCGTGCTCTGAGGGAGTACTTTACTCCCACAGACTATGTTCAGGCATCCTGCATTCGGAGACCCGATGTAGGAGCACCCCATTATGAGATTAAGGCCAGCATTATTCAGATGCTTCCATCATTTTATGGCCTTAGTCACGAGGATCCCTATAGGCATTTAGATGAATTCCTCAAAATCTGTTCTACAGTCAAGATACATAATTTCGACGATGATGCATTAAGGTTGACCCTATTCCCATTTTCATTGAAGGACAAGGCCAAGTATTGGCTAAAGTCCTTAGATTCAGTAGAGATAGGGTCATGGGATCAGTTACAGCAGGAGTTCCTTAGGAAATACTTTCCCATCAGTAGGACGAACCAGTATAGGCGAGCCATTACTAGCTTCTCAGAGCTAGATGGTGACCAGTTTCATAAAACCTGGGAGAGAATGAAGGATCTCCTTAGGAAGTGTCCCCATCATTAGGTGCCGAGATGGCAGCTGGTGCAAAGCTTTTACGATAGATTGTCTGACAGGAATCGTCAGATGATCAATTCTTCATGTGGCGGGACCTTCATGTTGAAGAGCGAAGATGAAGCATGGAGGCTATTCGATACTTTGGCAGATAATTCTCTCCACCATGCTTCTAGTTCTCATTCTGATAGAGCCACACCTAGTATTCCGAAGAAAGGTGGTGTCCTCGAGATTGGTCCATCTACTGCATTACAGTGCAAAGTGGACATGATTGCTCAAAAGTTGGAGCAGCTTCTCGCGGGACCATCTCATGCTCAGCAGGTGTGTACTCTTTGTGCCAGTCCGGCACATGAGATTACTGAGTCCCCTTCGGTAGCTCAGTACCCTGAATTTGTTCAAGAACAAGTTCAGGCTGTTCAGGGTTATGCCCGACCCCAGAACAATCCATTTTCATCTACATATAA
Organism: Nuphar pumila; assembly: GCF_984573655.1. Classification (NCBI taxonomy): domain Eukaryota; kingdom Viridiplantae; phylum Streptophyta; class Magnoliopsida; order Nymphaeales; family Nymphaeaceae; genus Nuphar; species Nuphar pumila. Next base: position 33,280,301 of record NC_143258.1, on the reverse strand, counting down.
TCCGGGTTGGCGTAACCATCCCAATTTTTCATGGAAGAATCCACAGTCTTCCACCCAGATGCCTACATCCTCTCAGCCGGCTCGGCCGCCAGCATTCACTCAGACATTTCAGAGGCCGAGCTATCCTCAGACTTTATCTTCATTTCCTCCTCCGATTCCACAAGAGTCTGCCCCACAGACCTCTTTTGAGGAGAGACTTCTCTAAGCGTTCCAAAAGGTGAAAACCTCTAACCAGAATGCTTTCGAGAAGTGTAGGCAGATCTTGAGCTCACATATGCAGTCCATTGCGAAGTTAGAATCGTAAATGGAACTGTTAGCTGAGGCTATTAGTAGGAGACCGGAGGGTAGTTTGCCGAGCCAGGCAGTCATGAACCCGAAGGGCAAGGACCAGATGAATGGAGGCATGTACCATACTGAGTCACAACAACAGGCCAAATCTGTTATGGCCCTAAGGAGTGGATGTGAGTATCATGTCGAGAGCAGAGAGAGTAACGAGAGGACCGATGAGCCAGATGTCAGTATTCCATCTTCTTCAGCTCAGTCACCATCATCATCATCATCCCCCACCTCAGTTCATAAGAAGGATATGAGTGAGCCTTCTCCCAAAGAGGAGGACCCCTCGATGTATATCTCCAAACCACCCTATCCCAAAGCATTAGAGTCTCCCGGATTTAGAAGAAAGCAAGACACGAAGATCCAGGACATGCTTGACATCTTCAAGCATGTGCAGATCAACCTACCTTTGCGCGATGCTATTTAGCAGGTGCCGGCTTATGCGAAATTTCTGAAGGAACTGTGTACACAAAAGAGGAAATCTAGAGTAAAAGTTCCTAACAGGGTCCATCTGACTGAGCAGGTGAGTTCAGTGATTCAGCATCAGACGCCACCAAAGCTCAAAGACCCTGGAGCCCCTATCATTGCATGTACCATAGGGAACATTCGGATAGAACGCGCTTTGCTCGATCTTAGAGCAAGTGTGAACATTCTGCTTGGATATTTCTATGATTCTTTTAGGCTAGGAGAAATGAGATCGACTCCTATTACGCTTCAGCTGGCAGATCGTTCTGTCAAAGTACCGAGAGGTGTCTTGGAAGACGTGCTAGTTAAGGTGAATGATTTCTATTTTCCAGTCGATTTCATCATCCTCAATATGGAAGGAGTGGATAGCCAGCACCAGACTGTGATCATGCAAAAATTTTCCTCTTGTTCCTTTTTTCCTTTTCTTTGCCTTTCTAGCCTCTATTTCTCTTTTTAAAGGGGAAATAAAAGACAAAAAAGAAGAGAGAAAAGAAAAGGAAGAAGAGAGAGGAACCCTTTTGCAAGGTCTCATTTGACCAAAGAAATGTTTTGAAAAAAAATCACTCGCCTTCGTTTTGAAACTTTTGCAGGAAAATGGAGAGACGAGATTCGCTCGTCGGTACGAGGTTCAACCGTTCTTGGCGCCTTTACCAGGGGCAATCGAACCAAGGATCGAATTTATGCCTTTTTGCTTTGCTAAAATATTATCTAAGTAATTATTCTAAGTCCTAGATGCACATTGAATTATGCTTGTGCTATGATTTTGAACTTGAAAACATGCATACTTTTAGAAATGCTTCAGAAAACTTGAGATTTTCCAAGTGGTTTTGGCAATAAATTTTGAAAACATCCTTTAGGGAATGGCCCGAAAGTTCATAAATTGATTTAAAATTTATTGAAGAATAATGTAAATCGCAATAGTGATTTTCTGAAAGACATTGTAAATCGCGATACCGTAAATCGCAGGATGATTTGCTAAAAGTCATTGTAAATCGCACAACGATTTATGAAAAGACACGATAAATCGCAATAGCGATTTACTGAAGGATGTCGCAAATCAGGTGACGATTTTGAAATTCAAGAATTTGAAATGAATTTAAAAGCATTGAAATCGAAGATCTGGAAATCGGATTCAGAAATTGAAATCAAGATTTAAAGTTGAACTTGAAAATCAAAAGTTAGAATTGAATTTAGAAGTCAAAAGATTGAACTTTAAACTTAAAATTGAAGAATTGAAGAAGTGAAGTTTGAAATTGAAAATGTAATTGAATAGAGAGAGTTAATTTGAAAATAAGGAATTGAAATTGCATGAAATTGGGAATGAAATTAGAAAAAGGATAACCTTGAAATGAAGACTATTTTTAAAAAAAAAAATTATTTCAAAATTCACTTAGAAATTCAAAAATAACTTGAATAATTTGAAAGATAATGATGCAATTCTATCTTAAATGATGAATGCATTAAAAGAAATTTGAAATTAGGTTTTGAAAAGCATATTTCATTCTTTAAGTGAATTGAAATAAGATTGAAGATATAATACATTTCTGACTATGGCCATAAAATGTATTATATAATAATCATATTTAAATTCATTTGAAGAATAAAATACATTTTGGTGCCTTTATAGAGTTTAAAATAAAATTAACTCTCAATATATCCTGACTATGGCCATTGATATATGTTTTGAATTAATTTTAAATAAAACTCTCATAAAGGAGGAAAACATTTAGAAACACATGATGATTTTTGAAAGAGATCCGGTGTGGACCCAATATTATTCCATAAAAGATGAAAACCCTAAGTTTTGTTCACATTTTGACTATGGCCATAAATGCAAATCGTCAACTTAGGATTTAATCACCTTTTATTATAATGGTGCTTGTGTCATTCGTGTTTCACCATAGTGTTATTGAAAATGAAAAAAAATGCAACACATTGATTATGAAAAATGAAAAGTTAAACTATATGCTCATTCATTCTAATCTAAGCATAAAGTAAACTTCTCATTAATTGATTTGTTACAACCTTTGAATTGATATAATGATTGAAAAGATATAACAAAAATAAAAAATCCTGCAAAATGAGCAAATTTGTTAGAAATAAGTGTATGCTTTTATGGATTTTTCCTCAATTATTGAAAAATTGAAGAATACATCCAAAATTAGCCTTTTATGCCTTAGAGATAAAGAAAATTAAACAAAATAAACATATATGATGCATGATTTTATGAAAGCATTTGAAAAGGCATTCTTGGAGTTTCAGATTTTCGAAATTGGTGCTTAAAAACATATAAATCCATTTTAAAACTTGAATTCAAAATGAGTTTAACCTTGAAATTGAGATTTTCAGGAAAATATATTAAAAATGATTGAAATAAAGGCAAATAAACTTCAAAGTTTATTTGGAATGAAGTTAAGGCATTCTAACTTGATGAAATTCATTTTTTATTTATGAAATATACGAATCATGTTTGAAAATTGAATTTAAGAGTGATAAAATGCCCATTTTGACTTCATTTTAACAAAGCAATGCTTTTTCATTGAGTCAGTTTTGAAAGATGCAATGAATGAATGATCAATGATCTTAGAAATTTCTAAAATGATATGCAGATGCTTAACAATCTGATGAATGTTGTAGAATTAAAAATGCCAAGCAATCATCTGAGGAAAACCCGAATTTGGATTCTCTTACTTAGATAAGACAAGATTTTGCAGAATCAGGATTTTGCAGGTGAACCTGTCAGAGCATTCTGAGTGGACAGAAGTCTTAAACGATTTGATTTAAACTCAAAATGAACCCCTGGATTCACACAGCAAGGAAGTATTCCCTTTTTACAGAATATCAAAATCATTCCTGAAACTAGAGTTATGATCAAAATATTAGAACATTAATTTCAGAAACAAGAAATTGAATTTTAACAGATAGGTTTCAGTAAACTGGATGTTACACAGACTAAACATATCCGATTTCTCTCAAATTTGAGGAAAACGTTGCTCAATTCAATCAAAAAACCAACCAATTTACAAAATTGAAAAATCAATTTTGGTTTGAAAATGGCGACTTCGAGAAGTCACTGTTTCCAAACAAAAAATGAACCTGTTACAGAATTTAAAATTTTGTAACCAATCTCGGTTTTTAGCAGGTTTGAAATATCAAATAAGCATAGAAAGTTATAAAACTTTCCAGATATAGACTAGGCACATAGAGGAAGAAAACCCTTTTTTACGGATTTGGAAAATGATCTTCCGTTGGGAAGATATGACTCTTACAAAATGAACTAAAAACCTATGTCACTTAAATAAGGCAGACTGATAGGGGTCTGGTTTTTTATCTAAATGGGGTATCAAATGACCATAGAAATTGATAAACATGTACAAAAATAAAATAGACTCCATAACTAAGACATCACTTTTTACGGATTTGAAATCCAATCTCTGGTTAGGGAGATATGACCCTCACAAGTTGGTCCTGATTCGGATAGCGATTTACAGTGATTTATATCACAAATCGTTGTAGTGTTTAGCGAGAAACACTACAAATCGCTATAGCGTGGTCCAGCAATGCTACAACTTGCTGTGGGTCTCGTTAGAGCCCAAAAAACACTATAAATTGTAGTAGAAAAACTAGATAGCATTATAAATCGTTGTGGGGCTTATTGGAGACCCGAAAATACCATAAATCGTAGTTAAAAGACCGGACAACACTATAAATCGTTGTGGGGCTCGTTGGAGACCCAAAAATATCATAAATCGTAGTAGGGACTCATTAGAGACCCCAAAAATCATAACAATGATTTATTGAAGAATGTTGTCAATCATATATAGATTTGTTGAAGGAGTGCTACAACAGTCATGACATGGGGGCCAAAATCAGAACATGTGCAAAATCTGGATACAGGGTTCTGGTATTTAATTAAAATAAAATACCAATTGACCATGAAAAATTATGAAAATTTACAAGGATGAACTAGACATATAAGAAGAGAACCCGTTTTACAGAATCGAAAAATGATCTCCCATTAGGAAAATAAAATTCTGACAAAATGGATTAAAATCTGAACCGTTAAAATGACAAAGGATGAAAGGGTTGCGGTTCTTAACCCAAAACTGGTATGAAAACACCATAGAAATCGCTGAAATTTGGTATGGACAAACTAGATGCAATTTAGAAAACACTTTTTTTTACGGATTGAAAAGATCATCTTTGGTTAGGGAGAAATCACTCTCGCAAGTTGATCCTGATTATGCTAAAATTGTGACGGTGCAAAATAACAGGTTCTGAATATCGATTTTTAAAGTGAATCAAACAAACTCAGAATGATATGATTTTTGGTGGAGAGCATGAAGACATATGCATGAAGTTGCAGTAAAAAAAAATTAGATTGAAATGAGCTCTGATTACATACAAATCGATAGATCTAAAATGCATCAGAATTCCAAGTACAATCTAGAAAGCAACTGAACATGATGAAAGCAAACTGCACATTCGTAAATGTTTATAATGAAATCTAATGCCTTAAAACATGAATGCATGCATGGATGAAGAAAAATTAAGATAGAAAAATGCATCAAAAGAAAACCAAAATGGCTGAGGCACAAATCTAACTTGTTGTAGCCCATTTGAAAGAAGGATTTGATCTAAAAAGATCAAACCACTTCAATTCTTTTGGCTCAATCAAAATATGTTAAACAGAGATTAAAATGCAGCAAATAGGAAGACGAAAACTTAGATTCTAATCTATTAATCATGCTATGACAAGAAATTTTAAGAGAATAGAAGAGAAATACTCACCTTGGCTGAAGGGGTCTGAAAAAAAGGGCAGAAAACCTCTCCAAAATTCGTAAACTCTAAGTGAAGAGGAGAGATGAGAGAGAGAGAGAGAGGGAGCTGACCACCAATCGCTGAATGTTCTCCCCCTTCCTTTCTTTCTCTTCTTATCCTTCTTTCTCCTCCTTTTCCTGCATCTTTTCTACTCATTTTCTTCTTTCTTTTCTGCTTCTTTTCTTCCTTCTTTTCCTCCTTCGTTTTCTCCTGTTTTTCTTCCTCTGTTTCCTCCTCCTTTTCTTCCCATTTTTTTGGAGGGTCTTAGGGCTGAGGCAGCATTGGGCGACCTTTCTTAAAACAAAAACATTTTTTATGGTTTTAAAGGGTTTAAAATCTAAGTTAAGCAAAATATGAAGGAGAATTTTTAAAATAATGATTTTAAAAGGAGATTTTTGCAAAATGATGGTTGTTTTCAAAAGATTTTTCTGAAAAGGGCTTTTTAAGCTAAAAGAGGCTTTTAAAAAGGAGGTTTCTAAAATCGATTTGTATTTTTTTCCTTTTCTTTTTTGTATTTTTTTATGTTTTTGAAATCAAACTCTAAAAACTGAAGGGAAATAAAGGGGTTTACCACTTTATTTTTTTTGTATTTTTGAGAAATATTTACGAAAAAGAGGTTTTCTGAGAATTCAGGTTTGATTTCTTCAGAAAATGGATTTGGATCCTGGTTTTGAGGAAATATTCGAGTTTTGAACCTCGAATTGAGAAACACAAAGTAAATGGATCCAAATGAATACTGAATGGACTGTCTGAGCCTTTTAGAAATTATTTTGGTATTTTTGTAAAATTGATTTTGAAAATTAGATAATGAGGCTCAGATTGGAATTCTAGCACTGTATCCGGATCTGAATTTGAGTCAGATATATAACATGAATTTGGATTCTGGTGAATCTGAGAAATAACTGGAATTTGGATTGAAAATGACTCAATTTATTCTGAAAGATGAGGTCAGAGACCAAGAGGGAAATTTTACAAAATTTTGAAAAATTTGGGGTGTTCACAGATGCCCCTCTTTGCTACTAAGCCGGTTGAAAGCCGACCTTAGTGGCAAAGAAAACACTCCAAATTTTGAAAAAAATGCCCCAGCCAGCAGATCTGAACTGGGTGTGGAAGCATTATCATCCTTAGGCTTAACACCTTATCCTGAATGGCATTGGGGAGACGAAATCCTCGAAAAGGATATGACTGAATAGCAGAAATGAGAAAATCGTGATGGGACTTTGGATGAAAGTCTCTAAACGGCAGAAAATAAGAATTTTGATCAAGTCTCAAGGGTGAGACAAAATCAACTTTTGGAATGACTCTGGTTTAGCCCTTAACCTGGATGGAACGAAGATAGATTAAGATAATTTGGATGAGGAAAGGAATATGAGCAGATCTTGATAGGACATTTTTGAGAAAAATGCCTCGTGAGATGAAACTCAAGTATGATCATTTCCTCAGTGGATATGGAAGATATGAATTTCGTTGGTGAGGAAGACCCTGATGGGACTGGGAGAACACACCTTGTTGAAACGAGGAACGTTGTCTAAACGAGACTCAGGTTTTACCCAAACCTGAAAAGGAAGATACCTCATGAAAACATGAGGCAAACGGGTTTATCCCTTAACCCGAGTAGGACGATACGGAATCCTCGGATGAAGAAACCATGATGGGACTAGAAAGGATATCTAGTCGAAACGAGACTCAGGTTTAACCCTAACCTGAATGGAAAGTACCTCATGGAGCGAGATTCAGGCTTAACCCTTAACCTGAAAGGGCGACCATACGGAATCCTCTGGTGAAGAAACCATGATGGGACCTTCGGAATTTGGATGAACAAATCTAGAAGGGGTTTTGCGAGAAGAGAAAAACAAAGGATTCCCTAAAGCTTGGAAAATGGATGATCTAAAAATAGATGACCTCTCGCAGAAGGTTTTGGTGATACCTCGAGGAGCGAGGTAACAGGTTTAATCCTTAGCTTGAATGGATACAAAATCCTCGAAGAGCGAGAAAACTGTGATGGACCTCTGGACTCTGCACAACAAATCCAAGAGGGGTTTGCAAAATGTGGAAAAATGGGGTTCCCTAAAGCTTGGAAAAGGGATGTTCTTGGGTGCCTCATTGCTGAGACTAAATCAGCTTTTGACAATAACAGACCTTTTGCAGAAGGTTCAGGTTTAACCTTTATCCTGAGCGGGAACTATCTATGGTGGGACAGTGGGGAACACAGGAAAGTGTGCAGATCCGAGAGACTTAGATCAAGCAAAAGGGAAGGACTTTTCAGTCCTAAGGAGGGATGATGTCAGGATACGTCAAGACAAACATCAAGTTCTTTCTTCATGTTGGGATAATGAGAAAATATTGCCAATAAGATGTCAAAAATTGTAGTTGATTCAGAATAATTGAATTGCACTTATGTGTGAAAATATCACCTCTTTTTACCTAGAGTATTAACTCCAATTGAGCTAACTCTATAGAATCAATAATCAAATTCAAAATTTTGTTGCTGTTGGGCTTCTTCAAGGAAGATACCAATTTCCTTGATATGAAAAGAGAGGAAACATTCTTAGTTTCATAAAAGCAATTTGAGTGAAAAGATATTGATAAAAGAATTTCACATAAATAAAGATGATTCCTGACAGTTTCGGGCAGCTTGATATCCTGGACATTTCCCATGATGATCTTTTTGCACTCTTTTGAGTTATGGAGCTTTCTTGGGCTTTTACATCATCCTTCATTTTGGAGATGTTCTGACTTTTCTCTCTTTTTCGGGGAAGGGTACGTCACAAACTCCTTCATCTTGGAGATGCTCCGATACTTCTTTTTCTCAAGAATTATATTGATGACATTGGTTCTTTGGTCAAAATCTCTGGATGATAGCAGAAATCAAATATCTTTTAGGGTTTGTCGGGAGGTTCATTGTAGTCGCCTTCATCTTGACGGTGGTCTGAACGTTCCCTGGAAGGATTCATCACAAAGTCCATCATCTCAGAGATGATCCAAATCTTCTTTGGCCCCGGGGGTCTAGCTCACATATTCGCCTTCATCTTGACGACAATTGAGAGATCCCTTTTGCGAATATTTGATTGCAGCTTAGATGACCGAGGAGATATGAACTGGGTAGATTCTTTTATTGCCCAGGATATTTCCACTGCCTTACTGCCAGAAAAATGATCTTTAAGAATATGCCATAGCTATGATCAATATCAGTTCACTTATGGCTTTTCAACATCATTGAATTTTTCTCTGTCGGTCATATCAAAGATTTTTCTTCATCCTCTTGGTTGACCAACAGAAAAAGCTTGAATTTTGTTCTTATTTTGCAAAAGTCTTGATCTTTTGGAAATAATACTAAAGGTAGTTTGAGGAAATTTTTTATGCGATGAAAGCTTTGAGATCAACAATAGTTTTTGATAGCAAATTGGCAAAGTATTCTAGAAATGCCTGATGAAAGAAATCGCTTGACATTGAATTGACATGTCCATGACAAAATTCTCCTCTCTTTTTTCCCCAAAAAGAGAGACTCAGGCTTAGCCCTTACTTGAATGGGAAGTTGAAAATACTCCTCTCTTCTCCAAAGAAGAGGTGTTTGCAAAACAGAACTTTCGAAGAGAAATTAAGTTTTTGTCAAAACTCCCTATCTCTAGGCTTCTCTTATGGAAAGGCGGCCGAAAAACAAAGTTGAGAAAGTATCACAGAGGAACGAGTCCATCACACTCTCCCTAGAAAAGGCTCTTTTGTGAAGGGGTTGGCCAAAGATTAGAAAATACCGAGGGCCACATAAGGAAACAGGCTTCCGTCGAAGCTCTCTCCAAAAAAGGGGTCCTTTGTGTAAAGTTGGTTGTTGTTTTGCAAACAGTTCGCGAAGAAAACGAGTCCCTTCAAACTCTCCCTAGAAAAGGGTTCTTACGAACGAAAGATGGTTGCATGCGAAAGGAACGAGCTCCCTCGAACTCTCCCAAAAGAGGGTCCTTCGCAAGAGAAAAAGATTGAATTTTTGATAAAATGATGACCTGAAGGTCGCAATTGAGATTTAGAGCTTGAATGTTGATGAACGGTTAGTACAAAGACTGAGCCTAGAGAGCTAACTAATCAGTCAACCAAACACTAGCACGAGTGCTAGTTGTACCAGTACGAGCACTGGATTTTGAAAATGTATCAGTACGAGCACTGGGTTTTGAAAAACATACTAGTACGAGCACTGAATTTCGAAAAATGCCCCAGTATGATCACTGGGTTTCGAAAATGCACACCAATACGAGCACTGGGTTTTCGAAAATGCACACCAGTACGAGCACTGGGTTTCGAAAGTGCACACCAGTACGAGCATTGGGTTTCGAAAATGCCCCAGTACAAGCACCGGGTTCTTGAAAATGTGCACCAGTACGAGCACTGGATTTTGAAAAACACACCAGTATGAGCACTGGGTTTTGAAAATGCACTAGTACGGGCACTGGATTTTGAAGAAGAGACCGACACTCCTAAGATATTTAGAAATTTAAAGCGAGAATGATTGTTGGCATTTTAGGATTATCCCTTATCCTGAAGCAGAAAATTCAGGTTTGTCCCTTAACCTGAAAGGGGAAATGAAGAAAACTTTGGTCCAATACGAGCATTGGATTAAGAGAGGAAATTCGAGTCGAAACTCGGAATCGTAAAAATGGAAGATAAAAGGGGGAAACCCGAGTCGGAACCCGTTTTTTCAAAATAAAAGAATGAATAAGGAAATCGAGTTTGAGAACTCGAATCCTCGATGTAACAATTGGTCCAATGCGAACATCAGATCCAAAAGAAAGCCCGATTCGGAACTCGCAACTCCGAAAATAAGAATATATACAAAAGGGAAAACCCGAGTCGGAACCCGGTTTTTCAAAATAAAAGAATGAATGAGAAAATCGAGTTTTTGAGAACTTGAATTCTCGACGTAACAATTGGTCTAATACAAACATCGGATCCAAAATGAAGCCTGAGTCGGAACTCGCAACTCCGGAAATAAGAATATATATATATATATATATATATATATATATAAGCAGAAAACCCGAGTCGGAACCCGGTTTTTCAAAATAAAAAAAATGAATGAGAAAATCGAGTTTTTGAGAACTCGAATTCTCGACGTAACAATTGGTCCAATGCAAACATCGGATCCAAAAGGAAGCCCAAGTCGGAACTCGCAACTCTGGAAAGAAGAATATATATGAGACCCGAGTCGGAACCCGGACCTTTTAAAAAGAAAAATAAAAAGAAAGCAAAAACCTGAGTCGAAACTCATATGGGAAGGAAATGATTCCAACCCGGGAGTCAGATTCTGGAAGGATTGACAAAATGTATGAATAGATTCTAACGATGAAGAAGATGAGAGATTCATTTGAGATCATTGACCGAAGATGGCCTAAGATTCGAATCCATTGATGACGGCTTCAGGATTTTCCCTTATCCTGAAGGAGTATAGAATAAAATTTGATGTGAATTGAGGAATTTATGGGAAGTAGTTCAGGTTTATCCCTTAACCTGAATGGGACGTACCTCAAAGAACGAGGTTCAGGTTTGTCCCTTAACCTGAAAGGGTTAAAAGAATAAAGATTAATGAAAAATGACGAAAAATTGATAAAATTTGATAAAATTGAATAAAATTGATAAAATAAAAATTGATCGAAGATTTAATGAAAATTCTGACAAAATTGAAGCAAAGAGTTTGTCTGATCCTGCCTGCATGTATTAAAGAGAAGATAGATGTATATAAAAATAGAATGCCCCAGTATCATAGAGAAGAATATGAGAATGATAGAAGATCATTGTTTTATTGAAAGAGGCTTTTTGAAGAATACGGAGGTTAGAATGGAAACTTTAAGTATAAAATTTCTTCAAGTACAGAGCATTGATTGGATCTGGCAGTTCCACTTCATCTGCATTGATCAAACGATAGGAATTGCGAGGCAGTGCTTCCTTAACCACATAAGGGCCTTCCCAATTGGGTGACCACTTGCCCCGTGGCCGATGCTTAAGATGAGCTGTCAATCTGAGCACGAGATCATTAACTTGAAATCTTCTTTCAATAACTGACTTGGCATAATGCCTAGCTATCCTTTGACGATAAGCTTGAGCATGCTCTGCCCTTGAGTCTCCTTTCATCTAGTAGATCAAATTGCACCAGTCTCTGTTGCTGATATTGATCAAGTGGTAATTCTATAAGTGAGGCGAATTTGAGGGCAGGCTTTTGGACATGGAGAGGTAACACTACCTCAGTCCCGTAAACAAGCTCTGATGGAGTAGCATTGGTCGGAGTCTGAATGGTGGTTCGGTATGCCCAAAGTGCATCGTGCATCTTCTCGTGCCAATCACGGCCTGTTTCCACAGTTCTTTCCAGAATGCGGATCAAAATTTTGTTGGTGGCCTCTGCCTGGCCATTCCCTTGAGGATAATAAGGAGCTGAGAAGTGATGATGAATCCTGAACTTCGAGCAGAAGGTCTTCATCTTTTCATTCTTGAAATGGCTTTCACTGTCAGACACAATATCGTGTGGGATGCCGAAACGACAAAGAATGTTCTTATGAATGAAAGAAACCACGTGTCAGCCATCTACTGTTCGCAGAGTTACAACCTCGACCCATTTGGTGAAGTATTCTGTAGCTACGAAGAAGTATCTGTGGCCATTGGAAGCCGAAGGAGTGATCAGACCTACCACGTCGAAGGCCTACATCGAAAAAGGCCAAGGAGAAACCACGAACTGCAAATATGCGGCTGGCGCATGAATAGAAGGTGCGTGCATTTGACATTTGACGCATTTCCTCACAAATCGATGGCAATCATACTGCATGGTTTTCCAATAATACCCTGCCCGGATAATCTGCTTGACGAGCGTTTGGTAGCCGATGTGACCACCACAAATTCTCTCGTGTGCCTCTTGGACAACTTCCATGGCTTCGTCCTTATCTAAGCATCTGGCGTACTCAGAACTGAACCCACGAGGGCAAAGAGTATTGGCAATGATGAAATAACGGGCTGACATGCGTTGTATCGCACGTTGCTTATTTCTTAACATTTTCGATGGAAATTCACCAGTTTCAATAAAGTTTTTGATGTCTTGATACCAAGGTTTCTCTTTCTGAGTGGCTTGGTTTACTTGCTCAGCTGGAATGAAGGCAGGTTGATTAAGTCTACCAATCTCAAAGAAACGACAAGATTCACTGCCTTTGAACGACAAAATGGAGCCCAGACAAGCCAAACCATCGGCTATATGGTTGTATTCCCTCTTGACATGATTGAGCTGAAATTCTTCAAAGTTTCCTATGAGAGCTAAGGCAATCTTCTGAAAGGGAATCAATTTGGAATCTTTTACTTGCCATTCAACATTAACTTGATTGACAACAAGCAGAGAATCGCCAAAGGCATGTATTTTTTTGACATTGAAGTCTTGCAAAATCTTGAGGCCTTGTATCAAAGCTTCGTACTCGGCCATGTTGTGAGTACATTGAAAGTTGAGTTTGAGGGAATAAGAGATCATCTCTTTTTTTGGAGTGATCAATAAGATTCTGATCCCAATGCCGGACATATTCCTGGCTCCATCGAAGAATAGAGTCCAAACTGGGTATTCTTGGAGATTGCAGATGCGATCGTCAGGAAAATCATCTTCTGCCTTGAGCTCTTCTGTCAACGGGAAATCTGCCAACTGATCTGCTATAGATTGGCCCTTGACTGACTTCTGAGATACATACTCTAAGTCGTACTGCATAAGGATGACTTTCCATTTTGCAATCCGCCCAGTAAGGAAAGGCTGCTCAAGGATGTACTTGAGTGGATTCAGCCTTGACAGAATTTTGATTTCTGATGCCAACAGATAATGTCTCAGCTTCTGACACATCCACACTAAGGCTAGACATGTCTTTTCCATTTGAGAATATCTTTTCTCGTAATCAATGAAAGTGTTGCTTATGTAGTAGATGGCATGCTCTATCCAGCTTCCTTCCTCATACTGTGCAAGAAATCCGCCACAAGCATTTTGGTTGATGGAAATGTACAAGAGAAGTGGCTTTCGAAGTTCTGGTGGCTTCAGAACTGGTGGATTGAGGAGATACTGCTTGATGCGTTCAAACGAAAGTTGACATTCTGACCCCCATTCAAATTTCACTTCTTTTCTCAACAAGTGATTGAAGGGATCGCATCTCATGGCCAAATTAGAAATGAAGCGCCGAATCGATTGAATGCGCCCTTGAAGGCTTCGCAGTTCCCTCAGATTGGTGGGAGGCGGCTTATCAATGATTGCCTTTGCCTTAGCTGGATCCATCTCTATGCCTTTCTTGCTGACCATAAAGCCAAGCAGTTTGCCTGACTCTACTCCGAAGACACACTTCTGCGGATTGAGCCTCAACTTATAGAGGATAAGTCTTTCGAAGACTTGGCCGAGAGCATCGAGATGATCTTCTCCTTCTTTGGACTTGACCAAGATGTCATCCACATAGACATCCATGTTCTTGTGTATCTGGTCATGAAAAATAACTGCCATTGCTCTTTGATAGGTTGCCCCAGCATTCTTGAGCCCAAATGGCATGACTGTGTAGCAAAAAGTACCCCAAGGCGTGGTAAAAGAAGTTTTTGATTGGTCACGAGCGGCCAGTTTGATTTGGTTGTAGCCTGAGTACCCGTCCACAAAGGAAAACATGGCATGACCTGCGTGCTGTCGATCAGAAGATCGATATTAGGAAGTGGATAATCATCTTTTGGGGTAGCCTTGTTGAGATCCCTGAAATCAATGCAAATTCGGACCTTGCCATTCTTTTTCGGAACTGCTACGATGTTCGCCAACCAGTCTGGATAATCAATGGTCCGAATGAATCCTGCTTTTAACAACTCCTCAAGTCCTTCTTTAACTTGGGGTGCCACTCGGGGATCCATTTTCTTGAGTTTCTGTTTGATTGGCTTAACATCTGGCTTCAGCACAAGACGATGCTCGACCAGCTTGGTGTTTAAGCCTAGCATATCCTCATAAGTCCAAGCAAAGACTTCTTGATGCTGTTTGAGGAAATGGATGAGCCTTTCCTTCTCATCTGAACTTAGGCTGGAACCAATTTTGAGGATTTTTGGATCATCTTCTGAACCAATATTGGCATCTTCAGTCAGATCCTGAACAAATGGCGATGACTCATCTTGCTTCTGAATACTGGCAAATTCTGGCAACTCTTGAATCGTTGAGTCAAACTCTGCTAGCTCTTCAATCTGGTCTGCCATCTTGCTAGTTCCTGCCCCTGCCTTTGCCTTGCAGATTCTGGCCGGTTCGGAATTATTTTGAGAAAAATTTGGATTGATAATGAGCCTCTTGAGCGATTTAGGAGCCATGATTTGGCAATCCTGAAAAGCGCAAAGAAGGTTTTTGAGAGAAAATAAGAAAATTCAAAATGGCCTTTTGTACAAAAACAAAGAATGACGACATAGACAAAATGTAAAGTTTTGAATGATATACGCCAAGATATGAAGAGAAAAGATCAAAATTTCATTGATAGATCAACTTAATATTTAGAGACGAAAAAGAAAGGAAAAACTAGGACCCAGTTTGTCCCTACAGGATGACAGAAAAACAAGAAAAAGAAAACAGGAAACAAAGGCATTGTCTTCATTCCGCTCCTTTGACGAAGGTGGTTCTTCTGCCAGACGACTGACCCGTGAAGCCCAATCCTGCACCAGTGACATGCTGACTGGGGACGATTGGCTCTAGGATGCCATCCTCATTCTTACCGAGGCCTCTGAAGGGTTGGTAGCCATGTTTTATCAAAAGATCAAACCCTTTCTTGCCTTTTGAGAACTGAGGAAAAAGAGGGTGATCTTTGAGAGAAGCGCAATTGAGACGCCCTCCAATCTTATAGAAGTGAGGTCCTTGCCACCAAACTATTGTTGTGACATTCTCTGTTGGCTGGACTTCCTTCAACTTCAGCATATCCAAACTATCACTCAAATTGATCTCATCAACTTCCCGGATGCTCGGGATGTCTGCGGTGAAAGTAGGACGAGGGATCATCGGCTGCGGGAGTCTCTCTTCTGGATCTTCTCCCAAGACTGTGGTGATCATACCTCCTTTCGACCACTTGATGCACTGGTGAAGGGTAGAAGGAACAACATTGGCGTTATGAATCCAAGTACGCCCCAAAAGAAGGTTGTATGTGGGCGGTACGTACACCACATGGAACAGAACGATATGCACCGAATAGTTGATGAAAATTTCAAGAAAGACCTTTCCCTTGGTTGTCTGCCCATGGTTATCGAAGCCATAGATCGTAATGGGATCCGGGACATATTCCTCTTCTTTAAGGCCCAAGGCCTTAGCTGTCATCTCTGGACAGATGTTGAGGCTGCTGCCTCCGTCAACAAGCACATGAGGGATAGTCATGCCCCTGGTCTGCACCAATATATATAGAGCATTATTGTGGAATGTATGAGGTTTTGGCAAATCCTCATCTGAGAAGGTAATTGGTGCGTTGGTCATGGCCTGATTAACAATCTGCGCCATGTTCTGTGGGGTCGTGCTTGGCTTGACCTTGACTTTCCTTAACAAATCATCTAGCACTTGCTGGTGTTCAGGAGAAGCATGGGTCAAATCTAGGATGGAGATGTTTGACAATGCCGTGATAGGCTTCTGAATTGACTCGGCACCTTTGCCCTTCTTGGAAGCTGACTTAATAAAGCGCTTTAGTAACCCGTGAGTCTGCCTGGTGGCTTCTGCCGTTACCTTTGCTGCCTCGCTGACTGGTTTCTTGTTACTAAAAATTGAAGTGATATCCACCCTCTTGGTGGAAGACTGTGCCTGACGCAACACGAGGAGCTGATGCTGATGCTGATCCTGAATGCTTTGGCTGGAACATGGCTGAATACCGTTTTGAAAAGGGATTGTTTGCTCTGAAATGACTGAAGTTGAATGCTTGAAAAAGGGCTTAGACAAGATCTCAGGCTGCTCTTCGTCCTCATCCTCGATCAACAAATTCTTATCGATACAGTCCTGGATGATATTTTTGAGGACAAAACAATGCTCTGTGTCATCTCCTACAGTACGATGGAATTTGCAGATTTTTTCTGTCCATTTGCCCATAACAGCTGGTGGATCAGTCACCTTAGGGAGTTTAACCATCCCTTTCGACAGCATGTATTCCAGGACATCTTCCCAGGATTGCTCTAGGGCGGTGAACTCTCTGTCATAACTCCAGCCATCGTGCTCCGATTTCATTTGTTGTTTTACTTCAGGCTGTGGCACTGGCTGAACATGTTGCGGCTTGATGAATTTGCCTTTCTGGGTTGCAGAGTTCGTTCTTTCAGACTTAGAGCTTCCTGAGCCCTTGCTACGGTTTTTCTTATTCTTCTTACCGCCGAAACTGCTGCTATTGCCTGAAAAATCGGTGGAATAAGTAACATGTGCCTTCTTTTTCTGCTCAGGGTTACCTCGGACAAATGGGTAATCTTCATAAAGGCCGTTGTCCAATCCTGTTTCGAGTCATTCGGCTCTCTCGATTAACTTGATAAATGACTTTGCAGGAGACGTGAAAATGAGATTCCTCAGAGGCTGAGAGAAGTTATTGAGGATGATTTGCAGAGCATGTTCCTCTGGAATGAGAATCTTCATCTTGTTACAGGTGCTCCTTGATCATGCATATATTTCAAGGTCAATTAACATTAAAATATGCATGATTTTATGAAAAAAATGTTTTAAAAACCCAAGTTTATGCTAGTTTTCGTTAAATGAGCTAAAATGATTTCAAAACAGAAAATGTATGAAAAATAGTTGTACATATTTTGATGTTTGATAGTAGTTTTAGTTTTAGTTTTCAATAAAAATAATAATAAAAAATAAACATAAAATAAAAATTAGAATTAAAAATAGAGTTAGATATATTTTGAAATGAGGTTAGTGTAAATATTTTTTTAAATAAACTTTAGATTAGAGTAGTTTAGTTAGTTTGAGGTTTTTAGTAAATAAAAAAAAACTCTTTTAAATAGTTTGTTTTTTTTAAAACAAACCATTACACGGTTTGTGATTTTTGAAAACTGAAAAACTGGAAAAAATATAATAACAAACCGGTTTAACCGGTTTGGGTTTTTTTAAAAACCAAGAAAAATATTGAAAACAAACCGGTTTGAATTCTTTTAAAAACCCAAAATCAGAAAAAATAAGGCGTCTTCCCCTGTGCACCTCTCCCTCTTTCCTAACCCTTCCCCTTCACCTCTTCTAACCCTTCCTTCCCCTTCTCCATATTTCTCTCTTCTCTTTTCCGGTGGAGGTGCTTCTTCAACGGCGACAGTGTACGGGAGGAGTCCACCTCTCCTCTAACCCCTCTGTTTCACGGTAAGTTCCTTTTCTCCTCTTCTCTTGTCTCTCTAATCGTGTTTTAGATTAGTGAATCTCTTTTAAGAAAAGAAAATGTAACTCAGCTATTGATTTCTGCATCTTCGGTTTCCTGTCCTTGTTTTTTTAATCCTGTAATTTCGTTTTGAGTTCACTGTAAGCATTTTTGCTTTGATTGTCCACGTTGATTCAATTTTCAGTCTGAATGTAGAACATTAGTTAATAAAATTGTGATTGAGATCATCTGATATAATTTGTTTTCATTGAATTGAGTCTGAAGCAGCAAGAAAGTTGAATCTAAGCATTGTGAATTCACCAGCAAAGTTTATTCACAGGAATTTTGTGCTCTACTGTGAGCCGATCTAGTGTATATCAGTCCATCATAAAAAAATATCGATCGGTTGTTTATCTGAACATCAGAGTTCGATCTGCTGTGGTTCCTCTTTAACGATCCAATAGAAATCTGATCTGATGTGGTTTGGCCCATCCAATGCCTAGCAAAGTGTGATCGGCTGAAGTTCATTTGATCATTGGATGCATAAGGTGTTTGTTGTGTTGTGTCAATTGCGTTGATTATCTTCTCAGATCCGCTCATTACAGCATCTATATACATTATCACATACTTCAACGGTGAAGCATCTACTGTGTTGGATCAGATTGAGTAGCATCTGCATCAATTACACTTTAGGCATTTAATGATTCTCTGCACCAACACTGTGTATCTGAGCACATTACCTATGCAAGGAAGCATGGCATTGGATCTGATTTTTGTTTAGTAGAGTAGCTGCTTTTACAACAGTTACTGTTAATAATTCCATTAGTAGATTCTCTGTTTTTACAGATTCTCAGTGACTTGTTTTTACAGCAGCTGATTTTTGTCCATCATATTTGCGTCACGTTCATCTGCTTAACATAGCAACTGGAACATGAATATCATTTGCATATGCTTCTGTGAATAGCATCATCTTTAATGCTCTGCTACCTGTTCAAATCCAATCTTCAACGTTGATATTGCTTCATCTTAATCTGCTATGTAGCTGCGGTAACATTGAATCAACAAATTCATGTTTATGCTGCAATGTCATATAGGCATGCATATTCCTTTCGCTCCACTCCACGTCAGTTGATCCGAAACAATCTCAAATAGCATTTAACAAGTCTAGTATTTTACCTTCATCATTTTGTAACTCCCTTAGCATTCTATTCGTAATTTGTAGTGTCTATTTTCTGCATTTTAGTATTGTCCATCTGCATTTTACTTATCACAATTTCTGTTTTGTTTTAGCATTGAATTAGCATAAACTGTGTTTAGTATAGTTTATCCTTCTATCTCTTGTACTGCTCGTGTTCTTGTGATTTGTGCAAGATAGCACAAGATTCGAGTGGAAGCGATTGCATGACACGAAAGTGCAAGAGTAGAAGCTTCTTTTTACTTTTCAGTTTAGAATTAGGAACTTAATTGGGTTTGTAAATATTGCACTTTACGCCCTCTGCGAAGGGTATTCATTTGTTGTAATAGTTAGTTGTTTTTACCTTTCTTGAACATTTTACATTTTAATAATTCGGCAATAAAGATTAGTTTATATTTGTGTATTTGAATACGAAATATTCCCGTTCCCTGAGTTCGACCCGGTCTCATCCACTAGTGAGAACCGGTTTTTATTATTTGATGTATGGTTTTCACATGTTTTATATATAAAAATCTTTTCAAAATTACAACGATTATAAAGAAGACATCAAATTTTTGGCGTCGTTGCCAGGGAACGGCGTAATATTAGTATTCACCTTATTTCCTAGTGTTTGTTTGCATTTAGGTTTAGAACCACGTATGTGCATATCTTAGAGACAAGCTTACTTTTCTGCACAGCCCACCTACTAGGAGCCCCTTAGAGGTGACTGTATACGATTGGTACCGTACACATAGATTTCATATTTCTTTTGCATAATCTCTGTTATGTGTAACTGCGTGGTGTTTGTTTAGTTTTTGTTGTTTTTAGTTTACTCACTTTGTGGTTTGCGTGGTTTGGCCGCTTAGTGCGTTAGTTAGGTAGAAAACCCAAATTAGGACATGTGCTACACCGGTCTACTCCAAGGTGTACACAATGACTGACGATCATCATTTGATCCATCCTTTGAGGGAGTACTTGATGCCAAATACGTATACTCCTGCCTCCTGCATCACGAGACCTGATGTAGGAGCGAGCCATTTTGAGATTAAGGCCAGTGTGATTCAAATGTTACCTTCATTTTATGGCCTTAGCAATGAGGACCCATATCGTCATCTCGACGAATTCTTTGAGATTTGCTCGACTGTGCGAATAAATAACTTTGGAGACGACGCTATGAGGTTGACTTTGTTTCCGTTCTATCTCAAAGATAAAGCCAAGCACTGGCTAAAATCTCTTGAGACGGTTCATATTACTACTTGGGAAGGAATGCAACGCGAATTCCTCAAAAAGTACTTCCCAATTGGTAAAATGAATCAGTTTCGTAAAGCTATAACCAGTTTTTCTCAAGTTGAGGGAGAACAGTTTCACGAGTCTTGGGAGAGATTGAAAGATCTTTTCCGCAGGTGTCCTCATCACCAAGTGCCTCGTTGACAGTTGGTGCAATATTTCTATGACGGGCTTACTGAAAAGCATCATCAAATGGTTGATTCGTCTTGTGGGGGCACTTTTATGCTCAAGAGTGAAGATGAGGCATGATCTCTATTCGAGACCTTGAGTGAAAACACGATGCATCATGCTTTATCTTCACGGCTCGATAGGACTACATCTCTGTCTAGTGGTCCTAAGAAAATAGGGATTTCCAAAGTTGGGTCCAAGTTAGATTTGCGTACCAAGGTTGACCACTTGACTAGGAAGTTAGATCAATTCCTAGCAAATTCTTCGAGAAGTCCAATAGGAAGAGTGTGCGAGCTTTGTGCTAGCCCTGCACACTGTGTTTCGGATTGTTCGGCAGCGCTGCTATATCCTGAATTCGTTGAGGAGCAGGTGAATGCTGCCCAAGGTTTCGCTAGACCCATGCCTGATTCATGTACACCATCATACAACCCAGGTTGGCGAAACTATTCCATTTCCCCATCCCATCAGCCCTCCCAGACACAGTATAGACCCAGTAACCCTTCACAAGGTTACTCGCATCCCATTTTTCCATAGGTTCATCCCCCAGCCCAACCTGCTTATACTCAACCCCATTCTTATAAGCCTTCACCTAGTCAATCATTCCAAGATAGGATATTACAAGTTCTGAGCTCCCATACGCAGTCAATAGCCAAGCTAGAGACTCAAATGGGACAATTGGTTGAGACTTTCAGTAGGCAAAGCCAGGGGAACCTTCATAGTCAGTCTGTTGTCACATTCAAGAGAGAGGATTCCATGTCATTTGACTTGCATCCCACTGCTTCACATCATGAGCAAGTCAAATCTGATATATCCCTTCAGAGCGGGAAGGTGTATCATCCCATTCAGGAATCGACTCATGAGCCCCATATCACTTCTACTGACGAGTCAATTTTCATGATACCTCAGCAGAAGAGGAAAGGCCCTCATTTGTTACAATCTTCACATAAAGCCCCATTTTCTCAGCCTTTAAGATCATTGATTTTTAGTAAGCAAGAGGTACATATGCAGAAGGTGCTTGACCAAGTCAAGCTAGATCCTATTCACCACTTGTCTGAAGTTGCATTCATTGATAATCGGTCGGTCCTAGACTCTCATTTCTTGACCAGTCTCTCAGATGAGACTAATCTCCGTTCTTCATGTCGAGAGAGTCATGATACTACATTTAGAGGTAGAAGGGATGGAAACACAGTGCATAGTGTCACAGATGACACTCTTTTCTACATAGAGCCCGGTTGAGCCTGACTTCATGTCCATTGATCTCATGGACGTTGAAGGATTTTTCCAGGGATCCGTCTGGCTGGGGACGTGAAACTTAGCGCTTTATGGGAGGCAACCCATATCTTGTATATTATTAGATTTGCTTAGAATTTATAGATTTTATTTTTTTTTCCTTTTTCGTTTTGTTCATGAGTTTTTCATGTTCTTTTTGTTTCATTCATGAGTTTTATGTTTTGTCATGTATACATTGCATTCATTACATTCATAGAACGTGCATTTTTAATTCATGTCAGGTCATTCTACTCTTTTCCTTCATTTATTTCTTCTCATGTGCATTCACTTAGTTTCATATAAGCATGGGGGAGTGCCACTGGGACAGTGTCATTCAAGCATGGGGGAGGGTGTAGTTTGCACACCTTGATATTTCTGTTCACGTTCTTGCACATGTTTACACATCTCTTATGAAAAGTAGGTTTTTAAAGAAAGAGTTTGAACTTATATGAATGTTATTTGAAATCTGATGTTTTTAGAGGATTTTGAAGCCCCACGAAAATTTTTTCTGACATGGATCTAAAAATTATGGTTGTTTATGCGGATTTCGAAGAAATGATGATAAATACATGTTAGAGTTTATTTTGAATAGCAAATATGAATATGCACAGTTCTATTTTTGAAAAACTAAGCAAAAGGACAAAAGCGTAAAAAAAAAAAGCTCAAAAAGTGAAAAAAAAAACATGTGTTAGGTTGTTTGGATAATTCCACAATCCTTAGTAGATGGAACTTAGATGTAAGTTGAAACTTTTAAATTCCATTTCGAAAAAGAGAGTGAAAAACTTCATGATCCTAAGTAGCTGAGAACAGATACAAGTTGAAATGTTTGACTCTCACGTTGCAAAGGTGAATGAAGGAAGTCACTTTTATGTCTTAGTTGATATCTTTTGGTATGCATTGAAAAACTATAGAAGATATTGACATTGCACAAGGCATAAAAGCAGACCACACACAAGCTATAAGAGAAGAATAAGTGCACAAAAAGAAAAAGCGTGAAAAGAAAAAAGAGAAAGAAAAGAGCTTAAAAAGAAAGAAAAGTTCAGTGCTTAGAAGTGTGATTGAGAAAACCTGTGCAGAAAACATGTGAGTGAGAATAAGTAAATAATAACTTGTTTTTATTGGATTTTCCAAGAATAAAACATAAATAATTGTGATATTTAGAAAAGTGAAAGAAATTCTTTTTCTGTGGTGGTATATAAAAGACTAATTATGTTTTGACTTTGAAATAACAGGAAATATTGGTGAAAAAAGTCTTTGATTATCTACTGCTTATGAGGATGTGTAATATTATGCATACATGACAGAGATGTTTGTGGGTAGCATCACTGCAAACCCTCACGAGACCTTACTCGTCCACTGGGGTAACCCAGGGATTGAAAGGGCTTGTTGCATGAACTAAATGCAACCGTGATTCCTACGAAAGTGAGTTAGATGATAGTTTTCATTTCATGCATTTTTCTAGTTTGCTTGAGGACTAGCAAAACATAAGCATGGGGGTATTTGATCATGCATATATTTCAAGGTGAATTAACATTAAAATATGCATGATTTTATGAAAAAAATGTTTTAAAAACCCAAGTTTATGCTAGTTTTCGTTAAATGAGCTAAAATGATTTCAAAACAGAAAATGTATGAAAAATAGCTTTATTTGTATATTTTAGTACATATTTTGATGTTTGATAGTAGTTTTAGTTTTAGTTTTAGTTTTCAATAAAAATAATAATAAAAAATAAAAATAAAATAAAAATTAGAGTTAAAAATAGAGTTAGATATATTTTGAAATGAGGTTAGTGTAAATATTTTTTTAAATAATCTTTAGATTAGAGTAGTTTAGTTAGTTTGAGGTTTTTAGTAAATAAAAAAAAAACTCTTTTAAATAGTTTGTTTTTTTTTAAACAAATCATTACACGGTTTGTGATTTTTGAAAACTGAAAAACTGGAAAAAATATAATAACAAACCGGTTTAACCGGTTTGGGTTTTTTTAAAAACCAAGAAAAATATTGAAAACAAACCGGTGAACCGGTTTGAATTCTTTTAAAAACCCAAAATCAGAAAAAATAAGGCGTCTTCCCCTGTGCACCTCTCCCTCTTTCCTAACCCTTCCCCTTCACCTCTTCTAACCCTTCCTTCCCGTTCTCCCTATTTCTCTCTTCTCTTTTCCTCTGGAGGTGCTTCTTCAACGGCGACGGTGTACGGGAGGAGTCCACCTCTCCTCTAACCCCTCTGTTTCACGGTAAGTCCCTTTTCTCCTCTTCTCTTGTCTCTCTAATCGTGTTTTAGATTAGTGAATCTCTTTTAAGAAAAGAAAATGTAACTCAGCTATTGATTTCTGCATCTTCGGTTTCTTGTCCTTGTTTCTTTAATCCTGTAATTTCGTTTTGAGTTCACTGTAAGCATTTTTGCTTTGATTGTCCACATTGATTCAATTTCCAGTCTGAATGTAGATCATTAGTTAATAAAATTGTGATTGAGATCATCTGATATAATTTGTTTTTGTTGAATTGAGTATGAAGCAGCAGAAAAGTTGAATCTAAGCATTGTGAATTCACCAGCAAAGTTTATTCACAGGAATTTTGTGCTCTACTGTGAGCCGATCTAGTGTATATCAGTCCATCATAAAAAAATATCGATCGGTTGTTTATCTGAACATCAGAGTTCGATCTGCTGTGGTTCCTCTTTAACGATCCAATAGAAATCTGATCTGATGTGGTTTGGCCCATCCAATGCCTAGCAAAGTGTGATCGGCTGAAGTTCATTTGATCATTGGATGCATAAGGTGTTTGTTGTGTTGTGTCAATTGCGTTGATTATCTTCTCAGATCCGCTCATTACAGCATCTATATACATTATCACATACTTCAACGGTGAAGCATCTACTGTGTTGGATCAGATTGAGTAGCATCTGCATCAATTACACTTTAGGCATTTAATGATTCTCTGCACCAACACTGTGTATCTGAGCACATTACCTATGCAAGGAAGCATGGCATTGGATCTGATTTTTGTTCAGTAGAGTAGCTGCTTTTACAACAGTTACTGTTAATAATTCCATTAGTAGATTCTCTGTTTTTACAGATTCTCAGTGACTTGTTTTTACAGCAGCTGATTTTTGTCCATCATATTTGCGTCACGTTCATCTGCTTAACATAGCAACTGGAACATGAATATCATTTGCATATGCTTTTGTGAATAGCATCATCTTTAATGCTCTGCTACCTGTTCAAATCCAATCTTCAACATTGATATTGCTTCATCTTAATCTGCTATGTAGCTGCGGTAACATTGAATCAACAAATTCATGTTTATGCTGCAATGTCATATAGGCATGCATATGCCTTTCGCTCCACTCCACGTCAGTTGATCCGTAACAATCTCAAATAGCATTTAACAAGTCTAGTATTTTACCTTCATCATTTTGTAACTCCCTTAGCATTCTATTCGTAATTTGTAGTGTCTATTTTCTGCATTTTAGTATTGTCCATCTGCATTTTACTTATCACAATTCCTGTTTTGTTTTAGCATTGAATTAGCATAAACTGTGTTTAGTATAGTTTTTCCTTCTATCTCTTGTACTGCTCGTGTTCTTGTGATTTGTGCAGGATAGCACAGGATTGGAGCGGAAGCAATTGCATGACATGAAAGTGCAAGAGTAGAAGCTTCTTTTTACTTTTCAGTTTAGAATTAGGAATTTAATTGGGTTTGTAAATATTGCACTTTACGCCCTCTGCGAAGGGTATTCATTTGTTGTAATAGTTAGTTGTTTTTACCTTTCTTGAACATTTTACATTTTAATAATTCGGCAATAAAGATTAGTTTAGATTTGTGTATTTGAATACGAAATATTCTAGTTCCCTGAGTTCGACCTGGTCTCATCCACTAGTGAGAACCGATATTTATTATTTGATGCCTGGTTTTCACATGTTTTACATATAAAAATCTTTTCAAAATTACAACGATTATAAAGAAGACATCACTCCTCCACCTATGGATGAATTCTCCTGCTCTCTCATTTTCATTCTGCTTCAGATTGTACAGATGATTGAGAGTGGCCGAGGCCTCGATATTGAACATGAAGTGCTCAATGAAAAGGTTTACCACCTTATCGAACTCTCGTAGTTTGATAGGGTTGATGTGGTCTGAATACCACATGGTCGCTACGCCTTCCAAGCTACGAGGGAAGCAGATGAACAAGGCCCTGTTGTCCTTTTTGAAACGACCGCATTCCGCATAGAATATGGCCAAATGGGCTTTTGGATTGCCTGTTCCATCAAACTTGATGAACTTGCGAGGGAGATTTTCCAGATCATCATCTTCATCCAGGCCATCGTAAAAATCCTCGCTAGTGTAGGTCTGCTTGCCCTTACTTTTGGCCTGAATGTCTTTGATTGCTCGAGTCATCTCCTTCAGTTTCTCATGCATCGGATCCTCAGCCTGAATCCCATACTTAGGCTTGTTCACATATTCGGGTTCTTCGGTGATTTTTACAAACTGCCGCGGAGGATTCTGATCAAACACAAACTGCTCTTCCTCTTCCGACTCTTCTTCTGCTGATTCTGCTTCCTCAGAAGTAGTGTCTGATTGGACCTTCTTTCTGACAATTCTGATCGGCTTCTTCACAGCCTTTTTTTTCGGTTTGCTCTTAGGAACGACCTTCTTTAGACTTGCCTCGGCCTGTTCTGACATCATTCTGGCCATCATTTTCTGAAACATACCATACATGGCAGGATCAATGTCATCTCCTTTGCTCTGACCCTGTCCTCTGACTGACTTGGGGGACTCCATCGCTTCGATCTCACTGCCACTGTGCTGAGAGACTGTCTCTTTCTCAGTCCTTGTCTGAACCATCTTGACAATGCCAATGATTTCTGCAGAATAAGAGAATGGTTAGAGTGCGAAAGAACTTTCGAAACATAATTTTTTTGAGAAAAGACGAGAACGGAGGAACTGATAGACGATAAAAAGGGATATCCCATTACCAGGGATTGGGTCGTCACAAAGTTTGTGACAATTGCATCATCATTTTTATGACAACAAAAATGTGCCTTGTTACCTAGGCGAGGTCGTCAGTCATGATAAGAGACTTTTGAAGAAGAATAGAAGGAACGTCCCATCACTAGGGACGAGGTCGCCACAAGAATCGTGACTATTTATGATGTAAAACACAAAGATTTGGCCCAAAAAGATTTTTTAATAGAACAAAAAGTTTAAATTTTATTGATGATAAATTCAAAGACAAAGAGAAGGTGGGCATACAGTTTGCCACCATTCTTGATATTCAGAAGATACACTAGGTCCAGGAAATATAGACAAAAGAATAAAGGAGTTCCAAGTGTATTTGGTTACATGGTATGCCCCAGACCGCTGGTCCAACTGCAGATTGAATTCTGGCATGTTACCCTTCGGGAAGCGAATGTTGGCCCGAACCTGCCGCTGCGAGAACTGTCTGAGACACCTCTCTGGCTGATAGTCGACACAAAAGAAGAGACCAAGCAATCTGTAGCACTTCCTATGAGCATAAGTGTAGCGAGGAACTGATTCTCGCCTGTCGAAGTAATCCGAAAGGATCTCTTCTTGATGCAGACTCTCGATCAAAGCTTGATACTGAACGGCATACTTCGGCTTCTTGCTGTTGAACCTGAAGGAACTGCCCTTCGATGGCACATGTCACAGAAACCAAGATTGTAGGGCATAGGTGCATCATTCCACTAAAATGGTCTCTCCAAGGGCGAAGCGAGCTAATCCTCGGTAGAGAAAGGCTAAAGCTGCCATGGAAACTGAAAGATGATGGGTCTACTTGCTTCCCCATCTCCGAAAGAGCTGGACAATTCTGACATCAACAAAGTTCTGACCGTCTTGAAAGAATGCTAATCCCACTGTGCATAGGACCATGGCATGCTGGATTCTATCTTTCGCTGCTTGGGACAAGGTGTCAACTTCTTCGTATGCTCCATATTTGCGATAGAGTCCGAACAGATCGATGAAATGACTTCCGTTGATCTCAGTGAGAGGCCAAGATATGCTCCCTGTTGCTCTGGCTAATGCTTCTCGAACATCTACCCCTTTGATGTTGATCAAAAACTGCTGCTCGACTGGATCATCTGGCTGACCAGCTGGTTCGGGCCATCCCATAATATCATTGAATTTGTCCATCAGTAGAGTCATCTCTCCCCATGGAAACCAGAATGTGCAAGTACGTGGATTCCACCGTTCTACCATAGCCTGAATCAGACTTCCGTTGATGGTTTGTTTGCCCACTGTTGATGCCATCTTCAATCCACAGTCATCCAAGTGATCTGGGAACATACGCAAGAAGGTGGCGAATCAAGAATAATACCACCGAGGGAAGAAAGGATGAGACTGGATGACCCGATGATCCGGGGATCCACCTTGTATCTGATAGAAGACATGATCTCTAGGAAAGACAGCATCGAGAGAATTGGACATCATTTGGAATGATATTAAGGCAAAGAGGAAGAGGATTAGATAGAATGCAAGACTTACGGATAGACTCTTGAAGAAAAAAAGAGGATAGACATAAATCCTAGAAATTTTAAAAGATTGCAGAAATTTAGAAAAAGGGTTTTCCAGGATTTTCCAAAGAAAAACTTGACACAAAAGAGAAAAGAATGTAGGTAAAGGAAAAATATACACCTGAGGTTTTCGAAAATAAGGGGAAATTTTGAATACTATACCCAGGGTTTTGGAAAGGTTCGATATATATAGGAGAATACAAGCAAATATCGCATAATCAAAGCTGCACAAACAAGGATGCGCATACAGCACTCCCTAAAAGGCTGACTTTTAATGCAATATTTTGAAATGGCTTGTATGACCTTAATCCTAACTCTAGGGTTCAGATCATCTGATTCCGTTCAAGGTATGCCGATATACTTGAGCCGAAGCTCAAAGTACGTGGCATAGAAATAATTTCTCTGGTTCTATGGTAAGGGCTTCCTAACATCCTTGAGTGCCTACCAATATACCTCGGACTATGGCCCTTAGGTACGTAGTAGGGGGGGCGAACCCAAATAAGTGGCCCAGTTGTGAGGCTCTCTCCCGAACTATGGTTTAGTGAGAAAGCCCAGCAATGTGAAGACCGGGACAATATAGGTATGGATGTTTTCAAAAACATGTTCAACATGCAAATAAAACCAGAAAGCTCTAATGCAAGTCCTAAAAGAGATAGAATTTAAATGAAGAGAAGCATACACTTGCATACATTGTTTGCATTCAATCCCTAGAATTGAGGAGAGTTGTATTTCAGACCTAAGTCTAAGTGAACATGCAATAATCTCCTCAATATGGTCCTACCAAACCATACTTAAATCCTATATGCATTATGTCAGCTGGGACAAAGTCTAGGCTCCTAAGGTTTACATGGAAATGAAGCTGACATTTGAAGAATAAAGACTTAGATAATATCAAAGTAAAGCAAAAGGCACAAATTCGACCAGACAAAGACGAGTCCCATCACGCTCGCCAACTTCTGTGATCATGCAAAATTTTTCCTCTTATTCCTCTTTTCCTTCTCTTTGCCTTTCTAGCCTCTATTTCTCTTTTTAAAGGGGAAATAAAAGACAGAAAAGAAGAGAGAAAAGAAAAAAAAGAAAAAAAAGAAAAGAGAGGAACCCTTTTGCAAGGTCTCATTTGACCAAAGAAATGTTTTGAAAAAAAATCACTTGCCTTCGTTTTGAAATTTTTGCGAGAAAATGGAGAGACGGGATTCGCTCGTCGGTACGAGGTTCAACCGTTCCTGGCGCCTTTACCAGAGGCAATCGAACCAAGGATCGAATTTATGCCTTTTTGCTTTGCTAAAATATTATCTAAGTAATTATTCTAAGTCCTAGATGCACATTGAATCATGCTTGTGCTATGATTTTGAACTTGAAAACATGCATACTTTTAGAAATGCTTCAAAAAACTTGAGATTTTCCATGTGGTTTTGGGAATAAATTTTGAAAACATCCTTTAGGGAATGGCCCGAAAGTTCATAAATTGATTTAAAATTTATTGAAGAATACTGTAAATCGCAATAGTGATTTTCTGAAAGACATTGTAAATCACGATACCGTAAATCGCAGGATGATTTGCTAAAAGTCATTGTAAATCGCACAACGATTTATGAAAAGACACGATAAATCGCAATAGCGACTTATGGAAGGATGTCGCAAATCAGGTGACGATTTTGAAATTCAAGAATTTGAAATGAATTTAAAAGCATTGAAATCGAAGATCTGGAAATCAGATTCGGAAATTGAATTCAAGATTTAAAGTTGAACTTGAAAATCATAAGTTAGAATTGAATTTAGAAGTCAAAAGATTGAACTTTAAACTTAAAATTGAAGAAGTGAAGTTTAAAATTGAAAATGTAATTGAATGGAGAGAGTTAATTTGAAAATAAGGAATTGAAATTGCATGAAATTGGGAATGAAATTAGAAAAAGGATAACCTTGAAATGAAGACTATTTTGAAAAAAAAAGAATATTTCAAAACTCACTTAGAAATTCAAAAATAACTTGAATAATTTGAAAGATAATGATGCAATTCTATCTTAAATGATGAATGCATTAAAAGAAATTTGAAATTAGGTTTTGAAAAGCATATTTCATTCTTTAAGTGAATTGAAATAAGATTGAAGATATAATACATTTCTGACTATGGCCATAAAATGTATTATATAATAATCGTATTTAAATTCATTTGAAGAATAAAATACATTTTGGTGCCTTTATAGAGTTTAAAATAAAATTAACTCTCAATATATCCTGACTATGGCCATTGATATATGTTTTAAATTAATTTAAAATTAAACTCTAATAAAGGAGGAAAACATTTAGAAACACATGATGATTTTTGAAAGAGATCCGGTGTAGACCCAATGTTATTCCATAAAAGATGAAAACCCTAAGTTTTGTTCACATTTTGACTATGGCCATAAATGCAAATCGTCAACTTAGGATTTAATCACCTTTTATTAGAATGGTGCTTGTGCCATTCGTGTTTCACCATAGTGTTATTGAAAATGAAAAAAAAATGCAACACATTGATTATGAAAAATGAAAAGTTAAACTACATGCTCATTCATTCTAATCTAAGCATAAAGTAAACTTCTCATTAATTGATTTGTTACAACCTTTGAATTGATACAATAATTGAAAAGATATAACAAAAATAGAAAATCCTGCAAAATGAGCAAACTTGTTAGAAATAAGTGTAGGCTTTTATGGATTTTTCCTCAATTATTGAAAAATTGAAGAATACATCCAAAATTAGTCTTTTATGCCTCAGACATAAAGAAAATTAAATAAAATAAACATATATGATGCATGATTTTGTGAAAGCATTTGAAAAGGCATTCTTGGAGTTTCAGATTTTCGAAATTGGTGCTTAAAAGCATATAAATTCATTTTAAAACTTGAATTCAAAATGAGTTTAACCTTGAAATTGAGATTTTCAGGAAAATATATTGAAAATGATTGAAATAAAGGCAAATAAACTCCAAAGTTTGTTTGGAATGAAGTTAAGGCATTCTAACTTGATGAAATTCATTTTTTATTTATGAAATATATGAATCATGTTTGAAAATCGAATTTAAGAGTGATAAAATGCCTATTTTGACTTCATTTTAACAAAACAATGCTTTTTCATTGAGTCAGTTTTGAAAGATGCAATGAATGAATGATCAATGATCTTAGAAATTTCTAAAATGGTATGCAGATGCTTAACAAGCTGATGAATGTTGTAGAATTAAAAATGCCAAGCAATCATCTGAGGAAAACCCGAATTTGGATTCTCTTACTTAGATAAGACAAGATTTTGCAGAATCAGGATTTTGCAGGTGAACCTGTCAGAGCATTCTGAGTGGACAGAAGTCTTAAACAATTTGATTTAAACTCAAAATGAACCCCTGGATTCACAACACAGCAAGGAAGTATTCCTTTTTTACAGAATATCAAAATCATTCTTGAAACTAGAGTTATGATCAAAACACTAGAACATTAATTTCAGAAACAAGAAATTGGATTTTAACAGACAGGTTTCAATAAACTGGATGTTACACAAGCTAAACAGATCCAATTTCTTCCAAATTTGAGGGAAAAGTTGCTCAATTCAATCAAAAAACCAACCAATTTACAAAATTGAAAAATCAATTTTGGTTTAAAAATGGCGACTTCGAGAAGTCACTGTTTCCAAACAAGAAATGAACTTATTACAAAATTTAAAATTCTGTAACCAATCTCGGTTTTTAGCAGGTTTGAAATATCAAATGAAAATAGAAAGTTATAAAACTTTTCAGATATAAACTAGGCACATAGAGAAAAAAACCCTATTTACAGATTTGGAAAATGATCTTCCGTTGGGGAGATATGACTCTTACAAAATGAACTAAAAGCCTATGTCACTTAAATAAGGCAGACTGATAGGGGTCTGGTTTTTTATCTAAATGGGGTATCAAATGACCATAGAAATTGATGAACATTTACAAAAATAAAATAAACTTCATAAATAAGACATCACTTTTTACGGATTTGAAATCGGATCTCTGGTTAGGGAGATATGACCCTGACAAGTTGGTCCTGATTCAGATAGCGATTTACAGTGATTTATATCACAAATCGTTGTAGTGTTTAGCGAGAAACACTACAAATCGCTATAGCGTGGTCCAGCAACGCTATAAATCGCTGTGGGTCTTGTTAGAGACCCAAAAACACTATAAATTATAGTAGAAAAACCAGATAGCACTATAAATCATTGTGGGGCTTGTTGGAGACCCGAAAATACCATAAATCGTAGTTAAAACACCGGACAACACTATAAATCGTTGTGGGGCTCGTTGGAGACCCAAAAATATCATAAATCGTAGTAGGGACTCATTGGAGACCCCAAAAATCATAACAATGATTTGTTGAAAAATGTTGTCAATCATATAGTGATTTGTTGAAGGAGTGCTACAACAGTCATGACATGGGGGCCAAAATAAGAACATGTGCAAAAGCTGAATATAGGGTTCTGGTATTTAATCAAACTAAAATACCAATTGACCATGAAAAATTCTGAAAATTTACAAGGATGAACT
This sequence comes from Nuphar pumila, assembly GCF_984573655.1. Classification (NCBI taxonomy): domain Eukaryota; kingdom Viridiplantae; phylum Streptophyta; class Magnoliopsida; order Nymphaeales; family Nymphaeaceae; genus Nuphar; species Nuphar pumila. The sequence continues at coordinate 33,247,408 of NC_143258.1, read as the reverse complement.
AGACATATTAAGTAAGAGAACCCGTTTTACAGAATCGAAAAATAATCTATCATTAGGAAAATAAAATTCTGACAAAATGAATCAAAATCTGAACCGTTAAAATGACACAGGGTGATAGGGTTGCGGTTCTTAACCCAAAACTGGTATGAAAACACCATATAAATCGCTAAAATTTGGTATGGACAAACTAGATTCAATTTAGAAAACACCACTTTTTACGGATTGGAAAGATCATCTTTGGTTAGGGAGAAATCACTCTCGCAAGTTGATCCTGATTCTGCTAAAATCATGATGGTACAAAATAACAGGTTCTGAATATCGATTTTTAAAGTGGGTCAAACAAACTCATAATGATCTGATTTTTGGTGGAGAGCATGAAAACATATGCATGAAGTTGCAGTAAAAAAAAATCAGATTGAAATGAGCTCTAATTACATATAAATCAATAGATCTAAAATGCATCAGAATTCCAAGTACAATCTAGAAAGCAACTGAACATGATGAAAGCAAGCTGCACATTCGTAAATGTTTAAACATGAAATCTAATGCCTTAAAACATAAATGCATGCATGGATAAAGAAAAATTAAGACAAAAAAATACATCAAAAGAAAACCAAAACGGCTGAGGCACAAATCTAACTTGTTGTTTCCCATTTGAAAGAAGTATTTGATCTAAAAAGATCAAACCACTTCAATTCTTTTGGCTCAATCAAATTATGTTAAACAGAGATTAAAATGCATCAAATAGGAAGACGAAAACTCAGATTATAATCTATTAATCATGCTATGACAAGAAATTTTAAGAGAATAGAAGAGAAATACTCACCTTGGCTGAAGGGGTCTGAAAGAAAGGGCAAAAAACCTCTCCAAAATTCGTAAACTCTAAGTGAAGAGGAGAGATGAGAGAGAGAGAGAGAGCTGACCACCAATCGCTGAATGTTCTCCCCCTTCCTTCCTTTCTCTTCTTATCCTTCTTTCTCCTCCTTTTCCTGCATCTTTTCTGCTCATTTTCTTCTTTCTTTTTTGCTTCTTTTCTTCCTTCTTTTCCTCCTTCATTTTCTCTTGTTTTTCTTCCTCTGTTTCCTCCTCCTTTTCTTCCCATTTTTCTGGAGGGTCTTAGGGCTGAGGCAGCATTGGGCGACCTTTCTTAAAAAAAAACATTTTTTATGGTTTTAAAGGGTTTAAAATCTAAGTTAAGCAAAATATGAAGGAGAATTTTTAAAATAACGAATTTAAAAGGAGATTTTTGCAAAATGATGGTTGTTTTCAAAAGATTTTTCTGAAAAGGGCTTTTTAAGCTAATAGAGGCTTTTAAAAAGGAGGTTTCTAAAATCGATTTGTATTTTTTTCCTTTTCTTTTTTGTATTTTTTTGTGTTTTTAAAATAAAACTCTAAAAACTGAAGGGAAATAAAGGGATTTACCACTATATTTTTTTTTGTATTTTTGAGAAATATTTACGAAAAAGAGGTTTTTTGAGAATTCAGGTTTGATTTCTTCAGAAAATGGATTTGGATCCTAGTTTTGAGGAAATATTCGAGTTTTGAACCTCGAATTGAGAAACACAGAGTAAATGGATCCAAATGAATATTGAATGGACTGTCTGAGCCTTTTAGAAATTATTTTGGTATTTTTGTAAAATTGATTTTGAAAATTGGATAATGAGGCTCAGATTGGAATTCTAGCACTGTATCTGGATCTGAAATTGAGTCAGATATATAACATGAATTTGGATTCTGGTGAATCTGAGAAATAACTGGAATTTGGATTGAAAATGACTCAATTTATTCAGAAAGATGAGGTCAGAGACCAAGAGGGAAATTTTACAAAATTTTGAAAATTTTGGGGTGTTCACACAGACTCCGATCATTTTGGGCAGACCATTCTTGGCTACTGTCAATGCATGTATAAATTGTTGAACCGGAGCTATGGATTTATCATTCGGCAATAGAAAAGTCAAGTTGAACATTTTCAATGCCGCGATGGGTCCAGCGGGAGATATGGACTGCTTTCAGGTAGATATTGCATAGGATTTAGTGGAAGAACAACCAGAATTGTACATTACAGAGGATTCCTTAGATTTGTAACATATAGAGAAGAATAGTTGTATAGTTAGTGTAGATGTGTCTGGAGTATCGTCAGAGTTACCTCCTTGGAGAGCTGGCATTGAGCCTCTCCCACCACTTGTGGAGACCCCCGCCAAATCCTCGATTGAGTCTCCTCCGAAACTTGAGCTGAAACCCTTACTGGATTCACTCAAGTATGCATATCTCGGAGTTGGTGAGACTCTACCTGTGATTATCTCGTCACTGCTCACTGAGGAGCAGGAACAGAGATTGGTTGATATTTTACAAGATCACAAGGCAACAATTGGCTGGGGAGTGGCTGATTTGAAGGGGATTGATCCTTCATTTTCCATGCACAGAATTCATTGTGATGAAGAAGTCAAGCCAGTGCGGGATATGCAGAGAAGATTAAATCCCAACATGAAAGAAGTGGTGAAGAATGAGGTAGTGAAGTGGTTGGATGCTGGGATTATTTACCCCATTTCTGATAGCCAGTGGGTCAGTCTGATTCAGGTTCTACCGAAGAAATTTGGACTCACTGGTGTGGAGAATGAGAAGGGAGAAAGAATTCCGATGAGAACCACCACAGGGTGGCGAGTCTGCATTGATTATAGGAAGTTGAATATGGCAACACGGAAAGATCACTTCCCGTTGCCATTCATTGATCAGATCTTGGAAAGACTCGCAGGACAGAGCTACTATTGTTTCTTAGATGGATATTCAGGGTATAATCAAGTAGCTGTCCATCCTGAAGACCAGGAGAATACTACATTTACCTGTCCTTATGGCACCTTCACATTTAGACGTATGCCGTTCAGGCTTTGCAATGCCCCGACAACCTTTCAGAGGTGCATGTTAGCTATCTTCTCTGACATGGTGGATGATGTCATGGAGGTGTTTATGGACGATTTTTCTGTGTATGACTCTTTATTTGAGGATTGCCTCCAGAAACTTACTCGAGTACTGAGTAGGTGTGCGGAGACAAACCTTGTTCTGAGTTGGGAAAAGAGTCACTTTATAGTCCAGGAGGGGATTGTGTTGGGACACATTGTGTCCAAGAGAGGGATTGAGGTTGATAGAGCAAAGGTGGAATCCATTTCTCGTTTGACTCCACCCACCACAGTGAGGCAAATTCAGTCATTTTTAGGGCATGTCAGATTTTATAGGCGGTTCATTAAATATTTCAGCAAAATCTCTCAACCGCTTTGTACATTACTGGAGAAGGATCCGCCCTTTGATTTTAGTAATGATTGTATGAAGGCTTTTGAGATACTCAAAGAGACCTTGATTACTGCGCCCATTTTGAGACCTCCGGATTGGACGCTTCCGTTCGAGATTATGTGTGATGCTTCTGACTATGCGATGGGGGCCATTTTAGGACAATGAATTGACAGGAAGCCATATGTGACATATTATGCAAGTAGAACTTTGTCTGATGCTCAATTGAATTACACCACGACAGAGAAGGAGCTACTTGCAGTAGTATTCACATTGGACAAGTTTAGGTCCTATCTTCTCGGTTCCAAGGTGGTTGTCTATTCTGATCATGCTGCATTGAAGTACCTTCTGAGTAAGAAAGACACCAAACTGAGACTCATTCGTTGGGTTCTGTTACTACAAGAGTTCGATCTCGAGATTCGAGATGAGAAAGGAAGTAAGAATGTAGTAGCAGACCATCTTTCTAGACTAATCGTGGAGACCACGCAGGATCAGAGACCGATTAGTGATTCTTTCTCCGATGAGCAGATCATAACAGTCAGAACATCACAGTTACCCTGGTTTGCAGATATAGTGAACTATCTGGTTTCGAGGCAGATCCCTGAGCATTGGAATAAGAATGAGCGAGAGCGATTCTTATCTCAGGTGAGGCATTATTATTGGGATGAACTAGAGTTGTTCAAATATTGTGCAGATCAGATCATTAGGAGATGCATTTCGGAGGAGGAGTATGAGTCCATCCTTAGTTTTTCTCATTCATTAGCCTGTGGAGGGCATTTCAGCAGTAGGAAGACAGCGGCAAAGGTTTTGCAGTCTGGATTTTTTTGGCCCACACTCCACAGAGATGCGCATGAGTTTTGTAGAAAATGTCTTAGATGTCAGCAGACTGGGAACATGTCCAAGAGGGACATGATGCCCTTGCTCCTGATTTTGATCGTTGAGATTTTTGATGTTTGGGGCATAGACTTTATGGGCCCATTTCAGCCATCATTCAGAAATTTGTACATTTTAGTGGCGGTAGATTATGTGTCCAAATGGGTTGAGGCTGTAGCAACCAAGACCAATGATCATAGAGTAATGCTTAAGTTCATTAAGCACAACATTTTCAGTCATTTTGGTGTGCCACATGCGATGATAAGTGATGGTGGCAAGCATTTCAGAAATGTGCAGATAACTTCTCTTTTGAGAAGGTATTCTGTCAATCATAGATTCACCACTCCTTATCATCCGCAGACCAGTGGACAGGTCGAGGTTTCGAATAGGGAAATAAAGCAGATTCTAGAAAAGACAGTTCGTCCGAACCGCAAGGATTGATCCCAGCGCTTAGATGATGCACTTTGGGCATATAGGACTGCATTTAAGACTCCCATTGGCATGTCCTCGTATCGCCTTGTCTTCGGGAAAACATGCCACCTCCCTATCGAGCTAGAGCACAGCGCATATTGGGCCATCAAGAAATTAAATTTTGACCTCACCCAGACTGGCAAAGCAAGAGCATTGCAACTCTCCGAATTAGAGGAACTCAGGAATGATGCATATGAGAATGCCAAGTTAAATAAAGCTCGCACTAAAGCATTTCATGATAAACACATTGTCAGAAAAGTGTTTGAGCCAGAGCAGAGAGTTTGGTTATACAATTCTCGTTTGCATTTATTCCCAGGCAAATTAAAATCGAGATGAGAAGGACCTTACATTGTGAAAGAAGTGTTTTCACACGGGGCAGTTACATTATTTGATCCTCAGACCCAAGGTACATTCAAGGTGAATGGGCAAAGACTGAAGCCCTACATTTCAGATTCCTTACAGAATGGTGAGTGTGAGATAGTGTATCTCACGAAGGCATAAGGATTTGACCAGAGGGATGTAGCATATGTACATAGTAGAGTAGTTTTGTTTTCCAGTTCAGTATTTTCTTTTGTTCAGTATTTTATTTCATATGCACTGACATTTATTTTGATTTATGCAGGTTGGATCTAACATTTAGTGTGTGAGGATTATTTACCAGGTACAGGGCAGAGCTTTCAGAGCAAACATTGATCAGATTAGCAGAAAACTATGCATTGATTATAGGATACTGCAAAGTCAAGTCAATTATCAACTTCAGAAGCCCAACACATATCAGGTTGTATCTATCTTTTCTCCCGTATTTATTTTATTGTCTTTTAGTGTGCATATGCATTGCATGTTTACATATTTTGTATGCCACTAGGGACAACGTCATTCAAGCATGGGGGGGTGGTTTAGATGCACACTAAATTTTTTTATGTCTAGTAGCTAAGAACTCATAAAAATAGGCTTTTGAGAACAAGTTTATAGCATATATGATTGTTTTTGGCATAATCTAACAGTTTAGAAATTTTTAAGCCCCATGTGAATTTTTTTTTTCCTAATCCGATTCAAATAGAGTAGTTATTTATGAGAAAATTCAAAGAAAAGATAGTATTTGAATGTTAGAAAGTTTTGAATCACTTTAGTATAAGTATGCATAGTATGTTTTGTGGAAAAGTAATCAATGGAAAGATGTTTTGAAAAATGAGCTTAAAAGAATAGAGCTACCTTTAGTTGTTGATGTCTTCGTGAATCCTAGTAGTGGAACTCAGACACAAGTTGAAGTGTTTGAGTCTCTTGACGAAATGGATAATGAAGAAGATCATCTTCTTGTCTAGTCGATATCTGTGGCCTTTGTGGTTCAAGTAAGTAGAATCTGAAGGGTGTTTTACACCTGGTGCCCTAAAGCCATCTGGTTTGGGAGCCATCGATTCGAAAGCTTGTTACATGAACTGCATAGAAAGCCTAAGAGATAGAGACATTGCACATGATGAGATGAAGACTATACATAAACTATTAGAATAGAATGTCTAGTGACTCGAGAAATTAAGTCTAAGGGATACTTTGTATCTGGTGCCCTAAGGTCGTCTGGCCTAGGAGTCACTGGCCCAAAGCTCGCTACACGGGTCACGAAACTAGATATTCGAAATAGTGCTCAAGTGAGAAGAATGCTCAAGAGAGAGAATTGAAAAATGGTGAAAAATTGAAAATCAAAAGAAAAAGAATGAGCTGAATGAGAAAAATTTCATTGCTTAGGAATATTTATGAATTACTGTGCAGAAAATATACAGGTGAGAATAAATGAGTGATAACATGATAATACTTGACTTTCTGAGAAAAATCATAGATAATTACAATTTTAGAAAAGTGAAGGAAAAAGATTTTTTTTTTTACTGTGGTGGCATGAGATTTCTGAATTTGTTTTGAGAGTGTTCATTACGTGAAATATTTGCTCAAACTAAATTCTTAATTGCCTAATATTTTTGAAAAATCATTCCTGCATATCATCGATGTTTGTGGGTAGCATCTCTGCAAACCCTCACGAGACCTTACTCGTCCACTGGGGTAACCCAGGGGTTTAAAGGGCTTGTTGCATGAGCTAAATACAACCATGATTCCTAAGAAAGTGAGTTAGTTTGTATGCATATATGTCTATCATTTTTTTTTCAGTTGCATAACTTAGTTAGTGGTTTGTTAAGGGACTAACAAACATTCAAGCATGGGAGTATTTGATGATGCATGAAATGCATATCATGTTATTCATTTATTCATGCATTTTATGGTGATTTTAAGGATTAAAACTCATGATTAGATGTATTTTGATATCAAGGGGTTGTGGTACGAATTTCAGAAAAATCAGAGTTAAATTGAGAGAGTTATGGCTATTTTAGTGTTTGGGCACAGATTTCAAGGTGGATTGGATCCATATCCGACCCAAATAGGCTGTTTTGGACCTTGGATCAATGTTTAGAAAGCCTAAATCCAACCCACACGTGAATCCATATCCAATTAGAAAAGGTTTTCAGAAAACTCCCTCTAAAAGTAGCACATAGTAATATTTTTTATTATAAACCTTTTTCTGAAAAATGCCAAAAGTATAAAATCAGTTTTTCACCCATCCCTAGACGTTTTTGCCTTGGATTTCACGCCCCCTCAGCTGACTCTTGCTCCATCCCCCTTCTCCCCTCTCATCCCATGCCATCTCCATTGAAGATCAAGATCTTGCTTGAGATTCAAGCATTTCTTCATCTCTCTTTCCCAGATCTTTTCAGTTCTTTTTCCTCCTTATTGGATACTCACCTTGGTTGTTGTGTTTTGCAGGTGTAGCAGAGGTTGAAGACACATTTTCTTGCATGGAAGTGCGAGACACTCCAACAAGAATGATCGGCTCTACCTCCATCTGATCTTCTAAGCCACCCGATCGAGAATCGGCTCCTTTGCCATCATCGGTGGACTTCAAACGTGTTGCAGCTGCAAAGGAGAGTTCCATGGTGATATTCCAGCATCAACGAAGATGATGAGGTGTGGTTCCAACGGTTGAATCCGCTCTTTCCTTCCCCACAATCGCCGGATAGCCTTGGAGGTTGGTCTTTCTCATCCCCCATTCTTTTAGATAAATTCGTGTCCTCCTATAGTCTTCCTTTAAACCCCAGCCATTTTCTGTTTTGTTTATTTATTTGATAGCAAAACCACTGTCGTTTTATACTATTTTCATTTTTTGCAAGTCGTTTTGAGTGCTGGAATTGATTCAGCATTAGGCGTGTGGTATCATTGTTAAATCGGCTAGATCTAATCTAGTCGATTCCAATATTTTGATTAGTTTATGGTTTCTGTATTTTATTTCAAAATTTCTCTCTATTTTCTTAGTAGTACACGTGTTTCAAAGTCCATTTTAGATCTAGGTTTGTCGTGGGGTCTGGATTACACTTTCGTTTTAGTCAAAACTCAAAAAAATCAATGAGATTCCTTCTAGCCGATTTTGGTGTGTTTCATTTTTCGGTTGTCTGAAATTTCGTTGCAGCATAGTGTTTTAGGTAATTGAGGTTCCAGTAATTCATAATTTAAATTAGTTTGATTTGATTTTGGGTCTTGTTCGTATTTGATTTCGGCGTTGCATAAAGTCAATTGTTAAAGTGTGTCGTGTCATTGTTCCAGAATTCATTTTCGTTTGAGTTTAGCACCAGATTTCGTTTTGTTGCAGATTCAATAGGTCGTGTCGTAGGGTTTTACATTGTAATCAAGTGATAATTACTTGTTCCAATTTTGTTTATAGGGTGTGTCAAAAAGAAACAAAAAAAAATTTATTGTTTCATAGTGTAGGTAGAAATCAGTTTTGACGTCTTCTTAGTTTTAGTTTTCTGAAAATTTTCTGGTAATTAGGTTTGTTTACAGTAATTTAGGGTCTAGTTTATATTGATTTCATGTTAGTTTACTGTTTATGTTTTATGTTTGTTTGAAGTGAAAAAGAAAAAAAAATTATCCTTTAGGGTCGTCTTTCTTAGTTAGGTATAATCGATATTTTTTTTTAGAGAGGTCTTGTAACGCCCCGGATTTCCAAAACAAAGCTAAGTTAAAATTTTCATAAATTTCTTTTTTTTTTCTTTGCAGCGGAACTTTAAAAAGCTTTTAGCAGCGGAATCAGACGATAATGAGTCGTCGGTTTTAGAAAACTCCGAGCACGTTGCAGGTATGTGGCCAAGCAACTCATTGACCACCGAGGGGTTCCATTTTATCGACAACCACATGTTTATTACAACATCACCGCTTGGAAAAGCAGTATAGGTTCAATAAAAGGAAGCAGTACAACTTTGTCTAGAGAAACCCTGGAACTCGATGCCGCCTTGCTCCGCATATCACCATACAGGTACAACACCTGAAATCCCCATAAAACGGGGTCAGAACCACTGATGGTCTGGTAAGCATGCAGTCAAAAATCCATTCAACTCAAGTACATATGGTAACCACTCAGGGTCGCAATGCGTAATAACGACGCTCAAGCCTCCAAGACTTAGCGTATATCGCAAGAGCCTCTGCAGGGCTATGAGTTGAACATCCGCTCAAGTCTTCATGACTTAGAACAAGCCTTCTTAGGGTTGTGATTTCCATAACCGCTTAAGTCTTCATGACTTAGCCATGACCTCTTTCGGGTCTCAAAGGGATGTCTAGCTCAAGTCTTCATACTTGGCACATCTGTATCCCACGCATCTAAGGACAGCTCCTCGAGCTTCGCTTAGTCGTGCGGATACAACACGGGACTTTTCCCAGTCGGTACAGTCGTATACCGAACATGACACTATCACAAAGGTTATGCAGGACTGACTCAACACGTCATCCACTCATACATTCAAAGCATCGTTGTACCTAAGCTAATGCATTGTTTGATAATTAACCGCTTCCGCCTTTGGTACGCAGGTAGAGCTATTGTCCGAGCATCAACACGACGTTCTGGGGGTTGATTATTCTATGTATTTTAGATACCCCAGAGGCTTGTTGACTCTATCCATAGTAGGGCAGTGTGTTTCAACTGGGAGAACCCTACTAGGCCCATATTCGGATGCATCCTCTACTTGCAGTAGTTGGGTTTAATCCTTAGATCTTAAGGATAACCACGACCCCAAAACCCATGAGTGACTGAGGCCATCGTGGACTCTATCACGTCCAAAGTAAAATATGTGTCACTCAAGGTTGTACCATCACTGTCATTCCACAGTGAGCATAATTCCTGAAGGGATCTGCCAGTCTTACAATTACTTGGACAGAAACTACATGCCATTTAGGCAGCCCGTGCCTTAGCACTACGGGAGTTTGTACCCGACCCCATTCAGTCTGCCCCAACACAGTCATTACTGATGGGGTACCCCTAACACGATTTTCAACCGCGGGGTATATGCGACCTTAAGTCTTATTCATATGCATGCAGAACACCGCTCTTGGCACTTCGGCCACCACGAGCATCACACCTCTTTGGGTGGAAACAACACACTGTGGCTCTTCGGCTTTTACGAGTCTGGTTGCGTAACCGTTCTCAATGAGCATGCATATGACTCGATCTAAATAGATCGGCTACTCGGCGTATTTTTACGCAACGAGCCCAAACCTAGCCAAGGTGCAACCTCTACTCTGGCTCGACGGCCCTTACGAGCAAGGTGCCCTTGCAGGCACAGGGATACGAGCCGATCTGGCATCGTTCTATCAACGAACATCATTATGTCGTTCCATTGGTTCTGGCAGCTCTTCTGCCCACCATTTCGTCAGCACCTTCCCTGCTCTTTTTGAGCTATTCTTAGCTTCTTCAGAATTTTCAGCAGCATTTCCTCTCTTTTACGGAGAAAGCGTGCGTTTCTTTTATCCATTTCAGCGGCATCTCCTCTCTTTGGCGGAAAATCGCTACGCTTAACTCAGGAAATGGATGTGCACCGTTGTGCGTACTTTGCATCCATCAAGGTTGCAGGAACCCTGGGCCATAGCCAGGCCATACGTAATTGACTTAGTCTTTACGTAAAGAGCATTTTGCCAAAAAGGGAAGCCTTTCCAATAGGGGCTTCATTCGTCAAGCAGAATCTTGAACGAGAAGCGGTCAGAGAATCGCATTGGCGATTTGGAGTTGATCTCCATTTGAATGCTCATTTACGCACCATATATGTAGTATAAGCAAAAGCCTATGCTTTATACAGCGGCGGTGTAAAGGAAATGCATATACTATTGTTCAGGGTGTGTAATTGAACAAAATATTCTACATATATAACAAAATAGACGCCTTGGTCTCATTCAACACGACGGCGTAAGTAAATACATTGCAGAAAGCAGGAGCCTTGGCATCATACGACGCGACGGCGTAAGTAAACGCATAATCGGAAGTGCAGTAATCGTAAATTGCAGAAAGCATGAGCCTTGGCATCATACGACGCGACTGCAAAGGTAAATTACATAGCATGTGCGATATAGGACGCGTCGGCAGAATCAGCAGATATACACCTAGATCCGCATCCAACGATAGTTACGAGGCGAGCGGGTGAACACCGAAGTGTTCTAAAGGGCTCAACCAAGAACTAAAGCGAGATACCATTTTTAAAATGCATATACTGCGTATTTGAACATAGATATATCCGACGATAGTTACGAGACGAGCGGGTGAACACCGAAGTTTCCAAAAAGGGCTCAATCAAGAACTAAAGCAAGATACTACTTCAGAAAGTATATGCTATATACAAACAATCAAATACTTGAGAGAGATGGATCAACGAAGCGAACTTACTTCAAATCGTGGAAGAAACGGCTCCGAGTTGCTTCTTTAGCTTCGAGCCTTCCTTCGAGAGGTCAAACTAAGTCAGATGAAGCTGACTTAGTTGAGAAAGAGGTAGAGTAGGTCAAGCTACTCAACCTAAGTGGTTTGAACCAAACAGGGTTCGGTCCAAGTCAACTGGGTTCAACAGGTTCGAACTCAGCTCAAGTAGGCTAAGCTTGGGTTCAGAAATCCAAACCGGAATCTGGTCCAAAAAGGACTTTGACTTTGACTTTAAACCCAACTAGGTTCAAGTCAAGTCAACTAGGTTAAGTGGGTTCAGACCCAGGTCAGGTGGGTTAGGACCAGGTTAGGCAGGCTCAGACCAGGTCAGGTGGGCTCAGGTAGGCTAGGCTAGGTAGGGGAGGTTTAGGAGAGAGAGAGAAGGCAAGAGAGAGAGGGGGGGTCGAAATTATGAGAAGAGAGAGAGTGGGGAGGGCTATTTATAGCCCAAGCCCACCTCCTCTTGGGAGTTTTTATTCTCCTTTTGCCCCTTAGCTTTATTTTAATTCCAGGAGGTTCCTTTTGAGGTGGGGCCCACTTGGATATTCCATGGGATATTTTTGTGGGTCCCACAAGATATTTTCTGAGGAATATTTTTGTGGGTCCCACCAACATTTCTATGGGTCCCGCAAAAATTTCGGGTTTTCGGTGATTTTTTCTGAAAAATTCTGAGTACACCATTTTCTTCGTATTGACGTAACTAAGAAAGTTGGCTCGAGGAAATCCTTTGATTTTGTTTAGGTAGGAAGTTATGGCTTCCAGAGTGTTTGAGCATATATTCGTGAATCAACGAATATCCTAAGTATAACTGGCTCGCAGGAATTGATCTGTTTCGCATTATGAGAAAAAATGCTATTTTTACCGGTGAATGCCTCATGAATTTTATTCAGATATTTTCTGAAAAATTGCGGGTCTTACATCATTACCCCCTTAAAAGAATTTTGTCTGCGAAATTCAGTTAAGATTACAAAGTGAAGAGTTCAGGATACTTATCCCGCATATCCGATTCGGGCTCCCAAGTGCAATCATTGATTCCATGATGCTGCCACCTCACTTTAACAAGTGGAATGACCTTCGTCCTTAGCACTTGCTCTCGGCGGTCCATGATCTCTACTGGCCTTTCTTCCATAGTCATATCTTCCTGGATGTCAATGTCTTCATGTTGAATGACGTGAGAAGGATCATGAGCGTACTTTCTAAGCATTGACACGTGGAATACATCATGTATTTGCACGTATTGCGGTGGCAATGCTACACGGTAGGCAGTCTCTCCGATTCGGCTCAAAACTTCGAAGGGACCAACGAATCTGGGGTTGAGCTTCCCCTTCTTTCCAAAACGAAACACACTCTTGGTTAGAGAGACCTTGATAAAAACCTTATCTCCAACCACAAAAGTGAGTTCCTTACGCCGCTTATCGGCGTAGCTCTTCTGTCGACTCTGAGCAGTCAGTAGCTTCTTTCTGATCATATGGACCTGCTCAGTGTAATGCTGCAACACAATGGGCGAGTCCAAGGTTCGCTCACCCACTTCACCCCAATGGATTGGTGATCGACAGGGTCGCCCGTACAAGGCTTCATACGGTGCCATCCCAATGCTAGCGTGGTGGCTATTATTATAAGCAAATTCAGCCAACGCTAGGTGGGAATCACAATCACCCTTCCATTCCAGTATACAGGCTCTTAGCATATCTTCAAGAGTCTCTATGGTTCGTTCTGATTGCCCATCTGTTTGGGGATAGAATGTTGTACTGAACTTGAGTTTCGTCCCCAGGGCTCTCTGAAGCTGCTCCCAAAAGTGAGAGGTGAACTTCGGGTCACGATCAGATATGATCGAAATCGGCACTCCATGGAGTCTAACAATTTCCCAAATATAGATTTCTGCCAATCGTTCAGTTGAGTATCGAGTGTTGATTGGCAGGAAGTGAGCAGACTTGGTGAGTCTGTCCACGATCACCCATATTGAATCGTGTTGTCTCTTGGATCGAGGCAATCCAACGATGAAATCCATCGTAATGCCTTCCCATTTTCATTCTGGAATCTCGATCGGTTGCATTTTTCCGCCAGGTCGTTGATGCTCGATTTTGACTTGCTGGCAGATCAAACACTTTGAGACAAACGTAGCCACATCACGTTTCATACCCCTCCACCAGTACCTTCTCTGTAAGTCCCGAAACATTTTTGTACCTCTAGGGTGGATAGTGTACTTGCTACTATGATCCTCCTGGAGTACTTCCTGTCTTAGCTCAGGGTTATTTAGAACCCAAATTCTTTCTTCCATCTATATTCCTCCATCTTCTTTCAAATGGAAGAAAGTGTCATCTTTTTCAGCCCGATCTTTCAATTCCAAGTACTGGGGATCCTTGAACTGTTCGGCTACGATGCGATTGAGGATCTCGATATGGATCGTCAGGCATGACAATCGAATCTTTCCTGGGTCAGCCAGGAATGGCTTCCAACTGACAAAATCCTCCATCAGCTTCCATTGTGCGGTGAGGCTGGCCAAAGTGCCAACAGTCTTGCGACTAAGGGCATCTGCTATGACATTCGCCTTTCTAGGGTGATAGGAAAGTGTGAATTAATAGTCTTTGAGGAATTCCAGCCATCGTCGTTGCCGCATATTGAGTTCTTTTTGAGAAAAGAGGTATTTTAGGCTTTTATGGTCTGACATGACCTCAAATTTCTCTCCATATAGGTAGTGTCGCCAGATTTTAAGTGCGAACACTAACGCGGCAAGCTCAAGATCGTGGGTTGGATAGTTTTTCTCATGGACTCTCAACTGTCGTGATGCATAGGAGATTACTTTGCCATGCTGCATCAACACACAACCCAGACCTGTTCCCGAGTCATCGGTATACGCCACGAAGCCTCCCTGACCAGAAGGTAAGGTAAGAACAGGGGCAGTGGTAAGCCGCTGCTTGAGAACCTCAAAGCACTCCTTACACTGGTCAGTCCATTCGAACTTCACTCCCTTTTTCAACAATTTCGTCATCGGTACGGCGATTCGGGAGAAGTCTTGTATGAACTTCCGATAATATCCGGCAAGTCCAAGGAAGCTACGGACCTCAGTGATATTTTCTGGCTGCTTCCAGTCCATCACAACTTCCACCTTCGCAGGATCCACTGCGATTCTATCTTTTGAGATCACATGGCCAAGGAACATCACTTTATCTAGCCAGAATTCACATTTTGAAAACTTAGCATAGAGTTGGTTATCTTGAAGGGTTTTCAAGATGATTCTTAAGTGCTCCACGTGTTGTTCCTTGTTCTCAGAATATACGAGAATGTCATCGATAAAGACGATGACAAAGCTGTCCAAAAATGGTCTGAATATCCAATTCATCAGGTCCATGAAGGCAGCAGGCGCATTAGTGAGTCCGAAGGGCATTACTACGAACTCATAATGGCCATATCTTGTTCTGAAGGCAGTCTTAGGTATATCCTCTTCCTTAACTCTGAGCTGATGATACCCAGACCTGAGGTCGATCTTGGAGAACACTCTCGCTGTTCTAAGCTGATCGAATAAGTCCTCAATCCGAGGCAACGGGTATTTATTCTTAACAGTTGCCTGGTTAAGCATCCGATAATCGATGCATAACTGAAGGGATCCATCCTTCTTCTTTACAAACAGCACCGGGGCTCCCCACGGTGACACACTAGGACAGATGAACCCTTGTTCCATCAGTTCTTTCAACTGACACTTCAACTCACTTAGTTCAGCTGGCGCCATTCGATACGGGGCTTTGGATATCGGCGATGTTCCAGGTAAGGATTGAATTCCAAATTCAACCTCACGAAGTGGCGGAAGTCCTGGCAATTCCTCAGGAAATACATCGGGAAACTCCCGCACCACTTCCAAACTCTCAAGGGGTTGGTCGTTGGATTTTTCCACCGAGAGACTCAACAGGAAGGCCACGCAACCTTTCCTAATGTATTTTTGTACCTTAAGTGCTGATATGAGCCTTTTTTGTGAAATTGGTTTGGATAACCGGTACTCCATTTTAGGCAATCCGGGTCGAGATAGAGTTACTCTGCCCTCACGGCATAGAATCTTGGCATTATTCTGAGCCAACCAATTCATTCCCAGAATGACATTGTACTGTATCATATCGATCAGGATGGCGTCAGTAGGCAAGTGTTGCCCTGCTATCTCAATATCCAAATTTTTCACACACCGGATACATTTGGTGCGTGATCCCAACGGGTTATACACCTCAATCATTTTATCAACTGGTTGCACCGAGGCGTGGAGTTGTTCGGTGAAATCGTTGGAGATAAATGTATGGGTAGCACCACAATCAAACAAGACGTAAGTTGCATGTCCATTATCAGGTATGGTGCCTTCAATTAGGTCACCATTTTTGACTTGTTCAGTCGTTACAACATATACACGACCTGCAGCAGGCCTTTGTTCTACCCTAGGTGGAGGTCGTTGAAACTGAGAACGTTGTGGTGCTGGTCGAGAGGGTCCGGCAGATCCGACATTACTCCTCTGTTCATCTGCAGCCTTCTTGGCGCAATCCCTTATAAAGTGGCCCATCTTGCCACAATACAAGCAACCACCAATGTCACGAGGACATGGCTTTCCGGGGTGGTTCACACGACATCTTGGGCAGCTGAAGTTGGACTGCTGACCATTCAGAGTTGTGTTCTGTCTTGGCCTCACGACTTGTTGAGTGTTGTTCCCTCCTTGAAACTTCTTCTTTTGAAAGGGTTGTCGTGAACCCTGGCCATTTGGGAACGTCCTTTTACGGTTCCCACCATTTACTATGGGCTTCTTTGCTACGATCACTTTAGATCGTGCCCAATCCTCTTGGATTTTTGAAGCTGCTGCTACCGCAGCCTGAAAAGTCGAAGGCATGCTTGTTACCACCCTCGATCTCAGCCCTTCGCGCAGGCCATTCACATATTTTTCGGCCTTTTCTTGGTCTGTTTTGAACAATCGAGAGCAGTAGCGCTCTAGATTCTGAAATTTGGTGGTATAGTCCATCAGACTTGTTGAGAAACTCTGTTTTGATGTCACATAATATGATACACTGTCGTATTTGATTTCATATAATATGATAATATGTCCTCTTGAAACATGTTATATTATGACTGAATATGTTTTGCCATACATCTAACGAGTATTTGATGCAAGGATATCTCACCCAAAAAGGATGGAGACTTCCTGTTCAAGTACAACTTTAGTGCATTCATACTCCTTGAAGAAAAAGCTTGATGAGCCATGCATTCCTAAAGTTCAACTGAAGATATCGGCTACCTCAAGTTGAATACTTTTTTTCTTCTTTAGAGTCATATGTAACAGAACCTTCAGGAACATGCATATTGCATATTACATACTCATTCATAAAAACTATATCATAAAAGTATACGATAGTTTCAAAAAGCTCCTTTTTGAAAACTAATAATTGTACCTTCTTACAACCCTTTATGAAAAAGATATTTTGTCATGTAATAATTGTACCTTACACTATATACAAGACAACATGAAAAAGAAATGTAGGAAAAAGACAAAAACATAAAATCGGCTACATAGAGAAAAACAAATATAATATATTTTTGAAAAGACTCTAGTTACCTTCTTTAAAGAAATGTTTTTAATATAAGAAGAAGACAAAAACATAAAATCGGCTACACAAAGAAATACAAATATAATATGTTTTTGAAAGGACTCTAGTTACCTTTTTACAAAACCATAGAATGTCGACTTACTTGAAGTCATCATTCTCTTTGTACAAAGCATTAAATACCTCCTGTAACAAATCCTTGTTAATATCCTTCTCAAAGAATGTCGACTTTCTTTTAGTCCTCATTCTCTCTGAAGACTTTGAAAAACACAACATAAAGAAAACACTTGACATGACTATGTACAAATATATATCTCAAAGCACTCAGTGTACTTACACTCATTTAAAGTAAAGAAGTACTTATGTACCTCAAATCATTAATTAAAATAAAGACAAAACTACAATCCAATGTTCAATGTACTATTGTAAGAAATAGACTTTTTACATAAAATATGTATTACCTAAAATATCACAACGACTAGTGTACCCTATATTTTTCTTTTATAGAAAAAGGCATTCTCGAATTTCTCTAAAGATATTTTTGAAATGACATAACATTTCACATTTCAAAAAGGCTACGATTTTAAAATGTAACGACTACTTTTTTAAAGCTATATAAACACACTCAAATAAACTAATCAACATGGAATGGAATAGACGTGTGAGCTTACAACGAGAAAAATTCCTATTCGATATTTGAAAAAGAAAGAGAAAAAGAAAAGAAAGAAAAGAGAAAAAGTCAAGTCCAGCTCTTTGACAAAGAGCATCCTCTGAGTGACAAATAGAACATTCTGAGAATCCTTCATTCGTGCATTCATATCATTCTGAAGGTTCTATAGGAAGTATTGTAACTCTGTTATTCACTGTTTTTCTTCTTTGTTGAAAGAAGTAGACCTCTGTGAAAGAGGGTGTTGCCCTTCTCTGTTGAGAGAAGAAGACCTCTGTGAAAGAGGGTGTTGTCCTTCTCTGTTGAGGGAAGAAGACCTCTGAGGAAGAGGGTGTTGTACTATTTATCCGGTGACTCGGATGTTATAGTGGAAAGCTCAAGTGGTTTGCTTGGGGACTGGATGTAGGTCTGGGTACTGACCGAACCAGTATAAATTTTGTGTTTTATGTGTTGTGCCTTATTGCCTGATTATTTTATTTTTATCGATCTTTATCGTATTTCACTATTCACCCCTCCTCTAGTGGAATTTCATTTGGTATTAGAGCAGGTTTGCTGGTTTCGACATAACAAGTCTTCCAGCACAAATGGCATCTACCTCCTATGCTCGTGATATTGAAGGTCAACACGCATCTCGTCCACCTTTCTTCAATGGCTCCAACTATGGATACTGGAAGTGCAGAATGGCTATATTTCTCAAATTCATAGATTTTGCTGTATGGAAAATTGTTGAGCATCCATACACATCTCCATCCGCAGACTATATCTTATGGTCTGATGAAGAAAAGAAAATGGCAAACCTAAATTCAAAGGTTATGAATGCCTTATATTGTGCCATTGATCAGAACGAATTCAATAGAATATCTATATGTGAATCTGCATATGATATTTGGCATTCTTTGGAAGTTATTCATGAAGGAACCAACAAAGTGAAAGAAGCCAAAATCTCATCTCTTGTTAGAAAATATGAGTTGTTCAAAATGAACAAAGATGAACCCATCACAGAGATGTTTACCAGATTCACCAACATCACCAACGATCTGAAATCTCTGGGTGTAACATATTCCCAGACTGAAAAGGTGAAGAAAATCTTGAGATCTCTCACAACTGATTGGGAGAAAAAGACTACAGCTATTGAAGAAGCTCAAGATTTATCTAAGCTTACTTTGGACGACTTAATAGGCAATCTTATGGCCTATGAAGTCCACATGAAAGAAAGAAGGGAAGAAGAGCAACCAATAAAGAAAACTTTGGCTTTCCCAGCTCTATTTGAGAATGAAGACTCAAATAAAGAATCCGAAATTGCGCTACTAACCAGAAAATTCCAGCGCTTCATGAGAAGGAACCGGCTTCCAAACAAGCACAAGGAAAGAAAAGATCCTAAGGAAGATCCCATGTGCTATCAGTGTAACAAGCCAGGTCACTTGAGACGTGACTGTCCCCTTCTCAAAAGAAAGTCCAAGACTGAGGAACCTAAGAAGAGGTTCTTCAAGAAAAAGGCTCTGCATGCTCAATGGGATGATTCAGAACCATCCAGCAGTGAAGAGTCAAGTGATGATGAAGCCGAAACTGCAAATATGTGCTTCATGGCAAACGAAAGTTCTGTAAGTGAAATCTCTAATTTTTCCTTTGAAGAACTTCTAGATGCTTTTCAAGAACTATTTGAAGAATCTAGAAAATTGAGTTTCAAAAATAAAGATTTAAAATCTGAAAATCTAAAGCTTTCCCAAAAGAATGAAAAACTCAGCAGCGAAAATTCTGAGTTGAAAAAGAAAAACCTTATGCTTATGTCTGAAATTTCTTCTACTAGCTCCAAAACTAAAAATCTGCAAGTAGAAATTTCAGAGCTAAAAAGTAAAACTGAGAACCTCATGAAAACGGTTTTCAAGTTTACTAAAGGTAAAGATAACTTGGATAAACTCTTATCCTCTCAGAAAGTCTCTTTCTACAAGAATGGTATTGGCTACTCTCATTTCAACAAGCCTTCTTGTATGAATCAAAAGACCACGTTTGTGAAAAATTCGTCTGAACCAAATAAGGAGTATTATAATGTTAATTTTTTTAACTCCTCTAAGGTTGTAGACAAACCCAAATCCAAATGGATATGGGTTCCAAAGTCTAACAAAAAGGGACCCGATTGGGTACCAAAAAAAAATTTTACTTAATGATTTGCAGGCTCCAAACAAGAAGAACAGATGGATACTAGATAGTGGATGTTCAAAGCACATGACAGGACATCCAGACCTTTTTGCTGTTCTTCATCATAAAGAAGGAGAAACCGTCACCTTTGGAGATAACAACAAAGGTTTGATAATTGGCATTGGTAATATTGGTAACATAGATAAACCTTTTATCAAAGACGTTCTCCTTGTTAAAGGCTTAAAACATAACCTACTAAGTATCAGTCAAATGTGTGACACAGGTTATAATGTTAGTTTTAATCATGATGCATGCCTCATAGCAGACACCAACGAATCATCTTAAAAGGTATAAGAAAGAAGAATATATATGAACTATACCTAGAAAACATCACAGAACATTGTCTTATAGCTAATAATGACTCTCAACATTCATGGCACATGAGAATGGGTCATGTAAATTCTAAGTACATGTCTAAATTAGCTAAAAATAAGTTAGTACGTGGGTTACCCAAAATATCTTTAAAAAAGGATTACTTTTGTGATGCATGTCAATTAGGAAAATTGTCAAAATCATCTTTCAAATCAAAAAATATCATTTCAAGTAAAAGACCTTTAGAGCTTCTCCATCTAGATCTTTTTGGTCCTTCTAGAGTAGCTAGTCATAATCACAATAAATACGTTTTTGTTATTGTAGATGACTACTCAAGATTTACTTGGGTAATATTTTTGAAAAACAAAAGTGACACGTTTTGTCAATTTGAAATCTTATGTAAAAAATTACAAAATGAAAAATCTTGTTCTATTGTTAAAATCCGTAGTGACCATGGAGGAGAATTTGAAAATGAACTTTTTGAAAAATTTTGTAACTTGCATGGTATTTCTCATAACTTTGCCTTTCCTAGAGCTGCACCTCAAAATGGTGTAGTAGAAAGAAAGAATAGAACCCTTCAGGAATCTGCCAGGACTATGCTCCAACACAATAATCTTACTAAATCTTTTTGGGCAGAAGCTGTTAATACTGCATGCTACATAACAAATAAAGTTCTCATTAGACCCTTTATTAAATAAAACTCCCTATGAACTATTCTATGACAGAACTCCAAGAATAGACTATTTCAAAGTCTTTGGATGTAAATGCTTTATCCTAAACACAAAAGATAGCCTGGATAAATTTGATGCAAAATCTGTTGAAGGCATATTCTTAGGATATTCAAGTCATAGTAAAGCATACAGAGTTTTCAATAAGAGTTATAATACTATTGAAGAATCTATGCATGTTAGTTTTTGTGAATCTATTGATCAATCTGTTCATAAGCAAACTAACGATGATGATATTGAAAGTACAGATTTATTTTTAGATAACACAGCTAAGTCTAATGAAGATGATCATCAAAAAACATTTGTCGATATCAAAGATCATCCTCAAAAGCAGATTTTGGGAGAACTGACAAAGGGGGTTCAAACTAGAGCTCAGCTAGAACGGATTGCAAACATGGCTTTCATTTCTCAACTTGAACCAAAGAAGATTGATGAAGCCATCATTGATGAGTTCTGGATGCTAGCCATGACTAAAGAATTGAATCAATTCCAAAGAAATGATGTTTGGGATCTTGTGCCTAGACCAAAGGACCATCAGATCATTGGAACAAGATGGATCTTCAGAAACAAGCTAGATGAAACAGGTAATGTTATTAGAAACAAAGCTAGACTAGTAGCTCAAGGATACAACCAGGAAGAAGGTATTGATTTTGATGAAACATTTGCTCCTGTTGCTAGACTTGAATCTATTAGAATGTTTTTAGCATATGCAAGCTATATGGATTTTAAACTGTATCAAATGGATGTTAAAAGTGCTTTTTTAAATGGTTTTATAAATGAAGAAGTTTATGTAAAACAACCTCCAGGATTTGAAAATGAACAATATCCAGATCATGTTTTCAAACTCAAACGTGCTTTGTATGGTTTAAAACAAGCACCTCGTGCTTGGTATGATAGACTTAAAACCTTTTTGTTAAAAACATGTTTTTCTGTTGGCAAAGCAGACTCTACATTATTTGTTAAATTAGTGAATAATCATACCCTAATTGTTCAAATATATGTAGACGATATCATCTTTGGATCTTCTAACAGCACTCTTTGTGAAGAATTTTCTAAGTCCATGCAGAAAGAATTTGAAATGAGTATGATGGGAGAACTCACCTACTTTCTTGGACTGCATATTAAGCAAACCAAGGATGGAGTTTTCATTAATCAATCTAAGTATGCTCGTGAACTTCTGAAGAGGTTCAACATGAACTCAACTGCTTCAAAATCTACTCCTATGAGCACTACTATTGTTTTGGACAAAGATGAAGATTGTAAGTCTGTTGATACAAAGGTATACCGAGGTATGATAGGATCACTTCTTTATTTAACTGCTAGCCGTCCAGATATTATGTTCAGTGTTTGCTTGTGTGTTAGATTTCAGTCAAATCCAAAAGAATCACATCTTAAAGCTGTAAAAAGAATAATGAGATATTTAAAAGACACAGTTGATTTTGGATTATTCTATTCAAAATCCTCTACATTTGATCTAATCTCATACAGCGATGCTGACTTTGCTGGAAGTAAATCTGACAGAAAAAGCACAAGTGGAACATGTCATATGCTAGGGCACTCACTAGTATCATGGTTCAGTAAGAAACAAAACTGTGTATCCTTATCAACTACTAAAGCCGAATACATTGCTGCTAGCCTAGCCTGTACACAAGTTATCTGGATGAAACAAACCTTAAAAGATTTTGGTCTAAATTTTGAAAATACAACTATTTTCTGTGATAATACTAGTGCTATAAACTTATCTAAGAATCCTATTTTACACTCACGAACTAAGCACATTCAAATAAGACACCCCTTCTTAAGAGAACAAGTCTTAAACAACATTATTAAACTCGAATTCATACCCACTAATCAACAGTTAGCAGACATATTCACTAAACCATTAAAACATGAAGACTTCACACGTATTAGAAGAGAACTAGGAATATGCAAACTAAGTGACTTGTAAATTAATCACACTTATTAAGAGTATTGCTTTTGATAAAATCTTATTTTAAAAGTTTTTTATTATCGATTTTTTTGTGTTTAAAGTCAAACTATGTTTTCATATTTTCGTATACTCACAATACTCATAGAAATACATTCATCATAACACATTCTTTATGTCTTTCAACATGTCATCTTTCAAGTACACTCTCATAATGTCTTCTTGTCCTATCTCCTTCTACATATATCCATAAGAACCATTTACTTTAAGTAAAAAGCTATCATGACTTGGATCACATCACTCATTTCATTACACCTTTTATATCTTTTGTCTTTTTGTGACAACCTCTCATACAAAAAGCTAGCCGACCTCCAAACATGACTCCTCATTATTATTCTTAATAAATTATATTCATGTGATATATTTTCTTTTTTATGACCTCTTATCAATGTACGTATCTAAAATCTTAAGACCTCTTATGAAAAATTCAAAGTGATTATTATTTTTGTATCACCTCTTAAGTGGTTATATTTCACGTAAACTTTTACTATATCATCGGTTATTTCATAGCTTAAGTATAATCTATTATCATCCGGTCATCCTTCACATCTTTTATGAAATCATATTCTAAACAACTTGTCCTCTATTGTTTTTAATACTACTAGTACCACCTTTTTATTTCCTCTTTCTCTCTTTATCTCATATGAAGTGACTTTCCATCCGTGACCATGACTCTCTCTTATATTGTATATCTCTCTAAAATCGAGACTCATTAAAGTCTTGTCTTCAAGCAAAACTTTATTTATTCTAACTCTACTTTATGTCATATCTAAATCAAGTGAATGTTGTCCTTTATAACCTTTCTCTTTTCTCTACATATCCGTATCATCTTTTTATGTCTATTCACTCTCCTTTCACGCTTATCAATATATATACTTCTTAAATAAAAACTATTATTGCCTCTCACTCATACCCCATGGGTTGTCCTATTCTAAACTCTCCATTCATGAATTAAGAATACTTCCACATAAAGTAAAAAGTTGCTTGTTTTATTAGGCCATTATTTTTAAAATCATTCACTCTTTTTAGTTCAACATAACACCCCATACTCTATTAATGGCTTCTCTCACTAGTCGATAAACTCACCCATAGTAAAATCTATATATATACAAATTATTTCAAAACTATGTCCTTCTCAACCCAATATAATACACTATCTTCAAACATTGATTTGATTTGTCATTCACAAGTCTCTTAACTTACTACTCACGGATTTCCTTATTTGACTAAATTCTAAAAATCACTCTTCCAATGTCATTCAAAACCTATCAAAATTATTTTCATTCTTCTATTTAATGGATTGGTTCATCACACACCAATTCCACTCGTATCTATCTATCATCCTACAAACTATTACCCACTTCAAACTCGCCCTTCTTAGTCCTCCTGTTTCCTTACAAACTCTTGCAATGGCCTCTTCCTCCTCCAACAATGTGATTACTGCAGCAGATCTAAGGTATCTAGATTTGTTTCACGATTACAACTTACTATGCTCTCGCCCCATTCATGAAGGTAAATTAGTTAACTTCGACGACTTCATGCTATTTGACTTAGACAACTATCTCCTTGAACTCAAACATCTACTAGGATCTTCATCCCAAGTTGCCTACTATCCTGAACTAGTTCAACTTTTCTATACAAACTTTTCCACTGATCATGAACAAACTACAATCACCAGTAAAGTCCGAGGAAAGCTGATGTTTTTCGATGCTTCCGACCTAGGTAGAATTCTAAACCTACCTTCCACCACCACCGACCTCAACAACATAGTACCAATCGAACGATCGGTACTTCAAAAAATTCTTCTCTGCACCAACTGCTACCAACTTCCTTGGCACATGAGGAATCTCCAACCTCATGCTCAATTACTTGCCCAGATTCTTCTCCACAACATCTATCCCAAGCTTCCCCGCAAGGGATTAGTTCCACGAAAAATCTCTCTCCTTATCTATGCGATTTTTTCTTCTACTCCGATAAACTGGTCCTCCATTCTTTTCGACCTTTTTATTCGTTATAAAAAATTCAAGCCTCTTCTTTTCGAGTGTTTTATAACTTCCATCATAAAATACTTCAAAGTACCCCTTCACAACGAAGTCATCCTCCGTCCCTCTCAGGTCCTCGATGCTATCACCTTCAATCTAAGGTCCCTGCACATGCCCGGCTCTGATGAAAACGATCCAACATCCACCTTTGATTACTTTTCTGCAATGATGGATATTGAGCGCTCTCAGGATCGTATCCTTTGCAATCAAGCCCTGTTGCAGCAAACTCGTCAAGCTCACCAGCAGAATCGTGCCGACCGAACACATCAACCTCCTCCACCTTCGGGATAAACTTGTTTTTTTTTTTTGGTCTGTAATAACTCTCTTACTCTGATCCCTTCCTTTTTGTCCATGACAAAGGGGGAGAAAACCTGTCTCCATTATTGGAGAAATACTCTCTTTAAACTTTTTTTTTCAATATTTTATCATATTATTATTTCTATGCATAATGTCTTTTTGACAGGGGGAGCATATTTTGTCATCATCAAAAAGGGGGAGAATGTTGAGAAACTCTGTTTTGATGTCACATAATATGATACACTGTCGTATTTGATTTCATATAATATGATAATATGTCCTCTTGAAACATGTTATATTATGACTGAATATGTTTTGCCATACATCTAACGAGTATTTGATGCAAGGATATCTCACCCAAAACGGATGGAGACTTCCTGTTCAAGTACAACTTTAGTGCATTCATACTCCTTGAAGAAAAAGCTTGATGAGCCATGCATTCATAAAATTCAACTGAAGATATCGGCTACCTCAAGTTGAAGACTTTTTTTCTTCTTTAGAGTCATATGTAACAGAACCTTCAGGAACATGCATATTGCATATTACATACTCATTCATAAAAACTATATCATAAAAGTATACGATAGTTTCAAAAAGCTCCTTTTTGAAAACTAATAATTGTACCTTCTTACAACCCTTTATGAAAAAGATATTTTGTCATGTAATAATTGTACCTTACACTATATACAAGACAACATGAAAAAGAAATATAGGAAAAAGATAAAAACATAAAATCGGCTACATAGAGAAAAACAAATATAATATATTTTTGAAAAGACTCTAGTTACCTTCTTTAAAGAAATGTTTTTAATATAAGAAGAAGACAAAAACATAAAATCGGATACACAAAGAAATACAAATATAATATGTTTTTGAAAGGACTCTAGTTACCTTTTTACAAAACCATAGAATGTCGACTTACTTGAAGTCATCATTCTCTTTGTACAAAGCATTAAATACCTCCTGTAACAAATCCTTGTTAATATCCTTCTCAAAGAATGTCGACTTTCTTTTAGTCCTCATTCTCTCTGAAGACTTTAAAAAACACAACATAAAGAAAACACTTGACATGACTATGTACAAATATATATCTCAAAGCACTCAGTGTACTTACACTCATTTAAAGTAAAGAAGTACTTATGTACCTCAAATCATTAATTAAAATAAAGACAAAACTACAATCCAACGTTCAATGTACTATTGTAAGAAATAGACTTTTTACATAAAATATGTATTACCTAAAATATTACAATGACTAGTGTACCCTATATTTTTCTTTTATAGAAAAAGGCATTCTCGAATTTCTCTAAAGATATTTTTGAAATGACATAACATTTCACATTTCAAAAAGGCTACGATTTTAAAATGTAACAACTACTTTTTTAAAGCTATATAAACACACTCAAATAAACTAATCAACATGGAATGGAATAGACGTGTGAGCTTACAACGAGAAAAATTCCTATTCGATATTTGAAAAGAGAGCCTTGAAAAAGAAAGAGAAAAAGAAAAGAAAGAAAAGAGAAAAAGTCAAGTCCAGCTCTTTGACAAAGAGCATCCTCTGAGTGACAAACAGAACATTCTGAGAATCCTTCATTCGTGCATTCATATCATTCTGAAGGTTCTATAGGAAGTATTGTAACTCTGTTATTCACTGTTTTTCTTCTTTGTTGAAAGAAGTAGACCTCTGTGAAAGAGGGTGTTGCCCTTCTCTGTTGAGAGAAGAAGACCTCTGTGAAAGAGGGTGTTGTCCTTCTCTGTTGAGGGAAGAAGACCTCTAAGGAAGAGGGTGTTGTACTATTTATCCGGTGACTCGGATGTTATAGTGGAAAGCTCAAGTGGTTTGCTTGGGGACTGGATGTAGGTCTGGGTACTGACCGAACCAGTATAAATTCTGTGTTTTATGTGTTGTGCCTTATTGCCAGATTATTTTATTTTTATCGATCTTTATCGTATTTCACTATTCACCCCCCCTCTAGTGGAATTTCAAGACTCATACCGCCTTGTTCCAACTCCAGAAACTCCATCTTTTTCTTATTTCTGGAATGCAACGAAAAGTAGTTATCCATAAAAGTCCTCCGAAAGTCAGTCCAAGGAATGAATTCGACTTGTGAGAACTGGATAAGTTTAGTGGTATCCCACCACTTCCGTGCATTATCCTTCAATCGATACATGCCAAAGTTGGTCTTTTTCTCTTTTGGTACTCCTAGTACCGAGAAGGCACGTTCTGTCTCTTCGATCCAACTCTCTGCGAGCTCCGGATCGGCTCTGCCAATGAAAACTGGCGGGTCAAGCTTGAGGAACTTCTCATAAGTCACTCCTCCTAGGTGCTCGTTTCGTGGTGCGACTGGTTCTGGCCTCGTTTCACGGATGACTGTAACTAGGTTGTTGAGTGTTTCTAGCAGGAATCCTTGCGTATGGGACTCCTCGCTTGGCATGGTTCTCCTCATCGTAGGAGACATTTATCTAATCACACACAAGCACTTGTTTTTAGTTTCTCGATATATATATGGAATTAAAAGCTTTATTTACTTAATATACATCACATTTACACAAGCATCGCCTTAAACACAACGTCATGCCGCACTGGCAGACTTTAGGCGTTGAGAAACTATATACATGAGTCTACTGACTCCAAAACATCAACAGTCTCTTTAAGACCTGGATTTCTTTGATGAAGACAAACTCAAAAAGTTTCATCTATTGCCACATGGCCTTGGTGCAGGAACAACCAGTTTTGGCTTGGGCGGTACTTCCGCACTCTTAAGCGAATATTGGGGATACATGAGGGAAGCCAGTCTACTCTCCCAGTCGGCAAGATCAAGACTCTGGGAGTCTGAAATAATGATCGGTGAACAGAAGGAATCTCCTCTTTCGTTCCTGCCATTTAAGCTTGGCGTATGTGATGTCGGATGGTAGCTTGGCGAATGATAGACTTCCGCAGGGAAGTTCAAATCAAAGTCCCTCAGCCTTGGTAATTCATTAGAAGATGTTGGGGTATGGTTGCTCCCAACACTAGAGTGATGCGGTCCACTGACACGCGAAGTCTCATCCTTGAGACCCTTTGATGCCCGCCGACCCATGTCGGCGGTATATTTTCTTTGGCATTTATTGGCGGAATGCCCATCTTCGCCACAGTATTGGCAGTCTTGGACTTCATACGGGCATATCCACTCATCGTGCATGACCTTGCAACGATAGCAGTATCTGCGCGAGTCATGAGTTGCCATCTATACAAAGATGCACCCAGATCAGAACAAAAGTATAAAAACATATACTTACAGTGCAATATCGTGACCATGACGGATCCTGAATCAGGTTTCTCAGACACATGCTCTGATACCAAATTCTGTAACGCCCCAGATTTCCAAAACAAAGATAAGTTAAAATTTTCATGAATTTCTTTTTTTTTCTTTGCAGCGGAACTTTAAAAAGCTTTTAGCAGCGGAATCAGATGATAATGAGTCGTCGGTTTTAGAAAACTCCGAGCACGTTGCAGGTATGTGGCCAAGCAACTCATTGACCACCGAGGGGTTCCATTTTATCGACAACCACATGTTTATTACAACATCACCGCTTGGAAAAGCAGTATAGGTTCAATAAAAGGAAGCAGTACAACTCTGTCTAGAGAAACCCTGGAACTCGATGCCGCCTTGCTCCGCATATCACCATGCAGGTACAACACCTGAAATCCCCATAAAACGGGGTCAGAACCACTGATGGTCTGGTAAGCATGCAGTCATAAATCCATTCAACTCAAGTACATACGGTGACCACTCAGGGTCGCAATGCGTAATAACGACGCTCAAGCCTCCAAGACTTAGCGTATATCGCAAGAGCCTCTGCAGGGCTATGAGTTGAACATCCGCTCAAGTCTTCATGACTTAGAGCAAGCCTTCTTAGGGTTGTGATTTCCATAACCGCTTAAGTCTTCATGACTTAGCCATGACCTCTTCCGGGTCTCAAAGGGATGTCTAGCTCAAGTCTTCATACTTGGCACATTTGTATCCCACGCATCTAAGGACAGCTCCTCGAGCTTCGCTCAGTCGTGCGGATACAACACGGGACTTTCCCCAGTCGGTCCAGTCGTATACCGAACATGACACCTTCACAAAGGTTATGCAGGACTGACTCAACACGTCATCCACTCATACATTCAAAGCATCATTGTACCTAAGCTAATGCATTGTTTGATAATTAACCGCTCCCGCCTTTGGTACGCAGGTAGAGCTATTGTCCGGGCATCAACGCGACGTTCTGGGGGTTGATTATTCTATGTATTTTAGATACCCAGAGGCCTGTTGACCCTACTGGGAGAACCCTACTAGGACCATATTCGGATGCATCCTCTACTTGCAGTAGTTGGGTTCAATCCTTAGACTTTAAGGATAACCACGACCCCAAAACCCATGAGTGACTGAGGCCATCGTGGACTCTATCAGGTCCAAAGTAAAATATGTGTCACTCAAGGCTGTACCATCACTGTCATTCCACAGTGAGCATAATTCCTGAAGGGGTCTGCCAGTCTTACAATTACTTGGACAGAAATTGTATGCCATTTAGGCAGCCCGTGCCTTAGCACTACGGGAGTATGTACCCGACCCCATTCAGTCTGCCCCAACATAGTCATTACTGAGGGGGTACCCCTAACATGATTTTCAACCGCGGGGTATATACGACCTTAAGTCTTATTTATATGCATGCAGAACACCGCTCTTAGCACTTTGGCCACCACGAGCATCACACCTCTTTGGGTGAAAACAACACACTCTGGCTCTTCGGCCCTTACGAGTCTGGTTGCGTAACCGTTCTCAATGAGCATGCATATTACTCGATCTAAATAGATCGGCTACTCGGCGTATTTTTACGCAACGAGTCCAAACCTAGCCACGGCGCAACCTCTACTCTAGCTCGACGACTCTTACGAGCAAGGTGCCTTTGCAGCCACAGGGATACGAGCCGATCTGACATCGTTCCATCAACGAACATCATTATGTTGTTCCATTGGTTCTAGCAGCTCTTTTGCCCACCATTTCGTCAGCAGCTTCCCTGCTCTATTGGCAGCGGTGCGACGAACCCTTCTACGTTGTAGAAGGCATTCCTTGAACTGGGTAGCACTCTGCTATTTGTCAGAGTATCCTGCTACGTTCTTTCTGAGCTATTCTTAGCTTCTTCAGAATTTTCAGCAGCACTTCCCCTCTTTTACGAAGAAAGCGTGCGTTTCTTTTATCCATTTCAGCGACATCTGCCCTCTTTGGCGGGAAATCGCTATGCTTAACTCAGAAAATGGATGTGCACCATTGTGCGTACTTTGCATCCATCAAGGTTGCAGGAACCCTGGGCCATAGCCAGGCCATACGTAATTGACTTAGTCTTTACATAAAGAGCATTTTGCCAAAAAGTGAAGCCTTTCCAATAGGGGCTTCATTCGTCAAGCAGAATCTTGAACGAGAAGCGGTCAGGGAATCGCATTGGCGATTTGGAGTTGATCTCCATTTGAATGCTCATTTACGCACCATATATGTAGTATAAGCAAAAGCCTATGCTTTATACAGCGGCGGTGTAAAGGAAATGCATATACTATTGTTCAGGGTGTGTAATTGAACAAAATATTCTACATATATAACAAAATAGACGCCTTGGTGTCATTCAACACGACGGCGTAAGTAAATACATTACAGAAAGCAGGAGCCTTGGCATCATACGACGCGACGGCGTAAGTAAACGCATAATCGGAAGTGCAGTAATCGTAAATTGTAGAAAGCATGAGCCTTGGCAACATACGACGAGACGGCAAAGGTAAATTACATAGCCTGTGCGATATAGGACGCGTCGGCAGAATCAACAGATATACACCTAGATCCGCATCCAACGATAGTTACGAGGCAAGCGGGTGAACACCGAAGTGTTCTGAAGGGCTCAACCAAGAACTAAAGCGAGATACCATTTTTAAAACGCATATACTGCGTATTTGAACATAGATATATCCGATGATAGTTACGAGACGAGCGGGTGAACACCGAAGTGTCCAAAAAGGGCTCAATCAAGAACTAAAGCAAGATACTACTTCAGAAAGTATATGCTATATACAAACAATCAAATACTTGAGAGAGATGGATCAACGAAGCGAACTTACTTCAAATCGTGGAAGAAACGGCTCTGAGTTGCTTCTTTAGCTTCGAGCCTTCCTTCGAGAGGTCAGACTAAGTCAGATGAAGCTGACTTAGTTGAGAAAGAGGTAGAGTAGGTCAAGCTACTCAACCTAAGTGGTTTGAACCAAACAGGGTTCAGTCCAAGTCAACTGGGTTCAGCAGGTTCAAACTCAGCTCAAGTAGGCTAAGCCTGGGTTCAGAAATCCAAACCGGAATCTGAACCAAAAAGGACTTTGACTTTGACTTTAAACCCAACTAGGTTCAAGTCAAGTCAACTAGGTTTAGACTAGGTCAAGTGGGTTCAAACCCAGGTCAGGTGGGTTAGGACCAGGTCAGGCAGGCTCAGGCTAATTCAGGCAGGCTCACACCAGGTCAGGTGGGCTCAGGTAGGCTAGGCTAGGTAGGGGAGGTTTAGGAGAGAGAGGGGGGTCGAAATTATGAGAAGAGAGAGAGAGTGGGGAGGGCTATTTATAGCCCAAGCCCACCTCCTCTTGGGAATTTTTATCCCCCTTTTGCCCCTTAGCTTTATTTTAATTCCAGGAGGTTCCTTTTGAGGTGGGACCCACTTGGATATTCCATGGGATATTTTTGTGGGTCCCACAAGATATTTTCTGAGGAATATTTCTGTAGGTCCCACCAACATTTCCGTGGGTCCCGCAAAAATTTCGGGTTTTCAGCGATTTTTTACGAAAAATTCTGAGTACGCCATTTTCTTCGTATTGACGTAACTAAGAAAGTTGGCTCAAGGAAATCCTTTGATTTTGTTTAGGTAGGAAGTTATGGCTTCCAGAGTGTTTGAACATATATTCGCGAATCAACGAATATCCTAAGTATAACTGGCTCGCATGAATTGATCTGTTTTGCATTATGAGAAAAAATGTTATTTTTACCGATGAATGCCTCATGAATTTTATTCAGATATTTTCTGAAAAATTGCGGGTCTTACAGGTCTTCTTCCCCAAGCTGGACGTCTACCATTAGAGGTCCAGATGAAGGTTAGTTTATTTGGTAATTTTGATTTGAATTAGGTAGGTTCATATTATTGTCCAGATTCATTTGAGTGGTTAGTTTAGAAAAACGTTTTTAGTGGTTTTGTTTAGGTAGTTTGAATTTTGAATGTGACTAATTTAGTCTTTCTAAAAATCGTGCTTTCTATGTCCTTTTTACCCATTGCATTAAATTATTTAGTAGTTTAGTGATAATATAGGTTGTTTAGTTAGGTAGATTGAATTTTAGGAAGAGGGAAATTGAGTAATTTTTATTTAGAATCAAATTTGGTAACTTTGCATCCCCTCAATTTCGTGAGGTTTTCTTTGGAAAGCTTTGAATTCTTGATCCAGCCAAGGGAGGTTTTGGAAGTTTTGTTTTTCAGCCAAGCTAGCAAGGATCGAGCTTGTCAAGATTGGAAATAAAAGTTGATTTCAAAAATCTTTTGCTAAAAGTGTTCTACACAATTTTTGGAAACAATTTAATTGCTAGATATTTGTTTTTAGAAAGTCAAAGAAAACGTGTGGACTCTTTTGGTTGGATAGTTTCACCTTCTTTACTTTCCAATTTGAACGGTAATATAATTAAGAAGAGTAATAACCTTTGGGCTAGACGTTTTTACTCAAACTTCCCAATTTGGTTTTGGAAGCAATTAAGGAAAATACCATCTTTTTGAGTTGGACGATTTTTGAGGATCCAAGTTTTCCAAAAATTTGTACTTGTCATTCATTACCCTCTTTTGTAATTTCCTATATTAACATAGAGTAAATTTAGTGTTAACTTTTTAAGTAACTTTTGAATTAATCTTAGGTTAGTAATTAAGTTATTAGTTAGATAGGTTTTAATTAGGATTAAGTGTATTCCAATTAGGCGTGAAAGTTAGAAAGATTTCATTAATTGATTTTGTAATTTTCGGTTTCACTCAAGTAGATTTAAATCTTTAAGTTACTAATTTAGTTTGCCTAACCTAGTCAACCTAGAGGGTCCATAGTGGGTCGTGAGCCTAGTCAAAATCCAATTCTAGTCCCAACCGTCCCTCTTTATTAACCCTAGTTCCCTAATTGACCCTAGTTATTAGTAACTCTAGATAGTGTTTATTTTAGTAAAGTTAATTAGTTCAGGGGAGTTTATGTTATTTTAAGTTGAATGTTAATTGCGTGTTTCTTATCTAGCATTTAGTTTATAGTAGGATATTAGATTGATGTAATTTGAATCCTTTAGACAATTCAATTAGTATTACATCTTTAGTTAGGATAGTTTACATTTCATGTGTTCTTTAGTTTACAATTATCATTGATTCGTGTGTTGCATTTCCATATTCGTGTAGCATTTTTAATCACATTCATTCTCTGTCTTTTGACAGCCATTTAGCAGCATTCAGGATTGTGTTTGCATTTAATTTGTAGGCATAGTGTCAAAAGTTGATTTCCAAAGTGAATAGTGCACTGATTTTGAAAACCGATTTTTGCCCTATCTTGCACTCATCATTTTATGTGCAAAATTTTTGAGTTTTCTGGAAATTCTTGCTTTATTCTCTTTATTGGTGTGCTTACTATCTGCAGTCCAAATTTCAGCTCATTTCGAGTTGATTTGGTCTGGTTTTTAAGCGTTTTGTGAAAACAGCTTTTTCGGGTTTTTCGGTTTCGGGTCCTGCGATTTCCAGATTTTTCTTGATTTGGAAACGTTTATATCTGGAGTTCCAGAAAGAATTTTTCAAATCCATAAAAACTGTCAGATTCTTGAATCTGTTAGTTACAGAACAAAAGAAATCTCAGGAATTTTGGACTTTGTTTTCCATGTCAAATAGTTTGTTTGTGAAAAACTGTCAGAAGTCACTTTTGCGTTAGTTAGGGGTAAAAGAATCATTTCAGTGTTTTAGTGATTTTCGTGAGCTTTCTGCATTGTTCTGCATTTTAGCTAGTGCATCTGTATTAACCACGGCGTTAGGGGTAGATTAGTCATTTAGTAGAGTTATTTTAATATTTTATTTGACTTTTAGTGTTAATTAGACTTTGTGTGAATTAATTTCTGTAGAATTAGGATTAGTTTAATTTTTGGATTTATTTGATATAATTGTATACTAACCTCTTATTTTCTTTGTTTTAGTTTGAAAAGCACACTAAAGATTCCAAGGGTATTCTTGTCCAGACTGAAGAAGTGACATTTGAGTGAAAGGACCGAATTGCCCTTGGCGAGCAGAAGAAGAATGAAAGTGCTTTTCTAGTTAATTTTAGTTTTTATTTTGTAATCTTGTTAGAATTATAATTGTTGACTTAGAAGTGTAAATTAATAAATTGAAATTCTTAGAATTACTTGAATATTTTCCGTTCCCTATGGATTCGACCCGTACTTGCCACTTATGTGGAAAGTCGGTTATTTACTTTTGGTTGATGATTTTCCAAGTGTTTTCATTGAAAATATTGTTTTAAAAATATTGTTTGCAAAAACTCAACCAATAGTAAGTGCAAAAGAATGATCCCAACAACTTGAATCGCTTGCCATAAGCATATGTATATCTGGGAGGAGATAGTTGTCTATCAAAGTAGTCCCATACGATGTCATCTTCTCGAATGTTGTCGATCATGGACCAATACTACGCCACAAGAAAGAGCTCTTGACCATTGTATCTGAAAGAATTTGCTCGGGCTGAAATGTGCTGAAAGAACCAGGATTAAAGTGCGTAGATGCATCCTTCGACGAGAATAGACTCTTCAAGTGAGAAACGGGTCAAACCTCGGTATAGGAAAGCGAGTGCTTCCATAGCTATGGAGAGACGGTTCGTCTGTTGACTTCCCCATCTTCTCATAAGTTGGATTATTCTGATATCCATGTAGTTTTGTCTGTCTAGAAAGAGAGCTAATCCTACAGTGCATAAAACCATTACATTTTGGATTCTTTCCCGGGCTGTCCTTGATAGTGAGCTGACTTCGACCAAGGTCCCATACTGACGGTACAATTCAAGCAGATTGACATATTCATTTCCATCCATCTGAACTAGGGGCCAAGATCGACGACCTATCATACGAGCTAATGCATCTCGTGGGTCCAAACCCTTAACATTTATCAGAAATTGATGTTCTAATGGATCTCCTGGTTGACCGTCTGGTTCTGGTAATCCCATGATTTCTGAAAATTCATCCATTAAAATGGTCATCTCTCCCCATGGGAACCAGAAGGTACATGTACGTGGGTTCCATCGTTCTGCCATTGCATGGATCAGATTGCCATTGATGGTTTGCTTTCTGACTGCTGATGCCACTTCTTATCTACACTCGCTCAAATGGTCCGGGAACATGCGAGAAAAGCTTTTGAGCCATGAATAATGCCACCGGGGAATGAGAGTTTCGGTGCTAAGGGCTCGATGTTCAGGACGGCCTTGTCGCACCTCGTAAGAGATGTGACATTCAGGAAAAATAGGGTCAATTTGACTGGATGCCATCGGACTGAAAATAAAGAGAGACTCAGAATCAAACTTAGGAAAAATATAGGATATTTTGAAAAAATGCAGGCAGGATAAAGATGCAGCTGGAAATTCAAGATCCAGTAGAACGGGGGAATGGAAAATCACCTGGAGTTTTGAAAGAAATTAGATGTTTGGAAAAATCATCCAGGGTTTGAGAAAACAAAAAAAAAAGATGAGAATATGGATATTTGGAAAACGATTTAATATTTTTGAGGAAAATATGAGAGGAATAAAGATAATACAAACAGTCACATCCTGCGCAAACATTTATGCACATACAGCACTCCCTAAAAGGCTGACTCTAGATGCATCATTTTGAAAAGCAGTTGTAGGACCCTAATCCTAACTCTAGGTTCAGATCGTCTTTGTCCAATCCAGTTATGCCGATATACCCAAACCGAAATCCGAGGTACGTGGCATATAATTTCCAACTCCGGTTCTAGGCTTAAGTTTTCCCAACATCCTTGAGCGCCTACCGATATACTTCGGACTGTGGCCCTTAGTACGTGGTAGGGGGGCGTTAACCCAAATAAGTGACCCAGTTGTGAGGCTCTGTCTGGAACTAGGGTTCTGGAAGAGAGCCCAGCAACGTGAAGACTGGGTAAAGATAGGTAAAGAGGGTTTTGAAAAAATGATCACATGTAAGAAATAGAGGGCTCTAAGTCCTAGAGAGATAAAATTTTGAAAACTTTTGAGGAAACATACATTGTTTGCATTGAGATCCTAAATTGAGGAAAGTTGTGTTTAGACCTAAGTCTATGTGAGCATGAAAATATCTACTCAATATAGTCCTACCAAACCATGCCTAAGTTGCATGCAATCAATGTTAGCTAGGTCAAAATCTTGGCTCCTAAGTTTGCATGATATTAGAAAGCAAAAGAAATGACATTTTGAGAACACAATTTTGATAATTGAACTAAGTCAAGCACATAATTGGTCAGACAAGGACAGGTCCCATCACGGTCGCCAAACCTGTTGTCGTCGCAAAATGTTTCCCTTCCTTGCGGGAGAGAGGGGAAACCTTTCGCGAGTCAAACTTGACCAGAGTTTGAAAATTGTTTTGAAATACTCGCCTCTGTTTTGAAAATAGCAAAAAATATTATGTGGAATGGGACTCGACCTGTCGGTACGAGGTTCGACCGTTCCTTCCGTCTTTAACAGGGGCAATCGAACCAAGGACCAAATGTGTTCTTGACTTAGTTAAATCATCAAAATCGTGTTCTATCCTAAATGCACAGAGAATTCAGGCATGTGCTATGAAATTTTGTAAAATGCAAGTTGAAAAACATGATGTATGCTTGGAAAATATTTTGGAGTTGGAAAATATTTCTAAGGCAAAAGATGAAAATCGATTTCTCAAGAAAACCCTGAGGAAAGGATTGAAAATCTTACGAAAATTCATAAATACTTGGGAAAATCATAAATGGATAAAAATCCTTGGAAAATAGAAAGAGTTCTTGAGAAAAGGCAAACACTTGAAGAGAAAATGCTTGTCAGGAAAACTGCAACTTTGAAAATTTTCTTTGGAAAATGATTGAAGATCCATAGGAAATTTTTTTTTTTGGTAAAGGAAAATCAAAACTCAGGTCATGAAATTCTGAGAATCTTAGCCTTGAAATGTTGGAAAATCGATCTTGGATTTTGAGAACAATGTAAAACTCCTTTTTAAATCATTCAAAATGAATTCTAAGGAAAGCATATTTTCCAGGAAAATCATAGAAAACTTGTCTTGGAAAAATCCGATTTTGAAAATTTCAAGATTCTCTTGGGGAGTCGATTTCCTTAGAATAAAATTTTCTTGAGAAAATCATGAGAAATGCAGATGATTCCATGATGCAAATGATTTGAATGGATTAATGCACTTTGATAAAATATCCAGAAAATTTTCCAAGGAATTTGTTGGAAAAATGTGTATTAAACCAAAGTAAATTCTTCACATATTCCGACTGTGGCCATGAACATGTTTAGAATTTAATTGATTTAACTCACACTATTCTGTAAAATTGAAAATATGATGTGCATTTTGAAAATAGCCTAAGAGTGTAGGCTCGGTGTGACTAGTAGAAAGATGTTGAATCTGGGTTTTGTCTATATTCCGACTAGGGCCGTAAATACAGACTCCACCGAGTTCATCAACTCCCTAAGAGTTGGTGCCCGTGCCATTCATGTACATCCACAGTGGCTTGCAAAGGAAAATGCATGATCCACATTATCAGGATGTTATAAAATAAAACTATATGATATGCACCCTAGTCTAAGCAATAAAAGTAAATATTATTCCAAATTTACACTTAACTATTACATTGTTGACATAAGGCAAAATAAAAACATATATATATATATATATATATATATATATATATATATATATATATATATATATATATATATATATGTAGAGAGCCATAAGAATCAACATCTTCCAGATTTTCCCTGCAAGTATGAGTTAGCACAAGAAATACAACATACAAAAGAGAGATTGAAAATCTCACATTAACGCCATCGCGCAGATGATTAAGCCTAAATTACAGTGGGAATGCATAGATATTAATGAAAGCGTAATGTCGGAAGTATGAATGGAATACATATGAAAATGCCTAAGCTAAAAAAAAATTTATATTTTATCTAAATGCATGAGAATGCACCTATTTAAATGCAAGTGTATTTACCTAAGGCAACGCAGATACTTAATAAGAAAGTGCCATGCCTATATTAAATGAGAAAATATATGCGAATATGCATACGCAAGACTAATGCAAAAGAGAAAATGTAATGTGAGATTGTCCAAGAATGATACATATGAACATGTATATGGAAAGATATATATGAGGATATATATATGCATAATGAGTATGCATATGCAATAGGCATATGTAATGTATGGATGCTATATGCAATGCTTATGCTTATATGTAAGTGCTTACAGGAAATAAGATGTATGCTGTGAATACACATCTGCACATGGTAGAGTAAATGCATGCCCAGGATATGTAGGTGCAGACTGTAGGTGAAATGCTTCAGCCATATAACATGCTAAGGTAAATAAAATGCTATTGCAAATGATGACATGCAGCATACAGGGGATTAAGCTAGCGCACAGGGGATTAACTGACGTGAAATGTAAGGAATGACATTATTAAACCTAACTTAATATACATATACAGGGGATGGAAATGCTGTGGAAAAGTGAAAGGGGGCACTGAGTATGAAATGAAAGAGAAAACAAATGTTATACCACCTGTCAAAACATAATTGTACACACACTGATGAGATTAGAATATTTCAAGTAATGTAACAGATGGAAAATGATATAACTGTATAAGTATCGAATCATATGCAATGGGTTACTCAAATGTAAGATGCTTAGGATTGATTCACAAACTGAAGAATACATCCGGTGGTATTAAAGGTGAGCCAATGATGCTTTTGATATACAGTGAATTGACTCCTATACATACAGTGAGTATAGTGAATACAATAGAGGCTCACAATGAAATGAATGTCAATGTATGAGGCCTAAACTTATGATACATAAACCTAACTGGACTGAAGAAAAAAAAATGACATGGTCATGAGGGAATTTTGATATAAGGTGATAAAAGTCAACACAAAGGGCAATATATAAGCACTATGCTAAGGAATTTACAAATACAGATATACAGGAAATGGAGGTAGCGCTAGTAGATAGGCAGATGATATGCCAAAGTGTTGAACCTAATTACATGTATGAACTGGAATCTTAAAAAGAAATCGGATAAATAAGACTGTTGATAACATCTAACAACTTTCTACAAGTTATACATAAGTAATTCTGCTATATTAGTAATCTAATTGATGCAGTGACCGAAATGCAGGTATGGGACATTATTATATAATGAATGTGCAGACAAAGTGCTTGTGAAGAGGTGATTTGTACAGGGATTTGGACAACATATAGGCAACATACAGGTAACATAGAAGCTTTGTTGAATCAAACCGGGGTTGAGACTTACGGTCATCGAGTTAGTTTCAGTGATTCGATAGTCACAATATCGACAAAACACATCATCTTGTTTTTACAAATTCGGTAGCAACAGTACAAAACCCATCTAATAAGTCCATAACTAGTGAAAGAAAACTGATTTCCCTTTTAAAGATCAGTGTGTAGTCACTGAGACAGAGGCTAAGTGATAACAGAATGTTGGCTATAATAATGAAACGCTAAATGTAGGTTCCCAAAAGGGCGATGACTAACAGATGCACAGTAGATCCACAGCTGGTAAGAGATTAGTAGATGTAAACAGGATGGTAAATGTATTGTATGTAAAGTACAAGAAAATGACCCTGACTGAATGTGGATGCAACATGATAAAGCAGATACAAAGGGTGTTATAAAATGCTAAGGTAGGTATAGTGGAATGAATGCAATTGGGTAAGAGCTTACAGGTTATGTTACTGGTAGTAGAACTTAACACAGATGATCAATGCAAGAAAAGAATGAAATCGTGATAAGCCCATAAATGCAGAGCATAGGCCGAGTGAGAAAAAAAATGAAATGTAAGGTGTGTAGGGGTTATGCCTAAGCTAATAATATATACATGATGGATAGTATATCATCAAATAAGGTAGGGAAACTAGTTCCTGAAGCTAATCTAATGTATGCACAAACGGTCAATACTATCTCAGTTAAATCCAAACAAACTCATCATATGTGATGTGTAAATCTGAAACTACCGGTTCTATAGATATATTTCAAGAAAGAAACTTACAGAAAACAATGCATGATTAATATAGTAATTACAAAGATTAACTAAGACATGATGATGGAGATGGAGTAATGAGATGCCAAATATAATAAGATAAATTACAAAAAAAGAAAAAAAATCAGTGAAACATGGAAAATTTAGTATAAAAGAAGAAAATTCAAACAGGTAAAAAGTGTTTTGCCTAGGTTAAGGACACTATTTTTACTGTATGACAAGCACTTCTGGGCATCGTTTAACACAATGATATGCCTACACACTTATTAAAAATCATATGGGCACATATATAAAAATGAGATACAGGAAGTGAGGCAAGGTTGCTGTTAAACATAAAACTTGTAAGCAAACAAGGATGGCATATGAAGACGGCAATATGGCCATGAATATGAGGCTGAAACGGAATTTCCTGCGAATAGTTTTGATAATCTTGATGAAATCAATGACCTAAAATGGGGAAGGCATGGATATGATTCTGAAAACTCTTGATGGAAAAGCAAATATAGTTTCAGAGAGTTTATAGTTTTGAAAACAAATGAGGTCCAAATACAGCTAAAATCCACCTTTTGAGGGATCAATGATGCCATTGAGAGGCATCCTCGATCCTCGATGCATGAATACCCATGAATGTAAACCCCATTAACGAATGTAATGGGTTTACAATGCGAATGTTGTAATAATGATGCCTAACTCATAAAAACTACCAATATAAGATGATTTCTCACCTGATTACT
The DNA here is from genome assembly GCF_984573655.1 of Nuphar pumila. Classification (NCBI taxonomy): domain Eukaryota; kingdom Viridiplantae; phylum Streptophyta; class Magnoliopsida; order Nymphaeales; family Nymphaeaceae; genus Nuphar; species Nuphar pumila. The sequence goes on along the minus strand of NC_143258.1, from coordinate 33,206,142 downwards.
CGAACTGGACGCATCTTGGATGCCGATCCTTGAAAACGCCTGGCTTGCACACAAGAAATTCGATGTTCAAGGTAGATTGCAAGAAGATAGTGTATTTCCTTAACTCTTTTACAGGTCCGATCGGTCTGCCTGGAAGATTCGGTTGAAGAAGGATGATAACAGGGCTCGTGAAGGGGATGAAAACTGGAAATCGTGAGGAGGGAAGGAGAGAGAACTCAGAACTCGAGACCCCCCCAAAGCTAGGGCGATCCCCTCTTTAAAGATTTTTGAAAGCTGTTTTCTCAGAAAAATCCGAACTTTGGAAGCTTTCCAACCAATTTTTGAAAGTATTTGAAAATCTTTTAAACAAATTTTTGAAAATTTTTGAAAACTCGTCCATCTTTGAGAAAGGGGTGGCTTCTTTACTCGGAAATCTTGGTTCTTTACCTACAACTTAGGTAAATCGAATGTTTTATGGGTAGGGCTTCACGGTGGCACCATTTGGGAAAACAAAAATAGGTAAAACCGGTTTTCTCTTCTTTTTTTTGTTTTTAAGGTGGTGCCACCTCAGCTGGATTAAAAAAACTTTTTGAAATAAAATTTTATTTTCTTTTTCTCTGCAGAAAGCTCTAGTGAGGCGCCACCTATGCGTGGGCCCACTTTCTTATTTTGTAAAATAAATAAAATGAAAAGAAAAGGAATTGTAAATTTGTGCTACCCCAAGGTGGGCCCCACTTGAAATCAAGATTGAAACAAGAGAAATACCTGGGAATTTGAGTATGACGCCACTTCAGGGTGGGTCCCACATCATTTCGTTATTTAAAATAAAAAGAAAAATCAAAATAAATAAATTCTTTTGAGGATTTTTATAATAGGCTAATTAGAAAATACAAAGTAAAATTTGACTTGATTTCAAAAATTTAGAAGGAAAATGGTCTATCAGGGCAAAATATATATATAAAAAAAATGCAGAGATTTTATAAAGAAATTCAAGGTCTTTTTTACAAAAGGTTGAAATAAAATCTTCTAAATTTAAAGTTGCGTCCCCTTTTTTCCAATTGACAAAATTTTAAAATCCATATAAAAAACCATCCAGATTGTTTTCCTGAGAAAACTTTTGTAATTCGGAGTCCTAGGTGTTAAAACGAGTGAAACTGACAATTTTGAAAAACCCAGAGATTTGAAATCAATTTTGAAAGAGTTAAAATTCGCATCTGGATTGATAATTTTGAAAATCAGGAATTCTGAATCTCAAAATGACATGCTGTGCAGTGAAATGATATGGAATGTTCATGCAATGATATGCAAAGACATGTCTCAAGAAATACCACTCTGAATCAGGAATTGGAAATTCTAGCTTCTTGTCAAGAGTAGGATTTTAAAAATTTGCGATTTTGCAGATAAAATAGAGAAATTTGGAGAATTGAGAGTGAATTTCAGACTTTCTACAAGGTCCAATCTCAAAAAATGACCATTTTGCCCTCCAGTGATCTCGGAGAACCAAAATGTGATGATTGGTGGAAATATCAAGAAGGTGAGTAAAAATTTGGGGTGTTTACACAAATATAAAATGCAGATTAAGAGATGAAGTGGAGTACACACAATTCATATGGATGAATCGATGTACCCACAGATAATCTGATACAGGGATGAGTGCTGATGAATCGGAGCGGAGAATGCAAGCCAAGAGACTAAATTACAATAGAAAAAAAATGACAGAAGGAACAATTAAATCAATGAACCGTGAATATTTAAAAAAAATGCATGGAAATTCAATGAAACTAAATACAATAAGAATGACTAAAATATCATAAAATGCTATCAGAGGAATGATTGAAATATAATCAAGAAATAAAGAGAAGTATCGTGAATGAATACATTCACACAACACCATCAATTATAAAATGAAAACGGAAATTAAAAAAATCAACAGACGATCAAAATGAAAACGGAAATTAAAAAAAAAATCAACAGACGATCAAAACAAAACAGGAATTCATCATGAATTGGAAATCAGAATAAACATGAGAAGTCTAAAAAGAAAAACGCAAATAGGAAATCAGATAATGAAAATGAAAACAAGAAAATCGGGTATAAACAGACATTTGATTGAAAACCAAAGAAAACTCAATAAACATAAAAGGAAATGTCAGAATGAATATTCTGTTGCTGTTGTACAGGGGTGGGTTGATGTTGCACAGGCAACTCAACACCACGAATGGTGCTTTAATGGGGCAAAAACCAGAAAAATCAAAAGCAAATCAGAGAAAGTGAAGGGGAGAGTTTCTTACCGTGATTCGATCGAGGATCTGGTTTTCAGAAGTTCTGAAGAAGGGAGTTCCTTCTTCGGTCTACCGTAGAAAATCCTCTATTGAAGAAGAAGAGTGGATGAAGAAGATGGGCTCAGAGGAAATGCAGTGGATGATTCGTGAGGCTAATGGATCTCTCGATGGTGAATGGATGGGAAATGTCGATCTCCGGCGGCTTCTTTTATAACAAGAAGTCGTTAGGGGATTTTCAAATCAGGTCCAATAGTTTTTGAAAAAAATTTCAAACAGTGGTTCCTTTTAGGATTTTCTTAAAAGGTGATTTTTAATAAAAAGAAACTTTCAAAAGGGGCTTCTAAACTATATATTTTTTTGTATTTTTTTTTCTATTTTTATTTTTTTGTTCTTTTTCTAACATTTTCTATATTTTTTTCCTCTTGGTTCTCTCTTTTCCTTCTCTTAGCCTTTCTAACCTCTATTTCCCTTTTGAAGGGAAAAATAAAAGATAGAAAAGAAGAGAGAATGAGAAAAGAAAGAAAAGAGAGAGAAACTCTTTTGCGAAGGTCTCATATGACCAAAATCTTAGAAATGTTTTGAAATTACTCGCCTCCGTTTTGAAAATTTGCAGAAAAATGTAGAGACGAGATTCGCGCATCGGTACAAGGTTCGACTATTTATGGTGCCTTTACCAGGGATAATCGAACCAAGGATCGAATTTATGCCTTTTGCTTTGCTAACATATTATCTAAGAATTTATTTTAAGTCTAAAATGCACAAAGAATCATGCTTGTGCAATGCAAATGCCAAAATGTATGCTTTTGAGAAAATAATTTAGAAATTTTAAGATTTTTCAAGTGATTATGAAATAAATATGATAATGGAGTGAAAAAATGATTCAAAGATTTGAAATTGGTTTGAAAAAGTTAGATTTTGAATCTAACTTGGATTCTGAAATAGATCTGGAAGAAGAGACTTGAAATTCCAAGTCTTGGAGTGATCCGATTTTGGAAAGATAAGTCTTCAGATGAAGAGAAAAGGAAACTTTAGAATTGAATTTTTTTGAAATAAGAATGAATTTTCAAAGTCATGATGGACTTTGAATCTGGATCGATTTTCAAGAATCGATTTTGAATTCAAGACCTAAAATAGGAGTTGAATTTGAATTCAGATTTGAGAAATAAATTCAAAATTGGTTTTTGGAAATGAGAATTGGAAATGGAACTAGATTGTAAATCTAGAATGGAATTTTGATCTGAAATCTGGAATGGATTTTGATTTGAAATCTGGCATCCAAGATGGAACTTAATCCAGAATCTAGAATCCTAAATAGAATTTGGATCCAAAGTCTGGAATCCAAAAATGGAGTAGAATCCTAAATCTAGAATCTTAAATGAAATTGGATTTGAAGTCTGGAATCCAAAATAGAGTTGAATCCGAAATCTGGAATCCTAAATGGAATTGAATCCGAAGTCTGGAATCCAAAATGGAGTTGGATCCGAAGTCTGGAATCCTAAATGGAATTTGGATCCGAAGTCTGGAATCCAAAGTGAAATTGGATTTAGAAATCTGAATCCAAGGTGGAACTGGGTTCTAAATCTAGAATCCAAGATGGAATTGGATTTTGAAAATCCAAATGGGATTTTGAGGATGGATCTGGATTTTGGAAATCCAGATTTTGAATTTTAGAAGTAGGCTTTAAACTTAGGAAAAATCGAATTTTTGAGATTCAGAATCAATCTCAAAGCTTTGATTTTAAATTGAGAATCAAGACTCAATCTTTAGATAGAACTTTGAAGATAAAGAATAAACTTTGATTTTAAAGTTTGAATTTGAATCAGAAGATGAATCAGGAATTTCAAAGTTAAATTAAACTTTGAAATTTGATCTGAGATGTTAGATTGAATTTGAAATTGAATCCTGAAGAAAATGAATTTGGAATCCCAAAGTTAAATTGAACTTTGAAATTTGATTTGAATTGAATTTTGAATATAAAAATGAATTTGAAATTTCAAAGTCAAATTGGACTTTGAAATTGAATTTTGACATGAGATAGAATTGAATTTGAATTTATAAATAAGAATTGATTGGATAAATGAAGAAGATATTTGAAAACATATCTCAAAATCACTTGGATTTTGAAAAAGAAATTTGGAAATATGATGCAATTCTATCCTAAATGATGAACGAATTTAAAGAATTTGAAATTGGGTTTTGAAAAGCATATTTCATTCTTTAAATGAATTGAAATGAGATTGAAGATATAATACATCCTTGACTATGGTCATTGAATGTATTATATAGTAATCATATTTAAATTCAAGTGAAGAATAAAACACATTTTTGGTGCCTTTATAGAGTTTAAAATGAAATTAACTCTCAATATATCCTGACTATGGCCATTGATATATATTTTGAGTTAATTTTAAGTTAAACTCTGATAAAGGAAGAAAATATTTAAAAATATGATGATTTTTGAAGAAGATTTAGTGTAGATTCAGTGTTATTCCATAAAAGATGAAAATCATAAGTTTTGTTCATACCCTGACTATGGCCATTGATGCAAATCATCAACTTAGGATTTAATCACCTTTTATTAGAATGGTGCACGTGCCATTCATGTTCCCATTTGTGAGTTTTTGAAATAAAAGAGAAAAATGATATGAAACAAGCATTTCTGGAAAGTGCATATGTTCATACATTCTAATCTAGTGCGAGGAATGGAAAGAATTCTCATTATATCTGGCTATTACAATTCTCAAATTGAAATTAAAATTGAAATTGAAATTCACATTCCTACATTAAGAAGGAAAATTGGCCTAATTCCTGCAAAATCCAAGTTAGCATGAAGTGAAAGATGCATATAGAGGGAGGTTTATAAAATATAATCTTGAATCCATAATGCAAAATGATAAAAATTCCTGCACATGCTCTCCATTGAAATAATATTTTAATATATCGCATTAACGAGGAAATATACAAGATATATTGATGAAATGCTTATATCAATAATGAAGTGTATATGTATATGGGAAAATGAATGTATATGATATCTCAGGCTAATGAAAATCTATATGCAGGAAGACATATTCAAAGCCTAAATGACAATCCATGGATATTTGCCTAAGCATATACATGTATGAACAATTACCCATACCTTGCTTAAACATAATGCTTATCTATTTACAATGCGCACATTAAATAAAAAGATATAATGGCCTAAGAAGCAAAAGTTGATGTGTATATGCAATGGAGAGATGTTGTAAATGCACTACTGCAGGGATATTTATGAGAATATGGTATACCAGCAAGGAGATAAATGGAAGGTAAAGGATCTACAACAGGTGATTGGTGGAGGCTAGATGTTTATGGAGTGATACTATGCTGAACCAGTTGTTGGGCAGCATGTAGTAGATGATGCTAAAGTAGAGGTATTAGGTGTTGTTCATGAGGGTGAATGGAGGTGGTGGGTGCAACGGTACAGTGATAGATGATGGCAGCAGGGTATTACTGTATAATAGGTAATGTAGGTATGGAGATGGTGTTACAGGGGAGATGGTGATAATGGAAGGTGCAGATAGCAGGGCTGGTGAAAGGTAGTAACGTGGCCTGTGCACATGGCAGTGGAATAGTGTAGGGAAATCAGTGCGCGGAAACAATATGCAGGAAAGTGGAGGGTAGTGAAATGGATAGGAGGTGAAAATGATAGGTGGGTGTTGGTATTTTGCAGAAAAAACACCAATCACTAACAGCAAGGAGGCAATATAGTGGTGGTATGTGGTGCTGTAGATGTTTGTGAAGACAGCTGCAAGTTATGAAATGGAAGGTTGAGAGGAGATTCTGTAGCATGGATACAGATCGATCTAAGCATCACAACCCATTTTAACTAATTGAATCTGATCCGAGCTTTGTTGAATCACAAGATTCAAATGAAGCTGATGAGAAAGGTGAATCGTGGTGAGAAATACGTAGCAGCAAGGTGAGTGCAATAGGTAATTGCAGCGAAGTGGATAGAAATAGGAGCAAGAAAGTATAAGTGGTGACCATGTTGCTGTGTGTAAAGGAAGATATACAGGTATATTGGGTGAAGCTATAGCCAATTTGTAGAAAATATTGCATTAACACATGGGAGGGCTATGCTGTAAGGAGGTAAGTAATGAAAGTGGGTATGCAGGTGAATGCATGTTGTGACAAAAACAGAAAAGAGAAAGAAGAAGAAAAAAATTCAGAAGAATGGCGTATTGTATATGCCGAAGAGAGGAAAGAATTTATCCACATTATCAACACCCAGGTTGACGGTTTTTTTTTTTTATTCTACATTAACCCACAAGGATGAATAAAGTATCAATTTGCCCACCCTATTCATCTCAAATTCCATCCTATTTGAAGGCTAAAAATCCCAACATTCCTATCTTCACGACACACACACATTATATAAAAGCCTGAACAATTTATATTCAAGACATGACAAGGCAATCACAATGCAAAAACTAAACCAAATGCTCTACCAACCAAAAAAAAAAATTAAAAGAGAATAGTGGCTGAACATGATGGAAATAGGGAATGGATCAAAGTAGCAAGGCGGCGTTTTTTTTGACAACTAACTGGTTTCTCTACTTACCTGTCTGGTGAAGTGGCCCTTATTTAACCCCATATGACCGGTTACAATAGCTTTGTAGAGTGCGAGCAGAATCTGTTGCAGACTGTATTGCTTCAAAAGGTTATATCACTCTCCTTGAATAGTAATAGTGCCCTAGCTGAAGCTCTGTATTGAATATGAGAGGTGGAGGAAGATGAATGAAGAAAAAAAATCTTTACTAAAGATCAGGATACGTGAGCTTCTTCCTCCTGTAGTCAGTAAAATGTTAAACTCCAATACATAACCCAATCACAAACGTTGTAATTGACGCATTCATCCTTTGTTCTCTTCCAACAGATGGCCGAGGACAATATAGACACAAAGGAGCATTATTGAGACAACAGATACATGATTGGAAACACTTCCAAGGCCCAACTCATTTAGAAAATTGATATAAGACTCAATGTTTCAGGGCTTCCACCCAAACTCCAAACAGCCTGTCCCAGAGAAGTCTTCACACTAGGACATCATTCACAGCAATAATACCAACTCAGAATGTTATCAAACAAGCAATGTTATGGTAATTTCGAGATACATCCTCCGAAGATGGCGGAGCAGAGAGAGAGGCCTCTTCTTCTCCCCCTTTCTCTTTTTTTTTTAAACTAGTAGATTAAATATGCTATTCAAACTTGTTTTTCCGAGCAAATTAAACCTGTCATTCTAATTCACTTATATGGCCAATCAGATATACTATTGCAACAGGTCAAATTGATTACTACCTTTAGCAAATTAGATTTGCTATTATAGAAGATCATAAGTCCATTTATAACAGCAAAACCGTCTAACGTAGTGCATGATGGTCACCAATGTAATATGCTGAGTACAATATCATGGGGGAGATAATGGTTTAATGGGTATCCTGTACCAAAATTTTGACAGAGACGTCCACATTAATACTGTAAATGAGGTAGTTCACCAGAATCAGCATGACCACTTTACCTCTCTTGTCCAGTTTGAGAAGGATGGGGTAAGTCTTTACAACAGGTTGGCACAGAAGGTGGGGATGTGAAATACATTAGGTGGGTGGGAGGCGTGTATAACTTGCTTGGCAGTGAAAGTTGGTACGCGTGCAAAAGAGATGATAATGTTAAAAACTATGAACTCGAGTGCCAACACAAGCAGGGGAGTTTAGCAGAATTTTAGTGATACCGTGAATAGGAAGATGGTGAGATGGTAAATGATATGAGGATGCTGAATGTGAGGGTAATACGAGTGATAACCAAATGCCATGAACACCGTGAAACAAGGAACGAGAGGTCAGAAACATAACAGACAATTAAGGTATTCAAAATAGGAAATCTAAAATCACGGATAATCAACATATAAATAGAAAATCGAACAAAACCAAAGGAGAGATAAAAAAAACGCAAGCTGATTGCAACCATGAAATTGAACTAATAAAAGAAAAAGGGATCAGAGTAAAGAACAGGCAGGGATTGAAACTGCGATGTATAGCATGATGGCGCTAAAACATAAACATCAAAATCAAGCACAGGGCACATACCCTGGTGAGTGTAAAATAGAGACGATAAAACGAGTGGATAATGCATTTTCGTGGTGAATGTAACTCACGAACGTAGTGTATATTACGAAAAGGGAAGTAATGGTGCAAGTTGAAACTCCAGACATGAGCAAATGATAAAAAATCAGAAGATAACAAAATAAGAGCTCCAACATTAGGGAAGAGAGCACCACACACAAAAAAAATTAAAAAGGGCAAATCAAGATGCAAACGTAAAGCAGAGCATTCACAGAAAAAATTGAGGCTCAAACGAGCTACATAAAATCATTGAATCTGATATCATAAAGGGAACTAAAAATAAATTCCAAAATAGGAAAATGTTGGAACACATTTGTTCCTCTTGGTATTGCTTGTCTGTAACCCAATTTGCTACATGCAGATCGAGATTACAGAGAGTGCATCGATGGGGTCAAAAATAAGGAAAACCAAAAGGAAAAATCGGGAAAGAAAAATAAAAGAAAAGGGAAAGGGGAAATGACCAAAAGAGAAGATCAGAACAACGAAAAGAAAATGCGATAGATAGAAGCAAAAAATCGAAAGGAAGGAGAGACGTTTACTTACCTGTAATTCTACAGATGTTCTACCGATCTCTGCTATTGTTATTGGAACTGTGAACTCCTTTGGTCGATCAGAAGAAAGGCTTCAGGTAGAAAGTAAAGGGAAAAGAAGCGCAAGATGAGAGGGTGGAGACGGATCATGAAGAAGAGAGGGTGCGAGGGTGAGAGCGGATGTCTCGCTTCCCCTGCGTGCCCCTTTTTAAAGAGGGAGAAGGAGGATCGGGAAGGGGCATTCATTGGAGATCGAGGGTTGAGGCAAGACGAGGATGATCGAAGGGTGAGAAAGGGAGAAGATGATCGGAGGCAAAGGGGTGGAAGGCGATGGAGGATGGTTCGAGAAGGAATAGGCCGTTGGAGATTGATCGTGAGAGGAGGATGAGGAAGGCGATGGAGGCACATGGGGTGCTTCCAGAGGGAGAGCGTGCGAGCGAGAGAGAGAGAGAGAGGTCGGGCGAGCTCCAGAAACTGAGTGTTTGTTAGGATATTTTTTTTTAAACGGGGTCTCATTTTTAAAGATTTTCAAAAAGGTGGTTCATTTTTACAATTTCTTTTCAAAAGGGGCGATAAAAGCCATTTTTTTAATTTTCTTTTTCTATTTTTGTTTTTTTTTGTTTTTCTTTGTGATTTCTATTTATATATATAGTGTTTTTTTGAAATAAAACTCTGAAAATTGAAGGAAAATAAAGGATTTAAAACTATTTTTTGTATTTTTGAGAAATATATACAAAAGAAGGGTTTTTTGAGAATTCAGGTTTAAATCTTGGAAATTTTCTCAGAAAATGGGTTCGGATCTAGGTTTTGAGGAAATATTCAAGTTTTTAACCTCGAATCAAGAGATACAGAGCCTCAAATCCAAATGGACATCGGATCAATTGTCTGAGCTTTTTAGAAAGTCTTTTTGATATTTTTGCGAATTTGGTTTTAACAATTGGATAACGAGGCTCAGATTTGGATTTTGACTTGGATCCAGATCCGAAATTGAGTCAGATATAGAAAATGGATTTGAATTCCAATAAATTCAAGAAATCACTGGAACTTAAAATAAAAAATGACTCAATTTGCTCAGAAAACGGGGGCCAGGGGCAAAAAGGAAATATTTACAAAATTTTGAAAAATTTGGGGTGTTCACAATCTCTCGATGGTGAATGGATGGGAAATGTCGATCCCCTGTGACTTCTTTTATAACAAGAAGCTGTTAGGGGATTTTCAAATCAGGTCCAATAGTTTTTGAACAATTTTCAAGCAGTGGTTCCTTTTAGGATTTTCTTAAAAGGTGGTTTTTAATAAAAAGAAACTTTCAAAAAGGGGCTTCTAAACTATATATTTTTTGTATTTTGTTTTCTATTTTTATTTTTTTGTTCTTTTTCTAACATTTTCTATATTTTTTTGTGTTTTTGAAATAAAAACTCTTAAAACTATGGGAAAATAAAGGGTTTTAAACTATTTTTGCAAATTTTAAAAATATTTACAAAAGAAGGGTTTTCTGAGAATTCAGGGCTATTCTTTGAAGATTTCTTTAAAAAATGGGTTTGGATCCAGTATTTTGAGGAAATATTCGAGTTTCAGACCTCGAATTGAGGAATATAGAACAGGGGATCCAAGTGGATATCGGATGAACTGTCTGAGCCATTCAAAGATTATTTTTGGTATTTTTGTAATTTCAATTTGAAATTTGGATAACGAGGCTCAAATTTGGATTTTGAAACTAGATTCGGATCCGAAATTGAGTCAGATATAGAGAATGAATTTGGATTCCAGTAAAATCCGAGAAATAATTGGAATTTAGATTAAAACTGACTCAATTATTCAGAAAATAGGGGCCAGGAAAAAAAAGGGAATTTTTTGTAATTTTTGAAAAATTTGGGGTGTTCACACCAACATCTGAAGAAATTCTACACTTAGAATCTCTATTCTATCTTTTGTACTCTTCAAAGAATTTCCTTCAATAAATGATCAATTATTCTTTCGTTCAAAATCTCCTCCCAGGTTATATTGGGGCATCTTTTGTTATGAAAACTTGACTTGTATTTCAAACATCCTGTATGCAGGCAGGATCAAGCAAAATCTTTCATTTGCATTCATTTACATCTGCAAGCATTCATTTGCATTCATTCACATCCATTTGCAATAATTTGCATCAAATTCATTTACCCATTCAGGATAAGGGATAATCCTAAGACCCCAGCAGTTGTCCAAGTTATTGTGAGAGTGAAAATTGAAATTCTCCCATCACAACCAACAAGCACCTTTTAAAAATACCTATCTTTTTCAAATTCAACCTTTGGGTCGAATCTTTTGTCGAAACCATTTTCCCCAGTCATGTCAAAATCAACCTTCGGGTTGAGCCTTTCCTAAATCCAGTTCTTACTGGTCGAACTCTCTAAATCCGGGTTTTCTGATCAATGTTTCCAAACCCAGTACACACTGGTCTAGTTTTCCTTTGGGGTTCGAGTTTTGACTCAAATTTTCTTTATTTCAAATTCAAGAATTGGTCTAGAAGATCCGAGTTTCGACTCGATTTTTCTTTCAAAATCCAATTTATCTAGTTTTTCCTTTAAAGATTCGGGTCCCGACTCAAACTTTTCGGCCGAACCCAATTTTTACATTGGTCCTGTCAAATCCAATTTTTGAATTGGTCCTTTCACCAAAATCTAGCCTTACGTTGATTCTTTTACCAAATCCAATTATTGTACCGGTCTCTCCTTCAAATTCAATCCTTATACTAAGCCCCATCACCATCCTCAAATATCTTCAGAGTGCCGACCTCTTCTCAAATCCAATGCTCATACTGGTATCTTGTTGTAAACCAGTTCCCATACTGGTTATTTTTCTAAATCCAGTGCTCGTACTGGTATCTTATTGAAAACCAGTATTCATATTGGTCATCTTTTCAAAACCTAGTGCTCGTACTGGTGCTTTTTCAAAACCTAGTGCTCGTACTGGTGCTTTTTCAAAACCCAGTGCTCGTACTGGTGCTTTTTCAAGATCCAGTGTTTGTGCTAGTGCTTTTTCAAAATCCAGTGCTCGTACTGGTGCTGTTTCAAGATCCAGTGTTCGTGCTGGTGCTTTTTCAAAATTCAATGTTCGTACTGGTGCTTTTTCAAAATCCAGTGCTCGTACTGGTGCTTTTTTAAAATCTAGTGTTTGTACTAGTGATTTTTTTTCAAATCCAGTATTCGTATTGGTTGCTCTTTCAAATTCAATCTTCATACTGGTTTCACATCAAGATTCAGACTCAATACCAATTTTCAGACCTGGTCACTCGATTTTGTCAATCAGACCTCCAGGTCATCCATTTTATTTTCAATCCAACCCTCGGGTTATCAATTTCATAGAAGTCTATCATTTTCCTGACCCATGGGTCATACATCTGCCAATCATGGTATTCCAAGATTCGACCATTTGTGTCAAACTCATTCTGCCAATTGGCTCACTACCAAATTTCAATCATTTTCTCTTGCGAGGGACCCTTTTTTAGGGAGAGTTCGAGGGAGCTCGTTCCTTTCGCATGCAATTTTGTTGGTTTGCCAAGCCCTTTTTTTCAGGGAGAGTTTGAAGGGACTCATGCTTTGCGAACAGTTTGCAAAACAATTTTTTGTTACCACACAAGGAACCCTTTTTCTAGGGAGAGCTTCGATGGAAGATCGTTCTCCTTGTGGCCCCCCATCTTTTGTTAGGCCATCCCGTCATTGAGGACCCTGTTTTCATAGAGAGTATGATGGACTCGCTCCTCTGTGACAATTCATCGACCTTACCCAATCGGCCACCTTTCTATAAGAGAAGCCTAAAGTTAGGGAGTTTTAACGAAAACTTAATTTCTCTTTGAAAGTTTGTTTTGCAAACACCTCATCTTTAGGGAAGAGAAGGGTATTTCTCATTACCCATTCAGGTAAGGGTCAATCCTGAGTCTCTCCTTTGGGGAAAAGAGAGGAGAATCTAGTCACGGATGTGTCAATCGGATGTCAAGTGCTTTCTTTCACCAAAGATTTCAAGAATATTTTGCCAAATCTGCTATCAGAGAAAATTGTTGATCTAAAATATTTTTATTGCACAAAAGATTACCTCATATTACCTTCGGTGTTCTTTCCAAAAGGGTAAAACTTTTGCGAAGAAAGAAGAAAATTCAAGTTTTTTTTGTTGGTCAACTAAGAGGATGACAAAAAATCTTCAATATGACTGGTAAAGGAAAATTCGACGATGTTGAAAAGCCATAAGTGAATTGATATTGATCATAGCTATGACACATTTTTAAAGATTATCCTCCTGGCAATAAGGCAGTTGAAATATCCTGGGCTATAAAAAGAATCCACTCACTCTCATTATCTCTTCAATTGTTCAAGCCGCAATTAAATATCTGCAAAAGGGATCTCTTGATTGTCGTCGAGTTGAAGACTAATGGACGAGTTAGACCCCCGAGGCCAAAGGAGACTCAGATCATCTCCAAGTTGAAGGAGTATGTGACGTGTACTTCTAGGAAAAGTTTAAATCATCGCCAAGTTGAAGGTTGCTCCAACGAACCTCTCGACAATCCCTAAAAGATATGCTATCATCTAGAGATTCCAACCCAAGAGACCATATTATCAATTCAATTCTTCGGATCAAAGAAGACTCGAACCATCTCCAAGTTGAAGGAGCATTTGATGTGTCCTTCTAGAGAGAATCAAAACATCACCAAGTTGAAGATTGTTGTGATGAAATTCTCGCGAAACCTCAATTTTCTATGTCTCAAAAACAGTACAAAAAGATCATCATGGGTAAACCCCAGATATCAAACTGCCAATCTGCCAAGAATCATCTTTATTTATGTGAAATTCTTTTATCAATATCCTTTCATAAATTGCTTTATGATACTAAAAACAAATTTTCTTCTTTTCATACAAAGGAAATGGACAGCTTCCTTGAAGAAACCCAACAACAATAAACTTGATTTGGATTTTGGATTCTACGAAGTAAGCCCAGTTGGAGGTGATACTTTGGGTAGAAGAGAGAATATATTTTCATACAAAAGTGCTTATTTTCAATCATTTTGAATAAACTATAATTTTTATCATTCTAGCAACATTTTTAAGCTATCCCGACGTGAAGTGAGAGCTTGATGTCCATTTTGACATATCTTCGCATTGTTTTTATCCCTCTTTAGGACTTGATAATAGGAGTTTTCAAGATTCTTCCCTTTTGTTTTAATCTGAGCGCCTGGGCTCTTAGATTCACATACTTCCCTGTGTTTCCCACTGTCCCACCATAGACAGTCTGGCTATCCCACCATAGACAGTCTGGCTATCCCACCATAGACAGGTTGTTTTCAGTTCAATGTCAAGCCACCATTTATTTTCTCGTAAAATGGCCATTTTTCAAAAGCTATTTAGTCTCAACCCTGAGGCGCCCAAGATCACTCCCTTTTCCAAAGCTTTTAGGGAACCCCATTTTCTTCCTTTTGCAAACCCCTTTCAGATTTATTATGCGAAATCTGAAGGTCTCATCATGGTTTCTTCATTTGAGGATTCTGTTTATCGTCCTCGTTCAGGTTAAGGGTCAAGCCTAAACCTCATTTTTCCACGAGGTATCGTCCCCGTTCAGTTCAAGGGTCAATATTATCATCACAAAATTTTTTCCTCCCACTACGAGAGAGAGAAACGATTCTGTGAGTCAAACTCGACCAAAGTTTTGGAAATTGTTTTTGAAAATAACTCACTTCCATTTTTTAAATTTATGGGAAAATTCTGTAGAATGAGACTTGCCTGTCGGTACGAGGTTCAACCATTCCTGATGCCTTTACTAGGGGTAATTGAACCAAGGATCAACAATATGCTCAGCTAGGCTCAAATTGTCCAAATTATGCTCTATTTCCTAAATACACCGAGAATTAGGCATGTGCTATGAAATCTTTGAAAAGATGCACATTTTGAGAAACATGATGTTTGCTTTTGAGATTTTGAAATACTTGGAAAAGGAATTCATTGGAAATCAGGAATTGCATTGGAGATTGCTTTTTGAAATGAAAATCGATTTCTGAAGAAGATTTGAGAATTCTGCGAAAAACCAGTTTCAGAGGTAATTCAAAGATTTTTGAGAAAATCGATTTTGAGATTTGAATCTTGAAATTGAGGATGTTAGAACATTGGAAAATCATGATTTGAAATGGGAAAATGCTTGAAACATCATTTGAAAAACTCAAAATTTTGAGAAAATTATTTTCTAAGAAAGACTTGGAAAATTTTGAGAAAAATCGATTTCTCTGAATTGAAATAAAAGCATATGATTGCTTAAATGCTTTCATGATGCAAATGAAATGAATAAATGAATATGGATTTGAAAGATATTTTCTGAGGAAATTGAGAAAATCTTTTTGAGAAATGCAGTGCATTTTGAAGTTAGCCTAAGAGTGTAGACTGATTATGGTAATACGAAGATCACAAATCTGGGTTTCATTCGTATTCTGACTATGGCTATAAATACGAATTTCACCAAGTTTGTCAACTTCCTAAGAGCTTGTTCATGTTCCATTTGTATCAACCATAGTGAATTTGGAAAAATATGCATGAATCATACATCAGATATTGAAATTGTACAAAAGCAAACTATATGCAATGCAATCCTATTCTATGCAGAAATGTAACTCTTATTCCAAATTTACATTTGCTTTTTATATTGAATTAAAATAAAAGAAAAATAAATGAAATCTTATTTCTTAATATCCCTGCAAAACTAGAAAATGGGTGTTAGCACAAAAATATAGGTTTTTTGGATTTATCCAACAATATCGAGAAATTATCGGACTTTACCCATATATAAACCCTGATTCATACCTCCCTGACATAAACATGAGAAATAAATGATGAAAATGGATTGAAAATACGAAAATAAGATTTAGAAATTCGAAATTGGGATGAAAATGACAAAAATGCCCCTGATAACAAGATCATGGCCTTGAAATCAGGGTTTTCAGAAAGAATTTTTGAAAAAATGAGGTTTTGAAATTCAAATGAAGATAAAATCAAACACAAGATGATATGATATGATTGAATACATGAAAATATGAAAATTAAAGTTTGGAAATTTGAAATTTGAAATTTGAAATTGAGGTGAAAATGACTAAAATGCCCCTGATAACAAGACTATGGCCTTGAAATCAGGGTTTTTCAGAAATAATTTTTTGAAAAATGAGAATTTTGAAATTTAAATGAATGCAAATAATATGAAAATCAAACATAATATGATATAAAATAATTATATAAATGCTAAAACCCTAAAAATGCAAAAATATCACAAAAAACAATGAATTTCGCCTGAATTTCACAGTTTAACTAACTCACATGGAAAATGAACTTGAAATTATACCAAATTTGGCATGGGCACCTAGATTAACCATAATAATAGAATGGAATCTGAAAACTAATTTTTTGGTATTTTTCAATATGGAAATTAATAAAAAGTCATAGAAAATCATGATTTTTGCCTTTTAGCCTAGACTTATCCTAATGACAGCAGGGTTTTGAGTACTAACCTACCATAGAAATGCACCATATTTTATGGGGTTATAGAGGATATTTAGGCAAGGAGTTTTTCCTTTTATAGATTTAGAATTCGACCTATGATCGAAGATTTACAGCTCTGTCAAGATAGATCGAAATCCGATGACTCTAGGATTGCAGGAAAACTAATAGGTTTTGGTACAAATTACAGGAAAAATAGTAAACAGTGGTCAAAACCTCTAAAATTTTAGGAGGATCTTAATGACAAACAGAGAAACAATTCCTCTTTTTACTGTTTTGGCATCCAACTTATGGTTACAGAAGACACATCGAACTAACAGGCCCCTAATTCTGACAAAATTGAACTAATAGGTAATTGACAAGCAAACTTGTAAAATCTAGGAAAATTGGAAATCTAAATGTTAAAATCCTGAAATTCTGAGAAATGATATAGGATGTTCTGAGGAACAATTCCTCTTTTGATAGTTAGAGCATCCGACCTACGTATTGAGAAGCCACAGTGGATTAAGGTCGGTCTAGACCCTTACAAAGCCTGTAACAGGTTTTTCACAGGGGTCTGCAAAACCAAAAATTTAAAGGTAGCAAACCTTTTTAGAAAAATCCCATAAAATACAATAAATTAGTATATTCTACTGTATTTTTTCTAGAGTTAATCGGATCTCCCATGGGGGAGATCTCGAGTCAACAAGTCTGCTACAAAGAGATCTGAAATTTTCACAGGGTTTAAAACCCGATTTTGTTTTTGATTTTTTTAAGGGGGCTACAAATCTCTAAAAGAATCAAATTTTTTACAGGGAATTAATAACATGTAAACCTAATTAAAATAAAATTTCTAAGATTTTTTTTTAAGAAAATTTTTACATGAAATAACGATCAGACAGTACGCATAGACTAAAACTTATAAAATAACAAAAAAATAACCTAAATACATGAAATAAACAAAAAAACGATGCTATAGATCTAAATGTGATGCTTGAAACGTAAAATCTATGTGAAAGCTATACATAAAATAATAAAAATCAGGGAGGTATATTTCATTTTAATGTTGCTATTGAAAGGAAGGGATTTGGTCCATCGATCAAGCAAATCTTCTTCTTTTATATAGCATTCCATGAGATATATATAAAAAAAAAAAGCAAGGTAAAATTTAATGAAAGTCTTTAATGAAATAAGGAGATCCTACCTGGGGGGGGGGGGGGGGGGGAGGTTGTCTTTGATGTGGTTGTAGATAGCTGCAATGGCTGGAGCCAATGGAGATGTTGCAAAAGTGGAGGACGGCTAGAGGGGTTGAAACTTATTGATGGGCTGGAGCCAAGAGCCGATCAGCTGGATGGTGCTGATGGTGGCGTTGAAGCTGGGTGCTGAATCTGCTGGGTGTCTCTTGGAGGAGGGCTGAAGATAGTAATGAAGGTTGGAAGGTTTTGCTGATGCCTTGGCTGGAGAGGGGCTTGCTGCTATGGTGAAGCCGAAACAAGAGGTGCTGATGGTGGCATTGTAGGCTGGAATTTAGGGAGGAGCTGCTATGGTGGAACTTGCTGGAGGTCTTGAAGATTGAAGCAGGGCTGGAGCTTGCTTCCAAGGTGGGAGGCTGGAGGAGGCTACACCGGTGTTGGTGCTGTGGTTGCTGTGAGAGGGATGTAGAAAAGGGTGGAGGACCAGCTGTTGTGGCTGGAATGGCTACTGTCAATGGAAGAAGTTGGGGTTGAGAGGGAGAGAGAGAGAGATAGAGAGAGATGGAGAGAATGGAGGGTATGCGTGAATGAATGGGGCATAGGCTTAGGGCTGAAAGAAAGAGAGGTGTAATCAATGAATCCATCCTAGTGGTATGGTGCCTTTGGAATTAGTAAGTGGGAAAGAAAGGAGAAGGAAAGGAGGGGAAAGGAAGAAGGAAAGAAAGGGAAGAAGAAAAAGGAAAGAAAGAAAGGAAAGAGAAGGGGAAGAAAAGGGGAAGAATGGGCTGGTGTCAAGGAGGAGAGAGGAAAGAAAGAGAAGGAAGAAAGGAGGAAGGAAGAAGGAAGAAGGAAAGAAAGAAAGAAAGAAGAAGGAAAAGAGAAAGAAAAGAAAAGAACAAAAGAAAGAAGAGGAAGATAAGAAAAAGGGAGAAAGGAAAGAAAATGGAGGGAAGGAAGGAAAATGGAAGGGAGAGAAGAAGGAGAAGGAGAGGGGTTCGACCCATTTGTGGGCCCCACCTCTCCAAAAATGAAATTAAAAATAAAAAGAAAAAGAAAATAAAAAGGGAATGAAAAGAAACACATTTTTTTTTACTAAAAGGAAATGCAAATAAAATCAATGGTGGCACCACCTTGGAATGGGTCCACATTTAATTTTGAAATATAATGAAATGTCATGAAATGATGGAAAATGATGAGAAATTATATGAAATGCCATGCGAAATGCTAACCTTGGATAAAGACAATTTGGATATTAGACCCCGAATGACAGTTGTACCAGTTTAGAAAGTGGGAAAATTGATAAAAATGAGCAAAATGGTTCAAGAAATGAATTTTGTCCCTGTTGGGCTAGAGTGACACTGAAAATTAAGGCTTGAGCTGGTTTGAACTGAAATGAGCTGGGTTCTGGGGTTTCAGAACTCAAATGGACTGACAAGACACTGACTAAACTCCTAGACTGAATTATCAAGAAATGCTGCCATTTTTAGAGAAATAGTGAGAAATGGTAACTAGACTGAAGTGAGTTACGAACACGAGCTGGGTTTGAGCTAGAATAAAGGTCAGTAATACTGAGATGAACTATAACTAAAGCTCAAACACTAGCTCAACTGACTGGACTCAGCTCAATTTCAGCTAAATGAGCTGAAATGGTCTCCTAGACACTTGAAAGTGGATTTGAACTGAAACTGGAGCACTTGAACTCATGTTGAGCTCAAGCTAGACTCAGGGAAATGGGATTGACTGAGAATGACTGACTCAGAGACAATTGGCTTGGACTGAAGTGAGAAATGAGCTCATTTTTCAAGAAATGATCCCATTTTGGCAGGAATGGTCAGAAATGAACATGGCTTGCTCACTGTGAGCTCAAGTGAGCTGGAAATGACTGACATTCTAACTGTTCTGATCTGCGAATGAGCTTAGTTGACTCTGACTGACATGGTAATTTTCTAAGACAAACTTGGGGTTGGACTCCTACACTAACCTTCCAAAGTTGGCCTCCACACGAGGGGTGTGTCTGAGAATGGATGATGAAAATTTGAGGTGTTTACAGATGCCCCTCTTTGCTACTAAGTCGGTTTAGGGCCGAGCTTAGTGGCAAAGAAAAATACACCAAATTTGGGCTATAAAAAAAATGCCCCAGTTAGAAGGATTCGACTGGGTATGAAGAATTTAGCCCTGATGAAAATGGTAGGTATGAAATGGAGAATGACGAAAAAAGATTCACTTCATAGAAGTGCAGTTCAGGTTTTGCCCTTAACCTGGATGGGACAGAAGGTACCTCGTGTAGAAACAAGGGGTCACAAAGAAGTCAATGAAAATGGTTTTCCCTAAAAGCTTTAGAAAATGAAGTAATTTTGGGCATCCCATGACTGAGACTAAATAGCTTTTGAAAAATGGCCTTTTGCGAGAAATGATTTAGGTTTAACCCTTATCCTGAAGGAGGATGAAATACCTCATCGGAATGAGGCTCAAGTTTAAACCCTTAACCTGATCGGGAAATGAAATACCTCATCAGAATGAGGCTCAGGTTTAAACCTTTAACCTGTTCGAGAAATGAAATACCTCATCAGAATGAGGCTCAGGTTTAACCCTTAACCTGATCGGGAAATGAAATACCTGTAATCATTGCAAAATTTTTCCTCTTGCATTCCTCTCTCTTTTTCCTTTCTAACCTCTATTTCCCTTTTTGAAGGGGAAATAAAAGACAAAAGAAAAGAGAAGAGAAAAGAAAAGAAAAGAAAAGAAAAGAAAGAGAGAGGAACTTTTTTGCAAAGGTCTCATTTGACCTAAATTTTAAAAATGTTTTGAAATTACACACCTCCATTTTGAAAAATTTTCGGGAAAATGGAGAGACGGGATTCGCTCGTCGGTACAAGGTTCGACCGTTCCTGGCGCCTTTACTAGGGGTAATCGAACCAAGGATCGAATTTATGACTTTTGCTTTGCCTAAATATTATCTAAGAATTTATTCTAAGTCTAAAATGCACAAAGAGTCATGCTTGTGCGAATGCAAGGATGTATGCTCTTTTGAAAAATAATTTAGAAATTTTTGGGATTTTTCAAGTGATTCTGAAATAAATTTGATAATGTAGTGAAGAAATGATTCAAAGGTTTGAAATTGGTTTGAAAAAGTTAGATTTTGAATCTAACTCAGAATTTTTAAAATAGATCTAGAAGAAGACTTGAATTTCCAAGTCTTAGAATAATTAGAGACTTAGAACTAAATATGGAATTTGAAGAAATGAAGGAAAATGGGAGATTTGAAACTGAGATAAATATTTTGAACTAAAAATGAATTTTCAAAGTCAGAATGAACTTTGAATTTGATTTTGAATCTGGAATTTGAATTTGAGATGGAATTGAATTCCGGATTTAAAGTTTGAAATCAGAATGGAATTCAGATTTTAAGAAATCCGAATGGAATTTGAAAAATAGAATTGAATTTAGGAAGTCCAGATGGGATCTGAAAATGAAATTGGATTTGAAACATATAATCCTAGATGAAATTGGATCCGAAATCTGGAATCAAATATAGAATTAGAAGATGGATTTGGATTTTGGAATCTGGAATCTAGAATCCTAGATGGAATTTGATCTGAAATCTGGTATCCTAAATAGAATTGGATCCAAAGTCTAGAATCTAATATGGAATTGAATTCGGAATCTGGAATCCTAAATATAATTGGATCCAAAGTCTGGAATCCAAGATGGAATTGAATCCAGAATCTGGAATTGCATTCGAAGTCTGGAATCAAATATGGAATTAGAAGATGGATCTGGATTTTGGAATCTAGAATCCTACATGGAATTGGATTTGAAGTCTAGAGTCCTATATGGAATTGGATTTTGAAAATCCAAATGGGACTTTGAAGAAGGATCTGGAAGATTTGAGAACTTGAAATCAAGAATAAAACTTGATTTTAAAATTAAAACTTTTGAAATCAGATGATGAATCTAGGAATTTCAAAGTTAAATTGAACTTTGAAATTTGATCTGAAATGTTAAATCGAATTTGAAATTGAATCCTAAAATTGAATTTTGAATTTCAAAGTTGAATTGAACTTTAAAATTTGATTTGAATTGAAAATTGAATTTTGAAGATAAAATGGATTTGAAATTTTAAAGTCAAATTGGACTTTGAAATTGAAGTTTTTGAAATAAGATAGAATTTTGAGAAAGAAGAATTTGAATTTATAAGAATAGAAGATTGATTTGAGAGGTGAAGAAGCTATTTGAAGGATTTTCTCAGAATCACTTAAATTTTGAAATGATATGAAAAGAGTTTTGAAAATGTGATGTAATTCTATCCTAAATGATGAATGAATTAAAGAATTTTGAAAATTGAGTTTGAAAAGTATATTTTATTCTTTAAATAAATTGAAATAAGATTGAAGATATAATACATTTCTGACTATGGTCATAAAATGTATTATATAATAATCATATTTAAATTCAAATGAGGAATAAAATACATTTTGGTGCCTTTATAGATTTTAAAATGAAATTAATTCTCAATATATCTTGACTATGGCCATTGATATATATTTTGAATTAATTTTAAGTTAGGCTCTGATAAAGGAAGAAAATATTAAAAAAAATATGATGGTTTTTGAAAAGGATCCAGTGTGGATCCAATGTTATTCCATAAAAGATGAAAATCCTAAGTTTTGTTCACACCTTGACTATAGCCATTGATGCGAATCATCAACTTAGGATTTAATCACCTTTTATTAGAATGGTGCACGTGCCATTTGTGTTCCCATTCATGAATTTTTGAAATAAAGAACAAAATGATATGAAACAAGCAATTTCTATGATATATGTATGCTCATACATTCTAATCTAGTACTTGAAATGTAAAATTTTCATTATAGTCTAGCTATTACAACTTGAAAAAAATTACAAGTGTCCAATTCTATGAAAAAAAAATAGCTATTTTCATGTATTTCCTGCAAAACAGGGTTAGTATGAGGTAAAATATGAAACATGAAAGGAAATTAAAAGGCTATATCGAGGCTAGAGTATGATGTATGAACTAGAAAGGGGATATATCTAGGATATCTGAATATAATGCATGAGCTAATTAGGAAGATGTGCCTAAACCGATTGAGAAAGATGAATATGTCATCTATATATAAATCGATGGAGGATGCATACACAATGCTTACATAACTTTGGTGGGAGAATGTGCATATATATGCTTATCTAATCTTAGTGAAGAATGCATGTAATCATACCTGGGAATGCACTAAGCCATACCTATGTTATTAAAAAATATACATGGAAATATAGAAAATGAATATGGAATGCATAGAGAGATTTGACATGGGTTTTAATCATGATGAACATACACAGTGATATAAGATACCTAAGTGCAGGGGCTAAATACACATAAGCATTGGAGGTGTGGAGGGGGAGGGCTATCGGGTAGCAGTATGCTGGAATGGTGCTAAATGAGATTGTGAAGATGATGTTAGGCACAGGGGAGTGTTGGAAGTATATGGTAGCTGGTAGTGAAAGGATGTTGCAGATGGCTAAATAGGAATGTAGCAGCATGTGGGGGGAATAAATGTTGTGCTGTGAAGTGGATAACATTGCAGGAAATATAGTAGTGCTGGATAGGTATTACATAGCAGTAAATGGTATACAGGGAAGTATCATTCAATACATTAATATAGCAAATCGAGAAGAATTTGCTACATCAACTGTTGGATTTCCCCTTTAGCAGTAACAAGGTGATTTGCAAAAAATTGGTAGCAAATTGATTCTTCTGCAAATCAAGTTTTTATAGCAGCAACAAGTCACCTTCAGCTTGACCAGTTCACCTAGTCATAAAGAGCCAGACCTATTCTCTTTTAAGGGAGATCAGAGGAAAAATCTCTGCTTATTCCCAACTTGGTTTCAATTGCCTGTGTATATAGCTACTCCACAGACCCATACCCTATTTCTTAAATGACACGACTGCAGCAAAGTATTGTTGGTTGTCATCACTGTCGCCTTCATCAAATCTTTCTTCACAACATGATGCATGTGCTATGCTTTCTGATTCCTGTAAATAATTTTCTTCTATTTGTATGCCTATTCCATGTCCAAATTCAGAAAGTGTTATTTCATATATGGTAGCTGATGGTATGCTAAAACCTTTTGAACCACCCCTTTTTTGTTTTTTACTTGGCCCTTAAACCCCTTTTCTAAATCTTCATCCGTGATTATTAACAGGTGCCAAACCAACTTTGAATTCATCTCAAGCTGGTCAGAGTGTATATCACTTAAGCAGAAAAATGTAAATCCCAACTGGGAGGTTGTTGTGTACATGCATACAGTTGATGCACCTCTAAATGCAAAATCAACGATTGAAGTGATGAATGTGCTTAGAAAGATATAAGATGACGTGCTTTAAACCAAAGTTAACAGGTGGAATACATGGTGTTAAAGGAAAAAAATGAAGATAGATACTATACATAATTAGCAAAATAATCAAGTGGATCTTGAGAGTTGGTATACATGTTGTTTGCTGATGGAGGTTCTATAACAGATCAAATAAAACTCTTAGGGCCGAACGAAGCATTTCTTGGTAATGATAGGTAAGGATTCCACATTTTACCCTACCTGAAATACGTTGTATACCCAAATCGGGTGTTAAGATGAATTTTATACGAACCTGGTGGCCTTTGATCCTTTGGGAGGCCCGATTGAACTTGGGCACAAGGGATGAACCTATCACACAGTAATTTGCAGAAGGGAGATGATAACTAACTACAACACAGAAGATTCCATATGCATATGCAAGAGGAGGAAAGGATGCTACAATGCAAATCTCATGGATGTAAAACAGGAGTAACCAAACAGACGAATGAAGCATTAGATCAATTATTGAATCAAAACATAACAGATAAGTAAACATGATCAGATGATAGAATATGCAATGCCTTGGTTAACCTGAAAATCAAAGAGAGAAACACATTAAATTGAAGAGCCTTAAGCACAGAACAGTAAACAAAATGGGTGACACACTGAGAAGAAAATCTTATATATACGGTGAGCCACGGCTAAAAAGACAGATATAATGAGATGAATGAGATGCCGATGAAAGCGTGAATTCAGTAAAAATGAAATGACAAGTTCATAAAAGTAACTATAATAAACATAAATAAATGTTGGAAAGAAAGAGAAGAAAAAAAAACGAAGAGCAGGAAGAAACAATCGGCAACGACACCACCAATCATAGAAGAAAAGGGAGAAAATGGAATGGTAACCAGGGAAAAGGGGATCAACCCTTTTGCTGCGAAATGCAGGTCGATACTGCCATTAGGCAGATCGACATTGCATCTTACGCATTGCTGGAGCACAGTCATGAGATCAGTATTAGATATAAAGGAAACTAAAATAGAAAAAAAAAAAGAACAATAACAAGAGAAATGGAAAATACAAAGGGTAAATACCGAAGGAGTAAATGTCCGAATTGTCTAAGCTAAAGAAACTTTATATAAAAAAAAAGTTGGAATTCTGTATTTTTCATCGCTGTAGCACAGGTGGATCGATCCTGCTATATGCAGGTCGATTCCCACCTCTTGTGCCTTAATATGCAAATGAAAAAAAAGAAATGAAGAAGAACAAGAAAGATCGAAACAGAGAAATGCTGAAAATGAAAGGAAAGAGACGTCTACAAAAAGAAAAGAAAAGAAAGGAAGACGGTTACTTACCTGTAATCGCAGGGATCTTGAATAAGGGGGGAGCTCGGCTACGGAACTCCTTTCAGACAGAATGAAGAAGGAGAAGACCAGCTTGCTTCTCCTTAACGCAGAGTCTTCTTCACTCGATCGGATGAAGGAGAGGGTGAGAAGGGAAAGGAGACTTCTCCAAGGGAAATCGGATGAAGGAGAGCGACTGTGAGAAATGGATGGAATCTTTGATCGAAGGGGAAGGGTAGGATGCGCTAACAATGGATGATCCTCCGGAAGGAGCCCTGCGATTTTTTATGTAGAAGATGGAGGAAAGATCGAGAAGGGGAGGTTGGTTAGGGATCAGATGGCTGAGAAAGGGAGAAGGCACATGAGCGCGCTTCTCGCCCTTCGCCTCTTTGCAACGGCCTCACAAGGGAAAACTGTTGCAAATTTTGCAATAGGGGTCCCTTGAAAGTTTGAATTTTTTTCAAAAATATTGTCCCTTTTGATAAAAAATTTCTAAAAGGGGTTTTCACTAAAACAACCTATATATATAAAAAAAAGGTTGCTCAACCAATCTTTCGTATTTTTCTTTTCTATTTTGATTTTTTTTGCTCTTTTCTTTATATTTCTATTTTTTGGTGTTTTTGAAATAAAACTCTAAAAACTGAAGGAAAATAAGGGATTTTAAAACTATTTTTTGTATTTTTGAGAAATATTTACAAAAAAAAGCTTTCTGAGAATTCAGGTTTTTAATTTTAAAATTTCTTCAAAAAATGGGTTTTGGATCCGGGTTTTAAGGAAATATTCAAGTTTTAAACCTCGAATCGAGAAATAAAGAGTTGTGGATCCAATTGGATACCGGATGGACTGTCTGAGCCTTTCAAAGATTATTTTGGTATTTTTATAAATTTAATTTGAAAATTGGATGGCGAAGCTCAGATTTGGGTTTTGAACTATATCCGAATCCGAAATTGAGTCAGATATGTAAAATGAATTTGGATTCCAGTGAATTCAAGAAACAACTTGAATTTAGATCGAAAATGACTCAATTTACTCAGAAAATAGGGACCAGGGTCAAAAGGAGAATATTTACAAAATTTTGAAAAATTTGGGGTGTTTACAGATGCCCCTCTTTGCTACTAAGCCAGTTGAAAGCCGAGCTTAGTGGCAAAGAAAAACACTTCAAATTTTGAAAAATGCCCCAGTCAGAAGGTCTGAACTGGGTGTGGAAGAATTTATTTTAAATACATGGTTTCTCAGGCTTAAAACCTTATCCTGAATGGCTTTGGGGAGACGAGATCTTCAGAAAAAGATATGACTGGATAACATAAATGAGGAAATCGTGATGGGACTTTGGGTGATGGTCCCGAAATGGTGGAAAATAAGAATTTTGATCAAGTCTCATGGGTGAGACAAGATAAGCCTTTTGGAATGACTCAGGTTTATCTCTTAACCTGGATGGGACAAAGATATATCAAGATGAATCTCAGGTTCTATTCTTACTTGAACGGGAAATGAATACATGAAGACCTTGTTGGGACATTTTTGAGAAAAATGCCTCGTGAGATGAAGCTCAAGTATGATCCTTTCCTGGATGGACATGAAGAGCATGGATTCCCTAATGGAGAAAACCATGATGGGATTGGGAGAACTACCTCGTCGAAATGAGGAACCTCATCGAAACGAGACTCAGGTTTGACCCAAACCTGAATGAATGATACCTCGTAGAAAGATGAGGTTCAGCCTTAACCCTTAACCTAAAAAGAATGATACCTCAAGGAGCGAGGTTCAGGCTTAACCCTTATCCTAAAAGGGACGACCATACAGAATCCTCGAAATAAAGAAACCATAATGGGACCTTCAGAGTTTGGATGAACAAATCCGGAAGGGGTTTGCGAAAAGAGGAAAATGGGGTTCCCTAAAGCTTGGAAAAGGGATGATCTTGGGCGCCTCATTGCTGAGACTAAATCAGCTTTTAAAAACAGATGACCTCTCGCAAAAAGTTCAGGTTTGATTTTTAACCTAAGCGGGTGGTACCTCAAGGAGCAAGGTAACAAGTTTAATCCTTAGCCTGAATGGATACAGAATCCTCGAGGAGCGAGAAAACTGTGATGGGACCTCTAGACTTTGCACAACAAGTCCAAGGGAGGTTTGCAAAAGGAGAAAAATGGGGGTTCCCTAAAGCTTGAAAAAGGGATGTTCTTGGGCGCCTCATTGCTGAGACTAAATCAGCTTTTAAAAAACAGAAGACCTCTTGCAGAAAGTTCAGGTTTAACCCTTATTCTGAGCGGGAACTATCTATGGCGGGACAGTGGGGAACACAGGGAAGTGTGCAAGTCCGAGAGACTCAGATCAAACATAAAGGAAGGACTTTTCAGTCCTAATGAGGGACAACGTCAGGATATGTCAAAAATGAACATCAAGTTCTTGCTTCATGTTGGGATAACTAGAAAGTATTGTCAATAAGGTGCCAAAAATTATAGTTGATTTAGAATGATTGGATTGTGCATATATGTGTGAAAATATCACCTCTTTCTACCTAGAGTATTAACTCTAATTGGGCTAACTCCGTAGGATCAAGAATCAAATTCAAATTTGTTGTTGTTGAGTTTCTTCAAGGAAGATATCAATTTCCTTGATATGAAAAGAGAGAAAATATTCTTAGCTTCATAAAAGCAATTGAATGAAAAGATACTGATAGAAAAAATTCACATAGATAAAGATAATTCTTGGCAGTTTTGGTAGTTTGATATCCTGGGGCTTTTCCCATGATGATCTTTTTGCACTCTTTTGAGTCATGGAGCTTTCTTGGGTTTCGGGGAGAAGCTTATTACATCATCCTTCATTTTTGGAGATGTCCTGACCTTTTCTTCTTTTTCTGGGAAGGGTACGTCATAAACTTCTTCATCTTGGAGATGCTTCGGTCCTTCTTTCTTTCTCAGGAATTATACTGATGATATTGTTTCTTGGGTTGAAAGTCTCTAGATGATAGCAGAAATCAAATATCCTTTAGGGTTTGTTGGGAGGTTCATCGCAGTCGCCTTCATCTTGACGGTGATCTGAACTTTCCTTTGAAGGATCTGTCACAAACTCCTTCATCTCGGAGATGATCCAAATCTTCTTTGGCCGTGGGGGTCTAGCTCCCATATTTGTCTTTGTCTTGATGACAATTGAGAGATCCCATTTGCAGATATTTGATTGTAGCTTAAATGACTGCGGAGATATGGGTTGGGTAGGTTCTTTTACTGCCGAGGATATTTTCACTGTCTTACTGCCAGAAGAACGATCTTTAAGAATGTGCCATAGCTATGATCAATATCAATTCACTTATATCTTTTCAAC
The DNA here is from genome assembly GCF_984573655.1 of Nuphar pumila. Classification (NCBI taxonomy): domain Eukaryota; kingdom Viridiplantae; phylum Streptophyta; class Magnoliopsida; order Nymphaeales; family Nymphaeaceae; genus Nuphar; species Nuphar pumila. The sequence continues at coordinate 33,177,507 of NC_143258.1, read as the reverse complement.
ATCATTGAATTTTTCTTTGCCGGTCATATCGAAGATTTTTCGTCATCCTCTTGGTTGACCAACAGAAAAAGCTTGAATTTTGTTCTTTCTTCGCAAAAGTCTTGTCCTTTTGAAAATAATACTGAAGGTAGTTTGAGGTAATTCTTTGTGCAATAAAAGCTTTGAGATCAACAATAGTTTTTGATAGTAGACTGGCAAAATATTCTTGAAATTCTTGATGAAAGTAATTGCTTGACGTCGAATCGACACATCCATGACAAAATTCTCCTCTCTTTTTCCCCAAAAAGAGAGACTCAGGCTTAGCCCTTACCTGAATGGGAAATAAGAAATACTCCTGTCTTCCCTGAAGAGGAGGTGTTTGCAAAACAGAACTTTCGAAGAGAATTTAAGTTTTCATCAAAACTCCCTATCCATAGGCTTCTCTTATGAAAAGGCGACCGAAAATAAGGTTGAAAAAGTATCACATAGGAATGAGTTCATCACAATCTCCTTAGAAGAGGGTCCTCTGTAAAGGGGTTGGCCAAAAATGAGAAAATTGGGAGCCACAAAAGGAAATGGGCTTCCGTCAAAGCTCTCCCTAGAAAAGGGTTCCTTTGTGTAAAAATTGGGTTGTTGTTTTGCAAACAGTTCGTGAAGAAACGAGTCTCTTCAAACTCTCCCTGGAAAAGGGTTCTTGCAAACGAAAAGATGGTTGCATGCGAAAGGAACGAGCTCCCTCGAACTCTCCCTGGAAGAAGGTCCTTCGCAAGAGAAAAAGATTGATTTTTGACAAAATGGTAACCCGAAGGTTGGAATTGAGATTTAGAGCTTGAATTATGATGAATGGTTAGTACAAAGACTGAACCTGGAGGGCTAACTGATCAGTCAGCCAGACACTAGCACGAGTGCTAGATGTACCAGTACGAGCACTGGATTTTGAAAATGCATCAGTACTAGCACTGGGTGTTGAAAATGCACCAGTACGAGCACTGGGTTTTGAAGACGCACGCACTAGTACAAGCACTGGATTTTGAAAATGTACCAATACGAGCGCTGGATTTTGAAGATGCACCAGTACGAGCACTAAAATTTTGAAAATACACCAGTATGAGCACTGAATTTTGAAGATGCACCAGTACTAGCACTGGATTTTTGAAATGGTATCAGTACGAGCATTGGGTTTTTGAAGATGCACCAGTATGAGCACTGGATTTTTGAAATGGTACCAGTACGAGCACTAGGTTTTGAAGATGCACCAGTACGAGCACTAGATTTTTGAAACGGTACCAGTACGAGCACTGGGTTTTGAAGATATACCAGTACAAGCACTAGACTTTTGAAATGGTACCAGTACGAGCACTGGGTTTTGAAGATGCACTAGTACGAGCACTGGATTTTTGAAACGATACCAGTACGAGCACTGGGTTTTGAAGATGTACCAGTACAAGCACTAGACTTTTGAAACAGTACCAATACGAGCACTGTGTTTTGAAGATGCACCAGTAAGAGCACTGGATTTTTGAAATGCACCAGTACGAGCACCAAATTTTTAAAAATGTACCAGTATGAACACTGGATTTAAAAAATGCACCGGTATGAGCACTAGGTTTTGAAAAATGCACCAGTACGAGCATTGGGTTTTGAAAATGTACCAATACGAGCACTGAGTTTTGAAAGATGCACCAGTACGAGCACCAAATTTTTGAAAAGAGACTGACACTCCTAAGATATTTGGAAATCGAAGCGAGAATGATTGTCGGTGTTTCAGGATTATCCTTTATCCTGAATGGGGAGTTCAAGTTTGTCCTTTAACCTAAGAGGGAAGAGAAAAGAAAAACTTTGGTAAAATACAAGCATTGGATCAAAAGGGGAAATCTGAGTCGAAACCCGGAATCTCAAAATAAAAGAAGGAAAACTCGAGTTTAGAACTCGATTTTTCGAAGAAACGATTGGTCCAATATGAGCATTGGATCCAAGAGGAAGTCTGAGTCGGAACTCAAAACCTCAGAAAATGGAATGTAAAAAGGGAAAAACCCAAGTCGGAACCCGGATCTTCAAAATAAAAGATAAAAGAGAAAATCAAGTTTGAAAACTCAAATTTTTGACGTAACAATAGGTCCAATATGATCATCGGATCCGAAAGGAAGCCCGAGTCGGAACTCGAAACTCCAAAAATGGAATATAAAAAGGGGGAAAACCCGAGTCGGAACCCGGATCTTTAAAATAAATGAGAAAATCGAGTTTGAAAACTCGATTTTTTGAGGTAACAATTGGTCCAATGCGAGCATCGGATCCAAAAGGAAGCCCGAGTCAAAATTCGAAACTCCGAAAATGGAATATACAAAAGGGGAAAACCCGAGTAGGAACCCGGATCTTCAAAATAAAAGAGAAAATTGAGTTTGAAAACTTAATTTTTTGAGGTAACAATTGGTTCAATGCGAGCATCGGATCCAAAAGGAAGCCCGAGTCGAAACTCGAAACTCTGAAAATGGAATATATAAAAGGAGAAAACCCAAGTCGGAACCCGGATCTTCAAAATAAAAGAGAAAATCGAGTTTGAAAACTCGAATTTTTGATGTAACAATTGGTCCAATGCGAGCATCGAATCCAAAAGGAAGCCCGAGTCGAAACTCAAAACTTCGAAAATGGAATATAAAGATGAGACCCAAGTCAGAACCCAGATCTTTAAAGTAAAAAATAAAAAAATAAAAATGAAAAACAAAAACCTGAGTCAGAACTCAGATGGTTAGGAAATGATTCCAACCCGGAAGTCGGATTCTGGAGGGATTGACAAAAGGTATGAATAGATTTCGACGATTATAAAGAAAATGAGAGATTTATTCAAGATTCTTGACCCAAGATGGCCTAAGTTTTGAATTTATTTATGATGGTTTTAGGATTATCCCTTATCCTGAAGAAGAATAGAATAAAATTAACAAAATTTTAACAAAATTGATAAAGAACTTTGATAAAGACTGAATAAAATTGACAGAAGATTGGTAAAAACTGGTAGAAGTTTGACGAAAAATTGATGATAAAGACTTTCGGATTATCCCTTAACCTGAAGGAAGAAGGACCTCACAGGACGAGGTTCAGGTTTATCCCTTAACCTGAAAGGGAAAAAGAATAAAGGAGTACCTCTTTGAAAAGAGGCATTAGGTTTATCCCTTAACATGAAAGAGTAAAGGTAATAAAGATTGACAAAGTTTAATAAAATTGATGAAAAGTTTGATAAAACTTGATAAAAATTAATAAAATCGATAATAAATTGATGAAAATTTGGTCAGATTGAAAAATGAATAAAAAATGTTTGAAAACTAATAAAGATAACAAGATTAATTGAAAATTGACAAGATTTTTGGAAAAAGAGTTTGTCTGATCCTGCCTGCATATGATGATTGGAAGACAGATGTATATATAAAATAAAATGCCCCAGTATTATGGAGAAGAATGTGAAAATTGATAGAAGATCATTGTTTTATTGAAAAAGGCTCTTTGAAGAATACAAAAGGCTAGAATGGACATTTTAAGTATAATTTTTTTTTAAATGCAGAGCATTGATAGTATCTGACAGTTCTACCCCATCTGCATTGATCAGACGATATGAATTGCGAGGCAACGCTTCCTTAACCACATAGGGGCCTTCCCAATTGGGTGACCACTTACCCCATGGTCGATGCTTGAGATGAGCTGTCGATCTGAGCACCAGACCATTAACTCGAAATCTTCTCTCAATAACTAACTTGGCATAGTGCCTAGCTATCCTCTGAAGATAAGCTTGAGCGTGCTCTGCTGCCTTGAGTCTCTTCTCGTCTAAAAGATCAAGTTGTACCAACCTTTGATGTTGATAATGATCAAGCGGGAGCTCAATGAGCGATGCAAATTTAAATGCAGGCTTCTGAACGTGGAGAGGTAATACTACCTCGGTCCCATAAACAAGTTCTGAAGGAGTAGCATTGGTTGGAGTTCGAATGGTGGTTCGGTACGCACAAAGTGCATCGTGCATCTTCTCGTGCCAATCGCGACTTGTTTCCACAGTTCTTTCCAGAATGCAGATCAAAATCTTGTTAGTGGCCTCTAACTGACCATTCCCTTGAGGATAATACGGAGCTAAGAAATGATGATGAATACTAAACCTCGAACAGAAGGTCTTCATCCGCTCATTTTTAAAGTGGCTGCCATTATCTGACACAATATCATATGGTATGCCGAAATGGCAAAGAAGGTTCTTATGAATAAAAGAAACCACATGTCTGCCTTTTACTGTTAGCAGAGTTACAACCTCGACCCATTTGGTGAAGTATTCTGTAGGTGCAAGAAAATATCTGTGGCCATTAGAGGTAGAAGGAGTGATCGAAGGCCCACATCAAAAAAGGCCAAGGAGAAACCGCAGACTGCAAGTATGCGGCCGACGCATGAATAAAAGGTGCGTGCATTTGGCATTTGACGCACTTCCTCACGAAATGATGACAATCTTGCTGCATGGTCTTCCAGTAATATCCTGCCCGGATGATCTGCTTGATGAGTGTTTGGTAGTCGACGTGACCACCACAAATTCTCTCGTGTGCCTCTTGGACAACTTACATGGCCTCATCCTTATCTAAGCATCTGGCGTACTCAGAACTGAACCCACAGCGGTAGAGAGTATTGACAAGGATGAAATAGCGGGCTGACATGCACTGGATCACACGTTACTCCCATCTTGGCATCTCCGGTGGAAATTCATCAGTTTCAATAAGGTTTTTGATGTCTTGGTACCAAGGCTTCTCCTTCTGAGTGGCCTGGTTTACTTGTTCAGCTGGAATGAAGGCAGGTTGATCAAGTCTGCCAATTTCGAAGGAACGACAAGATTCACTGTCTTTGAAAGACAAAATGGAACCCAAACAGGCTAGGCCATCTGCTATGTGATTGTATTCCCTCTTGACATGATTGAGCTGAAATTCTTCAAAGTTGCCTATGAGAGCTAAGGCAATCTTTTGATAGGGATCAATTTTGAGTCTTTCACTTGCCATTCTGCATTAACTTGACTGACAACAAGCAAAGAATCACCGAAGGCATGTACTCTCCTGACATTAAAGTCTTGCAGAATCTTGAGGCCTTGTATTAGAGCTTCGTACTCGGCTATATTGTGAGTACATTGAAAGCTAAGCTTAAGGGAATAATGGATCATCTCTTTTTCGGGGGTGATCAATAAGATCCCAATCCCTATACCGGACATATTCCTGGCTCCATCAAAGAATAGGGTCCAAACTAGAGATTCCTAAACATTGTAGATGCGATCATCGGGAAAATCATCTTCTGCCTTGATTTCTTCTGTCAGCGGGAAATCTGCCAACTGATCTGCGATAGACTGACCTTTGACTGACTTCTGAGATACATACTCTAAGTCGTATTGCATCAGGAGAACTTGACACTTTACAATCCGTTCGGTAAGGAAAGGCTGCTCAAGGATGTACTTGAGAGGATTGAGACTTGACAAAATTTTGATTTCTGATGCCAACAGATAATGTCTCAGTTTCTGACACATCCATACTAAGGCTAGACATGTCTTTTCCATCTGAGAATATCTCTTCTCATAGTCGATGAAAGTCTTGCTTACGTAGTAGATGGCATGCGCTATCCGACTGCCTTCCTCATACTGTGCAAGAAATCCGCCGCAAGCATTTTGGTTGACGGAATTGTACAAGAGAAGTGGTTTTCCCAATTCTGGTGGCTTCAGAATGGGTGGATTGAGAGGATACCGCTTGATGCACTCAAATGAAAGTTGACATTCTGAGCTCCACTCAAATTTCACTTCCTTTCTCAATAAGTGACTGAAGGGTTCACATCTCATGGCCAAATTAGAGATTAAACGTTGAATTGACTGAATGCGCCCTTGAAGGCTCCTCAGCTCTTTGAGATTGGTAGGAGGCGGCATATCAATGATCGCTTTTGCCTTAGCTGGATCCACCTCTATTCATTTCTTGCTGATCATAAAGCCAAGCAGTTTGCCTGACTCTACTCTGAAAACACATTTTTGCGGATTGAGCCTCAACTTATACAAAATGAGTCTTTCAAAGACTTGGCTAAGAGCATCAAGATGATTCTCTTCTTCTTTGGACTTGACCAGGATGTCATCCACATAGGCATCCATGTTTTTATGCATCTAGTCATGGAAAATAACTGCCATTGCTCTCTGATAGGTTGCCCCAACATTCTTGAGCCCAAACAGCATGACTGTGTAGCAAAATGTACCCCAAGGCGTGGTAAAAGAAGTTTTTGATTGATCATGAGCGGCCAGTTTGATTTGGTTGTAGCTTGAGTATCCATCCATAAAGGAAAACATGGCATGGCCTGCCGTGCTATCGATCAAAAGATCGATGTTGGGGAGCGGATAATCATCTTTTGAGGTAGCCTTATTTAGATTTTTGAAATCAATACAAATTCGGACCTTGCCATTCGTTTTGGGAACTGCTACAATATCCGCCAATCAATCTGGGTAATTAATGGTCTGGATGAATCTTGCCTTTAACAAATCCTCAAGTCCTTCTTTAACTTGCGGTGTCACTCGGGGATCCATTTTCCTTAATTTTTGCTTGATTGGCTTGAAGTCTGGCTTCAGCACAAGACGATGCTCGACCAGTTTGGGATTCAAGCTTGGCATATCCTCATAAGTCCAAGCGAAGACTTCTTGATGTTGCTTCAGAAAATGGATGAGCCTTTCCTTCTCATCTGAACTTAAGCTGGAGCCAATCTTGAGGATCTTCGGATCATCTTCTGAACCAATATTGACATCCTCTATCGGATCCTGCACCAAAGGCGACGGCTCATCCTGCTTCTAAATGCTGGCAAATTCTGGCAACTCTTGAATCGCTGAGTCAAACTCTGCTAGCTCTTTAATCTGTTTTGCCATCTTGCTGACCCCTGCCACTGCCACTGCCTTTGCCTTTGCCTTGCAGATTCTAGCCGTTTTGGAGTTATTTTGAGAAAAATTAGGATTAATAATGAACCTTTTGAGTAGTTTAGGAGCCATGATTTGGCAATCCTGTAAAAGCGCAAAGAAGGTTTTTTGAGAAAAAGTAAGAAATTCAAAAATGACCTTTTGTACAGAAACAAAGAATGATGACATAGACAAAAATATAAAGAGAGAACGATATACCCCAAGATGTGAAGAGAAGATCAAAATTTCATTGATTGAGCAACTTGATATTTACAGATGATTTGATAAAAGAAAGGAAAAACTAGGACTGAGTTGTCCCTACAGGATGACAGAAAAACAGGAAAAAGAAAACAGAAAACAAAGGCATTGTCTTCATTCAGCCCCTTTGATGAAGGTGGTTCTTCTGCCTGATGTCTGGCTAGTGAAACCCAATCCTGTACCGGTGATGTGTCGAGCGAGGATGATCGGCTCTAGGATGCCATCCGCATTCTTCCTAAGTCCTCTGAAGGGTTGGTAGCCATGCTTCATCAGAAGATCAAACCCTTTTTTGGTCTTTGAGAATTGATGGAACATAGGATGATCTTTGAGAAAAACTCAATTAAGGCACCCTCCGAGCTTAAAGAAGTGAGGTCCCTACCACTGAACCACTGCTGCAACATTCTTTGTTGGCTGGACTTCCTTCAGCTTCAGCATATCCAGGCTGTCACTCAAATTGATCTCATCAACTTCCCGAATGCTCGGGATGTCGGTGGTGAAAGTAGGATGGGGAATCATCGGCTGTGGGAGTCTTTCCTCCGGATCTTCTCCCAGAACGGTGGTGATCATGCCTCCCTTTGATCATTTGATGCACTGGTGAAGGGTAGAAGGAACAACATTGGCATTGTGGATCCAAGTGCGCCCTAGTAGAAGATTGTATGTGGGCAGCACATTCACTACGTGAAACAACACAGTATGCACTGAGTAGTTGATGAAGATTTCGAGAAAGATCTTTCCCTTGGTTGTCTGCCCATGGTTGTCAAAATCGTAGATGGTTATGGGATCCGGCACATACTCTTCTTCTTTTAGGCCCAAGGCCTTAACTGTCATCTTTGGACCTGCTTATGTTCAGAAGAAGCATGGGTCAAATCTAGTATGGAGATGTTCGATAGAGCGGTGATTGGTTTCTGAACTGATTTCGATGTCTCACATTTCTTTGAAACAACCTTGATGAAGCGCTTTGGAAACCTGGGAATCTGCTTGGTAACCTTTGTTGTTGTTTTTGCTAGCTCACTGACTGACTTCTTCTTGCTGAGAACTGAAATGATATCCACCTTCTAGGTGGAAGACTGAGCTTGATGGAGCACTAGGACCTGATGTTGATCCTGGATGTTCTGGCCGGAACATGGCTGAATACTGTCCTGAAGAAAAACTACTTGCTCTGAAATAACTGAAGTCGAATGCTTGGGGAAAGGTTTGGACAAGATCTCAGGTTGCTCTTCATCCTCATCCTCGATCAACAGATTCTTGTCGATACAATCCTGGATGATATTCTTGAGGACAAAACAATGCTCCGTGTCATGTCTTATAGTTCAGTGGAATTTGCAAACTTTTTTTGTCCACTTACCCATGACAACTGGGGGATCAGCCACCTTAGGGAGTTTGACCATCCCCTTTGATAACATATATTCGAGGACATCCTCGCAGGATTGTTCTAGAGCCGTGAACTCTTTGTCATAACTCCAGTCATCGTGCTTAGGTTTCATTTGATGTTTTTCTTCAGGCTGTGGCACTGGCTGAACAGGCTGTGGCTTGACAAATTTTCCCTTCTGGGCTGCAGAGTTCGTTCTTTCAGCCTTAGAGCTTCCCAAGCCCTTGCTGCGGTTCTTCTTGTTTTTCTTGTTGCTGGTACCACTGCTACTGCCTGAGATGTCTGCGGAATAGGTGAAATGTGCCTTCTTCTTCTACTCGGGATTACCTCGAACAAAAGGGTAACCTTCATAAAGGCTATTGTCCAATCCTATTTCGATCCATTTGACTCTCTCAATCAACTTGATGAAGGATTTTGCAGGAGACGTGGAGATGAGATTCCTCAGAGGTAAGGAAAAGTTATTGAGGATGATCTGCAAGGCATGCTCCTCTAGAATGGGAACCTTCATCTTGTTATAGGTGCTTCTTCACCTGTGGATGAATTCTCCTGCTCTCTCGTTCTCCTTGTGCTTCAGATTATACAAATGGTTGAGAGTGGGCGAGGCTTCGATATTGAACACGAAGCGCTCGATGAACAAGTTTACTACTTTATTGAACTCTTGTAGTTCAATAGGGTTGATGTGATCCGCATACCACCTGGCTGTTGTTCCTTCCAAATTGCGCGGGAAGCAGATGAAAAAAGCCCTGTTGTTCTTTCTAAAGCGGCCGCATTCTGCATAGAAGGTGGCCAAATGAGCTTTTGGATTGCCCAATCCGTCAAATTTGAGGAATTTGCAAGGAAGATTCTCCAGATCATCGTCCCCGTCAAGGCCATCGTAAAAATCCTTGCCAGTATAGGTCTGTTTACCTTTGCTCTTGGCCTGAATATCTTTGATTGCTCGAGTCATTTCCCTCAATTGCTCGCGCATCGGGTCCTCAGCTGGAGTCCCATACTTAGGCTTGTTCATAGATTCGGGTTCTTCAGTGATCTTTACGAACTGTCGCAGAGGATTTTAACTGAAGACCAACTGCTCTTCCTCTTCTGGCTCTTCTTCCGCTGATTCTGTATCTTTAGAAGTATTGTCTGGCTGAACTTTCTTTCTGACGATCCTCACTTGCTTTTTCACAACTTTCTTCTTCAGTTTGCTCTTAGGAACGACCTTTTTCAGACTGGCCTCAGCTTGCTCCGACATCATCCTGGCCATCATCTTCTAAAATAGACCATACATAGCAGACTCAATATCATCTCCCTGGTTCTGACTCTGTCCTTTGACTGATTTAAGAGAGTCCATTCTTTCTGCCTCACTGTCGCTGTGCTGAGGAACTGTTTCCTTTTTAGTCCTTGTCTGAACCATTTTGACAATGCCAATGGTTTCTGCAGAATAAGGGAATGGTTAGAGCGAGGAAGAAACTTTTAAAACAATATTTTGAGAAAGAGAATGGAGGATGTGGTAGACAATTAAAGGATTATCCCCTTACCAGGGATTGGGTCGTCACAAGACTTACGACAATTGCGTTACCATTTTCATGATAACTGAAAAATGTGTTTTGTTATCTAGGCGAGGTCGTCAACCATGATAAAAGATATTGAAGAAGAACGAGGAAGAAAAAAAGAATGTCCTATTGCCGAAGATAAGGTCGCCACAAGCATCACGGCTATTTATGCTTATAAAAATAATATTTGGCCCAAAAAATGCTTTTCAGTAGAACAAAAAGTAAATTTTATTGATAATAGATTCAGAGACAAATAGAGGGTGGACAGATAGTTTGCCACCACTCTTGACATTCAGTAGATACATTGGGTTCAAAAAATATAGAAAGAGAAATGAAGGAGTCCCAAGTGTATTTGGCCGCATGGTATGCCCCAGACCACTGATCCGACTGCAGATCGAATTTTGGCATTGTCTACTGAGAAACGAGTGTTGACACGAACCTGTCGCTGCAAGAACTGTTTGAGACACCTCTCTGGCAGATAGTCGACATAGAAGAAGGGCCCCAACAATCTGTAATGTTTGTCATGGGCATAAGTGTAGCGAGAAACTGATTCTTGCCGGTTGAAGTAATCCCAAATGATTTCCTCCTGATGCAGACCCTCGATCAAAGCTCGACACTGAATGACAAACTTTAGCTTCTTGTGTTGAACCTGAAAGAACTGGCTTTTGATGGCACATGTCCCAGGAACTACGATTGCAAGGCATAGGTGCATCCTTCCACCAAAATGGTCGCTCGAAGAGTGAAGCGAGCTAAGCCTCGGTAGAGAAAGGCTAGAGCGGTCATGAAAACTGAAATATGACGAGTCTGCTTGTTTCCCCATCTTCGAAAGAGTTGGACAGTTCTGATATCAACAAAATTTTGACCATCTTGAAAGAATGTCAATCCCACAGTGCATAGGACCATGGCATGTTGAATTCTGTCTTTCGCTGCTCGGGACAAGATGTCAACCTCCTCGTAAGCTCCATACTTGCGATAGAGTCCAAACAGGTCAATGAACTGATTTTCACTGATCTCGGTGAGAGGCCAAGATTTGCTCCCTATTGCTCTGGCTAATTGTTATCATCGCAAAATTTTACTTTTGCAAGTCAAACTAACCTTTGAAAAAGATTTTGAAAATAACTCGCCACCATTTTAAAATACGGGATAATTCCGAACAATGGGACTCACCTGTCGGTACGAGGTTCAACCGTTCCTGGCGCCTTTACCAGGGGTAATTGAACCAAGGATCAAAAGTGTGCTTAACTTTGATCAACTTGTCTAAATCGTGTTCTATTTCCTAAATGCACAAAGAATCAGACATGTGCTATGAATTTCTGAAAATGCATATTTGAAAACATGATGTTTGCTTCTGAGACTTGAAATACTTAGAAAATTCTTGGAAAATAAACTCTTTGAAAATCGTAAATCATGATTGAGAGAATGTTTCTGGAAAAGTGAAAATCAATTTTTGAAGAAATATAAGGGTTTTGTGAAAATGGATTTCTGAGAAATTTGAAATGACTTTGGAAAAAACATAATTTCTCTGAATTCAAACTTTGAAATTGAAAATATAACTTAGAAAATCGAATTTTGAACTTGAGAAACACTTGAAATATCCTTTGAAAACTCAATGTTTTTTTTTTTAGAAAATCGATTTTTAAATAAGACTTAGAAAATTTTGAGAAAATCGATTTCTTGGAATTGGGATTTGAAAATGAATGAATATGGATTTGAAAGTCATGATTTTGAGGAATTGAGAAAATCCTTTTGTATTTTTGAGAAATGCAGTGCTAAGAGTGTAGGCTGAATGTGGCTAATACGAAGATCACAAATGTGGGTCTCATTCGTATTCTGACTATGGCCATAAATACGAATTTCACCGAGTTTGTCAACTCCATAAGAGCTAGTGCATGTGCCATTCGTGTAAACCATGGTGAATTGGAAATATGTGCATGAATGACAAACATAGCAGTTATATATCAATGTTTAAAACTATATGCAATGCAAATCCTAATCTATGCAGGAATTAAAATTCTTATTCCAAATTTAATTACAATTTACATCACTAATTAAATTTAAATATAGGAAATTAAAGTCTTCAATGTCCCTGCAAAACTAGAAAAATGGATTAGTGAAGATATGTTGGCTTTACTAGGTTTATACAGCAATATCTGGAAATTGCTGGATTTTGCTAGATATAAGCCTTTTTCCATGATTCCCTGATATAAACTTAATAAAATAGGAAATAAAATAGAAGAAATAATGATAATAAGATTTGAAAATTCGAAATTGGGGTTAAAATGACTAAAATACCCCTGATAGCAAGACTATGGCCTTGAAATCAGGGTTTTCAAAAAGATATATTGTAAAAAATAGGGTTTTGGAATTCAAATGAAAATAAGTTAAATTAAATATGATATGACATGATTAAACATGAGAAAATTAGGGTTTATAATTTCGAAATTGAGGTCAAATGACCAAATTGCCCCCAATAGCAAGACTATGGCCTTGAAATCAGGGTTTTTCACAAAATATTTTGGTAAAAACTTTGGTTTTAGGGTTTAAATGAAGTCAAATAAGCACAAAATTGATCATGAAGCATCCTAATATGATTCTAAACATGACAAAACCTTAAAAACATGAACTTATACACGAAAATCAAGAAATATCATGAAAATCATGATTTTAGCAGTGTTTCGGGATCCTGTGGGCACCCTGTTTTGCAATTTGATTCATTCAAGCATTAAATGGATTCCAAAATTCATACAAATTGGCACCTGCACTTATTATTACCCTAAAAGAATATTGGAATCATAAAAATATATTTTTGATATTATTCCAATTCAAAAATGGCATTAAAACCCTAAAATATGCTATTTTCATCCATGGTCACAGATCAGTTTAAGTGTTAGACCCGAATCAGAAATTAATTCACTATAGATATTTCTGAAATTTTACAAAGATAAACTAGACAAAGAAACAAAAATTTACTTTTTTACAGATCGGAAAAACCATCTCCGATGAGGGAGAAATCTATTCAGCAATCTGGACTTAAATATAACGAATCTAACATTGGTTAAAACAGATACTTCCGGTTGAAAATACAGAAAAAAATAGCAAACTTCATAAAAAATTCTTGAAATTTCATAAGTGAATAGCAGACATAAAAATAATGAACTTCCATTTTTACATATCATGAATCAGATCTACGGTTTGAGATCTATGAGCAGTATAAGTCAGATTAGGGTTTTGGTAAACCCTAACGAGTTTTAAATTTTAAATTTGATTCTCTGACAAATGAAAAATAGCAAACAGAGGCAAAAAATTATCAAAATTTCACAGTAACTAATTCACATCAACATGAAGCTACTGCATTTTACGAATTTCAAATCGAATATCGGATGAGAGAAATAACACAACTGAAAGTTACCTATGAATTTCAACAATGATTCTAAACGATTGAAAATCATGGTTTAATCTTTTGTTTTTTAGCAGGGTTCCCGAATCCCAAAACATCTGATTTTTTTACAGTAGTTCACTGGCATATTTGTGTATCACATATAAAAAAATCAGAAATTTACAATGAGTACTTCAATACGAAATAACATGCTCCTTATTGATCTAAGCTTAAAACACACAGAAATTTAATAAAACATTATAAAACATGCATTAATCAATGAGAACAAATAAAACAATATCCAAACAGTAAAACAAAATTAAATTCTATGCTGGAACACATGTAATAAACATGAATAAGTAAAAAAAAAAATAAAACACAGGGAATTCATGGCTGGAATTTGATTTTACCTTAGAAATCATGGATTTAACTCATTTAACGGGTAAATCTTATGTTTTCATGGTTAAGAACATGAAAATCAATGCAATAATCGATTCTAACGGATTAGAATCCCTGGAAAAACAGTAAAACAAGGTTAGATCACCTTCTTGGACCATTCTTGAGGTTCTTGAGGTTGAATCCATGGTTTAATCCATGAAAGGGAAGGTATTAATGGTGGAATTCATATTAAAAATCAAATAAAATCAAAATAAAACATAAAAAAATATGAAAATCATACCTTGAAGTTGCAGCAATGGAGAAAGGGCTGGAGAGGAGAGAGAAGCTCCAAGAATCACCAAAGGAGAGAGATAGGGAGGTTGACCCCCCTATGGAGACTATTTATAGAATTTTTTTAGGTTTAAAAATTGAGAATTTTGAAAATTTTGGACTCTAAGCGGGGGGGGGGGGGGGGCGATTTTCCTGGAGGATTACCTATATACCCCTAGCCTAATTAATCCTAATTAAAACCTCATAGAACTCCTAACTAGACCTAAAGACCCCCAAATGTGGCGCCACTTGGCGTTTTTCCACATTTGGTTTTTAAAGTTTTAACTAAAACCTTTAAAAATAATAGTTTAAAAACCAAAGTTAAAAACGGATTTTCAAAATAGACTTTGACTCTTCTAAACTTCTAAAACTAACCGGGACACTGACTAACCCTAGTCTAACCCTGACTTTCTCAAACGTGGCGCCACCCTGAGTGGGCCCTACTTTAGTTTTCAAAAACGATTTTAAAACTTGAAATTGAGAGAATTTTCAAAAGATCTTCAAAAGTAAACTTGAAATTAAAAGTTTTGAAATGGCATAGAGTTCCAACTGGGTCAGAACTTCTCTGGTTATGGCGCCAACTGAGTGGGCCCACATCAGGTTTTGAAAATTTGAAATAAACTTTAAAAATAACTTTGAAAAGGGGTTAGAATCAATAATTGAAATTCAGAATTTTTGAAAATAGAGTCTCAGGCGAACTGGAACTCCGGGTTAGAGTCCTGGAATTTTAGGACTCTGAGATTTTGGATTTTAAAAGCCAAATGAAGGAGTTTTTTAAAAGATTTTATCAGAAATGGTGAAACGAGTCAGAAAATACAGTCAGGGTTAGACTCCTCACTCAATCAGAACTCTGAAATAGAGTCCTAGATTAACTGGACTCTACAAAAATGACCTAATTTTTTAAAACAAATAGAAAGGAACGAAAATGAAAGTAAAACAGACTCCTGACTGGACTAGGACTCTGGGACAGAGTCCTGATCGGACTGAAACTCTATATTTTTTGGTATTTTTCTGAAAAACAGATGAAAGAACTTGTAAAAATAGTGAAAACAATAACAAATATTGAAATAAAACAGAGTTCTGATTCAACTGAGACTCTGAAGACAGAGTCCTAATTGAACTAGGACTCTCAGATTTTTGGATTTTCTGAGAAAACAAATGAGAGAATTTTGAAAAACCAGTGAAAACAACATAGAATTGAAGTTTGGTTCAGAGTCCTGATCTGATTAGGACTCTAAAAAAGAGTCCTAATTCGACTAGGACTCTGAAAATTTTTTGTTTTCTGAGAAACAAATGATGAGATTTAAACAATGCTTTTGAAAATCAGTGAAAATGAAGTGCGAAAACACACTTTGGATAGAGTTCTGATTCGATCAGGACTCTGAGGCAGAGTCTTGATTCTATCAGGACTCTAAGATAAAATCCCAGAATTTTGAAATTCTTTGATAAAAAGTGTAATAGTTTTGATAGATGAAAATATTTTTGAAAGATTCTCTCAAAATTGAAATCAGGATCAGAGTTATGATCCAACTAGGACTCTTTGAACAGAGTCCTGTTTTGACTGAAATTCTGAGTTTCTGACTCCTCTTTGAAAGATTTGATTAAAACAGGTAAAAATAGTGACAAAAGACAAAGTCCTAATCCAACTAAAACTCTGAAGAAGAGTCCTAATCCGACTGGACTCTTGAAGAAGAGTCGTAATCCAACTAGGACTCTGGGATTTTGGCCAAAGCAGAAGATTTTGAAAGGTTTTCTCCAAAACAGGTAGAAAAGGTAGTAAAAAGTAGAGTTCTGATCTGACTGGGACCCTGAAAAAAGAGTCCTGATTCAACTAGGACTCTAAGATTTTGGCCAAAACGGAGGAAATGGAGAAGAGATATGACCATAACTGGTTTAAAAATCAGAATGGTGTTTTAAAAAGGTTCAAAAAGATTTAAATAGATGAAAATACAGAGTCCTGATCCAACTAGGACTCTCAAATTTTTGAGATTTTTAATAAATAAAGGAATCCAAAAGCGACACCACCTAAATGGGCCTCATCTAATAATTAAAATCAATTGAAATTGAGTTTTAAATGAATCCAGATTGTTTTTTGAGGAAAACATTTTGAAATATAAGATCCTGGGGGTTGGCAAATGACAGAATGTTGATTAAAAACCCAGGTTTTAAAATTGATTTTGAAAGAAAAGTTTTTAAAACTCAAATTTGGATTAAATATTTTGAAAACAGGAGTTCTGGATCTCGATAATGAGATGCAATGCAATGAAATGACATGCCGAATGCATGCAATGACACATGAAATGTAAGCACTGGATAGGAATGAAAATTTGAAGTGTTTACAGATGCCCCTCTTTGCTACTAAGCCGGTTGAAAGCCGAGCTTAGGGGCAAAGAAAAACACACCAAATTTGGGCTAAAAAAAAGGCTCAGTTAGGAGAATATGACCGGGTATGAAAAAATTAGCTCTGACGGTGATCGTGATAGGTATGGAATGGAGAATAAAGAAGAAAGATTTATTCCGCGAGATTGAAGTTCAGGTTTTTCTTTTATCCTGGATGGGACGGAAATACCTCGTATGAAATGAAGCTCAGGTTTTAACCCTTGACCTGATTGGGGAATGAAATACCTCATCAAATGAGGCTCAGGTTTATACCCTTAACTTGATCGGGCGGAAATGAACGAAATCCTTGAAAGAAGAGACCGTGATGGAACCTTCGGATTTTGCACAATAAATCCGACAGGGGTTTTGCAAAAGGAAGGAAAATGGAGTCCCTAAAGCTTGAAAAAGGATTGATCTTGGGCACCTCATTGCTGAGACTAAATAACTTTTGAAATTGCTGACCTTTTGCGAGAAAATGATTGGTGGGTTAACTTCAAGCCAAAATTGGACTGTCCATGGTGGGACAGTGGGGACACAAGGAAGTGTGCAAATTTGAGAGCCCAGGCGCTCAGATTATACCAACGAAGGGAAGGAATCGTGAAAACTCCTGTTATCAAGTCCTAAAAGGGATAGCCAATGGTGTCAGGATGCGTCAAAGATGGACTTCAAGCTCTCGCTTCACGCCAAGATAGCTAGAAAATATTGTCAAAATGTTGAAAATTATTGTTGATTCAAAATAATTTGAAAATGATGCCCATTGGTACAAAAATATTCCTTCTTTTCTACCTGAGGTATTACCTTCGACTGGGCTTGACTCCGTAGAATCAAGATTCGAATTCAAACTGCTTGCGATTGACTTTCTTTCCAGGAAGCTATCAATTTCCTTGATATGAGCAGAAAAGAAAGTATTCTTGATATTGCGAAAATCATTGATGAAAGAATATTGATAATAGAATTTCACAAAATTAAAGAAGATTCTTGGTAGATTCAGCAGTCTCATATCCTGGGATTCTTTTCTTATGATGATCTTTCTGCACTCTCTTGGGCTCTCTTGGGCTTCGGGAGAGTTTATTACATCCTTCATTTTGGAGATGTCCTGACTTTTTCTCTCTTTCTTTTTCTTTGGAAGGGTACATCACAAACTCCTTCATCTCAGAGATGTTCAGATCCTTCTTTCTCTCAGGGATTATATTGACGGTTATTGGTTCATGGGTTGGAAATCTCTTGGTGATAGCAGAAATTAAATATCCTTTAGGGTTTGTCGGGAGGCTCATCGCAGTCGCCTTCATCTTGACGGTGCTCTGAACTTTCCCTGAAAGGATCCGTCACAAACTCCATCATCTTGGAGATGATTCAAATCTTCTTTGGCCCAGAAGGTCTAACTCGCATAATTCATTTTCATCTTGACGACAATTGAGAGATCCCTTTTGTAGATATTTAATTGCAGCTTAGATGATTGAGGAGATATGAAAATTGAATAGATTTTTCTGTATCACCCAGGATATTTCGACTGCCTTATTTTCCAAGAATAATCTTTAAAACTGTGCCATTGATTGCGATCAATACCTATCACTTATGGCTTTGTGACAACATTGAATTTTCTTTGCTGGCCATATCACGGATTTATTCTGCATTCTTTTGGTTGGCCAGTAGAAAGATTTTGAATTTTGAATCCTTTTTCGCGAAAGCTTTGACCTTTCGAAAGTAATATTGAAGGTATTCTGAGGTAATGTTTTTGTGCAATAAAGACGTTTGAAATCAACAAATATTTAATGACAAATTGACAAAATTTTCTTGAAATCCTTTGTGGAAGCAAGCATTTGAAGCACAACTCAACGCATCCATGACAAAAATTTTCTTCTCCTTTCCCCAAAGAAGAGGATTCAGAAATTGTAAATAGGAATTACTCCTCTCTTCCCTGAAGAGGAGGTGTTTGCAAAACGAACTTTCGAAGAGAAATTAAGCTTTCGTCAAAACTTCCTAACATTAGGCTTCTCTTATGGAAAGGGGCCCGGTAATGGTGAGGTTGGTGAATTGGTCATGAAGGAGCGAGTCCATCACACTCTCTCTGAAAGGAGGGCCCTTCATGATGAAATGGCCTAGTATGAAATTGTGGTCACAAGAAAAGCGAACTTTCGCCGAAGCTCTCTCTGAACTAAGAGTTCCTTGTATGAAATTGGAAATTTGTTTTGCAAACGGTTCACAAAGACACGAGTCCCTTCAAACTCTCCCTGAACAGGGGCTAAGTGAACAAAGGATAGCATGCGAAAAGAGCGAGCTCCCTCAAACTCTCCCTGTAAAAAGGGTCTCCCGCAAGAGAAAATGATTGAAATTGGTATTAGGTGACCAAAAGGTCGAAATTGGAAATTGGAAATCAAAAATTGAAATTAGAAATGGGAAATTGGGAATTGGAAATTGGAAATTGGAAATTTAGAATTTGGAAATTGAAAATTAGAAATTGAAAGTTGGAAATTGGAAATTTAGAATTTGGAAATTGAAAATTAGAAATTAGAAATGGGAAATTGATTGTCCCAAAGGTTGAAATTGGAAATTTGGAATTTGATTGACCCGAAGATCGAAATTGGATTCTGATGGATGATCGGCATGAAGACCGAACCCAAGAGGTCAACTGACACGATCAACGAGTGTTCAATTTTTGAAAGAATACCAGTACAAATACCGAGTTTTGAAAATGTGTCAATATAGACATTGGATTTTGAGAATGTACCAATTCGAGTACTGGGTTTTGAAAATATACTTTATTTTTAAATTGAGTCTTGAAATTTTGAAAAAGACTGATGCTTCAAAATATTATGACAGGAATGATTGCTAGGTTTTCTGGATTATCCCTTATCCTGAATGGGTAATGAACTTAACGAAGATGCCTGCCAATGAATACTGACACCAATGAATGCGGCTGTATGCAAATATGAAAATGATATAAATGAGTGCACATGCGTGCGAAGCAGGAGATTTGTTTATCCTGCCTGCATACAGGGTATTCGTAGATAAAAACAAAATTTTAAAAATGCCCCAGTATGACTGGGAAAAGAGAATCTGATCATTTATTCGAAATTTTTTTTGGAGGAATTACAAAGGATAAGACGTGATTTAAGTATAGGTTAATGGGATCTGGTAATTCCACTCTGTCAGCATTGATGAGCCGATATGAGTTACGAGGTAATGCCTCTTTGACAACATAGGGACCTTCCCAATTTGGTGACCACTTGCCACTTGGGCGATGCTTGAGATAAGCCGTTGATCTAAGCACTAGATCATTGACTCGAAATTTCCTTTCAATGACAAATTTTGCATATTTTTTGGCTATCCTTTGGCGATACGATTGAGCGTGCTCTGCCACTCTGAGCCTTCTTTCATCTAGCAAATCAAGTTGTACTAGCCGTTGTTGCTGATACTGATCAAGAGGTAATTCTAGAAGTGATGCAAATTTCAGAGCAGGTTTCTGAACATGTAGAGGCAGTACTACTTTGGTTCCGTAGACAAGTTTTGACAGAGTAACATTAGTTGGAGTTCAAATGGTAGTTCTATACACCCACAACGCATCATGAATCTTTTCATGCCAGTCACGGTCTGTCTCCAGAGTTCGCTCCAAGATTCGAATCAGAATCTTATTGGTGGCCTCTGCTTGACCATTTCCTTAAGGATAATAAGGAGTGAAAAAATGATGATGAATTCTGAACTTCGAACAGAAAGTCCTCATCCTCTCATTCTTGAAATGACTGCCATTATCTGACATAATATCATGTGGTATGCCGAAACGACATAGGATATTCTTGTGGATGAATGAGACCACATGTCGACCTTTTACTGTACGTAGAGTGACTGCTTCTACCCATTTAGTAAAATATTCTGTTGCGGCAAGAAAATATTTGTGACCATTTGAAGCAGGAGTAATGGGGCCTACAACATCAAAAGCCCACATAGAAAATTACCATGGCGAGACGATCGATTGCAAATATGTCGCTGGCGCATGAATGGAAGGTGCATGCATCTGACATTGAACACACTTTTTCACAAAACGATAGCAATCTTGTTGCATAGTATTCCAGTAATATTCTACTCGAATGATTTGCTTGACAAGAGTTTGGTAACCAACATGACCACCGCAAATGCCTTCATGTGCTTCTTGCACAACTTCTTTGGCTTCTTCTTCGTCCAAACATCTGGAATATTCAGAACTGAATCCACGACGATAAAGGACGTCGACAAGAATAAAATATCGAGCAGACATACGCTGAATTGCTCGCTGCTCTTTCTTTGAGAGTTCTGGAGGAAATTCGCCAGTTTCAATGAAATTTTTGATATTATGATACCAAGGCTTTTTCTTTTGCTCAGCCTGGTTTATTTGCTCTACTGGGACGAACGCAGGTTGATCGAGTCTTCCAATTTCAAAAGAGCGACAAGATTCTCTGCTCTTGAAAGACATGATAGATCCCAGATTGGCTAAACTGTCTGCAACTTGATTGAAGTCTCTCTTGATATGAAAAAGTTGGAATTCTTCAAATTTGTCGGCAAGAGCTGAGACGATCTTCTGATAAGGGAGTAATTTCTGATCCTTCACTTGCCATTCGGCTAGGACTTGATTTACGAAGAGCAAAGAATCGCCATAAGCATGCACTCTTTTGACATCGAAGTCCTGTAGAATTTTCAGACCCTGTATCAAAGCTTCATACTCGGTCATATTGTGAGTGCATTGAAAATCCAGTTTGAGAGAAAAGGGGATTATCTCCTTCTTTGGTGTGATTAGCAGAATCCTGATTCCTATGCCTGCCATATTCTTGGAACCGTCGAAGAATAAATTCTAAATTGGGGATTGTTGAATATTGCAGATCCGCTCATCGGGGAAATCATCCTCGGCTTTAACATCCTCTGCTAGAGAAAAATCTGCCAATTGGTCTGCAATTGCTTGCCCTTTGATAGATTGCTGGGATACATACTCCAGATCATATTGCATTAACAGAACTTGTCATTTGGCAATTCGTCCGCTAAGAAATGGTTGCTCAAGAATGTACTTGAGAGGATTTAATTTGGATAGAATTTTGACTTCAGATGCCAGCAGATAGTGTCTCAATTTCTAACACATCCAAACCAAAGCTAGACATGTCTTCTCTATCTGAGAGTATTTCTTCTCATAATCAATAAAGGTTTTTCTCACATAGTAAATGGCATGCTCTATCAAACTGCCTTCTTCATATTGTACCAAGAATCCATCGCAAGCCACTTGATTAACTGAAATGTATAGCAGTAGGGGTTTTCCCATTTCTGGCGGCTTTAAAACAGGAGGATTGAGCAAATATTTTTTGATGCGTTCGAACGATTGGTGACATCTGGTCCCCATTCGAACTTCACTCCTTTTCTGAGCAGATGATTGAAAGGCTCACATCTCATGGCCGAATTGGATATGAATCGTCGAATGGATTGCATGCGTCCTTAAAGGCTACGCAATTCTTTGAGATTAGTCGGGAGCGGCATGTCAATGATGGCTTTAGCCTTAGCGGGATCCACTTCTATCCCCTTTTTGCTGACTAAAAAGTCTAACAACTTGCCAGATTCGACTCCAAAAACACACTTTTGTGGATTAAGTCTTTGCTTGTACAGAATGAGCCGCTTGAATACTTGATTGAGAGCCTCGATGTGATCTTTTTCTTTTTTGGATTTCACCAGAATATCATCAACATACGCATCCATGATTTTGTGCATCTGATCATGAAAGATGACGGCCATAGCACGCTGATAAGTGGCTCCAGCATTCTTAAGCCCAAATGGCATGACTGTATAACAAAAAGTGCCCCAAGGGGTAGTGAAAGATGTCTTGGACTGATCACGAGCGGCCAACTTGATCTAATTATATCCAGAATATCCATCCATAAAAGAGAACATGACGTGACCTGCTGTGTTGTCGATCAAAAGATCAATATTAGGAAGTAGATAATCATCCTTGGGAGTTGCTTTATTGAGATCTCTGAAGTCGATGCATATTCAAACTTTGCCATTCTTTTTAGGGACAGCGACAATATTCGCTAGCCAGTCTGGGTAGTCAATGGCTCGAATGAACCCTGCTTTGAGTAGGTCTTCCAGACCTTCATTAACTTGTTCCACTCGGGGATCCATTTTTCTTAGCTTCTGCTTAACCAGCTTGACATCTAGTTTTAGAACGAGGCGATGCTCAACCAATTTGGTATCCAGACCTGACATATCTTCATACGTCCATGCAAACACTTCTTCATGTTGCTTGAGAAAATTGATGAGCCTTTTTTTCTTTTCCCGGCTCAAACTGCTGCCAATCTTGAGGATTTTGTGATCATCTTCTGATCCGATATTGATATCCTCAGTTGGGTCTTGAGCTAAAGATGATGGCTCATCTTGTTTTTGAATTGCTATAAATTCTGGTAGTTCTTGAAGAGCTGAATCGAACTCTGCAGGTTCTTCTGACCGCTTTGTAGTCTGACTGCATTCTGCTCTTATTTTAACCTGATGAATCGCTGCTGGCTTCGAAAAGGCATTTGGATTGAGAATGAGCTTTTTAATAGATCGGGAAGGCATTTTGAAAATTGGAGAGAATAATTCAGGGAAATCGCCCATCACAAAACAAATGGCCTTAATTGGAAAAATGAAAGAGCAAAATAATGGCAATTTCGCAAAGGTTTGAGAAGTAAAGAGACAAATGGCATCCGTATAGACAAAGGAAACTTGCAACTTTATTGAAAGATAGAATTGATCAAAGTGACAATGATGAAAATGAAATGGGATTATCATCCCAACAAAAGAATAGAAAAGAAAAGACAAGTAGATTCTTTTAGTGTGTCCCTTGACGAAAATAGTGTCCTTCTGAGATCTTCTGCCAGTGAAACCCAATCCAGCTCTTTTAGGATAGTGCTGAGGAATTACAGGCTCGAGTCGACCATCTCCATTTTTGCCTAGGCCTTGAAAAGGATGATAGCCATGCTTCATTAACAAATCAAATCCCCTTTTGGCCTTCATAAATTGGGAGAACAGAGGATGATCCTTGAGTGTGTTGTAGTCAATTCGTTCTCCAATTTTGAAGAACTGTGGGCCTCTCCATCGAGTCATAGCCACTGTATGCTCTGGTTGTTTTGTCATCTGCAGTATCCCTGAGTCTTCTTTAAAACTGACCTCTTTAATACCCATAATGCTAGGAATATCAGTAGTGAAAGTGGGCCTGGGAATCATAGGCTGTGCTAGCCTCTGCTTCGGATCTTCACCCAAAATTGTTGTGATCATTCCACCTTTTGACCACTTGACACATTGATGAAGAGTAGATGGCACTGCATTCGTATTATGGATCTACGGTCTCCCGAGGAGCAGATTATAGGTAGGCGGCACAATGACCACATGAAAGAGAACTGAATGGACCGAGTAGTCAATGAAAACCTCTAGGAAGATTTTTCCTTTTGCGGTCTGACCATGATTATCGAACCCATAAATGGTGATTGGGTCTGGGATGTATTCTTCCTCTTTGATGCCCAAAGCTTTGGCTGTCATTTTCGGGCATATATTGAGGTTGCTGCCTCCATCTATCAGCACATGGGGAACTGTCATCCCTCTGGTTCGAACCATAACATATAGAGCATTGTTGTGAAATACATGCGGCTTTAGGAGATCTTCGTCTGAAAAAGTAATTAGAGCATTTGTCATGGTTTGATTGACTATCTGGGCCATGCCCTCAGGAGTTATGCTCGGTTTCACTTTGATTTTCCGCAACAGATCATCCAACACTTGCTGATGCTTGGCGGAAGCTTGGGCTAAGTCCCAAATTGAGACATTGGATAATGCTGTAATTGGTTTTAGCGTTGATGTCTCATTTTTCTCTGGGGCGAGATTAATAAAATGTTTGGGGAACCACGACATTCTTTTGGCTACATCGGGAGATACCCCAACAGGCTTGGCAGATACTTTCATTTTTCTGAAGGCTGAGATAAGATCCATCTTTTAAGTTTTGGACTGAGCCTGCTGCAATACAAGGACATGATGCTGAGCTTGCATATATTTTTTAGAGCATGGCCTGATATGCTCCTGTGGTTGGAAAGGCTGTTCAGAGATGACCGCTGTAGAATAATGAGGGAATGGTTTCTTCAGAATTTCCATATTTTCATCTTCGGCAGCCTCTAATAGAAGATTTTTGTCAATGAGATCCTGAACAATATTCTTGAGAACGAAGCAGTTCTCAGTATTATGCCCCATTGCTCTATGAAATTTGCAGAATTGATCTATGAATTTTTCCATGGGAAAAGGGGGATCGACTAGTCTAGGCAATTTGACCATTTCTTTGGTCAACATGTACTCGAGCACATTCTTGAGTGATTGGTCCAGTGGAGTGAACTTCATATCATAGCTCCATCCTTCATGTTTTACTTTCTCCCGGGGTTTCGGTCTCTGCTCTAACAGAAGCGACTTATTGAATTGCGGGATCGACATCCCTTTCTGATCATTCTTGTTTGAACTTTCTGCCCCATAACAGAAATCTCTGTTCTGCCCCTTGCGATGATTCCATTTATCATTTCTGGCAGAGTGAGTGAAATGAGTCTTCTTCTTTGACTCATTCTGACTGTTGTTCTTAGCAAAAGTAAAGCCTTCGTAGAAACCGTTTTCCATGCTTAACTTGAGCCATTCGGCTCGTTCTGTTAGCTCAATAAATGTTCTGGATGGTGCGGTGGAGATGAGGCCTTTTCAGAGGCTGTGAGAAATTACTCAAAATCAAGGACAAAGCATGCCTCTCTGATATGGGGTCTCTCATCTTATTGCAAGCTGACCTCCAGCGATGAATGAAATCTCTAGCCTTTTCATTTTCTCTCTGCTTGAGGCCACAGAAATGACTGAGGGTGGGAAGCACCTCAGCATTAAAGAGGAATCGCTCAATGAACATGTTTACCACCTTGTCAAATTCTTTCAGTTCAATTGGGTTAACATGCTCTGAATACCATTTAGTTGTTGTTCCCTCCAGACTGCGAGAGAAACAAAGAAAAAGCGCCTGATTGTCTCGCTTGAATCTGGAGCATTCAGTGAAGAACATGGCGAGGTGCGCCTTGGGATCACCAGAACCATCGAATTTGATGAATTTCTTAGGGAGATTGTTCAGATTGTCGTCCCCATCCAAACCATCATAGAAGTCTTCGCTGGTGAAGACGTTCTTGCCCTTGTCGCGGGCCTGCAGATCTCGAACCATTCTGACCAAATCTTTGAATTGCGGCTGGTCAGAGTCACCGATAGACTGATCTTTGAATCTATGGGCTGACCCCTACCCCTGTGTAGTTTTGCGGAATGTCTGATGAGTCTCAAACTCTTTATCTGAATCTTTCGCTGATTCTTCTTCACCGGTCGTATCAGCATACTAAACAGACTTCTTGGCTGCCTTCGAAGCCTCCTTCATTGCCCGACCTTTTGCCTTTTGCTTAATTTGGGTTTGCTCTGCACTGGCTTCAGCTTGCTCTGCCAGCATCTTGCTCATCATTTTTTTGAACATGACATACATTTGAGGATCAATGTCATCCTCAACCTGCTGCCCTTGATTTCTGCCGGAATGCGGGGAACCCATCTCTTCTTCTGAAGCTATTGAATGTGCCATACCATCGACTGATGCAGTTTTCTTTCCTGACCTTGTCTGAACCATTGAATGTCACGAATGCTCTCTGCAGAGCAGAATTGATAATTAGGCTTTTGAAAGAGATTTTGATTGGAGAAAAATATTTGCTGAGAATTTTGGTAGACAATTGAAAGAGTATCCCATTACTAGGGATTGAGTCATTGTTGGGATTACGACAATTGTGTTGCCATTCTTTTGCAAAGAAAATAAACAACTGAAAATTATGCTTTGTTACCTAGGCAAGGTTGTTAAACCAAGATAGGATGAAAATTAAAGAAATTTTATTGAAGGAAAAATATGATTTTATTAGTAATACACTTGACAAAGGGGAGGGAGACAGACAATTTTCCACCACTCCTGATAATCAGAGGACACTCGAGGACCAGGAAAAATAGTGACAGTAACAAAAGAATCTCAACCATGTTTGGCAGAATGGTATGCTTCAGACCACTGATCTGATGTGAGATCGAACTCTGGCAAGATCCCTGATAGTAGATGAATTTCTATGCGCTTCTGTCTCTGAGAGAATTGCCTGACACAGCGCTCTGGATGGTAATATGGTCAGAAGAATGGGCCAAGTAGCCTGAACCGCTTGCCGTATGCGTAAGTATATCTGAGAGGTGATTCCTGACGATCAAAGTAGTCCCACACGACCTCTTCCTCCTGAAGGTTATCGACCAAGAACCGGTATCGTGCAACTGGAAGAAGCTTTTCATCATTGTATCTGAATGAACTGGCTCGGGCTGGCACATGCCGGAGGAACCAAGATTGCAATGCGTAGGTACACCCTTCGATTAGAATTGATTCTCCGAGTGTGAAACGGGTCAACCCTCGGTATAGAAAAGCGAGTGCGACCATGGCTATGGAGAGGCGGCTGGTCTGTCGACTTCCCCACCTTCGCAAGAGCTGAACTATCCTGATATCCATGTAATTCTGTCCATCTGAAAAGAGAGCTAATCCCACAATGCATAAGACCATCGCATGCTGGATTCTCTCTCGAGCTGTTCGAGATAAGTAACTGACTTCCACCAATGCCCCATACTGTCTATAAATTTCGAGCAGGTTCACATATTCGTTTTCATTCTCCTCGATCAATGGCCAAGACTTGCATCCTGTCATGCGAGCTAAAGCGTCTCGGGGATCCAGACCCTTGACATTGATTAAGAACTATTTCTCCAATGGATCTCCAGGCTGACCCGCTGGTTCAGGTAATCCCATAATCTTCGAGAATTCGTCCATCAATAAAGTCACTTCCCCCCATGGGAACCAGAAGGTACTAGTGCTCGGATTCCACCGTTCTGCCAGTGCGTGGATCAAATTGTCGTTAACTGTCTGCTTTCCCACTGCGGATGTCGGTTCCAATCTACAATCGTCCAAATGGTCCAAAAACATACGAGAAAAGTTCTTGAGCCATGAATAATACCACCGGGGAAGGAAGGATCCGGTGCTGAGGACTCGATGTTCTGGAAGACCTTGTCGCACCTCGTAGGAGATGTGACCTTCAGGAAAGACTGAATCAAGTTGACTGGATGCCATCAGGACTGGAAAACATGGAAAATTAGAATAAGACTTAGGAAAATACAATGATTTTGAAAAAGATGCAGGCAGGATAAAAATGTTGCAGGAAATTCGAGATCCAGAAGAACGAAATTATGGAAATCACCTGGAGTTTTGAAAGAAATAAAGGAGAATTTGAAAAATCGTCCAAGGTTTTGAGAAAATACAAAGAAAGATTTCATAAATGAGGTACTTGAAAAATCGTTCAATATTTTGGAAAAGTTGAAAAAATATGATAAAATAAGACAGAAAATGAATACACCACATCCTGCACAAACAATTATGCACATACAACATTCTCTAAAAGCTGACTCTTGATGCACAAGTTTTGAAATAGCTGTAGGACCTTAATCCTAACTCTAAGGTTCAGATCATCTGTGTCCAATCATGCTATGCCTATATACTCGAGCCAAGTCCCGATGTACGTGGCATAAAATCAATTTCTTTGGTTCTAGGTTCAAGTTTTCTAACATCCTTGAGCACCTACCGATATACGTTGGACTATGGCCCTTGGTACGTGGCAGGGGGGCGTTAACCCAAATAGGTGGCTCAGTTGTGAGGCTTTGTCCCGAACTATGGTTCTGGAAGAAAGCCCAGCAACGTGAAGACCGGGTAAAGATAGGTGGGGTGGTTTTTAAAAACATGAGCACATGCAAGCAAACATAGGGCTCTAAGTCCTAAAGAGATAGAATTTTGAAATATTTGAAGAAGCAAACATTGTTTTCATACAAATACTAGATTGGGGAGTGTTGTATTAGACCTAAGTCTATGTGAGCATGAAAATTTCCTCCTAATTATTGTCCTACCAAACCATGCCTAGTCTACATGCAATCCATGTCAGCTGGGTTCAAGTCTAGGCTCCTAGGTTCACATGATATCATGAAATAAAAGCTGACATTCCATGGAACACGATTTTGACAATTTAAACTAAGTTAAGCACACAATTGATCAGGCAAAGACAGGTCCCATCACGGTCACCAAACCTGTTATCATCGCAAAATTTTACTTTTGCAAGTCAAACTGACCTTTGAAAAAGATTTTGAAAATAACTCGCCTCCGTTTTAAAATGCGGGATAATTCCGGAGAATAGGACTCACCTATCGGTACAAGGTTCAACCGTTCCTGGCACCTTTACCAAGGATCAAAAGTGTGCTTAGCTTTGCTCAACTTGTCTAAATCGTGTTTTATTTCCTAAATGCACAAAGAATCAGGCATGTGCTATGAATTTCTGAAAATGCATATTTGAAAACATGATGTTTGCTTCTGAGACTTGAAATACTTGGAAAATTCTTGGAAAATAAACTCTTTGAAAATCATGAATCATGATTGAGAGAATGTTTTTGAGAAAGTGAAAATCGATTTCTGAAGAAATATAAGGGTTTTGTGAAAATGGATTTCTGAGAAATTTGAAATGACTTTGGAAAAAACTTAATTTCTCTGAATTCAAACTTTGAAATTGAAAATATAACTTAGAAAATAGAATTTTGAACTTGAGAAACACTTGAAATATCCTTTGGAAACTCAATGTTTTTTTTTTTAGAAAATTGATTTTTAAATAAGACTTAGAAAATTTTGAGAAAATCGATTTCTTGGAATTGGAATTGGGATTTGCAAATGAATGAATATGGATTTGAAAGTCATGATTTTGAGGAATTGAGAAAATCCTTTTGTATTTTTGAGAAATGCAGTGCATTTTGAAGTTAGCCTAAGAGTGTAGGCTGGATGTGGCTAATACGAAGATCACAAATCTGGGTCTCATTCGTATTCTGACTATAGCCATAAATACGAATTCCACCGAGTTTGTCAACTCCATAAGAGCTAGTGCACGTGCCATTCATGTAAACTATGGTGAATTGGAAATATGTGCATGAATGACAAGCATAGCAGTTATATATCAAAGTTTAAAAGATATGCAATGCAAATCCTAATCTATGCAGGAATTAAAATTCTTATTCCAAATTTAATTATAATTTACATCACTAATTGAATTTAAATACAGGAAATTAAAGTCTTCAATGTCCCTGCAAAACTAAAAAAATGGATTAGTGAAGATAAGTTGGCTTTTCTAGGTTTATCCAGCAATATCTGGAAATTGCTGGATTTTGCTAGATATAAGTATTTTTCCATGATTCCTTGATATAAACTTAATAAAATAGGAAATAAAATATAAGAAATAATGATAATAAGATTTGAAAATTCGAAATTGGGGTTAAAATGACTAAAATACCCTTGATAGCAAGACTATGGCCTTGAAATCAGGGTTTTCAGAAAGATATTTTGTAAAAAATGGGGTTTTAGAATTCAAATGAAAATAAATTAAATTAAGTATGATATGACATGATTAAAAATGAGAAAATTAGGGTTTAGAATTTCGAAATTGAGGTCAAATGACCAAATTGCCCCCGATAGGAAGACTATGGCCTTGAAATCAGGGCTTTTCACAAAATATTTTGGTTAAAACTTTGGTTTTAGGGTTTAAATGAAGTCAAATAAGCACAAAATTGATCATGAAGCATCCTAATATGATTCTAAACATGAAAAAACCCTAAAAACATGAACTTATACACGAAAATCAAGAAATATCATGAAAACCATGATTTTAGCAGTGTTTCGGGATCCTGTGGGCACCCTGTTTTGCAATTTGATTCATTCAAGCATCAAATGGATTCCAAAATTCATAAAAATTGGCACCTGCACTTGTTATTACCTTAAAAAATTATTAGAATCATAAAAATATATTTTTGATATTATTCCAATTCAAAAATAGCATTAAAATCCTAAAATATGCTATTTTTATCCATGGTCACAGACCAGTTTAAGTGTTAGACCCGAATCAAGGGTCAATTACCTATAGATATTTCTGAAATTTTACAGAGATAAACTAGACAGAAAAAAAGAAATTTTCCTTTTTACAGATTGGAAACACCATCTTTGATGAGGGAGAAACTCTTCCGGCAATCTGGACTTAAATATAACAAATCTAACATTGGTTAAAACATATACTTCCGGTTGAAAATATAGAAATAAATAGGAAACTTCATCAAAAATTCTTGAAATTTCAGAAGTAAACAGTAAACATAAAAATAATGAACTTTTTTTACAGATTATGAATCGGATCCACAGTTTGAGATCTATGAGCAGTACAAGTCAGATTAGGGTTTTGGTAAACCCTAACGAGTTTTAAATTTTAAATCTGATTCTCTGACAGAGGAAAAATACAAACAGAAGCAAAAAATTATTAAAATTTCACAGTAAATAGTTCATATCAACATAAAGCTACTGCACTTTATGGATCTCAAATCTGATATCGGATGAGAGAAATAACACAACTGAAAGTTACCTATGAATTTCAACAACGATTCTAAATGAATGAAAATCACGGTTTAATCTTTTATTTTTTTAATAGGGTTCCCGAATCCCAAAACATCTGATTTTTTTACAGTAGTTTACTGGCATATTCTTGTATCACATATAAAAAAATCAGAAATTTACAGTGAGTAATTCAATACAAAATAACATGCTCCTTATTGATCTAAGCTTAAAACACACAGAAATTTAATAAAACTTAATAAAACATGCATTAGTCAATGAGAACAAATAAAACAATATCCAAACAGTAAAAAAATTTAATTTCTATGCTGGAACACATGTAATAAACATGAATAAGTAAAAAACAAATAAAACACAGGGAATTCATGGCTGGAATTTGATTTTACCTTTGAAATCATGGATTTAACCCATTTAACGAGTAAATCTCATGTTTTCATGGTTAAGAACATGAAAATCAATGCAATAATCGATTCTAACGAATTAGAATCCGTGAAAAAACCGTAAAACAGGGTTATATCACCTTCTTGGACCGTTCTTGAGGTTGAATCCATGGTTTAATCCATGAAAGGGAAGGTATTAATGGTGGAATTCATATTAAAAATCAAATAAAATCAAAATAAAGCATAAAAAAATATGAAAATCATACCTTGAAGTTGCAGCAATGGAGGAAGGGCTGGAGAGGAAAGAGAAGCTCCAAGAATCACCAAAGGAGAGAGATAGGGAGGTCGACCCCCCTATGGAGACTATTTATAAATTGAGAATTTTGAAAATTTTGGACTCTAAGGGGGGGGGGGGGCGATTTTCCTGGAGGATTACCTATATACCCCTAGCCTAATTAACCCTAATTAAAACCTAATTGAACTCCTAACTAAACCTAAAGACCCCCAAATGTCGCGCTACTTGGCATTTTTCCACATTTGTTTTTTAAAGTTTTAACTAAAACCTTTAAAAATAATAGTTTAAAAACCAAAGTTAAAAACGGATTTTCAAAATAGACTTTGACTCTTCTAAACTTCTAAAACTAACCGGGACACTGACTAACCCTAGTCTAACCCTGACTTTCTCAAACGTGGCGCCACTCTGAGTGGGCCCTACTTGAGTTTTCAAAAACGATTTTAAAACTTGAAATTGAGAGAATTTTCAAAAGATCTTCAAAAGTAAACTTGAAATTAAAAGTTTTGAAATGGCATAGAGTTCCAACTGGGTCAGAACTCCTATGGTTATGGCGCCAACTGAGTGGGCCCACATCAGGTTTTGAAAATTTAAAATAAACTTTAAAAATAACTTTGAAAATGGGTTAGAATCAATAATTGAAATTCAGAATTTTTGAAAATAGAGTCTCAGGCGAACTGGAACTCCGGGTTAGAGTCCTGAAATTTTAGGACTCTGAGATTTTGGATTTTAAAAGCCAAATGAAGGAGTTTTTTAAAAGATTTTATCAGAAATGGTGAAACGAGTCAGAAAATACAGTCAGGGTTAGACTCCTCACTCAATCAGAACTCTAAAATAGAGTCCTAGATTAACCGGACTCTACAAAAATGACCTAATTTTTGAAAATAAATAGAAAGGAACAAAAATGAAAGTAAAACAGACTTCAAAACAGACTCCTGACTGGACTAGGACTCCGGGACAAAGTCCTGATCGGACTGAAACTCTATATTTTTTGGTATTTTTCTGAAAAACAAATAAAAGAACTTGTGAAAACAGTAAAAACAGTAACAAATATTGAAATAAAACAAAGTTCTGATTCAACTGAGACTCTGGGGATAGAGACCTAATTGAACTAGGACTCTCAGATTTTTGGATTTTCTAAGAAAACAAATGAGAGAATTTTGAAAAACCAGTGAAAATAAGATAGAATTAAAATTTGGTTCAGAGTCCTGATCTGATTAGGACTCTAAAGAAGAGTCCTAATTCGACTAGGACTGAAATTTTTTGGTTTTTTGAGAAACAAATGATGAGATTTAAACAAAGCTTTTGAAAATCAGTGAAAATGAAGTGCGAAAACACACTTTGGATATAGTCCTGATTCGATCAAGACTCTGGGGCAGAGTCCTGATTCTATCAGGACTCTAGGATAAAATCCCAGAATTTTGAAATTCTTTGATAAAAGTGTAATAGTTTTGATAGATGGAAATATTTTTGAAAGATTCTCTCAAAATTGAAATCAGGGTTAGAGTTCTGATCCAACTAGGACTCTCTGAACAGAGTCCTGTTTTGACTGAAATTCTGAGTTTCTGACTCCTCTTTGAAAGATTTTGAAAGATTTGATTAAAACAGGTAAAAATAGTAACAAAAGACAGAATCCTAATCTGATTAAAACTCTAAAGAAGAGTCCTAATCTGACTAGACTCTTGAAGAAGAGTCCCAATCCAACTAGGACTCTAGGATTTTGGCCAAAACAAAAAATTTTGAAAGGTTTTCTCCAAAACAGGTAGAAAAGGTAGTAAAAAGTAGAGTTCTGATCTGACTGGGACTCTGGAAAAAGAGTCCCGATTCAACTAGGACTCTAAGATTTTGGCCAAACGGAGGAAATGGACAGGCGAGATGACCATAACTGGTTTAAAAACCAGAATGGTGTTTTAAAAAGGTTCAAAAAGATTCAAACAGATGAAAATACAGAGTCCTGATCCAACTAGGACTCAAATTTTTGAGTTTTTTAATAAATAAAGGAATCCAGAAGCGACACCACCTAAATGGGCCTTATCTAAGAATTGAAATCAATTAAAATTGAGTTTGAAATGAATCCATATTGTTTTTTGAGGAAAACATTTCGAAATATAAGATCCTGGGGGTTGGCAAATGATGTTGATTAAAAACCCAGGTTTTAAAATTGATTTTGAAAGAAAAGTTTTTAAAACTCAAATCTGGATTAAATATTTTGAAAATAGGAGTTCTGGATCTCGATAATGAGATGTAATGCAATGAAATGGCATGCCGAATGCATGCAATGACACATGAAATGTAAGCACTAGATAGGAATGAAAATTTGGGGTGTTTACACTAATGCTTCTCGAACATCTACCGCCTTGATGTTGATCAGGAACTGCTGCTCGACAGGATCATCTGGCTGACCTGCTGGTTTGGGCAATCCCATAATGTCATTGAATTCGTCCATCAGTAGAGTCATCTCTCCCCATGAAAACCAAAATATGCAGGTACGTGGATTCCACCGCTCTGTCATGGCCTGAATCAGACTTCCGTTGATGGTCTGCTTGCCTACTACCGATGCCATCTCCAATCTACAATCATCCAAGTGGTCTGGGAACATACGCAAGAAGGTGGCAAACCAAGAATAATACCACCGAGGGAAGAAGGAATGAGTCTGGATGACCCGATGATCTGGGGATCCATCCCTTATCTGATATAAGACATGATCTCTGGGAAAGACTGCATCGAGGAAATTGGATGCCATTGGAATAATACTGGGGCAAAGAAGAATAAAGAAGATCAGATAGAATGCAAGACTTACGGATAGACTTTTGAAGAAAAGGGAATAGACACAAATCCTGGAAATTTTGAAAGATCAAGGGAATTTAGAAAAGGGATTTTTAGGGTTTTGAAGAAAATTTGATACAAAAGAGAAAAGAATGTAGATAGAGAAAACATATACACCTGGGTTTTAAAAATAAAGAGGAAATTTGGAATAATATACCCAGAGTTTTGAAAAAGTTTGATATATATAAAAGAATACAAGAAAACATCGCATAATCACAACTGCACAAACAAGGATGCACAAACAAAACTCCTTAAAGCTGACTCTAAATGCAATATTTGAAATGGCTTGTAGGACCTTAATCCTAACTCTATGGTTCAGATCATCTGATTCCAATCATGATATGCCGATATACTCAAGCCGAAGCTCAAAGTACGTGGCATAGAAATAATTTCTCCTTTTCTAAGGTAATGGCTTTCCAACATCCTTGAGCACCTACCGATATACCTCGAACTGTGGCCCTTAGGTACATGGTAGGGGGGCGCTAACCCAAATAAGTGGTCTAGTTGTGAGGCTCTCTCCCAAACTATGGTTCAGTGAGATAGCCGAGCAACGTGAAGACCAGGACAATATAGGTAGGGATGTTTTCGAAAATATGTTCAACATGCAATAAAAACCTGTTATCGTCGCAAAATTTTTTTTCCTCCCTGCGAGAGAGAGAAAACATTTCTGCGAGTCAAATTTGACCAGAGTTTTGAAAATTGTTTTGAAATACTCACCTCTGTTTTTAAAATGGCACAAAAATCCATAGGATGGAGCTCGACCTGTCGGTACGAGGTTTGACCATTCCTGCCGCCTTTAACAGGGGTAATCAAACCAAGGATCAAATTTGTGCTTGACTTAGTTAAATCATCAAAATCATGTTCTATCTTAAATGCACAGAGAATTCAGGCATGTGTTATGAAATTTTATAAAAAGGCAGGTTGGAAAACTTGATGCATGCTTAGGAAATATTTTGGCATTGGAAAATGTTTTCAAGGCAAATGATGGAAATGGATTTCTCAAGAAAACCCTGAAGAAAGGATTTAAAATCTTAAAGGAGTTTATAAAGAGTTAAAAAAAATCATGACTGGATGAAAATCCTTGGAAAATGGAAAGAATTCTGGAGAAAAAGTAAACACTTGAAGGAAAAATGATTGCCAGAAAAACTCCAGATTTGAAAATTTTCTTTGGAAAATGATTAAAGATCCATTAGAAATCTCTTTTTGAGAAAAGAAATCAAATCTTAGGGACTTGAAATTCAGGAAATTTTAGCCTTGAGAAAATGGAATATTCCTTTGAAAATCTGAAAATGAATTTCTAAGATAAGAATATTTTTTAAGAAAATCGTGGAAAACTTAGCTTGAGAAAATCTATCTTTGAAAAGTTTTTAGAGCATCTTGAGAAATCAATTTCTTTGAAATGGAGTTTTTACAGAAATACACATGATTTCATGATGTGAACTATCCTGAATGAATGAATGTCTTTTTATGAAAACATCTTTTTAGAAAAATATGCAATTTTAGAATTAAACTAAGGTAAGATTACCATATATTCCGACTATGGCCGTAAATATGTTTGTAATTTACTTAGTTAATTCTAAAATACTTTGTAAAAATTGAAGATATGCAGTGATTTTTGGAAGATAGCCTAAGAGTGTAGGCTCGGTGTGACTAGTAGAAAGATGCTGAATCTGGGTCTCATCTATATTCCGACTAGGGCCGTAAATATGGACTCCACCGAGTTCATCAACTCTCTAAGAGTTGGTGCACGTGCCATTCGTGTTCATTCACAGTGATTTTGAAATACAATGCATGAATCACATAATCAGGATATTGCATAAATTTAAACTATATGATATGTATCCTAATCTAAGCTGTGAAAGTAAATATTATTCCAAATTTGCACTTAACTATTACATTGCTGACATTAAGCAAAAAATAAAAAATAATAAAAATAATAAAAAATAGAGCCAAAAGAAGCCACATCTTCCAGATTTTTCTGCAAACGAGTATTGGCACAAGAAATACGACATACAAAAGAGAGATGGAAAATCTCATGTTGATGATAATGTGCAAATGACTATACATGAACTACAATGGAAATGTATAATTTAATGAAAATATAATGTCATAGGTACGACTGGGATGCTTATAGAAATGCCTAGATGCAATACTTGAATTAAATGAAAATTTGCATTATCTCTAAGTGCATGAGAATATGACTATTTAAATGTATATACATTTATCTAAGGCAATATAGATATTCAATAAGGAAGTGCCCTATCTATGTTTAAGGAGAAGATGCATGTGGATATGCATATACAAAACTAATAAAAAAAAGAGAAAATGGGTATAAAATTAACTAAATATGAAAGCCTAAACTTTATGAGGGAATGCCTAATAGGTTATATATGAGTTCATCTAAGTATATGCACACTTTATTGAAATGGAGAATGCATATGTGGCTTGAATGCATGTATTGCTACAGTTGCAATATGTATGATCACAACTTGGCTTATATACAGAGATGACCTAAATGAATCTAAGGAATTATATGAACAATAATGAATGACGCCTAGATATGAAAGATCTTATATTACATTACGCCTAGATATGAATTACTTGACTAGTTGACTAATTTTGACCTCTTTTTCTTTTTTTTATTATTATTATTATAGCTACCAGTCACAGTAAATCAAACGAACAGAAAATGACCTTTGTTTAGTCTATTTCAGCAAGTTAGGACCTCACATCTAACACTATTACAATTGGATTCTAAATGGCAGATGTTCAAATGCTGACAGCATTGGGTAGATATGTAGAGAGGTATGAGGTAAACATGCAAACAATAGGGTGGGAATGGATTATGGTACCTAAGAAAAACATGAAGTAGTATAAGAAGCCATAGCACTTAGATGGACTGTTGTGATGAGCATAAAGCCACAATCTTGAACATACCTAGGTTGCGGATGAAAATGCAACGGATGATAGGGTATAGAACATACAGTGAGCAGGTTAAATGATATACAGGTTAATATATAAAGGTTAGTCTACCATGATGTGCAGAAAATGGATACTAATATATGTAAATATAACCAGTATGTATATATACTTCAAATAAAACACACAGAGGAATAGTCACTTTACTGTAGTTGAATGTTAATACAAGATAACAACATGATTTTCAGAAGTATATATGTTGTTAATATTAGGTATACAGAATAGGTATGTAGGTAGTAATGTTAATAAGCAGGAGATGAGTGACAATATGGAAATGGCTATGAGGTGGCAAAGATGTGCTGGAGGTATGGCAATGTGTTGAAGGGCTTCCAGCAAATCATTGGGAAAGGTTAAATGACACCCTGTTGGAATACCCAACAACGTGTTTATTAAATAAGGCGCCAGTGAAAATCAGACAATGTACTGTGAAATGTGCATTGAATAATGATTCATTGCAGGTACCCACAAAATGTATTTTGCAAAATAATTTACAGCAAATGCTTGACGAAGTGCATTTGTAGGGAATTTCCAGCATATATTGACAAGAGGCACTTGCAGAGAAACCTATAGTAGATATTGTACTAAGAAGCAAATCAAACATTATGGTGAATAAAGTGATGGAAGTGCAGGAATGTAAATCAGAAGTTGCAGTGAATCGATGCAGAATGTATATGGAATATTGCAGAGTATATGCAGAACATTGCAGAATATATGCAGGAAATTTGCAGAACAAGAATCATAAACTGACACAGATTTGGAAAGCAAATACAGAGCATATGCTATAAAAAAATGTGAGATGTAATGTATACAGAAGTGATTAATAGACATTACACAAATGAACAGGTTACTTCTTATAAACTGACCCTGCTTTCTTTCTGATGTCAAACACACACAGGTAACATAGAAGCTTTTGTTGAATCCAACTGGATTTCAACCTGGCTGTCATCAAGTTAGCCTTCATCACTTCGGTGGTCTTAACATCAACAAAACCTATCCTCTCGCTTATACAAATTGGGTAGTAATAATACAAGACCCACCAGAAGGGTTCACTACTAACAAAGGGGGACTATAACAATATGGAAACACAATGTGCAAATAAGCTAAAAAAAAGGAATTTGCTGAGATGTAAGTGATATAAGAATGGGATAGCAATGAAGCAAATCTAATTCTGAAATAGATAAAACTTCATGGTTCAAAAATTGCATAAGATTGACATATTAAATAAATCTCTTACAGATACCCATCATCATTGTCGATATCTTGATGGTATGGAGCTGTAGCATGACTGAATTCACAGGGGACGGATTTGTTCTTTTATATACAGATCTTATGAACAATTAGATGCTAACTTTAGTGAAACATAATGGCATATTACAAACATACGACCTTGCCTGATTAAATACCTGAGTGTTTGAACTACACGCCCTTGGATGACAGTTCTTCAAAATTTGCAGATTTGTTGGAATTTCTCTATTCTTCTGTTAAAGGAGAACGGAGGAAAGAGATCGTAAAGGGGAGCATCAAAGAGGAATGGATGGGGATTCGAGATAGGGAAAGCCGCCCCTTCTACGACTAAAGAGGGGCTTTTTAAAGATTTCGGAGGAGGCTTTTCAGAAAAATCAGAGATTTTGAAGTTTCGTAACAAATTTTTGAAATCGTTTGAAATCTAAAAAACTGAAATCTGTAAACTTGTGAAAGCTCACCATTTTTCAGAGGGGAACGACTTCTTTGCTTGTAGAAATTTTGAGTTTATTTACCTAAAACTTAGGTAAAGTGAACTTTTAGGGTTTTTAGGTGGCGCCATTTGGGAGCTATGTGTTAAATAAAAAAATGAAAGTATAACAAATTTTTTTTTAAGGTGGTGCCACCTCAGCCGGATTTGAAAACTTTTTGAAATAAAAAATTTTTTTATTTGTTTTTCTTTACAGAAAGCTCTAGTGGGGTGCCACCTATGTGTGGGACCACTGGTTATTTTGTAAAAATAAATAAAGACTGAAAATTAGAGCGAAGGATTTATAAATTTGTGCCACCTCAGGGTGGGCCCCGCTTGAAATCAAGATTGAAACAAGAGAAATACCTGGGAATTTGAGTGTGACGCCACTTCAGGGTGGGTCCTACGTTATTTCGTTATTTGAAATAAAAAAGCAAAATCAAAATAAATAAATTCTTTTTGGGATTTTTATAATAGGCTAATTAGAAAATACGAAGTAAAATTTGGCTTGATTTAAAAAAATTAGAAGGAAGATGGTCTTTCAGAGCAAAATATATAAAAAAAAGAAATGCAGAGATTTTTGTAAAGAAATTTAAAGTCTTTTTGCAAAAGTTTGAAATAAAATCTTCTAAATTTAAAGTTGTGTCCCCTTCTTTCCAACTGACGAAATTTAAAAATCAATATCAAAACTATCCAGATTGTTTTCCTAAGAAAACTTTTGTAATTCAGAGTCCTGGGGGTTAAGATGAGAGAAACTGACAATTTTGAAAAACCCAGGGATTTGAAATCAATTTTGAAAGAGTTAAAATTCGAATCTGGATTGATAATTTTGAAAATCAAGAGTTCTGGATCTCGAGATGACATGTTGTGCAGTGAAATGATATGAAATGCTCATGCGATGATATGCAAAGGCATGTCTCATGAAATTCCACTCTGAATCAGGAATTGGAAATTCTAGCTTCTTGTCAAGAGTAGGATTTTGAAAATTTGCGATTTGCAGATAAAATAGAGAAATTTGAAGAATTGAGAGTGAATTTTGGACTTTCTGCAAGGTCCAATCTCAGAAAATGACCATTTTTGCCCTCCAGTGATCTCGGAGAACCCAATGTGATGATTAGTAGAAATGTCAGGAAGGTGAGTGAAAATTTGGGGTGTTTACAGATACCCCTCTTTGCTACTAAGCCGGCTTGTGGCTGAGCTTAGTGGCAAAGAAAAACACACCAAATTTGGGCTATATAAAAAAAATGCCCTAATTAGAAGGATCTGACTGGGTATAGAGATATTAGCCTGGTAAAGATGGTAGATATGAAATGGAGAACGAAGAGGAATAGATTTGCTCTGTGGTGGTGAAGTTCAGGTTTTTGCCCTTAACCAAGATGGGACAGAAAATGCTTTGCATGGGAAAAAGCTCAGGTTTGACCCTTAACCTGATTGAGGAATGAAATACCTCATCAAAGTGAGGCTCAGGTTTGTACCCTTAACCTGATTGGGCAGAAAACGAAATACCTCATCAAATGAGGCTCAGGTTTATACCCTTAACCCGATCGGGTGAAAAATGAAATACCTCATCGAATGAGGCTCAGGTTTGTACCCTTAACCTGATTGGGCAGAAATGAAATACCTCATCAAATGAGGCTCAGGTTTATACCCTTAACCCAATTGGGCGAAAATGAAATACCTCATCAAATGAGGCTCAGGTTTATACCCTTAACCTGATTAGGCAGAAATGAAATACCTCATCAAATGAGGCTCAAGTTTATACCCTAAACCTGATCGGGCGGAAATGAATGTAATCCTCGAAGGAAGAGACCATGATGGAACCTTCGGATTTCGCACAATAAATCCGACAGAGGTTTTGCAAAAGGAAGGAAAAATGGGGTCCCTAAAGCTTGAAAAGGGATTGATCTTGGGCGTCTCATTTCTGAGACTAAAATCAACTTTTGAATTTGCCTTTTGCGAGAAAATGATTGGTGGTTCGACCTCGAACCGAAATTGGACTATCTATGGCGGGACAGTGAGGACACAGGGAAGTGTGTGAATCTGAGAGCCCAGACACTCAGATTATAAAAAGAAGGGAAGGAATCTTGAAAACTTCCGTAATCAAGTCCTAAAGAGGGATGAAAATGGTATCGAGATATGTCAAAACAGACATCATGCTCTCACTCCACGTCAAGATAGCTAGAAAATATTGTCAAAATGTTGAGAATTCTGTTGTTGATTCAAAGTATTTGAAAATGATGCACATTATTGCAAAAATATTCCTTATTTTCTACCTGAAGTATTACTTCCAAACAGGATTGACTTCATAGAACCAAGATTTGGAATCCAAATTGCTTGCGATTGACCTTCTTCAAGGAAGCTATCAATTTCCTTGATATGAACAGGAAAGTGAGAATTTAATATTATGAAAGCAATTGATAAAAGAATATTGATAATAGAATTTCACAAATTTAAAGAAGATTCTTGATAGATTTGGCAGTTTGATATCCTGGGAGCTTCTCTCATGATAATCTTCTTGTACTCTTTTGAGCTCTCTTGGGCTTCGGGGGAGTTTATTACATCATCCTTCATTATGGAAGATGTCCTGACTTTCTCTCTCTTTCTTTTCCCTCTCTTTCTCGTTTTTGGATGGGTACGCCACAAACTCCTTCAACTTGGAGATGTTTTGATCCTTCTTTGCCTCAGGGATTATGTTGATGATGTTGGCTCATGAGTTGGAGATCTCTGGATGATAGCGGAAATTAAATATCTTTTAGGGATTGTTGGGAGGTTCATCGCATTTTCCTTCAACTTGATAGTGCTTTGGACTTTCCCTGAAAGGATTCGTCACAAACTTCTTCATCTCGAAGATGATCCAAATCTTCTTTGGCCCTGGGGATCTAACTCGCATAATTCGCCTTCATCTTGATGACAATTGAGAGATCCCTTTTGCAGATATTTAATTGCAGCTTAGGTGATTTTGAGGAGACATGGCTTGGGTGAATTCTCTCTTTTTCTAGCACTCGGGATATTTCCACTGCCTCATTTTTACAAGAATAGTCTTTAGAGATGTGCCATAACTGCGATCAATATCAATCATTTATGGCTTTGCAATAACATTGAATTTTCTTTGTTGGCCATATCGAGGATTTATCCTTCATCCTTTTGGTTGGCTAATGGAAAGAATTTGAATTTTGAATCCTTCTTCGCAAAAGCTTTTCCCTTTTGGAA
The DNA here is from genome assembly GCF_984573655.1 of Nuphar pumila. Lineage (NCBI taxonomy): Eukaryota > Viridiplantae > Streptophyta > Magnoliopsida > Nymphaeales > Nymphaeaceae > Nuphar > Nuphar pumila. Next base: position 33,135,080 of record NC_143258.1, on the reverse strand, counting down.
GTAATGCTGAAGGTATTTTGAGGTAAAGATTTGTGCAATAAAGATTTTGAAATCAACAAGTAATTGATTAACAAATTGACAAAATGTTCTTGAAATCCTTGGTGAAAGAGAGCATTTGAGGTCTGGCTCAACGCATCCGTGACGAAAATTATCCTCTCCTTTCTCCAAAGGAGAAGACTCGGGCTTAGCCCTTACCTGAATGGGAAATGAAAATTACTCCTCTCTTCCCTGAAGTAGAGGTATCTGCAAAATGACCTTTCGAAGAGAAATTGAGCTTTCGTCAAAGCTCCCTAATATTAGGCTTCTCTTATAAAAAGGGGGCCGATAGTAGTGAGGTTAGTAAATTGGGTCATTGAAGGATCAAGTCCATCACACTCTCCCTGAAAAGAGGGTCCTCTATGACAAAAATGACCTAGTAGGAAAATTGGAGGGCCACAAGAAAAGCGAGTCTCCGTCGAGCCTCTCCCTTTAAAAGGGTTCCTTGTGTGAAATTGGAAATTGTTTTGCAAACGGTTCACAAAGACACGAGTCCCTTCAAACTCTCCCTGAAAAGGGGCTAAGTGAACGAATTGGATAGCATGCGAAAAGAACAAGCTCCCTCAAACTCTCCCTATAAAAAGGGTCTCTCGCAAGAGAAAATGATTGAAATTGGATATTGGGCCAATAGGCGGAATGAATATGACCTAGATTGGCAAATGTGACCCGTAGGTCAAAAATGATTGAAATAGACTTGGTAACCCGAAGGTTTGAAATTGGATGACCTAACACTCGAAATTGAGAATTAAAAATTGGGAATTGGGTGACCCGAAGGTCAAAATTGGCAATTAAGTGACCCAACGGTTGAAATTGAGAATTGGTTGACCCAAAGGTCGAAATGGCGTGACTTGGAGGTCCAAATTGGATGACCAGAAGGTCAAAATTGGAATTTGGATGACCCGAAGGTCAAAATTGGAAATTGGATGACCCGGAGGTCAAGATTGGAAATTGGATTTTGATGAGAGGTTCGTACGAGGACTGAACCTAAAAGATCGACTGATATGATTGATGGGATACTAACATGTGGTTAGATTTTGGAAGAATATCAGTATAAGCACTAGGTTTTACAAAGTGTACCAGTACAAGCATTGGATTTTGGAAATGTGCCAGCATGAGCACGGGATTTTTGGAAAATATGTCAGTACGAATACTGGATTTTGAAATATTACCAGTTCAAACCCTAGATTTTGAAAATGTACCAGTTCGAGCACTGGATTTTGAAAATGTACCAGTTCAAGCACTAGATTTTTGAAAATATACCAGTTCGAGCACTGGATTTTGAAAATATACCAGTTCGAGCACTGGATTTTTGAAAATATACCAGTTCGAGCACTAGATTTTAAAAATATACCAGTTTGAGCACTGGATTTTGAAAATGTACCAGTTCAAGCACTGGAGTTTGGTTCAGTGCTAATGACTGTCTTGTAATTTTGGGATAACAATTGGGAATTGTGATGGGACAGTTTGCTGAAATCCCAATACTAACTAGCCAAATTAATATTAATGTAGTTGAATGTGAATGAATACAAATTGATTATCATGGGTGCATAAGTGTGTAAAATGAGAGATTTGCTTATCCTGCCTGCATACAGAATTTTTTTTTAAAAATGCCCCAGTGTAACTGAGAAAGGAAAGTTCGATCCTTATTGAAGGAAATAGAAAGATTACAAGGGAAGAATAGATGCTTCAAGTATAGAACTTTTTCAAGTGTCGAGCATTAATGGGATCTGGTAATTCTACCCCATCGGCATTGATGAGCCGATATGAGTTGCGGGGTAATGCTTCTTTGACGACATAGGGGCCTTCCCAATTTGATGACCATTTGCTGCCAGGATGATGCTTGAGATAAGTTGTGGATCGAAGTACTAAATCATTGACTTTGAATCTCCTTTCAATGACAGACTTTGCATATTGTCTGACTATTCTTTGGCGATAGGATTGAGCATGTTCTGCTGCTTTTAACCTTCTCTCATCGAGTAAGTCTAGCTGTACCAGATACAGATTAAGATCTTGTTGGTAGCTTCTACCTGACCATTCCCTTGAGGGTAGTAGGGAGCGGAGAAATGATGATAGATTTTGAACTTTGAGCAGAAGGTCTTCATTCTTTCATTTTTGAAATGACTGCCATTATCTGATACAATGTCATGTGGTATGCCGAATCGACAAAGGATGCTCTTGTGGATGAATAAGACCACATGTCATCCTTCTACTGTGCAGAGAGTGATAGCTTCTACCCACTTGGTGAAATATTCTGCCGCGGCAAGAAAGTATATGTGGCCATTTGAAGCAGAAGGAGTGATGGGACCTACGACATCAAAGGCCCACATAGAGAACGGTCACGGAGAGACAACATATTGCAAATATGTTGCTGGCGCATGAATAGATGGTGCATGCATCTGGCATTGAACACACTTCTTTACAAAGTGGTAGCAGTCTTGCTGCATAGTCTTCCAATAATATCCTACTCTGATGATCTGCTTAACAAGAGTTTGGTAGCCGACGTGGTCACCACCAATGCCTTCGTGCGCTTCCCGCACGACTTCTTTAGCTTCGTCTTTGTCTAAACATCTGGAATACTCATAACTAAATCCGCGATGATAGAGGACATTGGCCAAAATGAAATACCAGGTAGACATACGCTAGATTGCTCGCTGCTCTTTCTTTGAGAGTTCTGGAGAAAATTCACCAGTTTCTATGAAGTTTTTGATATTATGATACCAAGGCTTTTTCTTTTGCTCAGCCTGGTTTACTTGTTCCATTGGAAGAAAGGCAGGTTGGTCAAGTCTGTCAATTTCAAAAGAGTGACAAGATTCTTCGTTCTTGAATGCCATAATGGAGCCTAGGCTGGCTAGGCTATCAGCCACTTGATTAAAATCTCTCTTGATATGGAAGAGATGAAATTCTTCAAACTTGCTGACAAGAGCTGAAACAATTTTCTGATAAGGAAATAGCTTCTAATCTTTCACTTGCCATTCAGCTCAGATTTAATTGACAACGAGTAATGAGTCGCCGTAAGCATGCACTCTCTTGACATTGAAGTCTAGTAGAATCTTTAGACCTTGTATCAGGGCTTCGTACTCGGCCATGTTGCGGGTGCATTAGAAATCCAACTTGAGAGAAAATGGATTCATCTCTTTCTCAGGAGTAATTAATAAGATCTCAATAGCTATTCCAGCCATATTCTTGGAACCGTCGAAAAATAAATTTCATACTGGAGATTGCTGGATATTGCATATTTGCTCATCAGGGAAGTCATTTTCGGCTTTCACTTCTTCTGCCAAAAGAAAGTCAACCAATTGATCTGCAATTGCTTGGCCTTTAATTGATTGTTGTGAGACATATTCTAAGTCATACTGCATCAGTAAGACTTGCCATTTGGAGATTCATCCACTAAGAAAAGGTTGCTCTAGGATGTACTTGAGAGGATTGAGTTTGGACAGGATTTTGACTTCAGATGCCAGCAAGTAGTGTCTTAACTTCTGACACATCCATACCAGAGCTAGGCAGGTCTTTTCTATTTGAGAGTATTTCTTTTCATAGTCAATAAAAGTCTTACTCACATAATAAATGACGTGCTCTATTAAGCTGCTTTCTTTGTATTGCGCCAAGAATCCACCGCATGAGACTTGATTGACTGAGATATATAGCAAAAGAGGTTTTCCTAATTCTGGCGGCTTCAAGATAGGAGGGTTGAGAAGATACCTCTTGATAGATCGAATGATTGCTGACACTCTGGTCCTCATTCGAACTTCACTCCTTTTCTGAGTAAGTGATTGAAAGGCTCGCATCTCATTGCCAAATTGGATATAAATCGCCGGATTGATTGCATGCATCCCTGAAGGCTACGCAATTCTTTGAGATTTGTCGGGGGTGGCATATCAATGATAGCCTTTGCTTTGGTTGGGTCAACTTCAATTCCCTTTTTGCTGACCAGAAAACCTAACAGTTTGCCTGATTCGACTCCAAAAACACACTTTTGAGGGTTAAGTCTTAACTTATAAAGAATAAGTCGCTTAAAAACTTGATCAAGGTTTTCGATGTGATCTTCTTACTCTTTGGATTTCACGAGGATATCATCAACATATGCATCCATGATTTTGCGCATTTGATCATGAAAAATGATGGCCATTGCTCGTTGATACGTTGTTCCTGCGTTCTTGAGCCCAAATGGCATGACTGTATAACAAAAGGTGCCCCAAGGAGTAGTGAAGGAAGTTTTTGATTGGTCGCGGGCGGCCAACTTAATCTGATTGTAGCCGGAATATCCATCCATAAAAAAGAACATGGCATGTCCTGCCGTGCTGTCGATCAAAAGATCAATATTAGGAAGCAGATAATCATCCTTAGGAGTTGCTTTATTGAGATCTCTGAAGTCTATACAAATCCTCACTTTGCCACTTTTCTTTGGAACAACGACAATATTGGCTAACCAATCTGGGTAGTCAATAGTTCGGATGAACCCTGCTTTGAGCAAATCTTTGAGTCCTTCTTTAACTTGTTGTTCTATTTTGGGATCCATTTTTCTCAATTTCTGCTTAACTGGCTTAGCATTTGGCTTCAAAACGAGACGATGTTCGACTAATTTGGAATCTAAACCTGACATATCATCATATGTCCATGCAAATTCTTCTTCATGTTGCTTGAGAAAATTAGTGAGTCTTTCCTTTTCTTCCAGACTCAGACTGGTTTCGATCTTGAGAATTTTGGGGTTGTCTTCTGAACCGATATTGACATCTTCAGTCGGGTCTTGGACTATAGCTGATGGTTCATCCTGCTTCTGAACTGAGGCGAACTCTGGTAATTCCTGAAGAGACTGATCGAACTCCGCATATTCATCTGGCTGCTTTGCAATTTCGCCATCTTTTATGATCGCTTTGACTCAGTGAATTGCTTTCAATTTCTGGAAAGCCTTTGAATTGAGAACGAGCTTCTTGATTGCTCGGGAAGACATTCTGAAATTTCGGATAAGAAATTTGATTCAGATAAAATCGCCCATCATAAGACAAACAACATTTGAAAAGAATCATGCATAAAATGACATTGGAATTATAAAATGAGGAGATAGAGAAAGGAAATAGATGGCATCCAGATAGGCAAAGAAACTTGAAATTTTATTGATTTTGACTTGATCAAAGACATTGATAGAATGAGACATTTATTTTGGAGAGAATAAAAAAGGAAATAACAAAATGGTTCTCAATGTGCTCCTTTAACGAAAATAGTCATCTTTTGTTGGCTTTCGCCGAAAAACCCTAATCCTGCTCTGTGGGGAAGATGCTCTTGAATCATAGGTTCAATGCGACCGTCTTTATTTTTGCACAGTCCTTTGAAGGGTTGATAACCATGCTTCCGAAGCAGATCAAATCCTTTCTTTGCTTTCATGAACTGAGGAAACAATGGATGATCTTTGAGAGTGTTGTAGTCGATCCGACCTTCGATCTTAAAGAATTGAGGACCTCTCCATCGGGTCATGGCTACAGTGTGCAGAGATGGCTCTGATGTCTGGAGTATTTCTAGACTTTCTCCGAGACTGACTTCTTCTCTTTCCCTGATGCTAGGGATATCTGCAGTGAATGCGGGTCTAGGAATCATGGGCTGCGGGAGCCTTTCTTCTGAGTCCTCTCCCAATACCGTTGTGATCATCCCACCTTTGGACCACTTTATACACTGGTAAAGAGTAGAAGGCACCGCATTTGTATTATGGATCCAGGGTCTCCCAAGAAGCAGATTATAGGTGGGTGGTACATTAACCACATGAAAGAGCACTGAATGCACTGAGTAATTGATGAATACTTCTAAGAAGATCTTTCCTTTCGCCATCTGACCATGGTTGTCAAATCCATATATGGTGATAGGATCTGGAATGTACTCCTCATCTTTGATGCCTAGCGCCTTTGCTGTCATCTCAGGACATATGTTGAGGCTACTACCTCCATCAACCAGCATATGGGGTACTGTCATTCCCCTTGCTCGAACAACGATGTACAGGGCATTGTTATGGAAGGCGTGAGGCTTTGGAAGGTCTTCCTCTGAGAAGGTGATTGGTGCATTAGTCATGGCTGAATTCACAATTTGTGTCATGACTTTGGGTGTGGTACTGAGCTTAACTTTAATTTTTCTGAGCAAATCGTCTAGTACTTGTTGGTGCTTGCAAGAACTTTTAGCTAAGTCCAAAATTGAAACATTGGACAAAGCAGTTAGTGGCTTTTGAGTTGACATTTCTCCCTTTTCTGGCATGAGCTTGATGAACTGATTAAGGAATTTAGGAATTCCTTTTACTTTCTTAGAGGATGACCTTATAGGTTCTTCAGATACTTTTAGCTTGCCAAATGCTGAAATTATATCCATCTTCTTAGTGATTGGGGCTGCTTGTCGTAGCACTAACACCTGATGCTGAACTTGGAGATCTTGAAGGGAACACGACTTGATGTGCTCTTGAAGTAGGAATGGCTGTTCGGATATTACTGCTGTGGTGTGCGGAGAAAATGGCTGATTGAGAATGCCCATTTTTTCTTCTTCATCTCTTTCCACCAAAAGATTCTTGTCACTGTAATCCTGCACAATATTCTTGAGAACGAAACAGTTCTTAGTGTTGTGTCCCACTGTCTTGTGGAACTTGTAGAATTGGTCTTTCCACTTCCCCATAGGCACAGGGAGATCAGCCAGCCTAGGCAACTTGATCATTTCCTTTGACAGCATGTACTTGAGCACATCTTCGAGTGATCGGTCAAGAATAGTGAATTTCCTATTGTAACTTCATCCTTCATGTTTGGTCTTTTCGCGCAGTTTTGGCCCTTGATCTTTCTGAAGGGGCTTGTTGTATTGAGGAGCAGACTTCCCTTTCTGATCCCCTTTGTTGTTTGAATTTCCTGCACCGTAGCAGTAATCTTTCTTCTGCCCTTTATAACGATTGTTGTTGCTCTTGTCGTTGGCAGAGTAGGTGAAGTGAGTTTTCTTCTTGGGCTCACTTGGATGATTATTTTTGGCGAAGGTGATGCTCTCGTACATGCCATTTTCCATACCGAGCTCGAGCCATTCTGCTCTTTCTGTGAGCTCAATGAAGGAACGGGATGGTGAAGTAGAGATCAAACTTCTCAAAAGTTGTGAGAAGTTGTTCAGAATGATCTGGAGTGCATGTTCCTCAGAAATGGGCTTCCTCATCTTGTTGCAGGTTCCCCTCCATCGGCAAATGAAATCTCTTGCTTTCTCATCCTCTTTTTGTCTGAAACTGCAGAGGTGGTTTAATATTGAAAGTGCTTCGGTGTTGAACAAGAAGTGTTCAATAAATAGATTTACCACCTTATCAAACTCCTTGAGTTCGATGGGATTGATGTACTCAGCATACCATTTGGCTGCAACTCCTTCCAAGCTGCGAGGAAAACATAGGAACAATGCTCTGTTGTCTCTCTTGAATCTTGAGCACTCTGCGAAGAACATGGCGAGATGGGCTTTCGGGTCGCCAAAATCGTCGAACTTGATGAACTTGCGGGGTAGATTCTCTAGATTTTTATCTCCTTCTAAACCGTCGTAGAAATCTTCACTGGTGAAGACTTTCTTGCCCCTGTCGCGGGCCTGCAGATCTTTTATTACTCTAGCCATTTCTTTGAACTGCGCTTAAAAAGGATCTGTCACCGCTTGAACTTTCGACTTGCGAGTAATTTCTGGGATGATCTTGCATTCTTCATCTGTATCATCTGCTGATTCTTCTGAAATATCCTCTGGTAGAATATATTTCTTAGAAGACTTGGTAGATTTCTTGGTTACATGATTTTTGAGTTTTTGGCTAAAGGGATTCTTCTCTGGACTGGGGCCAGCTTGCTCGCTCATCATTTTCTTCATCATCTCCTGGAACATGGCGTACATCTGAGGATCTATGCCATCATCTTTCTGCTGTTGACATTGACTTCTGACGGATCGGGGTGAATCCATCTCTTCTTCTAAAGCTGATGAGTACTGAGATGATGTTGTTTTTCTTTCTGATCTTGTCCGAACCATCAAATGTTGTGGATGCTCTCTGCATGGAAAAGACCCAATTAGATTATGAAGGAATTGTTTTTTTTTTTGAAGAAACATTTGCTGAAAATATGGTAGACAATTGAAAAGTATCCCATTACTAGGGATTGAGTCATCGCAGGGATCGCGACAATTGTGTTGTCATCTTTTTGCAAGAGAAATAAACAACGAAAAATGTGCCTTGTTATCTAGGCAAGGTCATCAAACCATGATAGAAAGAGAGAAAATTTTATTGGAATGAGAAAAATATGATTTTATTGATCCTGACAAAAAGGTGGAGGACAAACAATTTGCCACCATTCATGATAGTCGGTAGACACTTTAGGACCAAGAAAGAATTTAAGAGAAACAAAGGAATCCCAGCCGTAGCGGGCGGAATGATATGCTCGGGACCATTGTGCGGAAGTGAGATCGAATTCTGCAATAGCCCCTGATAGTAGTCAAGTTTCGATGTACTGCTGCCTCTGAGAGAACTGTCGAACACATCGCTCCGACTGATAGTAAGTGCAAAAAAATGGTTCCAACAACTTCAATCGCTTGCCATAAGCATGTGTATCTGGGAGAAGATAATTGTCAATCAAAGTAGTCCCACACGACGTCATCTTTCTGAATGTTGTCGATCATGGACCGGTACTGCGCCACTGGGAGGAGTTCTTGGCCATTGTATCTGAAAGAATTGGCTCGGGCTGGGACGTGCCGGAAGAACCAGGATTGAAGTGTGTAGATACATCCTTCAACGAGAATAGACTCTCCAAGTGAGAAATGGGTCAAACCCCGGTAGAGGAAGGCAAGTGCTACCATAGCTATGGAGAGACGGTTGGTCTGTCGACTTCCTCATCTTTTGATGAGCTGGATTATTCTGATATCCATGTAGTTTTGTCCGTCTGGGAAGAGGGCTAATCCTACAGTACACAAAACCATTGCATTCTGAATTCTTTCTCTAGTTGTCCTTGATAGTGGGCTGACTTCGATGAAGGTCCCGTACTGGCGGTACAACTCGAGCAGATTGACGTATTCATTTTCGTCCAACTGGATTAGGGGCCAAGATCGGCGGCCTGTCATACGAGCTAAAGAATGTTGGGGGTACAAACCCTTGACATTGATCAAAAACTGGTGCTCTAACGGATCTCCTGGTTGACCGGCTGGTTCTGGTAATCCCATAATCTCTTAAAATTCATCCATTAAAATGGTCATCTCTCCCCACGGGAACCAGAAGGTACATGTTCATGGATTTCATTGCTCTGCCATTGCGTGGATCAGGTTGCTGTTGATGGTCTGCTTTTCGACTGCTGACGCCAATTCTAATCCTTACTCGCTCAAATGGTCTAGGAACATGCGAGAAAAGCTTTTGAATAATACCACCGGGGAATAAAAGTTCTGGTGCTAAGGGCTCGATGTTCAGGATGACCTTGTCGCACCTCGTAGGAGATGTGACCTTCAGGAAAAATAGGATTGATTTGACTGGATGCCATTGGACTGAAAACAGAGAAAGACTCAGAATCAGACTTAGGAAAAGTATGGAAATTTTGAAAAATTTGCAGGCAGGATATAAAATGCAGCTGGAAATTCGAGATCCAGTAGAGCGGGAGGATGGAAAATCACCTGGAGTTTTGAAAGAAATTAGATGTTTGGGAAAATCATCCAGGGTTTGAGAAAATAAAAGAAAAAGATGAGAATATGGATATTTGGAAAAATATTTTTAGGGAAAACATGAGAGGAATAACAATAATACAAATAGTCACATCCTGCACAAACATTCATGCACATACAGCACTCCCTAAAAGGCCGACTCTAGATGCATCATTTTGAAAAACAGCTGTAGGACCCTAATCCTAACTCTAGGTTCAGATCATCTTTGTCCAATCCAGTTATGCCGATATACCCGAACCGAAATCCGAGGTACGTGGCATATAATTTCAACTCTGGATCTAAGTTTAAGTTTCCCCGCAGTGGTTCACATCTGACCACTAATACATTTCAAAAGTGATTTATGCAACTTGCAAAATTTTAGTGAACATGCAACACACACTGTTTTCAAACATGTTCACAATGCATGTTCAAAATACAAAATATAAATGCACATTAAAATCAACATATAAACATGTCATTGCTGCTTTGATTAATAGGCCAATAGTTGGGGCTGATTCATGTACATGATCAAAATCATGTACATGGGCTGGCTAAGTTGAAAAATACATATTTCCAGCATGCAGGATGATCCATGTACATGATCATAATCATGTACATGGGTCGGCCATACCTGAAACAAACACATATTCAATATGCTTATTGATCCATGTACATGATTATAATCATGTACATGGGTCGACCATACCAAACACACACATAAACCAGCCAGCTGGCTGATCCATGTACATGTTCACAAACATGTACATGGGTTGGCCAGACCTGTACCACATGGGCAGCATGCTGGCTGATCCATGTACATGATCATAATCACGTACATGGGTGGGCCAGATCCGTACCACATGGGCAACATGCTGGTTGTACATATACATGAGTACAAAGCTCGATAAAAACTGAAATATGCAAATATATTTAGGTGCATGAGCATGGGACTTGACAAAATATGAATCAAGACAAAATATCCAGATACATGAGCATGCAACTTGTTAAGTCTCAAACAATAAAACATATTGAGATGCATGCATGTCTAAAAACAAATTAATAGATCTGAATATATATATGAAATCCAATTGCCCTTTTTCCCTCAAAAGTTATGCCCAAATTGATTTATACATATTGTTTCCCTTGAAAAATGAGAGAGAAACCCGTATCTTGATTCGTAGCGTGAGAAAAATTGAGAAATCAATGGATGCTTGAAAAAAAATACTTTTCTTTTCTTCTTATTTTTCATCTTTTTTCTCTAAGCCTCACACGATTTTCCCTTTCTTTATTTTCCTATCACCTCTCTATCACACACACTCTCTAGAATACGAATTTTAGAGAGAGGCTAACCCACCTTATTTTATATCTTGAAGTTTGGTCTAGAAGGGGGTGACTATTAAGTGTCGTGAAATGGGTTGGATCAATTTAGATATGAACGAGACCCAAATTATGATTTGCGTGATTGATGTGTTTATTAGGATACACTTGTAATATTGTATTTGCTATAGGGCTGTTATGTCCATGGAAATCATTGTACCTTATGTATAAATGTGAAAAGATAAGTCACGTATGTATATTGAAAAAAAATGTGACCCATTCAGCCCCCAACAACTTTGCGTCTCCTTCTTAATATTCTTCTCTTCTTCTTACTTTTCTTCCTATTGCATATCGGGTATGGTGAAATCTCAAGATCTGACATGGTATTTGAGCAAGGTTGGATCTAGGGTTTGGGGATTGTTTCCAAAAGGTATGACCATAGAGATTAATATCTGATTTTAGTTAGGAAATATTCTTCTCTCTAATTATTTCTCGGTTCTTCTTCTCTTTCTTGAAATATGTGTTATCGTATTATCATCTGAAATATGATTTTTCTAATCATTTCTCAGTTTCTCGGTTCTTCTTTCTTTTCTTGAAATCTATGTTATCCTGCTCTTATGTGAAATACGATTTTCTTAAACATCGGTTCTCGTATTCCATCGTATTTCCCAAAATCCGCTTTCTTGAATTTCTATCATATCCCAAAACCTAGTGATCTTATTCATCTTAGAAACACGATTCCTTAAATTCTATTTTCTTATGTTCTCATCTGAAAATTGATCCTTGATCTATCTGAAATACGATTCTTGTCATGATTTTGGTATAAATATTTCTTTTCCTTAAGTCTATTAATGTCAATCAAACACTGCATATTCAAGTGATTTGATTCATACACATTGAAGTGATAATCTAAATATTCATGTGATCTGATCTCTGTTAAAAAAAAGGACAACAGATTGACTGCAATTGCAAATCTGAATCTAGTTGTGACATGTTCACTATCCTTTTGGACTAAATCTAAACAGTCACATTAAGCCAACATTTGATTAACTACTCAATTGCCTTTCTTCTTCAAGCATTTTTATTTCATGTTTTCTTATTTTGTGATCATGGACTCTTCCTCAACTCAGTCCGGTCTGTCATCAAACTTCTTTAGTCAGCTTGTTTCTAAAAAAATGAATAATTTGAATTTCCTAACTTGGAAGAGACATAGTCCTTTTATTAGGAGCTAAGATCTCTTTGGTCATCTGGATGGATCAATTCTAGCCTCACTAGAATTCCTCGTAAAGGAGAAAACAAATGCACAAAAGACTACATCTTCTAAGCTTATTCAAAATTTGGATTATGTCTCTTGGATGAAGAAAGATCAAGCATTGATTGCCTACACCACTTCTACCTTATCACAAGAAGTGTTGGCTCTTATTCCAAATGACTACACAATAATGAAATTGTGGAACAGATTGATGCAGACATATTCTCAGATATCTGAAGCTAAAATTTTGCTTTGCAAGCGTGAATTTTAGCTCATCAGAAAAGGTAGCCTGTTCATCATGGAATACTTGAATAAGGTGAAGGCTGTTATAGATTAACTAGCTATTATTGGATGTGAAGTGCTAGACAAGGAAAAGGTGCAACAAACATTAAATGGTTTGTGCCCAGATTATCATGTATTAGTGACATCATTGTTGTGTTTACCTATACTTCCCACATTTGAGGACCTATGGGCAAAACTTCTACATTATGAGATGTTATTAAAAGGCATTGCTGAAGATTCTGGTGCTCAACTCGATTCTCAAGATGTTTTAGCTACTAGGTTTTCTTTTGGTCACGACCGTGGACAAAATAACTTCAGAGGAGGAAGGGGTCATGGCAGATATGCAGGTCCAGGTTTGCTTCCCACACCTAATATATCACTCAACCCCAATGCGAGGAACCAAAATCAAAGAGTTGTCTTAACATGTTATTTTTGTAATAAGAAGGGACATATTAAGGTAAATTGTTGGTTTAATTCTCAAAATAAAGGAAAGTTTCCAAACACTAAGATCAAGAAAGAAGATAATGTTACTAAAATCGATGGGGAGGTGAAACAACTTTTGTTGGCTGCATTGTCTAGGCTGCACTTGAATAAAAATGATCAAGGGTTATGGTATATTGACTCAAGAGCAACAACCCATATTACGAAGGATGTTGGTAAGCTCTCAAGCTCAGTTCCTTACTTTGGTAAAAATAGTATTGTTACTGGAGATGGATCTCACCATCATAATTTTCATGTTGAAAATGCAATCATTCCTTTGTCAAAATCATCTCTCAATTTGTCAAGTGTTATTCATGCCCCTAATATAAAAAAGAACATTATTTCTGTGTCTAAACTTGTTGATAATACACATTCTTATGTTGAATTCATTTCCTCTTCTATGCGTGTCAAGGATCTTCAAACGAGGGAGACATTCGCTGAAGGGGAGCGACAAGGAAACATATATACCTTCAAGGAAGATCCATTTGTGCACACAAGTTCTGTCTTGAAGCCTTCATTGGAGTCTAAGTCTTTTCAGTTTGGCAAATACTTTCACAATTTTTCGTCTCTCATAAATCCAAGAATTTCACCTTTGACTATGAAATACGAATGCCCCCGACTGTCCCTCTTAATCATTACTTCGATCCCGAAGGCCAACAAAATAGGACCAAAATCCTATGATGTTATCCCATGCTAATGTATGCAGAGCGTAGGTTTGCTTTGACCACTCTAATTTCTTCAAAGTAATATCACCAGAGGCACGACCTAACTAGTTAAGGCCAGGAACACATCACTGATAGAAGGGACGAGACAATCGGTGCACACCCAGAGGCGGACAGGTCGACCCAACCCAAAATCCAACTACGAGCTTTTTAACTGTAACAACTTAAATATACGCTATTGCAGCTGGAATTACCTCCTCGTGTTAGGATTGGATAATTTGCGTGCCTGTTGCCTTCTGATGCAATCCGAGGTGGAACACAATGACCAAGTTATGTAGTAGCCAATGGGATGGTGCCACATCAGGTTTACACTTTAGTGTAAGCAACCCTCAGCATAAGCGCACATACGACGTGACCATTTCAGCAGGTAAGTAAGTGTGCTCCATCAGCAAATGGATGACATGGCAGCCAACAAGTTCAACACAACTGCCACACACATCAGTTTGTCCAGGTTCAATGTATTTGAGCATCACCTTGGGGACCACTTGTGCAAGTGGCATTGGCAGTTGAAAAACTAGGTGGTTTCCAACCGAATGGGCGAGTTTGCTATTTGCTGGTTTATGGTTTTGTAAAGCCTATAAATAGGCGACTTCAGCTCATATTTTATAATCTTTGAATATTTGAGAATTGAATAAGACTTTTGTCTTTGGGAGAGAAATTTCCTCTTTTGTGCCTATAGGCATTAGAATCTTCTTTTGGAGATATTGGAGGCGTTTGCTTATAGAAATACCTTTTGGCCAACGTTGGGTAGCTTAAGGCTATCTGACTTGGATTCGAGAGTTAGATTAGGTGAATTGCCTTGATCGTGCTCATCGCATATCTGGTGAACAACCACGGATCCCTTGCGACTTCAAGCAATTGCAAAGACGTCAAGAGCGCAATGCTTACCACGCAAAACTGGTGAGTACTTGACATTTTTTGCAGTTCATTTTAATTCCTATTTGGTGCACACACTTACTCTTGCATCCTTCGTGTGCCGCACCTGCTTGGATCGAGCATCGACGACTATCAGACTTCACCCACTCTTCAGCTCCTGCCCATCTCAGAAGGCAAAGACAATATTGGGGCTAAGGTCAACCTCCTCTTCAGCTCCTGAAAGCTCTCCTTGCATCGAGGTGACCGAATAAACTTCACCCCCTTATGCAAAAGTCGAGTCATCAGAGTAGCTATACACGAGAAGTCTTGTATGAATCAACGGTAGTAGTCTGCCAATCCTAAGAAACTCCTAATTTCTGTCACTATCTTTGGCTGCTCTCAAGACAACACTGCCTCCACCTTGGCTGGATCAACCTCAACGCTCTTCTCTGAGATCACATGGCCGAGAAACATCACCCTGTCAAGCCAAAACTCACACTTTGAGAAATTAGCATACAACTTATATTCTCTCAGTGTTTGCAATACAATTCACATATGTTCTCGGTGCTCCTCCACGCTCTCAGAATAGATCAGAATGTCATCGATAAACATAATGACAAACAAATCCAACCATAAACTGAAGACTCGATTCATCAGATCCATAAATACTGTAGGGACATTGGTGAGTCCAAAAGACATCACTAAGAACTCGTAGTGCCAGTATCTGGACCTGAACAGTCTTCAAAACATTCTCTGTCCTGATCCATAACTTATGGTACCCGGAACAAAGATCGATCTTGAAAAACACTTTTGCCTTCTTCAACTAGTTGAACAAGTCATCAATCCTAGGCAAAGGTTACTTGTTCTTCACTGTCACCTGATTCAACATGCGGTAGTCTATGCAGAGTCGTATAAACCCATCATTCTTCTTGACAAAGAGAACTGGTGCACCCGAAGGGGTCACACTCGGCCCGATGAATCCCTTGTCAAGAAGTTTTTGCAACTGCTTCTTCAGCTCAACCAGCTCTGCAGGTGTCATGCGATAAGGTGCTCGCAAATTTGGTGTCGTGTCATGCACTAGCTCGATCGAGAACTCGATCTCCCTGTGAGGTGGCAAACCCAACAAGTCCTCGAGAAAGATGTCCAAAAACTCATGAACTACATCCAACTGCTCCAAAGATGTCGTCTGACTGTCCACTATAGACACACTGGCCAAGAACACCATACGACCTTGCTTGTGGTACATGGAGATCTTCAACGCCGAGATGATCTTCACCTCACTCGCTGGCCTAGTCGCCTGAAAGACTAGTGCAGACAAGTCAGGGCACTCCAACAAAACTTTCTTCTCCCGACACTGAAGGGTAACATTGTGTCTGGACAACCAGTCCATACTTAGAATAACGTCGTAAAAGGTCATGCCCAGTATGATTAGGTTGGCAGACAACTCATGCCCCTTGATAACCACTCAAACTGTAAGAAGATATTTTCCGCAACAAGAAGACATACCCATCGAAGACATCACCTCAAGAGCCTTTTCTAGGCTAGATGAAACAAGATCGAGCAAACTCGCAAAAGAAGATGAGATAAAAGAATGGGTAGCACCCAAATCAAACATCACACAAGCATAGTGGTCAGCGACTATAAAATACCTTTGATCAGGTCGGCCTGATTGCCTGAGTTGCAAGCTTGTTTGGACAGTAAGTGGCGATGTATCCGTGCTACTGACACTAGTAGCAGACCTCCTTGAAGAGTGGACAAGTGCCTTGAGGGTGGTTCTTGTTGCACCTCCGACACACGAACTGGTTCTTCCCCTGTTGATGCCTCTGTTGGGGTTAACTTTGCTGGCTCCCCTGCGGGTGCCTCTGCTGAGTCCTCCGCCTCTTTGCCATGCCCTCCTACACCTTGACACCCACATGTAGGTGTTTTCTCTCTTTACCACTGGTGCTGCTCCCGTTGCCGCCCCTCTTCTGCGATCTACCCTTGAACCACTTCCATTCTTCATTTAAGATGGATGCAGACTTAATCGCATTGCTGAAAATCATAGGATGAATCATCATTACACAAACTCGAAGACTGTCCTTCAACCTACGAACGTACTTTGCTGCCCTTGCTTTATCATCAACAGATAAGTTCGAGCAGTAGCGCTCCAAACTGTGGAATTTGGTGGTGTAGTCTATCAGACTCATGTTCTCTAAACTAATTCGAGGAACTGCTTTTGCATAAGCTCTTGGGCATAGGCAGAGAAGTATGCATCCAGGAACTCCTTCCTGAACGTCTCCCAGAGGATGTCCTCCACTCCAACATACTTCACTCATCGCAGGGCGTCCCACCACTTCTTGGCATCGCCCTTCAGTTGGTACGTGCCAAAATCAGTCTGCCTATCTTCGGGTACAGATGGATGCATAATGCTCTCTCGATCTCCTCGACCCAGCTCTAAGCTACCTCTAGGACCTTCTCAGAGAAGGTTGGAGGATCCAACCTCAGAAACTTCTTAAACGTGACTACGCAGGGGTTCAGAGTGACCTTGATGGGATGGACACACGTCGTTTGTTGCGCCGCCTGCGCCTAGACGTGGGTAGTCATTGTCGTTGTTAGGGTATTGAGGGAATTCAACATAAAATTCTTCTGCTCCTGCCTGTCAGTTGGAGCACCAAAAGTCGAAGCTTAGGAACAGGTATACCTCTAAAACATGAAAAATTATCAGAATTTTATACCCTAATCAAACCTATCCCCATAGAATTGATTTTCGTAAAAATCATAACCATATAATCACATTAATTTCTTAATTCACATATAAGAAATTAAATTAAGCAATCACTATGGTCCACAACATGGAAATTAAACAATTTTACCATAATAAAAATAAAAATACTAGGTAGCTCTTACCAGTGATGGAGACTGCTATAAAGTACGAGTTGTGACTTTCTGACAAATTCTGACAGGTCTCAAATACCAAAAGACAATTTGGTACACAAAAATAGTTCAAAATCAAGATTTTGTAGTTTGGCTCTGATACCAATTGTGTAGCGACCCCAACTCATATCCGTTGAAAAGTGTTTTTTTTAAAACAATTGCAGAAACCAAAACCCAAGGATCCGGGGCCTCACAGACTTAACTTCTAAAACACAAGTGATCTTTACATTGAACCAACCGAACAAATATCTAACTTTATTAATCAAAAAGTCAAAGTCTGAGAACAAAATTAAATTAAAGTATAAAATCCCAAAGCCACATTGTCCAAGAAAATAGAAGCAAGTCACGCGATCTCGTCACTGAGCTGCAGGTCCTATGAAAAAACATACAAAGTACTGGGTAAGAATCAAAGATTATTTATATGAATTCCTCTAAAAATCTAAATAGGCAAGAAAAAACATAAATCAAATTCATGCAAGTTTTCAGTTCAACCTAATCAGGATAGCATACAAATTTTTTTTGACATAATGCTAACATAGATAAAAAATCAAAATTTCAAGGTTGTTTCGGTGCCCGCTCGTAGGACACCCTCGAATAACCTAATGACATTCATCTCAATACTGGAAAACAAACATGAATGGCCTATTCTTGACCCACACAGAGGTCAGTTTATGTACCGGGCAAAAAGACATTAATCTTGATCAAATCAACATTAATGGCCTAATTCATTTTTTTTGGGTTATTTCCATTCGCAACATAACAGCCAACCAAACCAGTATTATACAAACTTATCGACAGGCCTCACATATATAAGTGTAATGGCCAAGTCAAGCTTCGATCTCACAAACTCAGTTTTGTTTTTTTTAACTGATTCACATAATCAATGGACCCACAATGTCCTGGATAGATCTGAGCCAGATCTGTCCACAATTTGCTACACAACAGATCAGTTGAGATCTGCATGTGCATACAGTAGGTCTGAACCAATACTGTATATGCATGTAACACTTGACAGATCTGAACATATAAAAAAAATACATGATAAAAATAAAAAATTGCATATAAAATTTAATAGAAAATCAGAACCCCAATCTGTCAACCGTCAACAATTTTCAGTGTGTAAAGAAAGATATTTTGATGGTAGTTTTATACAGTTTGATAACCGTTTAAAAATCAACAGATCTGGACCAGATTTGCACATCTGTGAAAATCAACAGATCTGTCTAGGTATTACCCATGTGAACACCTGAAAGCTCAGCATTCAACATATTCAGATGCGCAGGTACAACACATAAGCGCAGTAAAAAGACAAAGTGCACTTCTGCACAATAAAAAAAAGCAAACAGCATGTTCACATAATATAACAAATCTGTGCGTGAACCCAAATCCATACAGATTTCTAGACATCTATCATAGCAGTTGTATTGAATTCAAAACCCAACATGAGCATCAGTCAAAACAGTCAAGAATTTAAAAGCTTGATCGATCAAAACATGCATTGTTAATAAAAAGAAACTAAACACATGCTTAATGACGTGAACCTCCATGTGGATACTATAAGAAAAACATACTTCTTGTATGTTCTAAACTCAACGTGAAATTTAAAGCCATACAGTTTTTATTTTATGGTTTTAAAACAAACTTTTGTATTTCAGCTAAGAAAAAAAAATCCAATGTCAATACTGACTCTTTTTTTTTTGAATCGGTAGAGTACCACCTAGTCATGTATATATATACACTCGGTAATGACAGATCTCATACCCATCTATATAACTGAGGCACTGAAAAGAAATCTATTTACATGCTTCTTTCATTATATATATTTTTTCATAAAAAAACTAAAACCATGGGTATAGACAAATTTGAAAATATATTTACATATATTTTCAGATTTGCGCATGTAGAGAAATCGGTCTACATATATATAAATACATAAATCTGATAAAATTGACATTAGCTATGCCTAAATCTATGTTGTTTTGCAACCAGATTTTGCTTCTTCCTCAAACCCTTACATAAATCAGATTTTTACCTGTTCTTTCCCGTAAAGACTTAGAGAGAAATTCGTACTTTCGTTTGAATACGAAAAAACACCAGAAATACATTAGATGATATGAACCGAAGGAGATCTGCTCCTTCTTCTTCTTTCCTTCCTCTTTTTCTCTCTTCTCTCTTTTTTTCTCTTTCTTTTCCCTTATTCCTTCTCTCTCTCTCTTGAAAACAAAATCTAGAGAGTGGGGTGAGTTAGACCCTTTTATAAAAAATTTTATCTTCTAGAGAGAGGGTAATGTTCCTTTTCGAGTTTTTCACCCATTTGGCTTGGAGATGGAGTTCTACCAGTGTAGAACTCTATCTCTAACATCTTTTTCACTTTTTAACAAATTTATCACTTTATTGTTTTTACTTTTTTACTATATGTGGGCTCTTCTAGAATCCCTACATATTAGGTAGAGTTTCACAAATGTAGAACTCTCCCATACCAAAAATAAAATTTGGAAATTAATTAATTTTTAAATAATTAATTAATTATTTATTAAACAATAAAATTTTAGAAAGTTCCAGAGGGTATCTCATTTCTTTGAGAGTCTTCTTAACATGGATTTTAACTTAATTTAACCTTTATATTGAATTTAAAACTTTAAATTGGTTGAAATTGGATTTTGAATCTGGATTCAGATCCAATGTCTAAATCCAAACCCAATATCCATATGAATTTCAAACTAGACCAGGTCCTAATTAATATGGGTCTTGGATTGAATTTAGATCCATAATAACTTGGGTCAAACAGATCAGATTGAATCCGATCCAATCCAGAATTGGTCACATCGAGGCGGGTCCTTTTTGAAAAAATATGATTTTTGGGCCAACCATAGCCCGAATTCTAAAAAACAAAATATCAAATTTTCAGAATTTTGAGACGCATCTATTGATATATTACCTAAATTTTGCTTGAATTTAACTCGAATTTCACTTGATTTTAAAGGTCAAAAATAAAAAGTTTTACCACATCTTAATTGGCTCGTTTAGGACTTGTCAATGAGACCTAGGCCAAACCCAGACTCAACTGACGCCATCTGAAATCGAGGTTTTATCGATTTTACTACAATATTTAGCCATTTTTTTTGAAATCTCAAAATTTAACATAGAAAAATACACGATATTACAGTGAACGACTTCCTCAACCGAAGATCGATCGGATACACAATACTTTTCAAAAAACATCTCCCCTTTTCCAAAATCGCTTGATTTTTCACATTTTATCCCAAGATTAACTAATCTAATCAGTCTATTGGGACTTTGGACCAAAAACGAGGAAAAAGAGAGAGTAGGCACTAATGTAATGCATGTAGTGAGTGTATCTGGGGGCACTCATCTTACTGTATTCAGTATTTAACGTAGTGCACATTTAATTACCATATTTATTGGAAAACTTGTCAGTTATCACTAGGGATGGTTTTAATTGGTATCTTCCTTGACACTACTGTAGTCTGTAGTACATTGCATCATTCTTACCAGACTACTTGAACTATTTGGATGAAGTAATGTGCATAAAGCATGTTTCGTATTGAGTGATTTAAATTATGGGAATGCTTTTGGAGAGTGCACAAGATGGGTTAGTTAAGAAGGCGCCATCATAAACAGAGGGAGGATCAGGTGAGTTGGCACTGTTGCTGTCCCTGGATGTTGTTCAGGTACATGGTTTCTATTCATGTTGAGATGAGCAGCATCACCCAAATGTCCCTATTATAGTCTCACCTGACCTGATCCTCGCTCATCAACAGCGTGCAAAATTTATTAAAAAAGCTAACAGTAGCACGCAAACATGGTTACACCTGAATGAAAACATAGACTTGACCATGACACTTGATTATGACAAACGCCGCGTGACATTGATCGTCAAAATTGTGATAGCAGGTGCGAAGGCAAGCACCACCAATTGATTATCACAATCAAACTGATAAGGGCAACTGCGTGCGCGTGCAGTTGATCTCTTCCAAATCATGTCAAAATTAGAACAGGATTCCGTTATAAGAGAGCACATCAGGTAGAAAGATTGAGGTAAATTAGCCAATATAGAAGTATCGTGTAACGCGGATCAGGTAAAATAATCAACAAAGTGATATCTGGGAGTAAGCTTCGAGCTTGCAGCAAGGGATGCCACCTGTGTATTTTGAACTTGTGACATCCTGTCAACTTGGTGACATTCACATGTTCCTTTTTTAGCTGCTTTATATGCACTGTACCCACTAGGGCAACTTGGGTGTCACATCTTCTATTTGCGTTTCTGCAAATTTTAAGCCACTGTACCCACCCGGGCTCCACTCATATGGTCGGAGAGGATGGTAGATTACATGTGGTCTGGTATCATGAGCCGAGAGTTTTGAAGATAGAGATGGCGATAAGAAAGAACAATGTATAGATAGATAACTATGGCAAGATGTTCATAATTCCTTATCAAAATTAGTTTTTTTTTTTCTGAAAGGCAAGCTGGGGTTAGGCAGATCCTCCCAACAGTTACACAAAATACCATTATTGGATTTTGAACTTGCAACGTCCCCAACACATGGTGACTTGCACAAACAGCTCCTACCAAACATGCAGAGCCCCCGTTGAGTTTTATCAAAATTAGAGTAGCAAACACATAATTGAACCAACATTGTATCCAAGATCGGAATAGGTTGTAGATGCAGATTTTGAGTCTAGATTCTTGAAAACGAGTATATGATGGATTAATATAAAACAAAGTTAAAAAAAACATCAAGTTGGCAGCATCATATGACCAAATGGTATCAAATCCCAATCCAACAAGTGTGAACTATGTTTGCTCCTGATCCAACCAACGCTAAACGATATGGGTAGTCCATATTTGAATCTGGTTCTGGCGCGAATCTCAACCTCAACCCCCAGTTTTGAGGATCACGTTGTTTTTGTGCAATGTGATTGCTGTTGGTAATTTTTGTTCTTCATAAAATAACCTGCATGAATATTTAAGATGGAGGAAGGAAAGAAATATATGGTAAAATAAAAAAAGGAAAGGCAACGCATATCATTAATGTTTTAAAAACTGCGTACACATATATAGGCTCTATTACTTACACACACATATCCTCCATGTGACCACTACTCCATGTTTTACGTAACCACAAAACTACTTTTCCTAAAAAGTAGAAACTACCCAATCTACTACTTCACTTCCTATTTTTTGCATCCAATATTCTACCCTACGAACATCAAATCACATTTTCTCCCCCTTGATGTGAGAACCCTGATACACCCAATGACTCTTTAAATTTAATAAACTTTTTATATGGTAAAGATTTGGTGAAACCATCTGCAAGTTGGTCATTGGTGCTGCGATACTTGACTGCAATTGCTCCATTTGCTACAGCTTCACAAATGAAATGATGTTTGAGATCTATATGCTCCGTCCTTCCATGTAACACTGGAATTTTCGCCATAGAAATAGTAGCTTTATTATCGTAAAATATTTATGTTGCTTGCAATTGTTTGACTTGAATGTCTTCAAGGACTCGCCTCATCCAAATCGCTTGGCAAGATGATGTTGTTGCTGCTACATACTATGCTTAAAATGATGATAATGCTACCGAACTTTGTTTTTTTGAACTTCAAGATACGACGCCTGATCCAAGTGTGAATACAAAGCCACTTGTACTCTTTCTATCCTCCCTCGAACCTGCCCAATCACTATTAGAAAAACCATACAAATTAAAATTAGTAACTGGTTTAAACCAAATGCCAAAATCTGAGGTTCCTTTGATATAGTGAAGAATTCTTTTCACGATTCCAAGATGATGGACAATTGCCTTATGCATAAATCTGGAAACTAATCCAACTGCAAATAAAATGTAAGGCCGTGGATGTGTTAAATACATTAGGCTGCCCACCAAACTTCTAACATATGTTTCATTTGCCATAGCTGTCCCATCTTCAATTTTGAGCTTTTCACCTACATTCATAGGAGTTGATATGCTTTTGCAATATTTCATATTGAACTTCTTGAGTAGTCCTTATGCATATTTTTTTTGGGAGGCAAATATTTTATCATTAGTTTGCCTTACTTGAAGACCCAAAAAATAGTATAAATGTACTAAAATCAGTCATTTCAAACTCTTTCATCATTTTCATCTTAAACTGACCACATAATTTTTTTGAAGAGCCGGTATATATGATATCATCTACATACACACACAACCAAAATTTCATTATTTTCCATTTTAATATATAAAGTGGGCGCATTTTCACTTTTGTGGAAACAATTTTGGTGAAAATAGGCATCCAACCAACTGTACCAAGTTTGAGAAGCTTGTTTAAGACCATATAATGCTTTCCTTAACTTGTATACTTTCCTTTCTTGGCCTGCAACAACAAAACCTTGGGGTTGTTCCACATAAATATCTTCATTCAAATACCCATTTAAGAAAGCTAATTTAACATCAAGTTGATACACTTTCCATTTCTTTTATATGGTTATCACTAAGATTAATCTAACTAATTCAAACCTTGCTATTGGAAAATACGTTTCAAAAGAATTAATTCCATATTTTTGAACGTATCCCTTAACTACCAACCTGGATTTATATTTTTTTACATTTCCATTTTCATTATATTTTACTTTGTACACCCATTTCAATCCAATTGGACTTTTTTCAAGTGGTAATTCTGTCAATTCCCAAGTTTTACTTTTTTCAATAGTGTGCATTTCTTCTTTCATAGATTTTCTCCAATTTTCATTCTCACAAGCTTCCTCATAATTCAAAGGTTTAAAAATCATAAGGCAAATGCATATTTGTAAATGTCTTCAAGAGAACATACCTTTCTAGGTGGTGTATCACCATCAACTTCTATTGAGCCTTCCCCTTCATTGTAAATCGACGATTCCCTTGGCATAGATGCGGATTCATCATCAAGGGAAGTCTAATCCTCTTTGTTTTGTCCAAATGCATCTTTATCAAATACTAAGTTTTTGGCTTCTTTACTCCATTCTCATTTGTTATTTTCATCAAAGACTATATCACGACAAACAATTAACTTCTTTGAACCAGGATTATATAATCGATTCATCACTATAGCCAACAAAAATGCATTTTCACTCTTTTTGTCTAATTTAGAACGATCATTTGAGTCAATTAGTGCATATGAAATACATTCAAAATTTTTCAAATTACTTACATTGGGCCTTTTTTTATTCCATGCTTCATATGGTGTTTTGTTCTTCACAGCCTTTATTGGTGATATATTCAATAAATGCACCAAAGTAGCTACTTCTGCCCATAAATTTAAAGAAAGTTGGTCTGCACTTAGCATGCTTCTAGCCATTTTCACTACTGTTTTATTTTTTCTTTCGGAGACTCCATTTTACTAAGGAGTCTTTCTTACTGTTAACTGCTTGCATATTCTATTTTTCTTATAAAATTTGCCAAAATCATCAGACAAAAATTCTCTGCCTCTATCTGTACGTAAAAATTTGATAACACAACCACTTTCTTTTTCAACAAAAACCTCAAACTCTTTAAATTTCTCAAAGGTTTCAGACTTATGAGAGAGAAAATAGACCCAACTTATGCGAGAAAAATCATCAGTGAACAGAAGATATTTACTATTATTCATTGATGGTGTCCTTATTAGTTCACACAAATCTGCATGTACTAACTCCAACGGCTTACAAGCTCTCCATTTCTTTGCAACTGGAAATGACAATTGATGTTGTTTCTCATAAACACATCCTTCATATATATATTTTGGGGATATAATTAGAGGCAGCTCAAACACCATTTTCTTTTCACTAAGAAGTTTTAACCCATTAAAATACAAATGACCATATCTCAAGTGTCATAGTGTAGATATATCATCAATTTTAGTAACTACGGCATGATGATCAAAACATGAAGATTCAAGAGGAAACATGCGATTTTGTGCCATACGAACTTTAGCTAACAACTTCTTATTCTTTATTATTTTACATGCATTATTTTTGAAAACAATGGAACAACCATTTTGTATAAGTTGACCCACACTTAGTAGATTTTGTGCCAAGCCCGATACATAATAGATATCTTTGATAAATTTTTGTTCACCTGATTTAAAACTTACTTCTACTATTCCTTTCTCCACAATTTGAACTTGATTGTTATTGTCAAGCCAAACTTTCAATTTTACTGACTCATTAATGCTTTTGAACAAACTTTTTTCACCTGTCATGTGGTTACTACAACCACTATCCAAAAACCACACGTCTTGACTACTAAGTTTTAAATTTGTGCCGGTGAGAAAAAGATTGTTGTCTTCCTCCACAAAGTTTGCTTGTTTTGCCTTCTCAAAACAATTTGCTTCTAAATGACCAAACTTTTTATAAAAGATGCAATGTTTACCTTTGAAATATTGACTGCATTTATTATTATTTTTAGCATTGTTGTTTCTTTGGTAGTTTGACCTTCCACGTCTTCTTCCTCTACCACGAAAGCCACCTCGGTAACCTCCTCGTCCTTGACTTCTGCTATCATTTTTTTTATCATTGTTGCTTACTTCTTTGTTATCAATTTTAGATGAAAAAGTATGTTTAGTCACATTTTTTGTACCTCTGTTCATTCATTGTTCATGTGCCAACAATGAGCCCATTAATTCATTTAAGGTATAAACAGAAAGATCTTTGGATTCCTATGTGGCGGTAACCACATGATCAAACTTAGGTGGTAAACTTCTTAACACATTTTCAACTATCTTTTGATCAACAATACATTCTCCAAAGGTTCTCATTTGATTAACAATAATAGCAAGCCCGAAAATATTTTTTTGAATTGACTCAATGCCTTTCATAGAGAATATTTCAAATTCTCTACATAGTGTTTTGAGCTTGACTATGATGATCTTTTTGTCACCATGAAATTCTTGCTTTAGTATGGTCCATGCCTTCTTTGATTTAGTCGCATTCACAATTCTCAGAAATATGACATCTGTCATGGCTTGTTGCAATACCAACAATGCCTTAGCATCCTTCTTGCGACTTTCTTTGGCATCACAATTTTTTTTTTTGATTTGGAGGCCTCTGCTTTTGCATAACCATTCTCAACAAGATCTCATAAATCTTGTGAAAGAAAAAAAAATCATTTTTATGATCCAAAATTCATAATTCTCATCATTAAAAATTGGTACCAATAACTGTGATAAATTCAACGTGTTTGGGTTACTGACCATTTTCTTTACCTCACTTTAATTCTCTTACCAGCACCAATGAAACCTTCTTTTTTCTATATGAACTTGACTGCTTTGATACCACAACTTGTTATAATTTTTTTTCTTCACAAAATAACCTGCAAGAATATTTAAGATAAAGAAAGGAAATAGACGTATGGTAAAAAAAAAGGCAACACATATCATTAATGTTTCAAAAACTGCATACACATATATAGACTCTATTACTTGACACACACTTGACCTCTATGTGACCACTACTACATGTTTTAAGTAACCACAAACCACTATTCTTAAAAAGTAGAAACTACCTAATCCACTACTTCACTTCTTATTTTTTTCATCCAATATTGTACCCTTAACTAACCATAACTCCACTACATGGTAACTCCCTACTAACATCAACCTACAATTGCACCTGATCCGACCTGGGTTTTGAGGCATTACTTTTGAAGGCGACTGCCTAAAAGTTCTGGTGTTATATTTTGAAGGCATGACATAGCCCCTTGATATTTTCTTCTTTTTCATTTTAGGGATTATACCAACCCCTCAATGCGTGATCCAACGTTGAACACTTTTAATAGGGTGTGGCTTTTTATAAGGGGGTCTGCCACTCTGTGGCGCCAGTTGGTTTCCGCCAAACCCTCGTAGATATGCACACTAATCAATGAATTTGGAAAAGAAGTGCATGTTATTACAAGTTTGCAAATCAACAGTTAGCTGACTAATTTCCTTTCAAAGTCCCACCTTTTGCGTGTCATGCTTTTTTTTTTCTTTTTTGTGGTCACTAGCGGGCCCACCTTCCTGCAAGGTAAAACTTCGAGTTGGGAACATGACCACCCAACCTTGGCCCAACAGGACTCTGCTTGCCACATTTTTCACTGAAACTATCAAATAGAGACCCAACTAATGTCAGTTAAAATGCTATTTTTTAACAATTGGTTTGAAAAGGTGTATATTTTGTCATATTTTACTATACATATAATAGGGCAGTTTGCTCTTTATACGTCTATATAAAAAATAAATAAAAAGAAGCTTCTTTATAAAAGGATGATTAGAAAGGGTTTTATTGTTCTGATACCATGCAAATGAGAGGGTGGTGTGTGTTCTCCCCCGAAGATGACAGTTAGCTACATCTCGTGTTCGGGGGTCCCAATGAGCGCCACGTATAAGAGCTCGTGGAGATTGTATCCCCGTGTGTGTTGGCATCACTTAGCATCAGAATCTGGTGCGGTTGCAAAGACTTAAGTACCCTTTCCTGCTATGCATGCCATGAAACGACAGTTCAAGAAAATTACAAAAATATCCTTCATTCATAAGAAGGGAAACAATGGTTCGAGATAAGGACAAAAAAAGTCCTCCATCCAGAAAGTATGATGTTAACTCGTCAAAGTCCAAACATTTCATTTTTTCCCTAAGCAGTAAATTTTGCACCATCTGCTGTAACAAGAGATCCCTTTGACAACACAAACTTTGCCGTCGTCTCGAGTCGAGGTTCCCGCCTTGTTTTTTAGCCTGTTTTACAACACATTGTCGCCTTCTCGTTCGTACCTTGTGTTACAAAACATTCTTGTGTTCGCGATCGACTGGTTCGATCATTGGTGGGCGTCATAGGCGAATTTGTCGACCATATCTTTTTACAGTCTTCTCTTCTTTTTCGTTGTGATTAGGTATTATGGAAGAAAGCAATGATGCACAAACATTCCAACCAGTGCCATTAAGGCGTCGTGAGTACCTTTCCATGTCATCGTGCTATCGTTGAAGAACGTATGTCATCTTGAGTGCCATTAAAGTGTTGTTTTGTTATTGTAGGTGGATCTTGTCCTTTTGATGGTTGAAAACTTATCGATGTTTGTAAGACACTAGGACCTGTTGACAAGAATGCTTATTTATAAATGCAAGGAAGGACCTCTACCCCATCCGATATCCTCCATTCACTCAGTATATGAATTGTATCTCAAATCACGATTTTAGTAACGTACTACCGATTTGCGAGATATTATTTTGTTTTTTAATATCGATTTGTTTGCTATTATGCTGAATTTTTGTATCGATTTATAATATATTTTATGATATATTTATCGATTTGTAAGATATTATGTATTTTGTAGTGTCGATTTGTAAGGTATTATGCTGAATTGTCGTATCAATTTGTAATATATTATGTGATATGTATATCGATTTATAAGATGTGTTTTGTGGTATATATTTGCAAGATATTTGTAGAAAGACTTTTAAAATGTGTGTGTGCATAAATATATTTTTACGCGCTTGCAGTGGCGATTTTTGTATTCAAATCGCTGCTCATTTAGCGATTTCTATTGAACTCGCTTCACATCATCGTAGATATAATTAAAGTGCTATCGTCAACACATGTACAACATGACATTTCTTTTGTTGGCATGGTAAGTAACAACTCGATGCATAGTATAAGCAAATAACAAACCACAATTGCTTTTATACTATGATTCATTAAATCGTTTCTTTGACTTGCTTAACCTTATCGGTATCCGTTGTTATATGCATCCTGAATAAATTATAGTAAACGTATGTTCTTGCTAATGCAAATTGATATCTTGCTTATAACAGTGGTGAGCTTATCATCTGGTTGTAATGAAGATGATCTATCTCAATCATTTGAAAGATATGGAGAAGTGGACATATATATTAATGACGCACTAGAAGAAGTGAACACGTGTACTAATGATGCACATGATAACAAGGGTGCAGGCATTGGATTCACTCTTGACTTGAATGTTCCAGCAGAAGAAATGCAATTCGATAATGAGGTAGACGATCCTGACAGTACACTTGATAAAGGTGCAGACACTAGGAATGTACATGATAGTACACCTGACTCTGTTCCCATAGAAGGAATGCAGTTTAATACTGAGGATGCTGCATATAAATGTTACAATGATTATGCCTTAAAATTTGGCTTCAGTGTTAGAAGGTTTTCTTGGTCAAAAAATACACAAGGTGTCGTGGTGAGAAAGACATATGTTTGTTCTAGGGAAGGTTGAAAGAAATCAATTGAAAATCTAACAAGGAGCATGCCAAAATCAAGATGTGGATGTCTAACGAGAATGATGTTAAGAAGACTTCCGAATGGGAAATATGTAGTTCATACTTTAATCAGTGATCATAATCATGATTTATCTGCTTTATTTATAACTCCTATGTTAAGGTCATATCATAAAGTAACTGTAGTGCATGCTACAATGGCTGAAATAGCTGATAGCGCCAACATTGCACCAAGAAAGATATACAATTTATTTGCGCACATAGATGGTGGTCGCGAGAATGTGCCATTCACACCTATGGATCTAAGAAACCACTTGAGAAGGAGGATGAGAGATAACATGAAGAAATATGTTCTTTAGTTGATTACTTACAGAAGAAATCAAGCATTGACCCTGGTTTCTGTAGTGCAATGCAACTGGATAAAGATGAATATGCTGTGAATATGTTTTGGGCAGATTCAAAGTCAAGAGTAGATTATGAATGCTTCAATGATGTACTCATTTTTTATACGACAATGAAGATTAATATTGAACAGTGGCCATTTGAATAGTTTATTGGAGTGAACCATCACTCACAGAGTTGTATATTAGGCGACGCTTTTTTGTATGACCAAACAAAGGAAAGCTTTGAGTGGTTGATCAGAGTATTTACATAGGCAATGAATAAGAAGCAACCTGAAGCTGTACTTACAGATGGTGATCACGCAATTGCGGCTACAGTGTCTCATGTGTGGCCAAATGCACATCATCGCCTATGTTTGTGGCATATCTTTCAAAATGTACCAAAGAACATAGAACACATATTTAATCAGAAGATAGGGTTTGACAAAAATTTTACAAGGTGTATACTTGAGAGCGTAAACGAGGTCACCTTTATGTCAAATTAGGAGAAAATGAATCAGATATACGACTTTGAAGACTGTCTGTGGTTATAAAATTTATATGAAGAAAAAGAGAAGTGGGTATTGGCATATTAAAGACAATACTTTTGTGCAGGTATGATAAGCACACAAAGAGCTGAATCTATGCATCCCACGCTGAAGAAAACTCTGTATTCATGTTTAACAATGTTTCGCTTCATGAAACAATATGAATTATTTGTAGACGGTCTAAGACAAAATGAGTTTGAACAAGATGTGAAATGCTTCAATACACGCCCTGTAACTTTGGGCATGAAAATATTGACGCGACCTGCAGATATGTATACACTAACTGTATTTAAATGGATTAAGAAAGATGCTATACATGTCATGAATCACAACATAGAAGGACTCGTGCAAACTGAGAATATGCACAAATACCATATTTTATGGGAGGGTGAAGAGCATCAGAAAAAGCAAGAAACACATATCACGTAAATGTTGACAACGAAAAAGTTGAATGTACATGCAAAATGTATGAATTCAAAGGTATTTTATGTCATCATGCATTAAAGGCACTTAATCAAGAGAAGATACAAGAAATATCTAAGTCATAATTAATGCGAAGATGGAGGAGACAAGCAAAGAGTGAACTACTGTATATGGATAATGTCAGTCAATCTGGTGTTGATGAAAAGTGCCACATAGCCTCCCGTTACCAACAACTGTGTAGGTCATTTATGCATGTTGCAGATTTGGCATCGAAAAGTGAAGAAGCCTATGTATGCATAAGAAAAGCATCAAGGGAGTAACTTGAAAATGTGCAGTTAATTCACCATCAGTCCGTTGCAACTCATGAATACCAGTCTAAGATAATGAGATCGAACAACGTAGGTGAAAATCATGCTTCCCTTGACACTTCTGAGAAGTTGCGCCGAAGCGTAAACATCATCTTCAACAAGTCAGGAGTGAACATTGTTGATTATAATGAAAATATTCACCAAGCGAAGGGTATCAAAAGAAAACCTGCCTCTGATCACAGTCGTCAAAGGGCAAAGGGTGCACTAGAATTGGTTGGCAAGAAAAGGTCTAAGAAACAACCAACCTCTAATCAAAAGCAACAAAACCCTTCGCATGAATAGGTATGTAAGACATTATATTGTTTCTTATGTGAATTGCATTACGTGAAGCTTATCAATATCTAACTTGTGTAATTTCCAACATGCAGCAATACCCTATAGACGTAATTTCCAATGTTGTAACCTTCGATCCTCTCGACCAGATTTCCCAGAACGATAACTTCAGTTTTACAAGTCTTTTGGTATGTAATCAATGTTGGGAGGATGTTTACATTTCTTGTGAAACTTAATGCACTGTCTTATATTTTCTGTTTCATGACAAGCTCAGATCAATTCGAAAGTGAGCTATGGAACACAAGAATTGCGTGTGGACTATTTTTAAGTATTACCATCAAGTTAGCTATCACGCCTCTTTGCATGACCCAATTTCCATATTGTCGGATTTGTTAAGAGTTTAACAAAACAACAAAACTCATTTACTGAGAAATAAAGTATAGTGGGATGCCATTACTACTAAGCTCATTTACTTGGAGAGGATGTATCCTCAGCTGCTCATAGACATTGTAACCAATTACTAATATTTTTTATATATGAATGTGGTTGTAAATCATGTAATTCATGTAAATCATGTGAATTTGTAGTTAAGAAGTTACGATGACAACAATATATCTTTGTTTTTATTTCTGAACAAAATCGTTTGTATTCAAGAATCTAACTCATTTTTTATCGTTGAAGCAAAACCCGAAATCCTTAAACCATCTTTCTCAATCGCTCGTAAAAGCGATTAGGAAAAATTGATGACATAGACATTGCCCGTAATAGCAAATTGCTACACCATGTAGCCTTCATAGGTTATTGTGTAAATCACGATGGTACATATCGTTCACTTAGACAAAGCGCATTGTCTAAAAGACAAACGTTATTTTATAAATCGTGATGGTATAACGATTTATGGATTGACGTCTATGTCGGTCATAACTGGATGACAATCGCTCTGTTCATGAGCAGAAATCATGGTAAAGGTGCACTGTCATTGCTTGTGCAAATCGATTTCACCGTTTATTAATATTTTTGCAATAAACGATACTGAAATTAGCAGAATATTCAATAAACGATATTGAAATTCCATTATACAGTGCACAACACAAATCACATAAACGACATAAAAGAGACACATTTTGAAGAAAATGAATACGATGTTTAAACAATATACGCCTGAATCACCATCGTTGCTCGTGTAGCTGTCGTCGTCTCCTTCCTCATCTCCTTCATCGATATTGATACCCCATTTGCGATAAAGCAGGTTATATGTTTGATTCATGAACACGAGGTTTATAAAGGAATCGTCGGTTTGTCTGTTACTCATTCATGAAGCAGAGGATAATCATACCATCCAGTACTTGTGCAATGTGTCATTCATATATGAAGGAAACATCGTTTCACAGACCGCTAGTATTCAAACAAATAACGTCAGTTACCAAAAAATGAGCCAATAAATTGCAGTGCGCAGTAATGAAGTTAATAAATGTCATTTCATCTTCCTTATACAAAACTAATCAAAGTGATAAGATAAATCAGTCAAATCATGATAGCAAGTCTTGTTTGGATTTGTTTTTCATCATCTTTTGCGTCTTTTATATATGATTGTGTAAATCACGATAGGAAAATCGTTAACTAGACAAAGCTCGTCAACACAAATCGCGATCAAACAAATCGTAGCAACGAAATCGATTTTCAACTATGACTTAAATTAGCATGAAATTATAAATTATGATAGACTATATCGTTCACATAGACAAAGATCGTGACCCTAAACCCTAAATCCAATTTCCTCCACCAAAAATTCATAAACCTAAAACACAAAGCTCATCAATCGCGGTATTATATATCGCCATCGTTAACAAAGACAAACAAAGATATATTGTTGTCTCAGTAGCTTCTTAAACCCTAAACCCTAAACACACCACACAAAACCCTAAATAGTAAACCCTAAACCCTAAACACTAAATAGTAAGCACTAAACACTAAACAAAGACATGTCTTTGTTTGTCTATGTGAACGATATCGATATGTAATATAGCGATTTACTCATAATGTTTTGCAACTGTTAATTAGATTTATACTTTACCAAGACTACACATCGTGTTGATGCCTGTACACGTGTCTAAAACCCTGTAAAATGTAAAACCCTAATATAGATCTATATATAAAACCCTACCCTACCCTACCTGACCCGTTGTCTAGGTCTAAAACCTTAATCTATTTAACCTCTCTTCCTCTTTCTTTTTTGCGGCAGCGTAGCTTCTTCTTCTTCGTCTTTTTTCTCCTCCGCCTTCGTCTTCTTCTTCCTTGTATTTTTCTTTCTTCTTTGTTCTTCTGTGTTTCTTCTACCTGTGCTTGATAGACAGGGGGTGATGCAGATGTTCATCTATTTGATCTATTCCTACTGCCAGACCCTACATTGTTCGCAAACCATACTTCACAATTGAAAAAATATCTGCCTAATCTTTGATATACTTCATGACAAATACGTAGGGTGAGCGATCTATCATGTAGCCCCTCGGCTCCTTCAAGGGAATAATTGCTGACCTTTGAAGCTTATTGTCAAGAGCGCACCAATGTTAGAGTCTCTAAGAATCGACCTCAGTTCGAGGAAAATGGTGCAGTGGGGTGCCATTTTCCTCGAGCTCGTTTGCA
This sequence comes from Nuphar pumila, assembly GCF_984573655.1. NCBI lineage: Eukaryota > Viridiplantae > Streptophyta > Magnoliopsida > Nymphaeales > Nymphaeaceae > Nuphar > Nuphar pumila. Next base: position 33,100,712 of record NC_143258.1, on the reverse strand, counting down.
TGCAAAGGATGTATCCTCAACATAGAAGGACACGACGATGAACGATACATATGTTTTGGTGATCTCTTATGTAAAAATTTGAGTCTCTAAAAGATAGATATGCGTTCGACGAAATTGTACTCCCATTGATATTGTAACTAAATACTAATATTTTTTTCTATATGAATGTAATTGTAAATCATGTGGATTTGTAGTTACGAAGTTACAACGAGAACGATATATCTTTGTTTGTATTTGCGAACGAAATCGATTTGTATTTAAGAATTTAACTCATTTTGTATCGTTGAAGTAAAACCCAAAATCCTTAAACCTTGAACCATAATTGCCCGTAAAAGCGATTAGGAAATTGCGTTGACATAGACACTGCCCGTAAAAGCAAATCGCGATAGCACATAGCTTTCATATGTCATTGTGTAAATCGTGATGGTACTTATGGTTCACTTAGATAAAGTTCATTGTCTTAAAGACAAATCTCATTGCAAATCGTTTATTTGGTGGTTTAGTTAATTTGTCTTGTAGTGGCTTGTTATAATTAGTTTATATCTTGTTTGTTGATTTTTTTTAGTATTAGATCTTGTTCGTTTGCTTCATTTTTGCTGTGTTTTGTTTTGTTTTTGTGTTTTACAGGAAAGCGTTGGAACATGCGGTAGAGCCCTTTTTGTGCTCTAAAAGTGCCCTCAGGGAACCCTCAAAGAGCCCTCAGAACAACAAAAGTTAAAGAAAACAAGCATTAACAAAAAGAGGGAAGGACAAAGGGAAGAAAATCAATTCAAAGGGAACAATGACTCAAGCACTGGAGACACTTTTACTTTTATTTTTAGATCAGGATTTTATTTCTCTTATTTATTAATTGGGTCTGTAATAAAACCATTTATTATTCTTTTGTTTAAGCCCTCTGCATAGGGCAACACTCCCTTAGTTAGTTAATTATTTAATTAATTCTTTTTATTTTGGCAATAAAGAGTAGTTTAACTTGTGTGTTTGAATACAAGTATCTCTCGTTCCCTGAGTTTGACCCAGACTCCACCACTCGTGCAAGCCGATTTTTATATTTTTGATGTTTGGCCTTTACATTATTTTTATACAAAATATCATTTCTAAAATTGTTTTCATAAAATTGACATCACACAACACAAATTGAATATACACCATATAAGAGGCAAATGTTGCAAAAACTAGTCACGAGGTTTAGAAAATATACGCCTGAATCACCATCACTGGTCATGTAGCTGTGGTCGTCTCCTTCATCGCCATCGCTGGCTGTCTAGCTGTCGTCGTCTTCTTCGTTGACATCGCTGGCCTTGTAGTTGTCGTCGTCTCCTTCCTCGATATTGATACCCCCTTCGCGATGAAGTAGGTTATATGTTCGTTTCACGAACACATCATTCTAAAGGAATCACCGATTTGCCTGTTCCTTAATCACAAAGCAAAGTGAATCGACACCCTCCTGAACTTGTGCGACATGTCACTCATATATAAAGGAAACATCATTTCACCTACCGTCCGTTTTAAAAAATCGTGCACAAATTAATTGCATTACACATTAATTAAATAAAAAAATATCATTTCAGCTGCCTTTTACAAAATTAGTCAACGCGATATGACATATTAGTCTAAACATTGTGCCGATATGTTTATTGTTTTCTTTTCTGCCATTTATGAATTAGTCATTGTGTAAATTGCGATAGGATATATCATTCACATTGACAAAGCTCGTAACAACAAATCGCGATAGGACAAATATTGTTAAATTTTGAAACTTAAAGTATTGTGTTTGTAAGTCGATTTATATTTATTAAGTTACCTAGATTTGTATTTATTAAGTTACCTAGATTTGTAGTCTGAACAACGTCTCAATTTGTGTGATGGGTTTAGGTGGGGCAGTGACCCGACCCATTGTCCAGGTCTAAAACCCTGATCTATTTAACCTCTCTTCCTCTTTCTTTTCTGCAGCAGAGCAACTTCTTCTTCTTTTTTCTCTTACGACTTTGTCTTCCTCTTCTTCTTTTTTCTCTTATGACTTCTTCTTCTTCCTTGTATTTTTCTTTCTTCTTTGTTCTTCTGTGTTACTTCTACCTTTGCTTGATAGATGGTGTTTGATGCTGATAACCTTGTTGTTTCACGCCATAAGAAAAGATCTGCATAATCTTTGATGATGATTATAGTGGTTATCTTCTGTGGATACATCGATATATTCATGACACATACGACTGTATCATATTTGTTGTAAAGTATATCAAAGCCTATGCAGTATACAACAACCATAATCATCCTTAATCTTTGCCGCCATACCGGAGCAAGCACATATATTCTGCATGATTGACAGGTGGGTGCTGATGACCATCTATTTGATCTATTCCTGCTGTCGGACTCTCAATCGTTTGCAAACCATACTTTTCAGTTGAAAAAATATCTGCCTAATCTTCGATATACTTCATGACAAATATGCTAGTCATGCGGGCTGCATCTTCTCTGCCTGTTAGGATCCATACCTTTATATGTTGCCAATATACATCATAAAAAAAAACTTGCAAATAGATAAGGACCTCCATTGGTAGATAGATTTGCTTTCATTCGTTCCCAGTGACTAGCGAAGGCCACTTAGTAAACTGAAAGTGTTGATGCTGATGATGATGTTTGTTTCGAAGCACATCACTATTTGGACGTGGGTTGATGCTGATGATGATGTTTGTTTTCTTCGATGATGATGGTCATGTATTGTATCTAAGCCAAACCATTGGTCATGATGTATTGTAACTAAATACTCATGTAAATGAATGTGGTTGTAATGTATCCTTCAAATTATTTATAATAACGAGTGCTAAATATCTTACGACTGTTACTAAGAATGCTAACTATTACAACGACTTACACTAATGAAAGTTAAATGCTAAAGCGATAACAATATATACTAAGGAATGCAAAATCCTACAACGATCATTACTTATGAATGCAAATGATTACAATAATTTACAATACTGAAAGTTAAATGCTAAAGGCATAATGATATGTACTAAGGAATACAAAATCCTGCAAAGAACATTACTTAAGAATGCAAACGATTACTATGATTTATAGTATTGAAAGTTAAATGATTAAGCAATAACGATTTGTACTAAGGAATACAAAATCCTGCAACGATCATTACTTATGAATGCAAACGATTACAACGATGTATAGTACTGAAAGTTAAATGCTAAAGGCATAATGATATGTACTAAGGAAAACAAAATCCTGCAAAGATCAATACTTAAGAATGCAAACAACTACTACGTTTGACAGTACTGAAAGTTATATGCATAGGCAATAACGATTTGTACTAAGAAGTACAAAATCCTGCAACGATCATTACTTAAGAATGAAAATGATTACAATGATTTATAATACTGAAAGATAAATGCTAAAGGATAACAATTTGTATGAACAAAGAAAAAATCCTGCAGCAATAATTAATGAAGAATGCTAGACATTTCAACGATTTATACTACTGTATGATAAATATTGAAACGATTGTAAACAATTTTAAACCATTTACCTCATTTAATTGTAGACCATCTAAAATGACCTTAGCATTATCTTGCTTTACAGTAATTCTAGACCACCAACCGATCTTTGGAAAACCACAAATCGCAGGGCCAGACTTATGCTGCAACGCCACAATATGCTTCCACGCCTAGGTCTACAAAATCAATATATTAGTAAGACTATATCCTTCAATAATTTTTTCTTTACTATGCTCCCACGCCCAGAGCGATATACACAATGACGTCTGTATCGGTCAAGTAAACTTGATTTGTTCTTTACTAAGTCTAAACATCATGTCGATTTATTTATTTTTTCTTTTCCACCATTTTTGAATGTCATTGTGTAAATCACGATGGAAGGTATCGTTCCCTAGGACAAAGCTCATGAAGGAAAATCGCAATAGGATATTCAAACAAATTTGGATCGATTATTTGATGGGTTTAGGTGGGATGACTGTACAAATCGTGATAGAATACCTTCTATAAAAAACAAATCGCGATCTCTTATATACAACTGTTTGCAAGCCAATTGTGGTCTCTTATAAGAAACAAATGAGGTCACTTTTATTTATGAAGGCCGAACATTACAACGATCTGTTTAGTGGCACTTGTGTGTTATAATTATTAAAAAAAGAATTAAACAATTAAAGAATATCACGTTACAAAAAATAATTATAGAATTACAATAAAGAATTATAGAATTACAACAAATAATTATCGGGATAAAAAGAATCACTATCATTTATTCAGTGGCACTTGACGACTTATATGGACTATGACATACAAATCGTCTCTTTCTTTTTCTTGGTGGACTCTCTATCCTCGGTTGCATCTTAGTTCCCTCGATCTTATTATAAACAATAGTCATCATCTCTACCAGTGACTACATTTGTCTCCCCAAATTGCTCACCTCCTTCCGTAAGTCCTTATTCTCTCTTTCCAACATCTGGAACCTTGTGCTGGAGACTATGTTCTCTTTTGTGAGCTTTGATTGCTCCACATCGTGTACTGTTACTGAGGTAATCGTTGTTGTAGCTGGAGGGAGACGATAGACGAGTTTTCTATGCTGGGATGCGACATGATGGGGGACAAGAGGGAGGCATGGGTTCCCAATATTCTCAATCTCCAGATTTTGATGCATGGGTTCCCAATATTTTTGGAAATAGTCAGGATCATATTGTCATTCTTTATAATCATACGCTATGGCACAGACACCTCCTTTGTTCCAACTATCCAATTGTTCCCTATAGCATTCACGCCAATTCACGTTCCTGGCCCCACCACTATTCATCTTCCTTCTCACTTTCACATGCTTCTTTAGGATAGACTATCCCAAGCCAGATTGTAGGAGAACTCGACTACCATGCTGCAACTCGGCTTCATAATTGCTAAACAACCAAATATCGCGGTTAGACAATCTCGCACCTTCAACAACAAGCTCTTGGTCCTCATCCTCCCCATCTTCATATGGTCTCCACACAACCTATACATTGGAGATTATGCTTTAGGTACAAACAATTATTCGTGCTAATGAATGCTAAATATTAAAATTATTTATAATGAGTGTTAAATATATTACAACAACTGTTACTAAGAATGCAAACAATTACTACGATTTACAACACTAAAAGATAAATGCTAAAGCGATAACGATTTGTACTAACGAAGACAAAATTCTGCAGCGATGATTACTTAATAATGCTAAACATTTCAACGATTTATACTACTGAATGATAAATGCTGAACCGATTGCAAACAATTTTAAACAATTTACCTCATTTAGTTGCAGCCCATCTAAAATGAACTTAGCATTATCCTCCTTGACATTTAGTCTAGCCCACAGACCGATCTTTGGAAAACCACAAATCGTAGGGCTACACTGAAGACGCAATGCGATAATATGCTCCCACGCTCAGGCCTATAAAACAATATATTAGTAACACTACTACCTTCAACGAGCTTAGTCTACAAGTACTAAATATGTAATAAATAAATACCTGAATAAATGGCCAAAACCCCCCGACGGTTTTCGTACCCTTACTCGCACGATAAAGTTGATTGTATAAGTGTGCGAGCATAGCAACACCCCATGCATAGTTGTCGACTTCGTCTAAGTCTTCCAGATACTACAACTACAAGTAACTTATTCTCGAACCAAAACAATCAAAAAATAAAGTAAGACCAAAAAAATAAAGAAGAAAGTCGCACAACTCTTGGTCAGCTCTTTCAGATGCACATGTAGCGGACCAACCTTCCCATTTATTACAGAAAAAAGAAACTTTCATCGACATGGAATTGCTTCCACCAGAAATACATTGACTCTAGTCGTCCATCGACATTCCTAGAAGGGTCATGCATTTTTCCCTTGCGTTATAGTTTGAATCCCATAATAGGATAACACTGCCATGACACTTAAGGCCAGTAATTTGCATCACATGTTCTAGGGTCATGGTGATCTAAAAAAAATCAAACTAGAATGTGTTCGTCTGATGATTCCACTTATTTACCAGGTGGGTCATGGTGTTTCAGCACGCTTCAAAATAATGCTGGTCCAGAAGGCTACCGAAGTGCATATTTTGTAATCGATCCTTCTGATATGCACTCAGCTAATCATACCACGATAGAACTACACGCCACTAACACTGCCCTCCGAGCTTTTCACTTGGTACTCTACTTCTCTTCTGACCTCTCTGTAACACAAAATAACATATTATTCGTATTAATTATAAATTAGTCTCATTTTTACTTATACACCTAGTTGTAAACAGTAATCACTATAAATAATAATCATTGCATACACACTATCACAGTAATCGCTAACACAATAATCACTATACATAGTAATCACTATACATAGTAATCAATATCACAATAATCGCTATACATAGTAATACCTATCACAGTAAATCATTTACAGTAATCGATATACATGAATCGCTATCACAATAATCGCTATACATAGTAATCGGTATCACAATAATACCTATCACAGTAAATCATGACGACAAGATCAATTTACCTACCTTGGTCACAATTTTCTCCTCTTCATCCCCTCCCTCTATCCTCTACCTTTCTTGTTGCTCTACCACATCCAACTACTTTTCTACTTCTTTCGTCCTTCGCTCCATCGCCTCCATCCTCTGCTTTTCAATTTCTTCCTTCCTTTCCCTTTCCTTCTCTTCCTTCTCCTGTTTTTTCCTTTTCCTTACCTTCTCTTCCTCCTCCTGCTTCTTCTTTTCTCTTTCCTTATCTTTCTCGTCCTCCTTCTCCTTCTTTTGCCTTTTCTTCTCTTCCTCATCCTCCTCCTCCTTCTTTACTTCTTCCTTCCTTTTTCTTTCATTCTCTTCCTCCTCTTGCTTTTTCCTTTTCCTTTCCTTCTCTTTCTCTTCCTGCTTTTTCCTTTCCCTTTCCTTCTCTTCCTCCTCTTGCTTCTTCCTTTTTCTTTCCTTCTCTTCTTCGTCCTCTTTCTCTTTCCTTTTCCTTTCATTCTCTTCCTCGTCCTCCTTCTCCTTTCTTTGCCTTTCTATTTCTTCCTCGTCTTCCTTCTCCTTCCTTTGCCTTTCCTTCTCTTCTTCATCTAGATGCTTCTTTCTTTGCCTTTCATCTTCCATCTTCATTATTTGCCTTTCCTTCTCTTCTTCCTCCTTCTTCTTCAATTGCCTTTCCCTCTCTTCCTCCTCTTTATTCTTTTTTTGGCTTTCCCTCTCCTCCACCTCCTTCTTTATTTGCCTTATCCTCCTTTGCTTTTCAAAATATTCCTACTTCATCAGTTGTCTTTTCTTCTCTTCCTCCTTCTTCAATTGCCTTTCCCTCTCCTCCTCCTCATTTTTTTTGCCTTTCCCTCTTCTCTTCCTCCTTATTTTTTTTTTTGCCTTTCATTCTCCTTCGCCTTCTTCTTCCTTTGCATTTCCCTCTCCTCTGCCTTCTTCCTTTGCCTTTGCTTTTCGTTCTCCTCCTCCTTATTCCTTTGCTTTTTCTTCTCTTCGTCATCCTTTTTCTTCTTCATCTTTAGTTCTTCCTTATTCTTCTTTTGGTCTTCAGCCTCAATATCTGATGGATAATCCTCCGCATAATATAATTCCAACGCTTTCTCTCTGTCTTTATCATTCTTAATCTTCATTATATTTTGATACCTTTCATAACGCTCATATAGATGAGACTGACAGATAACTTCTCTAATATTCATCCCATAGAACAAAGGGTTATTTCTTGTATGACGAGCTGTAGATATTGCTAACCTGCACAACACATAAATTTAACCCTATCATTATACGTTACAACTGCCTCCCCAAGTATATAATAATACAAATTATCCCATTTGTTAAACAATCACCAACATTACAAATCGTAGCAATATTTGGCTTCATAAGTAAACATCGTTATAAGATTTAACAAATTTAAGTACAAATCGAGGTAACTTCATAAATACACATCGCTAGTGCTTTAAATGTATAAATAGTTGATGCTTTAAACTTACAAATTGTTGTATAAATCGTAACCTTCATACATATCATTGTAACGTTTGGCTTCATACGTATATATTGTTGTACGATTTATCAAAATTAAGTACAAATCATTGTAGTTTTATTAAATCGTTACTGCTTCAAACGTATAAATCATTCATGCTTCAAACGTATAAATCATTGTAGACAATTAGCCTTCATAAGTACATATCGTTGAAATGTTTGGCCTTTATAAGAATAAATCATGCTAACTATTTTTCGACACCCAGAAGGTGGATAGGTACAAATTGATTTATTTTAGTATGAAAATATGTGTTATTTAGCATGAAGATGACCACCCAATTGTAAGATTTAACATTCAGATTTACAAATCGATTTGTTTGTATAACGAAACCTTACACAAAACTCACCGAAATGATAAAAGTTTTGGTAATCTAATAGTGGGGGAGAAACACCCAGAAGGGAGATGCAGTCGATGGTGGCAACGATGCTGCCACTGCGCAAACGACGGCAAAGAATGCTCCGGCGGCAACAGACGACGTCAAAGGGTGCTCCGGTGATAGCAAACGAAGGCAAAGGTTGCTTCGACGACAGCAGATGACGACAAAGGGTGCTTCGGTGGAAGCAGACGACCGCAAAGGAGGGTCCGGTGGTAGCAGACTTCGTCAAAGGGTGCTTCGTCAAAGGGAGCTTTTGTTATAGCAGAAGTTGCAAAAGTTTACTGTTTCGAGCAAAAATGAAACGTTTGGATTATTTTAAGAGTTAAGATCATCCTCTCTTTTCTGGATCGAGGACAATTTGGTTCTTTTTTTTAATCGGCATTTCACTTCTCTAGATAGAGGGTATTTTTGTCCTTTTCTCAAACCGTCGTTTCATTACGAGCATAGCAAGAAAGGGTACTTAAGTCTTTACAACCACACCAGATTTTGATGTTAAGTGATGCCAACACACACGAGGATACGAGCCCCACGTGCTTATATACGTGGCGCTCATACAAGATGTAGCTAACGACCATCTTCGAGGAGAGGGGGGGGGCATATAACCTGCTCCGCATGCAAATGACATAAACACAATCACACACATGCACAAAATAACATGGTTTGATCAAAAGAATGCCTACGTCCACAACTGGATTTTCTCTCTTTTTTCTTAACTTGTTTCTTCAGAGAGAGTTGATATATTTATATGAGATCTTTATAATTATGCAGTGCATATAAAAGTTTTGAAACTAGACTACCAGAAGAAATCTTTTCCCACAAGGAAACTGGATATCTTCTTTCTCAAAGAATAAGAACAACTTTCCAAAATAATGAAGATCCCCAAATCAGTGTAGCCAATATCAGCGATTCATCGATCAAGGATCTGCTCACGAGACGAGTGTCGATTCCAGTTTTCTTTGAAAATCGGTGGGTCGCCAACTTGGCAATGAGTCGGTGATATTAAAGTCGATATATCGCCTGCCGAGAGGAAGGTTTGCGCTTCATTCGAAGTTGGAAGAGGTGCGATCATTATGGTGGATGGGAGCGACAGGTGGAGAGAGAGATAGTAATATGAATTAAAAGTATTATTATTTTACGAGATAGTAATAAAATTGGAAATTTTCATTTGTCAATAAAAAGATAATATCTATATAAAAATAGAATTTAAAAAATAGATATTAGTATGTATATTTATCTTTTTTATAAGATAATATTCATTTAATATGATCAACAGTTAAGTGAAATAACTATATTTTAGAATCTATTAAACTATATATTCTGTTTAAACTTCCTTAATTTTGCATTATTATTATCATCGATTTTATAGGCTGTTTGCTTTTATATATGTACGTAAGTGTTGCACATTTTGATAAAATTTTAATATATAATTAGGATATTATCATGCTATCAATTTTAAGAGCACTACTAGCTAGATAAAATTTCATTTATTTTATTTTAAATTTTAAAATATTTATAATTTATTAATATAAAATTTATTGTTTTACCGATTAACCATGATTTTTACGCTTTTGCCGATTAATCATGACTTGACAAAGAATTTGCATGCTGAGGTTGACCAATTTCTTTTACAATTAATCATGATTTGCTGAGGAAGGCAAACTCATCACAGGAGTTTTTTTTTTTGAAAGGCAAGCTGTGTTAGGCAGTCCCCTACCAAGTATACAACTATACCATTGGGTTTTGAACCTGCAACGTCCCAATACACTAGCTGCTCCTATCAGACAAGCAAAGCCCTGTTGGTCGAACCCTAAGGATTTGCCAAGGATGAGTTTGGCTACTAGGCCCCAAATGACCAAGTTCATCTTCATTTGGAATTGTCTACATACATATGAACCTAATGGCTTCTTCATGGATCGTGGAGACCCCTTATCTCTGGTTTTGGACCCATATCTTTAACATCTCTCTAGGTTCTCTTTTGAGAAGAAAGGCAAACGATCTCATTTTCATTTATAAAAAATGCTCACAATATTTTACAAATAATATTTACAATGCAGCTACTTAAGACACGACGAGCTGTCATTAGAATACCCTCCAAGAACAGTTAAACATTAGAGTATGCTACCGACGCGCTCAGGAGCTCTATTTACTAACTTCAGCTTCTTTCATTCTCTCCACTCTTAGGTGATTCTAACCAGTAACAACTTCATGCTTGGTGCTGCCTTCTCAAAAACAATCTCATACATGTGCGCAACTGTATCGGCTTCCATAAGATGGAAACCTAGGTCCTTAACTGGAAGTCCTCTTTACCCGCTCGTTCTTACTGCCGATGGTAAAGGTGCACATGGAGCGGACTGCAAGAATTTGTACATACAGTCATAAATTTCTTAAAACTAAAAAAATAAGAGAGACAAGAGACTGAGAAAATTATGTCTGTGGTGATTCCCTGCATATCTACTCAAGTTTACATCATTTGACTATCCCTCCTGCACCCTGGACTGAAAGGGAAATCATGATGTCCAACTTAATTAGTGAGGTGAGAAGAGGTCTGTACACCCATGAGCTGTGATGAACAGAGATCCTTTCTGGCTAGCTAGGAACTGCGCACATACGAGAGCGACCTTTTTAATTAATACACCAAACACATTCTCTCTCTCTCTCCTCCTCCTCTTTCTTCCCTGTCGACGGTGCACTAAGGTAAACCACTGATCTGATCTTTTGGCACCATTTGCCAAATAGTACCAAACGATCTTCTCTTTGATCATTTGGTAGGGCATCTTTACAATTAATGAGTCATCACTGTTTGAAGCTCTTTTGATAATGTTCAATAATTCATAACTGACAGAGCCCCAGAGAAGCAAACCCTATCACGATTGCTTGATGAAAGTAGGCAAGCCCTCCTCCGTATTGACAACCAAATTTTCTTTTTTCTTCCGTCTTCTTCTCCTATTTTTATGATGTTGTTAATGATTAAGTTAATAATTATGGATCCGCCCTAGCTGTCTGCGCTGGCTGAAAAGGACATCATTGACTATCCCTCCTGCGGCCCAAGCAGGAGTCTGACTGAAAGGGGAGTCATCATGTTCAACTTAATTAATGAGGTGAGCATAGAGGTCGGTACACGCGTGGGAACAGTAAGGGTGTCAATGGGTCGGGTTTGACTCCGACCCCACCCATACCAAACCCTGTAAGATCAGTATTTGGTAATAAATAAGGTCCAATCATCATGGTTGGCGTTTTCAGGACTCGGTATCGAATCGGCCATATACAACTGTTTGGTAATTAACAAGGTCCAATTTGTGTGGTTGGCTTTTTCAGGACTCAGTATCGAATCTGCCATATGCAACTCGATGACTCAGGTGAGTCGAACTCGGTAACTCGAGCGAGTCAAGATTTTTTTATTTTATTTATTTAAAATAAATAATAAGTATGTAATTTATGATAAACTAAATATATAAATAACATATTATGTGTGAGTTCATAACTTTAAATATTATATATATAACAACAAATGTTAAATATATTTTTTAAAATATTAAAGAATGATATTTTTGCTATTTGAAATTAAAAGTAACGTGTTATTTGTAAAATATCATAATGTACCTGATAAAAACATAAATATAATGTTGTAACCATGATATTTTATATTCTAATTAAACATAAAATTTTCAAAAAATATAGATATTCTAATTCAAGAAAATGTGCCGTGGTGTATGTTGTTTGCTGATGATATTGTTTTGATTGATGAGTCTAGAGTTGGGGTTAATGCTAAGTTAGAATTGTGGAGACAAATATTGGAAGCAAGAGGTTTTAAGTTGAGTAAGAGTAAGACAAAATATATGGAATGTCGGTTTAGTAAGCAACGAAGTAGTGATGGGAGTGTAGTGAAGCTTGGTGAGCAAGAAATATCGGTGGATGATTGTTTCAAATATTTGGGATCTATCATTCAAAAGTATTGAGAAATTGATAGAGATGTAAATCATAGGATAAAGGTTGGGTGGATGAAATGGAAAAGTGCAACTGGAGTGTTGTGCGATCGTAAAATGCCATTGCGGTTGAAGAGAAAGTTTTATAGGATGACTATTAGGCCCACTTTACTATATGGTACAAAATGTTGGGCTGCCAAGAGACATCATATTCAAAAAATGAGTGTAGCTGAGATGCGTATGCTTAGATGGATGTGTGGAAATACAATAAAAGATAAGATTCAGAATAAGGAGATACATAAGAAGGTAGGCGTTGCACCCATTGAAAATAAGATGAGAGAGAATCGTTTATGGTGGTTTGGACATATTCGACGAAGGCCTAATGATGCTCCGGTTAGAAGGATGGAGAAATGAGAAAATATATTAGTTAAAAGAGGCCTAGGAAGATGATAGGAAAGAATATGAATGCATTGAACCTCACCGAGGACATGGCATTGGATAGAAATGATTAAAGGAGAAGGATTCATGTGGAAGACCTAGAATGAATTTCTTTTTTGGTTCATATTGCCGACCCCAATTGTTTTGGGATGAAGGCGTTGTTGTTGTTGTTGTATAGATAATTGCATGAGAGTTGTTTATATCAGAGGGATTTAACGGACCATTAGGAGTCATGGGATTGTATCTACAACTTGAACATGATCAATTAGGATACCATCCCCTTTGCCGCATGAGGGGTTGAACCGATTCTGAGTGCCACGACTTTCCTGAAACTGTTCTTAATTGAGTTGTTAATAGGTCAAGTTGGCTGCACGTGGTTTGGGATCTTCAAGTTCATGCTACTGAGCTTCATGAACTAACATGCCCAAAAAGTCTTCATGAGTGATGGGGTCTTCTCTAGTGTTTAAAATTGTTCTCAATGATTTGTATTCACTCATAGAGAGCCCCAATACAAAAGTATACATATGAAGGTCCTCGTTGAAAGCAGGTTTTTCCACAATATCAAGTTGATTAACTATCCTTTGGCTTTATGAAAATAACTTGTGATATTATCTGAACAATTTTTCATGTTTTATAGCTAAGACTTGAGTTGTACCCTGACTCTGGAATGAGGAACATACATTTCTCTCAACGTATTCCACACACTATATGAGGTAGTTAACCCCATAACTTGACAATATATTGCGTTAGTTAATAAAGACATGATCCAACTTAGCAACAACTGATCCATATGTTCACACTTATTTTTTTCAGGTTTTTTTCTGGCCTCTCTTTGAAGCACACTCAAATATTCATTATGACAGAGTTTTATTCCATTTATAAACCCTATAAGATTTGAGCTTCTCCAGTTTCACAGACAAAAATTATTGCAGGCTTGTAGGAGCCGAGAGCAAGAAAAAATGATCATTCAGACATGCGATAATGTTGTTGATTTTTTAACCCATAGATGCTGATTTCTAAGGAAAGCACACTGAACTTGATGAGGATCGAGAATACCACGTGAATGCACTTTAGCAGATCATGGGATCAAAGAGGCTCTGATACCATAATAAAGTTAACACAAGCACACATTGTAAAACTTGTAAAATTTTGAAAAATTTAAATAAATAAAGAATTAGCATTACTTTCAAGTTAAAAGTGTGTATCTATCCTTTAAATGTCAAATTTGGTTGCTTTATATGCCTAATTATACATTCAGACTAATAAGAGTAAAATAGTAATTATAAGAAATTTTTTAGACAAAATATTTAAATTTATCATGAAAGTTAATTGTTTTGAGGTATTTTGCACTTAACAAGACACATTTTAATGATTTTTGGGACAAATTCTTAAAAGAGTATTTTGGTCATAAAATTATTCATGGGAAATATTTTAAATGAATAAAATATTATTTAGAACCAAACTTTCATCTAAAATAAGACTATTATTCACTAAATAGACTTAGTTTAGTATTTTTTTATGTTTAATTTAATTTTTTTTTATATATAGAATTTTATTTTTTATTATTTATTTTATTTATATTTATTTTAAGCTCTTTGGAACAGGCCCGAACCGAACACAAACCAAGTCCAATTCAGACCCAACCATTTTGCGCAAAAGAAAGAGAAGGGCGCCCGACCCTCCCCCTTCTCTTGTTTTCCTTTCTCATTGTCTCTCGCAACGCCCAACCTCCTCCTCCTCCTTCCCTTTTCTTCTCTCTTCACCCCTTCTCTTCCCCATTTGTGCACCGGTCAGCGGTCGACTGTGTGCCACCGCCGTGACCGTCCCCATCTACAACTCCTCTTCCTCTTCCTCTCTTCCCCTTTCTTCCTTTTCCCTTCTCCTTTTTCGTCCCCCATTAGGGTGCCAACCGTAAACGCTTGCGCCACTGCCAACCGTCGGTCCTCTGCTGCCACCACTGCGCAACGCCCCAATGCCGAGAAAGGTACCCTCATGATGCCTTGTTTTCATTCTTTTTTTTCCTCTGGTTTGGCTTGAGCCCTCATGGTGGCTCTTTTAGAAATTGGGGGATCTCCATTGTAGGCTCGCTTGGGCTAAACTCGATGGCACAAGCTCCGATGCCATAGAGGGTACTAAGCTCAACCACTCTCTTGATCAATCCCTTCTTCCTCTTCTTGAAGGTGGCCCTCCTTTGAGAATCTTTTGTGATCCAAGCTAAGTTCACCTTCTTCCTTGCCATGCTTGATACTCTTCAATGTTTTAGTATGGAAAGGTTGGGTGGGCTCTGGGGGTCTTATATAATAGAGTGAGTATTGTCAGTTGATACTTGAGATTTTTTTTTTATTTAAAAAAATTAAAATGCACAATTTCAGCTATGACTATCCCCTATTATTGTGATTGGGGTGTAAAGTTTAAAATCGATTAGGGCTGAATTGTTTTTATTATAGGAACACCTATGTGCATTCTTTTTTAAGTTCAACCATGGATTATGCATTGTTTACGTATTTTTCTAGTTGAATTATGTTTTTATCATTTCCTTGGTTTGCATGCCCAAATTCCCAACATTGAAAATTATGCAGGGTTGTTGTTACATGACAATAGGGGTACTCTTCGTGTTGTCAACATTTCCTGATTTGGTTTCCTTGGTTTGGATTTGATTCCAATAGGTATATATATAAATATTTTATTGGAATCTGGTACCTCGATGTTTATGCCATCATTGGGGTGATGCACAAGTCAGCATGCAGCCTGTGGTATGCTGTCCAATCTTGTTTTGAACTTGTTAGTGTATTACTTTGCGGTTTTCGCAAATCGGGTTATCGAATTATGTTTTTATTTTTATCGTTCGTGGCAAAAGTGTATTTAGATAAAAGTTATTATCGTTTGTGCAACATGGTAGCACTCTCTCATTATGAGGGGACAACTAGCTGATTCATATACAGTTCTTCATGAGACTTTTTGGCTTTCAAATTTTGCTACCTCTTACCCCACATCGTAAATGTAGGATTCCTAAACTAAATTGGTAGAATGTAAATTTTTGTTGTTTGATAGCAATCTAAAGTGTCCCAGAAATATGCTGAGTACGATTTATTATATGTCTAAATTCATATTAGGATATAGAATGCATTTAGATTAAATTTATAGTTTAGTCGCAACAGTAGAAATTGCATAGAGATACACATATGCTGCACTGTGATTTCTTATTGGCAAGTACAAAACAATGCAAAAGGAGGATACATGATACTAGTGGTTAAGTATCGCTTGCGGCTAGAAATGCCATGCGCAATGCAATATAATGCATAAGAACGCAAATCGTGTAAATACTCATGGTAAGTATGTGGTGTAGCTGCACCATACACCCTAATTATTTCATTGTACGCAACACTTTTCTGCTCACACACTCACTTAGTTGTGGATATCTAGGATTGTTATGACTGAACATGATTTGAATGTATGTGAATAGAAGTGATCTTATTTTTTTAGTTTGAAGAACATGCTTTTCATGATTGTAGTTAGCAGGATATGGAGTGCATTTGCTACAGGTATATGTTTGAGCATGCATTGCGTGAATTGTATGAGTGCATGACTTGATGTGGTTTAAGATGATTGTTTGAATACCTGTGCGAATTGATAACTAAATAAAACATATCATATGTATGAAACATGTAACATGAGTGTATATCATTGAATGTATGTATCATGCGTGGAAGCACAAATGTGTGTTAATGTATGTCATGTTGTGTATAAATGATGTGATATGTAATATGTAATATGTATGAAAAAATAAAATCTTGTATGAAGTGTACATGCATAGTAACTTATGTGAGAGAATCATGCATAAAGTATGCTGAATGCGATTCATGCATGAAAGCATGTTAGAAATGAATCATGCATGAGAATTTGTATAGTTTAAATCATGACATGATAGGATAATGCATGAAAGTGAATGTGCTTATGTTATAAGCATGCATGCATATAAGATTAAATCATGCATATGGCATAAATTATTTTAAATCATGCAAGAGAGCATGAAGTTTTGATATTATGCATGAGGGCATGAGAAAGTTATCCTGTGAGATGATAATACTTGGCTTTGACCTATGACTTAATAATAAAGATAACCCTAGATCATGACTCTATTTGATGCACTAATGAAGCCAGGCTCTTTAAGATGGCTGGGTCCATCCCGATCTCTTGTCCTCTTAAGAGAGGGAAGGACGATACAAGCTTTGTAGGACAAATTGAGTTTTTGAGGACTGAAAGTACCACTTGTCACCATCCCACGGAGGTTAGCAGACACGTCTACCAAAAAGTCTTAGGTAGTAGTACCATAGCTCTGCAGAGTTAGGGATGTTTGCCCATTTTGTTCGCTAACAATTTTGGTTTGGCATAGGACAAGACTTGGGACCATGGATCCATTTTACCAACCGCTGCATTGTCAGGTTGAATTGCTTTGGAAAGAATCAAGTAAGGCATAGGAGAGCAATTAAAATATATAAAATAATAAATACTCTTATGGTTGTTTCTGGATGTCTATATCCTCTTTTGTACTAGATGGGTCTGAATAAATAAAAGAAACAATTAATTAGATTTCTTAGAATCACTGCTATCATATGCATAAATATATAGTTGTGGACAAGTAGAGAATACTAATGTTTGCATGACTATTGCATATGATTTGTTACATGTGAATGAAAAAGACATGTTTATGTTAGTCATATGATTTGACCGATTGATATAAGCCATGGGCTTGGTTGTTGCACGTGAGGTGCTTGTGTGTGTAAGGCACACATAAAAAGTCAAATTAGGACCTATTTCATTTATATAATTAAATGCAAAGTGCATAAATGTTTTGAGAAATTACATGTGAATTTATAATTTAAATAATGCATGTCTTAGTCATGAGTTGGACATGAGCGTGCTTCTTTTGAGGATAAAAAAAATGAATGTTTACTTTATCCTGAGTTATTGCATTTTACTTCACTTTGAAGCTTGCTATAAATTGTGAACTTTCATTCATTTATGAGAACACTTGTCATGGTTATGAATGATTGTAATGTTGAATGTCATGCTTGAAAAAGAATATGAGTTTGAGTTTCATGCATACAAATTACTCAAATATGAATGCTCTGGAATGAATGATGATAAATGAGATTGAATATCATGTGCATATTTTGATGTGGATTATCTTGACTCTCATTTTAAAATGATGGGAATTACACTTTGATTGCATCGTTACAACTTGACTTGTATTCTCCAAGTTTAGTTTTGGTTTCCTACGGGCAAGTGGCTGATGCCCTATAATATTTACAGATAACCTCAAGAAAGATTGAAGTGAAGCACGGGTTGTTGAGTGACTAAAGACTCCACTCTTACCTATTACGGTCCCTAGAGGACCAAAACATTTTGGGATGATTATAAATTTATCAAGATTTAACTTTTCATGTTTGGATCTTTAAGTTTTAAGAGTTATAATATTTTGGAATGAGAAGAATGTTAAAATTTACCTTTTCATTTTTGTATTAGTTATGCTTGTGGTTTGAAAATTTTAAACTTTTATGTAACTCCTCAATTGTCTTAAACCTTAGATAAATTTTGTCTTCCACATGTTTGTTTCTTTTTTACATGTGAGAATCCTTAGAGTAATAAACCCAATAGAGTAGTGTTTATGGATGATTCTGCACTGGATTTGATACTGGGAGGCTAATATAGACTCGCGCTTGCACACAAGTGGGCCGTCTAGTATTTGGAATGGTTGAAATATGGTCATAGGTGAACTTATTGGCATATTACTTTAGGACTCATGTGAATTTTCTAATCGAGATGCATTTATGGATGATTTCATACTGGATCTGATACTTGGAGGCTAATATACACTCGCACTTGCACTCAGGTGGGTTGTCTAGTATTTAAAATGGTTGGGATGTGACTATAAACAAACTTGTGGGATAGTACTTTCGATAATCATGTAAATTTTTATAACAAATAAAAATTTAAATTTTTTCTCAAAATTTTGGGTTTGGAAAACTTTTAAAAATGTTAGATGTTTTAGGGATGTTACATACACACTCACATGTGAGCAAGTTTTTAATGTGGTTCGACCTAGCAAGGTCTACATCCACAAAAGGAAAAACTATTTTTTTTGTCTCTCTTAACATTTTTGAGAGAGAGAAGATGTTCTTTTATATATAGAGTTACATGTGGAGTTGCATGTTGTTTAGGATTATAATCCTGAGTTGCATGTTATTTAGGATTACAATATTTTTCAAGGTGAATCTCTATATGTTTAGACGTTTTACTCAGTTGGTGTCTTCTCTTGTAAGGAGTTCAACCATATTAGCCACCTTATTCACATTAGGAGTCTTCAAGAGATCATTTGCATTGGCTTGATCATTATTCAATTGGTAAACTGTGGGGTCCATTTGCCTAATTGAACTTGCTTGTGATGCCCACCCCAAACTGGTGAAAAATTGAGCCAATTTTTTTAAAATAGAACACAAAGAGGAAAATCAAATATTTATTTCTTTTAAAATATAGAATCTTTTGCTAATATTTTCTAGCACTATGAAAGGAAAATTCTTTTTAACAAAATATTCATTTCATTGATGCATACAT
This sequence comes from Nuphar pumila, assembly GCF_984573655.1. Taxonomy (NCBI): domain Eukaryota; kingdom Viridiplantae; phylum Streptophyta; class Magnoliopsida; order Nymphaeales; family Nymphaeaceae; genus Nuphar; species Nuphar pumila. The sequence goes on along the minus strand of NC_143258.1, from coordinate 33,081,309 downwards.
TGATTGATTACAAAATTCAAGGGTGAACTATCACTGGTTCCTTACAACATTACATCCAATTACAATTCTGATGAAAACTCAAAACGCAGAGCACTCCCAGGAAGAGAAGGGTCCATGGATTTCTTGTATGTTACCATATGTACTGTCTACAGTTGCGCTTAGGTCTGTGTCTACACGGTGAGTGTCCTGAGGGATTTTAGGATGAAGTTTCTATGACCTATCCTATTTTTGGGATGTCGCAACATCTAACAAAGAAATAACTAGATAATTAAATTACTATAAAACCCTTGGCTATACTGGTAATCACAAATAAATAACTAGTTATCATGAGAGCAAACAAACAATTCATTTATATCATAATTCACCAACTTTTACCCACTCTTCAGGGTTAGGTAGTTGGCAAAATTCTAAACTTAAGCTTTTGGATTGAATCTTTGACCATTCTGGGAACTCTGCTACCAAGACTCATCTAAAATCCAATTCAGAAGCTTAAGTTTCGCATTTTGCCAACTGTCTAACCCTGAAGTGTGGGTAAAAGTTGGTGAATTATGATGTAAATGAATTATTTGTTTTCTCTCATTATAACTAATTGTTTATTTATGATTATGAGTATAGCCAAGGGCTTTATCATAATTGAGTTATCTGGTTATTTCTTTGTTAGATGTTGTGATATCCCAGAGATTGGATGAGTCAGAGGGACTTCATCCTAGAAGCCCTCATGACACTCACACCGAGATAGTGCAGACACTCTCCCAGTCACAACCGCAGACGTCACAGGCAGTGACATACAAGGAATTCATGGACCCTTCTATTCCTAGGAGTGCTTTGTGTTTTGGGTTTTCATCAGAATTGTAATTAGATGTAATGTTGTAATGAATAAGTGATAGTTCATCCCTAAATTGTGTAATCAATCATTATAACACCCCAAAAACTTTAACCTTAATTATTGTTCAAATATTAAAATTTTGAGACCAAACTTTTTTATAAGTAAATTAGATCTTATAAATGCAGAAACAATTTAAAAAAATGGTTAAGTCTTTGGTCAGGGTTACACTAAAGATAACAATCAAATTAAAATGTACATGATATACAAAATTTAAACCACATACAATATAAGACTAAAATATGAAGAGTTTTAATTTTATTTCAAATTAGAGTATAAAAACAATAGTTCAATTTCTACATGATCAAGTACTTAAAATAAAAAGATCATGTCTAACAAGATCGTAAGGTAAGAGTGGACTCTCGAAGATGCAGCTCGACAAGTTCTTTACTTTAACTATTCATCAAACTTTACCTGCACTACATGTTTACCATAAAACAGGGCCAAACTTGCTAAAGTCTGGTAGAGCAACCCAAACTCAAACTTAAAGAAACAATATCAAGCATTCAAAGCTAAAGACATGATATATTATTCATCAATCATCAAATGATAAATAAGGAAACAACATCCCATGAGTTATTCATTTCAAGCATTCAAATATAAATCATTTAAAAACATTCCATCACTTAATATTTCATTCAACCTTAACTTACATCATAAAGCAAAATCTATATGCATTCAAGATATACAAGTCATCACATAAATATATGTATGCATCTAAGACATTTAGATCATTGCATCATTTTCATATGCATTCATAATTCTTATAAACAATAGGTTAAATCATATTTGACCATTCCAGCGTGAAATGCACACATATACTTTATAAGTAAATCAGTTAGACATTCTTGATACACATCAATCATGATACATATGTATAATATACTCAAATCAAATAATCATAATGCAATCATTTGCAACAAAACTATGTAGGTGTGATGTGTCATTTACCTAATAAGTCAACCTAGTCATTTGTAGGTGTGATGTGTCATTCACTTATACACTAACATAAGCATTACAATCATAACCCTATATCAAGATCTAAAATCAATAAAGATATGATTCTCACATCTGAGTTCAACATATAATCATGCTATAACAGAAAAACCTAATTTATAGATTTATAACTGGCTATCTCAATCAACTCAGAAAATCATTACAATTTATCATAACATTTTATTTAATTATAATAAAGATTTATAAGATCAACACCAAATCACCTAGTCTAGGAAATCTACAACCTCACAAGGAGTTATTGCTCTAGACCGATAGCCTGCCTAGTCTTGAACAATGCATTTTTTTATAGGAATATACCGTCTTTGGGGACTACCTGCTCTTGGATAATGAACTTTCTCATCATAGAGACTTACTGCTCTAGCTGAATTACATAATTTGGTCATGCACACCCTCGCAGAGAATTCTTTAAGAATAGTTCCTTAATGGGTACCTTATTCAGTGAAAACTAATGTCATACATACATCAATACAATGGACTACTTTCAGGGTTGAAACCACTAACACGACCACAAACATGTATACAATCAATTGTCAAATCACAAGATTTTAGGTTGCCACTTTGGGGCACCAACAAATATCAATTCAATTGACCGAACACAAGGTCATGAGACACTATCCAGTCTTGAACATTCAATTGATCTCAACAAGATCTACCACATATTTTCTTTCATGCATTCAATCAACAAACATCACATCACATTCATAATATCGTCAATTGAGTTTCAAGAACCATAGTTCACTTTTGAACTTAAAAATTTATCGCATGTGTTCGTAGATTAAACCTCGAAGCATGCGTAAAAAAAACATGAATTTCATGCATGTGTATGTGACCATGCACATTTCATAACACAAAGCAACTAAACTTCAACATATGTAACTCCTCTGTATTTTGAGATAAAAGTTATATATATATATATATATATATATATATATATATATATATAAATATATATATATATATTTTTTCACCACGTGAATCAATATGCAAAGCAAACATTTCATATATAATGTGTCTCACACATAGTGTATATATATATATTAATAGCATTTACAGAAATCATGGTTCATCTATGAGAACACAGGACACATCAATCCATGCATAGCGGTATTTGTTGTTCCTATCATGAACATGATTCTATCACACATGCTTTCGTGTATGATTCATTCATAACATACATTACATGTTTCACAAAAATATCATCTCGCACAAGCAATTTAATTTAGTTATGTTATCACATCAATCATGCAACATTCATTTATACAAATGCATGCTCAAACATGTACCTACAGCAAACACACTCCATATTCCGCTAACTATAATTATGACAAGCATGATTTCTTGAACCACAACAAGAAAAATACTTTTATTCTCATACATTCAAATCATGCTTAGCTTGATTTTCGAACTACAGTCACAACAGTCTTATATATCCACAACTAAGTGAAGTGTGTGAGAATGATGGTCTTGCATACAATAAAATAAATTATTGTGCTATGCATTTACATCACGTATACTTACCATGGGTGTTTACCTAATTTGCATTTTGCATTGCATAGTATTTAATGCATATTGACTTATAGTCATTTTGATACTTAGCATAAATACCACATTTTTGGTATTTCTCACACTCAAATCAGTTAACCATATAAGCAACCATAGCATCCCTAGATATTCACAACTATGTGTGTGTGTGCACATAACGAGGTTGAAACAAAATATAAGCAGCTACACATATATAACAACTCTAGATATCCACAACTAGGTGCGATGTGTGTGCATAACTTGTATTTGCAATTCAATTAAGTATTTAGCATCATACATCATGCTTACATGATTAATGCATAAACATGCTCTCTACAAGATCAGTTAAGGTATCTTACCTTTGTAGATCCGATAAATTGAGTGAAGCAAAATTCAAAAATCCTTGGGGTTTCGTAAACCGCAAAGACCACTATCCAAACAATACAATGAACACTTGGTGCATGATAAAAAATGCCAAAAGCTCATATCATCGCAATAAGGAAGCAAGAAGTGTAGCTATTCCAAGTATTGCAATTCTTTGACCAATATTTCTAGGAGCATAAGCTAAGGCAATGTGTGTGCACCAGACTTATCCATATACCTGCACTGTAGTCTGACCGACTTCTCATTTAGATGGCCTTCACCATCGCAACAAACCATCCCAACAACAAATAAGCCATTCTGATCCACAATAATAAGTTTACCACCTATGGCATCTGATCATCGTCTCCCATAGACCCACCACCAATGAAGTTTGATAAATTCAATCCCCCTGCAGGAGCAATAGAAAATGTAGCACATCCATATTTGACCACCAACACCTCTTCATCAACCACAACTATGCCGCTAACCGCTGCTTGAGAACCAACACCCTCGACGTGAAGATCTAATATCAAAGCAGTTAGGGAACCATCAGAACAACCTTCCAAGACTGTCGTTCAAGAGCGGGGCTGGACCTAGATTGCCTAATCGCAAAGTTGCCATCTTTCTGCATTGCAGTAGAAAGCGAAAAATTTCCATTCACTTGGGTAGCGCCTGCACCTTCATGAGACACCATAGATGAATCAGAAACACCATAACCACGATGGGCGTGGTTGTGATCCAAGCCAACATCCACCTTCCCCATAAGGCATCAAAGAGGATGCAGGGTAGACGATTCTATCCCTCAACTGCCCCTACTGGGTAGACGCAAGAGGGAAGGAGTCAAACACCATCGTGTGTGGCACACCAACACCTAGGTGGGAGTAGATGACCAGGGAGTGAGGCCAAAGCGGCCATAGAAGATCGGCCGACCAAAGGTCTGTGATCTCACACAGAACAACCGTCAGGAGGTGAGATTGAGCAATGAGGTGAAGTTGAGGGAGGAAAGTTCTTGAGGTAGAGGATCGTGGGGACCGCCTCGAAGGTGTCGTCGTCGAGGCATGATCATGCATATATTTTTACATTTTATTCATACTATTTTATGCATGATCCATAGAAAAATCACATTAAAAATCCACTTTTTTTGTTAGTTTCGGGAAATCACTTTAAAATGAAAAATACAGAAAAATCACATATTTCAAAGCTTGCCATGCATTTTTTAGTGTTTTGTTTAGTTTAGAATTTTCTAACTAGCAGTTTAATTAGATTACGAGTTAATTAATTAATTTTAGTTGTTTAGAAGTATTCCCTTTTTGAAAACACACACTTTCTACAGGAGACCTCTTTTGAAAATTTTAAAAACTATCCCGACTTCCATAGAAATCGTGAAAACCTAATATTTTTTTTAGTATAAATAGTCTTTTTCAACATGATCACACATTTTTTCCTCTGTAGCCTATGCCCCTCTCTCTCCTCTTTGCCTCCCCTTTTTTTCTTCCCCTTGTTCGATTGACTGGTTACCTACCTCCTGCTTCTTGCTTCTTATGCCTTTCACTCCTTCTAAACCTTGTCGTTGTTGGTTCTTCTCATCCCCTCTGTCAAAGAGAGAGCGAATTTCATTCAATTGCAGTGAAAAAGATAGCCTTTTTCCTCTCAACCCTTCTATCAGAAGCGAATCATACAATTTGCTTCTTCTTCCCCGTCTCTTTACTTGTTTATGCATAGAGTTAGATTTAAATACTTTTGTAGCATAGATTATATGTGTTTTTAGCATATAGCGCAGATTGCTTGCCATTTTAGTATAAGATAGAAAAAACTACGTTGATTTTGAGTGTCTCTTGCTGTCGCCCTATCCGTGTGAAATCGGGACCAGATCTGCCATCATTTACAAACTTGACCATCGACTAGATTGACGCAAGGTAGATCAGGTTGTTATTTAATCTCGTCGCTCCGCAGTCAGGTCATGTTGCGAATTCGATATATTTTGAGTGCTATAAATCATTTCAATAGGCCGATTTGCGTGATTATGAAATGATGCAAATCAGCGGGAGTATAGAATACACAGTTCCCATGAATTCTTTTATTTTGGATATAGTCAGTTTTGTAGCAATTCTTGATGTGCCACTCATGCATAACCGAGTATAGTTATGGCCACTCACCTCATCCCTTTAAGCCCCTTAGAGCCCCTCAGGGAGCCCTTAATTACAAGGGAGAAACAGAAGATGATAAGAAGGGACTAAAGCTCAGAGTGTTGAAGACTTTTTCTTTTTCTTTTTAGCTTAGGATTTTATTTTATTTAATTCATTTCAATTTAGGTTTGTAATAAGACACTTATTATTATTTGTTTAAGCCCTCTGCAAGGGGTCACACTCTCATTTGTTTAGTTAATTAATTTTTATTTTCAAGGCAATAAATATTAGTTTAGTTTTTTTGTGGAATACAAAGTATTTTTTATGTTTTCTGAGATCGACCCAGACTTCACCACTAGTGTGAGCCGGTTTTTATGATTTGATACACAGTTTGCACAAATGTTTTTACTTAAAATATATCTCAAAAATACTCTATTAAAAAAGTTGCATCCAATTTTTGGCACCGTTGCCCGGGAATGGCGATTAAAATACAAGTAATTACTTTATTGCCATTATGTATTCTCGTTTACTTAGGTTGCTAGTTTTCTTTCTGTTCTTTGCTTAGGATTGCTAGTTTCTTTCCCTGTTTAATTGTTTAGGATTGCTAGTTTCTTTCAATACTTAGGATCTTGAACCACGTGTTTGCAATTTCTAGATATCAGCTTACCTTTCTTACACAACCCACTTATTAGACTTTTCCTAACAGATAACTACACACGATGATTGCGCATGATTGGTACCATGCTCTTAGTTTATTTTTGAAAGATATATGTTGGGTGCAAGTGTGTGGTGTTGTATTTACTGCTTCTTACTTTTCTTTTTCTTTACCTGCTTTGTGGTTTGTTGTGGTTTGGCTGCTCTGCACATTAGGTAGATAGAAAACCTGTTCCTTAGGATGGTTGTTGCACCAAACTACCCTCAAGTGCATGCAAGGGCAATGCTTGCTTGGCTCCGAGCTTGCTGAGTTAGTTGAGGACCCCGAGTTCCTTATTGGGAGAGCTCGTAGACTCGACCCTATGGCTGAGGATCAACAATTGACCTGTCCTCTCAGGAAGTACTTCATTCTCAATACTTAAACTCCCACCTCCTACATCACGAGACCTGATGTAGGAGCAAACCATTCTGAAATCAAGGTCAACATAATCCATATATTATCATCTTTTTATGGCCTGAGCAACGAAGACCCCTACTATCATCTTGATGAGTTTCTCGAGATCTGCTCCACTGTGCAGATCAATATTTTTTGGGATGATGCATTGAGGTTGATATTGTTCACGTTCACCCTCAAGGACAAAGCCAAGTATTGTCTGAAGGCTTTATATACGGTTCAAATTACCACTTGGGAATATATGCAGTAAACATTTCTCAAGAAATACTTTCTGATTGGTAAGACAAACCAATTTAAAAAAGCCATCACCAATTTTGCTCAGTTTGAGGGGGAACATTTTCATGAGACATAGGAGAGGATAAAAGATTTTCTCCGAAAGTGTCTCCACCACCAGGTGCCCCATTGACAACTGGTGCAATACTTTTATAATGGCCTAACTGAGAAAGATAGGCAAATGGTTGATTCTTCGTATGGGGGCACACTCATGCTAAGAGCGAGTACGAGGCATGAGCCCTATTCGAAACATTGTGTAAAAATTCTATGCACCATGCCTTGTCCTCGAGGCTTGATAAGATCACATTTGTTCCTGGTGGTCCTAAAAAAGAAGGGATTTATGAAGTTGGGTCCAAACATGAATTACAAATCAAAGTAGACTAGTTGACCAGAAAAGTAGATCAATTATTGGCCAACCTAACTTCATTACACCACATAGGAAAAGTGTGTGAGCTATGCCTTAACCCTGCACACTATGTTTCAGATTGTTCGGCAGTGCCACTCTATCTTGAATTCATTTAGGAACAAGTGAAGGCTTCCCAAAGTTTTGACAGACTGGTGCACGATCCATATGCACCCACTTGTGATTGTTGCAAAAAATTTTCCTTTCTTTCTAGGAAAAGAAAAACTCTCACAAGGTCCACTTGACCTTTTGAAAAGATTTTAAAAAATTACTCACCTCCGTTTTTAGAAAATGCGGGAAAATGTGAAGACATGGCTCACTCCTCAGTACGAGGTTCAAACGTTCCTGGCGCCTTTACCAGGAGTAATTGAACCAAGGATCAATTTTATGCCTTTGCTTTGCCTAAATTTACCTAAGAAATTACTCTAAGTCCTAAATGCACATATAATCATGCTTGTGTTATGATTTTAATTTTGAAAATACGATGCATGTTTTGAAAGTACTTAGAAAATACTTTTAAATTGAATTCCAAGTAAATTTCAAAATTGACTTTAGGAAATATTTAGAAAATCCTTGTAAAAATACATTAAAATTAACTTAGAATTTTTTTAAATTATTTTGAGAAATCACTTTGAAGATGAATTCGAGAATTACTCGAAAATTGTTTTGAAAATATTTGGAAAATGATTGGAAAGTAGCTTGAAAATAATTAGAAATGAATTTGAAAAAAAATGACTTCGAAATTAATTTAAATTTACTTTGAAAATTGATTTAAAATGATTTCAAAAAATAATTCAAATTTACTTTGAAAATCTTTTGGAAATTGAATTGAAATGATTTTAAAATTAATTCAAAATTACATTGAAATTATTTGGAAAATATCTTGAAAATGAAAGTATTTTGGAAATTTTAAATTTTTGAGAAATACTTGGGAAATGTTGTGAAATTGAGATTGAAAAGGGAAATTATTTTGAAGTCAAAAATTGAAATTGAAATGGAAATGGAAATTAAAATAGAAATAGAAAATTGAAATTGAAATTGAAATTGAAATTGAAATTGAAATTAAAATTAAAATTGAAATTGAATTTGAAATTTGAAATTTGAAATTTGAAATTTGAAATTTGAAATTTGAAATTTGAAATTTGAAATTTGAAATTTGAAATTTGAAATTTGAAATTTGAAATTTGAAATTTGAAATTGAAATTGAAATTGAAATGGAAATTGAGATTGAAGTTTAAATTGAGATTAGAAAATTGAAATCAAAATTTGAAATTAAACTTTGGGTTTGAAAATTGAAATTGGAAATTCAAATTGAGCTTTGAATTTGAAAATTAAAATTGGAATTGAATTTGGAGTTTGAAGTTAAACCTTGGAGTTGAATGTAGAATTGAAATTGGAGTTTGAAATTGAAATCCAATTTGAAGTTAAAACTGAAGTTGCTTTAAGATTTGAAAGTAACTTTGCAAAACACTTTGAATTTGTACATGATTTTGAATTCGAAAATGATTTTCAAATATCTTTGAAATAGAGATTGATTTTTGAAAATTGGTTTTGAAAATGAAATGAAATGGATTTCGAAAATCACTTGGAAAATTCTTGGAAATTGATAATATTTTGATATGATTTTGAAAATAAAAACTAATGATGCAATTCTATCCTAAATGATGAATGCATTATTTTATAAAAAGCTTTTGAAGGAATTTGATTGAGATTTATTTGAAATTTATATTAAAAGAGAATTTTGAGCATTTATATAATTAAAACAAGATTAAATTTCTATATATTCATGATTATGACTACAAATATATTTTGAATTAATCTTTATTTGAATTCTAATAAAGAAGGAAAGAAAATAAGTTTTCTGCATTTATAGAATTAAAACAAGATTAATTTTTATGTATTCATGACTATGGCCACAAATATATTTTGAATTAATCTTTATTTAAATTCAAATAAAGGAATAAAATAGAAATTGATTTTTGAAAATTTATTATTTTTGAAAATTGATTATTTTTAAAAATTGAGCTAAAAGTGTAGGTCAATTTTTAGTTTATAAAGAATAATAATTCTAAGTATTATTCGTATTCTGACTATGGCCACAAATATGAACTTTACTTAGTTTTATTTATCCTCTATTAAATGGTGCACGTGCCATTTGTGTTTCACCATAGTATATTTGAAAAAAAAGATAAAATATAAAAATTAATTATGAATTTTTTTAAATTAAACTATATGCTTATTCATTCTGACAAAGCATAAAGTAGAAATTCTCATTAATTGAATTATTACAACTCTTTGAATTAATACATCAATTAATAAAATTAAAAATTCCTGCAAAATTAGCAAACATGTTAGAAATAAATGTAGGCATTTATGGATTTTCTTCAATTATTGAAAAATTGAAGCGAATATCCAAATTAATCTTTTATGCCCCAAAAATAAAGGAAAATAAAAAATCAATGTAAATGATGTATGGCCTTTGCAAAAGTATTTTAAAAATATATTTTAGAGTTTTAAATTTTTGAAATTGGGGTTTAAAACATGTAAATTCATTTTAAAACTTGAATTTAAAATGGATTTGACTTTGAAATTGAAGTTTTTATGAAAATATATTGAAAATGATTGAAATAAAAGGAAAATAAACTCCAAATCTTGTTTAAAATAAAGTTAAAACATTCTAAATTGATGAAAGATACTCTAAATTCATGAAATACACAAATTTTGTTTGAAAATTGAATTTAAATGTGTTAAAATGCCCAATTTAACTTCATTTTAACAAAACAATGCCTTTTACAAAATTTGATTTTGAAAAATGCAATGGATGAAGGGTCAAATGATCATAGAAACTTATAAAAATTGACATGAAGACTCCTAATATGCCTAGAAGTATTCTAGAATTAAAAAATGTAAGAAAAGATTGAAGAAAATTCCAAATTTGGGCTGTTTATCCAATCAAAACAGGATTTTGCAAAATTAGGATATATAAACAGACCCTGTCAGAGTATTTAGAGTGAATGAAGGCATAAAATAACTCAAAATGAGCTAAAAATAAATTCATGGATTCAGAACATACAAGGAAAACATTTCTATTTTACAAAACTTGAAAATCATTTTTAAAACTTGAGATATAATTGAAACATCATAACATAAAATTTTAAAATAGGAAATTGGATTTTAGCAGAAAAGTTTCTATAATTTTGGAGTTTCAGAGGCTAAACTGATTCAATTTCTCCCAAATTTATGGGATACAATGCCCAATTTAATCATGAAACAATTACAATTTACATAGTTAGAAAATCAATCCTGGTTTGGAAATGGTGACTTCTGAAAGTCACTATTTTCAAACAAAAAATGGTCTTGTTGTAGAACCTGAAGTTTTGTAACCAGTCTCGGTTTTTGATAGAATTAAAATACCAAATCAGCATAAACGTTTGTAAAATTTGACATGGATAAACTAGACACAAAATGGAAGAAAAATCTATTTATAGATTTTAAAAATGCAGTTTTATCATAGAGAACTAATCTAAACAAGTTGAGATAAAATTTAAGTAATACTTAATGAGGCAAAATGACAGGGTTCTGATTTTCGATCAGAATCAAGCACAAAAATTCCATATAAATTGCTAAAAATTTGCAGAGATAAACTAAACATTCAGATTAAAAATATCTAATTTACATATTTAGAAAATGATATTCTATTGGGGAGATCAAATCCAAGCACGTTGGTCCAAAATCTATGAAAAACCCGTCAAAGAAAATTGATAGGGTTCTGGTTTTTAGTCTAAATAGAAAATAAAAAGGAAATAAAAGTTTATGAAAATTGGCATGCATAATATATACATTTTAAGAAAGAAACTCTTTTTTACAGATCTGAAAAATAATCTCCCATTGGAGAGATATGAATGCAACAAGTCGATCCTAGGTCTGAGCAATGCCTGAGATTGCAAACAGATAAAGTTTTGACTTAAAATGAAAAAAAAATATAAATCCTCTATAGAAATTTCTGAAAATTTATAGAAATAAACTAGACATTCCAATGAAGAAAATAGTTTTTACAGATTTCAAAGATGATCTCCCATTATGGAGATATGATTCTGACAAAATGAGTTAAAAATTGGACTACTAAAATGACATAGCATAACTAGGTTATAGATTCTGACCAAAATCAGGTATGAAAACACAATACAAATTGATAAAAACTGGCATGGAAAAACTATATTCAATGAGAGAGACATTATTTTTTACATATTTGAGATATCATCTTTGGTTAGGGAGAAATCATTCTGACAAGTTGGTCTAATTTCAGGAAAAATCTGGATGACCCAGAATGATAGGGTCTGAATCCCAAATTTTTTGGTGAACTAAACCAACTCAGAATGATCTGATTGTTGGTGGAGATCCCGAAAAGACATAAAAAAAGATGCAGTAAAAAAATCAGATTAAAATGAGGCCTAATTGTATGGAAATTGATGAAATAAAAAATAAAGTAGAATGAAAAATATCATCTAAACATGATTGAATGAAATAGAACCTCATTAATGAATTGATCTAATGATCAAGCATGAGATCTATCATTTCAAATCATGAATGATGATGAAAATGATGTAAAAATAGAATTAAAGCATCTAAAAATAAAATTGAAAGCATTGAGGCATAAATTGAAATTGATTTAGCCAATTAAAAATGAGATTTGATCTATTGAAGATCAAATCTGATAATTCTAATGGCTTAGAATGAAACTGCATAAATCAAATAGTAATTCAAAAGCATAGAATGAAAATTAACATAGAAAAGAAGTAGATCTATATTGTTATTCATGAAATTGGAAAGAAATTGAAAAAAAAGACCTAACTACAAAAATCGAAAATTGTAAAAGAAAAGAAAGAAGAAAAAAAAATCAAAAGAGGGAAGGGACATACCTTTGGACTGAAGAGAGGAAATTTTTCTCCGTATTTGGAAGCAATTCCAAGGAGGGAGGAAGGAGAGAGAGAGGGAGAAGTGGAGAGAAAGAGAAAATTCCTTTTATTCTCTCAATTTCTCAAATTTTCAAGTTATGAAAATAGACCCCCCTAAGGGGTATATTTATAGCTTGAAGTGAGGGTATTTTAGGCCCTCAAGATTTAAGATATTTTTGAGGATTAGGGATGAGGTGTCAAAGAGGGCTCACATGGGGGTGGGGTGGGTGGGTGGGGGACGCCAACTTCATGTGGGTACTTTTTGGTTTTTTTCAAAAGTCTAGAAATGGTATTTTGGCTAAAAGTTGACAAGTGGTGCCCATGTGTATTTTTAAAAGCAAAGGGCTGAAGTTAAATTTAAGTGAAAATAAGGTATTTTAAAACTAAAGAAATGTTAAAAATGAAAAACCATTTTGAAATTTGGAAAATACCAAGTGGCGCCCCTTTTAGAAAACTTATTTCTTTTCTTTTTGTTTTCAAAAACTAGAAATGAAGAAATAAAAGGGGAAAGTGATGGAAAATGAGGAGGATTCGGAATTTTGAAAACAATGGATCATAATTGGATTTAAGATCCATTTTGATTTTTGAAATCCAAATTAAAACTTGATCCAGTTTGAATTTTGAAAGACTTTTTAAAAAATATGGAATTTGGATTTGAAATTCAAAGATTATTTTTGAAATTTGGAAAAAATGGATTTTGCTTTTAATTTGAAATCAAAGAATTGATTTTGAATAAAAAATGTATTTTGAATTTGTATCTGGATCCATTTTGATATTTTAAAATCTTGATTGAATTATAAATTGAATCCAAGATATTTTTCAAAAGATTTTTACAAAATGATGATTTTGAATTTGAAATTCAAGATTGATTTTGAAATTAGGATAAAAATTGAATTTTGAAAAAGGATTTGGGACCAAAGTTTCAAATAAAATTGGATCTGGATCTCGATTGAAAGAAATTAGTCCAAAATGGCAATCAGACCCTGAATATGGATTTCTGAAATAAATTGAAATGCAAAACCTAAATTGATGATGAAAATTGGGATTTGGATTCGGATCTTGAATCAAATTCAGAGACTAGAATTGGATCTGGATCCAAGAATCCAAGAATCCAAGAATCCAAGAAGTGGAGTTAGATCTCAGATGTTAGATGAATTTGAGTTCAGAAATTGATTCAATTAGCCTTCTTAATGGATAAGAAGGTGGATCCAGATTGAAATGGACCCAAAATGATTAATTGGATCCTAGATATCCGATGGGATATTCCAGGTTCAAAGCATAAATTATAGTCCGAGTATGTATTATAGAATGAATCAGATAAAAAATCCAGGTCCGGGATAAAAATTGGATACCAGATCCAACATTGGATCCACTATCCAAATTAAAATGAATTGGATCTCAGATATTGATAAAATATTAGATGAGGGAATTGATCCAAGTCTGAATTTGGGGCTTGTCCCAGTTCAAAAATTGTTAGAAATGATGTTCTGATTTTTTTTTTGGTTTTCGCCCTACAGGGGTAGAAATACGGTACTAGACTGGTTTGAACTAATTTAAACTGAACACGATTGAAATAAACTGAATCAGAAATCAATCATACTAAGGTGAACTAAATTCAGAACTAAAACACTAGCTCAACTAGCTGGAGCTAACTCAATTTGGGCTGAATTGAGCTCAAATGAGTTGAAATGAGCTAAAATGAAGGCCAAGTGTGTGAAAAGTAACTTTGAACTGAAACTGAACCATTCAAACTCTTGATGAACTCAGATTAGATTTCTGAGGATAGGATCTACCAGATTTGGCTAACTCAAGGACAATCTGTCTAAAGTTTGAGCTAAAAATGAGCTTGTTTCACCTAAAATGAACGAAATTTAGCTCAAAATCAATTGACATAGCTCCTCGTGAGCTTAGTGGAGCTAGAAATGACTATCATTCTAACTCTTTCAACTTAGAATGAGCTTGGCTACAATGAACTTGACTAAAGGGCTAAGGGTGACTCGAGGGTAAAATGATAATTTTATTGACAAAACAGGGTAAACTGACCTCTAGATTGGGATAAACCTAGGGGTGAAACTCTACACCGCCCTGTAGAGGATTTGGCATCTGCGAAAGAAGATGTACGGAATGGATTTAAAAATTTTGGGGTGTTTACAAATGCTCCACTTTGCTGCTAAGCCGATTGAAAGCCGAACTTAGTAGCATAGAAAAACATGCCAAATTTGAAATAATAATAAAAAATACCCCAGTTAAAAAATCTAGACTGGGTGTGGAAGAATGGTTGTGTAAATAATTTTCATGAAGTGAGTTTGTAAAATGTGAGAAGAATTAAGATCCGTAAAGCTTTGAAAGGGGATATTGATAAAGGAGAAGTCTCGTGATTGAGACAAAATAAGCTTTCGCAGAAATTCAAGTTTAGCCCTTAACCTGAATGGCACGAAAAATACCTCATGGAATGAGGCTCAGGTTTAACCCTTACCTGAATGGGGACAAAAAATACCTCAAAATCCTTAAATGAAGAAACCAAGATGAGAATTTTGGATTTTGCGCAAAGAATCTTAAAGGGGTTGTAAAAAGGTAATGAAAATGTGATTGTAGGAGGCGATCTTGGAAGATGAATAAGGCAACTCCTTTGAAGAAGTATAAGGTGATTTTTTTTTATCAATGCGAAAGACGAATAAGGTAATTCTTTTAGAGAGGAGCAGGGCGATTCTTTTGACAATGTGAAAGACGAATAAGATGATCTTTTCAGAGAGGAGTATGGCGATTCTTTTGACAATGCGAAAGACAAATAAGGCGATCCTTTCAAAGAGGAGCATAGCGATTCTTTTGATAATGTGAAAGACGGATAAGGCGATTCTTTTAGAGAGGAGTATGGCGATTCTTTCGACAATGCGAAAGACAAATAAGGCAATCCTTTTAGAGAGGAGTATGGTGATTCTTTCGACAATATGAAATCCGAATAAGGTGATCCTTTCAGAGAGGAGCATGGTGATTCTTTCGACAATGCGAAAGACAAATAAGGCGATCCTTTTAAAGAGGAGTATGACAATTCTTTTGACAATGCGAAAGACAAATAAGACGATCCTTTCAGAGAGGAGCATGGTGATTTTTTCGACAATGCGAAAGATGAATAAGGCGATCCTTTCAGAGAGGAGCATGGCGATTCTTTCAACAATGCAAAAGACAAATAAGGTGATCCTTTCAGAGAGAAGTATGACGATTCTTTTGATAATGTGAAAGACAAATAAGGCAATCCTTTCAGAGAGGAGTAGGGTGATTCTTTCAACAATGCGAAAGACGAATAAGGCAATCCTTTTAGAGCGGAGCATGGCGATTCTTTTGACAATGCAAAAGACGAATAAGGTGATCCTTTCAGAGAAAAGTAAGGTGATTATTTCGACAATGTGAAAGACGAATAAGGTGATCCTTTTAAAGAGGAGCATTGCGATTCTTTCGACAATGCAAAAGACAAATATGGCGACTCTCTCGACCATGCGCAAGAGGAAGAAAGCAACTCTCTCGACCGTGCGAAAGAGGGATAAGGCAATGCCAGGATCTATCAAGATGGACATCAAATTTTTATTTTATATCAGGAAAGCCAAGAAATATTGCCAATAAGATAAAACTGTAGTTGATTCAAAAATGTTAGAAACATGCATATATATGTGAAAGATATTTTCTCTTTTACCTAAAGCATTATCTCCAATTGGGTTAACTCCATGGAATCAAGAATCAAATTCAAGATTTGTTGCTGTTGAGTTTTTTTCAAGGAAGTTACTCTATTCCCTTGATATGAAAAGAGAAATTATTCTTATTTTCATAAAAGCAAGTCGATGAAAAGATATTGATGAAAGAATTTTGCATAAGTAAAAATGATTTCTGGCAATTTCGACAGTTTGATATCTGGGGTTTTCCCATAATGATCTTTTTGCACTATTTTGAGACATAGAGATGGGCTCTCTTGGGGTTTGGTGGGAAGTTCAACTTATCAACCCTCAACTTGGAGATATTTCAAAGCTTCCTTAGAAGAGCACGTCACATTCTCCTTCAACTTGGAGATGATCAAAGCTTCCTTGTCCCTAGAGATTAGATTGAAGATATTGTCTCTTTGATTGGAAACCTTTTGATGATAACATAAATCAAATATCTTTTAGGGTTTGTCGGGAGGTTTATCACATTAACCTTCAATTTGGCGGTGATCTGAACTTTCCCTGGAAAGACTCATCATATGCTCCTTCAACTTAGAGATGATTCGAGTTTTCTTTTTCTTCAAGGGTCTAACTAGCCTATCAACCTTCAACTTGGTGATGATTGAGAGATCCCTTTTGCAGATGATTGATTATGTTTGCGGAATTTGAGGAAATTGAGTGGATTCTTGATTGCTCAGAATATCTTCACTGCCTTATTGCCAGAAGAATTGTCTTTAAAAATGTGCCATATCTACGATCAATATCAATTCATTTCTGGCTTTTCAACATCATTGAATGTTCCTTTACAGTCGTATCAGGGATTTTTTTCTTCATCCTTTTGGTTGACCAACAAAAAAAGTTTTTGAATTTTGTTTTTTTTTTAAAGGAAACTTCACCTTTTTGAAAAGGGATACTAGAGGTAATTTGATGTGATCTTTTATGCAAATAAAATTTTGAAATCAACCAGGAGTTTTAGTAACAAATTGGCAAAGTATCCTGGAATCCTTGGTGAAAGAATTACCTGATGTCAAATTAATAATTCTATAGCTAAAATTTTGGACCTTGAAAAGATTGTTATTGACTCGAAGGCTGAATTTTGAAGGTAAGTTTAATCAACTTGGATTTTGAATAAAAGTTAGACAAACTCAAAAGTTGGGTTTGAAAGAAAGTTTGAGTCAAAACTCGGATCTTTTGAAGGAAATCTAGACCAACTAAAAAATTGGATTTGAATGAAAGTCCGAGTCAGAACTCGGATCTTTGAAGAAAAAATAGATTTAAAAGAAAAGTCTGAGTCAAAACTCGGGTTTTCAAAGGAAAACTAGACTAACTTCGAAAGTTGGATTTGAAGGAAAGTCTGAGTCGGAACTCGGATCTTCAAAGAAAGTTTGGCTAATAAAAATTGGATTTAAAAATCTAGACCGATGTGATGGTTGGATTTTGGATTGACTGACTAGTGAAAAAGACTGGATTTTGATTGATTGATCAGTGCAAAGAGTGGTATTTTGGATTGATCGACCAATTCAAAGATTGGGTTTTGATTGATCGACCAGTGCGAAGACTGGATTTTGGGAAAATGATGAATCTTGAAAGTTGATTTTTGAAAAGAGTTTTACTCTAGAGTTGGATTTTGGAAGAGGCCCAGTTTGGAAAAAGTATTTTTTTTAAAAGGACTTAGTTCGAAGATTGAGTTCGAAACAATCTTGATCCGGAGGATTGAATTTTGAAATGGGATGATCAACACGAGGATTGATTTTAAAAAGGACTGGTTTGGACAAAAGAATCAACCCGGAGGTTAGATTTGAGAAAGGACAGGTGAAAAGAAGTTTAACCCAAAGATTGAATTTTTGAAAATGACTGGTGAGAATCAATTTTGATAGGAAGAATCAACATGCAGATTGATTTTGAAAAGGTTGATCAACACGAGGGTTGATTTTTGCAATGATCACAATTTTTGGTTCCATTTCTTGGGGGTTGCTTTTAAAAAAGATCGGTAAAAATTAAATTTTGAAAAGGAGATCAACCCAGGGGTCATTTTTGAAAAAGACATAAAAATTAAATTTGAAAAGGAGATCAACCCAGGGGTTATTTTTGAAAAAGACTGGTAAAAATTAAATTTTGAAAAGGAGATCAACTCAGGGATTGTTTTTGAAAAAGACCAGTAAATTTTTTGAAAAGGAGATCAACTCAAGGGTTGTTTTTTAAAAAGTCCAAGAAAAAATACTTTTTGAAAAAGAGGATCAACCTAGGGGCTGATTGTGAAAAGGTTGGTTTGAAACTAGTTTTGGTAAACAGGAGATCAATACGAGGGTTGATTTGAAAAGACGGATTTGGAACCAGTTTTTGTAAAAGAAGATCAACACAAGGATTGATTTGAAAAGATCGGTTTGAAGCCCGTTTTTGTAAAAGAAGATCAACACGAAAGTGGTTTTGAAAATATCAGTTTGAAACCAACTTTTGTAAAATAAGACCAACACGAGGGTCGATTTTAAAAAGACTGGTGTTGACCAGTTTTGTTAAAAGGACTCAACCCCAGGGTCGATTTTTGAAAAAGACCATTGCTTAAAAAGCCCTCGGTGATCATGATAGATTTTGCAATTTTTTTTGAAATCTTCACTATTTTGGACAGACCCCTATAAGTAGTCGTATCGCTCCGGTGAATGATCTCAGGATTGTCCCTTATCTTGAATGGGAAAAAGAAGAAAGTTGATGAAAATTTGAGAATCAATGAAAGTTGATGATAAAAGGTTTTGTTTGGTCCTGCCTACATACAAGACGTTTGAAATAAGGACAAGTTTTCAAAAGATGCTCCAGTATAACAAGGAAAAAGGATATTGAAGAATGCTTTTTGAAGATAACAAGGCAACGAGCTTCTTGATTGATTCAGTAGGTACTCTAAAAGAGGTCATCCTCACAAAAAAACATTTTGCAAAAAGAAAAAGAAGCAAAGAAGATGGTACCAAGCTATGGGAAAAATTGATGATTTTATTGATGTATTAAAGAAAGAGTGACAAATCAAGGAAAGAAACGAGATTACATTATCCTTTTCAAACGACAAAGGCAAGATGGGAAATGAGAAATCACTGGCATTGTCAGTTTGAATGATCAGGTAAAGGCTTGGTCAGGACGACTGTCTTGTCTTCCTCTTCAACAAGGAGATTCTTGTCAATGCAGTCTTGAACGATATTTTTGAAGACAAAGCAGTGGTTGGTGTCATGTTCTACTGTCTGCTGGAATTTGCAGAACTAATGCATGAATCTTCCCCTGATCATGGGAGGGTCTGTGGCTCTTGGGAGTTTTACTAATCCCTTGGTTAGCATGTATTCAAGGACTTCTTCGAGCGACTGCTCTAAGGGAGTAAACTTGCGGTCGCTACCCCCAACCGTCACACTTTATCTTTTCTTTTTGTTGAAAGTTGGACTAAACTGACTTGTTGTTCTGCTTGGAAGACTTTTCCCCCTGAGCTGCATGGTTGTTTTTGCTTCCTTTGTTGTCATTGCTATCGGAGTTAGCAGAAAAGGTGAAATTTGTCTTCTTCTTTGAATCTTGACTGTTCTTGACTAGAGTGATGCCTTCATAGACTCCGTTCTCCATCCCCATCTCGAGCTACTCAGCTCGTTTAGTAAGTTCAATGAAAGACTTGGAAGGTGAAGTGGAAATAAGGCTTCTCAGAGGCTGCGAGAAGTTGTTCAGAATAATCTGGAGCACGTGCTCCTCTGAGATGGGGTTTCTCATTTTGTTACAGGTGCCTCACCACCTATGAATGAAGTCTCAGACTTTCTTATTGTCTTTCTACTTCAGGTTACAGAGATGATTGAGGGTAGGTAGAGATTCAACATTGAACAAAAAATGTTCGATGAATAAGTTGACCACTTTATCGAATTCCTTCAGCTCGATGGGGTTGATGTGCTTGGCATGCCATTCTGCTGTTGCGCCTTCTAGACTGCGCGAAAAGCATATGAATAACACCCTATTGTCCCTTTTGAACCGATTGCACTTTGCAAAGAACATGACTAAATGGGCTTTGGGATTACCAGTCCCATCAAACTTAATGAATTTACGAGGAACGTCTTCCTGTCTATCATCCCCTTCGAGGCCATCATAGAAATCCTTGTTGGTATAAACTCTCTAGCATTTGTCCTGAGCCTGCAGATCTTTGACCATGCGGGTCATCTCTTTCAATTGCAGGTGGATCAAATCTTCCATTGGGATCTGAAACTTGTGTTTGTTCACTGACTCAGGCTCCTCAACGATTTTCTTAGACTGATGTAGAGGGTTTTGAAAAAATGCAGGCTGCTCTTCCTCTGAGTCTTCTCCCGCTGAATCTGTCTTTTCGAAAGCGATGTCTTGCTGAATTTTCTTTTTGCTAATCCTGACATGCTTCTGTACGGGCTTTCCCCTGGTTTTTCTTTTGGAAGACACATTCTTTGGACCTGCCCCAACCTGTTCTGATATCATTTTTACCATTATTTTCTGAAATAGATTATACATGGCCGGATCAACATCGTTTTCCACTTTTTGACCATGTCCTCTGGATAATCTGAGGGAATTCATTTCTTTTGCACTGTTGTATTGTAGAGGAATTGTCTTCTTTCCAGACCTTGTTTGAACCATATCCAATGCCGATGCTTTCTCTGCAGAATAAAGGAATGGTTTAGACTGAAGAAAAAAAAAATGAAGAAAGATGATGAGAAGGATGATGAAGGAGACGTTTGAGAATCGGGTTGACAATTTGAAAAAATTATCCCATCACCAGGGATTGGGTCATCACAAAAGTTGTGACGATTGCGTTATCACTCCCATAAAGGAAGTAAACAACTAAAAATACGCCTTGTTACCCAGGCGGGGTCACCAACCATGACGAAAGAACATAAGATTTCGGCTGACAATTTCCCACTGCAATGATCAGGGAATTTATTGGGAAAATATGAGGAAAACAAGGTGAAGAGATTTGAAAATAGATAACAAGATTGAAAATTGAAGGATTTAAAATCTAGGAGAAAAAATACATAATTTGAGGAAAATAGCAGGCAAGACCAGATGGATCGAGATCCAGAATGATGAGAAGGGAAAAAGGTATATGCCTGGGTTTTCGAAAATAAGGAGAAATTTTGAAAAAGACTCCCAGGGTTTTTAGAAAATTGATCTATAGAAATGAAGAAAGTGGAAAATATACACATGGATTTTAAAAATAGAGAGAAAATTCTGAAAGAAATATTCAGGGTTTGAGATAATTATTGAAAAATTATGAAAAAATATAAGGAAAATAAACAAAAATGGCTGAGATACAATCACATCCTACACAATACAAGTATGCACATACAACATTCCCTAAAAGCTGACTCTATCATGTAAATTTTTGAAAGAGCTTGTAGGACTTAGATCATTTGAGTCCAATCAAGATATGTCGATATACTCAAGCCAAAGCTCGAAATACGTGGCAAAAAAATATCTCCGGTTATAAGGTAATGGTTTTCCAACATCCTTGAGCACCTATCAATATACTTTGGACTATGACCCTTAGCACGTGGCAAAAGTTTTTTTAGCCCAAATGAGTGGCCCAATTGTGAGGCTTTTTCCTAAACTATGGTCCATGGAGAAAGCCCAGCAACGTGAAGACCAGAACAATATAGGTAGGGGATGTTTTTAGAAATATGATCCAAGCATGCAAGAAATCAGATGTCTCTAATGCAAAGTCCTAAAGAGATAGAATTTTGAAAATCATAAAGAAGTACAGACTTGCATACAATGTTTGCATTTAATCCCTAGATTGAGGAGGGTTGTATTAGACCTAAGTCTAAGTGAACTCCTTAATTTGGTCCTACCAAACCATGCTTAAGCCTATATGTATCAAATGTCACCTGGGTCAGAGTCTAGGCTAATAAGTTTTGCATGAAAATGAAGCTGACATTTATGGAATAATGATTTAGACAAATTTAAAAAAGGCAAAGGCATTAATTCGATCAAACGAAGACGAGTCCCATCTCAGTTGCCAAAACTGTGATCGTTGCAAAAAATTTTCATTTCTTTTTAGGGAAAGAAAAACTCTCACAAGGTCTACTTGACCTTTTGAAAAGATTTTGAAAAATTACTCGCCTTCATTTTTAGAAAATGCAGGAAAATGGGTAGACAGGGCTCACTTGTTGGTATGAAGTTCAATCGTTCCTGGCATCTTTACCAGGGGTAATTAAACCAATGATCGATTTTATGCCTTTGCTTTGCCTAAATTTACCTAAGAAATTACTCTAAGTCCTAAATGCACATAGAATCATGCTTGTGTTTTGATTTTAATTTTGAAAATACCATGCATGTTTTGAAAGTACTTAAAAAATATTTTCAAATTGAATTTCAAGTGAATTTCAAAATTGACTTTAGGAAATATTTAGAAAATCCTTGTAAAAATACTTTGAAATCAACTTAGAAAATTTTGAAATTATTTTGAGAAATCACTTTGAAGATGAATTTGAGAATTACTCTGAAATTGTTCTGAAAATATTTGGAAAATGATTGAAAAATAGCTTGAAAATAATTGGAAATGAATTAAAAAAAAACTTTGAAATTAATTCGAATTTACTTTGAAAATTGATTTGAAATAATTTTAAAAATGAATTCAAATTTACTTTGAAAATCTTTTGGAAATTGAATTGAAATGATTTCAAAATTAATTCAAAATTACTTTGAAATTATTTGAAAAATATCTTGAAAATGAAAGTGTTTTAGAAGTTTCAAATTTTTGAGAAATACTTGGGAAATGTTATGAAATTGAGATTGAAAAGGAAAATTATTTTGAAGTCAAAAATTGAAATTGAAATTGAAACACAAAATTAAAATTAAAATTGAAATTGAAATTGAAATTGAAATTAAAATGAAAATTGAAATTGAAATTGAAATTAAAATGAAAATTGAAATTGAAATTGAAATTGAAATTGAAAATTGAAATTGAAACGGAGATTGAGATTGAAGTTGAAATTGAGATTAGAAAATTGAAATCAAAATCTGAAATTAAACTTTGGGTTTGAAAATTGAAATTGGAATATGAGATTGAACTTTGAATTTGAAAATTGAAATTGGAATTGAATTTGGAGTTTGAAGTTAAACCTTGGAGTTGAATTTAGAATTGAAATTAGAGTTTGAAATTGAAATCCAATTTGAACTTTAAACTGAAGTTGATTTAAGATTTGAAAGTAACTTTATAAAACACTTTGAATTTGTAAATGATTTTGAATTCGAAAATGATTTTCAAATAACTTTGAAATGGAGATTGATTTTTGAAAATTAATTTTGAAAATGAATTGAAATGGATTTCGAAAATTACTTAGAAAATACTTGAAAATTGATAATATTTTGAAAATAAAAAATAATGATGCAATTCTATCCTAAATGATGAATGCATTATTTTATAAAAAAGTTTTTGAAGGAATTTGATTAAGATTTATTTGAAATTTATATTAAAAAGAGAATTTTGAGCTTTTATAGAATTAAAACAAGATTAAATTTCTATATATTCATGACTATGGCCATAAATATATTTTGAATTAATCTTTATTTCAATTCTAATAAAGAAAGAAAATAAATTTTGTGCCTTTATAGAATTAATACAAGATTAATTTTCATGTATTCATGACTATGATCATAAATATATTTTGAATTAATCTTTGTTTAAATTCTAATAAAGGAAGAAAAAAAAAATTTATTTTTAAAAATTACTGATTTTTAAAAATTGACCTAAAAGTGTAGGTCAGATTTTATTTAGTAAAGAATAATAATTATAAGTATTATTCATATTCTGGCTATGGCCACAAATATGAACTTTACTTAGTTTTATTTATCCTCTATTAAATGGTGCACGTGCTATTCATGTTTCACCATAGTATATTTGAAATAAAAAAAAGATAAAATGCAACAATTAATTATGAAGAATTAAAAATCAAACTATATGCTCATTCACTCTAACTAAGCATAAAGTAAAAATTCTCATTAATTGAATTATTATAACTCTTTGAATTAATACATCAATTAATAAAATAGAAAAATCTTACAAAATTAGCAAACATGTTAGCCATAAATGTAGACATTTATGGATTTTCTTCAATTATTAAAAAATTAAAGAAAATATCTAAATTAGCCTTTAGGGCCCCAAAAACAAAAAAAAAATTAAAAATAAATACAAATGATGCATGGCCTTTGCAAAATTGTTTTGAAAATATTTTTTAGAGTTTTAAATTTTCAAAATTGGGGTTTGAAACGTATAAATTTATTTTAAAACTTGAATTTCAATTGAATTTGACTTTGAAATTGAGGTTTTTATGGAAATATATTAAAAATGATTGAAATAAAAGGCAAATAAACTCTAAAATTTGTTAAGATAAAGGTAAGGCATTCTAAGTTGATAAAAGATACTTTAAATTTATGAAATACATGAATTGCATTTAAAAATTGAATTTAAAAGTGTTAAAATGCCCAATTTAACTTCATTTTAACAAAATAATGCCTTTTACAAAAATTAATTTTGTATAATGCAATGGATAAAGTGTCAAATAATCATAGAAACTTATAAAAATTGATGTGAAGGCTCCTAACAACCTTAGAAGTATTCTAGAATTGAAAAATGTAAAAAAAGATTGGATAAAATCCTGGATTTTGGCTTTTTATATAATCAAAACAGGATTTTGCAAAATCAGGATATACAAACAGACCCTATCAGAGTATTTGTAAATAAAGGTTTAAAATAACTTAAATTGAGCTAAAACTAAATCCATGGATTCATAACATATAAGGTAAACCTTTCTATTTTACAGAACTTGAAAATCATTTTTAAAATTTGAGATATGATTGAAACATCAGAGCATAAATTTTTGAAACAGAGAATTGGATTTTAGCAAACAAGTTTCTGTAATTTCAGAGTTTCTGAGGCTAAACCGATTCAATTTTTTCAAAATTTTTGTTATAAGTTGCTCAATTCAACCATGAAACAATTTCAATTTACATAATTAGAAAATCAATCCTGGTTTAAAAATTGTGACTTTGGGAAGTCAATATTTCCAAACAAGAAATGGTCCCGTTGCAGAACTTGAAGTTCTGTAACCAGTCTCGGTTTTTGACAGAATTGAAATGCCAGATCAGCATAAATGTTTGTAAAATTTGATATGGATAAATCAAACATAAAATGAAATAAAACCCTTTTTAAGATTTTGAAAATGAGTTTTCATCAGAGAGAGCTAATCCAAACAAGTTGAGATAAAATTTAAGTAATGCTTAATAAGGCAAAATGATAGGGTTTTGATTTTTGATCAGATTCAAGTATAAAAATTCTATAAAAATTGCTGAAAATTTGCAGAAATAAACTAGACAATTATATAAAAAATATACAATTTATAGATCTAAAAAATGATCTTCCATTGGTGAGATCCAATCCAAGCAAGTTGGTTTAAAACCTGTGAAAAGCCTGTCAAAAAAATACGATAGGGTTTTAGTTTTTTATCTGAATGACAAATGAAAAAGAAATGAAAGTTTATGAAAATTGGCATGAGTAAACTAGACATTTTAAGGAATAAACTCATTTTTACAGATCTGAAAAGTTATCTGCCATTGAAGAGATATGAATGCAACAAGTCGATCATGGGTCTGAGCAACACCTGAGATTGCAAACAGACAAGTTTTGACTTAAAATATAAATGAAATAGAAATCATTCATAGAAATTATTGAAAATTTATAAAAAAAAAACTAGACATGTAGATGAAGAAAATACCATTTACAGATCTCAAATATGATCTCTCATTAGGGAGATATGACTCACAAAATGGACTAAAAACATGACCACTAAAATGATATATTATAATAGGGTTATAGTTTTTGACCAAAATCAGGTATGAAAATACCATATAAATTTATAAAATTGGCATGGACAAACTAGATTCAATTCTGGAGACATACCTTTTTACAAATTTGAGAGATCATATCTGGTTAGGGAGAAATCATTCCGATAAGTTGGCCCAATTTTAGAAAAAATCTGGATGACCTAGAATAATAGAGTCAAAATCCTGATTTTTTTGGTACATTAAACCAACTCAGAATGATCTGATTTTTGGTAGAGATCCCGAAAACACATAAAGGAAGATGCAGTAAAAAAATCAAATTAAAATATTTCCTAATTGTATGTGAATTGATAAAATTAAAAATAGATCAGAATAAAAAATATCATCTAAACATAATTGAATGAAATAAAACCTCATTAATGAATTGATCTAATGATCAAGCATGAGATCTATCATTTCAAATCATGGATGATGATGAAAATGATGTAAAAATAGAATTAAAGTATTTAAAAATAAAATTGAAAGCATTGGGGCATAAATTGAAATTGATTTAGCTAATTGAAAATAAGATTTGATCTATTGAAGACCAAATCTCATAATTCTAATGGCTTAGAATGAAAATATACAAATCAAATAGCAATTCAAAAGTATAAAATGAAAATTAACATAGAAAAGAAGTAGATCTACATTGCTATTCCTGAAATTGTAAAGAAATTGAAAAAAAAAGATCTAACTACAAAAATAAAAAATTGTAAAAGAAAAGAAAGAGAAAAAAATCAAAAGGGGAAAGAAGAGACTTACCTTTGGGCTGAAGAGAGGAGTTTTTTCTCCCTATTTGGCACCAATCCCAAGGAGGAAGGAAGGAGAGAGAGAAGGAGAAGAGGAGAGAAAGTGTGAATTCCTTTGATTCTCTCAATTTCTCAAATTTTCAAGTTATGAAAATAGACCCCCCTAAGGGGTCTATTTATAGCTTAAAGTGAGGGTATTTTAGGCACTCAACATTTAAGATATTTTTGAGGCTTAGAGCTGAGGTGGCAAAAGGGGCTCACATGGGGGAGGGGGGGGGGGGGGCGCCAACCCCATATGGGTAATTTTTGGTTTTTTTAAATGTCTAAAAATGGTATTTTGGCTAAAAGTTGACACGTGACACCACTTTGCAAGTGGTGCCCATGTGTATTTTTAAAAGCAAAGGGCTGAAGTTAAATTTAAGTGAAAATAAGGTTTTTTAAAACTAAGGAAAAGTTAAAAATGAAAATCCATTTTGAAACTTGGAAAATACCAAGTGGCACCCCTTTTAGAAAATTTATTTCTTTTTTTTTTTGTTTTCAAAAACTAGAAATGTAGGATAAAAAGAGGAAAGTGATAGAAAATAAAGAGGATTCAAAATTTTGAAAACAATGGATCTTAATTGGATTTAAGATCCATTTTGATTTTCAAAATCCAAATTAAAACTGGATTCAATTTGAATTTTGAAAGTTTTTTTTAAAAAATATGGAATTTGGATTTGTAATTCAAAGATTATTTTTGAAATTTGTAAAAAACTGGATTTTGTTTTTGAATTTGAAATCCAAGAATTGATTTTGAATTTTGATCTGGATTTTTGATATTTTGAAATCCTGATTGAATTATAAATTGGATCCAAGGTATTTTTCAAAAGATTTTTACAAAATGATGGATTTGAATTTGAAATTCAAGATTTATTTTGAAATTAGGATAAAAATTGAATTTTGAAAAAGGATCTGGATATGAGGTTTTGAATAAAATTGGATCTGGAACTTGATTGAAAGAAATTGGTCTGAAATGACAATCAAACCCTGAATATGGATTTTTGAAATAAATTAAAATACGAAACCCAAATTCATGATGAAAATTGAGAGTTGGATTCTGATCTTGAATCAAATTAATATACTGGAATTGGATCTTGGATCTGCATCCAAGAATCCAAGAAGTGGAGTTGGATCTCAGATGTTAGATGAATCTGAGTTCAAAAATTGATTCAATTAGCTTTTTGAATGGATTAGAAGGTGGATCTAGATTGAATTTGACATAAAATGATTAATTGGATCCTAGATATCTGATAGGATATTCCAGGTTCAAAGCATAAATTAGACTCTGGATATGGATTATAGAATGAATCAGATGAAAAATTTAGGTCCGGGATGAAAATTGGATACCAAATCCAATATTGAATCCACTATCCAAATTAAAATGAATTGGATCTCGAATATTGATAAAATATCAGATGAGGAAATTGATCCGAGTCCAATTTTGGGGCTTATCCGAGTTCAAAAATTGTTAGAAATGGTGTTTTGAAGGAATTTTTATTTTTTTTGTTTTTGCCCTGCAGGGGTAGAAACACGGTACTAGACTGGTTTGAACTAATTTGAACTAATTTGAACTAGACATGTTTGAAATGAACTGAATCAGAAACCAATTATACTAAGGTGAACTAAATTCAGAACTAAAACACTAGCTCAACTAGCTGGAGTTAGCTCAATTTGGGCTAAATTGAGGTCAAATGAGCTAAAATGAAGGTTCGAGTGTGTGAAAAGTGACTTTGAACTTGAACTGGATCATTCAAACTCTTGATGAACTCATATTAGACTCATGGGGATATGATCTACCAAATTTGGCTGACTCGCGGACAGTCTTGCTAAAGTTTAAGCTAAAAATGAGCTTATTTTGTCTAAAATAAACAGAATTTAGCTTGAAATGAACTGGCACAACTCCTCGTAAGCTTAGTGGAGCTAGAAGTGACTGCCATTCTAACTCTTGAGAACATAAAATGATCTTGGTTACGACAGACTTGACTAAAGGGCTAAGGGTGACTCAGGAGTAAAATGGTAATTTTATTGACAAAATGGGGTAAACTGACCTCTAGACTGGGATAAACCTAGGGGTGAAACTCTACACTGCCCTGCAGGGGATTTGTCTTATGTGAAAGGAGATATACATAATGGACCTGAAAATTTTGGGGTGTTTACACCACCTCTAACCCGAGATAACAAAATCACCCCAACTTTGGGTAGAGCAATCCACAAGCCCCATCTCACATGCCTTCTCAGACGCAAGCTAGATCGGGTAACCTCCCACAAGTTTACCTGCGGTCCACATTCTCACAGCCCCCTCCCCAGCTTAGCTTGGCTTCTCCCAGGAGCCTACACCGAGTCAATCTTTTTAGGAGAAGCTTCTCGAGACTTTCTATGACATCAAGGCCAACCTCAACTCTCATTCACAGTCGATAGCAAAGCTAGCAACCCAGATGAGACAGTTGGCTGAAGCCTTAACTAGGAGAAGTAAGGAAAGCCTCCCAACTCAGTCTGTTGTCAACTTGAGGGGTAAATAACCCATGCACCACGACCTGCATCTCACAGAGTCTCATCAAGAGCAGGTCAACTCTTTTATGACCCTTCAGAGTGGAAAGAAATTTTACCCTATTCAGAAGAAGATTGGATAGCCCAGTGACAAACCTATTGACCAATCGATCTCCCCTGCCAGGCCCAAGGAAAGTGGGCAGGGCCCAAGGTCTGTGCCTTCTCATTCGTATATTCTTAAAGCCCCATTTCCTCAAGCCTTAGCAAAATCGAACAATTTTAGCAAGCAGAGGGCTAGAATGTAAAAAATGCTTAACATATTCAAGCATGTTCATATAAACCTCCCTCTGCTTGACGCCATCCATCAAGTGCCCGCTTATGCAAAGTATCTCAAAGAACTTTGCACCTAGAAAAGAAAATCGAGGTCGTTGCCCAAAAAGATCTTTCTGACTGAGCAAGTGAGCTCGATGTTTCGACACCAAGCCCCACCTAAACTGAAGGATCCTGGGGCACCGATCATCTCTTGTGTTATAGGAAACATGATGATCGAGCGTGTATTACTCGATCTTGGAGCAAGTGTAAATATATTGCCAAGTTCTCTTTATGACACTTTTAGAATTTGGGATTTGAAGCCTACAAAGATGGTCTTACATTTGGCTGACAGGTCTACCAAGTATCTGTGAGGAATCTTGAAAGATGTGTTAGTCAAGGTCGATGACTTTTATTTCCCTGTTGATTTTCTCGTTCTGGATATGGAGGGCACTGATATCGCTTGCCTGATCCCCATCATTTTGGGAAGACCATTTTTGGCCACTGCCAACGATCGTATTGATTGTCATACTGGAGAGATGGATGTTTCTTTTGGCAACAAGCGGTTGCGCTTAAACATTTTTGATGTAGATCAGGTGACTTCTACTACTTTCCTCCTATTTTTTTTATGTTTTTCATGTGCATTAATCTAGTTTCATGCAAGCATGGGGGAGTGCCACTAAGGACAATGTCATTCAAGCATAGGGGAGGGTGTAGTTTGTACACCCAATTTTTCACACCCGATTTTTTTTTGTCAAATTGTACATTGATAAAAACTCTTAAAAATTAGGCTATTAAAGGGTGAGTTTGATTTTATATGAATGATTTACATAATCTAATATTTTTAGAGAATTTTTAAGCCCCACAAATTTTTTCTGATACTAATCTAGAAAAATATGGTTATTTATGGGAATTTCAAAGAAATGACAATAGATGCATGTTAGAGTTTATTTTGAACCACAAGTATGAATATGCACATTTTTTTTTGAAAAGCTAAGCAAATAAACAACATTGAAAATAAGAGCTCAAAAGTGAAAAAAAGCATACATTTAGTAGTGTGATGGCTTCATATTTCCTAGTAGTTGTGCTCAGACACAAGTTGAAGTGTTTGATTCTCATGCCAAAAAGGATAACAAAGGAAGCCACTTCTTTGTCTAAGTTGATATTTGTGGCCTATTTTGTTCGAGCAAGTAGAGCTTGAGCGGTGTTTACACCTGGTGCCCTAGACCCATCTAGTTTGGGAGCCACTAACCCGAAAGCCCGTTATATAAACTTTATAGAGTGCCTAATAGATGTTGACATTGCACATGACAAGAAGCAAGCTATACATAATACTATGAAAATGAAAGGTTTAGTGACTCGAGCAATTAAGTTTGAGGGATACTTTATATCTGGTGCCCTAAGGTCATCTGACATGGGAGTCATTGACCCAAAGCTTGTTACATGGGTCACGAAAACTGAAAATTTGATATAGTGCTCAACAAAAAGAAAGAAAAAGTATGGAAAATTGAAAATCTGGAAAAAGAAAAAGAAAGAAAAGAAAGAGTATAAAAGAAAAAGTTAATTGCTTAGGAATAAGTATTGAGAAAACCTATGCAGAAAACATATAAGTGAAGATAAATAAACAATGACATGCATATATTTGATTTTTTGATAATAAAGCGTAAATGATTGTGTTTTTTATAAAAAAGTATAAAAAATAATTTTATTCTGTGGTGGCCTATAAAAGACTCTAATTATGTTTTGAAAGTGTAATGACATGAAATATTTGCAAAAATAAACTTCTTAACTGCCTAATGCTTTTTGAAGTTGATTTTTTATGCATACATGACATAGACGTTTGTGGGTAGCATCACTATAAACCCTCACGAGACTTTACTCATCCACTGGGGTAACCCAGGAGTTTAAAGGGCTTGTTGCATATGCTAAATGCAACTGTGATTCCTATGAAAGTGAGTTAGGTTTCTGTTTTGGTTAGTTGTTATTTTTGCTTTTTGCTTCAGTTTGCTCGAGGACTAGCAAACAATAAGCAATAGAGAATTTGATCATGCATATATTTTACATTTTATTCATACTATTTATGCATGATCCATAAAACAATCACATTAAATACTCATTTTTATCATTAGTTTCAAGAAATCTCATTAAAATGAAAAATATAGGAAAATCGCACATTTCAAAGCTTGCCCTATGTTTTTTAGTGTTTTGTTTAGTTTAGAATTGTCTAACTTGTAGTTTAATTAGATTAAGAGTTAATTAATTAATCTTAGTTGTTTAGAAGTATTCTCTTTTTGAAAAAATACATTTTCTAGATGAGTCCTCTTTTGAAATTTTTGAAAACTATCTAGACTTCCATAAAAATTATGAAAACTTAATATTTTTTTAGTATAAATATTATTTTTTCAGCAAGATCACACATTTTTTCCTCTGTAGCCCGTGCCCCTCTTTCTCTCCTCTCTGCCTCCCCTTCTTCCTTTCTCCCCCTTGTTTGATCGATTGGTTGCCTACTTCCTTCTTCTTGCTTCTTATGCTTTTCACTCCTTTTAAACCTCATCATCGTCGATTCTTATTATCCTCTCTGTCAAAGAGAGAGTGAAGTTCATCCGATTGTAGCGGGAAAGACCACCTTCTTCCTCTCAACCCTTCCATCAGAAGCAAATTGTATAGTTTGCTTCTTCTTCCCTGTCTCTTTACTTGTTTTTTCATAGAGTTAGATTTAAATACTTTCATAGCATAAATTAAATGTGTTTTTAGCATATAGCGTAGATTTGCTTGCCGTTTTAGTATAAGATAGAATAAACTATGTTGATTTTGAGTGTCTCTTGCTGCCACCCCATCCGTGTGAGATCGAGACTAGATCTGCCATCGTTGACATACCTAACCACTGACTGGATTGACACAAGGTAGATAAGGTTGTTATTTAATCTCGTCGCTCCGCAGTCAAGTCGTGTTGCGAATCAAATAGATTTTGGGTGCTTCAAATCGTTTCAATAGGCCGATCTGCGTGATTATGAAATTACACAAATCAGTGGGAGTGCAGAATACATAGTCCCCATGAATTCTTTTATGTTTGATGCAGTCGGGTTTTGCAGCAATGCTTGATGTGCCACTCATGCACAACCGGGTTTAGTTATTACCGGTTATTACTGCCAATCACGCACTAGTGTCATTGGCATTAACAAAAGTATTTTCTTTGGCATCAAGAGTGTTGTATAGGTCGATTTTCTTAAGTCATTTGAAAGTTTTAGTGTCATGGCTATATTTTATTTGCTTTGATATAACGTGTTTTCATAGTGGTAGCATAGTTTAAAATTATTAGTTTTCTTGCATAATTAGCACCAGAGTACATTAGTTTGATTAATTTCTAGATTCTTTAGTTAGATTAGAGTTCTTATTGTATAGGGTTAATTAGTTCTTTTCTTTTCTTTTTTATTCAGGTCTATTTCCAATTAGAAATCGTATTAAATTTTTTTTATACAGGTTCAACTATTCATTGTTTAGTGCATTTAGTTAGACATAGGTGTTTATATCAAATTGATTGATTAGGTTAATGTCATCATCCTTGAGTGGTTTTACATTCAGCCATTTTCAAAGTTAGTTACCTAGCAATCACTTTAGTAGTTGAATTTGAGTAGATTGTTAAATAATCAATTTTAGTTTGCGTTTTCTTTCTTGGACTAACATTAAGTAATTTGTTAGTTAGATTGTAGTTAGCTAGTATTGTTCATGTTTTATTTATTTCATGATTAGATTGTTATTTGATTATTTCATGTTATTAGATTGATTATATTTCCATGTTTTTATTCACAATTATTTAGTTGGATTGCTAGAAGTTTTATAAATGGTTATTAGTTTGTTACATTGATTAATTTCTTGCTTGTTAGTTAGTTAGTTTTTCTATTTTGTCTTCTAGTATAGTGGTTTGTTACATGTTGAGTTAGTTTGTTCTTCATAGTTATGCTTTTGTTTTTGTGATTTTTGATCAAACTAACCTTGGATTTTTGTTTTGTTTTTCTATTCTTTATTTTCGTTTTATGTTTTTGTTTTGCAGAAAAGTGTGTGATCGTGCGGTGAGCTCTCAAAAATACTCTCAAAGAGCCCTTTGAGACCCCTGAAAGGTCCCCTCAAAAGGTCCTTTATGCCCCTCAGAGCCCCTCAGGGAGCCCTCAATAACAAGGGAGAAGCAAGAGATGATAAGGAGATACTAGAGCTCAGAGCACTGAAGACTTTTCTTTTTTCTTTTTAGCTTATGATTTTATTTTATTTAATTCAATTCAATTTGGGTTTGTAATAAGACACTTATTATTATTTGTTTAAGCCCTCTGTAGGGGGTCACACTCTCATTTGTTTAGTTAATTAATTTTTATTTTCAAGGTAATAAAAAGTAGTTTAGCTTTTCTGTGAAATACAAAGTATTTTTTTTCGTTTCCTGAGATCGACCTGAACTTCACCACTATTATGAGCCAGCTTTTTATGATTTGATGCATGGTTTAAACAAACGTTTGTACTGAAAATATATCTAAAAAAATACTCTATTTAAAAAGTTGCATCAAGGCAGATGGTGGTTATCCGGCCACCAACGGTGCCACACCTCTTGAATATGTGGAGCTCGATGGGAGGAGAGTTGGGGGAGAATTCATAGGAGTACTTGCAGAGGAAATGGGCGGCCAATGAGCCGACAATGCCGCTATCGATTATGCAGATACGATGGGGATGAGGAGATAAAGAAGAAGAATAAGAAGAGGGGGATAGGGAGTTTGTGAACTTAGGATAAGGGTTTAATGAAAAGAAAAAACTTAGGTGAGAAGAGAGGAATAGGGGTAAATGGAAAGGGGATGGAGGGAGTCGGGTTCCCTAGTGGGCCTCACTCCACTCTACTCCTTTTAGGTCTTGCGCTTGTTCAAACCCGATCCAATTTGGTTCGGTTTGGGTCCAATTCACTCCCAAATCCAAAAAAAAATGTTTTCTAAAAGAAATAAAACTAGAACTCGAATACATAATATATTTTTATATTCTTTCCAAATGTTGTTTTAAAGTTCAAATTATAGTTAATTGATATTTTATTTAGTTATTAAAAATCCTAATACCCAAATTGAGTCGACCCACATGGACTACGGGTCCATATGTAAATATGTTTCCTTTACTAACTAAAATCTTGTATTTCACTAACAAAATACACCATCGAATCTTTAAGCCAATCATTGTTTTAAAAAACTTATTAATTTATTAATTTTATTAAATTAATACTTTAATTCATTTTTACCAAAATATATTTTTTTAAGAATTTCTTTTGAAACTACCAAAACACATCTAGTTAAGTTTAAAACACCTTGAAAACACTTAGATGTGTTTGTGACTCACTAAAACAAATAGTTTTCATAATAATTTAAATATTTAAACAATATTTTGTCTAAAATAATTTTTAAAATAACCATTTTACCCTTATTGATCAGAAAATAATAAATGAACATGTAAAATACCCATAATTGACATTTAAAAAATAAAAATACATTTCTAACTCATGAATAAAGAAAATCTCTTTATTTATTTAAAATCTAAAAAATTTACAGGTTTTACAATCATTGTATTTATCAATAGAATTTTTGTTAAAAACATTTTTCCTTCCATAGTCTTAAAAAATATTTGCAAAAGATTCTAGAAAAATATTTAAAAAAAACAAATGTTTAATTTTCTGTTGTATGCTCTATTTAAAAAAAAAATTGGCTCAATTTTTCACCTGTTAAAATATAGGTGAAGTTGCTCAGGTCTCTCATATGCTCTTGCCTAGCTGGGGGGAACCTTTTCTTTTAAGTGGGCTTCTGTTTTCTTTTCATGATCTTTTGACTCTCTTACGTTTGTTTTGGGCTATTGGCTTTATGGACCTCTGGATTTGGGTGTATGAATCTCTAATCATCTCATTCATTGTTAACTGGTTAGGTACAAAGAGGTTTGGTTGCAAACTAATTGGACTCAAAGATGACTTGGCCTTCTGTTTAGGATTTTCAACTCGACATTGATTGGACGCTGAGATCGACATCACGAGGTCTAGCTGGGTGTGATACATTTCACAGATCAATGGAATATGATTTTTATGTGTTCTGAACTTTGACGTCTTGGGGTTTTCAGCTAGCTAGAAAGTAAAAAAAAAACTACTTTTCCCTTTGGACACGTCTATTGGATTAACCACCTTTCCGAGAGTCTGAGTCCTTTGGTGCTTACTCGATGACTCGATTCATCACCTAATTCCCCGACACGATGTGTGTCCTTCCCTGTTGTTAAACTCGAACTCTAGTCGAGCTGAGCCAGGCACGGGTACGACTCAACCTAAGTTTGGACAAAATTTGTTCAAGCTTAGCTTGGGTTTGAGCCGAGCTTGAACTATTTTTTTATTTGAGTCGAGCTAAGCCAACCTAAACTCATCTCATGTGCTTCCCTGGTTGTTGATTAAACAAAAAAACAAAAACAAAAATTATGACTTTAAGAGTAGGTTTGGTTGTATCTTATGTGAGTGATTTTGTAACACTGTCCAAGTGGGCATAACCCACCTCGGTTAGTTACAGTGAGGAAAGAGCAGTTATCCTCACTCTCTCTCCCACGTATGGAAAGTGAGAAGAGAGAGGTGGGGGGGCATAACGTCTCTCAAAGAGTCAAGGGGGGTGAGGAGTCCTCACCCATGGCTATAAAAGCCATGGGTCCCCTCTCTCTTCCCCCTGTCGATTTTGGTAAAGAGGAGAATAAAGAAGGGATACAGAGAGGGAGAGGTTGAGAGAAAGAGAGAAGTGGAGGAGAGGAGAAGAAGCAGGGAACGATGAGGATCGCTTCACTATCAGCAAACCAAGTAAGTCATTTTCCCATTCTCTTAAAAAGAGAATCCAACAACCGTGCAGTTGCCGGCAATTGTAGAGGTGCAAGGACAGGAAGACGACCTATTCTCATCGCTCAAAATGGCGAGGCACTGCTGCCTGCCACTCTCAATGGAGAGGTGCAGAGGGGATAATCCCCTCTACTCTCACCATCGGCAACTAGGTTGTCGATGGCCTGCGATTTCAAAAAGAAAAAAAAAATATAAGAACGTTGGGCGGATAGCCACCGACAATTGATAGTGTCGCCACATTCATGGTGGATGAAAGGGGAGGGGTTCACCCTGCAGCAGCAGTCGACAACCGTAAGGTCTGCTGTTGTCAGATCGAGTCGGTCATGTTTTAGAAAAAAAATACAAAAAATATTCATATATATATATATATATATATATATGTGTGTGTGTGTGTGTGTGTGTGTGTGTGTGTGTGTGTGTGTGTGAAAATATATATATACATTTGCGTGAGCAGATATGGACATTTATACAGAGCGGGGCAAAAATCGAGACGGTGAAGACCTCAATTTTTTAGATACGAGTCAGATTCAGATTTAGATTCGAATTGGATCCAAACTCAGATCAGATCTCGTATACGTAAAGTGAATTCAAAATAAATTGGATCCGGTTAGGTTTAGTTTAAAACCCAAGTCCTTTCCATCGTTGACGTCACACTTGTTCCAAACCTATTACGAAAATGTTTGGATCAGTCATACCTGATCAAGGACCCAGTTAGGATTATGGTTGAAAAACTTGAAGGATCTGCATTAGAATAAAAGTGGATCTAGACCTGAAACTCAAACAACAGATCCAGTTAAACTAAATCTGAACTATAGTGAATGCAAATTAGGTATGGTGTGAACCCAAAGATGGTCGAAAAGCAAAAAAAAGACTATTTTACCCTTAATATGCCCAATTAGTAAATGAGGCATCACTGTTCACCCCGATTATCAGATTCAAGTCATTTTTTGATCCTTGGATTCTTCTTTTTGAGTAGGATCTATTAGCAGAGGATATCATGACAAACTCTGAGAAAACAGAGTCAGAGTTTAACATTAAAACCTAGGGGTATTTTTATAATTTTTACAAAGATGAGACTTTAAATGATGATACAAGATTTTTGTCTATTTAAGATCAAAATTTGTGAGAACACTAAGGTTATTCCTTAGATTTGAAATTTAAGTGTTCCAGTTAAGTGAACAATTATGAATTCCTTCTTAGTTAAAATAAAATACATGGTTTTAGTTTAGGCATTTTGTAATGTGATTCCATGTATTATAAATATGCTAATGCTATCATGTTTTGAATAGATCAACTGAGTATCATGCTTAGTTATCAATAACCTTGATGTTCAGTATGATGCTTTAAGATGTTGATACATGTTACATGTTCCTAGACTTATGACATGATTTAAATTATGAATGTATCTTTTATGAAAATAATCATGACATTGATGCATATAAAATATTGTTAAAGGTTGATGTAAGACTTTGAGAAGTGAGAGTAGAGTTTCAAGATAGGATCTGTCAAGAGAATGTCACGCTTGTGCTGTGGGAGGGGCATTGTAAGTATCGTGATGTAATAAGTGACTTTGTGGTAGGATGTTATTCTTAGATATATGACATATGTCTACATGTTAAAAGTAGTTAGTATACACACATTGGTTATTGTGTAAGACATTAATGTCAAGAAATGAAAGTTGAAAGAATAATGTGCTTAGGATAACAATACAGGGTATTATAAGGAACTCTATTAGGAGAGACATGGTCTAGGGCATTATTAGAGGCATGTGCACCTCGTTCGTACCTCAGAATTTGCTCAAATATTCTTAGGTGACCCTTAGGGGTTAAGGACAATTGCCCACTAAACACATGTAGGATGTATCATGAACCACAAACCTTGGAGGCATGTATAGCTCCTCGATACCTTGTGGACAAGTATATCTCCTTGATTACCTTTGAGGCAGGTATAGCCTCTTGAGCTCTTCGGCTAGCTACTAATAAGCACTTTGTAGCTCCCGACAAGCAGCTGCAACACTTGTGAGTCTATAGTTTGGGCAGTTTAGATTATGTTATTATAAGTGGTTCATATGTCTGGCAACCACCGCAGACTCTTAGTTGTCTACATGGGTTGCTACACCTAAGGAGGCTATTTTCGGAATAGCCAATTAGAGTAGAATATGAATGTTTACTTTGATAATGATAATAGAGATACAGTAAATGGGTAAAATCTATAAACATGTGTGCTTAGTTAGCAAACTAAACTAAGATTAAGAGCTTACAACTCACTATAATTGGAACGATCTTGTCTAATTTGTAAATGAAAACTTACTGAGTTGCAGACTCACCCTCTCTCTTGGTTACAACTATAGGTTTAGGGACTGCTGCCAAACAAAGTTATTAACCATGGACTTAAACTCACCTACCACCAGATTTCTCAGCCCTTGGAGTATTATTCACTTCACATTTCAGTTTATTATGTTTATGTAAATTAAAAACTTTTAATTGAGATGATAATTATTGATGTTGGTGAATGTATGGACTTTTTATGAAAAAAAAAATTTGGCATGATTTTTGAGGTTATTTTAATAATTTTTCTCTGAAAACTAATATCCACGAACCCGGGCTTGAGAGACCCTGGTTTATATCGTTATAGATTTGTAATCATATGAGATTTAGAGAGTGAATCTCATTTAAACAGTACCCAAAAAACAACCAAAGATAAATTTTTTTATACAAAAACGCAAAAGCAAGTTTCATAAAAAGTGAGTTAACAAAGAACCTTAAAAGTGAGATTTAGAGAGTGAATATCATTTGTGTGTCATTCACTTTCTAAAGAGTTATCGTGAGATTGCTCATGAGAATTTGAAAGTGAATCTCTTTTGAGCAGTATTTTCACTTTTCAAAAATACAAGCAACAGTATCCTAAAGGTATATATGAACCTTGGATACTGGATTAGAGATCAGGGGATCCCTCTCCCTTTATTTCAGGGATCGTTGAGATTGCCCCTTTGAAAGTCTGGGATCTTTGGCATGGGGCCCATGCCACATCAGTCAGCCCCACATCGAATATGATGTTCGAGGCATTCAAACGCACCCTAAAGAGTGCTCGGATGCAACCCCATATTAAAAAAAGAATATTGATGTCAATGACCTTTGGGTGGTATTTGTGAGACCAAAGTTTGGAATTGTTGAGCACGACCCAATTTCCCAACTTATCTTAGTTTTCTGGTCGGTGGGTGCGTCCAAAGCGCTTTAGTGGTCATTAAGATGTTGGATTCTTTATAAAATTTCATTCACCAGCTTTTTAACTTTATAATTCCAAAGATAATTATATTATGCCCTTGCACTAAGAAACCGTGACTTCTAAATCACTATCAAATCTGACATCACCTCCCCTTAAAAGGGCTTGGAGTTGGTGTTGTTTACTAAAAAAATTGGTTTATCAAATAAAGAAAGGAAAGCCGCAATTGCTGGTCACTTTTAGCACTATTTATTTTCTCATTAGATGAAACCTTACACATGGATTAAATTATTAAGTTGGTCACAGTTTTTCAAAAGATATCACATTATTTTAAGCGGGTAGCCAGCCTGGTAAGTGTGCACCCTTACGTGCGTATGTAAGGATGGCAGTGGACTGGGGGACAATGAGGCCCCACACCATCTCGCTCCGTTTGGATCGAGGATGAAGGGCATGAAATGGGGATGGAGGTGGGGATGAAGGTTAAAATCTTTTTCCATACGTGGATGGAGGCGGGGATGGACTTATGCTTTCCCCCGCCCTTCCGCGCACCGTCCCATCCTGTCCCATCCCCAATCCTTCAAGGGATGACTATAGACTGAGAGAAAATGAGGCCCCACCCTGTCTCTTTTTGTTTGGACTAGGGTAAAGGACATGACGCAAGGATGCAGGCGGGGGTGAAGGTTAAAATCCATCCCCTTGCAGGATGGAGGCTCGGATTTTGAGACGGGCCGGGGTTGAGCCCCTACCCCCGCCCAATCCACTGCCATCCCTGTGCATATGCAAAGACATTCTCCCTTTCTCGAAAAAAAAAACAATCATAAAAATCATCTATGCAACTCTTTCATTTCCACCAATCACCGAAAAGTTTCCCTTAAACTCTCAGGGAAGAGTCCCACATGAGAGCTGACTTGGATGTCGTTCATCTTAAAAAAACATGAAGGATACTAAACAATGAACAAGCTCACTGTGAGTCATTCTTTTTAAAGCATTCCCATGCCGACATTAAAAAAAAGTCATTTTTTAATCCTCAAAAAAACCTAACAAAACGGTGCCTACCGTTCTTAGCCATTGAATCCAATGGCCAGAAAAAGGAGAATTTAATGCCTCTTTTTAATCCACTTGACATCATTTGTTAATCCCTCTGCTCTCAATTTTCCTCTCATTCACTGCAACACCCTAAGTTCATCACTCTCATGGCGCCTCATCGAAAATCAGAAAACTGTTATAGGAGAGGAGCCTCCCCTGAGCCGAGCACCCATCTGTCTATCTCTTGTTTCCTCCCACCATGTAAGAAACCCCTCACCATTGGAGAGCCTCCTTAGCGTCAGAGGATTTTCCTTGAGCTGAACATCATTAGAGTAGCCTCCCTTGAGCCGAGGAGCTTGATATGCGAAGTTTAACCAGGGTCTAACCCTACTCAAGTAAAGAGAGAGAGAGAGAGAGAGAGAGAGAGCAACCCGTGACCTTTCTCTCTCTCCTTCGTTCTCGCCCTCTCCCAGCAGTCTCCTTCACCCTTGCCCTCTTTCTCTCCTCAGATATTTGGGAGGTTACAAATTTTTCTCTTGAAATTTTTAAAGAAAATCACATTTGTAAGAAAAAACTATATATTTAGGCAAAAACGCACACATTTAAGAGAAAAATCACACATTTAAAAAAAATCATATATTTAGCAAAAAAATTACATATTTGAAAGGAATTTCTCATATTATGTATATTTGAGACAAATATCATATATTTAAGAGAAAATTCATATATTAGAACATTTAAAATAAAAATCCTATATTTAAGAGAAAATTCACATATTTGAAAGAAAATTCATATATTTAAGAGAAAATTTGCTTGTTTAGAAAAAAATCTACATATATTTAGGATAAATATAACTCCGCCTGTGTAGTTATACACTGCCGGTCCCAAGCCCGGATAAAGGAGGAGGGTTGCGGTAGGCCTGTGACAGCCAGCATAAAAACTTTG
The DNA here is from genome assembly GCF_984573655.1 of Nuphar pumila. Lineage (NCBI taxonomy): Eukaryota > Viridiplantae > Streptophyta > Magnoliopsida > Nymphaeales > Nymphaeaceae > Nuphar > Nuphar pumila. Next base: position 33,039,468 of record NC_143258.1, on the reverse strand, counting down.
TCATATCCTATGAAAATGAACCAATATGAGAATTTCGTTGGGGCATTCCCTACTGAGCGACGCGTTGTACTCTATAGGCCCGGAGGCAGTGATAAATGTGCAAGGGTTGCTAGGTCGTGGCCCAGAAGCGACGCGTCACACCGGCGCCCGGGTGTGGTGTCAAATAGGCAAGGGTTCCCTCACTTTGTTGGACGGGTGGGGGTAAAGAAGTTAGTGCAAGACCATAAAATTAGGTTAGCCACTTGGAACATAGGGTCTTTAACTGGTAAGTTGGTAGAGTTAGTAGATGTTATGTGTAGGAGAAAGATTGATATTTTATGTCTTCAAGAGACCAAATGGGTAGGTGAGAAAGCTAAAGTGATAGAACCTTGGGGATATAAGATTTGGTATACAGGAATAAATAGAAATAGGAATGGAGTAGGGATTGTTATGAGTCGTCAGTTTATAGATAATGTAGTTGAGGTCCGTAGGAAGGGTGATAGAATTTTACTTATTAAATTAGTATTAGGTACGGATATTATTAATATTATTAGTGTTTATGCACCTCAAGTAGGTTTAGATGATTCCATTAAGCATCAATTTTGGGAAGATTTAGATGGAGTAGTACAAGAGACATCTTATGGAGAAAAGCTTTTCATCGGCGGTGACCTTAATGGACATGTAGGCATTAGTAGGGATGGATTTGAGAATATCCATGGAGGCTATGGTATAGGAGAAAGAAATGAAAGTGGAGAAAGGATTTTAGATTTTTGTTTGTTCTATGATATGATCTTAGCAAACACTTGGTTTAGGAAGAGGGAGTCTCACCTAGTAACATTTAAAAGTGGGGTTAATACGAGTCAGATAGATTTTTTCCTACTTAGAAAGAGAGATAGGGGTTGTTGCATCGATTGTAAGGTTATACCAGGAGAAAGTGTAGCTACACAACATAGAGTCTTAATTTTAGATCTTAGAATTAGACAATGCCGCAAAAGGGATAGACATAGGATAGATCCTAGAATTAAGTGGTGGGCACTGAAAGGAGCTAAACAAGAAATGTTTGTAGAGCAGGTAGTTAAGGAAGTTGATTGGTGTCTCGAGGAGGATTCAGAATCAATGTGGAATAAGATAGCGGGTGGTATGAGAAAAGTAGCTAAGGAGGTATTGGGTGAGTCTAAAGGCGGTGCACCACTAGGTAAGGATACATCATGGTGGAACGAGGATGTCAAATTAGCTATTAAGGTTAAAATATAGTGTTATAGAAATCTAAGTAAGAGTCGTGATAATGAGAATTTGGAGAAGTATATGATAGCAAAGAAGGAAGCTAAAAAAAGTTGTTCAAAACGCGAGGGCTAAGGTATATAAGGAGGTTTATGACAAGTTGGATACCAAAGAAGGCGAGAAGGATATTTATAGGCTTGCAAAGATGAGAGATAGGAAATTGAAGGATTTGGGTATGGTTAGATGTATCAAAGATGAAACGCAAAGGGTTTTAGTCAAAGATGAGGAGATTAAGGAGAGATGAAAAGATTATTTTGATAAGCTATTTAATGATAGTCATGCTCAAGATCTTGGAGACTTCTCCATTCCTTTTCATGAGATAAATCGTGACTTCATGCGCAAGATTCAAAAGAAAGAAATTGCAGAGGCTTTGAAGAAAATGAAATCAAGAAGGGCAGTTGGCCCAGATGGTATACCTATCGAGGCTTGGAAATGCTTGGGAGAGAAAGGTTTAGAATGGTTGACAAATCTTTTTAACTTGATTTGGCGAACAAATAAGATGCCTAATGAGTGGAGGAAGAGTACTTTGGTGCCTTTATATAAGAATAAGGGTGATATACAAGATTGCACAAACTATCGTGGTATAAAACTCATGAGTCATACTATGAAACTTTGGGAGAGGGTGATTGAGTCTAGGTTGAGGAAGGTTGTCATGATATCGGAGAATCAATTTGGTTTTATGCCTGGAAGATCAACTATGGAAGCTATACATCTTCTTAGACAACTTATTGAAAGATATAGAGAGAGGAACAAAGATTTGCATATGGTTTTTATTGATTTAGAGAAGGCATACGATAGAGTACCTAGGGACGTTCTCTGGTGGACAATGATGAAGAAAGGTGTTTCTCTCAAGTACATTAGTATAATTAAAGATATGTATGAAGGAGTAGTAACCAATGTCCGCACTTATGGAGGGGTGACAACCAATTTTCCGATAACGGTTGGGTTACATCAAGGATCTGCTTTAAGCCCTTTCCTATTTGCGATTGTGATGGATGAGCTTACGAGATCAATTCAAGAAAATGTACCGTGGTGTATGTTGTTTGCTGATGATATTGTTTTGATTGATGAGTCTAGAGCTGGGGTTAATGCTAAGTTAGAATTATGGAGACAGACATTGGAAGCTAGAGGTTTTAAGTTGAGTAAGAGTAAGACTGAATATATGGAATGTCGGTTTAGTAAGCAACGAAGTAGTGATGGGAGTGTAGTGAAGCTTGGTGAGCAAGATATACCGGTGAATGATTATTTCAAATATTTGGGATCCATCATTCAAAAGTATGGAGAAATTGATGGAGATGTAAATCATAGGATAAAGGTTGGGTGGATGAAATGGAAAAGTGCTACTGGAGTGTTGTGCGATCGTAGAATGCTATTGCGGTTGAAGGGAAAGTTTTATAGGACGACTATTAGACCCGCTTTACTATATGGTACGGAATGTTGGGCTGCCAAGAGACATCATATTCAAAAAATGAGTGTAGCTGAGATGCGGATGCTTAGATGGATGTGTGGAAATACAATAAAAGATAAGATTCGGAACGAAGAGATACGTAAGAAGGTAGGTGTTGCACCCATTGAAAATAAGATGCGAGAGAATCGTTTACGATGGTTTGGACATATTCGGCGAAGGCCTAATGATGCTCCAGTTAGAAGGTTGGAGAAATGAGAAAATATATTAGTTAAAAGAGGTCGGGGTAGGCCTAGGAAGACATGGATGGAGATGATAGGAAAGGATATGAATGCTTTGAACCTCACCGAGGACATGGCGTTGGATAGAAATGATTGGAGGAAAAGGATTCATGTGGAAGACCCAAAATGAATTTCTTTTTTGGTTCATATCGCTGACCCCAATTGTTTTGGGATGAAGGCGTAGTTGTTGTTGTATATTTAGGATAAATATCATATATTCATATATTTAGGAGAAAAATAACATATTTAGGAGAAAATGCACTTATTTAAGATAAAATTCATATATTTAAGAGAAAATTCATGTATTTTGAGAAAAAAAATCTTATATTTGGGAAAAAAATTGTATATTCATGTATTTGAGAGAAAAATCATATATTTAAAAGAAAATTTACATATTTGAAAGAAAATTTGCATATTTAGAAGAAAATTTGCATGTTTAAGAAGAAATCCTCACATTTTTAGGTGAAAATTCACATATTTAAGAGAAAATTTTTATATTTGAAAGAAAAAGCACATATATAAGAGAAAATTCTCATGTTTAAGAGAAAATTCATAAATTCACATATTTTCTAATTACCCAAAAAAATTGAGCTAATCCATTACTCTTGGCAAATCCATTGGAATGAAGGTGAGGGAAGAATCCTTTCCCAAGCTTAGTGTATGTGCAATCAATGATGAGAAAAGGAGTGTTGGATCACAATGGTGTAGAAATACTGAGAGCAGATCCAACAAGGAGAGGAAAGAGATCCAACAATTCTTGGCTTAGGGGGGACTTCTCCAATGCTACTCCACTCAAGGGAACTCCTCTGACGCAGTGGTGGAGCCAGGGGTGGGCGGTCTCCCACCCCAGAATTAGAAACCGAGTCGACTCGAGACTCAGTCGAGTCAACTCGACTCGGTGCTGCTGGTGTTTTCTGTCGACAGAACCCTAGTTTTGGAGTTTCAGTTTTAGGGTTTTGCTGTTTGCTGAATTTGTAGGGATGGTTTTGAAGGATTCTAATTGGTTCTGAGAGGGGATTGAAGAGTGGAAGGAGAGTGGCCTCCATGGATGCCAGGAAGGGTGGGTAGGCGGTCATCGACCCAAAGGTGCAGAAAGTTGGTTTCGTGACGGCCTCTGACCATGTACGCTTCGCCCCTTATGCCACCGCGGCGGAGGAAGTCGTGTTGTTGATCTCTGTTATGTCTCCGACCAGGAACATGCTCTCCCCGGTGATGATCCTACCTCCCCAGCATTCCGTAGAGGTGGCGGCTCGGGGGGACCATGTCCCGGTGCCATTGTCACCTCGTCGGAGGCCGAGCAACAACCTACCTGTCGGGAGCTACAAAGTGTCTGACTATCTATTGAGCATGTCGTCGTTGGCTTCGCCTTCGAGAAGGACCGAGAGTGTTCTATCGATTGAATTCTCGGAGGATCCCTCGCCTCTTTGGGTAGCTAAAACGGTGTCCGCAGGCGTCAACGGGGATGGAAAGATGGATGATTTTGTGCAGCATTCTGCCTCCTTGCCGGTCGCTAGTTTTCCTAACACCGGCAATTTGACTGTTGTTTTGATGGTGAAACCGCCTCTGGGAGTTCAAGGCAAACCCTTCTCACTTTTTTTCAATCCATTTGTCTCTATAGTTCATTTTGGGGTAACAATTTCAGATATTTCAATGTGAATATTGTTGTGACATATATGAGAATAGTTTTTTGTTTTTGGATATTGAAAATCCAAAAATTGTGGTTGAATTCTATATCATGTTTGGGCTTTGGTAAGTGAACAAGACTCGTATATGGATTGTGGTTTCTTTATCTTTGTGAAAACACATAATTGAAGAGGTTCACTTTTAGTGGGTGTAAACCAGTAAAGGTTAGTTTTAAACATTTTGGTTATTAGGGGGCATATTGTTATTTATCGTATTACCATAGGACTCCGTATCCTCCGTTCTTGTATTTCGGTTACATAGCTAATATATCTAGTTAATGGGGAATGCTACTAAATTTGAATTGAAAAAATAGAACACGTTCAGATAGTTCCTTATTGAAGTCTGCCCACCCAACGAAAAACTTCTGGCTTCGCCACTGCTCTGACGTTGAAGAGGCTCTCCGATGGTGAGGGCCGGGGACTTTGGTATGGTGGGAGGGAAGGAGAGCGAGAGAGATGAGTGCTTGGCTCGAGGAGACTCCTCTCTTCTAACAATTTTTCTATCTCGAACGGGGCACGGTGAGGGTGCTCAGTTCAGGGTGTTGCAGTTAAGGAGAGGGAGAGGCACGAGGAGAGCTAGGGAGGGATTCACAAATAAGGTCAAGTGGGTACAAAAGGGGCATTAAATGCCAATTTTTTTTCTTTCCATTGAATCACATTTAGATCCAATGGTCAGGAACGTTAGGCACTCATTGGGCACCGTTTGTTTAGGCACCGACCAATTACTATATATATATATATATATATATATATATATATATATATATATATATATATATATATATATATATATATATATATATATAAAATTCTTCTACCTCCTGTGGTCGAACGATCTTCATTTTCAGTTTTTTTTTCTTTTTTGAGAATCTGACCTTACAAAGGTGATCTGCATGATTTATTTAGAAGGAATGTGCTTTTAAAATCATCTCTGATTACACTGATTGAGTAGGTTTTTATAAGGCTTAAAAAATCAATGGTTTATAATTTTTATAAATTTTGAAGCCGATAAAATTTTATATATATATATATATATATATATATATTCTTTTTATCCAAAAAACACGATTCAACAGTCTATTCCTATTTAATGAATCAAGCTAAACACATATGTAAGGTCTGTTTTTAAAATATAATTTGAAATATTGAAAATCAACACTATCATGAACAGTTGGAAGAACCAGTCTCCCTCTGTCTCTCTCTCTCTCTATATATATATATATAAGAGAGAGAGAGAGATTGAATGAAGAAGGAATTTGAACCTGCCGACATTGAAACTTTTGTGAAAGAAACCCGTGTATATGAATTGTCAATTCCATTTAATGGGGACATTGAAACTTTTGTGATCATTTTACGGTTGTCTAAGGAGTTTCTACCCTAGTCACTGCCCTTGGAACTTCAAAGAATGTGGATCATGCAGCACGTCCCCTTCTCATAAGGACCCACCAGCCGTGTGTTCCGACCTCATGACGGCAGATCAGGTCCAATCACATTGTAAAATTTGAGTATGCCATTACAGCAGACTGCCCTTCATCTGCTGTTTAGCCCCACAAGTGTGTAACCTGATTGCACCTTACGCGTCCTCTGCATCCAACCATCCCTGAATAGTGTGTGATCAGCATGACACCACAGACTGAGTGGAGGTATGCGGGGAGGGTCCCAAATAAAGGCGGAGGGCAGGGCAGGGCAGAGTGGGGCCCCCAACTTTTAGGGCACCACGCCTCCTCCCACGCACGCCACCTTCGTCGAAGTCGCCATCCCCACAAGACGACAGAGAAAACCAGTCAACACTCACAACACAGATACTGACTGCCTGGATCAACCCTCAGTCAATGCAGTCCAAGCATTGCCAGCTTTGCCTCTGGCCCACGGCCTTTCGCTTTCGACTCGTGTTTCAATAATGCTGGAGCCTCGCAAGAGCTCCAGCCTATCACTCGCTTGGTATCATCTAATTTACCAATCACCCTCCATCTTTTTTTTGAGGTGGGTGGGGGGTGGGGGGGGGGGGGGGGGGGGGGGGGGGGGAAGAGCAAAGGGAGATGTCCATCAACAATCAGGCTCTCTTGTTGATGTCTCTACAGTTGCACCAAACCGTTGGGCCCCATTCACTCTTTTGGTTCAGTTGTGACCCGTTATCTCTGTTATTGATGGTGGATATTGCAGCTGCTGCGGCTGAGGCTGGAGTTGGGAAAGGGCCACTTTCTTGTTAGACGATTCTACCCATCCAAAGAAAACGACTGGATGTGAATCTGCGGTGTCAAATGATACCTTGCAGAAATGGACCGCTGATGGCGATGTTTTCTACCAAAACTTTGCGTGGACGAATGAAGGGAAAATAAAGGTAGTAATTGGTGATGATATTTTTCGAATTAAATGGTTTAATGTGATTGGTTCTTTTTTTTTTATGTGAAAGCAGTGTTTTTCATCACAAACATATTGTGCAAGGCAAAATTATCAGATGAGAGGTATTTTGGTCATTAAGAACATTTTAAGAAAGCTTCTTCCAATCACTGTTGCCAACCGATAAAAGACAAAAAGATTCTAGACGTGGTCTAAGAGTGGCATAAAATACCTACCGTCAATCTCCGCCGGGCATTTCATATGGACCGTCGATATCCAAGCTCCCCAATCCCTTGGCGTCCAACTCTACCACGTCATCACCCATTTGGATATTCTCTCTCTCTCTCTCTCTCATCCCAATTCCTATAAATCTCTGGCTTCTTCACACAGAAGCTCCACCATCCAGCCTCTCTACCTTTGAGTATCATACCTCCAAAAAAGCCAAAGCCCAAAAGACATAAAAAGTGTGAGGAAGAGAGATCATGTCTAGTCCCATAGTGAAGAGTGAAACTTGTGAGCCAGAGATGAGCAACAAGGCAACCGTGGAGGCACTCTACGATGCCTTGGCCCGTGGAGACGCCGAGAAGGTGAGCGGCCTCCTGGCCACCGATCTCGAGTGGTGGTTCCACGGCCCCCCAAGCTGCCAATACATGATGCGCATCCTCACGGGGCAGTCGACCCACCGAACCTTCGCCTTCCAGCCCCAGAACGTCACCGCCATCGGCGCCAAGGTGTTCGTGGAGGGCTGGGAGGGCGACTCCGTCTACTGGGTGCACGTCTGGACCGCCAAAGACGGAATCATCACCCAGGTGCGAGAGTACTTCAACACGTGGATCACCGTCCAAGACTTGAGGCCGCTTATGTTGAGGTCTGGGCGTGCCGCTGGCCCCACGCTTTGGAAGAGCGACCTCACCGGGCATTGCAGCCGTTCCCTGCCCGGCCTTCTTGTTGCAATATAGTCCCTCCTGCCTTCTTTTGCCCTGAGATGCACATACACGCAATCGCACACCTTGAAGTTGCCTTTCTTATCTCCAGTGTCTTCTGAAAAAAAAAAATCTCAATGTAAACCAATACCCTGCAGTTTCATCAATGACCATATGTAACACTGAATCATTCCAGAGAGAAACGGCATTGTACATTGTATAATCTCTCTCTCTCTCTCAACAAATGTCACCATCTTTGGAACTTTTGAGTTAGGAAACAATTTAAGATGATGATTTGCTTTTAAATAATAAAATATGATTCTCAGTCTACAAAGGCTTCTAGCATATGACGGGCTGCTTTTGAATGTCACTGAGTTGTGAGAACATCACAAGTTCGAAACCCACGAATGACATCCCTTGCCCTAAGGCCGATGCCCTCTTGTGATCTTGAGAAGACTTCAAGAGTTTTGCCAAACTTGATGATAACCAATGTGTAGTAGGTGATTGGAGAGCAGGGTTCCCAACTTCCCATGAATTATAAAAAAAGGTTCTTGAGTTAGCAAATTAAGGACTATTCATCGTCTGTAGAAGTGAAAGATCGATTACATGTTTTCCAAGAACTGAAGGAAAGGAGGTCACAGACCGAAACAGAAAATTCATATTGGTTGGGCAACAGTTTACAGATTACCCACCCCCTCCTCTTTTTGGAGTCAAAAAGCATACGCCTGCAAGGATAAAATGATTTTTCTTGTCCTTTATGACAAGTTATTTGTTCTTTAGCTAACTGGCGATTGTATCACCACTGGACTATTTCTATAGTAATTCTACTATAGGAAACCTGGTATTGATTGTTGAGCATTCTAACAAGAAGGGAAATCTTTATTTGAGAGGACCACCTTTTGCCTGATGTGGTAAGAAGAGTTCAGGTTATTCTAAAAGATACGTCAGGACCCACTGACTTTTAAAGGGAGACCTAAAATCAGTTTGATGGTTAAGGTCCTTATCAAATAACAATTTTCACCTTTTGCATGAAATGGTGCATTTTGGCTCACTTTATTATGCAATAAGAGCAGTTTAGTAATTTTATTATGCTTGAGAGATTCCTCCGTTTTCATCTTTCCTTTTCGGGTCTCTCTCACTCTCTGGTATGGTCGACCCAGACATCTGTCTCTAGTGTTGTCAACGCACCTCTCTCTCTCTCTCCATCTTTCTCAGTTTCTCAGGTCGATCCATCTCTTTTTCTCTCATTTTTTCTTATATTTTTCACTATTTCTTTCTCGTGTTGCACAAACAAACAAATTTTTTTTATTTGGAAAAGTTAGTATATCAAAACTTCTCATAAATTTTTTTTTAGGGCCTAATTCATTTGGCAAAAAGTTGGTCAAACTATCACATGGCTATTTGAAAACTGGTAGCTGGGATGGGAGTTAGATGCATTTGGGATGGAAGTGACATTGTATTTACACTGCGTTCGGTTGTGTTTTCAATTGTATCTCTAATAGTGTGATTCGAGATCAAACTTTTAAAGTGAGATTTCAAATCTCACGTTAAAAGAGAAACAAAATCAAATATGATTCTGTTTCTCTCACCATTCACCTTTTTTTATTGGGTTTAAGGTAAAATGTGATTCTCACTCTAATTCAAATGAGAAAGTGAATCTCATGCGATCAAGCCAAATGTATTCTAAAGCATGGAATTGATTCCCGGAGGTGCTAGCTGCCAAATCTAGGCAGCTGCCACTTCCTGAAATGTCACTTTCCATCCCAGCTACTAGTTTCCAAACAGGGCCTAAGACCTTTTCTTCCTTCCGTACCTACCATAAGGCGCCCGCCTTTCTAGTTAGGGGGTGTCAATGGGTTGGGTTTACCTGGACCCGATCCAGATCAAGCCCTATAGGGTCTGGGTATGGTGACAAATATGAAGACTCGAGTTTGCACCCGAAGGTCCGATTAATAGATAGACCCGAGTATAGTTTTTGAAATTTTATACCAGACTCATACCCAACCCAAGTTTCGATTAAGACACGAAATTTTCAAAGTAAAAAAGATAAAAAATATTATTTTACCAGGAATGGTTCATGTAGTTCTTATTAGGAAAGGGTATGGTTTCTCTTATAGTAGACCTCATTAGACCCAGATTTGAACACGATACCATACTCGAAAATCTGGTTCCACCTTAGTCCAAACCAAACTCGACGTGTTGACACCCCTACTTCCAGTAGAAAAGGCCTATTGGTGGCTATACAACTAGGTAGTTATTCAACCACTCATACCATTAATGTTCGAGCCAAATGAGCGATCTCAAGCTCAACCATTTAAAATGACACACACACACACACACACACATATATATATATATATCAGAAAATGACTTTACTGTATGGGTAATTTGTCACAATTCCTTAAAAATCCTATAATTTTTTATATTCTTTCGATGTCCAAAATCATAAATATCCGACATCGTTAGAACCCTTTTACCTTTCACAACTACGAATTTAGGCATTTTTGCAATAAAATTGTACCGCCCGTCGAATATGTTCAACACCTATTTAAATCCAGAATCATAAGTTTTTTATTCAAATTTAGACCTTACGAACTCACATAAATTTATTTGTGAAATCTCGGTGAAATTAAAACCACCAAAATCGCAAATATCACTCTTTTGTATATAATAAAATATTTTTGCATAAAAATATTTGCTAAACATCTCTCGCAAATAACATACTTTCGCATAATCCTCAAATCACATAAATTTATATGTGAAACACTTACCACTACTTTTGCAAATAGCTTACGTTTTCACATATATTGCAGGTTCTTGCATGAAGTTATTTGTGAATCTCTACAACAGCAACAACAACAACTACGCCTTCATCCCAAAACAATTGGGGTCGACGATATGAACCAAAAAAGAAAATCATTTTGGGTCTTTCACATGAATCCTTTTCCTCCAATCATTTCTATCCAATGTCATGTCCTCGATGAGATTCAAAGCATTCATATCATTTCCATCCAAGTCTTCCTAGGCCTACCCCGACCTCTTTTAACTAATATATTTTCCCATTTCTCCATCCTTCTAACTGGAGCATCATTAGGCCTTCGTCGAATATGTCCAAACCATCGTAAACGATTCTCTCTCATCTTATTTTCAATGGGTGCAACGCCTACCTTCTTACGTATCTCCTCGTTCCAAATCTTATCTTTTATTGTATTTCCACACATCCATCTAAGCATACACATATCAGCTACACTCATTTTTTGAATATGATGTCTCTTGGCAGCCCAACATTTCGTACCATATAGTAAAGCGGGCCTAATAGTCGTCCTATAAAACTTTCCCTTCAACCGCAATGACATTCTACGATCGCACAACACTCCATTTGCACTTTTCCATTTCATCCACCCAACCTTTATCCTATGATTTACATCTCCATCAATTTCTTCATACTTTTTAATGATAGATCCCAAATATTTAAAACAATCATCCACCGATATTTCTTGCTCACCAAGCTTCACTACACTCCCATCACTACTACGTTGCTTACTAAACTGACATTTCATATATTCTGTCTTACTCTTACTCAACTTAAAACCTCTTGCTTCCAATGTCTGTCTCCATAATTCTAACTTAGCATTAACCCCAACTCTAGACTTATCAATCAAAACAATATCATCAGCAAACAACATACACCACAACACATTTTCTTGAATTGATCTCGTAAGCTCATCCATCACTATATCAAATAGGAAAGGGCTTAACGCATATCCTTGATGTAACCCAACCATTATAGAAAAATTGGTTGTCACCCCTCCATAAGTGCGGACATTGGTTACTACTCCTTCATACATATCTTTAATTATTCTAATGTACTTGAGAGAAACACCTTTCTTCATCATTGTCCACCAGAGAACGTCCCTAGGTACTCTATCGTATGCCTTCTCCAAATCAATAAAAACCATATGCAAATATTTGCTCCTCTCTCTATATCTCTCAATAAGTTGTCTAAGAAGATGTATAGCTTCCATAGTTGATCTTTCAGGCATAAAACCAAATTGATTCTCCGATATCATGACAACCTTCCTCAACCTAGACTCAATCACCCTCCCCCAAAGTTTCATAGTATGACTCATGAGTTTTATACCACGATAGTTTGTGCAATCTTGTATATCACCCTTATTCTTATATAGAGGCACCAAAGTACTCTTCCTCCATTCATTAGGCATCTTATTTGTCCGCCAAATCTTGTTAAAAAGATTTGTCAATCATTCTAAACCTTTCTCTCCCAAGCATTTCCAAGCCTCGATAGGTATACCATCTGGGCCAACTGTCCTTCTTGATTTCGTTTTCTTCAAAGCCTCTGCAATTTCTTTCCTTTGAATCTTGCGCATGAAGTCGCGATTCATCTCATGAAAAGGAATGGAGAAGTCTCCAAGATCCTGAGTATGACTTCTATTAAATAGCTTATCAAAATAATCTTTCCATCTCTCCTTAATCTCCTCATCTTTGACTAAAACCCTTTGCGTTTCATCTTTGATACATCTAACCATACCCAGATCCCTAGATTTCCTATCTCTCATCTTTGCAAGCCTATAAATATCCTTCTCGCCCTCTTTGGTATCCAACTTGTCATAAACCTCCTTATATACCTTATCCCTCGCGTTTCGAACTACTTTTTTAGCTTCCTTCTTTGCTGTCATATACTTCTCCAAATTCTCATTATCACGACTCTTACTTAGATTTCTATAACACTCTCTTTTAACCTTAATAACTAATTTGATATTCTTGTTCCACCATGATGTATCCTTACCTAGCGGTGCACCGCCTTTAGACTCACCCAATACCTCCTTAGCCACCTTTCTCATGCCACCCGATATCTTATTCCACATTGATTTTGAATCCTCCTCGAGACACCAATCAACTTCCTTAACTACCTGCTCTACAAACATTCTTTGTTTAGCTTCTTTCAGTGCCCACCACTTAATTCTAAGATTTATCCTATGTCTATCCCTTTTGCGGCATTGTTTAATTCTAAGATCTAAAATTAAGACTCTGTTGTGTAGCTACACTTTCTCCCGGTATAACCTTACAATTGATGCAAGAACCCCTATCTCACTTTCTAAGTAGGAAAAAATCTATCTGATTCGTATTAACCCCACTTTTAAATATTACTAGGTGAGACTCCCTCTTCCTAAACTAAGTGTTTGCTAAGATCATATCATAGGAAAAACCAAAAACTAAAATCCTTTCTCCACTTTCATTTCTTTCTCCTATACCATAGACTCCATGGATACTCTCAAATCCATCCCTACTAATTCCTACATGTCCATTAAGGTCACTGCCGATGAAAAGCTTTTCTCCATAAGATATCCCTTGTACTACTCCATCTAAATCTTCTCAAAATTGACACTTAATGGAATCATCTAAACCTACTTGAGGTGCATAAACACTAATAATATTAATAATATCCATACCTAATACTAATTTAATAAGTAAAATCCTATCACCCTTCCTATGGACCTCAACTACATTATCTATAAACTCACGACTCATAACAATCCCTACTCCATTCCTATTCCTATTTATTCCTGTATACCAAATCTTATATCCCCAAGGTTTTATCACTTTTGCTTTCTCACCTACCCATTTGGTCTCTTGTAGACATAAAATATCAATCTTTCTCCTACACATAACATCTTCTAACTCAATCAACTTACCAGTTAAAGACCCTATGTTCCAAGTGGCTAACCTAATTTTATGGTCTTGAACTAACTTCTTTACCCCCACCCGTCCAACAAAGTGAGGGAACCCTTGCCTATTTGACACCACACCCGGGCACCGGTGTGATGCGTCGCTTCTAAGCGATGACCTAGCAACCCTTGCCCATTTATCACTGCCTCCGAGCCTATAGAGTACAGCGCGTCGCTCAGTAGGGAACGCCCCAATGAAATTCTCATATTGGTTCATATTCATAGGGTATGACTAAGTTTTTATGCTGGCTATCACTGGCATACCGCAACCCTCCTCCTTTATCTGGGCTTGGGACCGACAGTGTATAACTAATAGTTATACACAGGAGGAGTTTATTTAAATATGCTAAAATCTCTAAATATCGCAAATATCATATTTAAATATTTGCAAAACTATTACATGTAATATTTTTTAGTTTTTACGAATTTCTTGAATCATATAAAAACCCGTTGTGGTCCCCAACCTGCTTATTTTAGCATAATCTAGGGTTTTTTTGTCTCTTCTCTCTAATTAGTGGTCCATAACCTGCTTTCCTTTTGGCTACTAATTCTGGCAAATATTTTTAACTCATTTACATATATCATACTTGTTCTTATATATGTTCCAAAATCTTGTGAAGTATATTTGCAAAATTCCAAAAAAAATAGACAGTTTTGCAAAACTGTTTCTCTATTAACAATTGCAAAAATCAGTCACTCAATATGATTAACATAGAACTACATACAGTTGGTTTGCACGAAATCAGATAACTTAAAGTTTAACAATTACTAAGTTACATTCAATACATGAGCTTCGTTACAAAGTTATAGTCAAAGTTTAACTTAATCCATTCAATTACAAATGTAAGTTTAACTTGATCTATTACAAAGTTGTATAATTGTCTACAACTCAGTTAGTCGGACAAACTCTTCTGTCACCTCTCTAACCAATGTCCCTGCCTTTTCATTATCTTTTTCACCCTTCAAAGGTCTTTTCTTCATGTGCTTGTAGAACTTGATCATATGATTTTTTTATATCTATAACATCTTGATGAAAATAACATTTTATTAGCAAACAACTAACTATAACGAATATCTCAAACTAGTGAACAATTGACATATAAGCACATACTAGCGTGAAGTTTAATCTCCAATTTTTGCCCATGTGCTGCATATGCTATGATAAATATACCATAATCATACCTGTAAAATAAGAAAATACCAAGTGAAAAACATGTACATATACGAAATGAATTAACAAACAAATACAAAGTAATTACTCGTTCTCTTGTTGATTAATCTTTATAATAGTTGAACCCAAATTGCACTAAAAAAAATGAACCTTCAATACATATGCATGAAAATGAGATAACAAACAGACACAAAAAAGCAAATATTTTATTGAGTAAGTTATGTTATCGTACTACTTGTTTGAGGTTTTTATCTGCTAAATATGTATTTGGCATAAAATTGTACAGCCTGAAGTCCTTTTCCTTTATATCTATTTTTTAAGGAACCCAATGCTCTTTGCTCCAGTTAAAAAGAATTAAAAGTTGCAACATAAATATCATGTAAGGTCGTTGTGCATATGAAAATTCAATTGTAAGTATGCAAAGTTGTGCAAAAACATACCTTGTCAGCATCAAAGAAATGATATGGCAAGTCATTGCTCTCCAAGCAGTCAGTTGCCCCACCTCGCTGCCCCTTAGTTACGACAATTTGCTGTGAACAAACAAGGTTTACCAATTAGTTTTTATTAATCGATAGTAAAACAATATAAACATCACTTTTATAACTCAGAGAAATACATGGTAAGGTAAAGGGTTTTCAGTAAGTTGTCTCGTTACTAGTCTTCATTGTGAGTCACTTGGATTCTTTCTACGAATCTTGCTAGATGCTACATAGTAAATCCAGTGTGATAATAAAATAACAAACAAAATCACATGCAAATATAATAAAAAAAACAAATTAGCATGCAAAACTAACACTTATGTCACTTACCAAGAGAGTTTCTTGGCCAAACTCATACTTTTTTGACTCTAAGTGTTCTTTTCTATAGCTTTTCTTTTCTCATTATCATGTTCTTAACAACAAAATAAATTATATATGATTACTATCAAATATACACACATGATTCGGGATATTGCTTGTACCTCATGTAAGATCGGTTGTTCCTTGTTCTTCGAAACTTGAAGCTCTTTAAATCCCTTTCTTTTGCAAGAATATGTACGACCATACATCTCAAACAACCTAGATATACACATAAAGAAGCAATTACTTAAAAAATACTAGATATACACATAAAGAAATAATCAATTAAAAGATATAATGAATACAAAGAAGCAATTATTTAAAAAACATTAGATATGCACATAAAGAGGCAATTCATTAAACAACACTATATATATATATACTATTATTCGTGGTGCAACCTGTTGTGGCCAACCCACCAAATGCACTGCACTTGTATGGCACAATATCCCTGCGTTTTGTTCTCCATTAATTAACTTTAGGTCACCTTGCTTTGCAAACCACTTTTGGTGGATATACAATTATAAGAATAGGTGGAGCGATGTGTGAGACAATATCTGTAACACTCAAATTTTTGAAACTAAAATTTTAGATTTTTTTTAAACCCATATACATAATTTTCAAGAACACAAAAACCTCTTTTTTTAAATATGGTTCAAGCCTTGGGCAAGTTACAGATACAACATACACACACGCGTAAGAGTAGAATATCTAATTCAAACTATAGTTTGCATTAAAAAAGGAATCAAACACTAGTCTCAACCATTATCAGAGTTTACATGACTTAAAAAAATTAATTAATAACAAATGTATTAGTCCTCTCAAAAGTCTTAAAGAACTGTGACCCTCTTGGTGCCACCCCAATCCAACTGTCATCACCCTTCAGCCTACTCATTGTCTGAAATATTATAAGTAGATGCATAAGTTTACAACTTCAGTAGGTAATCACTAAAACACGTGAACACAAATATTCTAATCATAAAAATAGGCATTGACACTTTTCAGATAACATTAAAATCATGCAGCATAATATGACAGAACTAAGCATAATTTTTATTTACACAACTAATCATGATTGCATTCATATTTCAGAGTAAACATACTACAATGTATTATGCCAATGAAATAACAATTTATGCATAAACTAAAATATTATAATTATTCTATTCTGGGTTCTTATGTTCCTCTCACCCAAAGGTACACTGTCGGGTTTCTAACTTTGATTCAACCAATCCAATGAGGGGTTTATTATGCCATTATTTTATTAACCTCATTGAATTGAAGAATTTGCAACCTCACACCGAGGTTCCACTAGAACGGGTTGTGACCGAGAGAAACTTTCAGTGGTCCAACACGAAATCGATTCCTACTCTGCAGAGATTTTGGATATACCACCTACGACACTTGATAGTTCGAGCCCCCTACAACCGAAGATTGGGGACCAGGGAGACACCTTTGCCTTTCAAAAACCAAACAATGGTCAACCAGTCGTGTGTACCCCCACTAGCTCCAAAGTGTTTCTCGATCTAATGGACCTGGTTTTAATGAGTCATGGGTGTTATTTAATTGTTTGGCTAATCAATTAAATTACATGTGCTCACAGCATAAACACCCGAGCTCACAAACCCAATCTCCCCACTGAAGATTCCATAAGAAAGTCTTTTTTGACCCATTCAAACACCCACAGTTCACACCGTGAGCCCGACCTCCATGAGACAATTATGTAATTATGTGCATGGATATTTTTTTTCTTTCCTTGGTGCACTATAGGCACATATAAGTTTCATCGAACACAGGCTCACACCCGAGCCACACACATGCTCATATCACACATCATTATCACCATGTCATATGCCCACATGCATATATAAAGGTTGTATACATATGCAATAATGATCATGCTTCAACAAGCAAACAACATGTGTAACAATTTACTTTATACTGATCATGCCTTATCTATCATATATAATGTTCATTAACATGCATGTCATATGAATGGTTAAAAATCATGAATAACATAGAATATATTTAGTTTACATACATATCATATCAAATTTTAATATAAACATCTCTAACCATGTATAAAGTAAAACATAATTAGGCATCCATACATGTCATAGAGTGCAGTTCAGATCCCTTTTAACCTGATTTTGGAAAACCCACCAAAAATCACAGGAATCAAATTCCACTCTCTCAATTTTACTAGGACTGCCTCCATATCTTAGAAACACAGTCCAAGAAACAGAACTACAAAATTTATCATAATAAAATAAGGATAATTTTGAGACTAAACCTTGTTAAGAAAAAATATAAGACAGATCTTGTCGATTGTAAAAATTTATTCCAGTTTGGGGAATTTCTCCAGACTTACAAAAAAATCTTTTGACAATTTTTTTTTTTTAAGATCTTCTTATATATGTTATCTTCTACCCAGATTTTTTTTTTATTTATTTTGATCAGTTATGGTTGGGTTTTTAGAACTGTCAAAATATTTGGTCGGAACAGTCCTGCTGACATGAAAAAAACCTGTGCTTTGTTGCAATGGATGTTTCAGCCTTAAAACTGATCCAAACAAAAAGAAACAAGATTCTAAATTTAATCCCTCAATGTGTGAAATACTTTAGTATTTTTATTTTAATTTATGAAGTTCGATTTCATAGAGATATCAAATTTTTTCTGAAATAGGTTGAGATAAAAAATGAGACCAAAATAACTAAGACTCAAACTCATGCAAGATCCATTAAGTAAGAATAAGATTCATGGTAAAAATCTATACAATCATGATTTTTTATGATCTAAACATATTTACATTATTATACAATACATATTTAATCATATTCAAGATAATCTTGCTAAAATACTGACATACATCATCTAAGAATCACAAAACCTTAATGGAATATCTTAAATATAATTTCATCTATACAAGAATCACAAGAAACCCTAAACTACATGAAATCATGATTTTTTCATGCAATAACATGATGTTTATTCATGCTAAATGTGAAATAATCCACTATATATGCTCATATCAATTTTTTTTATCAAAAACATCAAAACCCTAAAAACATTTTTGCCAAAACCTTCTTTAAAACTATTTTTTGCATTCAAGAACATTGATTCAAGCATATATCGAAGTTTAAGAACTTATAGAATTTAGATTTCATCAATATAACCTAATATTAACATCTTAAACATGTTGAAATAAATAAGATCTAACAAATAACAAGAAAAAAGTTTTTCCCAAATCATTTTTTATATTGAAATCCCGAAAATTGTTCTGTTTCAAAAATCATTTTTTTTATTCCATGGTGAGATGGATTCATCAAAATGTGCTCTCTACATTGAAAATTAATTTTAGAGATGTTTCATGGTCTAATCCTCATTGGTTTAGATCTGAAAATCGTTCCACGCATATCCCATGCGTTTAGAGGAATCTATGTGTACGCGATTGATGTACCTACCTTAACTAGATTTTTAAACATAGATCGACCTTTGTCTTTCATCTTCAAACCTTAGAAGAATTTCAATGACTGCTGAAAAAGCTCTAAGAAGAAAGAAATAAAGGAGAGGAAGAAAAAGAAGAAGATGAATAGGAAAGAAAAAGATAAGAGAGAGACTTCCCCTTTTTTTTATATTAGAAAATCTACCAAGAAAGGAGGGGTGGGGGGGGGGGGGGGGGCGTCCCCTTCTTAGAGTCCTAATTCATTTAACATTCTAACCTAAGCTGATCCTTAAGAGTCCTATTCAAAAATATCTCTAATTAACTACTTAATTAAATAAATAATTAATTCAATTAACTAATTAATTAACCCAATTAATTATGGGGTCCACTAGGGGAGAGGCGTCCCACCCTCTCTAGAATCCACTAGGGTTTTAAAGACCCTCCTAATAAGGTTTCTAGAACCTGGATTGGATCTCACTTGGGTCCATATCCAAAAAGCTAATCCAGATCTAAAAGTCTGATCAAGATCGAATCCTCATTTGGGTTGGATATAGGAACCAAACAAAGAAATACAAATCCAAAGTCAAATTAAAGATCCATATCTAAACATAAGATCCAAAACAATATTTGATTCAAACTCAAGTTTGGATCCAAATCTAACTTATCCAATATCCATATAACCTTGAGTCACCCTTGAACCCCCTATGGGCCACCCTAACCAAACCTGGCACCCCACTGGGCTGGGCGTGACCCCTATGAGCCTCTTCTGGAACCTGGTTTGAGTCTGAAACATAGTTCAATCAACTTAGACTCTTGAATTTTGCCTGAATTTAAACTTGATTTTAACCTAAATTTAAAAGTTAAACTAAAACAAAATCATAGGTGTTATATTCTACCCCTCTTAAAGAAATTCCGTACGCAAAATTTTGTACTTACTTGAATAGATAAGAGTGTTTCTCCTTCATGTTAGCCTTAGGCTCCCACGTACACTCCTCAATTCTGTAGTGTTGCTAGCGCACCTTCACCGAGAGAATTTCAATACTTTCTCCTTATGGTGCATGATCTCCATTGGGTGCTCCTATGTAGTCAAGTCTTCTTGTACATCAATATCTTCATACTAAATCATGTGTGATGGATTCGGTACATACTTCCTTAACATTGACATATGAAACACATCATGAATCTTTGCATACTGGGATAGTAACTCTACTTTATATGTTGATGCACCTACCTTCTCTAAAACCTTAAACGATCCTATAAATTTGGGACTGAGCTTCCCTTTCTTTCTAAACCTAAACACACTCTTGGTAGGAGAAACCTGCATGAAAACGAAATCTCCAACCTCAAATGTGAGCTCTCGTCATCAATGATCCAAATAACTCTTTTGTCTACTCTAAGCTATTCATAGTCTATTACAAATCTTGCACACTTGCTTAGTATAGTGTTCTATCACTACTAGTGTGTCTAGAGTATGCACACCAACCTCATCCCAATATACTGGTGATCTGCATGGTCGTCCATACAGTGCCTCGTAGGGTGCCATGCCAATACTCGCATAGTAGATATTGTTGTAGGCAAACTCTGCCAACACAACATGCTTATCCCACTTACCCTTCTAATTCAACGTATAAGCTCTCAGCATATCCTCCAGAGTCGGAATCATCCTCTTCAGCTGGCCATCTGTTTGAGGATGGAAGGTCGTACTAAACTTTAATTGAGTCCTCAAAGCCTTCTGCAACTGTCCCAAGAATTTTGATGTAAAAAACAGCTCTTGATCTGAGATAATCGATAGAGGTACTTTATTGAAGTCACACAATCTCTTGTATGTATAAACCTGTCAGACTCTCTAAAGACTGATTGGTCCTGATCGAAAGGAAATGGGTTAACTTGGTGAGTTGATCTACAATCATCCAAATCACGTCCTTATCCATGCGGGTTCTGGGTAGACCAACCACAAAATCCATCATGATAGTTTCTCACTTTCATTGAGGGATCTCAATTTGCTGAAATAAACCACTAGGCCTCTAATGTTCTATTTTCACCTGCTGGCAAGTCAAGCACTTTGGAACATATTCTGCTATGTCCCGCTTTATTCTGCTCCACCGATAATTCCTCTGCGAGTCTTTAAACATTGTTTTCAACTTTCACCTTTTTCTGATATGATGGTCTCTAGGTACCCATAACCTCTTTCCATACCCGATGCTTCCATCTTCCTGAAGGTGTAGAACTGACTTATCATCTTGACATGAAACTATCATCTGAGAAAACTTAGGATCATCCTTCTACCTCTCTATGACCCCCTCCCATAATCTTTGTCATCACAACCATACTAGCGATGTTGATCTTGTCGTCCTCAGCTCCAAATAGTCTCCACTCAATGAGATCCTCAGTCAGACTCTATAAGCTTGCTAAAACTCCTAATGCCTTGCGGCTAAGAGCATCCGCTATGACGTTCACCTTTTCTGGATGGTAAGCGATCATGAACTTATAATCCTTTATGAACTCAAGTCACTTCCTTTGTCGCATGTTCAACTCTTTCTGCATAAAGAGGTATTTGAGGCTCTTATGGTCTGTGAAAACCTTAAACTTCTCACCATATAAATAATGCCTCCAAATCTTTAAAGCAAAGACCATTGTTGCCAATTTTAGGTCATGAGTAGGGTAGTTTATCTTATGAACCTTAAACTGACGAGATGTATAGGTGATAACTTTCTTGTATTGCATCAGAATACACCCCAGACCTGTGCCTGAGGCATCTATGTACACGACAAATCCACCTTGCCCTGACGACGTCAACACTGGTAAAGCTGTAAGCCTCTGCTTAAAGGTCTGAAAACTCTCTTCATATTGGGCGTCCCATATAAACTTTACTCCCTTACGGAGAAGCTTTATCATCGGCAGACCTATCCATTAGAAAACTTGTATAAAACCCATACAACTACGCCTTCATCCCAAAACAATTGGGGTCGGTGATATGAACCAACAAAGAAAATCATTCTGGGTCTTCCACATGAATCCTTCTCCTCCAATCATTTCTATCCAATGCCATGTCCTCGGTGACGTTCAAAGCTATAAAACACATGTAGTAAAAAAACTAGTCCAAGAAAACTACCAATATCACCAACATTCTTGGCCGCTCTCGCTTCAATACTGCCTCCACCTACTAAAATACCAAATGTTTATCCATTAAGGTTCAAGAATTTTCAAAAATTTCATACTAATTGTAACACCTAAAAATATAAACTAAAAAATTTAGATTAAATTTGAAATTTTTATTTTTCTAAATTTTAATCAGCGAAAAACAATATTTATCATGTAAGGGTTTAAACAACTTTGGAGCGGGTCACACGTGTGGATCCATATAAAATTAGAGTATCCATTTACAAAACCCAAAACTATTTATATTACTTACAAAAATTCTTTTCACAAAATGACAGACGAATACGTCATAAGTTTCTATAACCCATTTATTATGCTCAGATGTCAAAACCGAACGAGTATCTTGCCTGTGAAGGCAATCTCAATATTAATCGTGTGTTTGTATATTATTGTTTCATGAACGAGAGCGCCTTGTGCCTCCAACTGGGTTCTCAACGACCCCTTGCTCCTTCAGAGTGATATTTGCACTTATATCTCCATTTCCAACATTCAAGATGAACCATCAAAATAACACATTCATCATCACACCTATATCTCAACCATAAATTACATTAAAATTATAACTTATACCTAGCATTATCGTATGCCTAGGAATGCTGCATGTCATTCAAATTATTGTGGTGAAGATCATTGGCATTGATTTGCCCATGTGGTTCTACATCCTTTGCAATGATTCGTTGATCAAGTATAACATTAATATCATCCATTGTTTGGAACAATTAAATAATCGATAAAGGACTTAGATCGATAGATGTGCATTATCTATGGGATTCACATCATTTCATTGATCAACTGTTCTCTCATTAACTTTGCATACTTCCAAGTAAACATCATCACTAAGTATCAATTTTATATCTCCTCAACATCTATCCACATTTCTTGGTTGTTTGGAGAATAACTATACTAGAGGGTCAAAGTTGCATATCCGGTTTTACAAGACAACAAAGTTGTAAATTCCTTAAAAGGTAATAGTTTTGGAGACCACTTTAGATTTTCAATTAGTATAATTAGACCTACGATAGTGTACTTTAGCTCTTTTAGACGCCATCATTGACTGCCTACTACAACCACGATAGTGTACTTTAGCCATTTTAATGCTTGTATACAGTGAACCCTAGCCCCATTACACCAACACAAGAACAACAAATATTAACGAAATCAGATAAATTGAAGTACACCGATATATATTTCTATAAAAAAATAGTAAACATAGAAAATCCTAAATGAAAGTCGATAACAAGGATGATACCGCAACCTTCTAAAAAATACACATGTAGATATAAAAGTATATATTATATGAAACTCACCTTTCGAAACTGTAGATGAGAAAGTTGATTATAAGGATGATACTACGACCTCCTCAGAATGCAAGAATTGCTACAAGGGTTAGAAGTTCTTTGCAGACATAAATGAGAAGAAGAAGCCCTAGAATAAAAATGAGTATATATATATATATATATATATATATATATATATGATTTGATAAAATCATAACTATTAAGAAAAATTGCATATAATAAAAATTTTGCAAATATGTAGGTAGCATATTTGCGATTTTGTTGGTTCCCTTTAAGTGGAGTCTTACACATAAATTTATGTGATTTCAGGATATATATGAAAGTATGTTATTTGCGAGAAATATTTCATAAATATTTTTATGCAAAAATATTTATTATATGTGAAAGAGTATGATATTTGCGATTTTGATGGTTTCAGTTTTACTTAGATTTTATAAATAAATTTATGCAAGTTCATGAGATCTAAATTCGTATAAAAAAACTAGCGCTTTTGGATTTATGTGGGTATTGAACATATTCAATGGGCGGTACAATGTTATCATAAAAATACCTAAATTCGCAGTTGCCAAGGGTAAAAGGGTCCTAACGATGTTAGAAATTTACGATTTTGGACATTGAGAGAATATTGAAAATTGTAGGGCTTTGAGGAAATCACGATAAATTACCTGTACAGTACGATCATTTTTCACACACACACACATACTATATATATATATATATATTGTACTCCATGCTTTACCTCTCACTCTTGCCTATAAAAAGGTGGTCAACTTGCAGATCTACTACGTAGTTTTTGATATAATGATATATCATTTATGTATATACTACCTTAACAAGCCAACACAAACCAAACCAAGTTGAACACTCTTTGTTCAAGTTCCACTAAACTAACTGCTCATGGCTCACCAAGCCTATTTGAGGATCCCAAACAAGGCTAATGTTAGCCTGAACATGAGTTGAGCTGAGCCAAGCCACTAGCATATCGGTTCATTCCCAGCCCTACTTACTCTCAAAAAATATATTTTACATTGACAAGTAGAAATTAGAGCTTTGACTCTTCTGCCTGCCATTTGATTATAGTAGGAATATTGGGAGGAATAAGTTTTTATTTTCACATCGATCCCCACTCCAAATAGGTCAGGTTCGGACGGATCCTTGCTTCTCTCGGTCCATTGCCATCCCTTCGAAAAAATAAGGTCTGGGGTTTGCAATGGTGCCAATCTTGGGATACCAACTCTGGCTTCCTCACTCACCTTGGCAACCACCTCTCTCGACGGGGGCGAGGTTCTCTTAACCCTTCGAACAAAGGGCCGGAGCAACTAAACTAGGCGTTCCTTATAAAACCGAAATTTTAGCAAAACATCTAATAATAATCCATAAAGACCATAAATTCTCCAAGATCTTAGATCCTCATTTTAGGCAAAAACCCTTAGAAAATTCACAAATTTAAAGTCCAATGGTAGAGGGTTGGACAATCGATCCTCAGATCTCATATCTCATGTCCAAGGATCTCTAGTCAATTTTCCAACATCAAGTTTAGTCTATTACTCTTGATTTCCAGTTGTTCAGTAAGGAAACTAATTCATTACAAAATATCATAAGGAGGTCGATCACTTTCTTTCTTTGGAATGAGAAAGGGGGAGGCAAGCATATGCCCTCTTTTAAATTAGGATGTAGTGACAAATTGAAAATATAATTCTGTAGCTCTCGCTAGTAAGGCTCCAGCAATAAGAGAGAAAAGGGGGTAAGATCCAACCATTTCTTAGGTTGTGAGGTCCCAAAAAAAATGAAGAAGAGTTTTCAGATAAGGAAAAAAAAGTTTTTTTTTTTTTTTTGAACTGTGGTTTAGGAGACCATTGTTCCACCATTGGAAACAAGAGTATGCCTATGAAAGATAAATGAAAAGGCAGGTGGTCAGATGTAATAATCTAAAAGTTGGGCAGCTCTTTTAATTATCTGATAAACTCAATCTTTAATAATTAACTGCCAAAATTTTGAGTTTTCTATTCTTTTCTTATTTTTATTATTGACTCCAAAATGGCCACAATTTCTCCAAAAGTTGTTTTCGCAGAAACAATGACATGCCCAAAAGATACATCATCTAGCGATAACATCTTTCTCATATTAATGTCGTGTTCCTGGCAGGGAAATACACTTATTTAGGAAATAGTCGCGATGAAGATAATTAATTTACGGAAATTTTTCATTTAGCAGCCAACATTTTACCCTTAATTTCAAGAAAGAGCCTCAATTTTTTAAATTCTAGATGTGTGCCAATATTTTCCTGGGAACTGCCAAACAAGGGCTTACATTTATTGTTGTCCATTAACACAAGTTAAATCATAAGTCAAATTACAATAATAGCTTTCATCGTTAAGAGTTCAAACCGTTTAACTTTTTTTTTTTATGAGGATAAGTGTGTAATTTTCAATTTTTAAAAGACAACCCAGAAACAAAAAATACATCACAAATTTTAAGATGATGGATGTTGACTTGAGGTTCCTATTTGACTGTTCTCAAGAGGGTCCATATTAAAAATTCAGAAAAGTGAGGGCTATATTTGGAATTAAGGGCAAAAGATTGGCCCCTAAATTAAATTTTCCCTTGAATTAATTAGAAACAGTGAGACAGTTCTTTTTTCTCAGTGTGTCTCTCTCAAATTCGATCACGTAGCTTTCATCATTGGATGAGCAAGCTCCTAGTTCACAAAGTTGCGATAAGGCCTATCCTTAAATACCCTTGATTTGACAAATTTGATGAACCTCAACACCATTTGCTAATATCATTCATGCACTAGCTGTGTCTTGGATAGGTAAGAAAGCTAAACGACCTTTTCCTTTGTTTCCTTTTCTTGTCATGTTGTCAAGAGTTTTTTCAAATGAAAAGGATGTCATTGGTTTTATATTATTCTTGGATGCATTGGTTACAATATCGTTTACAATCATATGAGCAGAGCTACCAACCCAGTGGTGTGTGTGTGTGTGGTTGGGGGGGGAAGGGAAGGTGGAAGCTCGCTTCGGAAGCAGGAAACTCACTCACTTAGGAGGGGAAGATTTGGGATACTCACTTTCAAAATATGAGAAACTCTATTCTCTTTTATAAAAAAAATCGCTTTCTCTTTGTTTCCCAAATTGATTCCCTTTTGCTTTCTCAAATGGCTAATCGGATAAGTGCAATTTGAGTTCAGTAAGCGGTTCAGCTTCGACTTGGGTTCAAGGGTTTTATATCAAGCTAGGGACGTGTATAAGGCTCTGATATATGTTCTAAGGGTCAAGGATGATAGACTGGGTTATGAAAGAGTCAGGTGAGGTCAAACATGCCAAACTATGCATTTTTTCAGAATCAATAGGGTACGATTTTGGTCCTTTGGCTCTAGGAAACATTTAGGGACTTAACTAAGGTTGAGATTAGTACCTAGGATGAGTTTGAAGGTCTGTATCAGTTCTAAGAAGTGCCTCACACATTCAGGGAAAATGGGTACATAATGTGCAGTGAGATAGCTCTGAGGAACATGCTAGAAATGCAAAACAACACTGTCTGGGCACATGAAGACCTCATACTCTTTTGGGGAGATGCTGACCAACTTAGGGAGGCCTTGGCTTTCATGTGAGTCAGAGAGAGGTCAGATTGAGAAGAGAAAGGGAGGATGTCTGAAGAAAGAAAGAGAGAGAGAGCAATTAGAAAGAGTCCAAATATGTCCCTAAATCCAATTCCTATTTAAGAGGGGGTTTTCATACCTCTTGATATAGATGAAAAGTCTGGAGTAGAGTCCACATTTATTGTATAAAATAAAACTAGTTAATAAACTCAAAACACCATCTAATTGCCATAAAATGTAACTTACTTAGCAACCAAAACTAAAGTAAAATAAGAGACTGGAATCTTATCCTGAATTGGACTCTTCATAAACCTAAAGCCCTAAAAAAATAAAAAGAAAATATAGATGGAATCTATGCAATATTCTCCTTCCTAGAGGTGAGGATGTCACACCCTCTTCCTCTAATTTGGTCCCCCCTTGTGGACTCCGCTGGGATGATCTTCCTTGGTCTGGCATGAACACTTGTCCGTTGACATTTCTTCTTAAAGAGGATTCATCTTAGTAGCCATGTCACCTATATAAATGTAACGCCCCAAAAATATCAATTTGAAAACCATGGATTTTTAGACAATTTTTTTTGTAAGGTTGCGCAAAGCGAAAATATGAAAAGAAGAAATAGTTGGAAATCTTTGAGCGGGTTACAGATGAACTTTCCATTACAAAATTGAGACAATTAGATATAAAATCTTTTACAAAAATTTTTACAACTTGGAACACTCCCCAAAATGATCATCTAGAATCACAAGAGCCTTTTAAAAGAATGCGTCCAGTCCTCAGAACACATCAACCCCCATCTTACCGCCTGGTCAAGCATCACCTGCACCACATAGAACGGGGTCAAAACTCTTGTGAGCCGGTGAGATAAACCATAACTTGCCACAAATGAAAAATTAGAGCAACTAACATGCTTATGTAATTAGAATCGTCATTCAATTGCAACAATGAACATTTAAGCAAATATAACTATAAGCATGAAAAATACAACTTTAATAGCAGAATTAACACTAAACAATGAGTGACATCATCATGTAACGAGCATGCATATAAATTCATAACTAAGTGTAATTAAGCAACTAAGCAATGTACTAAGCAAAAATCATTCAACTCATAAGTCAGTAGTTGGCCAGTTAGCTTAATGGTTCTATCTTGATTACTCATTCGGGTACACAAAGGAAAAACATCGTATATGTGAAAAATATTGTCGACGTTTATTATTCTATTGAGTGTGATAATCGAGGTACCTACAGACAGAGTAACAACCTTATGCGAGCAGCCCGTGGCCAAGAAAATCATCACATAGGCAACATATTGCAACTCATACTACTGTAGTAGCTGAAGAATATCACTATTGGCAACCTCGACCTCCCTAACTCTGAGTGACTAGAGGCCACAAAGACGTCATTGCTACTCAAAATGTGTCATAAAATTGACCTGTCACTTAGGGTTGTACCATCCACCCGCTCTAAGGTGAACCGTTTGTGAATGGGGCTATTGGGTGGTTTATCTTTTTAAGCTTAGTTAGTAATCATTTCCTCCTTTCAAGGTACTTAGGCACAATTGCCTTGTATTTTCCGTAGGGCAACATGAACATCTTGACAAGGCCAACCCACCCATTCACGTGCTCTAGCATATTCTAGCCAAGAGGAGCACTTCGACTGTGAAGGCGACATCAACACATATTATTTTAAGAGAGTATGATTTTTCATGAACACGTGAGCTCAACTCATGAAATGGGTCCAACGCCCAACAATACTTGTCATGGAGTTTCAACATGCAACTTAGCATTACATACTCCTATTGTGGTGCTCCAAGTCCCCTTTTTCATTTCGAGACATATCCAGTGTCATAAGTGTAACATGCTTTATGAGTTATGGAACACACATGATTCTATTCGAGCATGTATTGCATGTTATGAAAACAAATTTCAAGTTTATGACACTTGATAAACAAAGCATGCTTCATTTAGACAATTCACTTTAGTGTCAAGTTGAGTGCTTGTAACTCCCCTTTTTTCCAAAATACATTAAGCATGCTGCAGTAATTCTAAAGTTTGAACTATATCATTTTGACACGGCATACATGTTGTCATAATTGTTAAGTATGCAGTGAAAATCGCAGCATGTGGAGTACTGCCAGGTATGCATCAAGTGTGCAGGAAGTCGTAGCCTACTAGGTGCTGCCATGTGTGTCAAACATGCATGAAATGCAACTTGTGAAGTGTTGCCAAGAAGTGTCGATTCTGAAAGAAAAATGCAGCAGCCAAATGCATCCCAAAAAGTGAAGTTACCATAAGAATTCACAACAACCAAAAGGGGCTGCCAAAGAGCGCATTTGCTACAACTAATCACAACAACCAAACTACTGCCACAGAGTCTGCTTCTGCAGAATTTGCAGTAGTGAAACTCTGCTCAAAGAGTGTCATTTTGGCAATGATTTGTAGTATTGAAGCACTTCCCAAGGTGTGTTGTTGTTGCAGAAATTTGCAGTAGCTAAAGTGTTGCCACAAAGCAAGGTTTCTGCAAGAATTTGCAGCAACAAAAGTGTTGCTGCAAAGCGAGGTTTACGCAAAAATTTGCATCAACCAAAGTGTTGATGCAAAGCGAGGTTTCTGCCAAAATTTGCAGCAACAAAGGTGCAGCCAAAAACATCAATTTCGACGAAAAATGTGCATGCTAGAGAGCATCCAACATGTGGTTTGCACATGACGTCAGTTGATCGGTTCAGCTGGGCAGTTTATCCCAAACCTGCCTGCTAGAGAGGCTTGACTCGAGTGCGCCTTTGTGGGGCAGCACAAGTCTGCCCAAGGCACTAGTCTAGGGCTTGATAAACGTGGTCAGGTGACATAGGTACGAGGAAAAATTTCAAATTATAGTTGGGCTGTTGCGGATCAAGAAAGGGAAAAGGGCACTCAAATCCGTCGGATGTGTCAGGCTGGGACGCCTTGGTCGCAGCTAGGCCTAGTTGGTCCAGGCATACCTGGGTTACTGCCATTGCAGGGTAGAACCCATGCCTCATTAGCTTACTTGCTGGTCTGAATTCACCGATCTGCCAACGGGGTTGTGCGCGATTGGTGGAGTGAGAGCAGCTAGCGCACAACGGATATAGTTGGGATGTTGCAGGTTCAAGACCCAACAATGTGTTGAATGTTGCAGAGGTTTGCCTACTCCCAGCTTTGACAAACAAAGAGAAACCAGCTGGGAACAACACTAGCCAGGTGCAGCCAGGAGGATTGGGCATCTTGGCCCGCATGTCGGTGGTCACATCATGCCAAAGAGGCAGAAGAGGAAAAAGCTGGCGGCTGCGTTGCAGCATACCGACCCACCCATGGTGAGGTTTTTCTGCTGCAGTGTCGGGCTTGTTGCAGAAACAACGGGGAGGGGGTGATTGAACATTGGTGGTTCAGACCTCCACCCAAAGATGCTTAGCCCGCGAGCAGGAAAGTGTGGAAAAATGGTTGTGCAATCGTAGATACAATGCCAAAGTGTCAAGAGGGAAGCATGGGGGCAGCACCACGTGACCGTGGGTGCTGGAAACAGTGCTCCTTGCGCTCAATGCTGCAAGGAGTTAACCGAATGCCTCCAGCCATACCCATGTCCGATGGTCCCCTCATGCGTGTTGTGCCAATGTGATGATGAAGAAGAAAGAAAGCAAAATACAAAGAAAAGAAAAAAAAAGATTTAGCACACCATGGAGTGTGTGTGTGGCGTTGCATAGTGGATTAACCTATATGCTATTGAGAGTTTATTTTTCAAAACTTTGGTTAGGGAAAAATAACTCACCATGCATTTTTTATCAGAATGAGAAATCCACCATCCAAATCGTCAATCTCCTCTTGCTTAGGCGTGTAGAGGAGAGTCCCAAGTGGTACCCAACCCAACACAACATAACAACAAGGAGTGGTGGGGTCGTTCGAGAGAGAGAGAATCGGCTAACTTTCTCTCTCTTCCTCTTCTAAAAAATATTTATAGCTTAGGGTTTGCAAGATCAATGGCTATAACTTGACTGGCAAGATGAATGGTCATGGTCCACCCACTCAAGTGTCACACCATTCTAGGTGGTAGCATACTTGAAAATACTTCTCTACAGTCCACACGCCCTTCTAGGAGATTATGAAAGCCTTTCTTTTATGCCCCTCTATAGCCCACATGCCCTTCTAGGGCACTATTCATGCACGCCCCTCCCTTTTTATCATTTTATTCATTTTTTATTAAGAAATCTTTTCAAAACAATGCATGGGTTGCAATCTTGTGTGTGCCCTTGCCTATTTGAGTGACATTGGCTTTATGCCAATGTTTTTAATAAAAGTTCTATAACCTCTTTCATTTAGTTTTTTATTTTGCCAAGATTTTTCACTTAAGTCTCGTTTCCCTTAAAACCCATTTTCTTTTGAAATTACATATCAGTCTTGTTTTCTTTGAAAAAACTTTCTAAATTTACGCAAAGACTCAAGCATTTTCTTAAAACCTCATTTCTCATTAAAATGTCTAAAATGCAATGGGTTTAAGCATTTATTTTTAAATAAAATTCATAGACTCGACTAATATGGCTATATATATATATATATATTTATTCTAAGAAGTAGTATATACATATGTATACTAAAAATTCCACCATG
This sequence comes from Nuphar pumila, assembly GCF_984573655.1. Lineage (NCBI taxonomy): Eukaryota > Viridiplantae > Streptophyta > Magnoliopsida > Nymphaeales > Nymphaeaceae > Nuphar > Nuphar pumila. The sequence continues at coordinate 33,007,705 of NC_143258.1, read as the reverse complement.
TATTAAATTTCCTCCAGAAATTTGTGAGTCTTACATCCTACCCTACTTAAAAAGGATTTTGTCTGCGAAATCACATACATCAACCATAAAAAAGGTTAGGGTATTTCTCTCTCATACTTGCTTCAGGCTCCCATGTGCATTCTTTGATGCCATGGTGTTGCCAACGCACCTTGACCAGAGGAATGGTCTTGGTACGCAGAATTTGATCTCGATGATCAACGATCTCAACCAGTTTCTCGGTTATTGTCAAGTCTTCTTGTACTTCTATGTCCTCATATCAAAAGATGTGTGATGGACCAAGAATATACTTTCTTAACTTCGACACATGAAAAACATTATAAATCTATGTATATTGTTGAGGTAACTCAACCCAATACGCTGCTTCACCGATTCGTTCAAGGATCTTGAACAGTCCAACGTATCTGAGACTCAACTTTCCCTTCTTTCTGAAACAAAAAATGCGTTTGGTCGGTGACACCTTCACGAAGACCATATCACCAACGTAAAAAAAAAGCTCTTGTTGTCACTGGTCAGCGTAACTCTTTTGCCTATCTTGATCTACCTTCAATCACTCTTGAATCTTCTACACTTGTTGAGTGTAGTGTTGAAGTATAATCGATGATTCGATCAATCTTTCACTGATATCGTCCCAATATGACGGTGATCGGTAAGGTCTCCCGTACAAGGCTTCGTACAGAGCCATCCAAATACTGATGTGATAACTATTATTTTAGGCAAACTCAACTAAACACAGGTGTGTATCCCATTCACCCTGCCAATCGAGCATGCAAGCTTGCAACATGTCTTATAATGTCTGAATCGTTCTTTCTGACTGTCTGTCAGTCTGAGGGTGAAAAGCAGTGCTGAACTTTAGCTTTGTCCCCAATGCTGATTGCAATTGTCCACATAGTCACGACATGAATCTCATATCACGATCCAAAATAATTGACACTGGTACACCATGTAGCCTTATGATCTCTCCGATGTACAACTCGACCAAACTCTCAAGAGGCAGGCTAACCCTGATGGGTAAGTGTAAACACCTCAAAATTTTTTAGGTCCATTCCGGACACCCTCATTTCACATATGCCAATCCTTGCAGGGCAATGTAGAGTCTCACCCCTAAGTCTACTTCAGTCTAGAGGCCAGTTTACCCTATTTTGTCAATAAAATTATCATTTTATCCCTAAGTCACCCTTAGCCTTTTGTCAAGCAGACTTAGTCAAACTCATCTTAAGTTTAGAAGAGTTAGAATATCAGTCATTTCTAGCTCCACTGAGCTCACTAATGAGCTATGTCAGTTCATTCTAGCTAAATTTAGTTCATTTTAGGCAAAATGAGCTCATTTTTAGCTCGAATTTTAGCCAAACTGTCACCGAGTCAGTTAAACCCTATAGATCCTATCCTCATGAGTCTAGTATGAGTTCATCAAGTGTTTGAATGGTCTAGTTCCAGTTCAAAATCACTTTTTGCATTCTTGAACCTTCATTTTAACTTATTTCAGCTCATTTTAGCTTGTTTGAGCTCAATTCAGTCCAAATTGGGCTAACTTCAGTCAGTTGGGCTAACTTCAGTCAGTTGGGCTAGTGTTTTAGCTTTGAATTTAGTTCATCTGAGTATAACTAACTTTTGATTCAGTTCATTTTGATCCTATCCAGTTCAAATTAGTTTAAACCAGTCCTATACCATGTTTCTACCCCTATAGTGCAAAAACTAAAAAATAAAAATTTCTTGAGAACATCGTTTCTACCAATTTTCAAACTGAGACAAGTCCCAAATTTGAACTCGGATCGATTTCTTTATCTAATATTCTTTCAATATCTGAGATCCAATCCATATTTCAAATTGAATATTGGATCTAATGTCAGATCCGATGTCCATTTTCTATTTTCAGGCTTAGATTTTCCATTTTCTGATTATATCCAGGATCCAATCATCATTTGGATCCATTTTCTTCATTTTTATCTTCCTTTGAGATCTAGATCCAATCTTTTTCAAAAACCTTAGATCCAGATCCCTTTCAAAATTTAATCATTTTTATTTCAAAATAAATCAAGTATTCTCCTTTAAAAAATTAATATTTCAAAGTTGGATCCACTTTTAAACTTTGATTTAGATTTCAAAAACCAAAATAGATCCAGATCTAGATTTAAAACCCAAATTTCAAAACCAAGTCCTTGCATTTCAAAATTCAAATCCAATGTTTTGGAAAAAATATTCAAAAATCAATCTAGATCCATTTTTTAACTCCATCTAGATTTCAAATATCAAAATGGATCCAGATCCAAATTCAAAATTCAATTTTATCCTAATTTTGAAAACAATCTTTGAATTTCAAATCCAAATTCCATGTTTTTGCAAAATCTTATAAAATTTAACCTGGATCTAGTTTCAAATTCAATTTGGAATTTAAAAAAATCGAAATGGATCTTAAATTCAATTGAGATCCATTACTTTTTTATTTTCAAAATTTCTCTTCATTTTCATCTTCTATTTCACTTTCATTCTTCAAACCTTTCATTTTTAGTTTTTTAAATCAAAAAGAAAAAAATTCTCTTTTATAAAGGGGGCCCCATTTGGCATTTTTCAAATTTTAAAATGGATTTTCATTTTAAACCTTTGCTTTAGCTTTAAAAACCTCATTTTCACTTGATTTTAAACTTCTCATTTTACTTTTAAAGACCCACATGTGCACAGCCTTGAAAAGGGTGCTACATGTCCACTTTTTTATCCAAATACCCACATTGCCCATGTCAACTTTTTAAAAATGCCCACGTGTGTGTGTGTGTGGGGGGGGGGGCTGTGTGCCACCTCAGCCCTATTCTACATAAAATATCCAATTTTTCATTCCCAAAGTGCCCTTCACTCAACCCATAAATAGACCCCTTTAGGGGAGTCTATTTCCATAACTTAAGAAATTGAGAGAATTCCCTTGAAAGTTGGAATTCTTTCTTTCTCCCTCTCTCTCTCTCTCTCCCTCTCGTCTTCTTTCCCTCTTGGAGCAACTTAGAGGAAACTCTAGCCCTATTGAATTAAGGTATGCCTCTTCTTCCTTAATTTCAATTCTTTGCTTGATTTACATTTTATAATTTCCATTTTTATCAAAAGCCATTAGAATTATGAGATTTGATCTTCTATAGATCAAATCTCATATTCAATTGACTAAATCAATTTTAATTTATGCCCCCAATGCTTCCAATTTTATTTTTAGATGTTTTAATTCTATTTTTGCATCATTTTCATCACCATCCATGATCTGAAATGGTAGATCTCATTCTTGATTATTTGATCAATTCATTAATGATGTTTTATTTCATTCAATCATGTTTAGATGATATTTTTAATTCTGGATTGATTTTATATTCATCAATTCATATATAATTACATAAAATTTTAATTTTATTGTTTTACTGCATTTTCCTTCATGTGTTTGTGATCCCCACCAAACTGCATTACATTCTGAGGTTGTTTGACTAACTTAAAAATCAGAATTCAGAGACTAATATTCTAGACCGTTTTGATTATCCCTGAATCAGGCCCAACTTACCAGAGTGATTTCTCCCTAACCGAAGATGATCTCTCCAATCTGTAAAATGTGGTGTCTTCGGCATTGAATATAGTTTATCCATACTAACTTTTAGCAATTTCTATGGTTATTGCATACCTAATTTTGATCGAAAACTACAATCCTATTATACTGTATCATTTTAATTGCTCCATTTTTAGTCCATTTTGTCAAAGTCATATCTCCCTAATGAGAGATCGTTTTTTAGATATTTAAAACGGTTCTTTTCATCTGCATGTTTAGTTCATCTCTACAAATTGTTAGAAATTTCTATAGTGAATTTTTATTTTTTTTGCATTTTAAGTCAAAACTCTATTTGTTTACAATCCTAGGCATTGCTAAGACCCAGGATTGACTTGTTACATTCGTATCTCCTCAATGGTAGATCATTTTCCAAATATATAAAAAGAAATTTATTTCTTAGAATGTCTAGTTTATGCATGCCAATTTTCATAAATTTTTATTGCCTTTTTATATTGCATTCGAATAAAAAACCAAAAACCTATCATGTTTCTTTATCAGGCTTTATACAGGTTTTAAAACAACTTGCTTGGATCAGATGTCTCTAATGAAATGTCATTTTTTAGATCCATAAAATTGACTCTCTTTCTCTACATATCTAGTTTATCTCTGCAAATTTTCAACAATTTCTATAGATATTTCATATTTGATTCTAATAAAAAATCAGAAGTCTGTTACTTTGCATCATTAAGCATTGATTGAATTTTATCTCATCTTGTTTAGATTAACTCTCTCTAATGAAAACTCATTTTTGAAATCTATAAAATGGGTTTTCTTTCATTTTGTGTCTAGTTTATCCATGTTAAATATCATAAACTTTCATGCTTATTTGCTATTTCAATTTTTCTAAAAGTCGGGACTAGTTACAAAATTTAAAGTTCTGTAACAAGTCCATTTCTAGAGATAGAATAGTGATTTCCCAAAGTCACCATTTCCAAACCAGGATTTATTTTTTATTTATGTAAATTAAAGTTATTTCTTGATTGTGTTAAGCAAAGTCTCCCACAAATTTGGGAGAAATTGAGTTGGTTTAGCCTTTGAAGCACCCAAATTACAGAAGCTTGTCTGTTAAAATCCATATCCTATTTCTAAAATTAATATTTTGATGTTTTAGTCATATCTCAAGATTCAGAAATGATTTTAATGATCTGTAAAAAGGAGATGTTTTTTTGATGTGTTATGAATCTATGAATGCATTTTGAGCATGATTTGAGTTGTTGTAGACCTTCATTCACTTCAAATTCTCTGATAGGGTCTGCTTATAGATCCTGATTCTGTAAAATCCTGTTTTAATTGGATAAAAAGCCCTAATTAGGGTTTTTGTCCAATTTTTCTTGTATTTTTATAATTCTAGAGTATTTATAAGGTTTTTAGGAGTCTTCATATCAATTTTTATACATTTTTATGGCCATTTGACCCTTCATTCATTGTATTTTTTAAAATCAATTTTATAACATTTATTTTCTTTGTTAAAATAAAGTTAAATTGAACATTTTAATATTTTAAAATCCAATTTTAAATATAATTCGTGTATTTCACAAATTAAAAATATTTTTCACCAACTTAGAATGCCTTAGCTTTATTTTAACAAGTTTTGGAGTTCATTTGCCTTTATTTTCAATGATTTTCAATATCAATTTTATAAAAATTTTAATTTCAAGGTTAAATTCATTTTAAATTCAAATTTTAAAGTGAATTCATATATTTCAAAATTAAATTTCAAAAATTTGAACTCTAAAATATCATTTTCAAATGTTTTGCAAAGTCATGCATCATTTGCATTTATTTTGTTTAATTTTTTCTTTAATTTTGGGACATAAAATGCTATTCAATTTTCCAATAATTGAAAGAAAATCCATAAAAGTCTATATTTATTTCTAACAAATTTGCTCATTTTGCAAGAATTTTATTTTTTTATTTCTTTTTCAATTGATGTATTAATTCAAAGGGTTGTAATAAATCAATTAATGAGAATTTTACTTTATGCTTAGTTTAGAATGAATGAGCATATAGTTTAATTTTAATTTTTTATAATTAATTATTATATTTTTTTATTTTATTTCAATTACACTATGGTGAAACATGAATGGCACGTGCCCCACTTTAATAAAGGAAAATAAAATTAAATAAAATTTATATTTGTGGTCATAGTCAAAATCTGAATAATATTTAGAATTATTATTCTTTATTAAAGAAAAATTGACCTACACTCTTAAGTCATTTTTCAAAAATCATCACATTTTAAAATTCAAAATTCTTTTCTTTCTTTATTAGAATTTAAATAAAGGTTAATTCAAAATATATTTGTGGTCATAGTCATGGATATATGAAAAATTAATCTTGTTTTAATTCTGTAAAGACACAAAAATTCTCTTTTTCAGAAATAAAGTTTTAAAGTTCAAAAGATTTTCAATAAATTTCCTTCAAAACTTATTTTTATAAAATAACGCATTCATTATTTAGGATAGAATTGCATCATTTCAATATTTTTTATTTTTAAAATCATTCAAAATATTTTTAATTTCAAAGTATTTTCTAAGTGATTTTTGAAATTTATTTTTCGTTTTCAAAATTGGTTTTCAAAATTGGTTTTCAAAGTTATTTTCAGAAATGAATTTCAATTTCAAAGTTATTTGTCAAAATCATTTTCAAAATTCAAAATTACCCAAAGTGTTTTCCAAAGATATTTTCAAAATCCAAAGCAATTTCAATTTGAACTTCAATTTCAATTTTAATTTTAAAATTCAATTCAAACTCCAACTTCAATTCTAATTTTGATTTCAAGGTTTAATTTCGAATTCCAATTTCAAATTTAATTCAAAAATTCAATTTCAAATTCCATTTCCGAATCCAATTTTCAATTTTAACTACCAAGCAATTTCAATTTCAAATTTCATTTCCAAGTTCAATCTTAATTTCCAAAGTTAATTCTAATTCAATTTTGAAATATTTTCAATAATCATTTCATTCAATTTTCAAAGTTGTTTCCAATTATTTTCAATTATTTTCCCAAGTTACTTTCAATTCATTTTCCAAACATTTTCAAAACAATTTCAAAGTGATTTTCGAAGTCATTTTCAATGTGATTTTTCAAAATAATTTCAGAAATTTCTAAGTCAATTTCAAGGATTTTTCACAAGAATTTTCTAAATATTTTCTAAGTCAATTTTGAAATATTTTCTAAGTATTTTCAAAATAAAATGATTTCTGAAGCATGCATCATATTTTCAAAATTAAAATCATAACACAAGCATGATTCTATGTGCATTAGGACTTAGAATAATTTTCTAGGCAAATTTGTGCAAGTAAAAGGCATAAATTTGATCCTTGGTTCAATTACCCCTGGTAAAGGTGCCAGGAACGATTGAACCTCGTACCAACGAGCAAGCCCTGTCTCCCAAATTTTCCTGCATATTTCAAAAATAGAGGCGAGTTATTTTTAAAAAATCTATTTCAAAAGATCAAGTGGACTTTGTAAAATGCAAAATTTTTACAACGATTACAGAAGTGGCAACCGAGATGGGACCTGTCTTCATCTGATCGAATCTATGCCTTTGCCTTGTTCGAAATTTATCTAAGTTGTTATTCCATAAATGTCATCTTTATTTTCATGCAAAACTTAGGAGCCTAGACTTTGACCCAGCTGACATGATGCATATAGACCTAGGCATGGTTTGGTAGGACCAAATTGAGGAGAGTTATTCATATTTACTTTGACTTAGGTCTAATACAACCCTCCTCAATCTAGGGATTGAATGTTAAATATTGGATACAAGTGTATGCTTCTTATGATTTTTAAAATTCTATCTCTTTTAGGCCTTTGTATTAAAGTCATCTGATTTCTTGCATGCTTGAATCACGTTTTCAAAAACAACCCTCACCTATATTGTCTCGGTCTTCACGTTGTTGGGATTTCTCATTGAACTATAGTTCGGGACAAAGCCACACAACTGAGCCAATTATTTAGGCTAATAACCCCCCTGCCACGTACTAAGGGCAATAGTCCAAAGTATATCGGCAGGCGCTCAAGGATGTTGGAAAATCTTGCCTTAGAAGTGAAGATATTTTTATGCCATGTACATCGAGCTTCGTCTTGAGTATATCGGCATATCTGGATTGGACTCAGATGATCTGAACCTTAGAGTTGGGATTAGGTTCCAAGCTTTTTCAAAATTCTGCATGATAGAGTCAGCTTTTAGGGAGTGTTGTTTGCACATCCTTGTTTGTATAATCTTGTTGTGATTCTGTGATTTCCTCTAATTTCTTAGAATAAACTTTCCCAAACCCCGGATGCTTCTTTCAAAAATTTTCTTCTATTTTTCAAAATCTAGGTGTGTATTTTCCTCTTTCTTCATTTCTTCAGATAGATTTCTCTCAAAACCCTAGAAATTCTTTTCTAAATTCTCCTCTATTTTTCAAAACTCTAGGTGCATCTTCTTCTTTTCTGGATCTCGATTCTCCTGATCCTACCTACTATTTTTCTTCAATTCCAATCCTGCCATCTATTTTCAAATTTTGTCATCTTACTTTCTCCATATTTTCTAAAAAGCCTTCTAATTCTTACGGTGAGAAAGTGATTACTCACCTTCCTTTTGCCCATGCTTTCATTCTTTTATCCTTTCACATGGATATGGGGTATTCTTCTAATTATCAGCCCAATTTCTGATTATCTTTTTCAACAATATCTTCATGTTCATCATAGTTGACGACCTTGTTGGGGTAACAAGGCCTATTTTAGTTGTTTACTTCCTAAGTAGCAACGCAATTGTCGCAATTTATGTGATGACCCAACCCCGAGTAATGGGATATATTTTTTCCAAATTGTCAACCTGATTATCAATATCTCCTTTATCATCAAAACCTTCTCTCAAAAATCTATGTCAGTCTAATCATCCCTTTGGTTCTACAAAGAGCATCAGTATTCCTGAGTAGTTCAGGCAAGATCCAGCTAGAAGACTGCATCATCTCAGCATGTTAGTTAGAGCAGCAATAGCAGGCAAGAGAAAATGGATTCTCCAAAATCTGTCAGAGGATAGGATCAGTAGAGTGGAGATGACATTGATCCCACCATATACAAATTATTTCAAAGGATGATAATTAAGATGTCATTTTTTTTTTAAAAAACAAAATTGCCAAAAACCTGAAATTTTTGTGGGACCCACGAGAATGTTGGTGGGACCCACAAAAATATACCTCAAAAAATATCTTGTGGGACCCACAAAATATCTCATGAAAATATCAAATATGGGCTCCACCTGAAAGGAACCTCTTGGAATTTATTTAAAGCTAACGACAAAAGGGGAAGTTGATTTTTCTAGCTTTTTCTAGAAGAATCCAAAAAGGAGGTGGGCTTGGGCTATAAATAGCCTTCCACACTCTCTCACTTCTCATAAAAATTGACCCCTTCTCTCTCCTCTTCTCTCTTTCTCCTAAACCTCCCCTACCTAGCCTAGTCTGCCTGACCTGGTCTAAACCTACTTGACTTAGCTTGAACCCTACTGGGTTTAGTCAAAGTCAAAGTCCCTTTTGGTCCCAAACCCAAGTTTGATTCATTTGACCTAGACCTAGCCTAGTTGAGCTAAGTATGAACCTGCTTGACTCAGTTGACTTGGACCGAACCTAGTTTGGTTCAAACCATTTGGGTTCAGCAGTTTGACCTGCTCTTCCTCTTTCTCAACTAGGTCAAACTCATCTAACCTAGTATGATCTCTCAAAGAATGGTTTAAATCTAGTTCGAAGCAGTCAAAGCATTCCAGAGTTGTTCTTCACCGATCGGAGGGTAAGCTTGCTTCACTTCGCAAGTATTTGTTGTGTTGTATATATTGTGTACATTTTGAAGTAGTATCTAACCCTAGTCCTTAGTTTATGTCCTCTAGGATACTTTGGTGTTTACTTGCATGCCTTGCGACTATTATTGGATATTGATTCATGTGTATATACATATTTAAAGATTCACCATCGCGTCGAACGATGCCAAGACTTGCTTTCTGCAATTTAAATTATGCATTTAATATTATCGGCGTGTCGAATGATGCCAAGGCTCCTGCTTTCCATAATTTAAATTATGCATTTAATATTGTCGTTGTATCGAACAATGCCAAGGCTCCTGCTTTCTGCAATTTAAATTATGTATTTAGTATTGTCATCGCATCAAATGATACCAAGGCTCCTGCTTTTTGCAATTTAAATTATGCATTTAGTATTCCCGTTGCATCGAACGATATCAAGGCTCCTGCTTTTTGCAATTTAAATTACGTATTTAGCATTGTCATTGCATCCAACGATGTCAAGGCTCCTGCTTTCTACAATTGTATATGTAAGATATTTAGTTCGGTTTCTCCCACCGAACAATAAGTATGCACTTGTTTACGTTGCCGCCTTATAAAGCATATGCTTATGCTTATATTACATATAGTGCACATAAATGAGCATTCAAATAAAGATCACCTCCAAATCGTCGATGCAATTCTATTGTCGCTCATCGATCAAGATTCTGCTTGACGAATGAAACCTCTATTGAAAGGCTTTGCCTTTACGCAAAATCGCTTTTTCGTAAAAACTTAAGTCACTTGCGCATGGCCTAGATATGGCCCAAAGTTCTATCAAACCTTGATGGATGTAAAGTATGCACAATGGTACGCATCCATCCTAGAGTTAAGCATAGCAATTTCTCCATCAAAAGAGGAGAAAGGCTGACAAATTTCTAAAAAGATGCTCATTGAGCTTAAAAGAAACACACGCTTTCTTCGTCAAAGAGAGAAAATGCTGCTAAAATTTCTGAAGAAGCTCAACAAGGTCAGAAAAAATGTAGCATGTTACTCCGTCATATAGAGGAGGTGCTGCTCAAGTTTTGTCAAGTACTTTCTACAAATGTACAAAGAATCGACACACTACTGTCGTTAAAGCCGGGGAAGTGTTGTTGAAATGGTTGGTAAAAGAGTTGCCTGAACCAGTTGAATGACACAAGGATGTCCTATTGTTGGAATGCTGACATAATGACTCATTTTCATATTCACCTGTAAGGGCATTTTACTCGTAAGGGTCGTAAAGCCAGAGCAATTATCGCACCTTGACTAGGCCAACTGCTCGTTACGGTGATACACGTCGAACAGTCGATTTGTTGAGATCGTGTCATATGCATGCTCATTGAGATATTGTTACATAACTAAACTCATAAGGGCTATCGTGTCAGAGTATGTTGTCCACCTGAAAGAGGTGAGATGCTTGTGATGGTCATAGATGCCGAGAGCAGAGTCAAGCATGCATATGAATAAGACTTAAAGTCTAATGAACCCCATGGATGATGACCATGTTAAGAGGGATTACTAAATGGGGTCGGGTATATATGTCCTTAGTGTGGGAGGTATTGGCTTGCCCAAATGGCATGCACATATCCGATAAGTAATTGTAAGACTGACTGACCCCTTTAAGACTATTGCTCACCATGGCATACAGTGATGGTATAATCGTGAGAGACATGTAATTGATTATGAACGTGATAGAGTTCAATGGAACCTCCTCTCACTCAGGAGTTTTTGGTGGTCGTGGTTGTCCTTAAATATCTAAATATTGAACCCAACTACTATAATAGAGGATGTATCCGAACCGGCCTTTTAGGGTTATCCTAGTATGAAAACTACCGCCCTAACATGGATGGGATCAACAAGCCTCTGGGGTATTTAAAATACATAGAATAATCAACCCCTAGAATGTCACGTTGATCCCCTAGAACGTCTCGTTGATGCCTGGATAAAACTTTTTTCGTGTATTAAGGGGTGAATAACTAATATCGAAACAATGCATTAGCTCGAGGTTCATCGATATATGAATGTATGAGTGAATGCATGTTATTGTTTCAAGTCCTACATAACCTTGAAAAATATGTCATGATCGTTATACTACTGGACCAATAGGATAAAGACTCATGTTGTATCTGTACTACTAAGCCAAGCTCAAGGATCTTGTGTTTAGGTTCATGGGATACAGATGTGCCAAGTGTGAAGACTTGAGCCTAACATCCCAAAGGAGACCCTGAGGAGGTCTACTCTAAGTCATGGAGACTTGAGCAAGATGTTCAAATCACAACCCTGAAGAGGCTCACTCCAAGTCATGAAGACTTGAGCGAAATGTTCAACTCATAGCTCTGAGAAGGCTCTTGCGATATACGCTAAGTCGTGAAAACTTGAGCGTTGTTGTTGTGAACTGTAACCTTGATTGGTCAATGCATGTCACTTAAGTTGAATGAATGCTTGCTTACCCGACCATCAGTGGTTCTGATCCCATTTAATGAGGATTTCGGGTGTTGAACCTGTGTTGCGATATGCGGAGCAAGGTGACATCGAGTTTTAGGGTTTCTCTAGACGATGTTATACTGCTTTCTTTATAAAACTGAATATTTCTTTTCTAAGAAGTGATGTTTGTAATAAACATGTGGTTTTTATAAATGGAACACCTTGGTGATCAAGAAGTGCTTGAACACATACCTGTGACTTGCCTGAAGTTTTCTAAAACTGAAGATTCATTATCGTCTGATTTCGCTGTTAAAAGCTTTTTTGAGTTTCGTTGCAAAGAAAAAAAAATCATGAAAATTTTAACTTAGTTTTGTTTTAGAAATCTGGGGTGTTATAGAATTGGTATCAGAGCAAGTGTCTGAGAAACCTGGTTCAAGATCCGTCATGTTTGCAGTATCACACTGTAAGTAAAATTTTATACTTGTCTGATCGGGTACGTCTTTGTCAAACTATAGATGGCAACTCATAACTCACGGAGCTATTATTATTGGTGCAAGTGTATACATGATGAATGAATGTGCCCTTATGAAGTCCAAGACTGCTAGTATTGTAGCAAAGATGAGCATTCCTCCAACGAATGTCAAAGGAGATATACCGTCGATATGGGTCAGCGGGCATCGCTTGGTATTAAGGATGAGACCTCACGCATCAGTGGACCACATCACTCAAGTATTGGGAGTAGCAGTACCTCATCGACTTCAGATGAATTACTATATCTGGTAGACATTGACTTGAATTTCCTTGCAAAATTCAATCGCTCACCAAGCTACCACCCGACATCATGTACGCCTAGCTTGCACAACCTGGATGAAGGATACAACTTTTTTTATTCACCTATCATGATTTTGGACTCCCCGAGTCATGATGATATTGTATGGGAGAGTGGACCGACCTCACTAGTCTATCCATAGGATTCGCTTGAGAGTGCGAAAGTGCCGCCTGAGCCAACTCCAACTATATCGAAGTCAAAGCGATGTGGCAATCGACAGACCTATTTTAGGTCATTTATGTCGAAGAAAAAACCCAGTTCCTAAGAAACTGGTTATATTTGGAGTCAATGAACTCATATATATGGTTTCTCGCCGCTAATGTCTGCCAGTAGGTGTGACACTTGTATATAATGGTGAGATATGTTGTGATAGAATGTATATAAGTAAATAAAAATTTTACTTCCCTATATACATTGAGAAACTAAAACACGTGCTTGTGTGTGAATAGATAAATGGCTCCTACGATGAGGAGAACCATGCTGAGCGAGAAGTCTCATATGCAGGGGTTCTTGCTAGAGACACTCAATAACCTAGTAACTGTCATTCATGAAACAAGGTAAGAACTAGCCCTACCTCGCAACGAGAACCTGGAAAGAATAACTTATGAAACGTTCTTCAAACTTGACCCACCGATTTTTGTCGGTAGAGCTAATCCAGAGCTTATAGAAAGTTTGATCAAGGAAACAAAATGTGCATTCCTCGTATTGGGAGTACTAGAGGACAAAAAGACTAACTTCGGCACATATAGGCTGAAGGATAATGCACGGAAGTGGTGACATACCACTAAGATCATCCAGTTCTCACAGCTTGAAGTCGTCCCTTGGGATGATTTTCAGAAAACTTTTATAGATAACTATTTCCCATTGCACTCCAGAAACAAGAAAAAGATTGAGTTCCTGGAACTAGAGCAGGGTGGTATGAGTCTCATTGACTATACTACCAAGTTTTAGAACATTGAGCGATATTGTTCCAGTTTATTCAACACTGACCAGGAGAGGGCCGATGAATACATAAATGGATTGCGGGAAGGACTGCAGTTTTGTGTGATAATCAGTATGTCCCAGACATTCCAAACTGCTGTGGCAACAACTTCAAAGATTAACGCAGATTAGGAGCGATTCAAAGGGGTTATAGGAAAGAGACCGGTAACAAGTAATGGGAACAACAATAGGACGTTCTCAGGTGACCAAGAATCACAACTACCTTCCCATAAGAGAGATTTCCAAGTAATGAACTTCACTCCACTGGCCGAGTGACCATCACAGATGGTAGAAGCCAATCAACCCTACCAACAATCCAATTTCTGTTGCCCGAGGTGTAGCTCAGATCACCCCAAAGGGGTTTGTCCTCACAATACGAGGGGTTGCATATATTATGACAAACTAGACCATCATATAAAAGAATATCACAAAAAGGCCTCAGATCTTCAACAAGAAAAATATAGGATCTGAAGGACCCTCTCAACAAATACAACAACAACAACTGCCACTACATAGGGCAGAGCAGAAACCTATGGCGGGTCGTGTCTATGTGGTGTCAACTGAATAATTCATGGATAATAACCTTATCAAGGAATCTGAATACTTTGATAGATAGAGTTGTGTTGGGTAACAAGCAATCGGAAGACAAGATCCAATGAATGCTCGAGACAAGTGGTTCATGACCTTGTGTATGGTCATCTGAATCGATATGTATTTTGTTTTCCAAAGTAATCTTGGATTTGTCAAATCAAATTTTAAGTGCTTATGCCCAAATTTGTGGCTATCGACCCTATGAGTGAGAAATTGAGTTTACATAATTAGAACACTAAAAGTCACTTAATAAAATAAACCATTGAGAAATTGTTCCCAAGAAGAGAGTCCTGTGAGGTTTTACATGTTCAAGATCAGATAATATAGCTAGGGTGAGCTTGTGAGGATGCACAGATCTATGAGAGTATACATGTTCTAAAACCAGTAGCTTGTAGTATGATTCTGTGAGAGTGTATTGATCCAATATTAGATAAGTCTGACGAAGATGAACCTGTGAGGAAGTACGTTTTCAATACTAGGTAATCTGGTAGGAGACTTGTTTCAAGATGGTTAATCCTTGTGAGAAAGATCTGGGTGTATAAAATAGTTACACCGAATGGCTATGAGTGATAGCCAGTTGGAAGAACATCGATTCAGCAAAGCTGCCATTGTTGTAACGTGATTTGAACTAAGATATGAGAAGCATACCCTCATCGATCATGGATCATGATATGAGGTTATGATTGAAATGAATACGATGTCAAACTAAGTGAATAACATTATGAATCTAATATACATGAAAAATATCCTGAGTTATTCATGCAATACTCTTAACTGACTTTCATAAACAAAATTCTTTTAAGAAGGTAATGATGTAAGACCTGAAATTTTTCAACAAACTTCTGAATAAATTCATGAGGCATTTCCAAGTAAAAATAACATTCAAACTCAGAATATGAATCAAATCGATTTCTATGAACTAGTTATACTTAGGATATTCATATCTTCACGAATATATGCTCAAACAGCTAGGGAGCCATAACTTTCTCCCTGAATAAAATCAAGAGATTTGTACGAGCCAACTTTTTTTGTTATGTCAATACGAAGAGAATGGTGTACTCAGATTTTTTTAGAAAAAAATCACCGAAAACCTAAAATTTTTACAGAGCCCACAAGAATGTTGGTAGGACCCACAAAAATATTTCTCAAAAAATATCTTATGGGACCCACAAAATATCCCATAAAAATATCTCATATGGGCCTCACCTGAAAGGAACCTCTTGGAATTTATTTAAAGCTAAGGGCAAAAGGGAAAGTAGATTTTTCTAGTTTTTTCTAGAAAAATCCAAAGAGGAGGTGGGCTTGGGCTATAAATAGCCCTTCCCACTCTCTCTCTCTTCTCATAAAAATCGATCCCTTCTCTCTCCTCTTCTCTCTTTCTCCTAAACCTCCCCTACCTAGACTAGCCTACCTGAGTGGGTCTGAGCCTGCCTGATCTGGTCTAAACTTACCTGACCTGGTCTAAACTCACTTGACTTAGCTTGAACTCTGCTGGGTTTAGTCAAAGTCAAAGTCTATTTTGGTCTCAAACACAAGTTTGATTCACTTGACTTAGACCTTGTAACACCCCATTTATTTTTAATGAAAATTCAAGCAAATTTTTTTTTTTTAAAACACCAACTAGATAAATGAGGAGCCACTCAGAGCTTCAATCTTATTCCATCATAACAAAGTTTACTACATCAAGTTCAATTGTCCAGAAACATTAAACAGAAATATAGTAGTGCCATGACCGCCTGACGATGCCGCCTTCCCTCACTCTGACTGTTCATTTATTTCTTCACCTGAAAACAGTAAACCACAAAGAAATCAGACTACCACTGTCTGAGTAAGTGATACAGTCCAAAATACATATGTGCAGTGTCATGTGAACAAGTATGTATGAATTATGTTTTAACCGAAATTTAGTACTTATGTAACCATACTTTTCTTTTTAAGACCATCATGTCTAATGTGATTTCTGAGTAAGAAATTCTATGATTTCAACTTTCCATGTTTTGTTCCACTGGACCCCTATCGATCTCATTAGTTATTACCACATTTATTAGTTTGAATCTTCAGTTCATTCTTACCCTATGGGTACTCACAGGCATTCAACATCGTAGCGGACCGAGGTTATACGGGGGTTCATATGACCCGTATAACTAGCCGTACGGATACCCAAAAATGGGCACGGTGCTCGACCGAGAGAGAGATCCCCAATTGGCAAGAACTAGCATTGGATGCACTCATAACTCTTCTGCAGAAGACTCGAACCCACCACCTAGGACTCACTGGTGGTCCTGGTCCCCTAACTCTGAGGACCGGGGACCGGGTGAGGCGCCTCGCTCTCACAACACAAGAATGTCCCACGGAGTGTGTACCAACCACTCTCTCTAAAGTGGACCATGGATCCAGTAACATACACTGTGATACAGTGTACCCAAAATCCGAGAATCCAGTAACATACACCATCGTGGTGTACCCAGAAATCCAAAGAGAAACCAGTAACATATACCCTATTCCAGTATACCCAGTTCTCGCAACTTGTCTTCTTTGTATTATAATATTTATTATGTATGGCTAACTTGATGAAGTCTTCTTATGCCAGTTAGCTTACCGGATTCACATGACTCTCCTGACATATAATTCTATCTCGAGTTATACCATCCTCAGGTCATGCTCTACGACCCCTTCTGGTGAACGAGCATTCCAACTCCTTTGGTTCTCACCACCATGTGCCTACCACCATGGTTCGCCCACATGAATGGTTCACATTAAGGAAGTGGCCACCACAGCCCTTCTGCATAATACAATAATGGTTATATACTTACGCGATATATTATGGAAAAGAGGGTCCATATATGTGTGTGTGTATATATATATATATATTTATTTATTTATTTCAGCAGTTACTGGTTATCTAGCATTCTACCTGTCCACTTTATTGAAGCCACTGTAACCGGTATGACTCTGCAAACCGATTGATGTGGTACCACTGAAAGCAATGGTTTCGGTCTGCTGACTCACCACTATGAGGTTGTTAACACAAGATGTTGGCCACAGTAGAATTCAGTTGTGCTGAACCCAAACACACCAGCCACCACTATCAGTCCAGACCAGTTGAACTGGACTCCGACCGTCATGGCCCAGCAGCGTGCCATCTAGTTGACCTATTGCTGGCTGCAACAACGACTGATTTCAAATTAAAATCCTGTTATGTCATTAAGTGAACCACAACTGCGTCTTAAGTTCCAACAGGAAGAAGAGAAAGAAGAAAGAAAAAAAAAACCAACGTGTGTGTATATCCATCTGGTTGTTGTATGTAGTCAACCTAACTCCTACATATGTTATAAATATTATGATGGTAACTAAATATTTCCATTTGAACAGGTAATCATTAAGACACCTCCGTCTGGACATAAGGTCACTTGAAAAATTCCTCTTAACACTATTTCATATACTTAGTAAGTGTATGGATTAACTCAATTCCTCATATACACACTAGACACTCAACTAAAACCAGCCAGGTGGTGATCTGAATATTTTTTTTTCTTTTTCTCTCTCTATATATATTTATGTTGGAATCTGATTTACTTAACACCATCCATTATACGGTAAAAGTCCAAAGGCCAATTCCATTACTAACTACATAAACCAACCTTATACAATCTGGTGGTTTGATGGTATAACTCAAATACAGGGATATCACGATTTGTGAGAATTGTGTTCTGTATACTTTGAGTGATACACACTATGCTGCACTTGGAACAACTAGAAAGAAAAACCCTTCACCATGAACCGATCCAGAAAAAATTCTTCTATTAATTCATATCATCATTCAGACTGAGTTTCCAGACCTCTTACAACATTAATTTACTTGAAGCTCTCAATGAAGTGTGAGCAAGATATGGAATAAAAAGGAGTAAGGCTAATAAGCCTACCAAATTTTTCAGTAAATCATATTAAGTCCCATGATTAGACTAGTCACTCAGGGTTTGTTTGCTCACTAACGTCTAAATCTATGCTCAGGTCCTGTATATAACATGTTTAAACAAAATTTACACAGGAGATATCCTTCTTTTCCTCTAACAACTTAGATCTCAATATTACTCAATGTCAATGTAGTATTTTTTTTTTGTACAGAACCAACAAACGTATTTTATGATTTAGGTACACACTACGCTACCAATATGTATTGAGTTGTGCATCCCCTACCTCGTGAGAGCGTGAATCCACCGGAAAAATGTTCGCCTTCCTCGCGGACGTCTGGTAGCCTTGCACTACCTCCTCGCCGGGATCAATGGTGGGAGATAATGAATGTGGGAAATCATCTAGCTGGCTGGAGCCTTGAGAGGGACAAGGAAAAAAGAGAAAAAAAAAAACTGGAGAGAGAGGAGGACCACACGGTTGGGCTGAAGGGGGAGGCGTGAGAGAGAGCAAGAGGGCTTGGGTTCCAAGGCACCTCATTAGTTGTTGTAGGATTTCCAAAAAAAAAACGTAATATTAATTTTGTCTTTCATTGCAGCCTTCCAAAAATGGCTGCCATTATTTCCCTTTTCTTGAAACCCCTTCCCAAATGCTGGACTGTTGGGCTTCCAAGGTGGCCCAACGTTCAACCCCTTTTAAAAAAAAATCGCCCTTTCATCTTGATTAAATTCTCATTTATTGACACTTTGATTTATTTTTTTCTTTTGTTATTTGTTACTTGGTTGGGCTTCTCAGTTGGGAAAAACGCCCAGCCGTTCTTTCCTTTGGGCGTCACCCTTTCCCCATTTAAGTCATCTTAAATGGGAAGGTGAAACGCCCCTTTTTTAAAAAAATCGTTAATCCTTCCAAAAATGCTCTTTATTATTTGTGCCCTGGAGATTTGAATTGAGGTCTCTATCCTAAGGGGTAACGAGCCCCACCAGTGCACCAGGTTATGTTTCGTTGCAATACCTTGCAACAATAACCCTTTTGTTCTCTTTTGACGCATTTTACAAAATAGTGTTTTCTAAAAAAAAAATTCAAGTGTCCACGGGTTTTCGAACCATACTCTCTTCATGTTGAGGCAACCCACCATCCCAGTGCGCTAACTCTTACCTGGTTGTACTTCTTTGTGACTAAAAACTACTTCAGTGATGGGCGATATTCTAAATCGCGTAAGTATGACATACAAAGTGGCGAGCGCACTGTTCATGAAGAACCAAGTCCTAAGAATTATAAATCAAATTCAAAATACATATGACTAGTAAATCCCAGAATTTGGGACCCAAACGAGGAAAAAACCTTATTATTTCATGTGAATTACTAGAAAGCGTGTATAATTTGGGTATGGTCCTGACGATGGCGATATTCGCAAGAGATGATACTTTCGAGATGTGCTTTGTGAATGTAGTTGAAATTTGAAAATTTGAAAATTTGAAAATTAATTTTTAAGTGGGTTTTGACCCCATCCAAGATCCAAATCCCTATATACTATTCAAATTTGATTGTTGGATCCGCATGATCCATTTGGATCGACTCTTTATCCTTTTATCATATCCATTCCAATAATTATAACCTTTATTAAATTGGAAAATTGTCGGAAATTTTGCAGGTTTTACATCCTTTCTCCCTAAAAAGAATTTCGTCCGCGAAATTCATTACAAGTTAGATATAAACATGTCAGAGTATCTCTCTTTCATTGCTTCTTCAGGCTCTCAGGTACATTCTTCGAGCCCATGGTGTTGCCAGCGAACCTTAACTAATGTGACAGTCTTATTTCTCATCACTCTTTCGCGACGATCTACGATTTCCATGGGTCGCTCCTCTACTGTCAAGTCCTCCTGTACTTGCAGATCCTCGAATTGTAGCACATGGGAGGGATCTGGTACATACTTTCGCAGCATTGATATGTGGAATACATTGTGAATGTTTGCGAATTGAGGAGGCAATGCTACTCGGTATGCCGTTTTTCCGATCCTCTCTAATATACTAAATGGCCCTACATATCGAGGACTGAGCTTTCCCTTCTTGTCAAACCTAAAAACACTCTTGGTTGGCGATACTTTCACAAACACTAGGTCTTCCATTTCGAATGCTAGCTCTCTACGTCGCTAATCCGTGTAACTCTTTTGTCGGCTTTGAGCAGCACGCAGTTTATTCTGGATCTTTTGGATTTGTTTTGTATAATGTTGGAGTATTATAGGGGATTCAATTGTTCTTTCTCCCACCTCATTCCAATGTACTGACGATCTACAGGGTTGCCCATAAAGAGCTTCAAATGGTGTCATCCCGATGCTTGCATGGTAACTATTGTTGTACGCGAACTCTGCTAGCACCACGTGAGTATCCCACTCACCTTTCAAGTCCAACATGCATGCCCTCAACATATCTTTCAATGTCTGTATGGTCCTTTCTGATTGTCCATCAGTCTGGGGTGAAAAGTTGTACTAAACTTTAATTTGGTACCTAGTGCAAACTGAAGTTGTCGCCACAATCGAGAAGTGAATCGAGGATCTCGATCAAAAATAATGGAGATTGGTACTCCATGCAATCTGACTATCTCTTGAATGTACAGCTTCGTCAAGCTTTCCAATTATTGACCCTTTCTCATCGACAGAAAATGCATCGATTTGGTTAGTCTATCGACGATGACCCAAATGGCATCATGGTTTCTCCGTGTGTAGGGTAATCTCATTATGAAGTCCATGGTTATGTTCTCCCATTTTCATTGAGGAATTTTCATCAATTGCATCATACCTTGTTATCATCGCAAAATTTAATTTTTGCAAGTCAAACTGACATTTGAAAAAGATTTTGAAAATAACTCACCTCCGTTTTTAAAATGTGGGATAATTCCGAAGAATGGGACTCGCCTGTCGGTACGAGGTTCAACCGTTCCTGGCGCCTTTACCAGAGGCAATTGAACCAAGGATCAATTGTGTGCTTAGCTTTGCTCAACTTGTCTAAATCATGTTCTATTTCCTAAATGCACAAAGAATCAGGCATGTGATATGATTTTTTTGAAAATGCAGATTTAAAAACATGATGTTTGCTTCAAAAATTGAGAATAATTGGAAAATTCTTGAAAAAAAAGCCCTTTGAAAATCGTGAATCCTGATTAAGAGAATGTTTCTGAGAAAGTAAAAATCGATTTATGAAGAAATCTTGAAGTTTTATGAAAATCGATTATGAGAAATTTGAAATAACTTTGAAAAATTTGATTTCCCTGAATTTGAACTTTGAAATTGAATATATAATTTGGAAAACCAAATTTTGAACTTTGAAAAATAATTGAAATATCACTTGAAAGCTCAGAGTTTTGAGAAAATCGATTCCTGAGAAAGATTTAGAAAATTTTGAGAAAATCTATTTCTCTGAATTGGAATTGGGATTTGCAAATGAATGAATATGGATTTGAAAGACTTGATTTTGAGGAATTGAGAAAATCCTTTTGTATTTTTGAGAAATGCAGTGCATTTTGAAGTTAGCCTAAGAGTAATGGCTGAATGTTGCTAATACGAAGATCACAAATCTGGGTCTCATTCGTATTCTGACTATGGACATAAATACGAATTCCATCGAGTTTGTCAACTCCCTAAGAGCTTGTGCACGTGCCATTCGTGTAGACCACAGTAGATTTGTAAAGAATGTGCATGAATTGGCATACATAGCAGTTATATATCAAAGTTTAAAACTATATGCAATGCAAATCCTAATCTAAGCAGGAATTGAAATTCTTATTCCAAATTTAATTACAATTTACATCACTAATTGAATTTAAATACAGGAAAATAAAGTCTTCAATGTCCCTGCAAAACTAGAAAAATAGATTAGTGAAGATATGTTGGATTTTCTAGGTTTATCCAGCAATATCTAGAAATTGCTGGATTTTGCTAGATATAAGTCTTTTCCATGATTCCCTGATATAAACTTAATGAAATATGAAATAAAACTAAATAAATAATAAAAATGAGATTTAAAAATTCGAAATTTGGCGTCAAAATGACCAAAATACCCCTGATAGCAAGACTATGGCCTTGAAACCAGGGTTTTTAGAAAGATATTTTATAAAATGCAAGTTTTAAAATTCAAATAAGGATAAATTGAACAAAAATGATAGGGAATGATTAAAAATATGAAAACTAGGGCTTAAAATTTCGAAATTAAGACCAAATGACCAAAATGCTCCTGATAGCAAGACCAAACCCTAAATGATCAAATCAGGGTTTTCTAAAATAAATTTTGGTAAAAACTTTGGGTTTAGGGTTTAAATGAAGTCAAATAAGCACAAAATTAATCATGAAGCATCCTAATATGATTCTAAACATAAAAAACCCTAAAAACATGAACTTATACACAAAAATAAAAAAAATATCATGAAAATCATAATTTTTGCAGTGTTTCTGGATCCTGCAGGTACCCTATTTTGCAATTTGATCCATTCAAGCATCAAATGGATTCCAAAATTCATATAAATTGGCACCTGCACTTATTATAACCCTAAAATCAGATTGGAATTGTAAAAATATATTTTTATAATTATTTTAACTCGAAAATTGCATTAAAACTCTAAAATAAGCTATTTTTGTCCATGGTCACAGACTAGTTTCAGTGTTAGACCTGAATCAGGAATCAAATCACCATATAAATTTTTAAAATTTTACATAGGTAAACTAGACATAAAAACAGAGAATATCCTTTTTACATATTTGAAAAAGCATCTTCGATGAGGGAGAAACCTCTCCGGCAATCGGAACTAAAATTTAATGAATACAAAGTTGGTTAAAACAAGTACTTCTGATTGAAAATACAGAAATAAATAGCAAACTTAATCAAAAATTTCTAAACTTTCAGAAGTAAATATTAGACATAAAAATAATTAACTTCCTGTTTTACAGATCCTGAATCGGATCTACGGTTTGAGATCTATGATCATCACAACTCAGATTAGGGTTTTGGTTAACCCTAACGAGTTTTAAATTTTAAATCTGATTCTCTGACAAAGGAAAAATACCAAACAGAAACAAAAAATTATCAAAATTTTACAGTAAATAGTTCACATTAACATGAAGCTACTGCATTTTACGGATCTCGAATCAGATATCGAATGAAAAAAATAACACAACTGCAAGTTACCTATGAATTTCAATAATGATTCTAAACGATTGAAAATCACGGTTTAAACTTTTATTTTTTTTAACAGAGTTTCCGAATCCCAAAACATCTGAATTTTTTACATTAGTTCACTGACATATCCATGTATCACATATAAAAAAACTAGAAATTTACAGTGAATATTTTAATACGAATTAACATGCTCTTTTCTGATCTAAGCTTAAAACACACAGAAATTTAATAAAACTTAATAAAACATGCATTAATCAATGAGAACGATAAAAAAAATACTTAAACAGTAAAACAAAACTAATTTCTATGCTGAAACACGTGTAATAAACATTAATATTAAAAAAAAAAAAAACACAGGGAATCCATGGCTGGACTTAATATTTACCTTTGAAATCATGGATTTAACCCATTTAACGGGTAAATCTCATGTTTTTGTGGTTAAGAACATGAAAATCAATGCAATAATCGATTCTAACGGATTAGAATCCCTGGAAACACAAAAAAACAGGGTTAAATCATCTTCTTGGACCGTTCTTGAGGTTCTTGAGGTTGAATCCATGGTTTAATCCATGAACTAGAAGGCGCCAATGGCTAATCTTGCATTAAAACATGTAAAAGTATTAAATAAAACTCAAAAATTAAAAAAATTCATTACCTTGAAGTTTCAGCATTGGAGGAAGGGCTGGAGAGGAGAGAGAAGCTCCAAGAATCCAAGAGGAGAGAGATAGGGGGGTCGACCCCCTATGGGCTTTTATTTATAATAAATTTTTTAGGTTAAAAATTAAGAATTTTGAAAATTTTGGACTCTAAGGGGGTGGGGGGGGGGGATTTCTATAGAGGATTACCTATATACCCCTAGCCTAATTAACACCTAATTAAACTCCTAACTAAATCTAAAGACCCCCAAATGTGGTGCCACTTGGCGTTTTTCCACATTTGGTTTTTAAAGTTTTAACTAAAACCTTTAAAAACAATAGTTTAAAAACCAAATTTAAAAATGGATTTTCAAATTGGATTTTGACTCTTCTAACTTTCTAAAACTAACCAAAACACTGACTAACCCTAGTCTAATCCTGACTTTCTCAAATGTGGCGCCACCTCGAGTGGGCCCCACTTAAATTTTCAAAAATGATTTTAAAGCTTGAAATTAAGAGAATTTTCAAAAGATTTTCTAAAGTAAACTTTAAATTAAAAGTTTTCAAATGGCATAGAGTTCCAACTGGGTCAGAACTCTTCTAGATATGGCGCCAACTGAGTGGGCCTACATCGGGTTTTGAAAAATTTGAAATAAACATCGAAAATAACTTTGAAAAGGGGTTAAAATCAATAATTAAAATTCAGAACTTTTGAAAATAGAGTCTCAAACGAACTGAAACTCTGGGTTAGAGTCCTGAAATTTTAGGACTCTGAGACTTTGCATTTTAAAAGTCAAATAAAAAAGTTTTTGAAAAGATTTTATCAAAAATGGTGAAACGAGTCAGAAAATACAGTGAGGGTTAGACTCCTCACTTAATCAGAACTCTGAAATAGAGTCCTGAATTGACTGGACTCCACAAAATGACCAAATTTTTGGAAACAAACGAAAAAAAATGAAAATGGAAGTAAAAACAGACTTCAGAACAGACTCCTGACTTGATTAGGACTCTAGGACAGAGTCCTGATCAGACTGAAACTCTAGATTTTTTTTGGTATTTTTCTGAAAAACAGATGAAAGAACTTGTGAAATCAGTGAAAACAATAATAAATATTGAAATAAACCAGAGTTCTGATTCAACTGAGACTCTGGGGATAAAGTCTTAATTGAACTAGGACTCTCAGACTTTTGGATTTTATGAAAAAATAAATGAGAGAATTTTGAAAAACAGATAAAACAGGATAAAATTGAAGTTTTGGTTCAGAGTCCTGATCTGCTTAGGACTCTGAGAAAGAGTCCTGATTCGATCAGAACTCTAAGAATTTTGGTCTTCTGATAAGCAAATGATGAAATTTAAACAGAAATTTTGAAAATCAGTAAAATGGAGTGAGAAAACAAACTTAGGATAGAGTCCTGATCTGATTAGGACTCTGGGGTAGAGTCCTGATTTGATCAGGACTTTGGGATAAAATCTCAGAATTTTGAAATTCTTTGATAAAAGTGTAATAGTTTTGATAGATGGAAAGATTTTTGAAAGATTCTCTCAAAATTGAAATCAGGATTAGAGTCCTGATCCAATTAGAACTCTCTGAACAGAGACCTGTTTTGACTAAAACTCTGAGTTTTTGACTTATTTTGAAAGATTTGGTTAAAAACAGGTAAAAATAGTGACAAAAGACAGAGTCCTAATCTAACTGAAACTTTAAAGAAGAGTCGTTATCTGACTGGGATTCTTGAAAAAGAGTCCTAATCCAACTAGGACTCTGGGATTTTGGCCAAAATAGAAGATTTTGAAAGGTTTTCTCCAAAAACAGGTAGAAAAGGTAGAAAAAAGTAGAGTTCTGATCTGATTGGGACTCTGAAAAAAGAGTCCTGATCCAACTAGGACTCTAAGATTTTGGCCAAAATGGAGAAAATGGAAAATGGATATGACCATAACTGGTTTAAAATCCAAATGGAGTTTTGAAAATGTTTTAAAAAGATAAAAAGATAGAGTCCTGATCCAACTAGGACTCTGAAATTTTTGAGAAATTTGATAAATAAAGGAATCCAGAAGCGACACCACCTAAATGGATCTCATCTGAGAATTGAAATCAGTTGAAAATTGAGTTTAAAACGAATCCAGATTGTTTTCTGAGAAAATATTTCAAAATATAAGGTCCTGGGGGTTGGAAAATGATAAAATGTTGATTAAAAACTCAGGTTTTAAAATTGATTTTGAAAGAAAAGATTTAAAACCCGAATATAGATTAAATATTTTGAAAACAGGAGTGTTGGATCTCGATAATGAGATGCAATGACATGCAATCCTATGCAATGCAATGAAATGACATGTCAGATGCATGTAATGACCTGTAGTGACACATGAAATGTAAGTACTAGATGGGAGTGAAAATTTGGGGTGTTTACAGATGCCCCTCTTTTCTACTAAGCCGGTTGTAAGCCGAGCTTAGTGACAAAGAAAAAAACACCAAATTTGGACTATAAAAATGCCCCAGTGTTATCATCGCAAAATTTTACTTTTGCAAGTCAAACTGACCTTTGAAAAAGATTTTGAAAATAACTCGCCTCCGTTTTAAAATGCAGGATAATTCCGAAGAATGGGACTCGCCTGTCGATACGAGGTTCAACCGTTCCTGGCGCCTTTACCAGGGGTAATTGAACCAAGGATCAATTGTGTGCTTATCTTTGCTCAACTTGTTTAAATTGTGTTCTATTTCCTAAATGCACAAAGAATCAGGCATGTGCTATGAATTTTCTGAAAATGCAGGTTTGAAAACATGATGTTTGCTTCAAAGATTGGGAATAATTAGAGAATTCTTGGAAAAGAAGCCCTTTTAAAATCATGAATCTTGATTGAGAGAATGTTTCTGAGAAAGTAAAAATCGATTTTTGAAGAAATGTAAGTGTTTTGTGAAAATTGATTTATGAGGAATTTCGAGTAACTTTAGAAAATTTGATTTCCCTGAATTCAAACTTTGAAATTGAATATATAACTTGGAAAATCATGATTTGAACTTGATAAATACTTGAAATACCATTTGAAAGCTCAAAGTTTTGAGAAAATCGATTTCTGAGAAAGATTTAGAAAATTTTAAGAAAATCGATTTCTCTGAGTTGGAATTGGAATTTGCAAATGAATGAAATGAATGAATATGGATTTGAAAGACTTGATTTTGAGGAATTGAGAAAATCCTTTTGTATTTTTTAGAAATGCAGTGCATTTTGATGTTAGCCTAATAGTGTAGGCTGAATGTGGCTAATACGAAGATCACAAATCTGGGTCTTATTCGTATTCTGACTATGGCCATAAATACGAATTCCACCGAGTTTGTCAACTCCCTAAGAGCTGGTGCACGTGCCATTTGTGTAGACCACAGTGGATTTGTAAAGAATGTGCATGAATTGGCATACATAGCAGTTATATATCAAAGTTTAAAACTACATGCAATGCAAATCCTAATCTATGCAGGAATTGAAATTCTTATTCTAAATTTAATTACAATTTACATCACTAATTGAATTTAAATATAGGAAAATAAAGTCTTCAATGTTCTTGCAAAACTAAAAAAATGGATTAGTGAAGATATGTTGGCTTTTCTAGGTTTATCCAGCAATATCTGGAAATTACTTGATTTGGCTAGATATAAGCCTTTTTCCATGATTCCCTGATATAAACTTAATGAAATATGAAATAAGATTGAATAAATATGAAAATGAAATTTGAAAATTTCGAAATTGGGGTCAAATGACCAAAATACCCCTGATAGCAAGACTATGGCCTTGAAACCAGGGTTTTCAGAAAGATATTTTGTAAAATGCAAGTTTTAAAATTCAAATGAAGAGAAATTAAACATAAGATGATATGATATGTATAAAAATATGAAAATTAGGGTTTAGATTTTCGAAATTTAGGTCAAATGACCAAATTGTCCCTGATAGCAAGACTATGGCCTTCAAATCAGGGCCTTTTGAAATAGATTTTCATAAAACTTGGGATTTATGATTGAAATAAACATAAATTCAAACATGAAACATCCTAATATGATTCTAAACATGAACAAACCCTAAAAACATGAACTTATACACGAAAATCAAGAAATATCCCAATTATCATGATTTTGGCAGTGTTTCGGGATCCTGCAGGTACCCTGTTTTTTAATTTTATTGATTCAAGCATCAAATGGATTCCAAAATTCATAAAAATCGTCACTTGCACTTGTTATAATTCTAAAGTCATATTAGAATTATAAAATTATATTTTTGACATTATTCCAATTCAAAAATTGCATTAAAACCCTAAAATAAGCTATTTTAACCCATGGTCACAGACCAGTTTCAGTGTTAGACCCGAATTAGGGGTCAAATCACCATGAAATTTTTTGAAATTTTACAGACATAAATTAAACAGAAAAAAAAAATCTCCTTTTACAGATCAGAAAAACCATCTATGATGAGGGATAAACATTTCCGACAATCTGGACTTAAATATAACGAGTCTAACATTGGTTAAAATAGATACTTCCGGTTGAAAATACAGAAACAAATATCAAACTTCCTCAAAAATTCTTGAAATTTCAGCAGTAAACAGTAGACATAAAAATAATAAACTTCCTTTTTTACATATCATGATTCAGATCTATGATTTGAGATCTATGATCATTACAAGTCAGATTAGGGTTTTGGTAAACCCTAACGAGTTTTAAATTTTAAATCTGATTCTCTGACAGAGGAAAAATACCAAACGGAGAAAAAAAATTATCAAAATTTCACAGTAAATAGTTCACATTAACATAAAGCTACTGCACTTTACATATCTCGAATTGGATATCGGATGAGAAAAATAACACAACTGCAAGTTGCCTATGAATTTCAATAACGATTCTAAATGATTTAAAATCACAGTTTAATCTTTTATTTTTCTGACTGGGTTCCCGAATCCCAAAACATCTTATTTTTTTATAGTAGTTTACTGGCATATCCGTGTATCACATATAAAAAAATCAGAAATTCACAGTGAGTATTTCAATACGAACTAACATGCTCGTTATTGATCTAAACTTAAAACACACAAAAATTTAATAAAACTCAATAAAACATGCTTTAATCAATGAGAACAATAAAAAAAATACTTAAACAGTAAAACTAAATTAATTTCTATGCTGAAATACATGTAATAAACATTAATATAAAAAAAAAACACAATGAATTCATGGCTGGAATTGCTTTCACCTATGAAATCATGGATTTAACCCATTTAACGGGTAAATCTCACGTTTCTTTGGTTAAGAACATAGAAAACATATCTTTCATCGATTCTAACGGATTAGAATCCTGGAAAACAGCATGGAATAGGTTTAGATCATCTTCTTGCATTGAACTTGAGGTTCTTGATGGTGATTCTATGGTTTAAACCATGAAAAGGGAGGCTCCCATGGTGAAATCTATTGAAAAATCATATAAAAATAATAAAAACTATCAAAAAATACTAAGGAATCCTACCTTGGATGGTGCAGCAATGGAGGGAGCAGCTGGGAGGAGAAAGAAGGTCCAAGAAACTACTGAGAAAGCCTTAGGGGTCGACCTCCCCTCTAGCCTCTTTAAATAGAAAAAAATTAGGTTAAAAAAAAGGCTAATTAATTCCAATTTTGTCCCTTTTAAAAACCTATCTCAAACAATTAGTGGGGGGCAATTTTTCCTAATTGAATTTGACTCTTCACCTTTCTAATTAAGCCCCTAACTAACCTAAGACTGCTAATTAGACCTCTAATTGACCTAAATACTCCAAATGTGGCACCATTTGGGTTTTTCAAAAACCTAATTTTTTAAAACTTTAAAATCAAAGTTAGAAACTAGAGTGAATATAGGGGTTTTTAAAATTAAATTTTGACTCACCTAGACATCTAATCTAGGTAGGACATTGACTAATCCTAGTCTAACCCTGACTTTTACAAATGTGGCACCACCTTGAGTGGGCCCCACTTGAATTTTCAAAAACGATTTTAAAGCTTGAAATTGAGAGAATTTTCAAAAGATCTTCAAAAGTAATCTTGAAATTAAAAGTTTTGAAATGGCATAGAGTTCCAACTGGGTCAGAACTCCTCTGGATGTGGCGCCAACTGAGTGGCCCCACATCAGGTTTTGAAAAATTTGAAATAAACACTGAAAATAACTTTGAAAAGGGGTTAAAATCAATAATTGAAATTCAGAATCTTTGAAAATAGAGTCTCAAGTAAACTGGAACTCTGGGCTAGAGTCCTGAAATTTTAGGACTCTGAGATTTTAGATTTTAAAAGCCAAATGAATGAGTTTTTAAAAAAAAATTATCAGAAATGGTGAAACGAGTCAAAAAATACAGTCAGAGTTAGACTCCTTATTCAATCAGAACTCTAAAATAGAGTCCTAGATTAATTGGACTCTACAAAATGACCTATATTTTGAAAAACAAATGAAAATAACAAAATAGAAGTAAAAACAGACTCTAGAACAAACTCCTGACTAGATTAGGACTCTGGGACAGAGTCCTGATCGAACTGAAACTCTAGATTCTTTTTTCGTATTTTCTGAAAAACATATGAAAGAACTTGTGAAAACAGTGAAAACAATAACAACTATTGAAATAAAACAGAGTTCTGATTCAACTGAGACTCTGGGGACACAGTCCTAATTGAAATAAGACTCTCAGTTTTTTGGATTTTCTGAGAAAACAAACAAGAGAATTTTGAAAAATAGTTGAAAATAGTATAAAATTGAAGTTTTGGTTCAGAGTCCTGGTCTAATTAGGACTCTGAGAAAGAGTCCTGATTCAATTAGAACTCTAAGAATTTTGATTTTTCTGGTAAGCAAATGATGAATTTTAAACAAAGCTTTTGAAAATCAGTGAAAATGAAGTATGAAAACCAATTTTGGATAGAGTCCTAATTCGATCAGGACTCTAGGGCAGAGTCCTGATTCTATCAAGACTTTGGAATAAAATCCCAGAATTTTGAAATTCTTTGATAAAAGTGTAATAGTTTTGATAGATGAAAAGATTTTTGAAAGATTTTCTCAAAAGTGGAATCAGGATCAGAGTCCTGATTCAACTAGGACTCTTCAAACAGAGTCCTGATTTGACTAAAACTCTGAGTTTTTGACTCATTTTGAAAGATTTTGTTAAAAATAGGTAAAAATAGTGACAAAAGACAGACTCCTAGTCCGACTGAAACTCTGAAGAAGAGTCCTAATCCGACTGAGATTCTTGAAGAAGAGTCCTAATCCAACTAAGACTCTAGGATTTTAGCCAGAACGGAAGATTTTGAAAGGTTTTCTCCAAAACAAGTAGAAAATGTATTAAAAGGTAGAGTTTTGATCCAACTGGGACTCTAGAAAAAGAGTCCTGATCCAACTAGGACTCTAAGATTTTAGCCAAAACGGAGAAAACTGACAAGGGATATGACCATAACTGGTTTAAAATCAGAATGGAGTTTTGAAAATGTTTTAAAAAGATAAAAAGATAAAAAGATAGAGTCCTGATCCAACTAGGACTCTGAAATTTTTGAAAAATTCGATAAATGAAGGAATCCAAAAGCGACACCACCTAAATGGGTCTCATCTGAGAATTGAAATCAGTTGAAAATTGAGTTTAAAACGAATCCAGATTGTTTCCTGAGAAAAACACTTTAAAATATATGGTCCTGGGGGTTGGCAAATGACAAAATATTGATTAAAAACCCAGGTTTTAAATTTAATTTTGAAAGAAAAGTTTTAAAATCTCGAATTTGAATTAAATATTTTGAAAACAGGAGTGCTGGACCTCGATAATGAGATGCAATGACATGCAGTGCTATGCAATGCAATGCAATGCAATGAGATGACATGTCAAATGGATAAAATGATATTGCGATGATATATGAAATGTAAACACTGGATGAGGATAAAAATTTGGGGTGTTTACAGATGCCCCTCTTTGCTACTAAGCCGGTATAGGGCCGAGCTTAGTGGCAATGAAAAATACACCAAATTTGGATTATATAAAAAAAATGCCCCAGTTAGGAGAATCTGACCGGGTATGAAAGAATTGGCTACAACGATGATGACAAATGTGGAATGAAGAATAAAGAAAAAGATTCACCTCACCGAAATGAGGCTCAGGCTTAGCCCTTAACCTGGATGGGACGATACCTCGTGGAAAAATGAGGCTCAAGCTTAACCCTTAACCTGAAAGGGGACGATACCTCGTAGAAAAACGAGGTTCAGGCTTAACTCTTAACCTGAAAGGGGACAATACCTCATGGAAAAACGAGGTTCTAGCTTAACCCTTAACCTGAAAGGGGACGATACCTCATGGAAAAATGAGGTTCATGCTTAACCCTTAACCTGAAAGGGGACAATACCTCGTGGAAAAACGAGGCTCGGGCTTAACTCTTAACCTGAAAAGGGATGATACCTCGTGGAAAAATGAGGTGCAGGCTTAACCCTTAACCTAAAAGGGGACGATACCTCGTGGAAAAATGAGGCTCAGGCTTAACCCTTAACCTGAAAGGAGACGATACCTCATGGAAAAACGAGGCTCAGGCTTAACCCTTAACCTGAAAGGGGACAATATCTCGTGGAAAAATGAGGTTCTAGCTTAACCCTTAACCTAAAAGGGGACGATACCTCATGGAAAAATGAGGTTCATGCTTAACCCTTAACCTGAAAGGGGACAATACCTTGTGGAAAAACGAGGCTCGGGCTTAACTCTTAACCTGAAAGGGGATGATACCTCATGGAAAAATGAGGCGCAGGCTTAACCCTTAACCTAAAAGGGGACGATACCTCATGGAAAAACGAGGCTCAGCCTTAACCCTTAACCTGAAAGGGGACGATACCTCATGGAAAAACGAGGCTCAGGCTTAACCCTTAACCTAAAAGGGGGCGATAAACGGAATCCTCAAATGAAGAAACCATGATGGGACCTTCGAATTTTGCACAATAAATCCGAGAGGGGTTTGCAAAAGGAAGAAAGGGGTTCTCTAAAGCTTGAAAAGGGATTGATCTTGGGCGTCTCATCGTTGAGACTGAATGGATTTTAAGACAGATGACCTTTTTGCAGAAAATTCAGGTTTAACCCTTAACCTGAATGAGAATTGTCTATAGTGGGACAGTGGAGAGCATAGGGAAGTGTGTGAATCTAAGAGCCCAGGTGCTCAGATTAAAACAAGAAGGGAAGGATCTTGGACAACTCCCATCATCCAATCCTAAAAGGGATAAAAAAAATGCCTGGATACATCAAAATAGACATCAAGCTCTCACTTCATGTCAGGATAACTTGAAAAGATTGCCAATAAGATAAAAATTATAGTTGATTGAAAAATGATTGAAATGTAAATATATTTATATGAAAAATATTTCCTCTTTTCTACTTGAAGTATTACCTCCAACTGGACTTAACTTCGTAGAATCAAGATTCAAATTCAAATTGCTTGTAATTGACTTTCTTTCAAGGAGGCTATCAATTTCCTTGATATGAATAGAAAAGAAAGGATTCTCATTATAAAAATAATTGGTGAAAGGATATTAATAAAAGAATTTCACAAAATTAAAGAAGATTCTTGGCAGATTTGGCAGTTTGATATCCTGGGATTCTTTTCTCATGATGATCTTTCTGCATTCTCTTTTTGACAGGATTGGAGCTCTCTTAGCTTTTTGGGAAATTCATTACATCATCCTTCATTTTAGAGATGTCCTAGCTTTTTCTCTCTTTTTAGAAGGGTACGTCACAAACTCCTTCATCTTGGAGATGTTCGGATCCTCCTTTGCCTCAGGGATTATATTGACGATAATGGTTCATTGGCTGGTGATCTCTTGATGATAGCTAAAATTAAATATCTTTTAGGGTTTGTCGGGAGGCTCATCACAGTCGCCTTCATCTTGACGGTGCTCTGAACTTTCTCTAGAAGGATCCGTCACAAACTCCTTCATCTCAGAGATGATCCAAATCTTCTTTGGCCCCGGGGGTCTAACTCGCATAATTCGTCTTCATCTTGACGACAATTGAGAGATCCTTTTTGCAGATATTTAATTGCAGCTTGGGTGATTGAGAAGATATAGGAATTAAATGAATTTTTCTGTATCACCCAAAATATTTCGACTGCCTTATCTTTACAAGAATGGTTTTTAAAAATGTGCCATAGCTTCGATCAATATCAATCACTTATGGCTTTGCGACAACATTGAATTTTCTTTGTTGGTCATATCAAGGATTTATTCTTCATTCCTTTGGTTGGTCAATAGAAAGAATTTGGATTTTGAATCCTTCTTCGCAAAAGCTTCGCTCTTTTGGAAGTAATACTGAAGGTAACTTGATGTAGTTCTTTTTTTATGTAATAAAAGATTTTTTAGATCAACAACTATTTTTTATGGTAAATTGGCAAAATATTCTTGAAATCCTTGGTGAAAGAAATTGCTTGAGATCTAAATGATGCATCCATGGCTAGATTCTCTTCTCCTTTCCCCAAAGGAGAGACTCAGGCTTGACCCTTACCTGAACGGGTAACAAAAGATACTCCTCTCTTCCCTAAAGAGGAGGTGTTTGCAAAACGAACTTTCGAAGAGAAATGAAATTTTTGTCAAAACTCCCTATTTCTAGGCTTCTCTTATGGAAAGGGGGCCGCTAATAAAGGTTGAAAGGATATCGTAGAGGAACGAGTCCATCACACTCTCCCTGGAAAAAGTGTCCTCGACGACAGCGGGGGGGGGGGGGGGTGGTTAACAAAAGACATTCAGGGTTATAAGGAGGACGAGCTTCCATCGAAACTCTCCCTAGAAAAAGGGTTCCTTGTATGACAATAAAGATTGTTTTGCAAACTGTTCGTGAAGCATGAGTCCCTTCAAACTCTCCCTAGAAAAAGGGGTTTAACGAACAAACAATAAAGACATGCGAAAAGAACGAGCTCCCTCGAACTCTCCCTTGAAAAAGGGTCCCTCGCAAGAGAAATGATTGATAATTGGTTCTAAACTAATTGGCGGACAAATTCGACATAAAGGTCGAATCTTGAAAGACTATGATTGCAGGATACGACTTAAAGGTCAGACAAATATGATCGACATTGATAGGATTTGATAACCCAAAGGTTTGCTTGGTAAAGTGGATGACCAGAGGTCTAGCAAAATTGGTGACCCGAAGGTCAGATCAACAGAATGGAGTGACCCAAAGGTCTGATAAAGATTGTTTAGTTCGCAGATCTGAAGATTGAGTCTGAACCTCAATGTGAGATTTATGTTGCGACCAGTATGAAGACCAAACTTTGACAAAGTACCAGTACGAGCACTGGATTTTTTAAAAAAATTACCAGTACGAGCACTGGATTTTAAAAGATTACCAGTACAATCACTGGAGTTTAAAAGATTACCAGTACGAGCACTAGATTTTTGAAAGATTATCAGTATAAATACAAGATTTGGTAGAGCAATCAAGGTGAGGTTGGATTTCATAAAAAGGATCATTTTGAAAATTGGATTTAACCGGACCGGTGTAAGACTGGGTTCGGTCTGAAGGTTCGAATCAGAATTCAAATCTTCAAGGAAAGACTAGATGAATTGGATTTTGAAAGAGAATTTGGGTCGGAACTCAGATTTTCTAGACCAATTTACAAGATAGTTTGAGTAGAAGTTCAAACCCTTAAAGGAAAGTTAAACAAATCGGATTTTGGAGAAAACTAGAGTCGGAACTCTAATCTTCTGGACTGATTCTAGACATTTGAATTCAATTTGGAAGAAAATTTGAGTCGAAACTCTAATTTTCTAGACTAATTCAGAAGGAAAAAAAAACTCGAGTCGGAACTCAAATCTTTGAAGGAAAACTAGATCCATTGTGGAAGGAAAAGAAATTCGAGTCGGAACTCGAATTCTGAAAGAAAAGTAGATAAATTTGGAAGAAAAAGAAACCCGAGTCAGAACTCAAATTCTGAAGAAAAAAAATAGATCAATTTGGAAGGAAAAGAAATTTGAGTCGGAACTCGAATCCTGAAGGAAAAGTAGATGAATTTGGAAGGAAAGGAAATTTGAGTTAGAACTCGAATCCCGAAGGAAAACTAGATTAATTAGAAGGAAAGAAAATTCGAGTCGGAACTCGAATCCCAAAGGGAAACTAGACCGGTTAGAAGGAAAGAAAATTTGAGTCGAAACTCGAATCTTCTAAACCAATTCTAGAATCTGGAGGAAAGAAATTAGATGAACTGGATTTGGAAGAAAATTTGAGTCGGAACTCGGATTTTCTAGACCAATTCTGAATTGGATTTGAAAGAAAATTCGAGTCGGAACTTGGATCTTCTAGACCAATTCAAGACATTCGAAGGAAAGAAGAGTCGATAAGACATTTGGGACTAGTTCAACTAGTATAGGCGTCAGATTTTGGAAGAGTACCAGTACGAGCGTTGGATTTCAAAGGATTCGCTAGTACGAGCACTGGGTTTTAAAAGATTGTTGGTTGATTGTAATAGGGGATTTTCAATCTTCGCCCTCACAATGACTTGGATAGATGCCACGAGTCTCAGGATTTACCCCTTATTCTGAATGAGAATTTGATGCGCATGCAAAATGGATGCATGTGGATGCACACAAAATGAATGAATGCAAATATTATGTGAATACATGTGAATGAATGCGAATAAGTAAATGATGAAAGATTTTATTTGATTCTGCCCGCATACAAGGTATTTTGAATGGAAGACGAGTTTATAACAAAAATGCCCCAGTATATTCTGGGGGAAAAAGAATATTTAGATAAAAACATAATCAGCCATTTATTGGAGAAAATTTATTGAAGAATACAAAGGATAGAACAGAAGTTTTCTAAGTGTAGAATTTTTTCAAATGTCGAGCATTGATATGATAGGGTAATTCTACCTCGTCTGCATTAATCAGACGATATGAATTACGTGGTAGTGTTTCTTTCACCACGTAGGGTCCTTTCCAGTTTGGTGACCATTTGCCACGTGGACGGTGCTTACCGTTGATCTAAGGACCAGGTCATTAACTTGGAATCTTCTTTCGATGACTATCTTGACGTATTGCCTTGCTATCCTCTGACGATAAGACTGGGCATGTTCTGCGGGTTTAAATCTTTTCTCATCGAGTAGATCTAGCTGTAGCAATCTCTATTGCTGATATTGATCAAGTGGTAGCTCTAGAAGAGATGCAAATTTAAGAGCGGGTTTTTGAACATGAAGAGGTAGCACCACCTCGGTCTCATAAACAAGTTCTGGAGGAGTTGCATTGGTTGGGGTTCGAATGGTGATTCGATATGCCCAGAGTGCATCATGGATTTTCTCGTGCCAATCACGGCCTGTCTCAACGGTTCTTTCCAAGATGCGGATCAAACTTTTATTTGTCGCTTCTGCTTGACCGTTCCCTTGGGGATAATAAGGAGCTGAAAAATGATGATGAATTCTGAATTTCCAACAAAAGATCTTCATTCTCTCATTCTTGAAATGAGTACCATTATCTGATACAATATTATGCGGTATACCGAAACAATAAAGAATGTTCTTATGAATGAATGAGACTACATGTCGACCTTCCACCATACGCAGAGTGACGACTTCCACCCATTTAGTAAAGTACTCTGTTGCGGCAAAGAAATATTTATGACCATTGGAAGGGGAAGGAGTGATGGGACCCACGACATCGAAGGCCCACATAGAGAATGGCCATGGAGACACGACCGATTGCAAGTACGTAGCCGGCACATGAATGGAAGGTGCGTGCACCTGACACGGAATACACTTCTTTACAAAGCGATAACAATCTTGCTGCATGGTTTTCCAATAATATCCTGCTCGAATGATCTGCTTAACAAAGGTATGGTAGCCAACATGACCACCGCAGATGCCTTCATGCGCTTCTCGCACGACTTCTTTGGCTTCTTCTTCATCTAAGCACCTGGAATACTCATAATTGAACCCACGACAATAAAAAACATTGGCAAGGATAAAATAACGGGCGGACATATGCTGAATTGCTTTTTTTGCTCCCTCTTTGATAATTCCTGTGGAAGCTCACCAGTTTTAATGAAATTTTTGATATCTTGATACCAAGGCTTCTTTTTTTGCTCCGCCTGGTTAACTTGCATTACTGGAATGAAGGCAGGTTGATCAAGTCTGCCAATTTCAAAAGAATGACATAATTCTCCGCTTCTGAAGGACATAATGGAGCCTAGGCTGGCCAAACCATCGGCTATTTGATTAAACTCTCTTTTGACATGGAAAAGCTAAAATTCTTCAAAATTGTTGATGAGAGCTAGAACGATCTTTTGATAAGGAAGCAACTTCTGGTCTTTTACCTGCCATTCAACTTTGACTTGGCTGACAACGAGTAATGAATCACCGAAAGCGTGTACTCTCTTAACATTGAAGTCTTGCAGAATTCTCATACCTTGTATTAAAGCTTCATACTCAGCCATATTATGGGTACATTGAAAATCCAGTTTCAGAGAAAAGGAGATCATCTCTTTCTCTGGTGTGATTAGTAAGATTCTGATTCCTATGCCAGCCATGTTCTTGGAACCATCGAAAAATAAATTCCAAACTGGAGACTGTTGAATATTGCAAATCTGTTCATCGGGGAAATCATCCTCGGCTTTAACATCTTCTGCCAAAGGAAAATCTGTCAATTGGTCTGCAATTGCTTGGCCTTTGATAGATTGCTGAGAAACATATTTCAAGTCATACTGCATCAAGAGGACTTGCCACTTGGCAATCCGTTCACTGAGAAATGGTTGTTCGAGAATGTACTTGAGAGGATTAAGTTTTGAGAGGATCTTGACTTCTGATGCTAATAGGTAATGCCTCAACTTCTGACACATCCAAACCAGTACTAGACATGTCTTCTCTATCTGAGAGTACTTCTTCTCGTAGTCAATAAAAGTCTTGCTTACATAGTAGATGGCATGCTCAATCAGACTACCTTCTTCATACTGTGCCAAGAATCCGCCACAAGCGGCTTGGTTAACTGAAACATACAGCAAAAGAGGTTTTCCCAATTTCGGCGGCTTCAGAACAGGTGGGTTAAGAAGATATTTCTTGATACGATCAAACGATCGCTGACACTCTGGTCTCCATTCAAACTTCACTCCTTTTCTGAGTAAATGATTGAAAGGCTCACATCTCATGACAAGATTGGATATGAATCTCTGAATTGATTGCATACGTCCCTAAAGACCACGTAATTCTTTGAGAGTAGTTGGAGGTGACATATCAATGATGGCCTTTGCTTTGGCGGGATCCACTTCTATTCCTTTTTGCTGACCAAGAAGCCTAATAACTTGCCGGATTCAACTACGAAGACACACTTCTGAGGGTTGAGTCTTAGCTTATAAAGAATGAGTCGTTTGAAGACCTGACTTAAAGCATCAATGTGGTCTTCTTCTTCCTTGGATTTGACTAGGATATCATCAACGTATGCATCCATGGTCTTGTGCATATGGTCATGGAATATGGCGACCATTGCGCGTTGATAGGTTGCTCCGGCATTCTTGAGTCCAAACGGCAAGATTGTATAACAGAAAGTGCCCCATGGCGTAGTGAAGGATGTTTTGGATTGGTCACGAGCGGCCAGTTTGATTTGATTATATCTGGAGTATCCATCCATAAAAGAGAACATGGCATGACCGGCCGTGCTATCAACCAAGAGATCAATATTTGAGAGCGGATAATCATCCTTAGGAGTAGCCTTATTGAGATCACGGAAGTCGATACAGATTCGAACTTTACCATTCTTCTTGGGAACTGCTACGATATTTGCCAACCAATCTGGATAATCTATCGCTCGAATGAATCCTGCTTTAAGTAAATCCTCAAGTCCTTCCTTGACCTGCTGCTCGATTCGAGGATCCATCTTCCTTAACTTCTGCTTAACTGGTTTCGCATCAGGCTTCAAAACGAGGCGATGTTCCACCAATTTAGGATCTAACCCTGGCATATCCTCATAAGTCCATGAGAACACTTCCTGATACTGCTTGAGAAAATCAGTGAGCTTTTCCTTCTCATATGTGCTTAGACTGGTACCGATCTTGAGAA
This sequence comes from Nuphar pumila, assembly GCF_984573655.1. Classification (NCBI taxonomy): domain Eukaryota; kingdom Viridiplantae; phylum Streptophyta; class Magnoliopsida; order Nymphaeales; family Nymphaeaceae; genus Nuphar; species Nuphar pumila. Next base: position 32,967,741 of record NC_143258.1, on the reverse strand, counting down.
TTTTAGGATTGTCCTCTGAACCAATATTGATGTCTTCAGTTGGATCCTAAACTAGGGTCGATGGCTCATCATGTTTTTGAATCGCTGCAAATTCTGGCAACTCTGGAAGCACTGAATAAAATTCTACCATTTCTTTTGGCTGCTTTGTGACCTTACTGTCCTCTGCTCTTGTCCTAACCCGATAAATCTTTTCAGGTTTCGATGTGATTGACGAATTGATGACTAATCTCCTTATTGATTGGGAAGACATTCTGAATTTTTTTTGAAAAGGAATAGCTTTTTAGAAAAAGTTTATTCATTATGCATAAATTGCATGAAATGAAAAATGATAAGAATAATGAATTTTGAAGACAAATTGCAGAGGAGTAAGATGACATCCAGATAGACGAGAAAATTGATAGCTTTATTGAAGACTTAAAATAAAATGATGACATTTAAAATAAACTGAAATGGGACATTGTTCCTACAAACTGCAGAAATCAAATGAATGAAAAGGAGAAAGACAGATGGTAGAAGCTTTTAATGAATCCCCTTAATGAAGACAGTATTTTTATGAGATCTTTTACCCATGAATCCCAATCCTGCCCTACGCGGATGATGATCAGGGATCACTGGCTCTAGCCGGCCATTTCTGTTCTTGCCCAAACCTTTGAAAGGCTGATAACCATGCTTCAGTAACAGGTCAAACCCTCTCTTGGCTCTTACAAACTGCAGGAAAAGAGGATGGTCCTTGAAAGTGTTGTAATCAAGACGACCTTTGATTTTGAAGAAATGTGGCCCTTGCCATCGGACCATCGCTGTAGTATACTTCACCTCTGGTGTTGCCTCTAGTTTTAACATTTCCAGACTTTCGCTAAGAACAACTTCTTTGCTTTCCCTGATGCTAGGGATGTCAGCAGTATAGGTTGGTCGATGAATCATAGGCTGAGGTATCCTCTCTTCTGGATCTTCTCCCAGGACAGTAGTGATCATGCCACCTTTAGACCACTTAATACACTGGTGTAGGGTGGATGGCACTGCATTGGCATTGTGAATCTATGTTCTTCCCAATAGAAGATTATACGTTGGTGGCACATTGACAACATGGAAAAGCACTGTGTTAACAGAGTAGTTGATAAATATTTCTAGGAAGATCTTGCCCTTTGTTGTTTGTTCGTGATTATCAAATCCATAAATGGCGATCAGATTCAGCGTGTATTCTTCTTTTTTTATACCCAGAGCCTTGGCAGTCATTTCGGGGCAAATATCGAGGCTACTGCCTCCATCTACGAGCACGTGGGGTACCGTCATTCCCCGGGTTCATACTACAATATACAGAGCATTGTTATGAAATGCATGAGGCTTGGGCAGATCCTCATCTGAGAAGGTTATGGGAGCATTGGTCATGGTCTAATTAACGATCTGAGCCATGTCTTCAGGAGTGATGTCTGGCTTAACCTTGATTTTTCGCAGTAAATCATCCAAGACTTGCTGATGCTTGGGAGAGGCACGCGCCAACTCAAGAATAGGGATATTAGAGAGGGCAATAATTGGTCTTTGCACCATATTAACCTTTTCTTCTGATGCTTTCCCTTTTTTCGAAACAGATTTGATAAAGCTTTTGGGAAACCATGGTATTCTTTTGGCTACCTCTGGAGATACTTTGGTAGGTTCCTTTGAAACTTTCAGCTTACTGAGAGCCGAAACGAGGTCCATCTTCTGGGAATTGGACTGGACCTTATGCAGTACTAATACCTGATGTTACACATCGATATCGCTGTTAGGGCATGGTTGGATATGATCTTATGTCTGAAAAGGATGATCAGATATTACCGCAGTCGAATGCTGAAAGAACGACTGATTTAGTATTTCCATCTTCTCATCTTCGGCCCCTTCCACCAACAGGTTTTTATCAATATAATCTTGTATGATGTTTTTGAGAACGAATCAGTTCTCAGTGTCGTGTCCCACTGTTCGGTGGAACTTGTAGAATCTGTCCTTCATTTTACCCATAACTGCTGGTGGATCAACTACCCTTGGGAGCTTAATCATGTCATTGCCAAGCATATACTCTAACACTGTTTCGAGGGACTGATCCAGAGGGGCAAACTTGCGATTATAACTCCACCCTTCACGCTTTGGATTTTCTTGAGGTCTCGACCCTTGATCAAGAGCCTGCTGTGGTTGTCTGTCATGCTGAGGGATCAATTTGCCTTTCTGATCATTTTTGTTGGGATTTGACCCTCCGGAACCATAACTGTGATCTTTCACACTTCCTTTGTTCTGATTCTTGCTGTTATTGGCAGAGTATGTGAAATGGGTTTTCTTTTTTTATTCCTGCTGACTGTTGTTCTTGCTAAACATGAAGCCCTCATAAGAGCCATTTTCCATATTCAACTCAAGCCATTCGGCTCATTCTGTTAGTTCTATGAAGGTCTTTGATGGAGAGGTGGAAATTAATCCCCTTAAGGGTTGCGAGAAGTTACTGAGGATAAAAAATAGTGTGTGTCCCTCTGATATTGGATCACGCATCTTGTTACAAGCGGATGTCCACCTACGAATAAAATCCCTGCCTTTTTCATTTTCTTTCTACTTCAGACTGCAGAGGTGGCTGAGAGTCGGGAGGGCTTCGACATTAAATAAAAAGCGCTCAATAAACAAATTGACCACTTTGTCAAACTCTTTCAGCTCTATAAGGTTAATGTGTTCTGAATACCATTTCGCTGCAATACCCTCCAAACTGCGGGGAAAACAAAGGAACAAGGCTCGATTATTCCTTCTGAACTTGGAACACTCTACAAAGAAAAGGGCGAGGTGTGCCTTTGGGTCACCCGAACCATCGAATTTGATAAATTTCTTGGGGAGATTGTCAAGATCATCATCCCCATCTAGTCTGTCATAAAAATCTTCACTTGTGAAGACCCTTTTGCCCTTGTCACGGGCCTGCAGATCCTTGACCATCTTAATCACATCTCGGAGTTGTGGCGGAGTAGGGTCATTGACAGACTGATTCATAGATTTATAAGTTGACCCCTGCCTTTGAGTAGACTTTCTAAATGCTTGGTGAGTTTCATATTCCTCGTCAGTATCTTCTGCTGATTCTGCCTCATCAGATGTTTCTTCGTGACGATTCTGCTTCCTAGTGATCTTCACATTCTTTTTCACTGTTCGGCCTTTGACCTTTTTCTTATTGTGGGCTTTTCCTGAGCTAGCTCATGTTTCTTCAGTCAATAACTTACTCAGCATTCTCTAGAACAATGAATACATCTGTGGGTCGATGTCATCATTAGTTTGCTGCTTGCCATTTCCGGCAGATTGTGAAAAGGTCATTTCTTGTACTGAAACTGACGAGGAACTGGTAATCTGGACTAGCGCGGTTTTCTTTCTGGACCTCGTCTGAACCATGTAAGGATGCGGGTGCTCTCTGCAAGGCAAACTGAGGATTAGCTGCTGAAAATGGTTTTGAATAAGAAATATTTGCTGAATATCTGGTAGACAATTTGAAGGATGTCCCATTACTAGGGACTGAGTCGTCGCTGAGGTTACGACAATTGTGCTGTTATTTTTTGCAAAATAAACAACTGAAAATACGCCTTGTTACCTAGGCGAGGTCGTCAAACCAAGATAGGATGAAAATTAAGGGAATTTTATTGAAGGAAAAAGACATGATTTTATTAATAATAAACTTGACAAAGGGGAGGGGGTCGAACAATTTTCCACCACTCCTGATAATCATTGGACACTCGAGGACCAGGAGAAATAGTGAGAATAACAAAAGAATCTCAGCCATGTCTGGCAGAATGGTATGCTCCGAACCACTGATCTGATGTGAGATCAAACTATGGCAAGATCCCTGATAGTAGACGAATTTCTATGTGCTTCTGTCTTTGAGAGAACTGCCTGACACACAGCTCTGGATGGTAGTATGCGCAAAAGAATGGGCCAAGTAGCCTGAATCGCTTGCCATATGCATAAGTATATCTGGGAGGTGATTCCTGACGATCAAAGTAGTCCCACACGACTTCTTCTTCCTGAAGGTTATCGATCAAGAATCGGTATCGCGCAACTGGAAGAAGCTTTTCACCATTGTATCTAAATGAACTGGCTCGGGCTGGCACATGTCGGAGGAACCAAGATTGCAATGCATAGGTGCACCCTTCAACCAGAATTGATTCTCCGAGTGTGAAACGGGTCAACCCTTGGCATAGAAAAGCGAGTGCGGCCACGGCTATGGAGAGGCGGCTGGTTTGTCGACTTCCCCACCTTCGCAGAAGTTGAACTATCCTGATATCCATGTAATTTCGTCCATCTGAAAAGAGAGCCAATCCCACAGTGCACAAGACCATCGCATGTTGGATTCTTTCTCAAGCTGTTCGAGATAAGGAACTGACTTCCACAAATGCCTCATACTGTCTGTAGATTTCGAGTAGGTTCATATATTCATTTTCATTCTCCTCAATCAATGGCCAAGACTTGCGTCCTGTCATGTGGGCTAAAGCGTCTCGGGGATCCAGACCCTTGACATTGATCAAAAATTGTTTCTCCAATGGATCTCCAGGCTGACCAACTGGTTCAGGTAATCCCATAATCTCTGAGAATTCGTCCATCAACAAAGTCATTTCCCCCCATGGGAACTAGAAGGTACTAGTACTCGGATTCCACCGCTCTGCCAGTGCATGGATCAAATTGTCGTTGACTGTCTGCTTTCCCACTGCGGATGCCAGTTCCAATCCACAATCCTCCAAATGGTCTGAAAACATACGAGAAAAGTTCTTGAGCCATGAATAATACCATTGGGGAAAGAAGGATTAGGTGTTGAAAACTCGATGTTCAAGAAGACCTTGTCACACCTTGTAGGAGATGTGACTCTCAGGAAAGACTGAATCGAGTTGACTGGATGCCATCAGACTGAAAAACATAGAGAATTGGAATAAGACTTAGAAAAATACAGGAATTTTGAAAAATTGCAGACAGGATAAAAATGAAGCAGAAAATTCAAGATTTAGAAGGAAGGACGGAAAATCACCTGGAGTTTTGAGAAAATAGAGGAGAATTTGGAAAAATCGTCCAGGGTTTTGAGAAAATATAAAGAAAGATTTCATAAATGAGGTACTTGAAAAATCATCCAATATTTTGGAAAAATTGGAAAAATATGATAAAATAAGACAAAAAACGAATACACCACATCCTGTACAAACAATTATGCACATACAGCATTCCCTAAGAAGCTGACTCTAAATGCACAAATTTTGAAATAGCTGTAGGACCTTAATCCTAACTCTAAGGTTCAGATCATCTGTGTCCAATCATGCTATGCCTATATACTCGAGCTGAGGCTCGATGTACATGACATAAAATCAATTTCTCCGGTTCTAGGTTCAAGTTTTCCAACATCCTTGAGCACCTGCCGATATACATTGGACTATGACCCTTGGTACGTGGCAGGGGGGTTTTCACCCAAATAGATGGCCCAGTTGTGAGGCTTTGTCCCAAACTATGGTTCTAGAAGAAAGCCTAGCAATGTGAAGACCGGGTAAAGATAGGTGGGGTAGTTTTTGAAAACATGAGCACATGCAAGCAAACAGAGGGCTCTAAGTCCTAAAGAGATAGAATTTTGAAAATTTTGAAGAAGCAAACATTGTTTTCATACAAACCTAGATTGAGGAGTGTTGTATTAGACCTAAGTCTATGTGAGCATGAATAATTCTCCTCAATATGGTCCTACCAAACCATGCCTAGTCTACATGCAATCCATGTCAGCTGGGTTCAAGTCTAGGCTTCTAGGTTCACATGATATTATGAAATAAAGGCTGACATTTCATGGAACACGATTTTGACAATTTGAATTAAGTTAAGCACATAATTGATCAGGTGAAGATAGGACCTATCACGGTCGCCAAACCTGTTATCATCGCAAAATTTTACTTTTGCAAGTCAAACTGACCTTTGAAAAAGTTTTTGAAAATAACTCGCCTCCGTTTTAAAATGCAGGATAATTTCGAAGAATGGGACTCGCCTGTCGGTACGAGGTTCAACCGTTCCTGGTGCGTTTACCAGGGGTAATTGAACCAAGGATCAATTGTGTGCTTAGCTTTGCTCAACTTGTCTAAATCATATTCTATTTCCTAAATGCACAAAGAATCAGAAATGTGCTATGAATTTTCTGAAAATGCAGGTTTGAAAACATGATGTTTGCTTCAAAGATTAAGAATAATTGGAGAATTCTTGGAAAAGAAGCCCTTTGAAAATCGTGAATCTTGATTGAGAGAATGTTTCTGAGAAAGTAAAAATCAATTTTTAAAGAAATGTGAGTTTTGTGAAAATCGATTTCTGAGGAATTTCAAGTAACTTTGGAAAATTTGATTTCCCTGAATTCAAACTTTGAAATTGAATATATAACTTGGAAAATCATGATTTGAACTTGATAAATACTTGAAATATCATTTGAAAGCTCAGAGTTTTGAGAAAATCGATTTATAAGAAAGATTTAGAAAATTTTAAGAAAATCAATTTCTCTGAGTTGGAATTGGAATTTGCAAATGAATGAAATGAATGAATATGGATTTGAAAGAATTTATTTTAAGGAATTGAGAAAATCCTTTTGTATTTTTGAGAAATGCAGTGCATTTCGAAGTTAGCCTAATAGTGTAGGCTGAATAAGGCTAATACGAAGATCACAAATCTGGGTCTCATTCGTATCCTGACTATGGCCATAAATACGAATTCCACCGAGTTTGTCAACTCCCTAAGAGCTAGTGCACGTGCCATTCGTGTAGACCACAGTGAATTTGTAAAGAATGTGCATGAATTGACATACATAGCAGTTATATATCAAAGTTTAAAACTATATGCAATGCAAATCCTAATCTATGCAAGAATTGAAATTCTTATTCCAAATTTAATTACATATTACATCACTAATTGAATTTAAATACAGAAAAATAAAGTCTTCAATGTTCCTGCAAAAACTAGAAAAATGGATTAGTGAAGATATGTTGGCTCTTCTAGGTTTATTCAACAATATCTGGAAATTGCTGGATTTGGCTAGATATAAGCCTTTTTCCATGATTCCCTGATATAAACTTAATGAAATATGAAATAAGATTGAATAAATATGAAAATAGAATTTGAAAATTTCGAAATTAGGGTCAAATGACCAAAATACCCCTAATAGCAAGACTATGGCCTTGAAATCAGGGTTTTCAGAAAGATATTTTGTAAAATGCAAGTTTTAAAATTCAAATGACGATAAATTAAACATAAGAAGATATGATATGATATGATTAAAAATATGAAAATTAGGGTTTAGAATTTCAAAATTTAGGTCAAATGACGAAATTGCCCCAAATAGCAAGACTATGGCCTCCAAATCAGGGCTTTTTGAAATAGATTTTGGTAAAACATGGAATTTATGATTGAAATAAACATAAAATCAAACATGAAACATCCTAATATGATTCTAAACATGAACAAACCCTAAAAACATGAACTTATACACAAAAATCAAGAAATATCGCAAATATCACGATTTTGGCAGTGTTTCGGGATCCTACAGGTACCATGTTTTGTAATTTTATTGATTCAAGAATCAAATGGATTCCAAAATTCATAAAAATCTACACCTGCACTTGTTATAACCCTAAAGTCAGATTGGAATTATAAAAATATATTTTTGACATTATTCCAATTCAAAAATTGCATTAAAACCCTAAAATAAGCTATTTTAACCCATGGTCACAGACCAGTTTTAGTGTTAGACCCGAATCAGGGGCCAACTCACCATGAAAATTCCTTAAATTTTACAGAGGTAAACTAGACAAAAAACAGAAATTTCTCTATTTACAGATCGGAAAAACCATCTCCTATGAGGGAGAAACCCTTCCGGCAATCTGGACTTAAATATAACGAATCTAACATTGGTTAAAACAGATACTTCCGGTTGAAAATATAGAAACAAATAGAAAACTTCATCAAAAGTTCTTGAAATTTCAGCAGTGAATAGTAGACATAAAAATAATAAACTTCCTTTTTTACAGATCATGATTAGGATCTACGATTTGAGATCTATGATCATTACAAGTCAGATTAGGGTTTTGGTAAACCCTAACGAGTTTTAATATTTAAATCTGATTCTCTGACAGAGGAAAAATACCAAATAGAGGCAAAAATTTATCAAAATTTCACAGTAAATAGTTCACATCAACATTAAGCTACTTCATTTTATGGATCTCGAATCGGATATCAGATGAGAAAAATAACACAACTGCAAATTGCCTATGAATTTCAATAACGATTCTAAACGATTTAAAATCATGGTTTAATCTTTTGTTTTTTTGACAGAGTTCCCGAATCCCAAAACATCTTATTTTTTTACAGTATTTCACTGAAATATCCGTGTATCACATATAAAAAAAACAGAAATTTACAATGAGTATTTCAATATGAACTAACATGCTCTTTATTGATCTAAGCTTAAAACACACAGAAATTTAACAAAACTCAATAAAACATGCTTTAATCAATGGGAACAATAAAAAAATTACTTAAACAGTAAAACTAAATTAATTTCTATGCTGAAATACATGTAATAAACATTAATATGTAAAAAAATAAATAAAACACAGGGAATCCATGGCTGAAATTGCTTTCACCTTTAAAATCATGGATTTAACCCATTTAACAGAGAAAATCTCACGTTTCTTTGGTTAAGAACGTAGAAAACATACCTTTCATCGATTCTAATGGATTGGAATCCTGGAAAACAGCATGGAATAGGTTTAGATCATCTTCTTGCATTGAACTTTATGTTCTTGATGGTGATTCTATGGTTTAAACCATGTAAAGGGAGGTTCCCATGGTGAAATCTATTGAAAAATCATAAAAAAATAATAAAAACTATCAAAAAATACTAAAGAATCCTACCTTGGATGGTGCAGCAATGGAGGGAGCAGCTGGGAGGAGAGAGAAAGTCCAAAAAACTGCTTAGAAATCCTTAGGGGTCGACCTCCCCTCTAGCCTCTTTAAATAGAAAAAAATAGGTTAAAAAAAAGGCTAATTAATTCCAATTTGTCCCTTTTAAAAACCTATCTCAAAGAATTAGTGGGGGGCGATTTTTCCTAATTGAATTTGACTCTTGACCTTTCTAATTAAGCTCCTAACTAACCTAAGATTGCTAATTAGACCTCTAATTGACCTAAAGACCCCAAATGTGGCACCATTTGGGTTTTTCAAAAACCTAATTTTTTAAAACTTTAAAATCAAAGTTAGAAACTAGAGTGAAGATACGGGTTTTTTAAATTAAATTTTGACTCACCTAGACATCTAACCTAGGTAGGACATTGACTAATCCTAGTCTAACCCTGACTTTTATAAATGTGGCGCCACCTTGAGTGGGCCCCACTTGAATTTTCAAAAACGATTTTAAAGCTTGAAATTGAGAGAATTTTCAAAAGATCTTCAAAAGTAATCTTGAAATTAAAAGTTTTGAAATGGCATAGAGTTTCAACTGGGTCAGAACTTCTCTGGATGTGGCACTAACTGAGTGGCTCCACATCAGGTTTTGAAAAATTTGAAATAAACACTGAAAATAACTTTGAAAAGGGGTTAAAATCAATAATTGAAATTCAGAATCTTTGAAAATAGAGTCTCAAGTAAACTGGAACTCCAGGCTAGAGTTTTGAAATTTTAGGACTCTGAGAATTTAGATTTTAAAAGCCAAATGAAGGAGTTTTTGAAAAGATTTTATCAGAAATGGTGAAACGAGTCAGAAAATACAGTCACGGTTAGACTCCTTACTCAATCAGAACTCTGAAATAGAGTCCTAGATTAACCGAACTCTACAAAATGACCTAATTTTTGAAAAACAAATGAAAATAACAAAAATAGAAGTAAAAACAGACTCTAGAACAGACTCCTGACTGGATTAGGACTCTGGGACAGAGTCATGATCGGACTAAAACTCTAGATTCTTTTTTGGTATTTTCTGAAAAACAGATGAAAGAACTTGTGAAAACAGTGAAAACAATAACAAATATTGAAATAAAAAAGAGTTCTGATTCAACTAAAACTCTGAGGACAGAGTCCTAATTAAACTAGGACTCTCAGATTTTTGGATTTTCTAAGAAAACAAATAAGAGAATTTTGAAAAACAGTTGAAAACAATATAAAATTGAAGTTTTGGTTCAGAGTCCTGATCTAATTAGGACTCTGAGAAAGAGTCCTGATTCAATCAGAACTCTAAGAATTTTGGTTTTCTGGTAAGAAAATGATAAATTTTAAGCAAAGCTTTTGAAAATCAGTGAAAATGATGTATGAAAATCAATTTTGGATAGAGTCCTTATTCGATCAGGACTCTGGGGCTCTATCAGGACTCTGGAATAAAATCCTAGAATTTTGAAATTCTTTGATAAAAGTGTAATAGTTTTGATAGATGGAAAGATTTTTGAAAGATTCTCTCAAAAGTTGAATCAGAATCAGAGTCTTGATTCAACTAGGACTCTTCAAACAGAGTCCTGGTTTAACTAAAACTCTGAGTTTTTTACTCATTTTGAAATATTTGGTTAAAAATAGGTAAAATTAGTGACAAAAGACATAGTCCTAGTCCGACTGGAACTCTGAAGAAGAGTCCTAATCCGACTGGGATTCTTGAAGAAGAGTCCAAATCCAAGTAAGACTCCAGGATTTTGGCCAGAACGAAAGATTTTGAAAGGTTTTCTCCAAAACAAGTAGAAAAGGTATTAAAAGGTAGAGTTCTGATCCGACTGGGACTCTGAAAAGAGAGTCCTGATCCAACTAAGATTATAAGATTTTAGCCAAAACGGAGGAAACTAACAAGGGATATGACCATAACTGGTTTAAAATCAGAATGGAGTTTTGAAAATATTTTAAAAAGATAAAAAGATAGAGTCCTGATCCAACTAGGACTCTGAAATTTTTGAAAAATTTGATAAATGAAGGAATCTAGAAGCGACACCACCTAAATGGGTCTCATCTGAGAATTGAAATCAGTTGAAAATTGAGTTTAAAACGAATCCAGATTGTTTTCTGTGAAAAACACTTCAAAATATAAGGTTCTGGGGGTTGGCAAATGACAGAATGTTGATTAAAAACCCAGGTTTTAAATTTAATTTTGAAGGAAAAGTTTTAAAAGCTCGAATCTGGATTAAATATTTTGAAAACAGGAGTGTTGTACCGCGATAATGAGATGCAATGACATGCAATGTTATGCAATACAATGAGATGACATGTCAAATGGATGAAATGATATTGCGATGATATATGAAATGTAAATACTGGATGAGGATAAAAATTTGGGGTGTTTACACCCAGTTAGGAGAATCTGACTGGGTATGAAAGAATTAACTCTGACGGTGATCATGGCAGGTATGGGATGGAGAATAAAGAGAAAAGATTCATTCTGCGAGATTGAAGTTCAGGTTTTGCCTTTATCCTGGATGGGACGGAAATACCGCGTATGAAACGAAGCTCAGGTTTTAATCCTTGACTTGATTGGAGAATGAAATATATCATCAAATGAGGCCCAAGTTTATACCCATAACCTGATTGGGCGATGAAATACCTCATCAAGTGAGACCCAGGTTTATACCCTTAACCTGATTGGGCGAAAATGAAATACCTCATCAAGTGAGGCCCAAGTTTATACCCTTAACCTGATTGGGCGAAAATGAAATACCTCATCAAGTGAGGCCCAAGTTTATACCCTTAATCTGATTGGGCGATGAAATACCTCATCAAGTGAGGCTCAGGTTTATACCCTTAACCTGATCGGGCGGAAATGAAATACCTCATCAAGTGAGGCCCAGGTTTATACCCTTAACCTGATTGGGCGGTGAAATACCTCATCAAGTGAGGCTCAGGTTTATACCCTTAACCTGATCGGGCGGAAAAATGAAATACCTCATCAAATGAGGCTTAGGTTTGTACCCTTAACCTGATTGGGCGAAAATGAACAGAATCCTCAAAAGAAGAGACCGTGATGGAACCTTCGATTTTTGCACAATAAATCCGACAGGGGTTTTGCAAAAGGAAGGAAAATGGGATCTCTAAAGCTTGAAAAGGGGTTTGATTTTGGGCGCCTCATTGCTGAGACTAAATAACTTTTGAAATTGGTGACCTTTTGCGAGAAAATGATTGGTGGCTTAACCTCAAGCCGAAATTGAACTGTCTATGGTGGGACAGTGGGGACACAGGGAAGTGTGTGAATCTGAGAGCCCAGGCGCTCAGATTATACCAAAGAAGGGAAGGAATCTTGAAAACTCCCGTTATCAAGTCCTAAAAGGGATAACAACTGATGTCAGAATGCGCCAAAGATGAACCTCAAGCTCTCGCTTCATGCCAGAATAGGTAGAAAATCTTGTCAAAATATTGGAAAATTATTGTTGATTCAAAATAATTGAAAGTGATGCATATTGTTTTGAAAATATTCCCTCTTTTCTACCTGAAGTATTACCTCCGACTGAGCTTGACTTTATAGAATCAAGATTCGAATTCAAATTGCTTGCAATTGACTTTCTTTCAAGGAAGCTATCAATTTCTCTGATATGAACAGAAAAGAGAGTATTCTTGATATTATGAAAGCAATTGGTGAAAGAATATTGATAATATAATTTCACAAAATTTAAAGAAGATTCTTGATAGATTTGGCAATTTGAGATCCTAGGATTCTTTTCTCATGATGATCTTTCTGCACTCTTTTGGGCTCTCTTGAGCTTCGGAAGAGTTTATTACATCATCCTTCATTTTGGAGATGTCTTGACTTTTTCTCTCTTTTTCTCTCCCTCTTTTTTTTTGGAAGGGTACGTCACAAACTCCTTCATCTCAGAGATGTTCCGATCCTTCTTTCTCTCAGGGATTATATTGACGGTTATTGGCTCATGGGTTGGAAATCTCTTGGTGATAGCAAAAATTAAATATCTTTTAGGGTTTGTCGGGAGGCTCATCGCAGTCGCCTTCATCTTGACGGTGCTCTGAACTTTTCCTGAAAGGATCCGTCACAAACTCTGTCATCTTGGAGATGATTCAAATCTTTTTTGGCTCCGGGGGCCTACTCGCCTAATTGGCCTTCATCTTGACGACAATTGAGAGATTCCTTTTGTAGATATTTAATTGCAGCTTAGGTGATTAAGGAGATATGGAGATTGAGTGGATTTTTTTGTATCACCCAGGATATTTCGACTGCTTTAATTTTCAAGAATGATCTTTAAAAATGTGTCATTGACTGCGATCAATATCAATCACTTATGGCTTTGCAACAATATTGAATTTTCTTTGTTGGCCATATCACAGATTTATTCTGCATTCGTTTGGTTAGCCAATAGAAAGATTTTGAATTTTGAATCCTTTTTCACGAAAGCTTTGTCCTTTCGGAAGTAGTGTTTTTATGCAACAAAGACTTTTGAAATCAACAAATATTTAATGACAAATTGGCAAAATTTTCTTGAAATCCATTATGAAAGCGAGCATTTGAAGCACAACGCAAAGCGTCCATAAAAAAAAATTCTTCTCCTTTCTCCAAAGGAGAAGATTCAGAAATGGGAAATAGAAATTACTCCTCTCTTCCCTGAAGAGGAGGTGTTTGCAAAACGAACTTTCGAAGAGAAATTAAGCTTTCGTCAAAACTTCCTAACATTAGGCTTCTCTTATGGAAAGTGGGCCGGTAATGGTGAGGTTGGTGAATTGGTCACGAAGGAACGAGTCCATCACACTCTCCTTGGAAAAAGGGTCCTTCATGATGAAATGGCCTAGTACGAAATTGTAGTCACAAGGAAAACGAACTTTCGTTGAAGCTCTCCCTGAACTAAGGGTTCCTTGTATGAAATTGGAATTTTTTTTGCAAACGGTTCACAAAGACACGAGTCCCTTCAAATTCTCCCTGAAAAGAGGCTAAGTGAACAAAGGAATGCATGCGAAAAGAACGAGCTCCCTCAAACTCTCCATGTACAAAGGGTCTCTCGCAAGAGGAAATGATTGGAATTGGTATTGAGTGACCAAAAGGTCAAAAATTGGGAATTGAAAATTGGAAATTTGAAACCTGAAATTTGAAATTGGAAATTGAAAATTGAAAATTTGAAATTTAAAATTTGAAATTTGAAATTTGAAATTTGAAATTTGAAATTGGAAATTGGAAATTGGAAATTGGAAATTGGAAATTGGAAATTGGAAATTGAAAATTTGAAATTTGAAATTTGAAATCTGAAATTTGAAATTGGAAATTGGAAATTTGAAATTCAAAATCTGAAATTTGAAATTTGAAATTTGAAATTTGAAATTGGAAATTTGAAATCGATTGACCCGAAGGTCGCAATTGGAAATTGGATGGCCCGAAGGTCGAATTTGGTAATTGGAACTTTGAATTTTGATGAATGATCAGTATGAAAACTGAACCCAAGAGGTCAACTGACACGGCCAACCAGTGAGACATTAACACAAGTGCTCAATTTTGAAAGAATACCAGTATGAATACTGATTTTTGAAAATGTGTAAACATTGGATTTTGAAAATATACCGGTTTGAGCACTGGGTTTTGAAAGATATACCAGCTCGAGCTCTGGATTTTGAAAACATACCTTGTTTTTAAATTGAGACTTGAAATTTTGAAAGAATCCCATGCTCTTAAAGTATTTGGGAAATGTAACGAGAATGCTGGTCGGGGTCTCAGGATTATCCCTTATTCTGAATGGGTATTGAATTTGATGCAGAAGCCTGCCAATGAATACCGACACCAATGAATGTAGATGTATGCAGATATGAAAATGATATAAATGAGTGTACATGCGTGCAAAATAGGAGATTTTTTTATCCTGCCTGCATACAGGATATTTATAGATAAAAACAAAATTTTAAAATGCCCCAGCGTAACTGGGAAATGAGAATTTGATCATTATTGAAGAAAATATTAGGAATTACAAAGAATAAGACATGATTTAGGTATAAAATTTTTTCAAATGTATGGGATCTGGTAATTCCATTCCGTCAGCATTGATGAGCCGATATGAATTACAAGATAATGTCTCTTTGACAACATAGGGACCCTCCCAATTTGGTGACCACTTGCCACCTGGGCGGTGCTTGAGATAAGCCGTTGACCTGAGCACTAGATCATTGACTCGAAATTTCCTTTCAATGACAGATTTTGCATATTGTCTTGCTATCCTCTGATGATATGATTGAGCGTGTTCTGCTGCTCTGAGCCTTCTTTCATCGAGCAAATCAAGTTGTACTAACTATTGTTGCTGATACTGGTCAAGAGGTAATTCTAGAAGTGACGCAAATTTCAGTGCAGGTTTCTGAACATGTAGAGGCAGTACTACTTCGGTTCCGTAGACAAGTTCTGACGAAGTAGCATTAGTTGGAGTTAGAATGGTGGTTCTATACGCCCACAACGCATCATGAATCTTCTTATGCCAATCACGGCCTGTTTCCAAGGTTCACTTCAGAATTCGAATCAGAATCTTATTGGTGGCCTCTGCTTGACCATTTCCTTGAGGATAATAAGGAGCAGAAAAATGATGATGAATTCTGAATTTCGAACAGAAAGTCCTCATCCTCTTATTCTTGAAATGACTGCCATTATCAGACACAATATCATGCGGTATGTCGAAACGACATAAGATATTCTTGTGGATGAATGAGACCACATGTCGACCTTCTACTGTGCGTAAGGTGACTGCTTCTACCCATTTAGTGAAATATTCTGTTGCGGCAAGAAAATATTTGTGACCATTTGAAGCAGAAGGAGTAATGGGGCCTACGACATCAAAAGCCCACATGGAAAATGGCCATGGCGAGACGACAAATTGCAAGTATGTCGCTGGCGCATGAATGGAAGGTGCATGCATCTGGCATTGAACACACTTCTTCACAAAACGATAACAATCTTGTTACATAGTTCTCCAGTAATATCCTGCTTGGATGATTTGCTTGACAAGAGTTTGGTAGCCAACATGACCACTGCAAATGCCTTCATGTGCCTCTTGCACAACTTCTTTGGCTTCTTCTTCGTCCAAACATCTGGAATATTCAGAACTGAATCCACGACGATAGAGGACGTCGGCAAGAATAAAATATCGAGCAGACATGCGCTGAATTGCTCGTTGCTCTTTCTTTGAGAGTTTTGGAGGAAATTCACCAGTCTTAATGAAATTTTTAATGTCATGATACCAAGGCTTTTTCTTTTGCTCAGCCTGATTTATCTGCACTACTAGGACGAAAGCAGGTTGATCAAGTCTGCCAATTTCAAAGGAGCGACAAGATTCTCCGCTCTTGAAAGACATGATGGATCCCAGATTGGCTAAACTGTCTGCAACTTGATTGAAGTCTCTCTTGATATGAAAAAGTTGGAATTCTTCGAAATTGCTGGCAAGAGCTAAGACAATCTTCTGATAAGGGAGTAATTTCTGATCCTTCACTTGCCATTCAGCTAAGACTTGATTGACAACGAGAAAAGAGTCGCCATAAGCATGCACTCTTTTGACATTGAAGTCATGTAGAATTTTCAGACCCTGTATCAAAGCTTCATACTCGGCCATATTGTGAGTGCACTGAAAATCCAATTTGAGAGAAAATGGGATCATCTTCTTCTCTGGTGTGATTAGCAGAATCCCGATTCCTATGCTTGCCATATTCTTGGAACCGTCGAAGAATAAATTCCAAATTGGAGTTGGTTGAATATTGCAGATTTGCTCATCGGGAAAATCATCCTCGACTTTAACATCCTCTGCCAAAGAAAAATCCGCCAATTGGTCTGCAATTGCTTGGCCTTTGATAGATTGCTGGGAGACATATTTCAGATCATATTGCATCAACAGAACCTGCCATTTGGCAATTCGTCTGCTAAGAAATGGTTGCTCAAGAATGTACTTGAGAAGATTTAATTTGGATAAAATCTTGACTTCAGATGCCAGTAGATAGTGCCTCAATTTCTGACATATCCAAACCAGAACTAGACATGTCTTCTCTATCTAAGAGTATTTCTTCTCATAATCAATGAAGGTTTTACTTACATAGTAAATGGCATGCTCTATCAGACTGCTTTCTCCATATTGTGCCAAGAATCCACCGCAAGCAACTTGATTAACTGAAATGTATAGCAGTAGGGGTTTCCCTAATTCTGACAGCTTTAAAACAAGAGGATTGAGAAGATATTTATTTATGTGTTCGAACGATTGCTGACACTCTGGTCCCCATTCAAACTTCACTCTTTTTTTGAGCAAATGATTGAAAGGCTCACACCTCATGGCCAAATTGGATATGAATTGTCGAATTGATTGCATGCGTCCTTGAAGGGTATGCAATTCTTTGAGATTAGTCGGGGGTGGCATGTCAATGACAGCCTTTGCCTTAGCAGGATCCACTTATATCCTTTTTTTGCTGACAAAAAATCCTAGCAACTTGCCTGATTCAACTCCGAAAACACACTTCTGTGGATTGAGTCTTAGCTTGTAAAGAATTGGCCACTTAAAAACTTGATCGAGAGCTTCAATGTGATCTTCCTCTTCTTTGGATTTCACCAGAATATCATCAATATACGCATCCATGATTTTGCATATTTGATCATGGAAAATGACGGCCATAGCACACTGATAAGTGGCTCCAGCATTTTTAAGCCCAAATGGCATGACTGTATAACAAAAAGTGCCCCAAGGGGTAGTGAAAGATGTCTTGGACTGATCACGAGCGACCAACTTGATCTGATTAGATCCAGAATATCCATCCATAAAAGTGAACATGGTGTGACCCGCCGTGCTGTCGATCAAAAGATCAATATTAGGAAGTGGATAATCATCCTTAGGAGTCGCTTTATTGAGATCTCTGAAGTCGATGCATATTCAAACTTTGCCATTCTTTTTAGGGACGACGACAATATTTGCTAACCAGTTTGGGTAGCCAATGGTTCGAATGAACCCTGCTTTGAGTAGGTCTTTCAGGCCTTCTTTAACTTGTTGTTCCACTCGGGGATCCATCTTTCTTAGCTTCTGCTTAACCGGCTTGACATCTGGTTTTAGAATGAGGCGATGCTCAACCAATTTGGTATCCAGACCTGGCATATCTTTATACGTCCATGCAAACACTTCTTTATGTTGCTTGAGAAAATCGGTGAGTCTTTCTTTCTCTTCCGGGCTCAAACTGCTGCCAACTTTGAGAATTTTAGGATCATCTTCTGATCCAATATTGATATCCTCAGTCGGGTCTTGAGCCAAAGATGATGGCTCATCTTGTTTCTGAATTGCTGCAAATTCTGGTAGTTCTTGAAGAGTTGAATCGAACTTTGTAGGTTCTTTTGACTGCTTTGTAGTTTGACTGCATTCTGCTCTTATTTTAACCTGATGAATCGCTGCTGGCTTCGAAAAGGCATTTAGATTAAGAACAAGCTTCTTGATAGATCGGGAAGGCATTCTGAAAATTGAAAAAAATAATTCAGGGAAATCGCCCTCCACAAAACAAATTGTCTTAATTGGAAAACTAAAAGAGCAAAATAATGGCAATTTTGCAAAGGTTTGAGAAGTAAAGAGACAAATGGCATTCGTATAGACAAAGAAAACTTGCAACTTTATTGAAAGATAGAATTGACCAAAATGACAATGATGAAAATGAAATGGGATATCATCCCAATAAAAGAATAGAAAAGAAAAGACGAGTAAATTCTTTTAATGTGTCCCCTTGACGAAAATAGTGCCTTTCTGAGATCTTCTGCCAGTGAAACCCAATCCGACTCCTTTAGGGTAGTGCTGAGGAATTACATGCTCGAGACCACCATCTCCATTTTTGCCTAGGCCTTGAAAAGGCTGATAGCCATGCTTCATTAACAAATCAAATCCCCTTTTGGCCTTCATAAATTGGGAAAACAGAGGATGATCCTTGAGTGTGTTGTAGTCAATTCGTTCTCCAATTTTGAAGAACTGTGGGCCTCTCCATCGAGTCATAGCCACTGTATACTCTGGTTGTTCTGTCATCTGCAATATTCTTGAGTCTTCTTTAAGACTGACCTCTTCAATACCCCTAATGCTAGGTATATCAGTAGTGAAAGTGGGTCTGGGAATCATAGGATATGCTAGCCTCTGCTCTGGATCTTCGCCTAAAATTGTTGTGATCATTCCACCTTTTGACTACTTAATACACTAATGAAGAGTAGATGGCACTGCGTTTGTGTTATGGATCCAAGGTCTCCCGAGAAGCAGATTATAAGTAGACGACACATTGACCACATGAAAGAGAACTGAATGGACTGAGTAGTCAATGAAAATCTCTAAGAAGATTTTTCCTTTCGCTGTCTGGCCATGATTATCGAACCCATAAATGGTGATTGGGTCTGGGATGTATTCCTCCTCTTTGATGCCCAAAGCTTTGGCTGTCATTTTCGGGCATATATTGAGGTTGCTGCCTCCATCTATCAGCACATGAGGAACAATCATTCCTCTGGTTCGAATCACAACGTACAAAACATTGTTGTGAAATACATGCGGCCTTTGGAGATCTTCGTCTGAAAAAGTAATTGGAGCATTTGTCATGGCCTGATTGACTATCTGGGCCATGTCTTCAGGAGTTATGCTCGGTTTCACCTTGATTTTCCGCAATAGATCATCCAATACTTGCTGATGCTTGGCGGAAGCTTGGGCTAAATCCAAAATTGAGACATTGGATAATGCTGTAATCGGCTTTTGTGCAGATGTCTCATTTTTCTCTGGGGCAGGCTTAATAAAGTGTTTGGGGAACCATGACATTCTCTTAGCCACATCAGGAGATATATACCCCAGCGGGCATGGCAGATACTTTCATTTTTTCGAAGGCTGAGATAAAATCCATCTTCTGAGCTTTGGACTAAGCCTGCTGCAATACAAGAACCTGATGCTGAGCTTGCATACCCTTTTTAGAGTATGGCCTGATATGCTCCTGTGGTTGAAAAGACTGTTCGGAGATGACCGTTGTAGAATGATGAGGGAATGGTTTCTTCAGAATTTTCATGTTTTCATCTTCGGCACCTTCTACCAGAAGATTCTTGTCAATGAGATTCTGGACAATATTTTTGAGAACGAAGCAGTTCTCAATATTATGCCCCACTGTTTTGAGAAATTTACAAAATTGGTCTTTGAATTTTCCCATGGAAACAGGGGGATCGACCAGCCTGGGTAATTTGACCATCTCCTTGGTCAACATATATTCGAGCACAGTCTCGAGTGATTGGTCCAGAGGAGTGAACTTCCTATCATAACTCCATCTTTCATGTTTTATTTTCTCCTGGGGTTTCGGTCCCTGCTCTAACTGCAGTGGCTTGTTGAATTGCAGGATCAACTTCCCTTTCTGATCATTCTTGTTTGATCTTTCGCCCCCATAACAAAAATCTCCATTCTGCCCCTTGTGATGATTCCATTTATCGTTTCTAGTAGAGTGAGTGAAATGAGTCTTCTTCTTTGACTCATTCTGACTATGGTTCTTAGCAAAAGTGAAGCCCTCATAGAAACCGTTTTCCATACTTAACTCAAGTCATTCGGCTCGCTCTGTCAACTCAATAAATGTTCTGGATGGTGCGGTGAAGATGAGGCCTTTCAAAGGTTGTGAGAAATTACTTAAAATCAAGGACAAAGAATGCCCCTCTGATATGGGGTCTCTCATCTTATTACAAGCTGACCTCCAGCGATGAATAAAATCTCTGGCCTTTTCATTTTCTCTCTACTTGAGGCCACAGAGATGACTGAGGGTGGAAAGCACTTCAGCATTAAAGAGGAATCGCTCAATGAACATGTTTACCACCTTGTCAAATTCTTTCAGTTCAATTGAGTTAACATGCTTTGAATACCATTTAACTGTTGTTCCCTCCAGACTGCGAGGGAAGCAAAGGAAAAGTGCCTGGTTGTCTCGCTTGAATCTGGAGCATTCAACGAAGAACATGGCAAGGTGTGCCTTAGGATCACCAGAACCATCGAATTTGATGAATTTCTTAGGGAGATTGTCCAGATTGTCGTCTCCTTCTAAACCTTCATAGAAGTCTTTGCTGGTGAAGACCTTCTTACCCTTGTCGCGGGCCTGCAAATCTCGAACCATTCTGACTACATCTTTGAATTGCGACTGGTCAGAGTCATTGACGGACTGCTCTCTGAATTTATGGGCTGACTTCTGCCCTTGTGTAGGTTTGCGGAATGTCTGATGAGTCTCGAACTCTTCATCTGAATCTTTCGCTGATTCTTCTCCATCGGTCTTATCAGCATACTGAATGGGCTTCTTGGCTGCCTTCGAGGCCTCCTTCATTGCCCGGCCTTTTTCCTTTTGCTTAACTTGGGTTTGCTCTGCACTGGCTTCATCTTGCTCTGCCAACATTTTGGTCATCATCTTTTTTAACATGGCATACATTTAAGGATCAATGTCATCTTCAACCTGCTGCCCTTGATTTCTGTCAAAATGCGGGGAACCCATCTCTTCTTCTGAAGCTGTTGAATGTGCCATGCTTTCGACTGATGCAGTTTTCTTCCCTAACCTTGTCTGGACCATTGAATGTCACAAATGCTCTCTGCAGGGCATAATTGATGGTTAGGCTTTTGGAAGAGATTTGGATTGGAAAAAAATATTTAATAAGAATTTTGGTAGACAATTGAAAGAGCATCCCATTACTAGGGATTGAGTCGTCGCTGGGATTACGACAATTGCATTGTCATTCCTTTGCAAAGAAAATAAACAACTGAAAATTATGCCTTGTTACCTAGGTGAGGTCGTCAAACCAAGATAGGATGAAAATTAAAGGAATTTTATTGAAGGAAAAACATGATTTTATTAATAATACACTTGACAAAGGGGAGGGGGACATACAATTTTTCACCACTCCTGATAATCAGAGGACACTCGAGGACCAGGAAAAATAGCGAGAGTAACAAAAGAATCCCAGTCATGTCTGGCAGAATGGTATGCTCCGGACCACTGATCTGATGTGAGATCGAACTCTGGCAAAATCCCTGATAGTAGACGAATTTCTATGTGCTTCTGTCTCTGAGAGAACTGCCTGACACACCGCTCTGAATGGTAATACGCGCACAAGAAGGGGCCAAGTAGCCTGAACCGCTTGCCGTATGCATAAGTATATTTGGGAGGTGATTCCTGACGATCGAAGTAGTCCCATACGACCTCTTCCTCCTGAAGGTTATCGATCAAGAACCGGTATAGCGCAACTGGAAGAAACTTTTCACCATTGTATCTGAATGAACTAGCTCGGGCTGGCACATGCCGGAGGAACCAAGATTGCAATGCATAGGTGCACCCTTCAATTAAAATGGATTCTCCGAGCGCGAAATGGGTCAACCCTCGGTATAGAAAAGCGAGTGTGGCCATGGCTATAGAGAGGCGGCTGGTCTGTCGACTTCCCCACCTTCGCAGAAGTTGAATTATCCTGATATCCATGTAATTTCCTCCATCTGGAAAGAGAGCTAATCCCACAATGCATAAGACCATCGCATGTTGGATTCTTTCTCGAGCTGTTCGGGATAAGGAACTGACTTCCACAAACGCCCCATACTGTCTGTAGATTTCGAGTAGGTTTACATATTCATTTCCATTCTCCTCGATCAATGGCCAAGACTTGCATCCTGTCATGCGGGCTAAAGCGTCTCGGGGATCCAGACCCTTGATATTGATTAAGAACTATTTCTCCAATGGATCTCCTGGATGACCGGCTGGCTCGGGTAATCCCATAATTTCTGAAAATTCGTTCATCGACAAAGTCATTTCCCCCCATGGGAACCAGAAGGTACTAATACTCGGATTCCACCGCTCTGCCAGCGCGTGGATCAAATTGCCGTTGACTGTTTGCTTTCCCACTGCGGATGCCAGTTCCAATCCACAATCGTCCAAATGGTCTGGAAACATACGAGAAAAGTTCTTGAGCCATGAATAGTACCACTGGGGAAGGAAGGATCCGGTACTGAGGACTCGATGTTCAGGAAGACCTTGTCGCACCTCGTAGGAGATGTGACCCTCAGAAAAGACTGAATCAAGTTGATTGGATACCATCAGACTGGAAAACATGGAGAATTGGAATAAGTCTTGGGAAAATACATGATTTTTCAAAAAATGCAGGCAGGATAAAAATGAAGCAGAAAATTCGAGATCCAGAAATAATGAAGGATGGAAAATCACCTGGATTTTTGAGGAAAACAAAATAGAATTTGAAAAATCGTCCAGGGTTTGAATAAAACAGGAATTTTTAGAGAGTATATGGAAACAGATGGAGAAACTGGGGATTTTTTAAAATCGTCTAGTATTTTAAAAAACTTGTGGTAAATGTAACAAAATAGAATAAAAGAAACTAACATTCAATTTCTTCTTGTATAAACAAGTATGCACATACAACATTCTCTAAAGGCTGACTCTAGATGCACAAGTTTTGAAATAGCTGTAGGACCTTAATCCTAACTCTAAGGTTCAGATCATCTGTGTCCAATCATGCTATGCCTATATACTCGAGTCGAGGCTCGATGTATGTGGCATAAAATCAATTTCTTTGGTTCTAGGTTCATGTTTTCCAACATCCTTGAGCGCCTGCCGATATACGTTGGACTATGGCCCTTGGTACGTGGTAGGGGGGGGTTCACCCAAATAGGTGGCCCAGTTGTGAGGCTTTGTCCCAAACTATGGTTCTGGAAGAAAGCCCAGCAACGTGAAGACCGGGTAAAGATAGGTGGGGTGGTTTTTGAAAATATGATCACATGCAAGCAAACAAAAGGCTCTAAGACCTAAAGAGATAGAGATTTTGAAATATTTGAAGAAGCAAACATTGTTTTCATACAAATCCTAGATTAAGGAGTGTTGTATTTCAGACCTAAGTCTATGTGAGCATGAATAATTCTCCTCAATATAGTCCTACCAAACCATGCCTAGTCTACATGCAATCCATGTCAGTTGGGTTCAAGTCTAGGCTCCTAGGTTCATATGATATCATGAAATAAAAGTTGACATTCCATGGAACATGATTTTAACAATTTGAACTAAGTTAAGCACACAATTTATCAGGCGAAGACAGGTCCCATCACGGTCGCCAAAACTGTTATCATCGCAAAATTTTACTTTTGCAAGTCAAACTGACCTTTGAAAAAGATTTTGAAAATAACTCGCCTCCGTTTTTAAAATGAGGGATAATTTCGAAGAATGGGACTCGCCTGTCGGTACGAGGTTCAACCATTCCTGGCGCCTTTACCAGGGGTAATTGAACCAAGGATCAATTATGTGCTTAGCTTTGCTCAACTTGTCTAAATCATGTTCTATTTCCTAAATGCACAAAGAATCAGGCATGTGCTATGAATTTTCTGAAAATGCAGATTTGAAAACATGATGTTTGCTTCAAAAATTAAGAATAATTGGAAAATTCTTGGAAAAAGAGCCCTTTGAAAATCATGAATCCTGATTAAGAGAATGTTTCTGAGAAAGTAAAAATCGATTTATGAAGAAATCTTGAAGTTTTATGAAAATTGATTCTGAGAAATTTGAAATAACTTTGGAAATTTTGATTTCCCTGAATTTGAACTTTGAAATTGAATATATAATTTGGAAAACCAAATTTTGATCTTTGAAAAATACTTGAAATATCACTTGAAAGCTCAGAGTTTTGAGAAAATCGATTCCTGAGAAAGATTTAGAAAAAATTGAGAAAATCGATTTCTCTAAATTGGAATTGGGATTTGCAAATGAATGAAATGAATGAATATGGATTTGAAAGACTTGATTTTGAGGAATTGAGAAAATCCTTTTGTATTTTTGAGAAATGCAGTGCATTTTGAAGTTAGCCTAAGAGTGTAGGCTGAATGTGGCTAATACGAAGATCATAAATCTGGGTCTCATTCGTATTCTGAGTATAGCCATAAATACGAATTCCACCGAGTTTGTCAACTCCCTAAGAGCTTGTGAACGTGCCATTTGTGTAGACCACAGTGGATTTGTAAAGAATGTGCATGAATCGGCATACATAGCAGTTATATATCAAAGTTTAAAACTATATGCAATGCAAATCCTAATCTAAGCAAGAATTGAAATTCTTATTCTAAATTTAATTACAATTTACATCACTAATTGAATTTAAATACAGGAAAATAAAGTCTTCAATGTCCCTGCAAAACTAAAAAAATAGATTAGTGAAGATATGTTGGCTTTTCTAGGTTTATCCAGCAATATCTGAAAATTGCTGGATTTTGCTAGATATAAGCCTTTTTCCATGATTTCCTGATATAAACTTAATGAAATATAAAATAAAACTAAATAAATAATAAAGATGAGATTTGAAAATTCGAAATTGGGGGTCAAAATGACCAAAATAGGCCTTGAAACTAGGGTTTTCAGAAAGATATTTTATAAAATGCAAGTTTTAAAATTCAAATAAGGATAAATTGAACAAAAAATGATAGGGAATGATTAAAAATATGAAAACTAGGGCTTAAAATTTTGAAATTGAGATTAAATGACCAAAATGCCCCTGATAGCAAGACTATGGCCTTGAAATCAGGGTTTTCTGAAATAATTTTTGGTAAAAACTTTGGGTTTAGGGTTTAAATGAAGTCAAATAAGCACAAAATTAATCATGAAGCATCCTAATATGATTCTAAACATAAACAAACCCTAAAAACATGAACTTATACAGGAAAATAAAAAAAATATCATGAAAATCACAATCCTATCCTCGAACTCGGCATTTTAAAATTTTTGATCTTAGATCAAACCATTTTTTAAACCTAGTCCTCGAACTGGGTTTTTTCAAAAAAAATTGAACTTAGATCGAACCATTTTTGAAACCCAATCCTCGAACAAGTCATTTTAAAAAAAAATTGATCTTAGATCGAACCATTTTTTGAAACCCAGTCCT
This sequence comes from Nuphar pumila, assembly GCF_984573655.1. Lineage (NCBI taxonomy): Eukaryota > Viridiplantae > Streptophyta > Magnoliopsida > Nymphaeales > Nymphaeaceae > Nuphar > Nuphar pumila. Next base: position 32,941,913 of record NC_143258.1, on the reverse strand, counting down.
CAAAATGGTTATTTTCAAAATTCTTCGATCTTATATCAAACCATTTTTTAAAATCTGCCCTCAAACTGGTCATTTTTAAAGTTTTCGATCATAGATCGAATCATTTTCTAAACCCAGTCCTCGAACTGGTTATTTTCAAAATTCTTTGATCTTACATCGAACCATTTTCGAAAACCAGTCCTCGAACTGGTCATTTTTTAAGTTTTCGATCATAGATCGAATCATTTTCTAAACCCAGTCCTCAAACTGGTCATTTTTCAAAAAAAAATGATCTCAAATCGAACTATTTTCGAAACCCAATCCTTGAACTGGTCATTTAAAAAAAAAATCGATTTCAGATCAAACCATTTTTCAAACGCAGTCCTCGAACTAGTCATTTTTCAAAATTTTTTATCTTAGATCGAACCATTTTTGAAATCCAGTCCTCGAACTAGTTATTTTCAATTTTTTTTATCTTAGATCGAACCATTTTCAAAACCTAGTCCTCGAACTGGTAATTTTCAAAAATTTTGATCTTAGATCGAACCATTTTTTAAACTCAATCCTCAAACTAGTTATTTTCAAAATTTCTGATCTTAGATCAATCCCATTTTCGAAAACCAGTTCTCGCACTGGTCATTTTCAAAAAATTTAATCTCACATCAAACCATTTTCAATACCCAATCCTCAAACTGGTTATTTTCAAAATTTTCGATCTTACATCAAACCATTTTTAAAACCCAGTCCGAGCACTGGTCATTTTCAAAAAATTTGATCTTAAGATCAAACCTTCTTTTTTCTAAAAAAAAAAACAATCCTTGCACTGGCAATTTTCAAAAATTTGATTTGAATACTTTTCTTTCAAAAACCAACTTCCGAGTTGGTCTAGTTTTCCTTGAAAGATCCAAGTTTCGACTCAAACTTTCTTTCAAAACCAACTTCCGAGTTGGTCTAGTTTTCCTTGAAAGATCCAAGTTCTGACTTGGACTTTCTTTCAAAACTAGCTTCCGAGTTGGTCTAGTTTTTCTTGGAAGATCCGAGTTCCGACTCAGACTTTCTTTCAAAACCAACTTCTGAGTTGGTCTAGTTTTCCTCAAAATATCCGAGTTCTGACTCGAACTTTCTTTCAAAACCAACTTTCAAGTTGGTCTAGTTTTCCTCAAAAGATTTGAGTTCTGACTTAGACTTTCCTTCAAAACCAACTTCCGAGTTGGTTTGGCTTTCCTTCAAAGATCCAAGCTCCGGCTCAGACTTTCTTTCTTTCAAAACCAACTTCTGAGTTGGTCTAGTTTTTCTCAAAAGATTTGAGTTCTGACTCAGACTTTCTTTCTTTCAAATCCAAATTTCGAGTTGGCCTAGTTTTTCTTGAAAGATTCGAGTTCCGACTAGGACTTTCCTTCAAATCCAACTTTCAAGTTAGTCTAGTTTTCCTTTGAAAACCCAAGTTTCGACTCAAACATTTCTTTTAAATCTATTTTTTTTCAAAGATTCAAGTTTTGACTCAGACTTTTCTTCAGATACAACTTTCAAGTTGGTCTAGTTTTCCTTCAAAAACCTGAGTTTTGACTCAGACTTTTCTCTTAAATCCAATTTTCCTTTGAAGTTCTAGGTTTAGACTCAAACTTTCTTTCAAAATTTTGACTTTTGAGTTGGTCTAGTTTTCCTTTGAAGATTCGTGTTGCGATTTAAACTTTCTAGTTTTTCTTTGAAGATTCAGGTTTCGACTCAAACTTTCTAGTTTTTCTTTGCAGATTCGGGTTCCGACTCAAACTTTCTAGTTTTCCTTGCAAGATCCGAGTTTTAACTCAAACTTTCTTCAAAATTCAGCTTTTGAGCTGATCGAATTACTACATTCAACTTCATGCTTAATGCCATGTTTTTACAATCAGACCTTCAGATCAACCAATTCTATTAATTTCAATCATTTTCCAACCTTTGGGTTGCAATTCTATCAATTTCAATCATTTTCTAACCTTTACGTCAACCAATTCAATCAATTTCAATCATTTTCCAACCTCTGGGTTGCAATTCTATCAATTCCAATCATTTTTCAAACCTTTGGGTTGCAATTTTATCAATTCCAATCATTTTCCAAACCTTTGGGTTGCAATTTTATCAATTTCAATCATTTCCAACCTTTGGGTGGCAATTTTATCAATTTCAATCATTTTCCAACCTTCGTGTTGCAATTTTATTAATTTCAGTCATTTTTCAACCTTCGGGTTGCAATCTTGTCAGATGACAGTCATTCTCCAACCTTCGGGTTGCAATTTCGCCAATGATGGTCTTTTAACCTTCAAGTTGACCCAATATCTCAATCAATCATTTTGCTTGTGAAGGACCCTTTGTTAGGGAGAGTTTAAGGGAGCTTGTTCCTTTTGCAAGCAACTCATTTTCATTCGCAAGAACCCTTTTCCAGGGAGAGTTTGAAAGGACTCGTTTCTTCGTGGACTATTTGTAAAACAACAATTCTTATTTTACAGAAAGAAACCCTTTTCAAGGAGAGCTTCAACGGAAGCTCATTTTCTTTTGTGACCCCACAATTTTTCATTTTGGCCTCCCTGTCATAGAGGATCCTTTTTCAGAAAGAGTGTGATGGACTCATTCCTCTATGATATATTTTTCCAACCCATTTTTGGCTACCTTTCCATAAGAGAAGCCTAAGATTAGGGAGTTTTGACGAAAATTTAATTTCTCTTCAAAAGTTCTGTTTTGCAAACACCTCCTCCTTAGGGAAAAGAAGAGTAATTCTCGCCACCCCATTCAGGCCAAGGGTTAAACCTGAACTTCTCTTGGGAAAAAGAGAAGTAATTTTTAGTCATGGATTTATTAATTTGACATCAGGTAATTCTTTCATTAAGGATTTCAGGACATTTTGTCAAATTGTTACTAAAACTATTTATTGATTTCAAAATTTTATTACACAAAAGAATCACCTTAAATTACCTCTAGTATTGTCTCTCAAAAGGGTGAAACTTTTGTGAAAAAAGCAAAATTCAATTCTTCTCCTGTTGGCCAACCAAAATGATAAAAGAAAAATCCCTCATATGACCACAAAGGAACATTCAATGATGTTGAAAAGTCATAAATGAATTAATATTTATCATAACTATGACACATTTTAAAGACAAATCTTTTGGCAATAAGGTAGTGGAGATAGTCTGAGCGATAAAGAATCCACTCAATTTTCATAATAATGCAAGCATAGTTGATTATCTGCAAAAGGGATCTCTCAACTATGGTCAATTTGAAGACCGATAGGCGAGTTAGACCCCTGGGGACAAAAAAGATTCAGACCATCTCTAAGTTGAAGAAGCATGTGACGTATCTTTCTAGGAAGAGTTTAGATCACCACTAAGTTGAAGGTTGATGCGATGAACCTCTAAAAGATATTTGATCTATGTTATCATCAAAAGATTTTCAATCAAAGAGACAATATCATCAATCTAATTCCTAGGGACAAGGAAGGCTTCAATCATCTCCGAGTTGAAGGAGGATGTGATGTGCTCTTCTAGGGAAGCTTTGAAATATCTCTGAGTTGAAGGTTGATAAGCCGAACTTCCCGCTAAACCCCAAGCGAGATCAATTCTATGTCTCAAAAATAGTGCAAAAAGATCATCATGGGAAAACCCCAGATATCAAACTACCGAAATTGCCAAAAATCATCTTTTCTTATGCAAAATTCTTTCATCAATGTATTTTCATCATTTGCTTTTATGAAACTGAGAATAATTCCTCTCTTTTCATATCAAGGAAATTGATAACTTCCTTGAAAAAACCCAACAATAACTAATTTGAATTTGATTCTTAATTCTGTGGAGTTAACCTCATTGAAAAGAATACTCTAGATAAAAGAGAGAATATCTTTTGCACATACGCGCACATTTTTATCATTTGAATCAGCTACAATTTTATCTTATAGGCAAAATTTCTTGGCTATCCTGACATGAAATAAGAACTTGATTTTCTTTTGATATATCCAGACATTGCTTCCCTCTTTTGCGTAGGCGAAAGAGTTGCTTCATCCCTCTCTTGCATGGTCAAAAGAGTTGTTCCATCCCACTTTAGGACTTGATAACCAGAGTTTTCAAGGTCCTTTCCTTTTGTTTGGTCTGAGCGCCTGGGCTCTCAGATCTGCACATTACCCTACTTTCTCCACTATCCCACCATAAACAATTATTTTCAGGTTCTAGGTCAAACCTGGTTTTTTGCAAAAGGTCATTTCAAAAGCTCATTTTAGTCTCAGCCATGAGACACTCCATTTTCAAATCCCTTTTCAAGCTTTTGGGACCCCCATTTTCCATACATTTTGCAACCCCTTTCGGATTCTTTGTGCGAAATCTGAAAGTCCCATCATGGTTTCTTCATCCAAAGATTCCATATCTGTTTAGGTTAAGGATTGTTCCTAAGCCTCATTTCATGGGGTATTTTCATATTCTTTCAGGTTAAGGATTGTACCTGAGCCACATTTCATGAAGTATTTTCATATCCATTTAGGTTAAGGATTGTACCTGAGCCTCATTTCATGAAGTATTTTTATTTTCCGATTAGGTTAAGGGTTAAACCTAACCCTCACTTCGTGAGACATTTCATTTTCCGATCAGGTTAAGGGTTAAACCCGACCCTCACTTCGTGAGGCATTTCATTTTCCGATCAGGTTAAGGGCTAAACCTAACTCTCATTTCATTCCCCGTTCAGGTAAGGGTCAAACCTGAGCCTCATTTCATGAGGTATTTTTGTCCCATCCAGGATAAGGGCTAAACCTGAATTTTCTACAAAAAGATTATTTTAAAAGCTTACTTCTCCTCTATCAATCTCTCTTTTCAAAGCTTTTAAGATCTCATTTCTCCTCATCTTTTGTAGCCTCACTTCGTGAGGATCATTTTCATAATCAATTATTTCATACCTAGTCAGATTTTCCTAACTGGGGCATTTTTATTTTTGAAATTTGATGTGTTTTTCTTTAGTACTAAGCTCGACTTTCAACTGACTTAATAGTAAAGAGGGGCATCTGTAAACACCTCAAATTTTTTTAGGTCCATTCCGGACAACCTCATTTCACAATTGCCAATCTCTTGCAGGGCAATGTAGAGTCTCACCCCTAAGTCTACTCCAGTCTAGAGGTCAGTTTACCCTACTTCATCAATAAAATTACCATTTTACCCATGAGTCACCCTTAGCCTTTTATCAAGCAGACTTAGTCAAACTCATTTTAAGTTCAGAAGAGTAAGAATATCAGTCATTTTTAGCTCTACTGAGCTCATGAATGAGTTGTGTCAGTTCATTCTAGCTAAATTTAGTATATTTTAGGCAAAATAAGCTCATTTTTAGCTTGAATTTTAGCCAAACTGTCCCCGAGTCAGTTAAACCTGGTAGATTCTATCCTCATGAGTCAAATATGAGTTCATCAGGAGTTTGAATGGTCCAGTTCAAGTTCAAAATCACTTTTTATATTCTCAAACCTTCATTTTAGCTCATTTCAGCTCGTTTGAGCTCAATTCAGTCCAAATTGAGTTAACTCCAGTCAGTTGAGCTAGTATTTTAGCTCCAAATTTAGTTTACCTGAGTATAACTGACTTTTGATTTAGTTTATTTTGATCCTATCTAGATCAAATTAGTTTAAACCAGTCCTATACCGTGTTTTTACCCCTATAGGGCAAAAACTAAAAAATAAAAATTTCTTGAGAACATCGTTTCTACCAATTTTCAAACTGGGACAAGTCTTAAATTTGGACTCAGATCGATTTCTTTATTTGATGTTCTAACAATATCTGAGATCCAATCCATATTTCAAATTGAATACTGGATCTAATGTCCATTTTCTATTTTCAGGCTTAGATTTTCCATTTTCTAATTACATCCAGGATCCAATCATCATTTGGATCCATTTTCTTTATTTTTATCTTCCTTCGAGATCCAGATCCAATCTTTTTCAAAACCTTGGATCTAGATCCTTTTCAAAATTTAATTTCGAAATTCAAGCATTTTTATTTCAAAATAAATCCAGTATTCTCCTTCTTTCGAAAATTGATATTTCAAAGCTGGATTCACTTTTAAACTTTGACTTGTATTTCAAAAACCAAATTGGATCCACTTCTAGATTCAAAATACTATTTCTATCCAACTTTCAAAACCAAGTCCTTGCATTTCAAAATTCAAATCCAATGTTTTGAGAAAAACTTTAAAAAATCAATCTGGATCCAAATTTTAACTCCATCTGGATTTTAAATATCAAAATGGATCCAGATCTAAATTCAAAATCCAATTTTTATCCTAATTTTGGAAACAATCTTTGAATTTCAAATCCAAATTTTATGTTTTTGCAAAATCTTTTAAAATTTAACCTGGATCCAATTTCAAATTCAATTTGGATTTAAAAAAAATCAAAATAGATCTTATATTCAATTGACATCCATTACTTTTTTATTTTCAAAATTCCCCTTCATTTTCATCTTCTATTTCACTTTTATTCTTCAAACCTTTCATTTTTAGTTTTTTAAATCAAAAAGAAAAAAATCTCTTTTATAAATAGGGCATCATTTGGCATTTTTCAAATTTTAAAATGGATTTTCATTTTAAACCGTTGCTTTAGCTTTAAAAACCTCATTTTCATTTGATTTTAAACCTCTCTCTTTACTTTTAAAAACTCACAAGTGCACAACCTTGAAAAGGGTGCCACATGTCCACTTTTTTAGTCAAATACCCACATTGCCCATGTGAACTTTTTAAAAATGCCCATGTGGGGTGGGATGGGGTGGGGGTGTGTGCCACCTCAGCCCTATTCTACATAACATATCTATTTTTTCATTCCCAAAGTGCCCCTCACTCAACCTATAAATAGACCCCTTAGGGGAGTCTATTTTCATAACTTGAGAAATTGAGAGAATTCCCTTGAAAGTTGGAATTCTCTATTTCTCCCTCTCTCTCTCCCTATCATCTTCTTCCCCTCTTGGAGTTGGCACCAACTTAGAGAAAACTTTAGCCCTATTGAAGTAAGGTATGCCTCTTCTTCCATAATTTCAATTCTTTGCTTGATTTACATTTTATAATTTTTATTTTTATCAAAAGCTATTAGAATTATGAGATTTGATCTTCTATAGATCAAATCTTATATTCGATTGACTAAATCAATTTCAATTTATGCTCCAATACTTTCAATTTTATTTTTAGATTTTTTAATTCTGTTTTTGCATCATTTTCATCACCATACATGATCTGAAATGATAGATCTCATTCTTGATCATTTGATCAATTCATTAATGATGTTTTATTCCATTCAATCATGTTTAGATGATATTTTCAATTTTGGTCTAATTTTAGATTCATCAATTCACATATAATTATATAGAATTTTAATCTGATTTTTTTACTGCATTTTCCTTCATGTGAATTTTAGCCAAACTGTCTTCGAGTCAGTTAAACCTGGTAGATCCTATCATCACGAGTCTAATATGAGTTCATCAGGAGTTTGAATGGTCCAGTTCAAGTACAAAATCACTTTCCGTATTCTTGAACCTTCATTTTAGCTCATTTCAGCTCGTTTTAGCTCAATTCAGTCCAAATTGAGCTAACTCTAGACAGCTGAGCTAGAATTTTAGCTCCAAATTTAGTTCACCTGAGTATAACTGATTTTTGATTCAGTTCATTTTGATCCTATCTAGTTCAAATTAGTTCAAACCAGTCCTATACCGTGTTTTTACACCTATAGGGCAAAAACTAAAAAATAAAAAATTTCTTGAGAACATCGTTTCTACCAATTTTCAAACTGGGACAAGTCCCAAATTTGGACTGAGATAAATTTCTTTATTTGATATTCTATCAGTATCCAAGATCCAATCCATATTTCAAATCGAATACTGGATCTAATGTTGGATCTGATGTCCATTTTCTATTTTCAGGCTTAGACTTTCCATTTTCTGATTACATCCAGGATCCAATCATCATTTGGATCCATTTTCTTCATTTTTATCTTCCTTCGATATCCAAATCCAATCTTTTTCAAAACCTTGGATCTAGATCCCTTTCAAAATTTAATTTCAAAATTTAATCATTTTTATCTCAAAATAAATCCAGTATTCTCCTTCTTTCAAAAATTGATATTTCAAAAGCTGGATCCACTTTTAAACTTTGATTTGTATTTCAAAAACCAAAATGGATCCAGTTCTAGATTCAAAACACTATTTCTATCCAATTTTCAAAACCAAGTCCTTGCATTTCAAAATTCAAATCCAATGTTTTGAGAAAAACTTTAAAAAATCAATCTGGATCCAATTTTTAACTCCATCTGGATTTCAAATATCAAAATGGATCTCGATCCAAATTCAAAATCCAATTTTTATCCTAATTTTGGAAATAATCTTTGAATTTCAAATCCAAATTTTATGTTTTTGCAAAATCTTTTAAAATTTAACCTGGATCCAGTTTCAAATTCAATTTGGATTTCGAAAAAATCAAAATGGATCTTATATTCAATTGAGATCCATTACTTTTTTGTTTTCAAAATTCCCCTTTATTTTCATCTTCTATTTCACTTTTATTTTTCAAACCTTTCATTTTTAGTTTTTTAAATCAAAAAGAAAAAAAATCTCTTTTATAAAGGGGGCACCATTTGGCATTTTTTGAAATTTTAAAATGGATTTTCAATTTAAACCTTTGTTTTAGCTTTAAAAACCTTATTTTCACTTGATTTTAAACCTCTTCCTTTCCTTTTAAAAACCCACATGTGCACAGTCTTGAAAAGGGTGCCACATGTCCACTTTTTTAGCCAAATACCCACATTGCCCATGTGAACTTTTTAAAAATGCCCATGTGTGTGTGTGTATGTGTGGGTGGGGTGGGGGGGGGGAGGGGCTATGTACCACCTCAGCCCCATTCTACATAAAATATCCAACTTTTCATTCCCAAAGTGCCCCTCACTCAACCTATAAATAGACCCCCTAGGGGAGTCTATTTCCATAACTTGAAAATTTGAGAGAATTCTCTTAAAAGTTGGAATTCTCACTTTCTTCCTCTCATCTTCTTCCCCTCTTGGAGTTGGCACCAACTTAGAGAAAACTCTAGCCCTATTGAAGTAAGGTATGCCTCTTCTTCCATAATTTCAATTCTTTGCTTGATTTATATTTTATAATTTCCATTTTATCAAAAGCCATTAGAATTATGAGATTTGATCTTCTATAGATCAAATCTCATATTGAATTGACTAAATCAATTTAAATTTATGCTCCAATGCTTTCAATTTTATTTTTAGATGTTTTAATTTTGTTTTTGCATCATTTTCATCACCATACATGATCTGAAATGATAGATCTCATTATTGATGTTTTGTTCTATTCAATCATGTTTAGATGATATTTTCAATTTTTGGTGTGATTTTAGATTCATCAATTTGCATATAATTATATAAAATTTTAATCTGATTTTTTTACTGCATTTTCCTTCATGTGTTTTTAAGATCTCCACCAAAATTCATTGCATTCTAAGGTCGTTTGACCCACTTAAAAATCGGGATTCAAGGACTGTTATTCTGGACCGTTCTGATTATCTCTGAATCAAGCCCGACTTGCCGAAGTGATTTCTCTCTAACTAGAGATGATCTCTACAATCCATAAAATATGGTGTCTCTGGCATTGAAGATAGTTTATTCATACCAATGTTTATCAATTTCTATGATCATTGCATACATAATTTTGATAAAACACCATAACCCTTTTATAATGTATCATTTTAATTGCTTTGTTTTTAGTCTATTTTGTCAGAGTCATATCTCCCTAATGGGAGATCATTTTTTAGATCTTTAAAAAGGATTCTTCTCATCGATATGTCTACTTCATCTATGCAAATTGTCTAAAATTTCTATAATAGATTTCTATTTTTTTTGCATTTTAAGTCAAACCTTATCTGTTTGCAATTGCAGGCAATGCTCAGACCCAAGATCAACTTGTTGCATTCATATCTTCTCAATGGTAGATCATTTTGTAAATATATAAAAAAGAATTTATTTTTTAGAACGTCTAGTTTATGCATACCAATTTTCATAAATTTCTATTGCCTTTTCATGTTGCATTCGGATAAAAAACTAGAAACCTAAGGTTTTTCTTTATCTGGTTTTACACAGGCTTTAAGCCAACTTTCTTGGATCAGATCTCCCTAATGGTTAATCATTTTTTAGATTCATAAAATTGACTCTCTTCCTATGAATATCTAGTTTATCTCTGTAAATTTTCAACAATTTCTATCTACATTTCATATTTGATTCTGATAAAAAATTAGAACCTTGTTACTTTGCATCATTAGGCTTTGCTTAAATTTTATCTCATCTTGTTTAGATTAGCTCTCTCTAATGAAAACTTATTTACAAAATCTATAAAAAGTGGTTTATTTCATTTTTTGTGTAGTTTATTCATATTGAATGTCATAAATTTTCATGCTTATTTGCTATTTTAATTCTACTAAAAACCCTGACTGACAGGTCTATTTCTTGAGATGGAATAGTGAGTTCCCAAAGTCACCATTTCCAAACTAGAATTGCTTTTTCATTTTTGTAAATTAAAGTTGTTTTCTGATTGTGTTAATCAATGTCTCCCACAAATTTGGGAGAAATTGAGTTGGTTGAGTCACTAAAACACCCAAATTATAGAAGCTTGTCTGTTAAAATCTATATCATGTTTCTAAAATTAATGTTTTGATGTTTTATTCATATCTCAAGATTCAGAAATGATTTTAATAATTTGTAAAAAAGAGATGTTGCTTTGATGTGTTATGAATCTATGGATGCATTTTGAGCATGATTTGAATTGTTATAGACCTTCATTCACCCAAAGTGCTCTGACAGGATCTGCTTGTAAATTCTAATTCTGCAAAATCCTGTTTTAATTGGATAAAAAGCCCTAATTTTGGTTTCGAAATTTCATTTCCAAGTTCAATCTTAATTTCCAAAGTTAATTCTAATTTGATTTCGAAATATTTTCAATAATCATTTCATTCAATTTTCAAAGTTGTTTCTAATTATTTTCAATTATTTTCCCAAGTTACTTTCAATTCATTTTCCAAACAATTTTAGAGTGATTTCAAATTCATTTTCAATGTGATTTTTTAAAATGATTTTAGAAATTTCTAAGTCAATTTCAAGGCATTTTCACAAGGATTTTCTAAATATTTTCTAAGTCAATTTCGAAATTCACTTGGAATTCAATTTTGAAATATTTTCTAAGCATTTAACAAAAAATGATTTTTGAAGAATGCATCATATTTTCAAAATTAAAATCATAACACAAACATGATTCTATATGCATTTAGGACATAGAATAATTTTCTAGGCAAATTTGAGCAAGTTAAAGGCATAAATTCGATCTTTGGTTCAATTACCTCTGGTAAAGGCACCAGAAACGGTTGAACCTTATACCGATGAGCGAGCCCTATCTCCCAAAATTTTCTGCATATTTTAAATATGGAGGCGAGTTATTTTTAAAAATATATTTCAGAAGGTCATGTGGACTTTGCAAAATGCAAAAATTTTGCAATGATCATAGTAAGAAATGAGCAGACTTGATGAGTTTGTCCATAATCACCCAAATTGCATTGTGCTTCCATCGAGTTTACGATAAACCTATCATGAAATCCATGGTAACATCCTTTCATTTTTATTGAGAAATTTTGATCCTCTGCATGAAACCTTCGGGTCACTAGTGCTTAATCTTGATTTGCTGATAAGTCAAGCACCTCGAGACGTAAGCGGCAACTTCTCGCTTCATATTGTTCCACCAATGCTTTTGTTGAAGATCCTTGAACATCTTAGTACCACCAGGATGAACGGTGTACTTAGACAGATGAGCCTTATCAAGAATTTCTTTCTTTAACTCTGGGTTATCTGGCACCCAAAGTCTATGCTTCATATGGATACTACTGCCACTGTCTATGCAAAAAGTTTAGCCTTCTTCTCACGCTCGAGCTACGAACTTCTCATACCACACATCTTGCTTTTGAGCCTCAACGATTCTTGGCAAGATCTCTAATCGAATGATCAATCCAGACAATTGGATGATTCTGCCATCAAGCGAAAATGACTTTCAAGCTGCAAAATCCTCTATCAACCTCTAGCTCTTCACAAGACTAGCCAATACGCTACTTGATTTGCGACTAAGCGCATCAGCCACAACGTTCGCCTTACCAGGGTGGTAAGACAAAGTGAACTCATAGTCTTTGATAAACTCGAGCCAACAATGTTGTCTCATATTTAATTCTTTTTGAGAAAATAAATACTTGAGACTCTTGTGGTCAGAAAAGACCTTGAACGTATCTTCGTACAAGTAGTGCCACGAAGACTTCAATGCGAACACCACTGCAACTAAGTCTAGGTCATGAGTTGGATAGTTTCTCTCGAGAACTTTTAACTGCCTTGATGCGTATGCGATAACTCTACCATACTGCATTAGCACACATCCCAAACTTGTTCCTGAGGCGTCTGTGTACACCACAAAACCACATCTGCCAGAAGGTAAATCCAAGATAGAGAATGTTGTTAGCTTTGTCTTCAGGATCTGAAAACTCTCTTCGCATGAGTCAATCCACTCAAACTTGACTCCCTTACGCAAAAGCTTCATCATAGACAACACAATTTCGGAGAAATCCTGAATAAAATGCCAGTAGTACCCAACTAATCCAAGGAAACTTCAAATGTTTTAGACATTCTAAGGTTGTTTCCAATCTAGCACGACTTTGACCATTGTTGGATCCACTGAAACTCCGTCACTGGATATCATGTGACCCAAAAAATATGACTTGCTTGAGCCAAAACTCGCATTTAGAGAACTTGGCGAACAACCTGTGCTCCTGAAGTACTCCCAAGATAATCTACAAATACTCTCTATGTTGCTCAGGACTCTCTGAGTAGATCAAGATATTGTCGATGAACACAATCACAAAAGTGTCCATGAATGGACAAAAGATCCAGTTCATTAGATCCATAAATTTTGCAAGTGTATTAGTGAGCCCAAATGGCATCACTACGAACTCATATAATCCATATCTAGTTTAAAAGGTTATCTTTGAGACATCTTCCTCCTTGATTTGGAGTTGATGATAACTCAATCTAAGGTCGATCTTCGAGAATATCTTTGCCTTCTGCAACTGGTCGAAAATGTCTTCTATTCTTGGTAACAGATATTTGTTCTTAATCGTATCTTGGTTGAGCATCCTATAGTCTATGCATAACATCAAGGATCTGTCCTTTTTCTTCACGAACAATATTGGTGCACCCCATGGAGATGCGCTTGGTCTGATGAGGCCTTGTTCCATCAACTCTTGCAACTGTCTCTTCAGTTTCTCGAGTTCTGCTGGAGCCATATGATATAGTGCCTTGGAAATCAAAGTAGTTCTAGGCAACAATTTGATCTCTCACTGAGGAGGTAATTTCGGCAGTTACTCAGGGAACACGTCTGGAAACTCCTGAACCACCTTTAGGTTCTCAATTGAGACAATTTCAGGTTCAACTAGGGAGATACTAACTAAGAATGCATTACCCCTATTTCGCAAATACTTCTGATCCTTAAAAAAAGAAATCAAACAACTGTCCTGCATTAGTCGAGAGAGTCTGATCTCCACAATCGAACAATTGGGCTAAGATATGACAACTTTTCATTCTCTACACAAAACTTGAGTGTGATATTCGAATAACCAATCCATGTCTAGAATAACATCAAACTCAATCATATCTAGCAGGATTACGTCAGCTGGCAAGTTCTGACCCACCACTGACACTTTGATGCTCGGGATATAGGAAATGCATAAAGAATGATCATTGATCGGAGTATGGACCTCCAACGGGTAATTTAAGGGTTCAACAGGGACAAACAAAGTTCTAGCAAATCTATAAAAAATGAAAGAATGTGAGGCACCACGATCAAAGTAAAAGTTGTTTGTCCAACGACTAATACAGTACTTTGAATCAATTCACCTTTGGTCAGTTGCTCCACAGTAGTTGTTGCGTAAGCACATCCTGCCATAGTCTTCTGACCGCTCATCTTTTGTTATTGAGTCTCTTGTTGTTGTTGTTGTGGCAATCATTAGAAAGATGGTTGAGATGGTCCAGGGTTATTCTTCCTTATCTCATCAGACTGTCTTTTTCGACAATCTTTGATGTAGTGGCCCATCTTGCCATAATATAAACAACCGCCGGTGTCACAAAGACATGGCCTGTCGGGATGATCGACCGAACATTTCTGACAACCCGATGTTGATAACAGTGGTTTCTATTGTTGGAAATTGGTGTTTTCTTGCTGTCTAGACTTCTTCCCGCCAGTATTCTTTTGAAATGATCTCTTCTTTGGCCAACTCTTTTGACATGATTGCTGATTACCACTGAATGGTTGTGACTTTTGTGATTTAGACCAATAATGGTCTAAGAGAGTAGCTACTTCTAGGGCCTCATCCAGAGTCATAGGACCACGAATGTAAACTTTAGTCTACAATGCCGGCTTCAAACCATGAGCAAACTTCATCACGCGCTCCTCTTTCGTCGTGTAAACATTTGAGCAATAGTGATCTAAATCTCTAAACTTGGTGATGTATTCGGCCAGCGTAGCTCCACCTTGCTGAAGGTCAAAAAATACGCCACGAAGAAAACTTCCATGAATTGTGTCCATGTGATCGGTTTGTTTGCAAACTTGACCTCCAGAGTGGTAGCCCACCATCTCTTTGTATTCTCATGAAGTCTATATGTTCCAAAATCGTCTTTTTGCTCCTCGCCGACTTGAAGTACACAAAAAAATTGCTTTATTTCTCGAATCCAATTCTCAGCTGCTTTTGGAGTGAATTTCCCATTAAATGATGGTGGATTCATACTCATGAATTGCTTATATGGAACGACACTGTGGTAGGAGCCTGTGCCTCTGCGCAACCTATTGAAGGTTGTCACCCATCATACGCATTGCTTTGGCTTGTCGATCCATAACTTCTACGAGGTTGTTGAGGGTGTCCATGATGTTGTTGTAGCGTCCTTTCCAAGCCATCTTGAACAAGAAGAAAGTTCATATAAGACAGGGTGTATACTTATAGAAAAACATAATATTATCGTAAGAAAGATAAGCCATGTGATTCTACACAATATCATGTCAAAATACCCCACAACAATGATAGAGTTATAAAAGTATTCAACTGAGTTGGAAGACAAAAATGAAGCACTATCATAGAGTCTTATCAGATGACTCTTAACCAAACAACATCATTTTAGTTATGATTGGTGTAATAATCACAATAGTCGTTTCTGTTCATCAATCGTCTTTGTTTAGGTATTGGGGAATAAAAGGCGTAGCTGGTGTATACTGGGGAGAAATTGGTGAAGTACACAAAGCCATCACACAGTCTAGGTCAGGGACTTCAACTCTCGCAGGAGTTGGTATAGGATTGGCTTAGGATCCTCTAGTGTAGCAGCATTTCCCTTCCAAACCTCCTCACCAAGCTTCAACTGACACACAACTTTGATGTGTCTTCTAATGCCACAATATATGCATTTGCATAATTCACTGGGACAGACTTGACCCACGTGATCCATCTTGCATCTCGCACAAGGAGGTGCCTGATTTACAAGTATTCGTACACTTCTTGTTATTGCCTGAATTGCTTGATTCAAGTCTTCTATGCCTTGAGCCAAATCATGCAAGGCTTCAAGCATCTTGTCATGCCTCGTAACTGACGACATCTGATAAACCATATATTTATCTAATTATGCATGTAGAGTAAATAAAACAACAATCAAACTAATCTACTGAGTCAAATATACTTACAGTGCGATGGTTGATGTATCCCGAGTCTTGGACCATGCTTCTCAAACACTGCTCTGATACCAAAAGTTGTAATGCCCCAAAAATACCAACTTAAAAACCATGGATTTTTAGACAATTTTTTTGTAAGGTTGCGCAAAGCAAAAAAATGAAAAGGGAAAATAGTTGGAAATATTTGAGCGGGTTACAGATAGAGTTTGACATTTTACAAGATGAACTTTTCATTACAAAATTGAGACAATTAGATTTATAATCTTTTACAAAAGTTCTCATAACTTAGCACACTCCCCAAAATGACTATCCAGAATCACAAGAGCCTTTTAGAAGCATGGGTTTAGTTCTCGCAACAAATCAGCCCTCATCACACCGCCTGGTCAAGCATCACCTGCACCCCATAAAATGGGGTCAAAACTCTTGCAAGCTGGTGAGATAAATCATAACTTGCCACTAATGAAAAATTAGAGCAACTAGCATGCTTATGTAATTAGAATCATCATTCAATTGCAACAATGAACATTTAAGCAAATATAACTATAAGAAAAAAAATACAACTTTAATAGCCGAATTAACACTAAGCAATGAGTGGCATCATCTTGTGACGAGCATGCATCTAAATTTATAACCAAGTGTAATTAAGCAACTAAGCAATATACTAAGCAAAAATCATCCAACTCATAAGTCAACAGTCAGACAGTTAGCTTAATGGTTATGTCTTGATTACTCCTTCTGGTACGCGAAGGAAAAACATCATATCTGTAAAAAATACTACCGACATTTATTATTCTATTGAGTATGATAACTGAAGTACCTACAGATCGAGTAACAACCTCATGCGAGCGGCCCATGGTCGAGATAATCATCGCATAGGCAACGGATTGCAACTCCTACTATTGTAGTAGTTAAGGAATACCACTATTGGCAACCTCAACCTTCCTAACTCTGAGTGACTAGAGTCCATGAGAATACCATTTCTCCTTAAAACGTGTCATAAAATCAACCTGTCACTCAGGGTTGTACCATCCACCCTCTCTAAGGTGAACCATTTATGAATGGGGCTACTGGGTGGTTTATCTTTTTAAGCTTAGTTAATAATCATTCCCTCATTTTGAGGTACTTAGGCACAATTGCCTTGTGTTCCCCGCAGGGCAACACGAACATCTTGACAAATCCAGCCCACCCATTCATGTGCTTTAGCATATTCCAGCCAAGAGGAGCACTTTGCCTGTGAAGGCGACATCAACACATTATTTTAGGGGAGTATGATTTTTCATGAACATGTGATCTCAACTCACGAAATGGGTCCAACGCCCAACAAGACTCGTCATGGAGTTTCAACATGCAACTTAGCATTACATACTCCTACTGTGGTGCTCCAAGTCCCCCTTTTCATTTCAGGACATATCCAGTGCCATAAGTGTAACATGTTTCATGAGTTATGGAACACACATGATTCTATTCGAGCATGTATTGCATGTTATGAAAATAAATTTCAAGTTTATGACACTTGATAAACAAAGCATGCTTCATTTAGACAATTCACTTCAGTGTCAAGTTGTGTGAGAAGTGATTGTAACTCCTTTTTTTTTTCAAAATATATCCAGCATGCTGCAGTAATTCTAAAGTTTGAACTATATCATTTTGATAAGGCATACATGTTGTCCTAATTGTTAAGTATGCAGTAAAAATCGCAGCCTGACTGCCAAGTATGCGTCGAGTGTGCAGGAATTCACAGCCTACTAGGTGTTGTCGTGGGTGTCAAACATGCGGGAAATGCAGCTTGTGAAGTGCTGCCAAGAAGTGTCGATTTCGTAGAAAAAATGTAGTAGCCATATGTTGCTCAAAAGGTGGTGTTACCATAAGAATTTGCAGCAACCAAAAGGGGCTGCCAAAGAGCGCATTTGTTGCAACTAATTGCAACAACCAAAGTGTTGCCACAGAGCCTGCTTCAGCATAATTTGCAGTAGTGAAACTCTGCCTAAAGAGTGTCATTTCCATAATGATTTGCAGCATCGAAATGATGCCAAGGCACGTTGTTGCTGCAGGAATTTGTAGCAGCCAAAGTGTTGTAGCAAAGCGAGGTTTTTGCAGGAATTTGCAACAACCTAAGTGTTGCCGCAAAGCAAGATTTTTGCAGAAATTTACAGCAACCAAAGTGATGCCGCAAAGGGAGGTTTCTGCAGGAATTTGCAGCAACAAAGGTGCTACCAAAAATGTCAATTTTGGCAAGAAAAGGCACATGCTAGAGAGCAGCCAACATGTGGTTTGCACATGATGTTGGTTGATCGGTCCAGCTGGGCAGTTTATCCCAAACCCGGCTGCTAGAGAGGCTTGACTCGAGTGCGCCTTTGCGGGGCAGCACAAGTCTGCCCAAGGCACTAGTCTATGGCCTGATAAACGTGGTCAGATGACACAGCTATGAGGGAAAATTTCTAACTGCAGCTGGGTCACTGCGAATTGAGAAAGGAAAAAGGGCACCCAAATCCACTGAACGTGTTAGGACGGGATGCCTTGGTCACAACTAGGCCTAGCTGGTCCAAGCATACTTGGGTTACTGCCACTACAGGGCAGAACCCATGCATGGTCAGCTTACTTACATGCTAGTTCGGATTCACCCGAACAACCAACGGGGTTGTGCGCGACTGGTGGGGAGGGAGCAGCTAGCGCATGGTGCATAGAGTTGGGATGTTGCGGGTTCAAGACCCAACAGTGTGTTTTATGCCGTAGAGGTTTGACTACTCCCAACTTTGCCAAACAAGGAGAAACCCACTGAGAACGACACTAGCCAGGTGCAGCTAGGAGGATTAGGCAGCTTGGCCTGCACACTGGTGCTCGCATCACGCCAAGGAGGTGGAAGAGGGAAAAGCAGGCGGCTGCGCTGCAGTAGACCGACCCACCCATGGTGAGGTTTTTCTGCTGCAGTGCCGGGCTTGTTGTAGAAACAACAGGGAGGGGTTGACCGAACATTGGTGGTACAGATCTCCACCAGAAGATGTGCAGCCCGCGAGCAGGAAAGTGTGGAAAAATGGTTGTGCAACTGTATATACAATGTCAAAGTGTCAAGAGGGCAGCATGGGGGCAGCACCACGTGACCGTGGGGGCTAGAAACAGTGCTCCTTGTGCTTAATGCCGCAAGGAGTTAACCGAATGCCTCCAGCCATACCCATGTCCGATGGTCCCCTCATGTGTGTTGTACCAATGTAAAAAAGAAGAAGAAAGAAAGCAAAATAGAAGAAAGAAAAGAAAAAAAAAATGGCATACCATGGAGTGCGTGTGTGGCGTTGCATAGTGGATTAACCTATATGCTATTGAGAGTTTTAATCAGCCCAACTCCCATGCATGTGTAGAATGCATTCGGGAGCATGGCATCATGCTAGAAACACCAATTTTTCAAAAGTTTGGTTAGGGAAAAACAACTCACCATGCATTTTTCCCCAAAATGAGAACACCATCCAAATCGTCAATCTCCTCTTGCTTAGGCGTGTAGAGGGGAGTCCCAAGTGGTACCCAACCCTACACAATAGTAAGAAGGAGAGGTGGGGTCATTGGAGAGAGAGAGAGAGAGAGAGAGAGAGAGAGAGAGAGAGCTTTCTCTTCCTTCCTCTTCTCAAAAATATTTATAGCCTAGGGTTTGCAAAATCAACGACTGAAACTTGACTGGCAAGATGGATGGCCATGGTCCACCCACTCAAGTGTCATGCCCTTCTAGGTGGTGTGGCATACTTGAAAATACTCCTCTACAACCTACACGCCCTTCTAGAGAATTATAAAAGCATTTCTTTTATGCTTCTCTATAGCCCACACACTCTTATTCACGCACGCCCCTCCCTTTTTATCATTTCATTCATTTTTTTTGAAGAAATTTTTTCAAAACAAGGCGTGGGCTGCAATCTTGTGTGTGCCCTTACCTATTTGAGTGACGTTGGCCCTATGCCAATGTTTTTAATAAAAATTCTAAAACCTCTTTCATTTAGTTTTTTATTTTGCCAAGAATTTTCACTTAAGTCCTGTTTCCCTTAAAACCCATTTTCTTTTGCAATTACACATAAGTCTTGTTTTCTTTGAAAAAATTTTCTAAATTTACGCAAAGACTCAAGCATTTTCTTAAAACCTCATTTCTTGTTAAAATGTCTAAAATGCAATGGGTTTAAGCGCTTCTTTTTAAATAAAATTCATAGACTTGACTAATATGGCTATATATATATATATATATATATATATATTCTAAGAAGTAGTATATACATATGTATACTAAAAATTCCATCATGTATTAAATTTCCTCTGGGAATTTACAGGTCTTACAATGAACCCCACTTGGACTTGGAAAACCCGCTTCCACAGTTAATGTGGCATTTGGATCCTAGAATAACATATCTGACGAGTTCTCTGAATCTAGGATTTTAACAAACCCAAATTTTCAACATCAAGCCTCTCCAATATGATCTTGAGACTACTCTATAGAGGTATAAGGAGCTTTTCCAAGAGCCTAAAGGGATTCTTCTTCAAAGGAGTCAAGACCACCACCTCTTCATTGTACCGAGATCCAAACCAATCAATGTGCACCTTTATAGATATGTGCAAATCAAAATGAATAAAATTGAAATATTGGTTCCGTAAATACTCCAACCAAGATTCAATCAAGAGTACATACTCTTCCTTGGTCTTATTGTTAAAGACAAAAGATGGATCTTAGAGTTTTTCCTATTGGATCCTCAATTCCATCACAATCAAGGACAAAATACATGATTCCTATCATTGATGAGCTCTTTGATTAACTCCATGGAGCAAGATTATTCTTCAAGTTGGATCTTATATATGGATATCATCAAATCTGGATGGCTCTCTCTCTCACACTCACACACACACACACACATATATATATATATATATATATATATATATATATATATATATATATATATATATATATATATATATATATAAAAGATAGCATTCCGAACACATGATGGGTACTACGAGTTCATAGTCATATATTTTGGGCTAACCAATGCTTCAATCATGTTTCAAAGTGTTATGAATAGCGTATTTCGGCCATACTTGAGGAAGTTCTTGGTATTTTTTTTTATAACATCCTCATCTAACACAACTCATGGAAGGACCACATCTAGCACTTGGAACTTACATTGGAGCTCTTAGCCCACAACCAACTCTATGCCAAGCACAAATAGATCCTTATATCGGCTAGAGTAGAGGTCAACCTTGACAAGATAGAGGCCATCTAAAATTGGCCAATCCCAACTACCATAAAAGGGTTTAAGGGATTTCTTCGGCTTGCTGGCTACTACAAGAAGGGGTCCGAAAATAAGGTTGTTGATGCCTTGTCAAAAAAGACCGAGGAATTGTATATGATCACAACTCTGGTCTTCTCCTTTAAATAAGAGGTTGAAGATGCGTATAAGAGACATGAAAAGCTCCAACAAATAGTGGATGACCTACAACAAGGTGTGGAACATGCTTTCTATGCACTACATGAAGGCATACTTAAGTCCAATGGGTGGATTCTCATTTCAAAAGAACCTGGCCTCATTGGGAGGGTGTTACACCATTTTGATGATCTTATGTGAAGCAGTGCCAAAAAGCAAGGTATGACAACATGACTCTTGTCTGTTTAATTAAACCACTTCCAATTCTTAACCAAGTCTGAGATGACATATTTATGAACTTCATAAAGGTCCTACCAAAGGTTGGAACAATAGCAACCATTTGAGTTACAATCTTAAGTTTTGTGCAACACATCTTAAGTTTCAGAGCATGCCACACACCATAGTGAGTGATTAGGACTCCATCTTTGTGAGTTACAATCCATAAATGAATGGGCAAACAAGGGTGCTCAATAAGTGCTTCGAGTCTTATCTTGTTGGAGAGGCCAAAAGCTTGAGTCTCATTACTACCATGAGTTGAGTGGGCTTACAATTCAGTGTATCATTCAACCATCAAAATGACCCATTTTGGAAGGCATTCCCCTTCCATAACAGCCTAAGTTGTTGGGAGCACTAGGACCGAAGGAGTGAAAATGACCCTCCAAGAAAGAGACCAAGTCCTCAAGATTCTAAAGAGGAACTTGGAAGAAGTACAAAACTACATGCAACAGATTTATAATAAGGGTCATCAAGAGGAGTACAAGAAAGGAGATGTGGTCCTCCTCACGAGCTACAACAATGATTCTTTGAGTCTTGCATTATTAAAGAGAAGATAGACAAGGTGGCCTACTTATGCAAGGAATTTCGCTACCTTAAGACAGTTAGAGTTACTGTCACACTTCACTTTGTTCGAGAGATCTGATATCTTTTGACCTCACTGGGTCGGACGAAGGGCCGGGGGGGAAGCGGTGGGTGGTCCGAAAACCACTCATTCAGAAGAAGGGTATTCTTGACTGATTACACATGGGAGTGTTCGAGGCTCTAGAATTGAGATGTCTTGATTGATTTCTCTCCCCCCATGGCCAAATGTTTTCTCAAACACAAAGATGGAGGATTTAATAGTGGGTCTCATTCAACTATTGAGCGCTCCACCATTTTGGGAGGAGATCCGGCCAGAATAAAATAATCCATTTAAGACTTCCTCCTGTTTGAGAACTGTGTGAACAAAGAGTGGGCAGAAGGAAATGAAGTCCTCGTACGGAGTCAGAGTCACACACTTGAGCCTATAATGCCTACAACTGGAGCAACACAAGTTGTAACTGATAACAAAGAGAGAGGTCCACTTAGCAGCTACAATTGCTTCTGCGAGAGTGAGTGGTCCTCTGAGCCAAAAACCAACTCTCTTATTTGTCTGTGAAAAGGGCTACCCCCGAAGGCTCAAATCCACCATGTTTTTTATGTATAAGACTCAACAGATATATTGGAGAACCAACTGAATGAGGCCCATTTCCACTTGATCTTGAAGATCACATATAACCTGTCCCTGAAAAGATCCTCCAAATAAGAAGAACATGTTGGATTAACCACCACGATTAACGTGGTGGTTATCCACAATGTGGATACATCCCCATTGAGGGATGATCATGCCGATAAATCAGCATGAGATAAAGGGGAACAGTGCGTAACCGTTCCCACCTTATGCATATAAAGGCTGGGTATCATGAGCGACCCAGGTGAAGAAAAGACTGTGGAAAAGGAGATCGAAGGTCTACTCACCGACTGCATCTGGTAGCCTGGGCTCGTGAAGGGCTGCAGTCCGGCTGAGCAGAAATTCTGGCAACCTCCGACCTCCGTAAATGGCAGCATCAGGTACGCTGTCTACTTTTTCTGTTTTGTTTTTTCAGGGCCACTGCCATACAGTGACGCCGTCTGGTATGCCGCCTCGCCGGAAAACCCCCGTCGGACCCAACATTGGGTTATGGGCCCACACCCCGCTTCCGCCGCGGAGTGTGCTCCGGTTTTGACCAGAAACACAGGTCACTGTGGGGTGCCCTGCTGTTGGTCACCGGCGCTTGTCGCCGGCACCGACGACTGTCGCCGTTGGGCGACAATATAATAATAATAAAAAAATACTTACCTCTGGTTTTTGAGGGGTTTTTCCTGTCGGCGAGGATCCCGTCGGCATTTTCTTCTTCATCCGCCATTAGGAGGCTGCGGGAGCTGTCGCCGGTGATTTTTTGAGTCGCCGGATTTCTGAAATCTTCTGCAGCATCGGTTTTTGGCCGTGGATGGATGCTTTCGCCGGAGAAGGGTGCCATCAGATGGCGGCGTTGGTCGCCGGCGGATGGCGGCATTGATCGTCGGCAGGCGCCGACGTTGGTTGCCGGCAGGCGGCGGCAACACCCTGCAACAAATGAAAAGGGGCGAAATGGGGTTCTGTAAACCCTAACTCGACCCTTATCATTTTGTTTTTTCGGGTCGGGTTCATTTTCTGAACCGGACCCGACCACCCGAAACTGATCCATAAAGTGATTTGGATCGGATCAGGGATTCGAGTGGGGACTCGACCGGGTCCGACCCGGATCCGGTCTTAACCGGGTCTGACCCAGATCCAGTATGTACTGGGTCAGACCCGGATCCAGTCTTAATTGGGTCCGACCCGGATCCGGTCTTAACCGGGTCAGACCCGGATCTGGTATGTACCGGGTCAGACCCGGATCCGGTCTTAACCGGGTCTGACCCGGATCCGGTCTTAACCAGGTCTGACTCGGATCCGGTATGTACCGGGTCAGACCCGGATCCGGTATGTACCGGATCCGGTTAGTACCAGGTCTGACCCGAATCAGGACTGTACCAGGTTCGACCCGGATCCGGATAACCCCGGGTCTGACCCGGATCCGGATAACCCCGGGTCTGACCCGGATCCAGTTAGCAGTCGGGTCTGGCCCGGATCCAGAAGGGTCCAGGCACTATTTGGCCTGAACCGGATCAGGGACTGACTTAGTCCTCTTTCGGGACCGATTCAGAGCCGTTTTTGGCCGGTTCCTTCTAGTTTCTCACCGGTTCCGAGATGCTAAGACCCTATTTTTCTTAAATATAAGAAAATATAGGGGTTTTGGCATACAGTTATAGGGTTTTAATGAACTTTTGTTCATATTTGACCCGGTTCATAAGGTTCAGAACCGGTTCGGACCCTTGGATGACCGGTTCAGGGCTATTTTAGACCGGTTCAGAGTGCTTTAAGACCGGTTCGTAGAACATATGACAGGTTCATTCAGTTTTAGAGCCATTTCAAGAGTCATATGTCTGGTCCATTCGGTTTACGGACCATTTTAAGATATAATTGTGTATATTAGCATTAAGGATAGTTAGATGAATCAGTGTTTTCATGTCACCAAAGTGACTGAATACACGTGAGTCATAAATGAATTTTATACTATCATACAGTTCCTAAGCCGATATGCACATTGTACTTATATTCATGAAACGATAGACGACCCAAAGGTAGTTTTATCGTGTTTGGAATTTAAGTAGGGTAGAATAAGGTAAATGTGTCGAGATACATCACACATGTGTATCCAAAGATACCTTGTGTTGATGGTCTATCTTCACAAGAACCTTAGTTTTACCGAATATGGTCGGTAGGCGAAGTGGTTCTGCGTGTCGGAGCTCTTACCAAAGTAGGACTCCGATGACCCCCTTCACTCGCCTGGAAAAAAGCATATCAAGGGCCTTTATTATTTTGCTTTTTCCACTAAATTTTTAGTCTCGTATGAATGCTTCCTGATACGTGTCTTTTGTCATGCAGTTTCTAGTTCTGTGATTTTAGATAGCTCTAGCTCTATACCTTTTCTAGATGGATCCAATTTTAGTGATTGGAAAGAAACTGTTTTATTTGCATTAGGGTATATGGATCTAGATCCGGCCCTAAGGATAGATGAACCCACTGCCCTCACTGATCAGAGTACTGCTGATCAAAAGATTGCTTTTGAGAAGTGGGAGCGCTCGAATAGACTTAGCTTGTTGCTTTTGCAATCTAAAGTAGCTAAGAACATTCGAAGTGCTATCCCACAATGCAGAACAGTGAGGGAATTCATGAATGCCATTGAGGCACAGTTTGTGAGTTCAAACAAGGCCAGAGCCAGTACCCTGATGTCAAAACTGATATCTATGAAATATACTGGAGGGGGAAACATTCGCCAGCACATTTTGGAGATGAGAAACATAGTGTCTCAGCTGAATGACATGAAGCTCACCATCTCTGATTCTTTCCTAGTGCATTTAGTTCTAACGTCCTTACCCTTGGAATACGGACCTTTCAAAATCTCGTACAACACACATAATGATGAATGGACATTTAATGAACTTATGTTCAAGTGTGTTGAAGAAGAAGAGAGGATGAAAGGTGAGAAGGTGCAAAGTGCACATATGGCTTCTCATACGTCCAAGGTAGGACCAAGGAAGAATGCATTTAAGAGAAATGCTAGGAAGAAGCCAACTGGGGATAAGTCATCCCAAGACAAAAAATCTAACTCTGCTCCCATAAAGTGCTTCTTTTGCAAGAAGAAGGGACACATAAAGGCAGATTGCATAAAGTACAAGAAGTGGTTGGAAAAGAGAGGTAATTTGTCATTTGTTTCTCATAAATGTAATTTATTACAAATTCCTAAAAATAGCTGGTGGATTGATTTTGGTGCTACTGTTCATATTTCCAACTGTCTACAGCTGTTCCTGAGCAGAAAGGAACCAACAATGCATGAGAAAAGCATCTATTCGGGAAATAAGATGCGTTCACATGTGAAGGGTGTTGGAACCTGCAGGATTACTCTGGATACAAGCGTAGTTTTAGATCTTCATGATGTCTTTTATATTCCATCGTATAGTAGAAACTTAATTTCAATTTCAAAGTTGGATAAATTTGGATATTGTTTTAAGTTTGAAAATTCTAAATTGTTCATATTCAGAAATTCAATTGAAATTGGTTCTGCATCTGTTTATGATGGTTTATATAGATTGAATGTGAAGATCCAAACTCAGGAGTCTTTGACTTCTGAATACGCATTGGTTGGAAATAAACGTAGTATGACAGATGATAAATCTTACATGCTTTGGCATCGAAGGTTGGGTCATATCTCTGAAAAGAGAATAAAGAGACTGGTAAATGAAGGGATCTTGCAATCTCTAGATTTTACTGACAATGACCCATGTGTTGATTGCATAAAGGCTAAGCATACAAACACATATAAAGAGGGTGCCAAACGCAATAGTAAGATATTAGAAATAGTCCATACGGATGTATGTGGACCGTTTTCCCCATGTTACACAGGCGAAAAATATTTCATCACCTTTATTGATGACTATTCTCGGTATATGTATCTCTACTTGATTTTTGAAAAATCTGATGTTTTTCAGATGTTTAAGGAATTTAAGAAAGAAGTAGAGAAACAAACCGATAAGGTTATTAAAATAGTCAGGTCTGATAGAGGTGGCGAATATTATGGTAGATTTACTGAGATGGGGCAAAGGGAAGGACCATTAGCGCGATTTCTTAAAGAGGAAGGCATTGTGCCTCAATATACCATGCCTGGTACTGCCTATCAGAATGGTGTAGCTGAAAGGAGAAATCGTATGCTTAAAAAAATAGTCAGGGCCATGTTGAATTATTCAACACTTCCCATAAAGTTGTGGGGTGAAGCCTTAAGGACAACTGTGC
The DNA here is from genome assembly GCF_984573655.1 of Nuphar pumila. NCBI lineage: Eukaryota > Viridiplantae > Streptophyta > Magnoliopsida > Nymphaeales > Nymphaeaceae > Nuphar > Nuphar pumila. The sequence continues at coordinate 32,915,067 of NC_143258.1, read as the reverse complement.
ATATTTTGAATAAGGTTCCTACGAAATCTGTGCCTAAAACTCCTTACGAGCTGTGGACAGGTAGGAAACCATCACTGTCTTATATGCATATATGGGGATGTCCAGCAGAGGCTAAACTGTATAACCCCCACATTAAAGCCTTTGATCCAAGAACAACCAGTGGATATTTCATTGGTTATCCAGAAAGATCAAAAGGGTACAGGTTTTATTGCCCATCTCACTCACCACAGATTGTTGAAACGGATAAGGCTAAATTCCTAGAAGATGGTTGAGTAGGATTAAGTGCACTTCAAAGCATTGGTTTTGAGGAAATACAGGATCCAGTTTCATCACCTGTTAAGGAAAACATCGAAAGATACCACATTGTTATTCCTAATGATGGTGTGGTTGATCATTCGATTGTTAATGCACAAATCCAAAGTGAACCTATTGTGGACAATGCGAAAGAGCACGAACAAGATGATCAGGTTCAATCTGAGCCTGAGGAACAACCTGTTTGGAGATCCACAAGGATTAGGAGATCTGCCATACATCTTGATTATGTGGTGTACCTTCAGGAGCCTGGTGATTTCATATATATGGATGATGACCCGTTGACTTTTATGGAAGCTGTTGAAAGCAAACAATCTTTGCACTGGATTAAAGACATGAAAGAAGAGTTAGACTCTATGGCTAAAAATCAAGTGTGGGATCTTGTCACGTTACCTAAAGGAGTAAAGCCCGTAGAGTGTAAATGGGTCTTTAAGACCAAGAATGACTCCAAAGGTAACATAGAGAGACATAAAGCTAGATTGGTTGCTAAAGAATTCACCCAGATGGAGGGCATTGACTATAATGAGACATTCTCTTCTGTCTCAACTAAGGAGTCAATGAGGATTATTCTGGCCCTCGTAGCTCATTATGACTTAGAGCTACATCAGATGGATGTGAAAACAGTGTTCCTCAACGGGGATCTGAATGAAGAGGTATACATGGAACAACCTCTTGGTTTCTCTAAAAATGATCGTTTGGTTTGTAAGCTTAACAAATCAATATATGGACTTAAACAGGCCTCCCGACAGTGGTATATTAAATTTTCCCAAGTCATTGTGACTTTCGGGTTTACAGAAAACATTATTGATCAATGTATATACCTTAAGGAAAGTGAGAGTAAGTTCATTATATTGATGTTGTATGTGGATGACATCTTACTTGCAACCAACAATATGAAGTTACTTTCAGAGACAAAACAGTTTCTTGCATCACATTTTGATATGAAAGATATGGGTGAGGCTGCTTATGTTCTTGGCATTGAGATTCGTCGAGACCGAGCAAAAGGGTTTCTAGGCCTCTCCCAAAGATCCTATATAGAAAAGGTGTTAAAGCGATATGGGATGGAGAATTGTTCTCCTACTTCTACACCCATATCAAAAGGTGACAAGCTGAGCCTAAAGGATTGTCCACAGAACGATATTGACAAAGCACAGATGAGTGCTTATCCATATGCATTAGTTGTTGGCAGCTTGCAGTACGCGCAGACATATTCTCGACCAGATATTTTTTTTGCAGTAGGGGTACTTGGCAGATTTCAGTCTAATCCAGGTTTACCCCATTGGAAGGCTGCCAAGAAAGTCTTGCGGTATTTGCAAGGGACAAAAGACTATATGTTAACGTATCATAAAGTTGACCACCTCGAGGTCATTGGCTACTAAGATGCGGATTTAGGAGGATGTCTTGATAGTAGAAAGTCTACTACTGGGTACGTCTTCTTACTTGCTGGGGGAGCGATCTCTTGGAGGAGTGGAAAGCAGACGACCACTGCTGCCCACACCATGGAGGCAGAATTCATTGCATTGTACGAGACTACTTCGCAGGCTATATGGTTAAAGAACTTCATATCACAGTTAAAGGTGGTCGATTCCATTGGGAAGCCACTGAAGGTCTACTGTGATAATGAAGTTGCAGTGTCCTTTTCGAACAACAACAAAAGTACTATGTCATGCAAGCATATGGAATTGAAGTATTTTGTTGTTAAAGAAAGGACAAAGAATCATTTAGTACATATTGTCAATATTGGTACCAAAGAGATGATCGCTGATCCTCTTACTAAAGGGCTAGCACCGGGATTATATTCCGAACATGTAATGAGGATGAGATTGTTAAACTCTTTTTGACATATGCATATAAATAAAGTGATCACTTTCAGTCATTTGATTCTCATTATGGTTGTTGTTAATCTCATAAGGATTAGAGATTCAACTAAGGACCTTTAGAATAGAATATAAAGGCCATTCTATTCATCAAGTTATTTCCATAAGGTTTTCTGGTTAAAAAGATTTATCATCGGATCAAGTGGGAGAATGTTGGATTAACCACCATGATTAACGTGGTGGTTATCCACAATGTGGATACATCCCCATTGAGGGATGATCATGCCGATAAATCAGCATGAGATAAAGGGGAACGGTGCGTAACCGTTCCCACCTTATGCATATAAAGGCTGGGTATCATGAGCGACCCAGGTGAAGAAAAAACTGTGGAAAAGGAGATCGAAGGTCTACTCACCGACTGCATCTGGTAGCCTGGGCTCGTGAAGGGCTGCAGTCCGGCTGAGCAGAAATTTCGGCGACCAACTTCGGCGACCTCCGACCTCCGTAAATGGCAGCATCAGGTACGCTGTCTACTTTTTCTGTTTTGTTTTTTCAGGGCCACTGCCATACAGTGACGCCGTCTGGTATGCCGCCTCGCCGGAAAACCCCCGCCGGACCCAACATAACATGCATAAAAGGAAGGCGCAAAAGGGCGGTGTTAGTGCTAGGGATGACAGTGGACCGGGGAAAGCGGGGCCCCACCCCGCCTCGCCCCGTTTGGATCGGGGATGAAGGGTATGAAACGGGGATGGAGGCGGGGACGAAGTTAAAATCCATCCCCGTTCGGGAATGGAGGCGGGGATGGACGTACACTTTTCCCCGCCACGATCCTCGCCTCATCCCCGCTTTGACCCGTCCCCGTCACTTTTCCCCGCAATATCCTCGCCCCAACTCGCCTCATCCCTGTTTGAACCGGGGATGGAGGACATGAAACAGGGATGAAGGCGAGGGTGGAGGTTAAAATCCATCCCTGCCGGGGGTGGAGGCGGGGATGGAGGTTCTAATCTTGAGGTGGGGCGGGGGTGGAGACCTTGTCCCCCCGCCCCATTGCCATCCCTAGTTAGTGCAATGGCTGACATAGGAGATGAGGGAGTCACTTGAGAGCGGGAGGATGACGTGATGACATGTCTTTCATAGTTGCTAGCCTTGAGAATAAGGTATTTTTTGAAGGAGGGAGTTGATACAAGCCAAGACCTAGTCAAGGTCAACTACGTACACTAGCCGGTTAACCCATTTGGAGGAATCGACTAAGGGAGAATAGCCTAAGACGACTCATGGGGTTGGGTGGCTAGGAATTAATGTAATTACACGTAAAATGTGAATTTTACTAGAGTTAAGGTGGCAAGAGTAGTTAGGAGGGCTGAGGTGGCCATGGGCCGGTAAATACCCAAATCTCTCTACTTGTAACTCATTCTATGGTGTATCTTCCTTTGTATTCTCAATGATAATTGGGTTGTAAGCCACATTGGCTAGAGATTTAATTCTAACAAACTTTGTTAGATATTTCTAACTCCCTAACCTCCCTCCAAAACCTATCCAAACTTTCTCTCTCTCTCAAAGTCGCACCTGTCTCTTTTTTTTTTTTCCCTATCTTTCCTCCTAAGCTAGCCAACTCTCCTTATTCCTCTACCTTCTTTTCCATTGCTTCCATTCACCACCTAACCTACCTTGGGTAGGTATCAGTTAGCCTAATGCATATTTTAGAAAAAAGATCAACATATATTTTATAATAAAATCTCAAATTTTCTTATTGGCAAAGACAAGATGATTTGAGAAACCATGTAATGTATAATCTGATTCATCCTTCAAAATATGATCATAGAAGCTTAAATACATTGGAAAAGCGACTTTTAGGGAATTTTTTTTGGGTCTCTCTCACTCTCTTTGAGCATGCAAGCGACACATGGTGGTGGCCGTGTTTGAATGATGCCAGATCTGGTGCAATCACATTCATCTCAGATGTAGGTTTTTAATATGAACCGCATAAATCGATTGGCTCTTAAATAAATTAATCTCATGCCCAACTAGATACAACAATAACGATTCATTTATGCTAACAAGACTTAAATTGTATTTTTTTGTGGATGTGCATGTGCTATGTGTAAACTATTAACTACATGTAGTTGTATCCAGTGGGTTACGTGTGACCAGTCTCTATAGTAGTCTCATCAAGTCGTGCAGAAAATAACATAGTCCGACCCATGTATTATATGGGCAATAGTCCGACCCATTGTATCCTTAAATCAATTCTCCTTTGGTTACCTTATGTGGTAATATCTACCTGTGAATTGAATCATCTACATCTACTAGGGCAACCATATGTGGTAATATCGACCTGTGTATATATAGTCACTAGAATAAGATAACTGAAATATGAGAACTAGAAATATGAGCATTTTCAATACATTTTCTGCAAATCCAACCATGTGGATGTGCTTGGCACGGTGATATGTGTATTTTAGATGAAAAAATATGATTTTTGAATGCTTGAATATTTATGAAGATTAATTTAATAGAATTTAAAGCATTAAAGAATCTTGTTTATGCATCAAAATCAGATGATTCAAGAGGGTTCTTATAAAACCGTAGATCACATCAGTATTGTTAGATTCAAGAGAAAAGAAACAAAATCCAAGAAAATCATGGTTCACACATTAGTTCTCATATTTCCCGTTCTTATATTCTAGTGACTATATATATATATATATACCATGTGGTACTACTCTCTTGTTTGTATAGATCTAGCCATCAAATGATAAATCTATCACGATTTATTTACTTTGTTAAAAGTTTTTATCATGTCTAATAAAAGATAAGATTAGTTTTTTAAGACAGTGAAAAGTCAATGGCTGACAATTCAAGAAAATAAGGGTGACAAAAAAATGGTATAAAATGTCTTATTTCAATCAACTTCAGACGTTAGATTTTGCTTTTGGAGTTCGTGTATCACCATAGAAGCACCCTTTATATATATATATATATATATATATATATATATATATATATATATATATATAGAGAGAGAGAGAGAGAGAGAGAGAGAGAGAGAGTAGGGTGTATCATTAGACACATAGAGAGAGCGAGTAGGGTGTACCTTTGCCAACCCATCACCATATATACTCATCTCCACTCTCTTAAACGCAACCTAAATGGAGTCAAGCCCAGCTCGACCTGACTCAAACTCAGTCTGATAGCATAGTCACAAATCTCTCGTGAGATTTTGGGTTTATTGCAAAAAATATACTTTCCATATTATTCCTGTTTCATACACAATATTTTACAAGTATCGCTTGAATTGAACATCTGGAATTTATATCGGGGCCAATGGTCAGTAGTGGCCCTGTATCGTTTGACCAACGATTCAGGTGAATCTGATGATACCGATACTCAAGTGAATCGTTTTGAATGGGCCAAAAAAATAATTAGAAATTATAACGTACCAATCAGAACATGACACATGTTAAAGATATTAAAAAAATAATTTTAAGTATTTCTTATATTTTATAAAAAAAAATAGCCGGTTCAGGGGTGAAGCATATCGAGCCCATACGCACCGATACTGTCATTGGGCAAAACGGAAAAGCCCATACGGCGTTTTCGCATGAACTGAAGTCTGCCCCTGCCCTGTAGTACTAGCGTCCTGAAGTGGGTATTGTAAGCCGTCCATCCTTCGTTATTCGTTCTCGCCTGTCAAAGAAACGCTCCAGGCTTTTAGTGGGGCCTATCTAACTGGAGACCGTTCTTTTTAGACAGCTTTTAGTGGGGCCAGCTCGTTTCGATGGTGAAACGCATCCAAGCTACCTTGAACAAAAAACTGTGAATGGTCTCTTGGACCTGATTCGCTCTTGTTGAGGGGTGGGCATAGGGCCGGCCTAGGCCCGTTTAGAGCTCGGTCCATTTATTAATTAGGTGGGATTTGGGATCGGTTCTAAATGTACTAGGATTTGAAGAGCAACCCAGCCAATTTTGTTCAATGGGTCGATTCAGCTCGGGGCCAAACTCATTTATAAGTTATTTTCCAATGAAGTTCGTAAATTAATTCTTATAATACCAAAAACAATGAATTTAACGAAAGATTAATGCAGTCATCTACTCATCGTAGCTCGTGGGCCGACTCGAGCCCAGCGGGTTAGGTTTCACGTCGATAACTAACGGGTCAGGACCTAAAACCTTGACCCACACCCGGCCCCTGGTTGTGGTGGAGTCGTCATTCGCCTTTGGACTCCTCCTAGTCCACACACCAAGAAACGAAGGGAAGCAAAGCGGACGCCATACAACCCATGTATGATTCTGACAACCCTTTCCTTATTAGTTACACGCAAGAAAGCAAGGAGATGAAGGGGAAGATGCAGGAGGAGGTTGGTTTCCCGTCCCACCCTCTCTCGTAGGTCTCATCTCTTCCCTCTAATTCCTAACTGCTGTTTTTAATCGCCCCCAAAACCCTTCAAGCTCTCTCTTCTTTTCTTATAAATCTTTTCCCTTACAATCACCAGAATTGTTGATTGCTCTCAGTACTCTTTTCACCTGTTGTGTTGTAGATAAAAGGAGATCTTTTGGTTCTGTGAATTGCTAGATATGCAACGGTTTGAGGTTGGACTTGTTCTGCTTTTGGGGTTTTGGTTTAATAGTTGACGACTTGGGAAGGATTGTTGGGTTTCATTTTCATTAACGACCGTATCCGGAAGAAACTGTTTATAAGAATTAGAGTGGTCCTTGAGTGAACTCTTTATGCATCTAATTCTATTGGCAGGCTCACCTGTTTGTGCTCAGTTTGGATTTTTTCTGAGTTTTTGTTTTGTGGGTATTTTCTTTTATTCTAATTAACCGATAAAACCCTTGTAAATTGAGAGAATTAGTTGTTGTTAGATCTTTTCTTTGAACAAAACAAGGCAAAGAATGGTTTCCAGTGTCGATGGCCGACACTTGGATATTATTCAGGAAGAGACTGGATTTGTTGCAAGCCAAATTGGGGACACGACCCAGATCCCTCCCCATGTCTCTGCATCAAATGGAGGCCCCTTTCTCAGTGCTCAGGAAACACTGGAAGAATCCAAGCCCAGAAATAAGTTTCACAGATTAGCATTGAGGTTGCCCACAGTGTCGGGGATCTTGAAGCTGGGTTCTGTTCACAGGCTAGCTTCACCATCTGCTAAATTCAAGCGGATTGCCGAACAGAGGGATGAGATTTCGCGCTCGGTCTCATCCGTAGGCAGAGCGGACAACGGACCAGTTCACCGCATTCCCTTTGTGGGAAAGGTCAGCTGGGATTTTGTAGCGGCTGCTTCTAAGAGATGGATCAAAGAGCCCATGAACCTGGCATTGCTTGCATGGATTGTTGCTGTTGCCGTGTCTGGTGCGATACTTTTTATGGTTATGACCGGGATGTTGAACCATTCATTACCGAAGAAATCTCAAAGGGATGTGTGGTTCGAAGTTAACAATCAAATTCTCAACGCGCTCTTTACTCTGATGTGCCTTTATCAGCACCCAAAACGGTTCTACCACCTTGTTCTCCTGCTCCGGTGGAAACCTGAAGATATTGTGAAGCTTAGGAAGATCTACTGCAAAAATGACACTTATAAACCTCATGAGTGGACACATATGATGGTTGTTGTTGTTTTGCTTCACCTAAACTGCTTCGCACAGTACGCCTTGTGCGGCCTTAACTGGGGATACAAGAGATCAGAGCGGTCACCAATCGGTGTTGGTCTCTGTATTTCTGTTGCAATTGGGGCTCCGGCAATTGCTGGCATATACCTCATCGTTAGTCCACTTGGGAAGGATTATCTATATGAAGCAGATCTGGAAGCTCAAACTGCTTCTCAACGCAGTCCCCTTAGCGTCAAGTCCCTCGAGAAAACGTATTCTTTTGTTTCTCGAGATGATCGGAGGATTCCGGAAACAAGACCAGAATGGATAGGGGGTTTATTTAATTTTTGGGATGACATTTTACTATCTTATCTTTCTCTCTTCTGCAGCTTCTGTGTCTTTGGGTGGAACATGGAGAGACTTGGTTTTGGAAACATGTATGTTCATATTGCCACTTTCGTTTTGTTATGCTTGGCACCTTTTTGGATCTTTAACTTGGCTGCCATCAACATTGACAATGCCTATGTTAGAGAAGCCTTGGGACTTACAGGGATTGTACTTTGTATTTTTGGTTTATTGTATGGGGGCTTCTGGAGGATTCAGATGAGAAAGAGGTTCAATCTTCCAGCTAACGGTTTCTGTTGTGGGAAGCCTGCAGTGACTGACTGCATGCAATGGTTATGCTGTTGTGTTTGTTCCCTGGTACAGGAGGTTCGAACAGGTAATTTTTATGACATCGAGGAAGATAAATTTTATAGAAAGTATGTTGAGGGCGGCAGCCAGGAAGGTTTTGCACCTCTACCTCGTGAAAATAGTTCAACCCCTTTGTTCAGATCAGGGCCAAGCTCACCTCTATGGGGAAGCGCTGCCCTATCTGAAATTAGGACTCCAAGTCCAAATCTTGTGCAGATGAAAAAGGATTCTATCACAGAACATGTTTCAATGTCAGAAGAGGCTTTACATGCCAGATTCCATGATGATACCACTATGAAAGCACCTGCTCCTTATTTCATTGAAAGGGAATAGCACTGGCGTTGTTTATTCTTATGCAAAAATGGAAGCTAAAAGGAAGAAACTGCTGATTTTGAAGCTTTTATTAATAGACTTTTGCATTCAACATCACCTTTCAATGCTGGTATTTGTTTCTTTTCTTTTGTTCTTTTTTATTCTTTACATATTCGAGATGTTAGGTTCTCTTTTTAGTTATTTGCTCATCTCTTATGGATATGATTTCTTTACTGAAAGCCAAAAATAAACTGTATTTGTTGGCCCAAGTCAAAATATATACTGATTAAATGACAATAATGAATGAAAAGTATGTTCATCTTGTAGAAGGGGGCCACTGTGGTTTTATGAAATTTGATAAATTTCTCTTTGGGGCACCAACAAGACCCATAAAAATGTATGTTAACATAATTATATTTCTCTAAGATTTTCCTTCTTATCAGCATAGTAAAAAGTATCAGTAGTCATTGCTATAATCGGGAGAGCATCTGCTTTTCCATTTATGATGTTTTAGTTTTTCTGTTCTGTCAATATAGGTCAATCACATTGATATTTTGGGAGTTGGCTAGGTTTTAAAAGTTTTTTTCTTGGAAAAGATAAACTTGAGTCATGAAGACAAAGAAATTGGACATTGCTCAAGTTAATATATATATATATTTTTTTCATTCCATAGTTTAGTTTAGTTGCACTGTATCACATATTATCTTATGTAGAATTCAGAATTCATCATGGTTATTCCACCATTTCCAGCACTTCTTTCCCTGTTGGTACGTATGCATCATTTTCTATGTCTGGATGCCCTATGGATATCTTTGCAACTCCAGACAGTTTGATTAAGTAATGATTAACTTCTTTGGCCTGTTTTCTCCCACTAGCATCTGTGCATTGATGTGAAGAGCCTATGTCTCTACATCATGGTCAACCCTGTTCGCAGTCACATAATTAAAAGTTCATGGGCATGGCTTGAGAAAGTGATTTTCCTATGTAATTCCCTGGTGGAGAAAATATCATGGTTGGATATATAGTCTAGGTCTTGAACATTGCATCAAGTGGAAACAAAACACTGATGTTCTAAACCATGGCAGAAAATTTTGGAGTTTGATATTTGAGGTGATTTTTTTATTCTCATCTTAATTCTTTTTCATTATGAAATTTGGAAATTTTATTGCTGAAGAGAATTTGATGTATTACTTTATTATATGCACAAACCAAGGTCTGAACAAATGCATTATATAATGATAAAGTCTTGGCGGCAAGACTGGCGGTCAAGGTTCAATTCCCATGGGCATCTCCCCTCTGTGCAAGCCGGCGCCCAGCATAGGCCCTGGAGGCGGGGGGGGGGGGGGGTGTCCTAGCCTTGAAGTTTTGACAACCGTAGGTATGGCAGGTTCAGCCAGCACCACCAGGGTTTCGTGCGGGTTGTGGCTTTGTTCGGGTTATAAATTAAAAAAAAGAAGTAAGCAACCTGTATTAAAACCTTGACAACCCATGTTATAGGAGTAGCTATTCTGGTATTGTTCATTTCTACCAGCACAATCTGTTGACCTATAGGCTTGACGGAACCACCAAACAATGTCACGTCTCGTTTTGGCAGAAGTCTCAGCGAGGGAAAATTTCTCAACATTTTTAAGAATCTTGTTTTACTCAGTAAAATCTTGTAAAAGTTTCAGCATGAGTAAAAAATATCAATATGAGCAACATAAAAATATTAAAACAATAGTTCTTATTTGAGTTAATATCGTGATAAAAGTGTGATATTGTCAGAATAAGTGATGTTTCAAAAATAGCTTGTTTCTGGATACTATATTGGCTTATCAAAATATCGTGATATGGTAACAATATTTTCAAAATATCAGCAATGTCGGCTTGTTAGTTACTCAATTTTCACATGGCTACAATATCCCTTCAGCTTTTAATTTGGGCCTTGGCTAACCTTAAAGTTTATGAATTTTGCTTCCACTATTATGGTCACCTATTAGACTTATGCTTGTACAATTTTCCCTTTTTCTTCCCCCTTCATTGACACACTATACTATAAAATTAATCACATACCCAAATTCAGTTTGTTAATTTTTTTTTTCACTTTCTTCTAGAGCTATCAAATATTGAAGCAAGTTTTGTATGAAAATGTTCAATCACGGTGGTGCTACAATAGCTCAAAATTTGTAATTAAATCACCAGATCTTGCTAAGTGATAATCTCCCCTGCAAGAAATAACCGCAACATATCACAGGTATTGCTTGAATATTTCACAATGGTAAAAGTAATACAAGTTATCCAATTTAAGGAATTACATTAACCCGCTATAACCTCAAAAGTTTTTGGAATTACGCCACCAAATCTTGCTATATAAGTGATCTAGAGGATCTAGTTGCAAACCATCATAAATGTTGCTAAGAGTATTAGATAATAGCCAATGCATGGTACCAATACAAGAGTTACATTATCCTGTCATATCCTTTTACGTTGAGTTTAATTATTTTTATTTGTTTATTTATCACTCGCACAGGTTTGTTTTCATTTTTTTTAAGGAAATGTTCTAGTAATTATTATTTCCCTTGCTACGAGAAAAACATGCACCATATTGAAAATAATTTTTCTGATTGTCTGATCCATAAATAGCTCAAGACGACCCTATGATTATGTATTAGCTTGCAAAGATCTCTCTACAGGAATTACCTTGGCATTTGAATATTTGTTTGAACATCGTGCTCGCTGGATTGGAAATATAATGATAACTTAGATATGTTGTTAAAATGTATAATAAAAATCTGTATTAGTCAGTCCACTTAATGTGATACCACAGTGGTACGCTAAAGAAAGAGAGACATGAATTGGCATCTTGAATGACTCCTCGAATGAACCATATGGCATCAGCCTAGTTAATTCACATCCACACTGTGCTTGTTTGTAAGAAATCTCCATGCCTATATCGTGATTGAGGTCGTTCATGATTTCTCTTGTGGTTATCTTTAGGTTATCGTACAAGCAATCATGAATAATACGTGAAATCCACTTCAAAGGTACTTTTTTTGTAACAAGGTTGCCCATTGATTCACCACATGTATGCTCATTTTGATACCTCTTCATTTTAAAGAACATTGCTTTGAATATCTTTGTGCAGTGAATCTTCTAGAGCAATCTACCATAGTTTGTGGGTTCTTTTTCATACATACGAGTGATTATTACTACAGCTCTTCACAAATTTGGTTTTAAGGTTATTCTTAACCACAAGATCTCTCAAAGACTTGCGACACTGCTCAAGATCAATAAACCTTTTGCTGCAAGCAATTTCGTAACTGCTTAACTCTGTTGATAGGTACTGGAACTATTTACATTCGTAAAGTTTTTCGTTGTGCAACTCATCATATAACTAAAAAGCCTCTGCATCAATTATTTTTAATTTATCTTCATTAAATGAGAATCCGTTCATTGAGAACCAAGGGTTTGACTTATCAAATGTCATTAGTGCATCGTTATTACCTACCAGTATTTGTTCCAAATCATCATTAATTTAGTCTTCTCTTATCATTTTTGAGTCTGACTCAACCAACACAGTATACTCAGAATCATCGCTATCATCTGATTTTTCACTGTGCCCATCACGCTGCTAGCATAAAATCATTGATCGACTACACTAAGTAAATCAAAACTTGTCGTATCTATATCTCTCTTTGCTTTAAAAAATGCAACATTCCTGCAATTCCAACTTTCAAGATTAACCAAAAAAATAATACCTCTAGTTCAAGTATAAATTAGAAAGAGCTCCAACCTTTAACTAGATTTATTATCTGTATTGGGTTGGGTGTCATAAAACATCTTGCGATAAAGATTGTCGACACTTATCTGTCCAAGTGGTTATATATCGTTTGCAGTGATCCTCTCATCATTAACTATTGGAAATGGAGGGATATTCGTCAGAGGGGTGAGCTCAATAGTTGGTGGTTGAGATAGATGCATATTATCCATAAGATTTTCATCATTACTTTCTTATACATCACTTCAGAGTCCGACTTGATGTTTAACTATGCATCTTCTAACTTCTTATTTAACTTTACAAACAATGTCAATTTGTGTAGCTTTACTAGCAACTAAGACAACATTGCACATATTTAACAAGGTTCCTATGAAGGTTATAAAAAAATTTCTTTATGAATTATGAATAGGTAAAAAACCTTTCTTATCATATATGTGCGCATGGAGATGTATGACTAAAGCTAAATTGTATAACCCACATATAAAAGCCTTTGATCCTGGGACGACAAGTTGATTTTTTATTGGTTATCCAAAAAGATTAAAGGGCTTTGAGTTTTATTGTCTATCTCATACACCATAAATAGTGAAAACAGATAAAACGAGATATCTTGAATATAATTTTTTTTGAGATAAATGCATCACAAAGTCTTATATTTAAAGAATTACAAAATTTTGTTTCTTAACATGCAAAGAAAAAATGTCAGTTTTCTTGATAATTGTCCTTTTGGTTGATATTAAAAAAAAATTCAGTCTATGACAATCAATACCAAGTAGAACAAGTTGTTGATGATGATATACAATAACAGGATATAGAGGTTCAAATTGAACCACCGGTAGCACTTGTATGGAGGTCCATAAGGACCAAGAAATCTGCTATTTACCTTGATTAGGTGGTGTATTTGTAAGAGCCCAACAATTTCATAGATATTGATGATGATCCCTTAACCATTACAGAAGCAATTGAAAGTGATAAATCGATACATTAGATCAATGACATAAAAGAAGAGCTTAACTCTATGACAAAAAACTAAGTGTGGGATCTTGTACCTCAACTTGATGAAGTTAGAAGTGGATCTTTAAAACCAAAACAGACTCTAAAGGGAGGGTGGAGAGGTACAAGGCTAAGCTCAATGCAAAAGAATTCACTCAGATGAAGGGCATTGATTATAATAAAACATTTTGTCATATCTCAACTAAGGAATCATTGAGAATAATTCATGACTCTCATAGCTCACTTTGATTTAGAGCTACATCAAATGGATATGAAAATGACCTTCCTGAATGGAGATTTGAAAGAGGAAATATATATGTAACAACCTTCTAGGTTCAGTGTAGATGACTCATGCAAATAAAAGAAATCAATCTATAAACTTAAACAAGCCTCCTGCCAGTGGTATAAAAAATTCAATCAGGTGATTTTAACTTTTAAATTCACTTAAAACACTATTGATCAGTGCATATACCTTAAGGCTAGTGGGAGTAAGTTCACAATTTTAATTTTGTACGTTGATGATATTCTTCTTGTAAATACTGATTTGAGTTTACTATATGAGACAAATGAATTCCTTTCCTCTCATTTTAATATGAAGGGCATGGGTGAGCCTGCTTATTTTGTTGGAATTAAGATCCATCGTGAGAGAATTATGGGTATATACTTAGCTTCTCTCAAAGATCCTATATCCTTAAAATTCTTAAAAGTTATGGGATGAATAATTGCTTTCTAGGTTTTGCACCTATAGTAAAAAAGGATAAATTGAGCTTAAAGAACTGTCCTCGGGATGATAATGAAAAGGTTTAGATGACAAACATCTTATATGCTTCGGCGGCTAAGAGTTTGCAATATGTGCAAACCTGCATGTAACCTGACATCACATTTGTTGTTGGAATGCTTGGTAGATATCAGTCTAATCCAGACATTGCACACTAGAAGGCGCGAAGAAGGTCATGCATTATTTTCAAGGAACGAAGGAATAAATGTTGACCTACAAAAAGGTAGACCATCTAGAGGTCGGTGGACACTCAAATGCAAATTTAGGAGGATGTCTCAATAGTAGGAAGTCTACTACGGGGTACATCTTTCTATTAGTAGATGATGTCATCTCATATAGAAGCGAAAAGCAGTCTACAATTGCAACTCAGACCATGAAGGCAAAATTTATTGTTCTATACGAGACTTTGTCTTAGGCCATATGGATTATAAACTTCATTTTTGGTCTTGGTATTGTGGATTCTATTGAGAGGCCACTAAAGTTCTTTTGTGATATTGAAGCTGTTGTGTCTTTCTCTAACAACAACAAGAGCTCAACTTCATGTAGACACATGAAGTTAAAATATTTTCTTGTTAAAGAAAGAACAAAGAATATTTTAGTGTGTATTGATACATCGGCATAAAGAAAATGACTGTGGATCCTCTTATTAAAGGGCTAGCACCATAAACATGTAATGATGATACATTTATTTGATTTCTTGTGATGTATAACAATACATTATAGTTTTATGTGATCACATTTCTGAAACTAAATTGATTCTCTATGTTTTGTGTATTATTTAATTATATGCAAAGTGTCTCTAGTTTGTGAAAAGAGAATAACAAAATAACAATATTAAAATGACCAAAATGAATGAGTCAGAGATAAACATATTCATAAAGGTACTCTTAACATGCCAAACACTTAAAATGAATGATATTGTAGTAAGTGAAAATATGACATCTCATATAGAGATGTTCATTTTCATGGCTCGTATGATTCATTCTTGTGATTCCGTATAGTACGTGAACCCACATGAAGTTAAATTGAGATAACAGTAAAGAACTTCGATAATGAGTTTTTTCGTGTCAATGGGTCAAGTAGGAAAATTTTGGACTATAAATCAGATCCAAACCCATGTTACCCATATTGACACAAGCACATCAATGAAGATATTTGGTTTTTCAGTTTTAGAGGTTATGGGATAGTTATGAGAATGTGAAGAGGTCACATAATTGTCCATGAATATAACCATAACCTACATGATCTCCTATTATATAAATCACCACGGTAGTTTGATGAGTGCTACATGATATAGATTTCTCACTCTAGGGTTCAAGGGTCCTACTCACCTCTCGACTTGACGGCCGGGCTCATCAAAGGCATCAATTGACTGAAAAGAACGTTGACAACCCACATCGTTCGGATCGATAATGGCCGCTTCCGGTAAGTGGTAGTCCCCCAGTCTTTTATTCCAACATGTTTTCTTCAGAAGTCTTAGGTTTAAAGATATCATAAAGGCTCTTTAATTGGATATATGGATGGCCTAAGACTCTATTAGGTCCCATTGAGCATGAAGGATGATCATGGTTGAGTCAAGCCCAGAATTTAAATCCCTTTATTCAAAGTGATGGTTATCTTGCCAAACAAAAGCCGGAAAGTCTTTGTGTGAGAATTCCAGTGTTCAACTAGAGTCGAGATCAAAGCACCATTAATCTCCATCTTCCTCAACTGGCAGACATAAGCAAGACCATGGTCATTCAAAGAGCTAGGAAAAGCCTTCTTCAGCTTTTAATACCAAACAAGGCAGCCGTATGATTTGGGAGGCCCTCATGGTTCTGCAAGAATATGAAAAGTCACAATAGAAAAGGTTAAGCAAAAGAAGGTAGCCAATTACTTAACTAGACTTTACATTTGGTTGATCATTTGGCAATTCTATCACTTCAGAATGTACTTTTTGTTGGCACAAATGGTAACTAAAAATAAGATTTAGGAGAATCGAGATCCCAAGCCTAGAGGCACGGTCTTAAGATCCCTATCTTTAGAATTTCAATCACCCTACTTCGAAATTTCTGAATATGCAAAAAGAGTTTGTTCACGGTTGAGTTTCCAAGATACAAGGCTTGGACTTCAAGAGTGTCACTGCTTTACAAGATCCAGGTGACCTCTCCTACACTTGAACTTGGCAAGCCGAATCAAGAACAAAAGAATAAAAAGAGAGAAAGCTTGAGAATAAGAACATCTAATGAACCCAAAAAGATGAAAATAAAGAAACATATAGACTTTAAGAAGGTCAAGATATTTTTGTGATAAATGAAATTAAAGGTCATAAATTCAACGGTTTGAAAATTAAACAAAAATGACCCTGAACGATCACACACCTTTGACCAAAGAATCTTCTTTTCTATGCCATTATAGAGACTGCCATGAATCTTCTTTTCTACGCCTCTATTCATACATAATTCATGCTTTCTAAACTGCTATGCATCCCATAAATCAGGTTCCGAGTCCAAACTTTAATTTTAGAGCTCCATATGAAAAGGGTTACAGGTATCAACATCTCAAGGTTTTTGGTAGCTCGTTCTTAGCTCCACATAACAAAACTACGTTGTTGCCAAAATCAAGCGCATGTGTTTTTATTGGACATATATAGAGCTCAATATAAAGTTTGCTTATGCTATGATTCTTTTGTAAGTTGTATATATCATGGCATGCATTTTTCGTCAAACAAGTTCTCTGTGTGTTGGCTCGAATGATTGCCTCCAAGGTTTATAAATGGCTTTAAATTCAAAGAGTACTTAAAGTAATTGAGCCCAAGACCTTATCCATCGTACCTATTCCATGTATTCCTTTTATTGAGCCAGTAGAAAATAATGAAAACCCTCATCCTCGTGAAACTAATATACATCTTAACATAAATGTTGAAACCATTCAAACTAAACCCTGGAGTGGAACTGAGAATGAAATCATAGGATCTAGTTCTCCTTCATATATACCTTCTTCAAATGACATTCCTCCTATGCCAACTATTTTACAACTAGAGAAAACCCAAACTGCTAGGACTCATCACATTGTAACTAGGTCTCAAATCAGAAGACTAAAACTGGAAACCTACCTAACCACAAAACATTCTTTGCTCGTCAACCTTCTAACTTAAGTAAATCAATCTTCATCAATATTTCACAGAAGAGGTATAAGTGGAGCAGCTTCTAGGCTTTGAGAACCAATAATACCAGAATCATGTGTGCAAGTTTGAACGTGCTCTGTATGCTCTAAAAGAGGCACCTAAAGCATAGTTTAAACGACTTCACACTTATTTTAAATTTTTTAATTGTATGGGAAGAATCTAAAACAGATTGTTCATTGTTTATTCATAAAACCACTAACAATATTTTATTTCTGCTAATGTATTTGGATGACATTATAATAACAGGAAATTTGAAAGTAGAAGTAGAATAGTTGATTTTCCAGTTTGGCAAATAATTTTTCATTAAGGTGCTGTGACGGTTACATTATTTCTTGGGAAATAGGGTGGTGCTTTGTATCCAATGGTATTATTCTTTCATAGCAGAAATATATATACATTGTTCTTGTAGGTGTCAATATGGCAGTGGCCAAAGTGTTGTCTACTACAAAAGCTGCAAATATTACCCTCTCTAGATATTCTGATGACCGATACGAAAATCTCATTCAATACAAAATCATTGTGGGAGCTCTACGACTAATGTGGCTTCTTCCTTAAACGAAGCATGTCAGTTCATGCATGAACGAAGTCGAGAGCACTGGAGTTATGTTAAAAGAATCCTAAGAGGTCTCAAAAAATACTATCACACTTGAGTTGAAGATATGCAAAACCAAACTCTTTTTAACTGTGGAAATCTACAAGTGGATATCCAACTTTCCTTGAAACCAAGGTATTGTTATGGAATTAGTCAAAACAAGGAATATATATATATATATATATATATATATATATATATATATATATATATATATATATATATATATATAATGCGTAGCTACTGGATGAATAGGTGCTTAACTTGTGCTTAATCACACTGACAGTCCAATGCATGCACGTGATGAACGATCAGCACAAAAAAATGGTAAAAACTTATTTTTTGTACCAAATAAGGCTTTAGCACTGCTTTTAAAGCGCTAGTTCACAGAGACATACATGGTATTATAAAAATTGTTTTTAGCAGCGTTTTTATGCACCACTAAAGGTCTCAGCTGAACTGAGACCTTTAACTGTAAAAGCACCGCTAATACCCATTTTTGTGAATATCAAGTAGGTGTTCAAGCACAGCTTCGCATCACCGAAGCAGGTTATATGTCCCCCCCCCCAAACAGGGCATCTCATGCTCGGGAGTCCCAAAAAGCACCACGTATTTAAGTCTGTGCATCTCGTATCCCCATGTTTGTCAGCATTAATTAGCATTGGAGTTTGATGCGATTGCAAAGACTTAAGTACCCTCTCCTCCATTGGTGCCAAAAAAAATATCGATTCTAGAAAAGGAGTGATTGTAAAGACTTAAGTGCCCCGAAGATGATTATTTAAGACCCAGTCTCTGCACTGCAGGATTATCCGAGAAAGAAATCTCTCCTGGAGGAGGCCATAAACATCAACCCTCTCACTCTCTCTCTCCCTTCTCTTTCTGTTTTTGTGCACACCCAGCAGAAGATCCTACATTGCTCCATCAAACACCGACTGACCTGCACATTGACTGTTGTGGAGTCTGATTAAGAGTTTTTACCCTTACAGGAGGAGGGTTTGGGGGCTCCTCTCAGTGTGGGTAGCATCATTCAACTAAATGAGTTGTAGATCCTGATTCAGAGTTTTTACCCTTACAGGAGAGAGGTCTGGGGGCTCCTCCCAGCGTGGGTAGCATCATTCAACTTGAAGAGTTGTGGAGTCTGATTCAGAGTTTTTACCCTTACAGAAGGGGGGTCTGGGGGCTCCTCCCAGCGTGGATAGCATCGTTCAACTTGATTCGTTGTGGAGCCTGATTCAGAGTTTTTGCCCTTATAGGAGGAGGGTTTGGGGGCTCCTCCCAACGTGGATAGCATCATTCAACTTGATTCGTTGTGGGGCCTGATTCAGAGTTTTTGCCCTTACAGGAGGGGGGTTTGGGGGCTCCTCCCAGCGTAGGTAGCATCGTTCAACTTGATTCGTTGTAGAGCCTGATTTAGAGTTTTTGCCCTTACGGGAGGGGGGTCCGGGGGCTCCCCCCGCACGGGTCCCGAGTGTCGTGGTCAAAAAATACACATGGTGTCATGGTGAAAAAGACATATGTTTGTTCCAAGCAAGGTTGGAAGAAATTAATGGAAAATCCAACAAGAAGCATGCCAAAATCAAGATGTGGATGTCAGGCGAGAATGGTGTTGTGCAACTCAAATAACACAGAATAATAGGGGTCTAGTTTTTAGTTATAATGGGGAATGAAATGACAATAGAAATCATTGAAAATTTACAGGAATAAACTAAACTCAATAACGAAGACACCACTTTTTACGGATTTGGAATATGATCTCTGGTCAGAAAGATATGGCCTTCACAGATTGGTCCTAATTCAGGTAGCGATTTACAACGATTTGCTTACTGAATAACACTACAAATCACTATAGTGATTTGCGGAAGACACTACAAATCGCTATAGTGAGATCCAACAACACTATAAATCATTGTGGGGCTCGTTGGAGACCCGAAAATAATCGTTGTAGGAAAGCCCGATAATACTACAAATCGTTGTTGGAAGGCCCCAAAAAAAATTCATCGACGGGGGGCGCTGCCCCCCGAGCCCCCCGCCAGGGGCAGCCTCCTCTGGACCCCCACCCGCTGATCGCGCAGTGAGATCCGCGCCGCGGGGGAGCCCCCAGACCCCCCTTCTGTAAGGGCAAAAACTCTAAATCAGGATCCACAACTCATCAAGTTGAATGATGTTACCCACGCTGGGAGGAGCCCCCAAACCCCCTCCTGTAACGGCAAAAACTATGAATCAGGCTCCACAACTCATCAAGTTGAACGATGCTACAGTCAGTGTGCAGGTCAGTCGGTGTTTGATGGAGCAATGTAGGATCGTCTGTTGGATGTGCACAAAAGTAGAGAGAGAAGGGAGAGAGTTGATGTTCATGGCCTTCTCCAGGGGGAACTCTTTGCCTCCCTTGATTTCTTCTCTAGAGAGAGAGAGGGTTTTACAGTGTTTTACAGAGAAGGAAGAAGAAGAAGATGACGATGAAAAGTTCAAACAGACATTTTTGATGACTCAGGTTTGTTTCGTCGGATGACCATCGGATCGCTGACTCACCATCAGATCGTCAGCTCACCATCGTTTCATCGGATCATCATCGGCGAAATGATTAAGGTTCATTTCGCTGTGTAGACTTTGAAGAGTAAACATCATCCTCGACTTTCTGGATGAAGGACATGTTTGTCCTTTTTTTGAACTGTTTGTTTTTTCTTTTTTGAATGAAGGGCATTTTTGTCATTTTCTCAAACTATCGCTTTATGAGAAGAATAGCAAGAAAGGGTACTTAAGTCTTTGCAACCACACCAGAATTCAATGCTAAGTGATGTCAACATACACGAGAATACGAGCCCCATGTGCTTGTATACGTGGTGCTCATTCAGACCCCCGAACACAGACGTGGGATTCAGTGAATCATCAGGAGAGAACATACACCACCCTCTCCCGCATCACTATATATATAGGTGAATTTGAAGGATTGATAAGTGTTATTTTTTTTTAAAATGTACTTGACTTTCAATTCTCTCTAAGTTTAAAAGACATGCCCAAAAAGTAGCTACTATTTTTTTAAGGGTATTTTAGTTATATTCGTAGGGTTGAATACACACACACACACATATATATATATATATATATATATATATATATATATATATATATATATATATATATATATATATATATATATATATATATATATATATATATAAGAGCTTTAAAATGAATCAAGTTAGACATTCAATTTAGATGCAACTTTTGCAGGGTGGTTGTTTTCATGTAGCAATATCTTTTTAGGAGTTATTCGATGGGAGGCCTGCGTATCTCACTTGTCTATGGTCCTGTCACTCATGTTGGTCGAATTTTGATGACTTGATCCGTATTTCTCATCTCCTGTGTATTCCAGTCGGTGTTTTTAATGCAGTGTTGTATAAATTAGACTCCAATAAACCCCATCACCAGGCGGGAAGGTATTGCTTTCAGGAGCTTTATTGATCGGAATGGCCTTGTTGACCTCCCCTCCCCCTTGGTGGAGACCTTTTTCCCGGGTCCAATAAACGGGATGATCCCTATCTTCGGAAGTTGGACCGTGTTCTCGCAAGTGGGATTTTGGACCGGCTTCATGATATTGGGGGTTCCACCCACCCAAGACCCATCTCAGATCACAACCACCTAATTATTTATTAAGGGTCTGGGTTTAGGTGCAGGCGGCATTTTTTCCCGGAGTTAGTGAGTCAACCTTGGACTATGCCGGTTCGGGGACTTGGGCTGCATTTCGAGTTCATCAAAAGCTTCTTTGCCTTTGGGTTGAGGTAAAAGAATGGTTGTGTTTGAATATGATTTCTAAGTTTCACTTGATATTTGAGAATGAACTTTGCTATCTTTGGGCCACTTTTCCTCTTCATCTAATGATGTTCTTGATACAGACACCCTTTTGACGTATGCTGGGGAAAAGGATCTGATTGCTGGCATCAAGGAATGGCAGATCTGAAAAGAATTGAAATGGCATATGTGCTCCTGCGTCCTCTAGCTCAAAGAAGGTGACAGCAACACCCACTTTTTTGTTGGAATATGAATCAGATCCAACAGTGACATTGACATGGATACATCATAGGATGGCATGACTCATGGGAGTTACAGGACAGTTATTGCAACTGCCCATAACCATTGATAGTGATAACCTCCCACTAAAGCCTTCTACTACAGGCTTCTCTAAAAAGATGTTTGGTTGCTTGATGGGTGTCCTCTTTCTCTCATTTGGGTTCAGGGTCCTGTTCACCATCGACTCGACAACTTGGGCTCATCGTGGGTGTCGGTAGGCTGAGGAGAACGTCGAGCACCCGTGTACGCTAGTTTCATCCATGGCGTCTACTGATATGTATTCCTACTTTTACATTTTGATTATGTTTTGTAAAATGTTAACATTGAGTTATGAGCCCACCCCTACCAATTATACAACTATACCATTGGGATTCGAATTTGCAACATCTCAACATAAGGTGACATGCACTAGCTACTCCTACTAGACAAGCAGAGTTCACATTGGAGACCCTGGGTTTTACCTAAAAGAGCATGTTTTTGTTATTTTTCATGCTTTATAAGTGTTTATTATCATGAAAGCATGGCTTTTTACATGCATTTGATATTATTTAAAGTTATGCACAATATTTAAACATGAATTATGACTAAATTCATGACATATATGATGTATTTTCATCAAAATTTATTTATGTATGAGTTTAATCATGAACCTATATTTTTGATATAGTACATATTTCATCATGAATATACATGCATTATCATGTGTGCATGAGCATGCTCCATAATACAAATATGTTTGAGCTAAAAGATCTTAATTAACTAACTCATGCAATCACCAAAGTGAGCTGAGTTGTGTTAATTGAGGATTCTTTGAACCGTGTCAAGATTCAGTATGATGATTATGATTGTATGTAACTTTATGAAAGGTAGGTCATTGTGTTCTAAATTCACACAAGGTGCAATAATAAATATATATACCAACCCATGAATCATGTTCGTACCCAAAGGTACAATGCTGAATTGCTTATGGTTACATGATCTGCTAGTTTCATCAATTGAAATCAATTTCTTATAAATTAAGGAGACAAAACAACTATGGGTATTATCGTTTCTACCAAAGTGGAACGATAATGACTCAATTATGCTTATATCAGAAAAGGTAAATAATAAAAGGTCTCAATTTTTACCTTTTCAACATGAGTCTCTTTTAAACAATTATAAGTTCTTTTTCTTTCATTTCTTGCAGTACAAGGTTTTTTCATCATTGACGGTTCTAGTAACAACCCCATTTTAAACAGATCCAATTTTTTGGATTAAAAAAAATAGTTTTATTTACCCTAGGTTATATGGACCTGGATTTGACTCTCAGAATTGACGAACCTCCTGCTATTACAGAGCAGAGTACAACCGAGCAGAAAGTTGCTTCTGAGAAGTGGACCACTCGAATAGACTTAGTTTGTTGCTTTTATAATCTTGGGTGGCTGAGAACATTCGAGACACCATCCCTCACTGCAAGATAGTGAAGAAATTTCTGAGAGTCATTGAGGCTCAGTTCGTCAACTCTAATAAGGCTAGGACCAATACACTAATGTCAAAGTTAGTGTCTATGAAATATTCTGGTGATAATCACATCCGACAGCACATCTTGGAGATGAAAAATATTGCATCTCAGCTGAATAACATGAAGTTCACTATTTCAGACTCATTTTTGGTATTTAATTTTGACCATGTTGCCTATTGAATATAGATCCTTCAATATCTCCTATAATACACATAACAATGAGTGGTCTTTTAATGACCTCTTAACTAAGTGTGTTGAAGAAGAAGAAAGACTGAAGGGTGAGAGGGTATCAAGTGAACATATGACTTTTCATTGGGTAAAACATAGGTCAAGGGCAAAGAAAAATTCCTTCAAGAAGAAGAACAAGAAGAAAACATCTCCAAAGAGTTTAAACTCTTAGGCAAAAGTCAAATCTCAGGCAGAAGGTTTTTCTATAAAGTGTTTCTTCTACAAGAAGGGATATAAGAAGATGGACTGCCTAAAGCATAAGAAATGACTCGTGAATAAAGTTAATAAGTCATTTATTTCTCATGAGTGCAATTTAATTCATGATCCATTACATAGTTGGTGGATTGATTCTGATGCTACGGTGCACGTTGTCAACTCTTTATAGGCATTTCTGAATAAAAGAGAACCAACGAAACATGAAAGAATCATCTTCTTAGGAAATATGATGTGTTTGCATGTCAAGAATATTGGAACCTGTAGAGTTGTGTTGGAGTCATAATTCATTTTGGACTTGGTTGATACATTTTATATTCTATCCTATAGTTGAAACCTTATTTCAATTTTAAAACATGATAAGTTTGGTTTTGTCTTTAAATTTAAAAATTCCAAGCTTATTATTATTAAGAATTCTATTCCTGTAAGTTCTCCATATGTGTGCGATGGTTTGTACCAAATTCTAAATTCGAGAATCCTACTCTGTTGAGAATACAATGATTGACAATAAATATGGCCTAAAGGAAGATCAATCATATTTTTTTTGGCATCGAAGGTTAAAACACATCTCGAAAAAGAGAGTCCAAAGACTTGTGAAAGAAGAAATTTTGGATCCCTTGATTTCACATATACAGAACCATGTGTTGACTGTATAAAGGCTAAGCAGTCTAATGCATATAAGAAAGATGTCAAACACAATAATGAAAAATTAGAAATCCTGCATACGAAGGTTCCTATGAAGGTTGTTCAAAAGACTCCTTATGAGTTATAAACTGGTAGGAAACCTTCTTTGTCATATATGCATATATGAGGATAACCCACATATAAAAGTCTTTGATCCCAAGATGACTAGTGAATTTTTTATTAGTTATCGAGAAAGATCAAAGAACTTTAGGTTTTATTGTCCATCTCATTCATCACAGACAGTAGAAACAGATAAAGCAAGATTTCTTGAAAATAGTTCTATTGGGATAAATGCGTCTCAAAGTTTCAAAATTGAGGAAATGTAAGATTCAAGTTTCATACCTACGAAAGATATAGGCCTAGTTTATCCTATCATTGTCCCTTTGGATAATGCTAGGGAAAATTCAGGCATTGAACATCAATTCCAAATAGAACAAGTTGTTAATGAGGATATACAACAACAAGAGGATGCAGAGGTTCATTTTGAACCACCTGTAGCACCTGTATGGAGGTCTACGAGGATAAAAAAATTTGCTATCCATTCAGACTATGTGGTGTATTTGTAAGAGCCCAATGATTTCATGGACATTGATGATGATCTTTTCACCTTTGTAAAAGCCATTGAAAGTGAAAGATCCACATATTAGATCAATGCCATGAAAGGTACCTCGACTTGATGGAGTAAGACCTGTTAATTGTAAGTGGGTCTTTAAGACCAAGACAAACTTTAAAGGGCAAGTTGAGAGGTGCAAGGCTAGGCTCATTGCAAAGGGTTTAACACAGATGAAGGGCATTGATTATAATGAGATTTTTTCTTCTATCTAAACTAAGAAATCATTAAGGATAATCATGACCCTCGCAGCTTATTTTGATTTAGAGCTATATCAATTGGATGTGAAAACTGCTATTCTAAATGGGAATTTGAAAGAAGAGGTATATATGCAATAACCTCATGGTTTTAATATAGATGACTCAAATAATTTAGTTTGCAAATTGAAGAAGTCAATCAATTGACTTAAATAAGCCTTCCACCAGTGGTATAAAAAGTTCAATCAAATAATTTTGAACTTTGGATTCACTGAAAACATTGTTAATCAGTGCATATACCTTAAGGCTAGTAGGAGTAAGTTCATAAGTCCGGTTTTATATGTTCATGATATTCTTCTTGCAACTAATGATTTGAGCATACTACATGAGACAAAAGATTTTATTTTCTCTTATTTTGGCATGAAAGACATGGGTGAGACCACATATGTCCTTGGAATTGAGATCCGTCGTGATAGAACTAAGGGTGTCATTGGCCTCTCTTAGAAATCCTATATCGTTAAGGTTCTTAAAAGATATGGGATAGAAAATGGTTCTCCTGATTTGATACTGTTATCATCGCAAAATTTTACTTTTGCAAGTCAAACTGACTTTTGAAAAAAAAATTGAAAATAACTCGCCTCCATTTTAAAATGCAGGAAAATTCTTAAGAATGGGACTTGTCTGTCGGTACGAGGTTTAACCGTTCCTAGCACCATAACCAGAAGTAATTGAACCAAGGATCAATCATGTGATTTGCTTTGTTCAATTGTCTAAATCGACGTTCTATTTCTTAAATGCACAAAGTATCAGGCATATGCTATGACTTAGAAAAAATTTGACTGAAAACATGATGTATGCTTCAAATATTGGAAATGTTTGTAAAAGAGTATACTTTGAAAATTGTGAATCACATTTGAGAAGTCTTTTGAAATAAATAAAAATTGATTTCTGAAGAAACCCTGATGTTTTGAGAAAATCGATTCTGAAGAAAACTTGAGTAATTTTTGAGAAAATCAATTTTTTTGAAGCGGATTTGTGAAATAACTCAGCATGGATGGGCGTTTGGCCCTATGAAATCATGTTCATGATGCAATCTAACCTAGATGATGCATGAATGCAATTTGAGAAAAAAAATTGAAGAATTTTGATGAAAATTGTTTGTAAAAAAGGATTTTTGTGCCTTATAGAACTTAGATAAAATAAGTTCTTTACATATCCCTAACTATGGTCAAGAATACGTATTGAATATATCTCATTTTATTCTAAAAGGGGTAAATACTTATAAAAAATTGGAAAGTATCCTATGATTTCTAAAAATGCCTAAAAGTATAGGCTATTTGTGGCTTAGAAAAAGATGATAAATTTGAGTTTTGTTCGTATTCTAACTATGACCATAAATACGAAACCCACCGAGTTTATCAACTCTTTAGAAGCTAGTGCACATGTCATTCATGTAGACCATGGTAGATTTGAATATGTATGAATCATCATCCATCATACATTGACATTATTTAAAGAAATAAACTATATGCAATGCAATACTATTCTAAGCAGGAAATTAAATTATCATTCCAAAGTTTACAATTTACATCAACAATAAATTAAAATAAAGAAAAGAAAAATAAAGAAATTATAGTCTTTAATGTCCCTACAAAACTGACAAACTCGTTAGTGAAGATATATCGGCTTTTCTGGATTTATCCAGCAATATCTAGAAATTATTGGATTTATCTGGATATAAGCCTTTTTCCATATTTTTCTAAGATAAACATAATAAAAGGTGATGTAAAATTGAATAAATAATAAAGATAAACAATTTTAAAATTTAGAATTTTAGTAAAAATGCCCAAAATGCTCCTAAAAACAAGACTATAGCCTTGAAATCGGGCTTTTCAGAAAAGATTTTTGTAAAATTGTTAATTCAAGGATCATACGGATTCAAATCAACACCAAATTAGGTGTGGATCACCCTAGCATGATTATAAATATGATCAAACCCTAAAAATATAAAACTTTTCATAAAAAATCGAAATATCATAAAAATATCATTTTTTTTTTCGTGTTTCAATTGAATCGGGACTCTACGGGCGTCCTATTTTTATGATTTAACTAAATAATATACCAAATGAA
Organism: Nuphar pumila; assembly: GCF_984573655.1. Lineage (NCBI taxonomy): Eukaryota > Viridiplantae > Streptophyta > Magnoliopsida > Nymphaeales > Nymphaeaceae > Nuphar > Nuphar pumila. The sequence continues at coordinate 32,887,430 of NC_143258.1, read as the reverse complement.
ATAAAAAATTAACAAAAGTTGACATGGACACTTATTATAACCCTAAAATTAAAGTGTAATAAAAAATATATTTTTGGTATTATTTTGATATAAAAATTAAATAAAATAATAAAATAGGCAATTTTGCCTACGGGCACGTACCTGTCATGGTGTCAGACCCGAATCAGGCATTAAACAGTAATGAAAATAGTAAAATTTTACATGAAAAAACTAGATAAATAGACATAAATATTTCCTTTACATATCCAAAAAATCATCTTCGTTTAGGGAGATATCATTCCGGCAATATACGCTTGATTCTGGCTTATACGCAACGAGTTGAAATAAATATATCCGGTTTTGGGTGCAGGAAAATATAGCAAATAGTGTTAAAAAATTATGAAATTTTCATAGATGATAATAAACATACAGATGAAAATATTCCTTTTTACGAATTATTGATCAAACCTTTGGTGAGAGAGATACAATCCACACAAGCCGATCTAGGGTTTAGACTATGCATAATGGGATCTATAAAATAGATTCTGATTTCTGATAAAGGAAAAATAGTAAACGACTATAGAAAAATCTAAAAATTCTACAAGATATACTAGACATCATAAAGAACCCACTGCTTTTTACGAATCATCGATCAAATATTCGATGAGGGAGATATCACCTCAAGAAATCGCTCTTGATTCCATATAGCATTTTCACGGTTCAAGAATTACAATTCGGTCTTCGATTTTTTTAGCAAAGTTACAAAACTCAAAATACTTTAATTTTTTATGGAAAGACATTGACATATGCATGGTTTAACCCTAAAAAAATCAGAATTTTATGACAGAAAAATGAACATGAAATAATGTTGTTCCCGCGTGCCCAAAATCGAGATTCACAGATTATTGATAATACATGAATAACCCTAATCTAAACATGAAAAAAAAGCTATAAATAATCTAACAAATTTAGATTTGATGCTTAAACACACAAAATAACTATTAACATGATGAAATAAGTAAAAAAAAATCAGGGAAAACATGGTTGGAATTTGATTTAGCCGTTAAAAGAGGGATTCGATCCATAGAGTGATCGAATCTCATCTTTTATTTAGCATAAATATAAAAAATAATAATCCAAACCATTTCAACAGGTTGAAAACGTGAAAATCATCTCCACACAACATTAAATTGCTTTCTTGAATCGACTTCATGGATCTTGAATGAATGGCATGCTCGAATCTAATACCAAAGAGGCTGCAATGGCTAAAATATGGAATAAAATGATAAAAACTAATTAAAATAATGAAAAAGTGGAAGGAGATCTTACCTTGGGGAAGCTCCAACAATAGAGGAAGGAGAGGCTGCTGAAGGAGAGAGAAGGAGCAAGAAAAGGAGAAGAAAAGATGTGAGAGAGAGCATGGGTCGACTCCCCTATGGTGTCCCTATTTATAAATTTTTTGGAACTCTTAATTAAAGACTTTAGATTTTCAAAAACTCTTCTTAGTTGGTTTGGATGAATCAAATGAGAGGGGGGTGATTTTTGCTTGGAATACTAACCTAATCCAACTCTAACTAATTAGCCTAACTGACTTTAAAGAGTCTCAAATGTGACGCCACATGTGTGGGCCCACATTTGGTTTTTAAAACCCTATATTTTAAAAGTTAAAAATGAGATTTAAAACACTAAAGTGAAAATGAACTTTTAAAAACTATTTTTGACTCTTTTAAACTTCTAACCTAATTAAGACATTGACTAATCCTAAGTAAACCAAAAAAAATTAAATATGGCACCACCTACTGTGGGCCCCATTTGTTTTTCAGAAAATGATTTTAGAACTTTGAAAATAAAGGGGTTAAAATGATTTTTTTCAGAAACTTCAGGACACCTAAACTAACTAATATATTTTTTATTTTTTTGTAATATGAAAGATATAAAATGAAATGAAATAAAAAATTAGGGTTTTGCACCCCTACAGGGTGGGCTCCGCTTGAACAAAGTTAAAAACTGGTTTGAAAATCAAGTTTTTAAAATAAAGGGTTTTAAGAAGGAAACTTTTCGAAAGAAAGTTTGAATATAAAATCGAAGTTTTAAATCAACTAGAGTCCTAAATGGGTTAAAACTCAACTAAATATGGCACCAACTGTGTGGGCCTCACATTAGTGTTCTGAAAATGATTAAAATAAAGGTTAAAAAGGGTTTTTAAAATAGATGAGAATGGAGGCAAAGGATAAAATTGAGAAATTTAGAGTCCTAAACAAACTGAAACTCTAAAACAAAGTCCTGAAATTTTGAAACTCTTAAATTTTGGTTTTTTGAAGGAAAAACAAAGAGATTTTAAAAAAATTTCTCAAAGATTAGTAAAAATGAATGAAAAGACAAGGCTAGGGTCAGAGTCCTAATCAACTGGGATTCTAGAATAGAGTCTCTGAATTTTGAAACTCTTAGAATTGAATCTATTTTTGAAAAATAAGTGAAATAAAAGTAAAAAGAGGAAATTAGAGTAGATTTCTAGACCAATTGTAACTCTGGGCAGAGTCCTAAAATTTTGGAACTCTATAATAAAGTCCTAAAATTTTGAAATTTGATTTTTTGAAAAGAAATGAAAAAGTTTTTGAAAGATTTTCTTGAAAACAGATGAATATAGCAATGAAAGATAGAGTCCTGATCCAACTGAAACTTTGTGGTAGAGTCCTAGTCCGACTGAAATTCTAAAATTTTGACCAAAATGACAGATTTTGTTGAAAACAAGTAAAATTAGAGGTGGAAGACAAAGTCCTAGTCCGACTGAAACTCTCTGATAGAGTCCTAGTTTGACTAAAACTCTAAGATTTTTGTCTTTTTGAAAGTCAGATGGAAAGGTTTTTGAAAACAAGTGAAAAATAAGAATAAAGAATGAAATCGAGATAGAGTCCTAATCCAACTAAAACTCTGAGACAGAGTCCTAAGTCAACTAAAACTCTGAAATTTGAAAATTTTGAATGAAAGCAGGGATCCAGAAGTGATACCACCTAGATGGGTCTCATCTAAGAATTGAGATCAGTTAAAATTGACTTTAAATTGAATGTAGATCATTTTCTAAGAAAAATATTTTGAAATATAAGATCCTGGGGGTTAACAAAAGGCAAATATCAATCTAAAAACCCAAGTTTTTGAGATTGATTTTGAAATAGGGTTTTAAAATCGAATCTGGATTGAAAGATTTTGAAAAACCAGAGTGATGGATCTTAAGAATGGCATGCAATGCAATAAAATGACATGAAATGGTATGAAATGATACAAAATGGTATGGAATAATATGCAAAATGCAAACCTTGGATGAGGAATTTGGAATCTCAGATCCCTGGCAGAGATAAAGAATTGAATATTTTTGTTCGAAGGTAAAAATTGATGGTTGAAATCTAGCCAAAATAGATATTAAATCTTGATTGCAAGATGAAGTATTGAAATTTGGTGCAAAATTTGGGCTCTGGATGGCCCTGGATCGGGTGTAGACCAGTTGGTTCCCTAAAGGCTTAAGAGAGTAGGCCCCAATGGCAGGAGGAAAGGTGGTTGTGAATGAGGGTGAAAATTTGGGGTATTTATAGACACCTATAGTGAAAGGGGATAAGTTAAGTCTAAAGCACTGTCCTCAGGATGATAACAAAAATTATAAGATGACAACTGCCTCATGTGCTTTAACCGTTGAGAGTTTACAGTACGCGCAGACCTGCACCCGACCAGATATTGCATTTGATGTGGGAATGCTTGGTAGATATCAATCTAATCTAGGCATTGCTTACTAAAAGGTAGCAATGAAGGTCATATGCTATTTGCAATGAACAAAGGACTATATTCTGACCTACAGAAAGGTTAACCACCTAGAGGTTATTGGATACTCTGATGCAGACTTTGGAGGATGTCTCGATAGTAGAAAGTTCACTACTAGATACATCTTCCTACTAGCAGGTGGTGCTGTCTCATGGAGAAGCAAAAAGTAGTCTATAATTACTGCTCATACCATAGAGACAAAATTCATTGCTTTATACAAGACTTTATCTCAGGCCATTTGGATAAGAAAGTTCATTATGGGTCTTGAGATTGTGGACCCTATTGAGAGACCACTAAAGATCGTTTGTGATAATGAAGTTGTTGTGTTCTTCTCAAATAACAAGAGCTCAACCTTGTGTTGACATATGAAGTTAAAATACTTTGTTGTTAAAGAAAGAACTGAAAATTATTTAGTATGTATTGATACAATCGGTACAAAGGAAATGACTGTGGATCCCCTTACTAAAGGGCTAGCACCAGGATTATATTCCCAACATGTAAAAGGGATGGGTCTGTTTGATTCCTTCTGATGTATGATAATACATTATAATTAATGTGATCACATTGATTCTCTATGGCTTTGTGTATTGTTGATTCTACATAAAAGATCTCTCATTTGTGTAGAGAGAATAGTATAATAACAATATTAAAAGACTAATAAAATGGGTTAGAGACCAACCTGTTCATAAAGGTAATTTTAATATACTAAAACACTAAAAATGAATTATATTGTAGTGCATGAAAATATGACATTTTATAAAGAGGTGTTCATCTCCATGACTCGTATGATTCATTATTATGATACAGGATAACATGTGAGCCCACATGAAAATTGAATCAAGATAATAATAAAATCTTGATAAAGTATTTTTCCATGTCAATGGGTTAAGTGGGAGAATGTTAGAATATGAATCAGATTCAACCTGATGTGACCTAGTTTGACATGGTTACATCATGGGATGGCATGACTCATGGAAGTTACATGGCAATTATTGCAACTACCCACGCAGTGTAACCACTGATAGTGGTAACCTCTCACTGAAGCCTACCACTACAGGTTTCTCTCAAAAGTCTATGAAAAGAGGTATGGTTGATCAATGAGAACAACCAGGGGGTGTCCTCTTTCTCTCATTTGGGTTCAGGGTCCTGCTCACCATCGACTTGATGGGCTAGACTCATCGTGGGCGTTGATAGGCCGAGGAGAATGCCAAGCACCTGCGTACGCTAGTTTCATCCATGGCATCTACCATTATGTATTCCTACTTTTACATTTCAGTTTTGTTTTGTAGAATGCCAACACTTTTTCATCGTTGTGTTTCAGATAGGAAGCATGTTAATTTGTATGACTTCATCCAAGTTGGGGGTGAATTGGTGGAGGGCCCCCGTCTTTTGTTTCTTCCTATTTTAGCCATCTTTTTGCTCACCCCGACATTTAGGGTGGTTCCATTTCAGAATCAAATTATCAGACTTGCACCGAAGCAAGTGCTCCTTTTTAGTTCTTTGAGATTCAAGATAATGTTAGACAACTCTCCTATCTCAAGTTGCCATCTTGATGGGTTTTTTGTCAATTTCTTTTTTTGGGTTTGGGATCTTGTGAAATCAAATCACTATTTGTTTTTTGTCAAATTTTTTTACAATGCTAGCCTACTTAAGGTGTTCAGGCAGTCTGAGATAGTGCTGATCCCTAAGACATTTGGTGCGGTAGACATTTCCTCTTTTCAACCCATATCCATCCTAGGGACACCTTACCTGATTCTATCAAAAGTTCTCACAAATAGGATAAATGAAGTAATATCTGATGTGATTACTCCATTGCAGCGAGCTCTTGTGAAGGGCAAGTCAGTGCAGAACAATGTCGTGCTTGTATTAAAAGTTTTGCATATTATCTCGGTCTACCGAATACCCTATTTTATGTTAAGGTTGGATATAAGCAAGGCATTTGATTCAATTTCATGGCCATTTCTAATGAAATCCTTATAGAACATGTGTTTTGGCATCCATTGGTGCAAGGGGTCAAGGAATTGGTTGAATCAACATCAACAATTATAAGTATTAATGGTGAGATAGGTCAATTTTTCAACTTGCAGCAGGGGCTTAGATAGGGATGCTCGATATCCCCTTTATTATTTGACATTGTCACTGAGGGCTTGGCGGCCTTGCTATGACAAGCTGCTAGCATTGGCTTTATAAATTTAGCTTCATTCTTTGGTTTCGACTTCTTGATTCTAAAGTTCATTGATGACTTATTGTATTTGGTGAAGCCTCCATTGAGTAGATGATGAGGATTCTTTGTATAATGCTCTAAATTTATATTAAAAAATTTCAAAGAAATATTTTTTTAAACCAGCAAAAGTGGTATACAAGCCATATGCAAACTCAAATAAACTTGGACGGTTTACAATCAAACCACAACACACACATGACTGAAATAGATGTTTAAACAAATCATTCATTCAAATGTAAAACATTCAATCATTAATCAAATCAGAGTTTTAACATATCGTTAATCAAACTAGAGTTTTAACGCATCATCAAAATATCTCAAATGCCCAAAAGCCAAAAACCAAGAGCAAATATGAAGGAATAGAACTATGACGTCCGTCTTGACACCACCCCAATCATGCCACATCACCAGCTTACTCATTGCCTAAAAAATAGTAAAAGTAAGGGGTTAAATTGTAGTCCAGTAGGTAACACTCTACCACATAAACAAAGAAATAAATTCTAAAAATACAAAACATGCAATTGGTACATCAAACAAGCGTAAATCTTAGATCTATATTACATTCAAACACAAATGAGCATACAGATAAATATACAAGCATTAACTTACTCTTTAGCACTGTACCTGCATTCAAACTCGTCAGTAATCAAGATCATGCATCATTGCATACATTCATTTCATGCATTTTATTATGAAACATGTGAACCTCATCTCTAATGCATTATTTATCTTTTCTTGCCCTGTAGGGGTACACTTATAAGGACTTCAACTTTGATTCAACTAATCCAATGAGGTGTTCATTATGCCATGTATTTTATTAGCTCCAAGGACTTAGAAGAATCTCCAAATATCTATTGGGTCAGTCCACAATCGAGAGACACACCAGTGGTCTAGAGAAACGATTCCTACTTTGTAGAGTCATAAAGCTACTTGCCTAGGCCTCATCAGGTAGTCATGGTTCCCTACGCAGAGGATGGAGAATCGGGGAGATGCCTTACTCTCTAAAAGAACCATATCCTTCATCAGCTTGTGTGTGTACTGCATACCCTCTCTAAGGTAGACATTGGTTTGAATATGTTGCTTAATGTTGATTAATTAGGCTCACAAGTCAACTCAAGTGCCACAATACCAAGTGTTGTCTAGCTAGAGCTTCCCTCAGAAATGCTCCTACAACACCACAAGAAAATCCTCAACCCATTTAAACCAAGCTCTTGGTAACATATCCCCATTATAGGATACCCTTAAAAAGCCAACTCACAGTAACATACTCCCCTCAGAAGTACCCTTAAGCCATACCTCCCTTAAGGTTTAGTATGTGCATGAGCATGCATAACAAACATTCACAATATGGTGCATCCAAACACCATAGTGGTTCTGCCAAACCCAAGCTCTCTCATGAGCCATGTGCATGTAGGGTCTCTCATGACTTACCACACATCTACATGCTACACACATGCACACCACTCACACAATTCATGATGTAAAAGCTGTAAATTTTGGATATTATTAATAAATAAATAAGTTATCTTTATCTTCAAGTTAAAAATGTGTTTCTATCATTAAATCTCATTTATTGGTTATTAAATGATCAATTACTCATTTCTAGCTAACAAGGGTAAATTTGGTATTTTTAAAACTATTTCAGATATTTAATAATCAATTATATTAATTTTGATCAAAAACATGTTTTTAGGAGTTTTATAAAATATTGGTGTGATATCATTGAGTTTTAGAATTTCCTAGACGGATTTAGCAAGTTAAAAATCTTAATTTTTAACCAAGGCATTTTAGTCATTTTAATCAAAAGTACTATTTAAAATATTTAATCTATGTTTTGCAGTAACTAAATTTGGTGAGATGGAGATGTTGGTGTATACAACATTTTATGCTCAACAGTTAATATTTATTAGTGGTTCACCCTATCTTTCTGGATTTTTGGGGATTTCATATTTTTAGAGCTTTTGGCATTTTCGATCGCACACCAAGTGTTCAGTATATCATTGCTTGAGTGGTCTTTGTAAATTTTGAAACTCCTCAGTCTTTTGGGTTTCGATGTGTTGTTCTTCGCATTATTAAAGTAAGTTTTCTTAACTGAACTTGTAAAGAGCATGTTTAGGCACTAATTATGTAAGCATGATGTTGTTGTGCTAAATACTTCACTGAATTGCAAATACAAGTTATGTGCATACACCGCACGTAGTTGTGGATATCTAGGAGTGTTATGGTTGCCTATATGTTTAAGTGATTTGAGTGCAGGATATACTAAAAATATGATACTTATACTAAGTATCAAAATAACTGTAAGCCAATGTAATACATTGCGAAATACAAATCGGGTAAATGCTCGTAGTAAGTACGTGGTGCAAATGCATCACTCAATAAATTTATTTTGATTGTATACAACACTTTCCTGCTCACACACCATTAAGTTATGGAAATCTAAGACTGTTGTGATTGTAGTTCGGAGATCATGCTGAGCTTGATTTGAATGTATGAGAATAGAAGTGATTTTCTTGTCGTAATTCAGAGATCATGCTGAGCATGAATTTAGATAGCGAAATATGAAGTGTGTTTGTTGCAAGTACATGTTTGAGCATGCATTTGTGTTAATGAATGTTGCATAAATTGATGTGTTTGACATGACCATATTGAATGCTAGGGTGAAATAATAATTGTATAATCATGCACGAAATCATGAGAGATAAAATCATATTCATAATAGGATTATGAAAATATCGTTATACATGGACTGATACATCATGTGCTCTCATGAACGAACTATAATTTGCGTGAATGCTATTAATATATATATATATATACTATGTGTAAGACACATTATGCATGAAATGTTTGCTTTGCATATTGATTCATATGGTGAAACAATGCATATATGACTTGAATCATGTGTGCATAACTCGAACTACGTAGGAGTTACGTATGTTGAGGTTTAGTTACTTCGTATTATGAAATGTGCATACATAGAACTCATATTTTGTTTATCCATGCTTCGAGGTTGAATTTACGAAATGCAATATTCCTTGTGACAATGATATAATGCATAGGATAATATGCTTCTATATGATATGATTTAAATGCCACGTGATATGAAATTATGAATGCATGCGATAAATGTTTAAGTTCAATAGTGAACTATGGTTCATAGAACCTTATTGGTTAAATGCGTAATTTTATGATTTAAGTGCTATGTGAAGTGATGCATATTGATTATATATATGCTTGTACCCATGTTGGTGGCTATCGACCCTAAGAGTTGTCAATTGTATTGATGGATGTATCACAATAGTTTTCACTAGATATGATATCTGTTGAAAAATTGTTCTCAAATGATTCTCTCTAGGGGTGTGCATGACTAGATCTGGTAATTCGACTAAAGCAGTAAGTCTCTATGAGAAAGTGCATTGTCTAAGAGTGGGTAGCTCGCAAAGATGGTATATTCTTGTGAGGAAGTGCATTGTTCAAGACCAGACAGACCATCCATCTAGGGCAGTAACTCCTTGTGAGGTTGTATATTTTCTAGATCAGACGATATGGCGTGGATCTTATGAATATTTATATGATTAAATGAAATGTTATGATGAATTGTGATGATCTTCTGAGTTGATTGAGATAGCCCATTATGAATTTATAGATTTGACTTTTCTGTTATAGCATAATTATATACTGAACTTAGATGTTAGAATGAGATCCTTATTGATTTTAGATCTTAATATAAGGTTATGATTGTGACGCTTATGTTAGTGTATAGGTAACTGACACATCATGCCTACAAATGACTAGTTTTGACTTATTAGGTGAATGATACATCATGCCTACATAGTTTTCTTGTAAATAATTGCATTATGATTGTCCGAGTGAATATATTACACCTATATATCATGATTGATGTATATCATGAATATCGAACTAAATTATTTAGAAGGTATGTGTGTGTGTTTCATGCTGAATGGTCAATTATGATTTGACCTATTGTTAATAAGAATTATGAATGCATATGAAAATGATGCAATGACCTGAATGTCTTAGATGCATGTATATATATTCAATCAATGACTTGTATGTTTTGAATGCATATGAATTATACTTTATTATGTTAGTTAAGGTTGAATAGAATATTAAGTGATGAAATGCTTTTAAATGCCTTATATTCAAATGCTTGAAATGATTGACTCGTAGGACGTTGTTCCCTTGTCTATCACTTGATGATTGATGAATAATATATCATTTCTTTACCTTTAAATGCTTGAAATGCTTTCTTTAAGTTTGAGTTTGGGTTACTTTATCAAACTTTATCGAGTCTGACCCTGTTTTATGGAAGACAACTAATGCAGGTAAAGTATGATGAATAGTTAGAGTGAAGGACCGGTAGAGCTGCATCCTCGAAGGTCCACTCTTACCTTGCGATCTTGGTAGACATGATCTTTTCGTTTTAAGTACTTGATCATGTAGAGACTGAACTATTGTTTTTATACTCTGATTTGAAATAAAATTAAAACTCTTCATATTTCAGTCTTATATTGTACGTGATTTAAAATATGTATATCCCGTATATTTTGATTTGATTGTTATTTTTAGTGTAACCCCGCCCAAAGTCTTAACCGTTTTAAAAAATCATTTCCGCATTATAAGATCTTATTTACGTATACCTATCAAAAAAAATTGGTATCGAAATTTCAATATTTAAATAATAATTAACGTTAAAATTTTGGGGGCGTTACACATGATGCCCATGCCCATAACATAAACCATGAATACATCAGTCATGCACATTATCATCGTATATGGTTTATCTCATTATGTTGCATTACATCATTTAAGCATGACATTTGTCATGATCATGCAAAAAACATTTATCATGCTAGCATTCAACAATTGCACATAATTTTTATCTTGTACATGAATTTGCAATTACATAACTTTCATGCGAGCATGACATGTATCACATAGCATAGGTTCACATTCATTGCATAAATATAACATTTAACAGAAAACACTTTGTTGTTTCAGGCTGAGCGGTATGATTTTTTTACCAAAACCATCCAGTTAGAAAAATTGTGAACAACATGCTTATTTATTTTAATCACATGAATAATACACATAGTTCATGAAATAATCATACCACAACACAATAAATTAAATTTCAAGCATGTTTTGGCATTAAAAATGACTTTTTTGCATCAAGTATAACATAAGCATGTTTCATAATCAATCAAGCATGATTCTAAGACTAAAATAAGTCATGGCATGCATATAAATCATGATTTCTTGAAATTTTTTTTGCCTAATTCTCAAAACCATAGAAAAACATATTTTCACATTTATGCATGGGATTTAGTAAAAAAAAACAAGTTTCAGATCTATTAAAACCACACAAATAACATGTATAATCATTACATATACATAGAATACCTGATTTGTATTTTTTCTTAAAACTACTTGATTTCCAAACCGGTTTTGGTTAAAACTCAAAACAAAACATGGTTTTGGTAAAATTATTTTTTCAAAAATCCCTACACGTGAAGTATTCCAAAACCAACTATTTTAGAACCTCCCTCATGCTGGTTCTATGACTAATCTACTTATAGATTGCCATACAACCCCAAAATACATACTTTATGCACTAGAAACCCCGATTCAAGCCTATACGATAGAGGTACTTACCTTGTAACGGTTCTCAATTCCTTCACAAGCTTCTTCTTTTTGTAGTAGTACCTCCAAGAAGCTTCAATGGAAGCTGGGAGGTCTGAACCAAATGTGGAAGAAGAGAGAAGGAAGGAGAGAATAATGATATTTGAGAAAGAGAGAGAGAAATAAGGTGGGACGCCCCTCTTGGGCTCCCCCCCTTTTGATGGGGTATGAGTCTAGCTAAGGCAAGACCATGGGCTTGCCTTAGCTGCCCACACCAAGATGGAAAGAGGGTGGGTACTCAAATCCCCCTTTTCAAAACTACCCTATTTTTCCTTTGTTTCTTTTTTTTTTAGTTTCTTTGTTTTCTCCCTTTTTCTTGTGGTTCTTATTTTTTTCTTTCTTTCTTTAATTTTCAAGTAGGTAGGGATGTCCCATGTGGGTCTCCCTCCGTACCTTAGTTACCAAATGAATCCAAATTTGGACTCAAGGTTTCCTTACCAAAGCCTTGAATCAAATTGTCAAGTTTTGATTTTACACTCATTTACTTTTCTACTTATTATTTCAAGTGGATTTAGTTTTAGGAAACCAAATTCCAGCCAAGAGGTGCGGGCCCACCTAAGGGGACATCCCATCCTCTTGGATTGACTTACCACATTAAAATAATTAATATATTTTATTAATTTTGATTAATTCTAAAATTTCTAATTTGGATCTTAAATCCATTTTAAGTTTTGGATATCATACCTAATACAAACACAATTAGTTTCCAAACCTAATTTGGATCCAAACCCACAAACCAAATCCAAATTTATTTGAAATTAAAACCAAACCCAAATTCATGTTAAATTCTATTTAAATTCTAATTTATATGAAATTAACCCTGAGTTAAATTCAAATGTCATTTTAACTTTAGTTAAAATTCTATTTCACTTGGGATTAAACTTCAGATTAATGTACAAAATCAATTCTGACTCTCATGCATATTTAAATAAATTAAAAATAATAATTAAGATATAAAATCATCTTTATTTATTTATATAATTGCTGAAAAATTTTATGGGTATTACACTTTGTATCCTCAGGGTATTCAGTTTGAACTTAGGTCTTCGTATCAATGAGCACAAAAGCGAGGTATTCATCTTCAATGCTGACCCTGTTGCCACTATTGTTGCCTCTCACCTATTTGGATGTTGGGTGGGTAAGCTTCTGATTTTCTACTTTAGACTTCCTCTTGACAAATGTTTGATTTGCGCCCCCATCGGTCACCGATTTTGGATAAAATTGAGCTTGTTTGCAATCATGGTGAGGTACATATCTATCCTGGGTGTGTAGGCTCACTCTAATCAAAGCAGTTATTTCGGCTATTTTCTCCCACTTTATGTCAGTTTATAAGAGCTAACAAGGATTATGAAGCACATTGAAAAACATATTCACACTTTTCTTTGGGGTGGAAAAAATAAGCATTCTAAAATCACATTGGTTGCTTGGTCTTAGGTTGTCAGGCCTACCAAAAGAGTGGTCTGGGGATCTCCTCCCTCTTTTTGAAGAATGCAGCTTTGCTGTCAAAATGGCGGTGGTCTATTTGTCGCAATGAAGGAGACCTGACATAATACATCAGATCAAAATATGCCTTGCAAGGATCTCCATGTGCTTGGTCCCCTAATAGGGCACGATGGTCTTCTTTAGGGGTATGGCTTCAATGGTGTAGAATATGGCCCCCGTTCATATCTGGTCTGGTACCATCAAATGATGTACATGCAGTTTTTAGTTGGGCTCATTCCTCTTTCGATGAGATCTCGGTGTCCACCTTTTGTCTCATGTTTGGTGAAGTAGGGGTCAACCCTTTCCCAGAGAAATATATGTGGGTGGGAGGCCGCCCCCAAGATCGAAACTCTTTGCATGGTCGGTGGTCATGGATGGCATGTTACAACAACAACAACTATGCCTTCATCCCAAAACAATTGGGGTCGGTGATATGAACCAACAAAGAAAATCATTCTGGGTCTTCCACATGAATCCTTCTCCTCCAATCATTTCTATCCAATGCCATGTCCTCGATGAGGTTCAAAGCATTCATATCCTTTCCTATCATCTCCATCCAAGTCTTCCTAGGCCTACCCCGACCTCTTTTAACTAATATATTTTCCCATTTCTCCATCCTTCTAACTGGAGCATCATTAGGCCTTTGCCGAATATGTCCAAACCACCGTAAATGATTCTCTCTCATCTTATTTTCAATGGGTGCAATGTCTACCTTCTTACGTATCTCCTCGTTCTAAATCTTATCTTTTATTGTATTTCCACACATCCATCTAAGCATACGCATCTCAACTACACTCATTTTTTGAATATGATGTCTCTTGGCAGACCAACATTCCGTACCATATAGTAAAGCGGGATTAATAGTCGTACTATAAAACTTTCCCTTCAACCGCAATGGCATTCTACGATCGCACAACACTCCAGTTGCACTTTTCCATTTCATCCACCCAACCTTTATCCTATGATTTACATCTCCATCAATTTATCCATACTTTTGAATGATAGATCCCAAATATTTGAAACAATCATCCACCGATATTCATGGATGGCATGTTGACCCACAAAAATCTGTCTAGATGTGGTTTCTGATTGGTCAGTGTTTGTTGTATGTGTGATGAAAATGTCGAATCTAAGCCATTTTTTTAGGCTCTATTCACATCTTCATGGTAGTAGCATTGTTGGAATAACAAGGAAGAATGGACTTCCCTTCACTAGTATGTTGGAGACAAGAATGAGAACAAAAAAGTAAAAACAGAACAACTTTGTTACTTGTGTGGAAAACGTATAGAATTTTTAACGCACTACAAACTACACTTCTTACTGCTATTTATACAAAAAATGATCACACGTGGCCAAAAACTACCACTTACAAGACCCATTACTACCACTAAGTTACACCATTGCACTACTCACCCACGACTCCACTACCTAAAATCTAGGTGCCACTAACACCATAACATTTTCCCACAACTACCAGCAACATACATGTCACAAGAAGATAATTTGCATCAATTCTTATCACTCCCCCTTGATGCAAAACTAGATACACCAAGTGACGATATGAACTTAGCAAACTTTGGATAACTCAAAGCTTTAGTAAATCCGTCTACAACTTGATGATTTGTGGAACAATACTTTATCACGATCATACCTTCTGCAACAACATCTTGAATAAAGTGGTGGCATAACTCAATGTGTTTAGTTCTCCCATGACACACTGGGTTCTTTGTCATGGCTATTGTTGATTGGTTGTCACAGTAGATTTCTATTGCATGGGTTTAAATTTGGTTCAAATCTTCAAGTATCCTTCGCATCCAAATTGCTTGACAGATGCTTGCTTCTTTGACATCCAAGAAATGGGCCCTGAGCCAAGACTAAATACAAAACTACTAGTGCTCTTCCTGTCATCTATAAAACCAGCCTAATCACTATCAGTAAAACCAGATAGCTTGAAATCAAGAATGAATTTATACCATATCCCATAGTTGGTTATTGCCCGAACATAACGAAGAATCCGTTTTGCCACTCCAAGATGATGCATTGAAGGACAATGCATAAATATGAAAATCAAGCTAATAGGGAAGACAATATCTAGATGCGTTTGTGTCAAATACATCAATCTCCCAACTATGCTTCTGTACAATTTCTCATCAGCTTTAGTAATGCTATCATTCACTGTTAGCTTTTCATTAACATTCATAGGTGTAGAGGAGGTCTTATAATTCAACATATTATATTTCTCAAGCATATATAATGCATATTTCTCTTGAGAAATGAAAATACCATCATCTGCCTGTTGAACTTGAAGACCAAGAAAATAGTGTAATAATCCCAAATCAGTCATATCAAATTCACGCATCATATTTTTTTTAAATTCTTTGATAAGAGCACCAAAAGACCCTGTGTAGATTATGTCAACCACATAAACACATGCTATAAGAATATCATTACCTTTCTTCTTTGCATATAAGGTTGGCTCACTTTCACTCCTGCAGAAGTCACTTGCTGTCAAATATAAATATAGTCTTCCATACCAAGCTTGGGGAGCTTGTTTAAGGCCATAAAGAGCCTTTTTAAGCTTATATACTTTCTCTTCTTTTCCAGCAACAAAAAATCCTTGTTGTTGGTGAATATAAACATCTTCTTCTAAAAACCCATTTAGGAATGCAGATTTTTCATCAAATTAAAAAACTTGCCATTTCATTTGAGCTGCTAGTGCCAAAATAATTCTGACAGTTTTAAATCTAGCAACAAGAGAGAAAGTTTCAAGAAAATCTACACCATGTTGTTGTGCATATCCTTTGAAAACAAGCCTTGCCTTGTAATTTTGAACACTTTCGTTAGCATTATATTTTACCTTGTAAATCCGTTTCACACCAATGGGAGACTTCTCCACCCTCAAGTCTACAAGTTCCCATGTATTGTTTTTTTCAATGGTAGTCATTTCTTCTATCATAGCTTCTTTCCATTCAACTTGTTCACTAGCCTCTTCATAGGTCATGGGTTCTACAACCATAATGGCAAAAGTACAAGACTCATAAATTTCTTGCAAGGATTGTACCTTTCTTGGTGGAGTGTTTGTATCACATGTTCGACCAAGATCATTGTTGTCATGAGTTGTCACATCCATAGGTGAAGTCCAAAATGCACTGCTAGATGTAGGGAAAGAGTGAGAAGTCACACTTTCTTCTTCAAGTTACATTGAATGTATTTCACTCTCTGGAATGGATGGATGTTGATTTTATGTCACTTTTCAATCCTAGAAATTTAGTTCATCAAAAACCATATCCTGTCGGATGATTAACTTCTTGGTTATTGGATTATACAAGCGATAAACCTTTGTCTTATCACTGTAACCCACAAAAATGCACTTCTTGCTCTTCTGATCCATCTTGCTATGGTCACTGGAATCAATCAAGGCATAAGAAATGCAATAAAAATTTCTTAAATTACTCACATTGAGCTTTCGATTCTACCAAGCTTCATATGGTGTCATATTGTGCACAACCTTTGTTGGAGAGATATTGAGAAGATGAAATGTTGTAGCCACTGCTTTAGCCCAAAAATCATTTGGTAGATGCTTCTCATTCAACATGCTTTGAACCATCTCCACCACTGTTATGTTCTTTCTTTTTGCAACCCTATTTTGCTCAGGTGTTTTTCTCACAATCAACTACTTACGAATGTCATTTTACTTGCAAAATAAGTCAAACTCATCAGATGGGAATTCTCCTCCTATGTCGGTGCGAAGAACCTTTATGACATACCCACTTTCTTTTTCTACAAAAGCCTTGAATTTCCAGAATTTTTTAAATGCCTCTGACTTTTAAACAAGAAAGAACACCCGACTCATACGAGAAAAGTCATTAGTAAACAATAGAAAATATTTACTCTTGTTCAAAGATAGAGTGTTTACCTGTCCACATATGTCTGCATGAACTATTTCAAGTGGCATTTTGGCTCTCCATGCTTTTCCAACTGGAAATGACAAGTGGTGTTATTTTTCATAAACACACCCTTCATAAACATCATCAACACAACCAATGGAAGGAAAACCACTAACCATAAGATTTTGACTTAATAATTTCAGCTCATTAAAATGCAAGTGACCATACTGTAAATGCCAAAGATGAGATATTTTGTTGAGATTTGCAACTAGAGCACAATCTTCAAGGTGACAAAGCTCAAGTGGAAACATTCTATTATCAGCCATGGGGATTGTCACAAGAGATAAGGTTGACGTGTCCGTTCTGATTTCACATGTATCTCTAAGGAATAAAACATAGTAGCCTTTTTTAACTAGTTGGCCCACACTAAGTAAATTATAAGCTAAATGAGGTATATAGAAAACATCATGAATTAGTTTCTTATTACCTGATTTAACTTTAACTGCAATAGTACCCTTGCCTTTGATCTGCACAGATTTATTGTTCCCAAGATGAACCTACAATCTCATTGACTCATCAATGCTACGAAAAAACTTTTTCTCACCTGTCACGTGATTACTATAGCCACTATCTAAAAACCACACATGATTGACAATATCTTATAAATCCAGGTGAGTAAGCAATAAGTTACCATCCTTTTTTTCCTCCACAACATTGGCTTGTTGCTTTGACTTGTCCCAATAATAAGGTTTTGTATGCTCGGTCTTCTTGCAAAAGTTGCAATATCTATTCTTCTGGGTCTGTGCCTTTATCACCATTTTTAGACTTTTGACAGCTATTATCAAACCGTCCACATCCATGACCACGACCATGGTAGCCACCTCTACCATGACTTCGACCGACATGCTTTTGGTCAAAATTGCCTTCACCATTTTTATCTTTGTTGCTGACCTCCAACTTGGCTTGAAAAATCTGCTCAATATTCTTCTTGCATGACTTGTTCATTCTTTCCTCATGAGCTAGAAGAGAACCCATTAGTTCATTAAGAGAATAAACAGACAAGTCCTTAGACTATTCAATGGCAGTAATAACATGATCAAATTTTGGTGGCAAACTTCTCAGAACCTTTTCTATAACTTTTTGGTCTAAGATAATTTCTCCATATGTCCTCATATGATTTATAGTAATAAAAATTCTAGAGAAAAATTCTTGAACAGACTCACCACCCTTCATGAACAAAGTCCCAAATTCTCTATGGAGAGTTTGAAGTTTCACCGTTGTTACCTTCTTGTCACCATGAAAATTTTGTTGTAAGGTAATTCAGGCATCCTTTTATTTGGTGGCAGTAGCAATACGGGGAAAGATTGTTTGTCACCTTGTTGCAAAACAAGTAAAGCCTTTATATCCTTCTTGTGAAGCTCCTTCACATCTGTTGATTTCTCTCTCAACTAGATCCCAAAGATCTTGCAAAATAAAAAATGTCCTCATCTTGATACTCTAAAATTCATAATTTTTTTCATTAAAAATAGGCACCAAAGATTGTGAGAGGTTGAGTGTTTTCATATCATTCGTCATGATGAATCACCTCTCCTTTAATGACTTTTTGCATTGGCAATAATCTCCAAAATACAACACTACGCTCAACACAACCGAAACCTGGCTCTGATACCAAAAATGTTGGAATAACAAGGAAGAATGGACTTTCCTTCATCAGTATGTTAGAGACAAGAATGAAAACAAAAAATTAAAAATAGCACAAGTTTGTTACTTGGGTGAAAAAACGTACAAAATTTTTAACACACTACAAACTACACTTCTTACTGTTATTTATAAAAAAAAACGATCACAAGTGGCCAACAACTGCCACTTAGAAGACCCATTACTACCACTAATTTACACCACTACAGTACTCACCCAGGACTCCACTACCTAAAAACTAGGTGCCACTAACACCATAACATTTTCCCACAACTACCAGCAGCATACACGTCACAACAAGATAATTTGCATCAATTCTTATCAAGCACTGCTTCACATCTCTTATGTTCGTCAAGGATCATTCGCTAGGGATCTGATTATTCGTCTGAATTTACCACTTCGGGGCAGCATATGGTATTTTGTTTGGAGATGTTGGCTGTTCGTCAAATGGTGGGTTTGGCTTGAAAAAAATGCTAGGACTTTCGAGAATCGGAGTCAGCCCGACATCTTTCATATGGTTGCTTTTAGGTGGCCGGCGACGGATCTACTTTGGATTCACCTTTTTTTTCGGTTGCCTTGCCCTTGTAAAGCTGGAGATCGACATCTCATCGCCCTGACCTTCTTACTGTTCTCAGTTTTAATAAAACTAAGTTTCCTTGAAAAAAACGCATTACACTATCCTATGAGGGCCGAATAATGCAACAGTTCTTAAGCATGCTACCTGCAATGTTAAATGTGACTTTTGACTTTCATCCTACACATGCCGGGCTTATATGTACTCGAATGTCAAAACCACTCTTGAGTTGTTTATATGTAACAAATTCCCATTGGGCTCAAAAGGACACTAATATTTAACAGCATTGAAGTTTAACGTATGAAGATCATTTGTGGTTCAACTATGAATATATGTTACTGTTTTGGTTATTCTATCATCAGCATTGTGGGTGAAGTGCTTTTGCAAGGTTAACTTTATTACTTTCCTTCAACCTTTGAAATTCAGTCCTTCTGATACTGTTTCCATCCTTAGGTGAGATATTTTAATCTTGAGGATGCTCTAAATCCAAACGAGGAGGAAAGAAATTCACCTTTGCAAAACGATAGCATATGTGGTTCAAATTCTCCAATGTTGCAAAGCAAAAGAAGAACAAAAGCAAAACGACGAAATATCATTGAACGTAACATCTCTACCAACCTCATCGATATGCAAACTAACTGTGGCAAACAGTAGTCATTGAAAAGTAGGAAGAAAGAATAAAAAAAAATGATTTCATGCAATCTTGATGTGGCCTAGCTCTTTTTTATTAATGTAAAGCTTGCTTTATTATGCCACTTAAAGTTGATTGATGGTATCTTTTGATGCCAAAATATTTAATTGGTATTTGACAAAACACTTATAAAAGGTGATGATTAATTAAAGTGGACGCACATGTTAAGTGCGATTGAAAATTATCAAAAGTGTTTATTAATTAAAGTGGACGCACAAGTGCGAATAAAAAATTGTAGTACCAAATTGAACCCTGATCAAAACCAGGTAAGATAAGTAGATATAATCCAACGACCATCCTCACTAAACACATAAAGAAGGTTATCTCTCTTCTAATAATTTAGTTTTGTCCAATACTCACAAGCATCACTTTCTGCTTTACCTCCTTGATGGAGCAGTTAACCGGCCAATAGAGCACACGGAAACCACTGTGCCAAGCACTAGCTAGCGTATGGTTCTTTTTGGGAGGAACGACATTTTTGAGAGTGGGCAGCAAGGTATGGGTCACCGTGGTTTGTTGTAATTAGGTCACATCTGGTGGTTCTTCATGTGAAGGCCCCTGAATGACATCAGAGGGTTGCACTCACGCCACCTGTGAGAAAGGTTAGTGATGCCTTGCTGCTTTCAGCTTTAGTGAAATGAAGCATGAGCCTTCTGATATTACCATACGAGGGTTTTGTCTTGGTGCGATTTCTAGTTCCCTCCTCAGGATGACCAATGGCCCCCACAGTTGAGGTCTTCTGACTAGAGGACATGATCAAGAATTCGGAGGCCACTGATGTCTCAAGATCCAACTACCAGAGGGCATGCCCATAACTTTATTAGTGTGATTGTGATGCCAATTTCAGTCTAGATGTTTACCACTCAGGATGGGGCCCGTCACTGTGTTAGGCAATTGTATACCGTAAGGAGATACCTCACTGAAGGCAGCAATTCACATCTGATTGTTGGAACGAAGCCTGTCAAGTGGTCTACACATGACTCTACGGGGTCTATAGCAAACCGGTCACCGACTGACTGAACCCACCATCACAGCACAACCCTAGAGGTAGGGACATCTTGTTGGAACAAACACTGGCCAAAACAGGATTTTAGAAAAACAAGATACCAAGCTTAGAAGCACGTTTTTAAGATCGTTATGTTTAGAACTTCAATCGCCCCACTTCAAGATTTTTGAAGATGTGAAAAGGGTTTGTTTCGTGACTGAGTTCTTAGGATACAACTAGGCTTGGACCTCCAAGAGTATCAGTGCTTCGCAAGATCAGGTAACCTCTCCCACACGTGAACTTGACAAGCCAAAATGAGAACAAAATAATAGAAAGAAAGAAAGAAAGCTTGAGAATCATAAAATTTGATAAACCAAAAGCCGAAAATGAAGAGATTTATAAACTTTAGGAAGACCAACATGTTTTGTGATAAATGACATTAAAATGCGATAAATCCAATAATTTAAAAATTAGACAAAAATGATCATAAATAGTTACCCGCTTTTGACCAACAGACAAGGACCTCTAAAACCGTCCAACAGTCACAATGCCCCATAAACATCATATAAATGCCTTTTAAAAGTCTTTCAAACGACCAAACCAATCAAAAAAATAGAAAGTCAAAGATAAATTGGTCAAAGGTTAAGGTGCAGTCAAAACGCACCTTGGTGCCTCACATGCACTTCGCACCACTGTGAGCGTGCAAAGTGCACCATTAAAATACTACATTGCCCCTTAAACACCCTTGCGCACACACACACGCGCATGTGCACAAACAATGTGCATCAGTTTCTATGTGAAGCGTATCAACGTCCACAAGCCACTTTATGACCCAAGGGTTTTTATAGTATAAGATACAGAGCAATGACTCTATTTAAACCACTAGAAATATATTTCTCTCTTATATATGGGACTAAACATTTCAAAGCACTTTTGGTGGGAAGTAATAAAGCACCAAAACTTTATAAAATAAAGAATATTTTGAAACTTTTTCCTACACTCTTCCATTAGTTTCAAAATATCTTTGGCTTGCATAAAAAACCTATCTATTAGTGAGAGTGTATATAGGATTTAAACCACCACTTAGTCAAAGAAAACCTAATTAACTAAGGTGTTAAGTGGACTTGCCTTGAACTTAGTTCCTCGTATTGTTAATCGAATTTTCAATCATACATAGGTTTTTAAAAGTTCAATTGTGTAGATTTTAAGTTGGCATATTTAAAGCTTTGTGCTTGCCTGGATTCATGAGTGCTCTAGATAATTGCCAATTTTCATAAGAAACGGCTTACACTTCTACACACATATGTGAGTTTCTAGGTGTTTTGTAAAACACAACCTAAACTTAAGGCTTACAAACACATTAAGAGCTATTAGCTCAATCCTCACATTAGTTACAACTCATGAGCACACATCAAGAATAGGGTCACATAAATGTGTTTGATACTTGCCATTTATCAATTTGTTTTCCATTGAACCTAGGCATGTGGGATCTTCAATGCTCTAGGTTGGGTATCCTTGGACAATAACTTAATTGACTTAATTTTTATTCTCCTTAATATTTTAATGATGACATCTCTAGAAAGGCCTTTCATAAATGGGTATGCTAAATTTTGGCATGACTTTACATATTTCAAAGATATAATATTATCATCAATCATTTGTCTGATAAAATCGTGTCTTAGACAAATATGTCTAGACTTCCCATTATATTTCATATTACCTGCTTTACAGATAGCTGATTTACTAGCACAAAATATTAAAATAGCATGTATGAGTTTCTCACCTAATGAAATATCCACTAGCATATTTTTGAGTTACTTACCTTTTTTATACATAGATGCTAAAGCAATAAACTCAAATTGCATTGTAGAATAAGTTATACATGTCCATTTCTTAGACCCCCATGCAACTGCTCTTCTACCAAGGGTAAAAACCCAACCACTTGTTAACTTGGAATATTCAAATTGTATGTCTCAACTTGCATCACTATACCATTTAATAATAGCAAAAAACTTGGTATAGTGGATTCTGTGGTCAAAAGTATGCTTAAGATATCTAAGAACCTATCAACAACATTCCAATATTGATGTCCAAAATTATTAGTACTACACACTTTGCTCATTGCATAGGCTATATCAGGCCTTGTATAGTTCATTGCATACATAAGACTACCTATAATAGTAGATATTTTAATTATTAAACACTTACACCATCATTAGTAGCCAATTTCATGTTTGGATCATATAAAGTGCATGCAGGTGCACAATCAATACATCCATATTTTATAAGAATTTTTTCAATATAATGAGATTGGCACAAATTTGATTCTTAAAATAACATCTACAACACCCATATCTTTCATAGAAAACATAGAAGATATAAATCCTTTTATTTGGTTCATGCATTCAATATTAGAACCCAAAATAAGCATGATATTAACATATAAATAAATTATATAGTAATCGAATTACAATCTACTTTACCGTAAACACACTTATCAACATCATGTATTTTGAAACCATGATTTACCAGAGAACTATCAAATTTCTCATGCCATTGCTTAAGGGCTTGCTTTAATCCGTATAAAGATTTCAAAAGTTTATAAACTTTGCTTTCTTATCCTAGCACTTCAAAGCCTTCAGGTTGCTCTATATATATCTCTTCATCTAATTTTCTATTCATAAAGGTTGTTTTCATGTCAATTTGATGAATTTCAAGCTTATATATAGTAACTATGATAATCAAAATTATAATAGTAGCTATTTTGGTTACAGAAGCAGAAGTATCAAAATAATAACTTTTTTTTTTAAATTATTTTGCAACCAAACGAGCTTTAAATTTATCAATTATACCGTCAAATTTTAACTTCTTTTTTATTTCAAACATTATTAGACATAATTAAATCAATTTCAGCATTTATAACTTCTCTCTAAAATGCAACATCTTGAGAAGACAGTCTCTTGAAAAGACAAGATCATTCTCAATAAAAAGTGTATAAAAGTCAAAACCAAAATTAATTGGTTTTCTAATATATTTCATGTGCCTAACTTCAGTTTTAGGTTCAACATCACAATCATTAAAATATTTAATCATGTCATTAACAAGATGTTCATCAGCTATAGTACGACTACCATCAAGAAGAGAATCAAATATAGTTTTATGTTCTATGAAAGGTGTACCTCTAGATTCAATAATAACATCATTAGCAATATCCAAAAATCTATATAGTTTATTATATTAAGCATATCTAACAAATGCACATTTGAATGCTTTAGGTCTAACCTTCTTTCTTTTATTTTTTTAAATTTTAACATATGCTAAATAACTCTAAACACAAAAATAGCTAAGATTAGGTTTCTTACCAAAACAGAATTCATAAAGTAATTTATCAGATTTAAAGTAAGAAACACGATTTAGAATATAGTAAGCAGTAGGTAGAGCCTGTCCTACAAGTTGGGATGTAGATCCATATTAAGAAGTATAGCATTCATCATTTCTACAAGTGTTGCTTTTCTTTTTTGCTACACCATTTTGTTCTGAAGTTTTAAGGATAGGGGTTTGACAAATAATATCATTATCTCTACAGAATTTATCAAATTTTTTACCTAAGTATTCACCTCATCTATCTTTCTTAAATGTATAATCTTAGTTTTAAATCTATCTTATACTAAAACAAGATAAAGAAGGAATTTAAAAAATGCTTTAGATTTATGTTTCATCAAATAAACATAACATAATTTAGAATAGTCATCTATAAAGGTAATGAAATACCTATTTCCACCACAACTTAGAATATTATTCATCGTACACACATCTAAATGCACTAATTCAAGTAATTTATAATTCTTTTCTATAATAGGAAATGAGAGTCTAATTAGCTTAATTTGAATACATGTCTCACATATATAATTATGTTCTATTTTGACATAGAAATGAAGCAGACTAAGATTATTCATATTATGAATATTGTGAGAATTAATATGTTCTAATCGTGATTGCCAAAGTAAATATGAATCAATCATTTAAACATAACATATTCATTTATGCTCATCTTAAACATACCAAGAGTGGCAAACCCTTTGCCTACAAAGATTTTTCCTTTGGTTACAGTTACAATCTCATAATCAATAACAATTTTGAAACTTTTTTGTTATAGTAGATCTGTAGAGATTAAGTTCTTACAAACTTTTGGGGCATAGTGGACATTCTCAAGTGTTAGGACTTTTTCGGAGGTGAATTTAATTTTCATATTTTATTTTTCCATCACTTTAATTGATAAAGATTTTTCTATAAAGAGATTACATCCCTTCCCCACTACTTCATACGACTTAAATAAGTTTGTGTCTTTTTCCACATGAACAATTCTTTCAGTATCCAGGTACCAATCCCTATTCGCAACCACTATGAAAGTTTTACAGATTACAGTAACAAACCTCTCCTCTAACTCATTTGACTTGGGACCAGTCCTCTTTTGTTCCATTTATTATTTAGCAAAATGACCTAACTTGCCACAAACATAGCAATCAATTCTTTTTTATCAGTTAGCTTTTTTTCTTTCATGAAATTCTTTTTATTTTTTTGAGTTTTCATTATTTTTTACCTTTGTTACCAATAGTATTCACTTTAGGATAACCTCTTTAGGACTTCAATCATTTTTGTTACGAAGATGAGTCTCTTCCTCAATTTGGATCTCCTTAAGAAAACTATCTAAAGTGATTTTTTCATTTTTATGTTTTAGGTGATTTCTATACTTTTTTCAGGAATCAGATAGTTACCTAATGATGACTACAACTTGGAAGTCATCATTAAGATACATACCTTTTTTTTTTATCTTATATGTCAATATTTGCATCTCATGAATTTGATCAAGTATAGACTTATCATCAATAATAGAAAAATTGACATACTTGTCTACGAGGAACCTTTTATTTGCAGTGTCTTCTGTATTATACTTGATCTCCAGAGCATTTTATAATTCTCTAGCTGACCCTAAAGGAGTATATAGGTCAAACAGAGAATCGACTAAAGTGTTTAAGATATGCCCTTCGCATTAGTAGTTGTCTTGTGTACCACTTCTCTCGCTCTTTCTTCTGTTCGTTTGTCGTAACTTCTCCAACATCAATAGTGGTGTAATATTGCATATTTTCACACTTAGTCATTTTATGTTTTTGTTAAAAATTTGGGCAAGTATAGAAAAAAATTGTTTAAACCTCGATATTAGACTGATGATTTTGAGTCTGGGTGTGACACAGGTCTCATCAACTAGGTCTAAATGAGCCATTTAAAATATAGGAAAGAGTTTTTTTTACCTTTAAATTTAAGCAAAATTCAGGTTATTTTCGAGCAAAATTTAAAAGTTATATTCATGTGATATATCGTTAGATGCGTCTCAGAATATCAAGCGCAACAATATATTACTTTTTTGAATTTGAGTTTCGGTTGTCCCAAAAATTGCATTTTTTTCTAAAAAAGAGCAGTTTGTCAGTTCAGATCTGGATTTGGATCAGATTGGATCCAATGCTTAGGATCCAAATTAATATGGATCTGGAATCTACCCAAGATCCATATTAATCTGGATTTGGTCTAGTCCAAAATTTATTTGGATTTTTGGAGATGGGTTTTGATCTTGGATTCGGATCTAGATCCAAATCCATGCCCAATGAATTTATAACTTTAAATTGATTAAAAACCTTTAAATTGGAGTTATTAGTGTTAAGAAGTCTCCCAAGTTAATATGGTAACTGTTGGAAGCTTTTGGATAATTATTAATTATTTATTAATTATTTAATTAATTAATTTTATTTGGAAGGTTGTTTAGGTCTTCTTAAAAGAGTCCTTATACATGCTTAATTAGGCTAAAGAAAGTTTTAAAAATACTTTTAATAATTGGAAACTTTGAAAAAGTCAACATAAGGGAGTTTTGAAATTTTTGGAAACTAGAGGGTGAGAGTCTCAAAATTTGGAAACCTTCCATCTCCAACCCCTTTTGGTCTACTTAAACAAAAAAAAAAGAAGGAAAGGAAAAGAGAGAGGAAGATAAAGGGTGGAAAAGAGAGAGAAAGAGAGGAGGAAGGAGAGAGAGATCCATTGATCTCCAGCCATCCGACGTTTTCACCATCAACTCTATTTTTATTTTTGATTCACGATTAAGGTATGAGTTTCCTCTCTTGAATCAAGTGAGAAATTGAATATTGATTAGATTTCCATGCAATATTTTGGTAGAAATCCATGGTTAAAGAGCAAATCTACATGTGTACTCTAAAATACATGGATGTTGATTCATGGATCCTCTCCCATGTATGTGTTTTTAATTCTTTTCGCTTTTTCAAAAGAGTAAATTTTTGTATATGTTAAAACAGAATTTTTATTTGTGATAAAAGCGTTATTTAGAGCTTGCTTTTGATGAAAATCGATTTTCATGGAGGGTCCATGTTATGGACTATTAGATGCATGTAAGCTTATGGTGGAATAATTCCTATGCATGTGTTCATCACTAAAAATGGTGAATCTGAATATTTTTGGAGTGGTTAGTATGTTCATGCTTTCATATTTGTTGTTGAATATGCATATTGCAAGTATTTGAAGGTCTGTGCTCATGTGAATATAAAAATGCATATGCAAGCATGTGTTAATGAAAATATGTATATGCAGGTATTTTTCTTTTGAAATTGGTAATTTGAACCACATGTTTATAAGATGATACATGGATGCACATGTTGGAACATCAATATATATATATATATATATATATATATATAAAGTAGTATATTGTTTACTTTGGGTGTCATGGCCGGAAAGGCAGACCAATCGAGCATTGCTCGGCCGGCCAGACCCGACCAAACCAGACCTGGGTCATTGGAGTACAACCTCGTCGAGCTTGTTCATGACATGCCTTACTTGGGCTTGCAGGGCTCATCCGAGTGGGCTCGGCTGGGCAACCTGCTGTTTTAAAAAAAAAAGAGCTTGTAAAACAAAATTTTTAAAATAAATTTTGGTTGGTCGCCAGCCAGCCGAGGGACACTTGGCTGACTGTCAGGCCCTAGCAGAACATACACAGTCCCAGGTCGGGCTTGTGCATGGTTTGCCAGACCCAGTCGAGTGAACTCAGTTGGACTGGTTTGGCCAGTTTGGGTTGGCAGGGTGCTCCAAGGCCCAGCTGGGTCTAATGAGACCAGACCCAGTCGACCGGGGTCGACTGGGTTTAATCAGGACCCAAGTCGATCGGGTCAGCTGGATGTTAAGGCCCCCCTTTCAAAAAAACAGACAAACTTGTTTTGGATAGGTGGGTGGCTTGTTTGGATTCAGCCGGGTCGAGGCTGAAACCTAGCTAATGGGGTCGGCTAGGTCTGATAGGCCTACTTCAAGAAAATGTATTTTTAGCACTTGGGGCTTGTTCAAATCTGGAACTGGAATTTAAATATGCATGTTAAATTTCTAGAATATGTTATGTGAATGTATTTTGATACATGTTAAGATCAATATTGTTCATATGATTTGACTTGATATGACATGCTTACGCAATATGTTATTTCAAGTTTATTTCAAGTGCATGCGCATACATAAAATGAATGTATTCAGTTATGTAACTAAATTTCCAAATTTGTTATTTGCACTAGACTTGGCTCTGTATGCAAAAGAATGGTAGTTTCATATGTTGGCAATTGGTATAGCATGCTCAATTCCATTACTATTACATGTTTGCTTTTACGGGCATGGGCATACTTGAAGTTGATGTGCCATTGCGTGAACTTGCTTGCATACGTATTCACATGTTTTATCTTAAGTAAATATTATTATTTCATGCACATGCTTGAATTGGCATATATGAATGTACATTGAGAAGCATGTTGACATCATTGCATATATTGCATGTTATGGTTTTTGCATATGATGCATAGATGGTCAAAATGGATCATCGTAGGTCTGGTGAGCCTTGAGCTTAGATATGCTCCTTTATTTGTTTTAATATATCGCAAAAGTCATATTGATATTGTTTCACTGTATTGCATTGTTCTATGTTTTTCCGTGGGTTGTGGTCCCGTGATGAGTCCCACATAGGGATATGCGAAATAGTATTATTGATTTTGCATGCTAAGTTGTAATATAATGAATTAACCATTAAAAATAAAAAAAAGAAAGAGAGCACTGTAATATACATTCTGAGATATCTCGTTTTTAGAATGAAACTCTTAGAGTTGTAGTTTTAGAGAATCGTGAGGATACAAAAACTCTCTGTGTATTGTTGTTACTCCTAAACCCGATATTGAGGTTATTTCTCATAGACACTGTTTGAGGGAGAGTCTGTCACTTTACCTAAGGGTGGTGTGTAGACACAACTGTTGTTTTGGTATACCAAGAAAGTAGAATTTATGGATATAGAGGTCCCTGGTGTCCCGACATTAGATGTGAAGGTCTAATGTTTCAAAGGTTGATTCGGTCGAGTGTTAAGTTTGGAACCCAGTAATAAAATGCAACTTGTATGCTAAGTTACCTTAAGAACCCTACTTGACCTTGGGAATTCTTACCCATTTGGTGTATCCGCGAGCAACGTTAATAAAAAGAGAAACCTAAGTTGTGTGCATCCTAATAAACACATGCATATAATAAGATAACTTGTTAAAGATAATAATTTATTCATGTATGTGTACTGACATTATGCATTTTTTTGTTATTTATTAAATTATGCATATTTATTTACTTCCTTACTTATAATACCTAGTTGTCTTTATGATATTATATCATGTTGCATGATGAATATCTTTACTGCTTATATGAAATTATAAAAATTATTTCAGTAGTATCGCTCTAAAATATTGTATGAATCTTATCTATATTTCTTATGATTATTTGTTTCATTAGAGGGATTCGTAAACAAAATTATTTAGATTTTTGACACCCCTACTTTTGTGTTTTTCGCAGCCTTAGAGGCCCAGTGAGATGACTCGCTCTTGAGAGGATCCAC
The DNA here is from genome assembly GCF_984573655.1 of Nuphar pumila. Classification (NCBI taxonomy): domain Eukaryota; kingdom Viridiplantae; phylum Streptophyta; class Magnoliopsida; order Nymphaeales; family Nymphaeaceae; genus Nuphar; species Nuphar pumila. The sequence goes on along the minus strand of NC_143258.1, from coordinate 32,857,432 downwards.
AAGGGGACTACACGACTGCTTGACCGATTGTCTTGGACATCGTGGCTCTTTTCTTTTTATTTGATTTTTATGCACTCTGATATTTTGCATTTGTCTCATGACTCTATTATTTTTAAATTAATAAAGTTAGCTTGCTATGGTTTGGATGATGGGTGTAAGATCACTTGTGGTTATGGTTGTGTTGTAACTATAAGGACCCTTGGTCTCTAAGCATGTTTTCTGCAATTGAAAAAAAAATTAGCACTTTTCAACGGGTATGAGATGGGGTTATTAGAGGTTTAGTATCAGAGCAACCACAAAATCTTACATTTTTACTATCTTCTTAGCATTAAAGTTTTTAATTTTGGTAAGTGAGCCCTATCCTGAAGTGTCAGCAAGTCATGCCTCATGTTCTAGAGTAGTGTCCTTCATTAGTAATGTTATTTGATACCTTTATTAAAGCATATGAATTTGTCATGCTAGATTGCATTTATAGTTTAATTCTCTTCTGGTGTGAATCAATAATCTTTGGTATGATTTCATGAATGTAATTGTTTAGGATCAATCCCAAGAGGGTAGGATCGATCGGGGTGTAATTTTTTAAAATTTTCATATTTTAGATGTATCAACGCTAGGGCACTTTGACTTTTGTTGGTGCTCTCGTGAACTAGCAGGAGCATAAGGATTTCATGATGAATGCCCTCGACACGCTGACCGAGATAGTGACGGCACAAGCGGCAGGCTGCACAAACAGCTACTTATGTCCATCCTACCGAGGTTGTTCTGAACCCCAACAACGTTACCTACAAGCGATTCCTAAAGTTCAATCCGCCAACTTTCGCACGGAAGGCAGACCCAGAGGCAGCTGAGAGCTGGGTCAAGGAGACTGAAAGGGCGTTCGACACCCTACCTGTCCCTGAGAACATGAAAATTTTGGTATGTACCATCTGAAGGGAGATGCCAAGAAGTGGTGGGACACCCTACAAAGGGTGAAGTATGACAGAGTAGACAAGATTCTCTATGAGGTGTTCACGAAGGAGTTTTTGGACACCTATTTTCCCTCATTCACTTAGAAGCAGATGCAGCAGCGGTTCCTTGAGCTTACTCAGGAGAGTATTAGTTTGGTGGACTACGCCACCAAATTCAGGAGCTTGGAGCGATACTGTCTGAACTTGTTCGTTGGTGAAAAGGCGACGATGACCAAGTTTGTGCATGGACTGAAGGACAGACTTCGAGTCCACGTGATGATGAGTCAGCCTACTACTTTGGCCAATGTGATAGAGTCAGCTACAGTCCTGATGGAGAAGTGGGAGAGGTCTAGAAATGGACCTCAGAAGAAGAGCAGCAATGGCGATGGCACTTCGGGCGAAGCGAGGAAGAACCCACCTGCGAGCAGCAAGACGCAGGGGGGTAAGAGACGACAGGCCCAGCATGGTCGACCTCAGCAGAAGCAGTAACAAGGAAAGGTCCAATTATTATGTCACAAGTGCAACAAAAGCCATCCTCTAGGCTTTTGTTCGATGTTCAAGGGGGTTTGCAACCAATGTCAGCAGCCTGGACACATTGCTCCATACTGTCTGAACAAGCCAGCAGCTCAGGGTGGACAACATCAGCAGCAGAGACCTCAACAGCAACAGGGTCAACGTAGGACAGATGGGCAAGTCTATGCTGCTAGGGCCTCTACGCAGGGCAATCAACCTGACCTGATTGAAGGTATCTTCTTAGTCACTGATCATCTTGCATGTGTGATGTTTGATTTGGTGCAACCCACAGTTTTATTTCTGCTTTATTTGCAAAGTTGCTCTAATCGGTTCCTTCTAGCCTTGATAAATTTCTCAATGTGATGTCGCCTATGGGTGCATCCTCTTGCGGGAAATACTTTTTTATCGTTTATGTGGTGATCGAGGGATATGAATTGTTTGCCGACCTGGTCATACTAGATATGACGTTTTATGATATCATTGTCGGTATGGACTAGTTGTTGAGACATAATGCTACCCTCCAGCATCAAGGAAATAAGGTTCTTTTAGAGCACCCCGAACTGTCCACTTTGGTATTTCATCCAACTAGACCAGCGAGCAAGGTAAAGATTGTCTTCGCATTGAAGATTTCCAAGTCCCACAAGCAGGGTTGCATGGTGTTCTTGGACAGTGTGTTGGTGCAGGACAATCAGGCAACACCCTTGGAGTAGCTAGACATTGTTCATGAGTTTCCGAATGTCTTTCCCAAGGATTTGTTGGGTTTGCCACCATATAGAGAGATTGAGTTCTCAATTGAACTAGTGCCTAGTACGACACCAGTTTCTTGAGCACCATATCGTATGGCACCTATAGAGTTAGTGGAACTGAAGAAGCAGTTACAGGAGCTTCTTGACAAAGGTTTTATAAGGACGAGTGTACTCCTTGGGGTGCATCGGTCCTCTTTGTCAAGAAGAAGGATGGTTTGATGCAGCTTTGTATTAACTACTGCATGTTGAACCAAGTGACGGTGAAGAACAAGTACACCTTGCCTAGGATCAATGATTTTTTTGATCAGCTGAGGAAGACAAAGGTGTTCTAGGTACCATCAGTTGAGGATCAGGGCAGAGGATATTTCAAAGACCATATTCAAGTCCAGATATGGGCATTATGAGTTTCTGGTGATGTCTTTTGGACTCACCAATGCCCCTGTAGCATTTATGGACCTCATGAATCAGGTTTGTAGTTTGTGGCTAGACTCCTTTGTCATCGTGTTCATTGATGATATTCTTATATACTCGAAGAACATGGAGGAGCACTGAGAGCATCTACGAATAGTATTGTAGACATTAAGAGAATATCAGTTTTATGTTAAGTTCTCAAAGTGCGAGTTTTGGCTCGATAGGGTGATGTTTCTCAGCCATGTGATCTCTGCAAAGGGCGTGAAGGTCAATCCTTCCAAGGTAGAGGTCGTATTGTCTTGGGGGCAACCGAAGACGATGATTGACATCAGGAGTTCCTTAGGATTGGTGAGCTACTACCGTCTATTCATCCAGGACTTCTCACGTATAGTTTCCTCGATGACTCGACTATTGTAGAAGGGAGTGAAGTTCGATTGGTTACCTCGATGTGAGGATGGCTTTCAAGAGCTGAAGAGGAGGTTGACTACGACACCAGTTTTGACGTTGCCTTCTGGGATGGGTGGTTTCATTATGTATAGCGATGCTTGGGGAACCAAACTGGGTTATGTCTTTATGCAACATGCAAAGGTTATCACATACGCTTCTCGGCAGTTGAAGGTGCACGAGAAGAATTACCCCATGCATGACTTAGAGTTAGTGGCAGTGGTCTTCGTGTTGAAGATTTAGCACCATTGCCTTTATGGAGAGCAGTTTGAGGTCATGTCCGATCATATGAGCCTCAAGTACATATTCACTCAGCGTGATTTGAATTCGAGGCAGTATAGGTGGTTGGAGTTCCTGAAGGACTACGGCTTCTCTATCGCTTACCATCCTGGTAGGGTGAACGTGGTGGCGGATACGCTTAGCAGGAAGGTGCAGGTCACGGCGGCCAGTCTGATCGGGCATAGTTGGGATCTGATTAAGGAGTTAGTTAAATGACAGTTGTTTGCAGATGAGTCAGGACATATCCTTTGTGTGGGGATGCAGGTGCGATCGAAGATATTAGATCGAATCGAGGAGCTTCAATCAATCAATCCGGATTTTGAGAAGTTATGTATGAGTGCCCAGAAGCTAGATATATAGTTTCATCGAGAGGAGAACGGGGCCATCATGTTCAGAGATAGATGGTGGGTCCCGAATGCATTGCGGGAGGAGCTGATGAGTGAGGCCCACAGGTCTAGCTATTATGTTCACCTTAGTTCTACCAAGATGTTCAAAGATCTTCAGAGGACTTATTGGTGGAATGGGATGAAGCGGGACATCACTGAGTTCATGTCCCGGTGTCTCACCTGTCAACAGGTGAAGATCGAGCACCAAAAAAGGCTTTTCCAGTCGCTTGAGATCCTTGAGTGAAAGTGGGATGATATATCCATGGATTTCATCGTAGGGTTGCTAAGGACCCGACGGCAACACGATGCTATCTGGGTGATAGTGGATCATTTGATGAAGAGTGCCCACTTTTTGTTGATCAGGATCAGTCAGAGCTTGGAGAGTTTGGCAGATCTCTATGTGGATAAGGTAGTTCGACTTCATGGGGTGTCGCATTTGATAGTGTCAGATTGAGATCCATATTTCACGTCTCTATTCTAGCACCAGTTGCATAAGGCTTTAGGCACTATGTTAAAGTTCAACACAACTTTTCATCCACAAACAGACGAACAAACAGAGCATACGATCCAGACGCTCGAGGACATGTTGAGAGCATGTGTTTTGGATTTGATAGGAGATTGAGAGAAGCATGTGAAGCTTGCAGAATTTTTGTACAACAGCAGTTTTCATGCCAGTATTGGTATGGCCTCGTACGAAGCTCTGCATGGCCGACCGTGTAGATCTCTCGTGTGTTGGGATGAGGTTAGAGTGAGAGTAGTGGAGTCTCCAGAGATCATCCAGCATTATGCGAAGCAGGTGCGTTTGATCCGGCAGAGGCTGGTTGCAACGTAGAGCAGGCAGAAGAGCATGTCGATCAACATCATAGAGAGCTTAGTTTTGAGGTTGGCAATCATGTGTTCATGCAGATTTCTCCTATAAAGAGTGTCTTTTGGTTCAAGAAGAATGGAAAGTTGAGTCCTTAGTATGTAAGACCCTTTGAGATCCTTGAGCGGGTTTGAGAGACTACATACCGCGTGATACTTTCCCTTCAGTTTTCAAAGATCCATGATATTTTCCATGTTTTGATGTTGTGGAAGTATGTACTTGACCCCTCACATATGATTCACTATGAGGCGATCGAGGTATAGCCTGACTTGATGAATAATGAGAGGCCAGTTGAGATTGTGGATCGTCAGGAGAAGACGATGCGGAGTAGGACGATTTCATTCATGAAGGTGCATTGGCAGCATCACAGACTAGATGAGTGCACTTGGCAGCCTGAGGCAGATATGCGACAACACTACCCACACTTATTTGATACATTCTAATTTTGTGGATGAAATTCTTTTAAGGGGGTAGGGATGTAATATCGGGTATTTTTGCACTTAGTCATTTTATAATTTTGTCGAAAATTTGGCTAAGTATAAAAGAAAAATGGTTTTAACCTCGATACTAGACTGATGCTTTTGAGTCTGGGCTTGGCCCAGGTCTCATCAACTAGGTCTAAACGAGCCATTTAAAATATAGCAAAGAGTTTTATTTTCAACCTTTAAATTCAAGCAAAATTCAAAATTTATATTCATGTGATATACCATTGGATGTGACAGAATGCTAAGCGCAACGATATGTTACTTTTTTGAATTCGAGTTCTGATTGACCCAAAAATCACAATTTTCCAAAAAATGAGCAGTTTGTCGGTTCGAATTCGGATTTTGATTATATTGGATCCAATTCTTGAGATCCAAATTAATATGGATCTGGACTCTATCCAAGATCCATATTAATCTGGATTTGGTCTAGTCTACAATTCATTTGGTTCTTGGATCTAGATCCACATTAATCTGGATTTGGTCTAGATCCAGATCTAGATCTAAATCTATGCCAAACGAATTTCTAACTTTAAATTGATTAAAAACCTTTAAGTTGGAGTTATTTAGTGCTAAGAAGTCTCCCAAGTTAATATGACAATTGTTGGAAGCTTATGGATAATTATTAATTATTTAATATTTTAAAACTAAAAATAATTAATTAATTAATTAATTAATTAATTTTATTTAATTCTGAATTTTATTTGCAAGGTTGTTTAGGACTTCTTAAAAGAGTCCTTATACATGCTTAATTAGGCTAAAGAAAGTTTTAAAAAGACTTTTAATAATTAGAAACTTTGAAAAAGTCAACATGATGGAGTTTTGAAATTTTTGGAAACTAGAAGGTGAGAGTCTCAAAATTTGGAAACCTTCCATCTCCAAGCCATCTAGAAGGGGCTGGAGAAGGGGGGGGGGGGGGGGGGTCACCTACCTTTTGGTCTACTTAAACAAAAAAAAAAGGAAAGGAAAAGAGAGAGGAAGAGAAAGGGAAGAAAAGAGAAAAGAGAGGGAGATCCATTGATCTCTAGCCATCCGACGTTTTCACCATCAACTCCATTTTTCTTTTTGATTCATGATTAAGGTACGGGTTTTCTCTCTTGAATCAAGTTCGAATTTGAATACTGATTGGATTTTCATGCAATATTTTGGTAGAAATCTATGGTTAAAGACCAAATCTACATGTTTACTCTAAAATATATGGATGAGGATTCATGGATCCTCTTCCACAAATATGTTTTTTTATTCTTTTGACCCTTTCAAAAGAGTAAATTTTTGTATATGCTAAAACAGAATTTTTATTTGTGATAAAAATGTTATTTAGAGCTTGCTTTCGATGAAAATCGTTTTTCGTGGATGGTCCATGTTATGGACTGTTAGATGAATGTAAGCTTATGGTGGAATAATTCCTATGCATGTGTTCATCACTAAAAATGGTGAATTTGAATATTTTTGGAGTGGTTAGTATGTTCACGCATTCATATTTGTTGTTGAATATGCATATTGCAAGTATTTGAAGGTCTATGCACATGTGAATGCAAAAATGCATATACAAGCATGTGCTAATGAAAATATTTATATGCAGGTATTTTTCTTTTGAAATTGGTAATTTGAACCACATGTTTATAAGATGATACATGCACACACATGTTGGAACATAAAAAAATAGAAAATAATATATATATATATATATATATATATATATATATATATAAAAGTAGTATACTATTTACTTTGGGCGTCATGATCTGAAGGGTAGACTTGTCGAGCAATGCTCGGCGGGCCAGACCTGGGCCATTGGGGTGCAGCCTCATCAGGCTTGTTCATGACAGGCCTGATTTGGGCTTACAGGGCCCAGCCGAGTGGGCTCGGCTGGGCAGCCTACTCTTTTTTTTTAAAAGAGCTTGTAAAACAAAAAAATTAAAATAAAATTCTGGGTTGACCGACACTAAGTCGAGGGTGGCTCGGCTGACTGCCAGGCCCTGATAGAGCATACACAGGCTCAGGTCGGGCCTGTGCATAGCATGTCAGACCCAACCGAGTGAACTCGACTGGGGTGGTTTGGCCAGCCTGGGTTAGCAGGGCCCTGTGAGGCCTGGTCCAGCCTTTTGGCTAGACTGGAAGAGGCCTGGCAGCCTCCTGCCAGGCCCACCTAGGTCTGATGAGACCAGACCCAACTGATCAGGGTCGGCTGGACGTGATCAGGACCCCAGCCGATCGGGTTCGCTAGGTGTTAAGGCCCCCCTTTAAAAAAAAACTAACTTGTTTTGGACACGTGGGTGGCCTATTTGGATTCAGCCGGGTCAGGGTTGAACCCCAACTGATGGGGTCGGCTAGGTTTGATAGGCCCACTTCAAGAAAATGTATTTTTTGCACTTAGGGCTTGTTGAAATCTGGAACTAGAATTTAAACGTGCATGTTAAATTTCTAGAATATGTTTTGTGAATGTATTTTGATACATGTTAAGATCAGAATTGTTCATATGCTTTGACTTGATATGACATGCTTACATAAAATGTTATTTCAAGTTTGTTCCAAGTGCTTGTGCATACATAAATTAATGTGTTCAGATATGTAATTAAATTTCCAGATTTGTTATTTTGCACTAGACTTGGCTTTGTATGCAAAAGAATGGTAGTTTTATATGTTGGCACTTGGTATAGCATGCTCAATCTCATTCCTATTACATGTTTGCTTTCACGGGCATGGGCATACATAAAGTTGATGTGCCATTGCGTGGACCTTCTTGCATAAATATTCACATGTTTTATCTGAAGTAAATATTATTGTTTCTTGCACATGGTTAAATTGGCATATATGAATGTACATTGGGAAGCATGTTGACATCATTGCATATATTGCATGTTATAGTTTTTGCATATGATGTATAGATGGTCAAAATGGATCATCATAGGCATGGTGAGCCCTGAGCTTAGATGTACTCCTTTTTTATTTGTTTTAATGTATTGCAAAAGTCACATTGATATTATTTCACTATATTGCATTGTTCTATATTTTTTTCGCAGACTGTGGTCCCGTGATGAGTCTCATATAGGGATATGCAAACTAGTATTATTGATTTTACATGTTGAGTTGCAAATTAATGAATTGGCCATTAAAAATATAAAAAAAGAAATAGAATATTGTAATATACATTTTGAGATATCCTGTCTTTAGAATGAGACTCTTAGAGTTACGGTTTTGGAGAACCGTGAGGATACAAAAACTTTATGTGCATTGTTGCTACCCCTGAACCTGATATTGATGTTCTTTCTCCTAGCTACAATTTTAGAGAGAGTCTGTCACTTTACATGGGGGTGGTGTGTAGACACAATTGTTATTTTGGTATACTAAGAAAGTGACATTTATGGATGTGGGCGTCCTTGGTATCCTGACAATAGATATGAAGGTCTAATGTTCCTATGGTTGATTCAGTCGAGTGCTAAGTTTGGAACCCAGTAATAAAATACAACTTGTGTGCTAAGTTACCCTGCGAACCCTACTTGACCTCGGGAATTCTTACCTATTTGGTGTATCCGCGGGCAATGATAATCAAAAGAAGAACCTAAGTTGTGTGCATCCAAATAGGGATATGCATATAATAAGAGAACTTGTTAAAGATAATAATTTATTCATGCATATGCACTGACATCTACGATGAACCTTTTATTTCTAGTGTCTTTTATATTCTAGTTGATCTCCAGAGTATTCCATAATTCTCTAGCTAACTCCAAAGGAAAATATAGGTCAAACAGATAATTGGCTAAACTGTATAAGATATGCCCTTTGCTTTGGTAATTGTTTGTGTGCCACTTCTATTGCGGTTTTTTTTGTTCTTCTATTTTGAATTCTCCAGCAACAACAGTGGGATAGGGTTTTTTGATAACATAGTCAGTGTGCAACTCGGATAACAAGGAGGCCATTGATTTCCACTCATTGAAGTTTGACCCATCAAATCGATCGAGCTTCTCAAGGTCACAACTCAGCAAATTGATGGAGTTGGATGTCGAACTAGATGCCATAATGAAATTCTAAAATTGTTTGAACAAACAGTGACCAAAAAAAAAATTTGAAAAAATGAGATCCTAAGCCTAGTGGCACGTTCTTAAGATCGCTATCTTTAGAACTTCAATTGCCCTACTTCTGCATTTCCAAAGATGTGAAAAGGGTTTTTTCATGATTGGGTATCCAGGATACAACTAGTCTTGGACCTCACGAGCATTACTGCTTCACAAGATTAGGTAACCTCTTCCACACGTAAACTTGGCAAGCCCAAACAAAAGCAAAATAATAGAAAGAGAGAAAACTTGATAATCAAAAAAATTGATAAACCAAAAACTTAAAATGAAGAGATTTATAGACTTTAGGAAGAACAACACTTTTTGTAAAAAATGACATTAAAAGGTGATAAATCCAATAATTTGAAAATTGGACAAAAATAACCATGAACGGTCACCACCTTTGACCAATGGTCAAAGACCTCCAAAATCATCGAACAATCACAATACTCCATAAACACCATATAAATGCTTTTTAAAAGTCTTTTAAATGGCCAAATCAATCAAGAAAATGGAAAGCCAATGATTACTTGGTCAAAGGTTAAGGTGCAGTCAAAACAAACCTCGACGCCTCACATTCACCTCGCGCCATTGTGAGCATGAAAAGTGCAAAGTGCACCATCAAAATGCCATATTTCCCCTCAAGCTTCCTTGTGCGCACACACACGCATGTGCATGTGCGCTAATGGTGTGTATGCTCCTACATGAAGCACAATAACGTCCTGCAAGCCACCTTATGACCTAAGGGTTTCCCAAGTAAAGGATATAGAACAAAGACTTTAAACCACCAAAAATATCTCACCCTCTTAGATATAGGACTGAATGTTTTAAAGCACTTTTGGTGGAAAGCAATACACACCAAAAGTTTATAAAATAAGGAATATTTTGAATTTTTTTCTGACATAACTAAGTAGAGAGACAAATACCTTGCATAGAAGGTACAAACATCTACCTGTATATGTAGATAAATATACCAAAAATTGACTAAAAAGGAGAGGGAAGGACAAAGTGAAGGGCATGGGACAGAGTAGGATAGCAGGGGCTTTCCAAAGACAGAAGGTCCACAAAGTTGCAAGATGAGTTGCAGGGCTGAGAAGCTCAAAAAAAGACGAAGAGCGGCACAATTGGCATGAAGGTGTCTCTCTTGCTTAGCAATAGACACATTTGAGAAAGATCAGAGGAAAACCTACTTCCTTAATAATCCCTAATTTCTCTTTTTAGTGAATTGCACTTGTTAGTGTTTGCCTCTTCTCCTTGATAACCCAGATTTGAATTTCCATCTAAGATTTCCTCCAATTCTACATAAGAAAGCAAGTTGTGTGATTTCCTTGTCATATATATATATATATATATATATAGGCATCCAACAAAATATGTAAACTGGTATGAACCGAGATTTTCATAGTTTTTTTGGCAAATCTAACCAAGCATATGCATTCGGCATGGTTCATTTGCTTAGAATCGACTATTGGATCATCATAATTGGATCAAGAAATGTAATTATTTATGCTTAAATATTTACGTAAATTTTGAGCCATTGATTTTTAAGGCTTAAAACATCCTTCTTATACATCATAATCGAATGATTTGAGAGTATGTTTCTATAAAACCAAGCATGTCGATCCCATCCGTATGGTGAAAATTTAGAAAAAAAATAAAAATAACCTATGAATATCTCGATTCATACCAGTTTACATATTTGAGTTACATATATAAATAGAGAGAGAGAATGGTAACTAGGGTTGGTGGCCCGTCGATGTGGTATCTTATATGGTAAGTGGGGTCCTGTGCCATGTTGAAAGCCCAAGTTTGAATCCCTCCGCTGCATGGGGCTTAAGAGATATCTGGTAGGGGTCTGCCTAACCCCAACTTTCCTATCAAAAAAAGAAAATAACCCGACTCGACAAATTATCGAAATGACTCGTGCTAGTCCACCGAGTTGACGGGCTGGCATGTGGGCTTGTTTGAAAAAAAAATCATTCAAAATTGGATTAAGTGTGCAGGCGACCAGCCCATGGCCCATTTGATTTATGAAATAACTTTTGAGATTTTTTAAACATGGGATGTGATTCTTAAGTTAAAAAAACATGGTCTAAAATAAAAACTTCCTAAACTCTAACCTAATCGTTATCATTTCAAGGTTAATTAAGATAAATTTAGGTAAATATGGTAACTTGGTAAGTTGAATTTCCTAAACTCTAACCTAATCTTTATCATCTCAATCATTTTTTTAGATAGGCTATTTTAACATTGAAATTAGGGCTAAATTTACCCTAATTTCAATGTTAATTAGGGTAAATTTAGAGAAAATTGATAAGTTGGTAACTAGCCACAATTTCCTAAACCTAAAATTTAGATAAGTATCTAATCTTTTTTTTTTTTTAAATAACAATCTAATCTCAAACCCTAAACCCAAATCACAATTATCTCTCCTTTTCTCTTGCAGAACCAATACCATCAATAGATTCAACACCACAATTCCATGAGGACAAAAATTTGCACAACTACCCTTCTAGACTAAAAACCCATGAGACCCATGGTTGCCAGGCTTCAGGTCAAATGATTGTAAAAGTGAGGAATAAACTCATTTCTAGCTAAAGTAAAGACTCTAGGAAACTTACCTAGGGGCAGATGGTGTAACACCCAAATTTTTAAGTCCTGAAAATCGTAGATTTTTTTTTTAAATACTTTTAAATGCTTTTATAAAATTACAGCAAAAAAATCAAATTGGACTAAAACTTGGTGTGTTACTTTTCGTTTACATTCATAATTATACAAGTATTTAGATCAGAAATTAAACATCCATAAATTGAATCAAATGTCCATACATGTCCAAAATTAAATATAAATGTCCATTTAAAAAATTTAAATTTATCAGTCTTCGAGCAAGTAAAATTGCTCTCAATCCAAAACACTCATAGGTTTGGAAAAGGTATGGCTCTTTCCCTGTCACAACCTCCCACCATCGCATATAAGCTCACTCACTTTCTGAAAAACATTAAAACCATAGGGTCACACAAAAATTGTCTCAGTAGGGTAGAACTATACTAAACATGTAAATTAGAATAAGTAAGCAAAAATTGCTATAAATTTGGATGCATTTAACAAAATTAAATACAACAAAATTTAACATGTATTGCAATTACCTCATGTAAGCATACAATTGTGAAATTTAACATTTATCAATCATTCATTCAATCTTAAACCATTAAAAATGCATGAACAACATGCAATTATCATTATAAAAGTCATTCTTATGCATGAATTGATTCTTATCTTTAATTATCGTTTCTTTTTAAGATGATGCATACCATGCCTTTCTAATGCACATACATTTAGGTTTCACTTCTTAGCCCTGTGGGTACAAGCATAGGCATATACCTAGATCAGGGTTGTGGCGCATGGGGTGTCTTCATACATTGGTGGCTTTGGCCTAACCGGGCACCTTTCACCAGTATTGGGTGAGGGACAACAAGAGCGAAAGAAGCTCTCAACACCACCATCCTGATGCATTAGACTTCTACTCATGAGTTTTTTTCTCCTACGCTACAGTCTATTGTAAGGGGTTTCTCCTATCTTCGTTGTTGGGGAGAAGAAACCTTTCGTGCTAAAAAAACATATCCCCACAAAGCCATAAGTACCGTTTGCCCTCTTCCTGCAAGCCTTTGCTTTAGTGTTACATGTTTATCTTCTTTAATTAAGTTATTTTACATGCAACACTTTATGGGAATCCATAAAAAGGATTTGGCCACATCAGGGCCAATGGATGCACATTTTAAACTTTTACATTTGATAACATACTCATACTTCATTCTTTTCAAATGTATGTGCATATGCATAAACAAAATAATGGGTTTATTAAACATTGAATGCATCCATTCATTTACTTCATCATCATCATCATAGACATACAAGAAAATTACAATAGGTATTCTCCTATTTATCATTGTAATTGAATTCGCAAAATGGACATTACGGTCCCTTAATTAGCGAAAGGCCATGCAGGCTTGCTTGGCCATTCGCTTAACATTCAATTCATGCCTCATAGGTGGGCATACACTTCCCTACAAAAAATTAACTTATGATAGTGCGCATATAGGCTCACAACCATTTGTAACAGCACACATATTGATATATAATTTATATAAGCATTCGAGGGTCTGTTCCTAAATTGGTTCCAACTTGCAAAAAACTTAACTCTATCCGATTGTTACAGATGTTACATAAAAAAAATTTAATCAATGGTCAGGGTTAAATTTTTCACAATTTGAAGAAAATTTTGTCAACTTTCCAATAGTGCAAACCCTTTATAAAAATTCATCTGTATGAGGAAGTTTCGAATATTTTGGTGTAGACCTATATTTTTTTTATTCCAACTGTCACAGAACAGTGATCAGTCCATGAACAGAGCTAAAACTTTTACAGCAAACATAAACTTTTGTTAGCTTTCTAACGCAATAAATCATTCAATAAAACTCTTCTAGACAAGACAGATACGAGTGATTTACCGGTCAAGTGTTAGGACGATAACACGTAGTTCTGAGAAATATGCATTCAGGTGAGCCAAAACAGGCCACCCAAATTCATACTTCCAAATTTTTTTCACATGAATACTTTTTCAAAATTCATAAAAACTACATCTAAGTTAATTCTAACAACTCTACCATGGACAAGTCATGTTTTCATAGTTGTTAGGTTAGAAAACTGACCCATTTTCTCGAAGCATATTTCCTCAAAAATAGATTCAATAAATTTTTTCAATTAACACATAAAATACATAATTTTTCTATGAAATAAAATCATAAAATCATGCTATAATTCTAAGGTATTCGCATGCACATACACTATAATATCTAATTAAAAATTGCATTGAAACAATCCATTATAATGTGGTTTTTGCTAAAATTATAGAATTGTTTTATGAGAAACCCGATAACATAAAACACATATTTTCCTATGAAAACAACCATGAAAATCATTCTAATTTTTAAAGTGTGTCCATATGAACATGATCTAAGAATTCTAACTAAAAGTTTCAGAAAAACAATTGAGTAATATATGCATTTTAAAATTTTTATGGATTTTATTTATGAGAAATCAATTTTTAGAGAATTCAATTTTTAGCGGGGTTTTCTCTCGAAAACCCCTTTCTTCCTTATATTTTGACAATCCTAAGCCAAACCCAAGTGTGGGAGGCATGGTTAAGGGTCTGTCCTTATGAAGAATTGAAGGAATTCATGCCCATGAATTCTAATTTACGTATAGAGCACAGGACCCCTATCTTTTTGGCAAAAATTGGTTTCTACGCATGTAAGTCAGTCTTCTACCATAAAGCGGCCATCCAACATGCGCAACAGCCTCACCCACTACCTCCTTTTGCTCCTTACATGAACGTGGGTGTCTCCCTTGTTGAGCAAAGGGTGAAAACACCAAGGTTTTTTTAAGAAAGGGAGAGAGAGAGAAGAAGGGAGGAAAGGGGAGAAGGGAAGAGAGGATAAAAAAAAACTAAGGGGGACAAATAGCGGGAGGCGTGAGCCCCTCCTCTATTCTTATAAGGTTTAGAGAAGGGTCAAGAGTTGGAGAAAATCCTAGCTCTTGATCTAAACCTAGGGCTAGTTTCCAAATCTCAATGTTGCCTTTCTTTCCTTTTCTTTTCTTTTTTCTAAGCTCTTTACTTTTTTTTATAATAGTTAGCTTAGGTTACAAGATTTATTTCATACATATTATATTATGTAGATAATATATATAACATAAGGAGGTCCACATGGGCTGGTCGACCCCCATGGGGTTGTCCTCTTTCTAAATTTTGAAAAGTCGCTTGCTTGGCAAGCAAGTTGACTAGGATTATATTTTTATTTTTTATTTTTTTTTCTTTCCTTTCTTCCTTTCATTTTCCCATTCTTTCTTTTTTTTTACCTTGGTCCAGCCATTCCCCTCCTAGAATTCGCTAGGAGGGGACTTCAAATTTAGCTTTACCGAGAAAAGTCAGAGAATCTAACTTGAGAAATTTCTCATATGTCACCACACTAAATTATAGTTTGCAACTGGTGGGATGGCCATTTTGGCCCTGAATGTGGGTAGTGACTGTCTGGGTCAAGCTATTGAGGGAATTTATCAAAAAGTTCATTTGTTCTTGCCAGTTATCAGAAGTGTTCGCTCAAGCACGGGTATATATTTACAAATCAACCAAAACCAAAATTTGTGATTAGAGTACACTTCAATTTGGATACTTATTGAATTTTGATTTTAATTTATGAAGTTTTATCAATTTGAATTTTGATTTGGAAATTCAAATTCGGATCAAATTTGGATTTGAATTCAGATTTAATAAATATGTCTCAAATATTATAATTAGAATTGAGTATGATTCAAATATAAATTAAGACTTAATCAAATGTTAATTCAAGTTTGAAAAATACAATAAATTATATTTTTGTTGAAATTGAATCTTTGATTTTAAATTTAGTTCAGAATAATACATGTTATTTTTTAGAGTATTTTTAATAAATAAAATAATAACTTTTATGAGAAAAAAGTGTAAAAATATAAATTTGGCTAAGAGAAATTATAAGAAATATCGTATAAAAACTTAAAGTTGATTCGAGTTGATTTTTATGAAATTCGCATTTAAAATTGAATTTATGAAAAAGATAAGAATTTAATAAATTAACTGGTAAATTTCATCGAAATAAAGTCGAATAGGATTTCAAACGAATTTAGAATAAATATGAGCTCACTCACTTCCTGATAAATATTAAAACCATAGGGTCACACAAAAATTGTCTCAGTAGGGTAGAACTATACTAAACATGTAAATTAGAATAAGTAAGCAAAACTTGCTACAAATTTTGATGCATCTAACAAAATTAAAAACAAAAAAAATTAACATGTATTCCAATTACCTCATATAAGCATACAATTATAAAATTTAACATTTATCAGACATTCATTTAATCTTAAACCATTAAAAATGCATAAACAATTAAAAACACATGCACTTGTCATTGCAAAAGTCATTCTTACGCATGAACCAATTCTTATCTTTAATTATCTTTTATTTCTTAGATGATGCATGTCATGCCTTTCTAATGCACATACATTTAGGTTTCGCTTCTTAGCCCTCTGGGTACAAGCACAGGCATATACCTAGATCATGGTCATGGTGCATGGGGTGTTTTCATACATTTGTGGTTTTGGCCTAGCGGGGCACCTTTCACCAGTACTGGGTGAAGGACGACAAGAGTGAGAGAAGCTCCCAACACTACCATCCTGATGCATCGAACTTTCACTCATGAGTTTCTTCCTCTTGCACTGCAGTCTATTGTAGGGGGGTTTCCCTATCTTCATAGTTGGAGAGGAACAACCTTCCATGCTCACAAACATATTCCCACGAAGTCATAAGTATCGCTTGCCCTCTTCCTGCAAGCCCTTGATTTAGTGTTACATGTTTATCTTCTTTAATTAAGTCATTTTACAACACCATATGAGAATCTATAAAAAGTATTCGGCTACATCAGGGTCAATGGATGCACATTTTAAACTTTTACATTTGATAACATGCTCATGCTTTATTCTTTTCAATCGTATGCATGTATGCATAAACAAAATGATGGGTTTCTTAAACATTGCATGCATCCATTCATTTACATCATTACCATCATCATCATCATAACAGACATACAAGAAAATTACAGTAGGTATTGCCCTCTTTATCATTTCAATTGAATTCACAAAATAGACCTTACGGTCCCTTAATTAGCGAAAGGCCATGCAAGCATCCTTGGGCATTCGCTTGACATTCAATTCATGCCCCATAGGTGGGCATACACTTCCCTACAAAAAATTAACTTACGACAGTGTACATACAGGCTGACAATCAATCATAATAGCACGTATATCGATCTATAATTTATGCAAGCACTCAAGGGTCGGTTCCTAAACTGCTTCCAACTTGCAAAAAACTCAGCTCTATCTTATTGGTATAGATATTATATAACATTTTTCATTTAGTGGTCAGGGTTGAATTTTGTAAAGCTTGTAAGAAATTTTATCAGCTTTCTGATGCCGCAAACTGTTCGTAAAAATTCATCTGTATAAGGGAGTTACGAACATTTTGCTATATACCTATATTTGTCTGTTTTGACTGTCACAAAATAGTTATCAGTCCATGAACAGAGCTAAAATTTTTACAGTAAACGTAAACTTTTGTTAGCTTTCCAACACAATAAACTGCTCATTAAAACTCTTATGAACAAGAGAGATACGACCAATTTACCTGTAGGGTGTCAGGCCAGAAACACATAGTTCCGGGAAATATGCATTCGAATAGGCCAAAACAGGCCATCCGAATTCTTACTTCCAATTTTTTTTCACATGAATACTTTTCCAAAAATCATAAGAACTATATCTAAGTTAATTCTAACTACTCTACCATGGACAAGTCATGTTTTCACAGCTATTAGGCCAGAAAATAGACCCATCTTCTCGAAGCCTATTTCCTCATAAATAGATTCGGTAAATTTTTCCAATTAGCACGTAAAACACATACTTTTTTATGAAATAAAATAAAAAAATCATGCTATAATTCCATGATATTTGCATGCACATACACTATAATATCTAATTAAAATTTGCATGGAAACAATCCGTTATAATGTGGTTTTTGCTAAAATTACAAAAAAAAAAATTCTAAGAAATTTGATAACATAAAACACGTATTTTCATATGAAAACAACCATGTAAATCATTCTAGTTTTTATAGTGCATCTATATGAACATGATCTACGAATTCTGACCAAAATTTTTAGAAAAATAATTAAATAACATATGTATTTTAAAATTTTTATGGATTTTATTTCTAAACAATCAGTTTTTAGAGAATTCAAATTTTAGAGGGGTTTTCTCTTAGAAACCCCTTTCTTCCTTATATTTCGACAACCCTAAGCTAAACCCATATGTGGGAGGCATGGTTTAGGGTCTGCCCTTACAAATAATCGAAGGAATTCATGCCCACAAATTTTGATTTATGTGTACAGTATAGAACCCCCTACCTTTTTGGCAAAAATTGGTTACTATGCATGTAAGTCAGTCTTCAAACACGAACTAGCCATCCAACACTAGCAACAACTTCACCCATGATCTCATTTTGCTCCTTACATGAACGTGGGTGTCTCTTTTGTTGAGCCAAGGGTGAAAACACAAAGGTTTTTCATAGGAAAGGGAGAGAGAGAAGAAGGGAGTAAAGAGGATAAGGGAAGATAGGCTTAAGAAAAGCTTAGGGGGACAAATGGGGATGGGGGTGTGAGCCCCTCCTCTATTCTTATAGGGTTTAGGGAAAGGTCAAGGGCTGGAGAAAATCCCAGCCCTTGATCTAAACCTATGGCTAGTTTCCAAATCTCAATGTTGCCTTCCTTTCCTTTTTTTTCTAAGGTCTTTCCTTTCTTTTATAATAGTTAGCTTAGATTAATACATATTATATTATGTACATATTATATATAACATAAAGACACGTGGGCTGGTCAACCCCATGGGGTTGACCTCTTTTTAAATTTTGAAAGGTCACTTGCTTTCTTGGCAAGCAAGTTGACTAGGCTTATATTTTTATTTTTGTTTTTATTTTTATTTTTATTTTTATTTTTATTTTTTATTTTTATTTTTTTCTTTCCTTTCTTCCTTTCCTTTTCCCATTATTTTTTTTTCTTACCTTAGTCTAGCCATTTCCCTCCTAGAATTCTCTAGAAGGGGATGCCCCTCTCTAAGAGAACCTTAAATTGAAATAAGGCAAGTTTTGACTTTTCAAAACTTGCCTTGGAATTTGGTAAGTTTTAATTTAAACTTGATTTTAAAGTTTTTTTTGTTATTTTAAAACTTTAATATGAAGTGCCACATAGGATGGGACGGCCCACCTATGGACTCCTACATAGTTATAAAATTTGATTAATTTTTGAGTTTCATTCTACTAAATTAATTCCTATTTAATTCACATTAAATTCCAATAAAAAATCTATAAAAATTCAAATATGAAGTTAAATGAAATGGAATTAGATGAGATTTGAATTAGGCTTTATTTCCATTATATGTCACCTATTAAAAGTTTGAAAACCTATATATGTTAATTATTTATTTCAAATATTCTTTAGGAGGTTAATTTGAATTCTTCAAAAATAAATTCTGATGAAAGGGAATTCACTAGGGTCGATGAGACCCTTGGGCGTGTGTGTATGTCATACATCTAAAAAAAATTAAGTCTTAAACAGTATACAGTATAGTACTTAATATATATTAGCATTATCAATTTATCTAAATTATTTAATATCTTTTCTGAAAATACCATTTTCTCACAAATGAACCTCGAAAGCGATTTTCACTAGGGTTGGGAGGACCCATTGTTGTTTTGAGTGTTTTATTTTATTTTTTTATAGATTAGATTTGAAACTCATGAAACTAAATTCAAATTTATTGAATTTATATTACATACATATCAAGTTATCCTAAATTCATTTGAAATCCTATTCGACTTTATTTTGGTGAAATTTACTAGTTATTTTATTAAATTTTTATCTTTTTCATAAATTCAATTCTGAATGTGAATTTTATAAAAATCAACTCGAATCAACTTTAAGTTTTTATATGATATTTCTTATAATTCTTCTTAGGCTAATTTAAAATTTTATACTTCTTTCTTGTAAAAGTTATTATTTTATTTATTAGAAATACTCTGAAGAGTCACATATATTACTTCTGAACTAAATTTAAAATCAAAGATTCAATTTTAACAAAAATATAGTTTAGTATATTTTTCAAACTTGAATTAACATTTAATTAAGTCTTAAATTATATTTGAATCAAACTCAAATCTAATTATAATATTCGAGACATATTTATTAAATCTGAATTCAAATCCAAATCTGATCCAAATTTCAAATTTCCAAATAGAAATTCAAATTGATAAAACTTTAGAAATTGAAATCAAAATTCAATAAGTCTGTGAATTAAAGTGTACACTTAAATTCGAGTCCTGACTAATATTAAAACTCAAATTAAATTCCATTTTAAATTCAGCTTAAATCCAAGTTAAATTTGATTAAAAATCAAAACCTTGATTTAGAATAAATTCTCGATTTAAAATTTATTCTAAATCCTAATAAATGCTTGAATTATAATTTAATTTTTTATCTTAAATTTAAATAATATTTTAGCCTTAGTTCAATGTTATTTCTCATAAAATATCAAAAAATTGCAAGTTTTATATCCTTCCCTCCTTAAAGAATTTTTGTCCTCAAAATTTAACTAGGGTTATTTATCGACATAGTTTTGGATGTTTTGTATTTATCATTTATATGTTTACTTATTGAAAAAAAATTATGGTTATTACATAAGGTGCACTTGAAAGTGTCCTTATCAAGCCTCACTTCTTCAGAGTTCAAGCTTTAGTAGGGACCATTAGACCTAACATATATGCCTTGAGACTTAATCTCATGTCTCTGTAACCAGCTACTTAAAACCAAGGAAAAATTAGAGGGAAATTTTTCAATAAAGCTAAATGTCGCTATCTTTGACCAACCTAAGAAGAGAAAGTCTAGAGTGTAAGAATTTCACATGCAAGAATTAACTTGTTAAGAAGGTTTTAATATTTTGAAGGGAAGGAAGAGCAAAAATCCCTGACCTTATAATCAATCATTCATGACTGTCATGGGCTACAATCTTTGTTACAAACTTTTTGAGTCTCACTGCATATCATAATGTTCATTGTCTGCATCATAATGCACCAAATAGTCTAGCCATTAGAATCTTGAGTCTAGTACACATGAAAATTTTCACTTTTTCTTAGTGCCTGACTCCCCTCACTAGGGGCAGAAAGTCTCATGTTTGAATTGATCATCCTAGGAAGGTCAACTCCGTCTTAAGACCTTATTGAAGCAACTCAGCCTTATCCATGAACCCCACAAGAGGTGTATAACTTCTGATGTTTATCCTCACAAATTATCAAAAAAAAATCATTGAAAGACATCAAAAATCAAAATGAACCTTAAAGGCATGAAAGGGAACTACATTCCTCTTATGCTACCCCTGCTAGAAGCCCAATATTTTTTCTCTCTACAACAAATAGAGTGTTTCCTAAAGTAGTTCAACCTCATTCAACGGCACCTACAATAGCCCTCACATCCTAGTTCTTCTCCTTTTTTTGACACTAGCACCAACCACATTTCCCGGGACCATCAAATGTTCTTGGCAATCCAGTTGTCCTAGAACTGACCTGACCTAACTCGGCAAAACCAAGAATGGTCTCGATAACCTAGTTTTCCCCCAAAAATATAGGCACGATGTAAGACCCATAAATTTCTTAAAATTTTAATCAAAATAAATAGAAGTTTTGTGTGACAATTTAAAGTTATGAGAATATTAATAAATAAGGTGACTTAATATTTATCCTGGCTAATTAAGATTTATTAGTATTTATTGAATTAAATATTAAAGAATTAATGATTAATAATAATTAATTAGTGTTTATTTGGTAATATTAAGTGAATAATTATACTTGAATTATTCATTAAATTGGGGAAAATTTGTTAAAGTATTATAAAGGAATGTATATTCTTTTAAAATTTGGATCTAGCTTCGATTTGGACCAAATCCAATTGGGGTAAGATCCAACTAGAAGATCCAAAGTAAAAAATTTATAATTTAAGGTTTCTAAAAAATAATATAAGAACCAATATGGAAATTTTATAATTTGGAGTTCCTAAAAGTAATATAAAAAAATTTATTACTTGCAAATAATAAAATATACTAAAAAGGTAACTAGAAGTTAGAACTAGTTGAAATGAAACCAACTAAGGGAGGGGGATGATTTTCGCCTAGTCCCTACCTTGGTGAATGTGTAGAGTGAGAGCCAATGAGATTTCATATGAATCCCAATGGAGGATTTCTACCATTCTTAGAAAAAATAAATATGGAAGGAACTAAAAATGATAACTTTTTGTAGCTTACCAAATTTGTCAAAGTCTTCACATGACTAGAAGAGGTCAAGGGTCAATCTTGAGAACTTTTTTTTTGAGAAGAAGTTACATCCATCTCAACCCTCCATCTTCCTACATGTAAGCTAACCCACACATCTCACCTACTCATGGATTTTTGCCTATAAATATCTCTAAAAAAGTAGAAGAGAGGCATTCTGGAGTTTTTTTCTCTCTCTTTTTCTCTCTCCCTCTCCCAACATTTTTGGGTTTTCTTTCTCATTTTCATTCAAGTGTAGTGTAGGGCACTTAAGTGTAGTGTTCATCAAAGTTTCACCAATGAAAAGTGTGTTCTATTTTGGCAAGAAGGGTAAGCTTAGTCTAAGATATGTGTGACCCTTTGATATTCTCAAAAAGATTGGAGAAGCAACATATAGAGTAACACTTTCTCCTTAGATTTCCAACATCCACAATGTGTTTCGTGTGTCTATGCTAAGGAAGTACGTGTCGGACCAGACACATATCATTTAATATGAGAATCTCGAGATAGAGAAAGATCTTATGGTCAAGGAGCGACCTATTGAGATTGTCGATCGATGCGAGCAAGTACTAAGAAAGAAGACTATTTTCTTGGTAAAGGTGCAATGGCAACACCACAAAATTGAGGAATGTACGTGATAACCAGGGGAAAAGGTGAAAGTGAAATACCCTGAATTGTTTGGTACGTAATCATAACTTAAATTTTGTGGACGGATTTTTTTTTAGGAGGGAAGGATGTAAGACCCACAAATTTATGAGAAAATTTTAGGTAAATAAACCAGTGTCTTTAAAAATAATTATTGAAAAGTTAATATAAACTAAAGGTTTATAAGAAATTTAAAATTTAAAATTTCAATTTTGCGGATTCAAACCTACTGGGATTTGGATCTTTGTCCAATACCAAAAATATCTGAAATCCACAATCTATGGAAAATTGATCCAACACCTGCATCTAGTTCATAGACAAATCTGAGATTTCAATAATATATATATATATATATGTGTGTGTGTGTGTGTGTGTGTGTCAAATTTTGGTAATTTGATCTGGATCCCAAGATTCGAAATCTAAAATGGTTTTAGATATGGGGGTGGTTCGATGCACATAAGACTTGGCCCAACATAGATCCAAAGTTTATTGAAAAAAAAGTGTAAGTAGTATTAGATATAAAATTTAATACATAAGATGGATTTCATAATGTGTGAAATGTTTACATAGTATATACTTAGGGATATACATATTACCTAATAAAGTGTGTGGAAGAGTTAAGACGTTAAAGAAGGGGCATTCTCTCTAGCGGACCCCACTTGTACAAAAAAGAATATATATATATAAAATGAAACTTTTGATTTCTCTAACCCCCACCCACTCCTCTCTCTCTCATTAAACCTCCCATATGTGAACCCCATCTTAGCCTAACTCCCATTCCACTATCATGAGTAGATAACTCTTGGATGGAATTAGAAACCCCCAAATAGTTACCCCATGATCATCTCTCACTTAATCCTCTTGTAATTCTCACCCCCTCCCTCTCTTTATATAGACACGTGAACTCTTCTTCCCATTCTTCTTATACCTCTCTCTCTACTTTGTTACAACTGGGTAGTTGTGTTTGTGACATTAGTTAGCGGAATTCTCAGCCAACTACTATAGTCCAACCAGCGCTACATCGATTCGAGGTTTCTCGTTTAAGGTAGGTACTGTGTGGATTTAGGCTTTGCGAATGTCAATTTTTCCATGCTGTAAATTAATGAAATCTGTATTTTCTTTTTATCAGCCATGATAATGTTTGACATAAAAAGTTTAATTGATGTTTGTCATCAGCCATGATTTTGTTTGACATAAAACATTTAATTGGTTTTTTGCCGATTTTTCCCATGTGAATTTCTGGAATTTTCATTTTGATAAGCCATGTTATTGTTTGACATAAAACGTTTAATTGGTGTTTACCGATTTTCCCATGTGGTAAGTTGCTGAGATTTTCATTTTGATCAGCACGTGTTATTGCTGGGAATAAAAAGTTTAATTGGTAGTTTTCTTTAGAATGGCATGTGATATCATTATTCAGTGGAATATGCACGTAATTGGATCCCAAACGTGTGTGTAAGCATACAATGTCTAGTTAAAATTTTCCAGGTTTTCTGGACGTCTATGTGAATGCAAATATATATATATATATATATATATATATATATATATATATATATATATATATATATATATATATATATAAGAAGCAAGATTTTTCCTTATTCGTTTTTCATTAAGAGTGGTAGACAATTTTTTTTCGGTAACAAGATTAGCGATATGTATTTTGTAAGAATTGAGTGTTTTCTTGAAACAGTCCAGCCGGTGTGTTGGTTTGGTCATACAGAAAATGTGTAAAAGGTGGTCATTTTTAACATAATAGTTTTTTTTTCGAATCCGGCTTATAAAGAAAAAAATGTCACATATGATGCAACTATTGACCTTTAACTAAAATTTGAGTTCTATTAAACTCATATTTGGTTTCAATTGTTAATTTTCAAATAGTGATTTAATTTAATGTATTATATGGAAAATATATATTTAATGATATAGGCATTTTATGAACTACATAGTGACCTGCGATTAAAATTGGGTTTTTCTTGAAAAACGATATCGGTGTATGGTGTCAAGCTTTAATCTGCAATTTTAAAGTATACATTTATGAAAAATGATGTGATAAAATCGGTAATTTAAACTCTATATGATGTGTTAATCGAGTAGGCTATTTCGGCTTAGAAATTAATTAACGTTTAATTCATGTTTTATACATAAGTTCTAATGAAATTCGGCAACATTAGTCTTGCTTATGTGTTTTAAGTCTGCAAATTCTCATTAAGTGAAGTTAATGGTTATGTTACAACTTGGATTCTTATATATGATGTGCGTGAATTGTCAAGACATATCATAAATATTATTGGATGAGCATAGCATGAACACCCTTATGGAATGGTGTTGTTGTTTGAATAAGAAAAGCGAACTCATCTTGCATATTGTGTGATAGCCAAATGTGTGATCAATGCATGATAGATGTGAAATGTTTATGGTGTTAAATGCATCATGATAAGAATGTGAGATACAAGTATGTGTTAATTCATTGTTCTGAGACATTTTGGGCATAATATTGAAATTTTGACTCACATGATAGTGAAAAATACCATATGTGCTCAGGACATATGAAATTGAATTGTATTTTTTGTGCCTCAAAGTGTTGGCCAGCGACTTTATGATGAGTCGAATGAAAATCATATGTACTTGTGCCCTGTGGAGGCCATTAAAAGTTACAAATAATGTTTAAGTACATATGTCATGAGGATTAACTAATTAAGAAAGTGAATGTTAATTCTCATGTTGCTTACATTGAGAGAGTATGCCGATACGATTGGCTCTGTGGGGTATTATAAAGCATACAGGGTTGCTTCCCCAACCGTGGAGATAGGGGATAGCTACCACAGGTGTTGCAGGGTGGTAGTGAATAAGGCTTCAGCTGAATGAAAGACTGATATATCAGGTTGAGAGAGATTTCTCCCTCGATAAGTTTTGTCCCTCACCCAAGGCTGGAAAGAATCTGCAGAGCCAAGGTAATAGGACATAAATTATTTGAATATACCCCTTGGTCGTGTCTCTAATCCAAATATTGTTTGTGTAGTACCCACAAAGATGGTTAACTGGAGAAAACAAAGTGTATTGCGCATTTAGTCAAGGTCTATCATGCATCATTTAAGAATGATCACCTAAATGAAAGAATTATAAGCCACTTATATCATAGATTGATGATCTACTACATTGGTAAGTCATGCATATTATACATGATCATGTATAAGTTTTGAATTTGGTTTCAGTGCTTATGTGATTTATTAATGCCATAATATTTGTTTATGTGTGAGAAAAATGATATTTTGTGTATGTCTGCTTCTATACACATGTACTTTATCATTGTATTCTTACGAGGGTGTTGTTATTGACCCCCTACCCAATTACAAATGTTGAATGATCTACTGGGCCGATGACGGAGAGTTGTGGCAAAGTCAGAAAGCCAAACCCTTTCCTTTCTTAGAGACTGAATTTTTGGAACTTATGTTATTTTGGTTTTTATGAACTTAAGTATTTTTTATTTACCTGTTGAACAATATTCTATATGCGACAATGAAAGTTTAAATTGATGTGTTCCTTTTATAAAAATCCAGTACTAGTGTGATTGATTGATTCATAACTCACTCGAGGTTTTGATCCAAGATGTTGAAAAATGTTTCCGCTGATGAAAAACAAAATTTTCAGGTTAAAAATCTTGGGGTGTTATAGCTTGGTTTCAAGGCAGGAGGAAAAGGTTGGCTCTCGACATGTCTAGCAACTCGACAACGCTTTGTAAGTAGATTTTTATTTTGTTAATTGGTGTGCT
The DNA here is from genome assembly GCF_984573655.1 of Nuphar pumila. Classification (NCBI taxonomy): domain Eukaryota; kingdom Viridiplantae; phylum Streptophyta; class Magnoliopsida; order Nymphaeales; family Nymphaeaceae; genus Nuphar; species Nuphar pumila. Next base: position 32,830,888 of record NC_143258.1, on the reverse strand, counting down.
TGTGATGTTTGATATGGTTAATAGTTGGTGTGGTGCAATTAAGAACCTAGATGCTATAATAGGGATGTCACGAAGGCACAAAACTTACAAAAAAAATCTTTATTAGATGGCCAATCGACAGCCTCAAGGTTGGGCCGCACAGAGAGATTTCCTACTAGGATCTCTCAACACATTAACTTGGACATGCCAGAACATTGCCGATAATAGGGGCAACGGTAATGGTAATGGTCACAATGAAGGAAACCAAGGTTCAAGCTATAAGCGCTTTATGGAGATTGATGCCCCATCCTTTATTGGAAAAGAAGACCCTCATGTCGCAGAAGAAAGAATATGTTTAATAGGAGAAATTTTTAGGATACTAGAGGTTTCTAAGGATAAAAAGGTCACCTTTGGCACCTACCGTATGAAAGGGGATGCCAAAAGTTGGTGGAAAACAATACGGGAGGTGTGGTATACATCAGAGGAGTTATAAGCTATCACCTGGGAATAATCTTTTGAGGTTTTTCTCGACACCTATTTCCTTCAATATGCTCGAGATCGTAAGATGAAAGAATTTTTGGATCTCAAAAAAGGCAGCGTGAAGGTGACTGAATATACGACCAAGTTTCGACATTTGGAGAAGTACTACCCACATACCTATACAACACATGAAGCCCTTGCCAAGAAATATATTCATGGGTTACGAAATAGATTGAGGATGAGATGGGTTGAGAACTAAAGTTCTCACTAGCCGACCGCAAAATCTTAACTAGACCATCGAGATGGCTACGATATTGTAGGAAGACTAGGGGTCCTCTAAGAAGTTTCACACTGGTAGGTTCTAAAAGGGCGGAGACAAAGGGAAGAGGCCTAAGAATTTCTCTACAAACCAGAATAGAGGATCACCAGCAAAGAGGGCATGTGGTCAACAAAGAAGTAATACTCGACAACTGTCACAAGTGGATGTTTGCCCAAAGTGTAAGAGGGTCCATAAAGGTCAGTGCTATTGGGACACCGGAATGCATCTACATTGTTGTCATATGGGGTACTTTATCGAGGATTGTCCCAAGAGGTTGAGTCAAAATGACACCTAGGGGACAACAACAATCCCAGTAGCGACCACAACATCCACAACCATAGGGACAAAGGAAAGCTACAGGTCATGTCTATGTAACCACTACGGAAGAGCTGAAGGAAGAAGTAGATGTCATAAAAGGTACCATGTCTATTGCCAAGTGCAATGCTAAAGTATTATTCGATACAGGTGTGAGACATTCTTTTATTGCTACGTGATTTGCTAGTTTATTAGACTCATCACCAGTAGCTATGGGATACACATTGGAAGTTATCACACCATCAGGCAGTAGGATGATTGATTAAAATTATTTGCTCGAGGTAGAAGTCCTTATTGCAGAGAAGAACCTTTCTGCCAATCTAATCGTGTTGGACATGATTGGGTATGATTTGATTTTGGGAATGGACTGGCTATACAAGCACTATGCTTGTATGGATTGCCATGGGAGACGAATATGTTTTACACGTCCCAACCAACCTATCGTGGGTTAGGGCTGGTAGGTTAGAAAAGCAGGGAAAGATGATTTTGGCACTAAAGGCTCAACATTACGTTGAGAAGTGATGTAGGGCCTTTTGGCTAGTGTCTCCTTGATAAAACTCGATATGAAACCTATAGGAGAGATAATAGTAGTGAAGGAATTTAAGGATGTATAACTCCCTGATGATCTACCTAGATTACCCCATGTGCAGGAAATTGACTTCACTATAGAGTTGGTACCCGATATGACTTTAATCTCTAAGGCCCCTTATCGGATGACACCCGCAGAGTTCGAAGAGGTGAAAAAGCAGGTATAGGAGCTCATGGATAAAGGTTTTATCTGACCTAACATATCGTCATGGGGAGAACCTGTACTTTTTGTCAAAAAGAATGATGAATCAATATGATTATGCATTGACTATCATATGTTGAATCAGGTGATTATTAAAAATAAGTACCCCCTCTCCCGCATTGACGATTTATTTGACGAGCTTCAGAATGCAAAAGTATTCTCAAAGACAGATCTCAAATCTGGCTATCATCAATTAAAGATTAGGTAATCCGATATACATAAAATCGTATTCAGAACATGTTATGACCATTATGAATTTTTGGTGACGCGTTTTGGAGTGAGAGAGACTCCCAACACCACCAACCTGATGCATTAGACTTGTACTCATGAGTTTCTTACCCTTTATGTTGTAGTCTATTGCAGAGGTTTTTCCTATCTTTGAGTGTGGGAATGAGCAACCTTATGTGCTCAAAATATATTTTCACGAAGCCATGAGTACCGCTTGCCTCCTCTTTACAAGTCCTTGCTTTAGTGTTATGGTTTCACTTATTTGCATTACTGTCTTACATGCAATACCACAATAGGATTCATGAAAGATGATTTAGCCACTTCAGGCCAATGGATGAAAGTTTAGAATATTGCATTTAATCACCTACTCATACTTCTTACTTAGCAAACATGTGCACATATACATAAACAATATGATAGGCTTTTATAACTTTTCATGCATCCATACATTCACATCGTCATCATTATCATCATGTCATATGCCCACATACATACATAATGGTTGTAACCACATGCAATTCATAATCATTCTTAAACAAGCAATAACATGTGTAACAATATACTTTACATTAATCATGCGTTATGATATTCAATATTCATTAACATGCATGTCATATGAATGATGATTTAGCCACTTCAGGCCAATGGGTGCAAGTTTAGAATATTGCATTTAATCACCTACTCATACTTCTTACTTGGCAAACATGTGCACATATACATAAACAATATGATAAGCTTTTATAACTTTTCATGCATCCATACATTAACATCATCATCATTATCATCATGTCATATACCTACATGCATACATAAAGGTTACAACCACATGTAATTCATAATCATGCTTAAATATGTAACAACATGTGTAACAATATACTTTACATTGATCATGCCTTATGATATTCAATGTTCATTAACATGCATGTCATATGAATGATTATAGATAAAAAATAACATGAATGCATTCAGTTTGCATGCATATCAGCTCAAATTTCAAGATAAGCATCCATAATCATGTTGCATAATAAAAAATACAATTAAGCATCTATATATGTCATATTATGCAAACTCGGATCGCTATTAACCCATTTTTATAAAACCCACCAACAATTATATACACCGAATGGCACTATCCCAATTTTACTATGAATGCCTCTATGTCTCAGAAAAATAGAATAGAAAAATTTGTTATAATAAAATCAAGAAAATTTTGGGACTAAACCCTATTCAGGGAAAATATTAGACCGACCCTGTCATCTGCAAAAAAAAAATCCCGGTTTAGAGAATTTCTCCAAACCTACAGATAAATATTTTCATAAAACTCTTTTTACATGATCATCTTATATATGTTATCATTCACCAAGATTTTTCTTTATTTATTTTGATGAGTCTTTATTAGGGTTTTACAACCATCAAAACTGTGGGTTAGAAAAGTCCTACAGATAGGGCAGAAAACTTGTGCTCTATTGCAAGGAACGTTTTGGCCTCAATACTGATCCAAACGACGCACACTAAGACTCTAAATTCAAGCCTTTGATGTGTAGACCATTCTAATATTTTTATTTTTATTTATTGGCTTCAGTTTCATTGAAATGTCAATTTATTTCTGAAATAAGTTAGGATAAAAAATAAGGACAAGGAAAACCAAGATTCAAACTCATACAATATTCATCAAGAAAGAACAAGAATCAAGGTAAAAATTTATACAATCATGAATTTTGATGCTCTACACATGGTTACATTGTTATATAATGCATACTTGATCGAATTCATGATAATCTTGCTAAACCAATAACACGCATCATTCAAGAATCAGAAATCCATCAAGAAATATCTCAAGCATGTTTATATCTATTCAAGAATCATACAAAACCCTAAATAATCATGAAACATGAAATCTTATTGCAATGGCATAATGTTTAATCATGCTAAATATAAAATAATCTAACCTATACGCTTAGATCAACTTTCTTTAACAAGAACATTCAAAACCCTATATTCGGAGATCGGTTCTTAAACCAGTCCCAAATTTGCAAAAAGTCTAACTCTATTCGACTATTATAGAGGTTGTAAAACCTTTTTGTTTGGGGGGTCAAAGATGAAATTCTACCAGTTTTTAGGATATTTTGTTAGCTTTCTAACATAACAATCCGTTCAAAAAAACTCATCTGTATGAAGGAGTTATGAAGGTTTTGATCTAGACCTATATTTTTCTGTTCCGATTGTTACAGATTCATGCTCCATCCATAAACAGAACCCAAATTTTTAGTAGATGCAAAATTTTGTTAGCTTTCCAACATAATAAACTGCTTATTAAAAATCCTCTGGACGAGAGAGATGCAAGGGATTTATTGGTTGGGTATCAGGCCAAAAATACGATACCAAATTTTTTTCTAAGAAACCCAAATTACAAAACATGTATTTTCTCATTAAAACGACAATAGAAATCATTCAAATTTTTACAGAATATCAATATGAGTATAATCTACTAATCTAAATCAAAATATTCAGAAAAACAACCAAGTAGCATGAATATTTTGCAGTTTTTTTTATTATATTTTATAAGGAATTTGGTTTTGAAAGAAACTAATTTTTTGAGGTATTTTCTTTCAAAAACACCTTCCAATCACATGAATAGATGGCCCTAACTCAAACCCACATGTGGGAGGTATGGTTTTAAGGTCTTTACTTATGAAAAATTGAAGAAATTCATACTCATGAATTTTGAATTATGTGTAGAGTATAGAACTCCCTACCTTAATTGGGTTCTCAAACGTAGATCAACCTTTTTTCTTTGGTCTTCAAACCTTAGAGGATCTTCAATAGTTTCTAGAAAAGATCCAAGAAGGAAGAAAGAAAGAAGAAGAAGATAGAGAATTTTAATAAGAATGGGAGAGGGAGAAAGAATTAACATTGCTAATCCTCCTTATGAGGTCCTCTATTTATAAATGGGCTTAGACAAGAGGCACATCTCCAATATAAGAAGTTAATATCTATTAATATATTTTATTAATAAAATAACTAAATAAATTATAGGTCTCAACTTATTAAATTTCAAAATTAACTAAGCTTTTGAAGAAAAGTATGGACTTTTTACCCTGGTTGTGCTCTAGTGGCATGGTAACATTCTAGGAGGCCTATATACCCAAAGACTTATCAAAATTCAATGTTTAAATAGTCGATTTGATAGGCCTCAAAACATAGATTATCGTGGTGGTCTTAGATTTAATCATACACACATGGATTGGTAAAAAAATTTAGTCGATGTTAAAGAATTTTAATTTTTTACCTACAATTATGCATGAACTTCAGTTGATGATAAAATGCTCAAATCAATACCAATTTTGGCATGTAAATAGTCAATTCCAATGCCCTTGAAATAAAAAATGTTAAATTTGACTCTGATTTAATAGAGAAGCTACTTATCAGCCAAAATTTCTGTAGAAACAATAATAAGATTTTTTGGAGCATCCGACCCTTTGGGTCCAATCCAATGATTTATGATTCAAAATATCCTGAGTTATATTCAATCTAATCTATCCATTAATTGATCTAAATGTCATGGATTATATCCAACTTAATTGAGTTTGATTCAAATATCATTAGTTAAATCCACTATATAATTTAAGGCCTAAATCTATATAAAGAAATTTATTTATGATTAAATTTTAATTTCATGCCTAATTAAATTAAAATTCAATTCTTCACAAATTCAAATATGAAATTAGTTTAAATGACATTAAGTGACTCTGAATTAGGATTAAATGTAAATAAATTTTATTTATAAAATTTTGAATTTTCATGTATTTAAATTATTTATTTTAAATATTTCTTAAGAGTTTAATTCAAATTTTTCAAAAATAAATTCTGAAAAATTGAAACTTAATAGTGTCAAAGAGACCCTTGGGCGTGTAGGGGTGTTTCTTACCCTTAGAAAAAAAATTCTAAGTCCTACGTACTCAATACTCAACATAAATTATCATTATCTACACTGCTTAATTTATTTTCTAAAAATGATGTTTTCTCATAAATGAACTTCGAAAGTGATCTTTACTAGGATTAGCAGGACCCAGTGTTGTTTTGAGTGTTTTATTTAATTTTTTTGTAGATTAGATTTCAAACTCATGAAACTAAATTCAAATTTATTGAATTTACATTACATACATATCAAGTTATCCTAAATTTGTCTGAAATCATATTCAACTTTATTTTAGTGAAATTTACCAGTTATTTTATGAAATTTCGATCTTTTTTATAAATTCAATTTGAATGCGAATTTCATAAAAAACAACTTGAATTAACTTTAAGTTTTCATATGATATCTCTTATAATTTCTCTTAGGCTAATTTATATTTTTACTCTTCTTTCTCATAAAAGTTATTATTTATTTATTAAAAATACCATGAAGAATCACATGTATTACTTTTGGTCTAAATTTAAAATCATAGATTCAATTTTAACAAAAAATATAATTTATTATATTTTTAAAACTTAAATTAGCATTCGATTAATTCTTAATTTAGATTTGAATCAAACTCAAATCTAATTGTAATATTTGACATATATTTATTAAATATGAATTCAAATCTAAACCTGATTAAAAATCGAAACCTTGATTTATAATAAATTCTTCACTAAAAATTTATTCTAAATCCTAATAAATATTTGAATTATAAATTAATTCTCATCTTAATCTCAAATAATAATTTTAGCGTTAATTCAATGTTATTTCTCATAAAATATTGAAAATTTATGCATTTTACAAATAAAGTGTGTGAAAGAGTTAAGACGTTAAAGAGGGGGTGTTCTATCTAGTGGACCCCACTTGAACCAATATATATATAATACTTAAGAGAAATAAGCATATAAACATTTTGTTTCTCTTAATGAGTAGGGGGTACACTTAAGTAGAAGTGGTGGGATGAACCCACACCCCATTCACGTGAATGGGGGGGGGAGTTACATTAGTTAATTCAAATGAGTTAGAAATATATATATATATAGATAGATATATATATATATATATATATATATATATATATATATATATATATATATATATATATATATATATATATATATATATATATATATATTATGAGACTTTTGATTTCTCTAACCTCCACCCACTCCTCTCTCTCTCTCTCTCTCATTAAACCTCCCATACGTGAACCCCATCATAGCCTAACTCCCTCTCCACTATCATGAGTAGATGACTCTTGGATGGAATACAAAACCCCCAAATAGTTACCCCATGATCATCTCTCACTTAATCCTCTTGTAACTCTCATCCCCTCCCTCTCTCACTACAAGAAACATGTGGATTAGCGACGACCTAAATCCGTCGCTAATCCATCGCTAAACAGTTTAGCGATGGATTAGCATCGGATTAGAGACGGATAGCTTCCATCACGAATTTTTTGACGCTAAGTAGCGACAAAACTTATCTGTCTCTAATCCATCGCTAATTTGCGATGGATTAGCGACGGAAATGATTCATCGCGAGTCTATCACTATTTTAAATTAGCGATGGATAATATCCATCGCGAGTCCTTCGCTATTTTAAATTAGCGATGGATAATATCCATCACTAATCCGTCTCTAAATTTTTTTTTTTTAAAAAAAAAAAATTTGCTCCCTACCGGGGTATTCCGACAACAATAGGTCGGACTTGAACCGATTCGTTGGCGACGGTGGCGAAGGAAGATGACCCACCACCGGATCCCAACAAGTCGTACTCCCTCGGCCCCAAGATCTCTGATTGGGTCTCGCAGAGGTCAGAATGGACCGATCTCGTTGTTGACGACCATGACGGAGACGAGGCCGGTGTCGGGGCAGATGGCGTCATGGAGGCAGTCGAGGTCGAGGAGGTTGCCAGAGTCGACGGGGAGGTAGGTGGCGTGGAGGCGATCTGCTCCCTGGCGCGCTCGACCGCCTCATCTGACTCCCAGCCGTAGAGGTGAGTGTGGGAATGGGGGTTGCCGAAGCGGCCAATGAAGAAGGGCAGCATCGCTGTTATCGTCGCGGAATTTTCCCCCGTCTTCCCTTCCTTGCGAAAGAGAGAGAGGGAAACGCTTTCGCGCTTCAAACTTGACCGGGTTTTCGAAATTGTTTTGAAATACTCGCCTCCGTTTTGAAAATTGCGGGAAAATCCATGGGATGGGGCTCGACCTGTCGGTACGAGGTTCGACCGTTCTTGCCGCCTTTAACAGGGGTAATCGAACCAAGGACCAAAAGTGTGCTTGACTTAGCGGAATTATCGAAGTTATGTTCTATCCTATATGCACAGAGAATTCAGGCATGTGCTATGAGGTTTTAGAAAATGGAAGTGGAAAAACATGATGTATGCTTGGAAAATGCTTTGGAGTTGAAAAAGCATTTCTCAGGAAAAGATGAAAGTCAATTTCTCAGGAAACTCAGATGAAAAGGGTTTTTGACATCACGAGAAAGTTCATAAAGATGTGGGAAAATCATGAATAGTTGAAAATCTTGGGAAAATAGAAGTGATTCTTGAGAAAAGGTGAACATTTGAAAAGGGAAACACTTCTCAGGAAAATTCGGACTTTGAGAATTTTCTTAGGAAAATGATGGAAAATTTATAGGAAAACTCATTGGAGAAGGAAAAACTGAGCTTGGGAAATTGAATTCCTGGGAATCTTACCCTTGAAATACTTGGAAATCGATTTTGATCTTTGAGAAAGGTGAGAGACTTCTTTTGAAAATCTTGAGAAGATAATCTTTTCCCATGGAAAACTGTGGAAAAACTTGTCTTTGGAAAACCAATTTTGAAAATTTCTCAGAGTTTCTTGAGAAATCAATTTTTCTGAGAATGAAGTTTTCTTAAGAAAATCATGGGAAAACCAATGATTTCATGATGCAAATGATATGAGTGAATGAATGCACTTTGAAAGATTTTCTAAGAAAATTTGTTGGGAAATGTGTATTAAGTCAAAATAAATCCTTCACATATCCTGACTGTGGCCATGAATATGTTCAGGGTTTAATTGATTTAATGCACAATGCTTTGAAAACATTGGAAATATGATGTGCATTTTAAGATAGCTTAAGAGTGTAGGCTCAATGTGACTAGTAGAAAGATGATGGATCTGGGTCTCGTCCATATTTCGACTAGGGCCGTAAATATGGATTCCACCGAGTTCATCAACTCCCTAAGAGTTGGTGCACGTGCCATTCGTGAACATCCATAGTGCTTTTGAAATAAAATGCATGAATCATAGAAATAGGATATTGCATAAATTTAAACTATATGATATGCATCCTAGTCTAAGCAGGAAATAAAATCTCTTATTCCAAGATTTACATTATTACATCACTAAACAAATGAAATAGAATGAATTGCAGACTTCAGCTCCTTCATTTGAATGTCCCTTGCTTCGTTAGGTGGCGTTGAAGCTCTTGAAAGGGACGGCTATCACAAGCTTTGTTCGTCCTCCGATCCGGGCTTCGGATGATTCACCAAGATCGACCCACTGCACCTCCACTGAGCCACAGGGGGCGTGAATTCCAAAGTTCAAAATCGGGTTCTCCAGAAGGCTAGGTCGAATTTCAAAGTCCAAAAAAAGAAGCTCTCAAAAGATGGTCTCCCTAGGCTGGGCGTGGAGCCTTGTTTTTATAGATTTTTCTGAAAAATTTTGAATTTCAAACAGGCTCAATCTGAGCCCTCCATGTGGCGCCATCTCAGGGGGTGCTATTTTGATTTTTGAGAAAATAAAAAAATAAGAATTTTGTGAGTGAGACACCTCAGCAGGATTTGAAATTTTTCAAAATTTGGGTCTGCTTGATTTTCTCTGCAGGAAGCTCCCAGATTGCGCCACCTCAGAGGGTGCTACCTGGGGTTTAAAATTCAAAATTTTCCTTTTGTAGGGAGTCCTTAGGTGGCGCCACCTCATGGGGCTATTTTTATTAAAAGAATAAAATAAATAAAAGAAAGGAAGCCAAGTGGGGCTCTGGATTGGTGCCACCTCAAAAGGTGTTCTGAGGTGTAAAGCTGGAAACAATAGGAGCATGCCATGTGGCACCACCAATGGAGGCTCTTGACATGTGTCAGAAGGATAGGAGTGGAAGAAGCAGATTGTGCCACCACAGAGGAATTCAAATTCTACTTTTCTGCAGGAAAGGAGAGGCTGACATGTGGCAGTTCCTCAGATTGACTCCTACAATGCCATGTGGCAGGAGAACAGAACTGGAATAAGCAGAATGCGCCACCTCAGAGGGGGGTTTTTCAACTTTTTCTGATGCAGGGAGGTTTGGACATGTGGCAGACAAGTGTCAGTTGTCTGGAGAAGTTCTCTCAAATGGCGCCACCTCAAAGAGTGAATTTGAATTTCAAATGGGGGTTGGCCCTGGAGGAATGGAGAGTGGACATGTGGCATTTCCTCAGAGAGGCTCCTACAATGCCATGTGGCAGGAGGGAAAAGCAGGGTACATCTAGCGCCCTTATATTCAAAGTAGAAAAAGGTAGAACTCTAGGATTTTCACCACCTAGCTCTTGTCTGAAAAATTTTGAATGGTTGCTTTTTCTGAAGGAAGCCAAGAGTGACATGTGTCCTCTACTTTTTCTGAAGGAAGCTGGAGATGACATGTGTCCTCTACTTTTTCTGAAGGAGGCAGAAAATGACATTGTGTCCTCTGCAGCAGACACACTTCAAATGGCGCCACCTGAGAGGAGACAAGTTTTGCTTTTTCTGGACTGGACAACACATGACACTTGGCATTTCAGAGTGATCTTTGGAATGACACATGGCGCAGGGTGAAGATGATGGATGTTGACACATGGCAGATAAATGGGATGACATGTGGCGGCTTCTTAAGGTAGCCCCACATTGACACTTGGCATGGAAATGGGAGGAGAGAGAAAAGACAAGTGGCACCAATTCAGGGGACAAGGCTCCTATTTTTTTTGGGTTTTTCAAAATTCAAATTTTTCAAAAGAAAAACCTATGTGACACCACCTCAATGTGGGTCCCACATTGCTTCTTTATTGAAATAAGGACAAGACAACAATCTCTTTTTGGAATTTTCATAAAATCTGGACTAATTGGTAAAACAGGATTTTTTGGAAAGAGTTGGCCCCTGTAGGGCGATTTTGTAAAAGGAAGATAGTTGAAATAGCTGACAAAAGGCAGAATATCAATTGAACTTTATTGAAAAATTATCCAGATTGTTTTCCTGAGGAAATATTTTGAAATTCAGAGCCCTGGGGGTAAAATGGGAAGAATTGATAATTTTGAAGACCCAGGGTTTTGAAATCAATTTCGAAAAGAGTTGAAATTCTAATCTGGATTGGAAATTTTGAAATCAAGAGTTCTGGACCTCGAAATGACATGTTGTGCAGTGCAGTGATATGAGATGCTCATGCAATGATATGCAATGCCATGTCTTATGAAATGTAATCCTGAACCAAGACTTGGAGATTTCTGTCTTCTGTCAAGAATAAAATTTTGAACATCTGAGCTAAAAATAGAAAAATTTTGAGAGTTGCAGATGAAATTTAGACTTCTGTAAGGTCCGGGCTCAGAAAATGACCATTTTGCCCTCCAGCGATTTCAAAGGCTGGATTATGATGCTTGGTGGAAATGTTGGAGAGGTGAGTGAAAATTTGGGGTGTTTACAGATGCCCCTCTTTGCTACTAAGTCGGCTCATGGCCGAGCTTAGTGGCAAAGAAAACACACCAAATTTGGGCTATATAAAAAAATGCCCCAGTTAAAAGGATCTGACTGGGTGTGGAGATATTAGCCCGAGGAAGATGGTAGATATGAAATGGAGAATAAAGAGGAAAGACTCACTCTGTGAGAGTGAAATTCAGGTTTTATGCCCTTAACCTGGATGGGACAGAAATACCTCGTTTGGAACGAAGCTCAGGTTTGACCCTTAACCTGATTGGGGAATGGAATATCTCATAGAAATGAGACTCAGGTTTGTACCCTTAACCTGATCGGGTGAAAAAAATGGAATACCTCTTTGACGGAGGCTCAGGTTTATACCCTTATCCTGATCGGGCAGAAAATGAAATACCTCTTTGATTGAGGCTCAGGTTTGTACCTTTATCCTGATCGGGCGGAAAATGAAATACCTCTTTGATTGAGGCTCAGGTTTGTACCCTTATCCTGATCGGGTGGAAAATGAAATACCTCTTTGATTGAGGCTTAGGTTTGTACCCTTATCCTGATCGGGCGGAAGATGAAATACCTCTTTGATTGAGGCTCAGGTTTGTACCCTTATCCTGATCGGGCGGAAAATGAATGGAATCCTGGAAAGAAGAGACCATGATGGAACCTTCGGATTTTGCACAATAAATCCGACAGGGTTTTTGCAAAAGGAAGGAAAATAGGGTCCCTAAAGCTTGAAAAGAGGTTGATTTTGGGCATCTCATTGCTGAGACTAAAATCAGCTTTTGAAATTGCCTTTTGCGAGAAATGATTGGTGGTTCGACCTCGAACCGAAATGGGACTGTCTATGGTGGGACAGTGGGGACACAAGGAAGTGTGCAATCTGAGAGTTCATGCTCTCAAAGAAGGGAAGGAATCAAGTCCTTAAGAGGGATTTAAAATTGGTGTCAGGATGTATCAAAAATGGACCTCAAGCTCTCACTTCACGTCAGGATAGCTAGAAAATATTGTCAAAATGTTGGAAATTTTGTTGTTGATTCAAAGTTTTTTTGAAAATGCTGCACATGGTTGCAAAGATATTCTTTCTTTTCTACCGAAAGCATTACCTCCAAACAAGGTTCACTTCGTAGAATCGAGATTGGAAACCCAAATTACTTACAATTGACCTTCTTCAAGAAAGCTATCAATTTCCTTGATATGAGCAGGAAAGAGAATTTGATATTATGAAAGCAATTGATGAAAGAGTATTGATAATAGAATTTCACAAGATTAAAGAGGATTCTTGATCAATTTGGCAGTTTGATATCCTGGGAGCTTCTCTCATGATAATCTTGTTGCACTCTTTTGGCTCTCTAGCGTTTTGGCTATATTCTCCTTCATTTTGGAGATGTTCTGACTTTTTCTCTCTTTCTTTTTCCTCTCTTGCTCTCTTTTGGGAAGGGTACGTCACAAACTCCTTCAACTTGGAGATGTTTCGATCCTTCTTGGATGATGTTGGCTCATGGGTTTGAGATCTTTGGATGATAGCTGAAATTAAATATCTTTTAGGGATTGTCGAGAGGTTCATCGCATCTGCCTTCATCTTGACAGTGCTTTGGACTTTCCTTGGAAGAATCCGTCACAAACTCCGTCATCTTGGAGATGTTTCAAATCTTCTTTGGCCCCGAGGGCCTACTCGCTTAGTTCGCCTTCATCTTGACGACAAGTGAGAGATCCCTTTTGCGGATATTTAATGGCAGCTTAGGTGGTTCTGTGGAGACAGGGTTTTGATGAATGCTCTCTTTTTCTAGTGCTCAGGATATTTTCACTGCCTCGTCTTTATAAGAATAGCCTTTAAAGATGTGCCATTGACTGCGATCAATATCGATCATTCATCATTTTGTTCATCATCTTTCGAAACATGGCATACATTTGAGGGTCTATGCCATCATCTTCTTGTTGCTGCTCTTGACTCTTCTCGGATCGGGGGGAACCCATCTCTTCTTCCGAGGCTGACGAATACTGCGGTGTTGCTGTTCTTTTGCCTGACCTTGTTTGCACCATCAAATGCTGTAGACTCTCTCTGCAGGGCAAAGACCTGATTAGGCTCTGTAGGAATTGGTTTTTTGGAAGAAATATTTGCTGAAAATATGGTAGACAATTTAAAAAAGATATCCCATTACTAGGATTGAGTCATCGCGGGAATCACGACAATTGTGTTGTCATCCTTTTTGCAAAAGAAATAAACAATGAAAATATGCCTTGTTACCTAGGCGAGGTCATCAAACCATAATGGAAAGAGAGAAAATTTTATAGAAATGAGGAAAATATGATTTTATTGATCTTGACAAAGAGGTGGAGGACAGACAATTTTCCACCATTCATGATAGTCGGCAGACACTCTAGGACTAAGAAAGATTTTAAGAGAAACAAAGGAATCCCAGTCGTAGCGGGCGGAATGATATGCCCCGGACCATTGTGCGGAGGTGAGATCGAACTCTGCCATAGCTCCTGATAACAGTCGGGCTTCGACATACTACTGCCTCTGGGAGAATCGTCGAACACATCTCTCTGGTTGGTAGTAAGTGCAGAAGAATGGTCCCAGCAACTTGAATCGCTTGCCATAGGCGTACATATATCTGGGAGGGGATAATTGCCGATCAAAATAGTCCCAAACAATGTCATCTTCTTGAATGTTGTTGATCATGGATCGGTACTGCGCTACTGGGAGAAGTTCTTGACCATTGTATCTGAAAGAGCTTGCTCGGGCTGGAACATGTTGGAAGAACCAGGACTGAAGTGCGTAGATGCAACCTTCAACTAAAATGGATTCTCCAAGTGAAAATCGAGTCAGACCACGATACAGGAAGGCGAGCGCCGCCATGGCTATGGAGAGGCGATTGGTTTGCCGACTTCCCCATCTTCTCATAAGCTGGATTATTCTGATGTCCATGTAGTTTTGTCCATCTGGAAAGAGGGATAATCCTACAATACACAGAACCATTGCATTCTGAATCCTTTTTTTGGTTGTCCTGGATAGTGAACTAACTTCAATGAAGGTCCCGTATTGGCGGTACAACTCAAGTAGGTCAACATATTCGTTGTCGTCCAATTGGATCAGGGGCCAGGATCGGCGGCCTGTCATACGAGCTAAGGAGTCTCGGGGGTCCAAACCCTTGACATTGATCAGGAATTGATGCTCTAATGGATCGCTTGGTTGACCGGCTGACTCTGGTAACCCCATGATCTCTGAAAATTCATCCATTAAAACAGTCATTTCTCCCCATGGGAACCAGAAGGTACACGTCCGTGAATTCCATCGCTCCGCCATTGCATGGATCAGGTTGCCATTGATGGTCTGCTTTCCGACTGCTGATGCCAGTTCTAATCCGCACTCGCTCAAATGATCCAGGAACATTTGAGAAAAGCTTTTTAGCCAGGAATAGTACCACCGAAGAATGAAAGTTCCGGTGCTGAGGGTTTGATGTTCAGGACGACCTTGTCGCACCTCGTAGGAGATGTGACTATCAGGAAAGATAGGATCGACTTGACTGGATGCCATCGAACTGAAAACATAGGAAGACCCAGAATGAGACTTAGGAAAATGTGGGAAATTTTGAAAAATTTTGCATGCAGGATAAAATGCAGTTGGAAATTCGAGATCCAATAGAAAGATAGAATGGGAAAATCGCCTGGAGTTTTGAAAGAAATTGGATATTTGGAGAAGTCATCCAGGGTTTGAGAAAATAAAGGAGAAGGTGAAAAATATGGATATTTGGAAATATTTTTGGGGAAAATGTAAGAAAATAAAGGTAGCATACAAACAATCACATCCTGCACAAACATTTATGCACATTCAGCACTCCCTAAAAAGATGACTCTAGATGCATCATTTTGAAAACAGTTGTAGGACCTTAATCCTAACTCTAGGTTCAGATCATCTTTGTCCAATCCAGTTATGCTGATATACCGGAATCGAAATTCGAGGTACGTGGCATAGAATTTCAACTCCGGTTCTAAGGTAAGGTTTTCCAACATCCTTGAGCGCCTACCAATATACTTCGGACTGTGGCCCGCGGTACGTGGTAGGGGGGTGTTAACCCAAATAGTTGGCCCAATTGTGAGGCTCTGTCCCAAACTAGGGTTCTGGAAGAGAGCCCAGCAACGTGAAGACCGGGTAATGATAGGTAATGGAGATTTTGAAAAATGATCACATGCAAGAAATAGAGGGCTCTAAATCCTAGAGAGATAGCTTTTGAAAACTTTGAAGAAGCATACATTGTTTGCATTCAGATCCTAAATTGAGGAGAGTTATATTTGGACCTAAGTCTATGTGAGCATGAAAATTTCCCCTCAATCTGGTCCTACCAAACCATGCCTAAGCTATATGCAGTCAATGTCAGCTAGGTCAGAATCTAGGCTCCTAGGTTTGCATGATAGCAAAAGTAAAGAGCTGACATTTTGTGAACATAATTTCAATAATTGAACCAAGTCAAGCACAATTCTAATCAGACAAGGACAAGTCCCATCACGGTCGTCAAACCTATTATCGTCGCGAAATTTTCTCCCGTCTTCCCTTCCTTGCGAAAGAGAGAAAGGGAAACGCTTTCGCGCTTCAAACTTGACCGGGTTTTGGAAATTGTTTTGAAATACTCGCCTCCGTTTTGAAAATTATGAAAAAATCCATGGGATGGGGCTCGACCTGTCGGTACGAGGTTCGATCGTTCCTGCCGCCTTTAACAGGGGTAATCGAACCAAGGACCAAAATTGTGCTTGACTTAGCGGAATTATCGAAGTTATGTTCTATCCTATATGCATAGAGAATTCAGGCATGTGCTATGAGGTTTTAGAAAATGGAAGTGGAAAAACATGATGTATGCTTGGAAAATGCTTTGGAGTTGGAAAAGCATTTCTCAGGAAAAGATGAAAGTCAATTTCTTAGGAAACTCAGATGAAAAGGGTTTTTGACATCACGAGAAAGTTCATAAAGATGTGGGAAAATCATGAATAGTTGAAAATCCTGGGAAAATAGAAGTGATTCTTGAGAAAAGGTGAACATTTGAAAAGGGAAACACTTCTCAGAAAAATTCGGACTTTGAGAATTTTCTTAGGAAAATGATGGAAAATTTATAGGAAAACTCATTGGAGAAGGAAAAACTGAACTTGGGAAATTGAAATCCTGGGAATCTTACCCTTGAAATACTTGGAAATCGATTTTGATCTTTGAGAAAGGTGAGAGACTTCTTTTGAAAATCTTGAGAAGATAATCTTTTCCCATGGAAAACTGTGGAAAAACTTGTCTTTGGAAAACCAATTTTGAAAATTTCTCAGAGTTTCTTGAGAAATCGATTTTTCTGAGAATGAAGTTTTCTTAAGAAAATCATGGGAAAACCAATGATTTCATGATGCAAATGATATGAGTGAATGAATGCACTTTGAAAGATTTTCTAAGAAATTTTGTTGGGAAATGTGTATTAAGTCAAAATAAATCCTTCACATATCCTGACTGTGGCCATGAATATGTTCAGGGTTTAATTGATTTAATGCACAATGCTTTGAAAACATTGGAAATATGATGTGCATTTTAAGATAGCCTAAGAGTGTAGGCTCAATGTGACTACTAGAAAGATGATGGATCTGGGTCTCGTCCATATTCCGACTAGGGCCGTAAATATGGATTCCACCGAGTTCATCAACTCCCTAAGAGTTGGTGCACATGCCATTCGTGAACATCCATAGTGCTTTTGAAATAAAATGCATGAATCATAGAAACAGGATATTGCATAAATTTAAACTATATGATATGCATCCTAGTCTAAGCAGGAAATTAAATCTCTTATTACAAGATTTACATTATATCACTAAACAAATGAAATAGAATGAATTGCAGACTTCAGCTCCTTCATTTGAATGTCCCTTGCTTCGTTAGGTGGCGTTGAAGCTCTTGAAAGGGACGGCTATCACAAGCTTCGTTCGTCCTCTGATCCGGGCTTCGGATCATTCACCAAGATCGACCCACTGCACCTTCTCCACTGAGCCACAGGGGGCGTGAATTCCAAAGTTCAAAATCGGGTTCTCCAGAAGGCTAGGTCGAATTTCAAAGTCCAAAAAAAGAAGCTCTCAAAAGATGGTCTCCCTAGGCTGGGCGTGGAGCCTTGTTTTTATAGATTTTTCTGAAAAATTTTGAATTTCAAACAGGCTCAATCTGAGCCCTCCATGTGGCGCCATCTCAGGGGGTGCTATTTTGATTTTTGAGAAAATAAAAAAATAAGAATTTTGTGAGTGAGACACCTCAGCAGGATTTGAAATTTTTCAAAATTTGGGTCTGCTTGATTTTCTCTGCAGGAAGCTCCCAGATTGCGCCACCTCAGAGGGTGCTACCTGGGGTTTAAAATTCAAAATTTTCCTTTTGTAGGGAGTCCTTAGGTGGCGCCACCTCATGGGGCTATTTTTATTAAAAGAATAAAATAAATAAAAGAAAGGAAGCCAAGTGGGGCTCTGGATTGGTGCCACCTCAAAAGGTGTTCTGAGGTGTAAAGCTGGAAACAATAGGAGCATGCCATGTGGCACCACCAATGGAGGCTCTTGACATGTGTCAGAAGGATAGGAGTGGAAGAAGCAGATTGTGCCACCACAGAGGAATTCAAATTCTACTTTTCTGCAGGAAAGGAGAGGCTGACATGTGGCAGTTCCTCAGATTGACTCCTACAATGCCATGTGGCAGGAGAACAGAACTGGAATAAGCAGAATGCGCCACCTCAGAGGGGGGTTTTTCAACTTTTTCTGATGCAGGGAGGTTTGGACATGTGGCAGACAAGTGTCAGTTGTCTGGAGAAGTTCTCTCAAATGGCGCCACCTCAAAGAGTGAATTTGAATTTCAAATGGGGGTTGGCCCTGGAGGAATGGAGAGTGGACATGTGGCATTTCCTCAGAGAGGCTCCTACAATGCCATGTGGCAGGAGGGAAAAGCAGGGTACATCTAGCGCCCTTATATTCAAAGTAGAAAAAGGTAGAACTCTAGGATTTTCACCACCTAGCTCTTGTCTGAAAAATTTTGAATGGTTGCTTTTTTTGAAGGAAGCCAAGAGTGACATGTGTTCTCTACTTTTTCTGAAGGAAGCTGGAGATGACATGTGTCCTCTACTTTTTCTGAAGGAGGCAGAAAATGACATTGTGTCCTCTGCAGCAGACACACTTCAAATGGCGCCACCTGAGAGGAGACAAGTTTTGCTTTTTCTGGACTGGACAACACATGACACTTGGCATTTCAGAGTGATCTTTGGAATGACACATGGCGCAGGGTGAAGATGGTGGATGTTGACACATGGCAGATAAATGGGATGACATGTGGCGGCTTCTTAAGGTAGCCCCACATTGACACTTGGCATGGAAATGGGAGGAGAGAGAAAAGACAAGTGGCACCAATTCAGGGGACAAGGCTCCTATTTTTTTTGGGTTTTTCAAAATTCAAATTTTTCAAAAGAAAAACCTATGTGACACCACCTCAATGTGGGTCCCACATTGCTTCTTTATTGAAATAAGGACAAGACAACAATCTCTTTTTGGAATTTTCATAAAATCTGGACTAATTGGTAAAACAGGAATTTTTGGAAAGAGTTGGCCCCTGTAGGGCGATTTTGTAAAAGGAAGATAGTTGAAATAGCTGACAAAAGGCAGAATCTCAATTGAACTTTATTGAAAAATTATCCAGATTGTTTTCCTGAGGAAATATTTTGAAATTCAGAGCCCTGGGGGTAAAATGGGAAGAATTGATAATTTTGAAGACCCAGGGTTTTGAAATCAATTTCGAAAAGAGTTGAAATTCTAATCTGGATTGGAAATTTTGAAATCAAGAGTTCTGGACCTCGAAATGACATGTTGTGCAGTGCAGTGATATGAGATGCTCATGCAATGATATGCAATGCCATGTCTTATGAAATGTAATCCTGAACCAAGACTTGGAGATTCCTGTCTTCTGTCAGGAATAAAATTTTGAACATCTGAGCTAAAAATAGAAAAATTTTGAGAGTTGCAGATGAAATTTAGACTTCTGTAAGGTCCGGGCTCAGAAAATGACCATTTTGCCCTCCAGCGATTTCAAAGGCTGGATTATGATGCTTGGTGGAAATGTTGGAAAGGTGAGTGAAAATTTGGGGTGTTTACAATCGCATCCATCACTCACGGGTCCACCGGCGACGTCGCCTGCATGTCCAGGTACAGTGGCCGCCCCACGATCCGCATGCCCTTCATCAAGATCCCCCCGCCCTCCTCTGCTGCATCGGAGTTGAGCGACGGCTTGACGGTCATTGCGGCGGTCGACATCGGCCAGCAGGATCGTCCAGCGAGCCTTACGGCGGTGAGCACGAGGCTCCTCTTCATCGACCAGCGGGATCGTTCGACGAGCCTTGCCAGTGGTCGCTTGACCTCCTCGAAGCCAGGGATCCGATGGGGCCGAAGGGGAAGATTAGGACGGAGGCAAGGAAATTGCTCACAAGAACGCTCGTTTGGGAACGGTTTAAATCGAACATTAGTTTAAATATCGAACGGGGGAGAGAGGAAAAATTTTGCACCTTAGGTGGGACGGTTTAAATTGAAAATTAGCAACGGAATTAGCGAGAGAATTTTTCCATCGCTAATTAGCGACGAAAAAATTCTCTCGCTAATTTCCTACAGTTTTTGCGACGAAAAATGTTTGTCGCTGATCTGTCGATAATTAGCGACGGATTTGAGACAAAATTTGTATCGTCGCTAATTTCAAAAATATTTCAAAGATTGGGGACGGATAATGTTCTCTCGCTAAGTTCATTGCTAATTTGCGACAGAAAAAATCTGTCGCTAATCAGGGTTTTTCTTGTAGTGTCTATATATAGACACGTGAACTCTTCTTCCCCATCCTTCTTCCTATACCTCTCTCTCTCTCTACTTTGCTACAGCTGGATAGTAGTGTCTGTGACATTAGTTGGCAGAATTCGCAGCCCACTACTATAGTCCAACTAGCGCTACATTGATTTGAGGTTTCTCGTTTGAGGTAGGTACTCTGACTTAGTATGTGCGTGTGGATTTAGGCTTCGTGAATGTTAATTTTTCCATGCTATAACTTAATGAAATCTGTATTTTCTTTTTATCGGCCACGAGAATGTTTAACATAATAAGTTTAATTGGTGTTAGTCTGAAATTTTCATTTTTATCAGCCATGATTTTGTTTGACACAAAATGTTTAATTGGTGTTTTATCGATTTTTCCCATGTGAATTTCTAGAATTTTCATTTTGATCAGCCATGTTATTGTTTGACATAAAACATTTAATTGGTGTTTGCCGATTTTCCCATATGGTAAGCTGCTGAGATTTTCATTTTGATCTGCACGTGTTATTGCTGGGAATAAAAAGTTTAATTGGTAGTTTTCTTTAGAATGATGTGATATCATTATTCAGTGGAATATGCACACAATTGGATTCGGAACATGCATGTAAGCATAGGTTGTCTAGTTTTTTTTCATATTTTTTGGACGTCTATGTGAATGCGGAAAAAAAAACTAAAATATAAGAAACATGATTTTTCCTTATTCATTTTTCATTAAGAGTGGTAGACGATTTTTTTTTTGGTAACTGGATTAGCGGTATGTATTTTGTAAGAACTGCATTTTTTCTTGAAACAGTCCAGATGGTGTGTTGGTTTGGTCATACAGAAAATGTGTAAAATGTGGTCATTTTTAACATAATAGTTTTTTTGATTCGGGCTTATAAAGAAAAAAAATGTCACATATGATGCAACTCATGACCAATGGCTAAAATCTGAGTTCTAGTAAACTCATATTTGGTTTCAATTGTTCATTTTCAATCAGTGATTTAATTCAATGTATGTTATGGAAATATACATACATACATACATATATATATATATATATATATATATATATATATATATATATATATATATATATAGTCATTTTATGAACTACATAGTGACCTGCGATTAAAATTGGCTTTTTGGGAAAAATAATACCAGTGTATGGTGTCAAGCCTTAATCTGCGATTTTAAAGTATATGTTTATGAAAAACAATGTGATAAAATCGGTAATTTAAACTCTATATGACAGGTTAATCGAGTAGGCTATTTCGGCTAAAAATTAATCAAGGTTTAATTCATGTTTTATATATGTTATAAGTTCTAATGAAATTTGGCAACATTAGTCTTGCTTATGTGTTTTAGGTTAGCAAATTCTCATTAAGTGAAGTTAATGATTATGTTACAACTTGGTTTCTTATATATGATGTGTATTTTGACCATAATTTGTATGAATTGTCAAGACATATCATAAATATTATATGATGAGCATAGCATGAACACCTCGCCTTATGAAATGGTGTTTTTGTTCAAATAAGAAAAGTGAGCTTGTGGTGCATATTGCATGATAGCCAAATGTGTGATCAATGCATGATAGATGTGAATCGTTTATGGTGTTACATGCATCATAATAAGAATGTGAGATACATGCATATTAGTTGACAAATGCAAAGAAAGTTTGTGCTAATGCATTGTTTTGAGACATTTTGGGCATGATATGGAAATTTTGACTCACATGACAGTGGGAAATGCCATATGTGCTAAGGACATATGAAATTGAATTATATTGTTTGCATCCCAAAGTGGTGGCCAACAACTTTATGATGAGACAAATGAAAATTATATGTACTTGTGCCCTGTGGAGGCCATTGAAAGTTACAAATAATGTTTAAATATGTATGTCACGAGGATTAACTAATTAAGAAAGTGAATATTAATTCTCATGTTGCTTACTATGAGAGGGTAAGTTAGTACAATTGGCTACGTGAGATATTATAAAGCACGAAGGGTTACTTCCCCAGTCATGGAGATAGGGGATAGTTACTACTGGTGTTGCGGGGTGGTAGCGAATAAGGCTTCAGCTGAATGAAAGAATGATATATCAGGTTGAGGGTGTTGGGATTTCTCTCTCGATAAGTTTCATTCATGTCAGAGCTAAAAAGGATGTGCAGGGCCAAGGTAATAAGACACAAGTTATTTGAATGTACCCCTTGGTCGTGTCTCTGATCCTGATATTTTCTGTGTAGTACCCACAAAAATTGTTAACAAGAACAAAAGTGTATTGTGCATTTAGTCAAAGCATGTCATTTATTATTTATCATTTAAGAAAGATCACCTAAATGAAAGAATTATAAGCCACTCATGTCATAGATTGACAATCTACTGCATTGGTAAGTCATGCATATTATACATGATCATGCATAAGTATTGAATTTGGTTTCAGTGGTTCTGTGATTTATTAATGCCATAATATTTGTATAAGTGTGAGAAAAAAGATATTTTATGTATGTCTACTTCTATACACATGTACTTTATCATTGTATTCTTAAGGAAGTGTGGTTATTGACCCCTTACCCAATTACAGGTGTTGAATGATCTATCGGGACGATGATGGGGAGTTATGGCAGAGTCAAAAAGCCAAATTGTTTCCTATCCTGGAGACTGGATCTTTGGAACTTATGTTGTTTTGGTTTTTATGAACTTAAGTATTTTTTATTTGCCTGTTGAACAATAGTCTATATGCAACAATGAAAGTTTAAATTGGTATGTTCTTTTTATAAAAATCTAGTACTAGTGTGGTTGACTAATCCGTAACTCTCCTAAGGTTTTGATCCAAGATGTTGAAAAATGTTTTTGCTGATGAAAAAAAAACTTTCTCAAATTTTTTGGGTTAAAAATCTTGGGGTGTTATACATTGTGGGTGAAGAGCAAGGTTGATTTAAAGCATCCCTTCAACTTCAAAAAAAAAGGTAAGTTAATCTTCATTCTTTGCATTTTGATTTTTATTTAAGCTCTTCCTCCTTACAAACCATATAAACATGCATTTTTGTAATGCATGTGGGTATGGACAAGGATTTTTTATGGATGAAACCATGAACATTCATTTTTGTAGTTTCTCCTTTGTTAAATATATTTTTAACATGAATTTCATGGTCGAAAATAGATATTCACCAATGTTGATGGTGTTTTATGATTTCAAACCATTATTCAAGGTAGAGCATAGTGGTATGATATTTTTTGTTGATTCCATCCATATAAAGTACTTGTTCTTACCTCATTCTTATCTTATATCATTTTTCTTCTAACTTATTTATGGTTTAAAACACCTTATGCTATTGTTTTGTCATGTATTGTGCATTTACTAATGATCATGCATAATTTTTATACATAATTTCATACATTTGTATACATGATCATGTGCAATAAACACTTAAAAATGCTTGTTTGCGAAGAGTTTTATCATTTTTTATCAAAGTGTAATTTTAGCAAATTGAGCCTCTTTGAAGTATTTTGGGGAGAATAATTAAGTTTTTAGAAAATATTTTAGAAAGAGAAGCCGTTTTAAAATATCAAAAAAATTTATGAACTCTTTTTGAAAAATCTTCTAAAAACCTAATTAGACCTAAACTACTATTATAAATAGATCTTTTTAGAGAGGGAGAGACGGTTTTTCTCTTTGGATCATGTGCCCCTCTCTCTCCTCTCTACCTCATCTTCTTCTTTTTCTCCCCCTTGTTCTCTCTCAACCGGTTGCCTACCCCTCTGCTCTTGCTTCTTCTTCTTATTCACTCTTTCTTCTAAACCTCGTCATCGCCGGTTCTTCTTGCCTCCATCGTCAGAGAGAGCAGGGTTCGTATGATTGCAATGAGTAAACCAACTTCTTCTTGTCAACCCTTTCATCGGAGGTAAGCCACAACATATACTTCTTCTCCCCCTTCTTTGCAGTATGTAGGATCATTGCATTCATTGTAGTTAGGTTTTTATCATCTTCATGGCATCTTGCATGATTTAATTTCATTTTCAGCATATCATACATTAGATAATTATTGTTTATTGTTTGAAAAGGAAAAAAATAGAAAATCATAAAATGGTCATTTTTCTCAATTTGCATGCCAGTAGATAACCATTTTTTTATTTAGTTTTTAATCTTGTTTCACGTTAGTTGCTATTGTTTTTTTAGATTTAGTTAGCTTAAGTTCATAAATTAGTTTAATTGAATTTAGTTTAGACTAAGTAATATTAGTCGATTTATGTTCTTGTTGATTTTCATGCATTCGATAAAGAAGTAACTACATTTTTTTTAGAATAGTATTAACCAATTTAGGTAGTTTTGAATTTTTTGTTCATTAATTGATTTTAATTGGATCTTAGCAATTAAATTAGTTTAGGTTCAGTTTGATGTCATTAGAATAATTAGAATTCAATTAGTTGACTAACTTACGATTTTTATTTTCTTGCTTCTAAATTATTGATTTTTGTTAGATAAATTAAATTGTTGTTTGCTTTATTAATTAGTTAATTATACTTTCCTTGTAAATTCGGTTAGTATAGTTTTCAAGTTAGATTACTTTATTTCTTGCTAAATATTGCCCACATGTCCTTGGTAGATAATGAGATTAAGTGTGTTTCTTTATATTTATTCTTAGTTAATTCTATAACTTGTTTCTTGTTTGTTATGCCAATTTGTCCTTTAGTTAATTTGTTTAATAACTTAGTTCATATTAGTTATAGAGTTAGTTATGCTATTTTGTCTTGTAGTGTAGTGTTATTTCATAGCTTGTTTAGTGTTTTGTGATTTTTTTTCAAACTAACCTTTGCTTTTCTTATAGTTTTGTGTCATATTTTTGTGCTTCATGTTTTTATTTTTATAGGACAGTGTGCAGACATGCGGTGAGCCCCAAAATGAGCCCTCAAAGAGCCCTCTGAGATCCCAAAAAGGTCCCCTCAAAAGGCTCTTCAGGCCTCTTAGGGAACCCTCAGAGATCAGCTAGCAGGTAGAAGAAGAAATCAAGGGACAAGAAGCTCGAGCACTAAAGACTTTTCCTCTTTTTTTTTAGATTAGAAATTTTATTTTTGAATTAATTGGGTCTTTAATAAAACCATTTATTTTATTATTTATAAGCCCTCCGCAGAGGGACACACTCTTTTATTTATATAGTTAATTAATTAATTGTTATTTTTTTAAGGCAACAAAAGTAGGTTTGTATGGGGTACAAAAGTACTTATCATGTTCCCTGAGTTCGACTCAAACTTCACCACTAGTGTGAACCGATTTTTATTATTTGATGTATAGTTTACACAAACATTTGTATTGAAAATATTATTTTAAAATGCTTTATTGAAAAAGTTGCATCAAATTTTTGGCATTGTTGCCGGAGAATGACAAAAGATACAAGTATTTACTTTATTGCCTATTGTGTGTTCTCGTTTTACTTAGGATTACTAGTTTTCTTTTTGTTTCTTATTTAGGACTGCTAGTTTATTTTTCTACTTATTACTTAGGAATGTTAGTTTACAGTACTTAGGATTGTAGAACCACGTTGCTTGTGAGTCCTAGAGACCAGTTTACTTTTCCTGCATGGCCCACCTATTAGGCTACCCTTAGGAGGTGATTGTGCATGATTGGTATCATTCCCATAGTGTGCTATTTTGCCAAATATTTGTTTGGGTGCAAGTGTGTGGTGTTTGTCTACTGCTTTCTGGCTTTATTATTTTTCCCGCTTCGTGGTTTGTTGTAGTTTGATCACACTGCACGTTAGGTAGGTAGAAAGCTCTGCTTTAGGACGATTGCTACACCGATCTCTACCTGCGGTGTATGCAAGGGCGTTGCTCACTTGACCCTGAGCTTGTAGACCCTGTAGAGAACCCCAAGTCCATTATTAGGAAAGCCTGTAGACCCGGCATCATGGTTGAGGATCAGCAATTGGCCCATCCTCTTAAGGAGTACTTCATTCTCAATGCTCACACTCATGTCTTCTGCATTACGAGACCTGATGTAAGAGCAAACCAATTCGAAAGCATGGTCAGTGTCATTCAAATGTTAACATCCTTTTACGGCCTTAGCAATGAATACCTCTACCATCATCTCAATAATTTTGGGGATGATGCGTTGAGGTTGACGTTGTTCACGTTCTCCCTCAAGGACAAAGCCAAGCACTGGCTGAAGGCCTTAGATATGGTTCAAATTACCACTTAGGAATGCATGCAGCGAGGTATTTTCAAGAAATACTATCAGTATCAAAAATTTGTCACCAGCTTTTCTCAAATTGAGGGATAATAATTCCATGAGACTTGGGCGAGGATAAAAGATCTTCTCCGAAAGTGCCTCCACCAACAGGTACCTCGTTGGCAACTGGTGCAATACTTTTACAATTGCTTGACCGAGAAGGACGGGCAGATAGTTGATTCTTCATGGGGGGGGCACATTCATGCTCAAGAGTGAGGATGAGGCATGGGCCTGTTCAAAACGTTGAGTAAAAATACTATACACCATGCCCTGTCCTCGAGACTTGATAGGACCACATTTATTCCTAGTGGTCCTAAAAAGGGAGGGATTTATGAAGTTAGGTCCAAACATGAATTGTAAATCAAAGTGGACCAGTTGACTAGGAAAGTTGATCAATTACTGGCCAACCTAGCTTCATTAAATCACGTAGAAAAAGTGTGTGAGCTATGTGCTAGCCCTGCATACTATGTTTCGGATTGTCCGACAGTACCACTATATCCTGAATTTGTTCTGAAGTATGTGAGTGTTGCCTAAGGTTTCACCAAACCGGTGCACGATCCATATGCACACACCTATAACTCGGGATGGCAAAATCACCCCAACTTTGCATGGAGCAATCCAAAAGCCGCACCTCATCTGCCTTCTCAGACACAGCACAAACCGGGTAACCCTCGCACAAGGTGACCCGCGGTCCATATTCCCACAGGCCCCTCCCCAGTTTAGATTGCCTTCTCCTCAGGAGCCCACATCAAGTCAATCTTTTCAAGAAAAGCTTCTCAAGGCCTTCTCTGACATCAAGGTCAATCTCAGTTCCCATACGCAGTTAATAGCGAAGCTAGAAACCCAGATGGGACAGTTGGTTGAGGCCTTGAGTAGGTGAAGCAAAGAAAGCCTCCCAAGTTAGTCTGTTGTCAACTCGAGGGGTAAAGAACCCATGCACCGCAGTTGTAACACCCTAAAATTTTCAACTTAGAAAATGTAAAATTTTAAATCAATTATTTTTTTTGAAATAGAGATAGCACAACAGATATATTTAGGTTTCAAAAAGTCGAACAATTCTGGTGAGTTACATAAATAAAACAATTGAATGGGGCTGAACCCAATTCTCATTAGAACTAGATCCATCCCTTACTCACATACTAAAGGAAAAATAATTTTATTTCAATTTCATAACATAGTTTAGAAATGAAAATATAAGTTTTGTAATAGAAATTTAAAATGACTCAATTGAATTGAGACACATAAGAGTTGTCCTAAGATCACCAAGACTAATAGAAAATGATGGTTCTCAACTTCACCGCCACATCGCGTTCTCGCATTGCTTCCTCATTCATCACCTATTCCCCATGAAACAAGGTCAAAACTCTTGCGAGCCGATAAGCAAATCCATATTCATATGCATAGTGATAAATATTAAGCATCTATCATGGTTATCATAACATGCTTTCTAGCAGTCATATAGATATAGATAATACAACATGTGAGTCTTAGTATTGAGCATCATAACATGGAATATCAAGTAGATAATCATCATGAATCACATAACATGAATATGCAATAATCAAGTTAGATAGTTAGCAGTGTTAATAAACTTTTGTTTATCTTGATTACACCTCTGGGTATATAGAGGTAGTTGTCATCTTGTCTGTTCGAGTATACTACGGTGTTTATTATGCCATTATGTATTTTTGTCATTGCACCTATAGACTGGATAAACACACCCAGGTGAGTGTTAAGTGACTAGGAGACTTTTTATGCAAGAGTAAACGAGATTGCAATCCCTACTATTACAGTAGCTGAGGTATACCACTTTTGGGAAACCCTGACCTCCCTAACTCTGAGTGAATAGAGGTCCAAGAATGCCTTTGCTCTTTCATTTAAGTCGGTATGATATGTAGATCAAACCTATATGCGATATCATCACTCGAAGCTATATTGTTTCACCCTCTCTAAGGTGGATCACATTGTGAATGGGTTACATATGTAATATCATGTTTATTAGGATAGTTAGTAAATCATACCCTCATTTCATGAGGCAAATAGACTCAATAGCCTCAATACTTCCCTCAAGGTAGTATAAATCTCATGACAGGGTTTATGCCCAACCCAATTCACGTGCTCTGGCACCTTTAGCCCATATAAGCGCCTTGTCAGTGAATGCGATGACAAGGATCTTTAATGTGTGGATATATGCATGTGAAGTGAGACTTCTTCTCATAATTGTGGTTTCATAACCTACCCAAGCTCACGAGAATGCATTGACATTTATTTCATATATCAGATAATGTCCACACAGAAGTCTATGGTGTTCACTTATGCCTCAATATTTCATGTCATAGCAAAAAACATAAACTTTCAAATACATATCAATGCATTTCTACAACATGCTATGTACTTCATTCATATGTGGGCTTCATGGAAAATATGTGAGGCATTTAGAAAATACATTACATGAACAATTCATGCCATTAACAAGGAATATCATTACCACATGTTTTTTATGCATCATATGTCATTTATGTTAGTTATGCAAATTTTCAAAGAGAATATAATCCTTTATTTTATATGCACCTTATCTCATTGCATTTTGGCATAAACATAGAAATTTCATATGAAGTCTTGTCATATTGCATTTTGGCATAAACATGGACATTTCATATGCAATCGTGTTATATTTCATTTTGGCATAAACATATTTCATATGCACTCTTGTCATATTGCATTTTGGCATAAATATAGACATTTCATATGCAATCTTGTCATATTGCATTTTACCATAAACATAGACATTTTATATGCATGAGTATTCATTCACAAAGTCATTTTATGCACCTCATGTGTAATAACTGCAAAATTTTGTCAATTACTTAAATAAATAAAGATGATTTATGATCTTAAATATGGCACTTATTTATTTAAATATGCTTGAAAATTATAGGTTATGTGGTACATTTATTCAAAATGAAATTCTAGCTAAATTGAAATTTTATTAAACATTAAAATGAAATTTGAATTTTATTCAGGGTTTATTTCATGTAAATTAGGACTTAAATGAAATTTGAATGAAATGTATGTGGATTTGAATTTCAAATAAATTTGAAATTTTAATTTGGGTTTGATTTGCATTTGGGCTTAATTTGGAATTTTAAAACCCCATAGGGATGATTTAGGATTTTTTGGAAATTAATTAATAATTAATTAGGAAGTGAGGGGTGGGATGTCCCCTAGGTGGGCCCACACCCTTGCTGGACATGCTTTCCATAAAGCAAGTCCAAGTCAAATTTAAGAAAAAAATAAAATAAATTTTGAAAACAAAATGGTTAAATCAAAACTTACAAAAAAAATGGTAGGCCTTGACTTGGCTTGAGCCAAGAGTCAAAGGACTCTAGCCAGCCAAGTTAGGGCTGGGAAGGGACCACATGGGGCATCCCTACCCCTGGCCTAAGCTAGAAATAAAAATAGAAAGGAAAGAGAAAAATGAAAGCAAGAAAAAAAAAAGAGACAAGCAAATATACAAGTATTGCTTGCCTTGACTTTTGAAAAGTAAGTAAAGAAGGAGGGGGTGGTCACGACCCACCCTCCTTCCTCCTTAAAACTAAGAACTAGAAAAAGAGAGGAGTTTGAGAAGAAAATAAAAGAGATTATGAGAGAGAGAGAGGTTGAGAACAAGGAAACTGTCCAGCCCTCTTCATCTCCTTCTTCTTCTTCTTTTTGGTAGAGGCTGGTTCAGCAGCCATCAGAGGTTGCAGTCAAGCTTGATGACCTTTGTTGGTAAATCCAAGATGGGAGACAAAGGTTTTACCGATTTAAAATACCAAAAGAGGTTGGTTTACCCATCACATAGGTGTAAATTGATCCCAATGCATGGAATATGCATAGGACCAATTTCCAGATCTGATCCAATTGGGATCAGACCTTAGAGTGATTGAAAAATCGGTTTTACGTAAGTTTTATAAAACATTTTAGGTAAAAATACATCACCATAGTTTATTTTGTGCAAAACTAAATTAATAAAATCAATTTAGGGGATTGAATATGGATTTTGATTCAAGTAAAAAGAGCATGTTTAGGTTGTCTAGATATGTAAACTCATGTTCCAAATCATGTTGGTATGTGAATAGTGATTGTTTGATTGTATGGTTAGTTTGATTAGGATTTTGGTTAAGAAGCATGCCAAAATTGATTTTTTTTATTATTTCTATGAAATCATGTAGTTTAGCATAAGAAATTTATGATTAATAGTTGTACTATACTATGATCATGTTAGTTTAAGTAATAAGCATGTTTGATTAATGTTTTTGTTACGCTTAATATTGATTAATGAAGGATTTGTATATTTAAATTTATGTTATGTTGTTCATGTTTTAGACCATATATGTTTCAGAAAATATTTGATAACTAAGTGAATATGTGTTCAATAAATACAAATAAGGACACTGTCGTATTCTACACATCCAGAGCCTGGTTTTAGAGCACTCATTTATTTTATTTGAGTAAGTTTTGAGACCAAAATGACCTCTAGAACATGGCATAAGTTTTCTGCTTGACAACAAGATTGACGGTGAAACTGTCACATTTTTAACCTAACATGTTTTATAAAAAAATCTATATGTCCTAAAATACAAATCAAAAAAAGAAAATAAAAATAGTGAAATATTCTACACATTTTGGGCTTGATGTTGGCCACTTGAATTATCCCGATTGAGTCTGTTTTGAGGGAGTTATGCCCTCTGTAACAAAGCACTATTTTCTAGCTCTGGTTATAGGGTTGTTCTGACTAATTATTTTGACAGTTATGAAACCCCATTCAAAACTACTCATTTAATTCTATGAAAAATCTGGGTGAGAGTAGAGGAAGACTCAATAAAAAGGGATTTTCAAAAATAGTTAATAGTAGGTCCCGAAAAATTCTCAAAGTTGGAGGATTTTCTGCAGAATACAAAAGCTAGTTTATAAAATTTTCTGAATAGGGTTCATTCTCCAAATTTTTGTGATTTTATTAGAATTTATTTTAATGTTTATTTCTTGGGGCATGCCCCTTACATGTTGGGGCAACCCCAGTTAAATTTAGAGTGTTAAATATGATCTCTGTGAGTCTTGATGGATTTTCCAAAATAAGGTTAACAGTGACCCGAATTACCTAATTACTACGTGTTAGTGCCTAGTTATGATTATGGATGCTTAAACTTGATTATGGGCTGATAAGCATGTTAATTGAATGCATTTAATGTTCAATCATGATTCATAACCATGTATAAATTAAATATATTAATAAGCATTATGCATTGCAAGGAATAAACGGTGGAAAACAAATGGATTCTTATGTTTGTTTATTAGGGCATGATCATGATTGAATGGTTTATGCAACCTTTATATAGGCATGTGAGCATATGATATGATGTATGATTGATATTAAAGAATGTGTGGTATGAACATGAACACAACTCATGATTGAGCCTAGGTTTGATGGAACTTAGCCTGTAAAGTACCAAGGAAAAAAAATGGACAACCATGCACATAATTGCCTCAAGGAGGCCATACTTAAAGTCACCGAGCGATGGAGTTTGAACTTCATGTTATTTGAATGGATTAAAACAACCTTGTATTATGTAATCTCCTCGAGTGAAGATTGGGCTAGTGAGCCCATGTGCTGAGATTACTTGAAATTAATTCATGAGCCTAATAATTAAATAACACCCATGACCCTTTCAAACATGGGACCACTTTGGAGAGAGTGATGGTACGCATGACCGGTTGACCATTGTCGCTTTGAAGAGCTAAGTGTCTCTATTGGTCCCTAGTCTTCGATCGTAGGTGGTAAGACTACCATGTGGCCTAGGTGGTATGTTCTGAATCTCTATAGGGTAAGAATTGATTCTGTATGGACCACTGAGAGATTCTCTCGGTCGTGAACCACTCTAGTAAAAACTCTAAAGGGACTTCGCAGATTCTTCTAATCTATGAGGTTAATAAAATACATGGCTTAACAGACATATCATCGGATTGGTTCAATCGAAGTTAAGAACCTAAGAGTGTACCTTTAGGGCTATAAAAGATAAACAAATCATTAACTGTAGAATCACTAGTTTTGATACAGTCTGTGCATGAATTTATTGGTTTACTTTGGATTTGTGCATTGTAGCATAAATGTTCTAAATTTGACTGCAAGCATGAGCAAGTATAGCAATGATAATTGATTAGATGTCATGGTGCATGCTTAAAT
Organism: Nuphar pumila; assembly: GCF_984573655.1. Classification (NCBI taxonomy): domain Eukaryota; kingdom Viridiplantae; phylum Streptophyta; class Magnoliopsida; order Nymphaeales; family Nymphaeaceae; genus Nuphar; species Nuphar pumila. The sequence continues at coordinate 32,797,873 of NC_143258.1, read as the reverse complement.
TGATATTTTCAATTATGCCAATGCCTATTTCTTGCTTTGAGAGATATTTGTGTTTATGTGGTTAGTGCAACCTACTGGGGTTGTGGTTTGATGCCCCTAATTTAACATTTTACAAGTAGCACTTAAGTTAAGGTGATCAAGGATTGTTCAGTGGCGTCAGGCAGATGATCACGTTCTTCCTTCCCAGGGAATCTAGCATCAATTTAGAATTGCTTTGTCTTTTTATTGAAATGTAAACTCTGAATTATTTAAGCATGAAATAATATTAAATTTGAAAGTTAATGCTTAGTTTTAGTATATGTAAAGTTGAGTTATTGTAACCCGCCCAAAGTTGCATTGAATTTTGAAAGATTTTATTCTGCTATGTTATTGGTGTTTAAAAAAATTCTAAAAATTCTAATATAATTTTAGGGCATTACATCATGATCCATTTCATCATATAATTCATTTTCCTTTGTTCACACACCCGATACGAGAATGTATTTTTGGATAAACATATTCCTATGTGGTTCACGTAGGTTAGACTCAATTAATCACATATGCATAACCATGTATGCACTCATGTTTCAGTTATAGGCATATGGATCAACACCTATGTACGATAGGAATTTTCAAAAATTATATTCTTTTTCTAGTTGCTTTTTTCTTCACTTTTTTTTTTTTGTTGGTCATAGGATGACAACTGGTCTACCCAACCAATGCAGACTTGGTCTGGGACAAACCTGTTTGCTTATTCTAGGTTCAGACCTGAGTTGAACTTGCTGGGTCAGACTATGCCTGAACTGAGTGAGTCATTTTAGGTCGGTCTGGCCGACCAGCACCTATCTAGGTCTGAGTCGTGCCCTAGTTCAGACCTATCAGGTTTGAGCTTGATATAGACCTAGTTTAAATTGTGGACACGGTTCAGGTCGGTCTGGCCATCAAGAGCTCAACCTCTTGCTATATATATGTATATATATTTTTCTTTTCAAAATTGTTTTCAAGTATAACTTTGCAACCATAATTTTCTTTTGATTGTTTTTATAGTTTTAACACTACATACTATATGTATTTTTTTTAGGGTTAAATGATATCACAAATTTTGAAAGAATGTCAAGACATGATAAATTTTGAATAAGCCAATATCTATCCATGGTAGTGTTTCAAAAATTAATAGTTCTTTTTATAAATCAACTCTCCAACTATGAGTAAATTTTGGAAATACTTCTTATGGGTGAATCACATTCTTAACCATGTTTCAAAAATCACCTCTTTTTCCATGAATAAATCTCTAAAATACAATCTTATGTATAAATCACACTCTAACCATGAATGAATTATGAAATCATCTTTCTTTCCATAACTAAATCTCAAATATGCAAGTCTTATGTACGAACCATTTTATAACCTTAATTGAGATCTGAAAATGCTAGCACTTAAGGCATAGTGTATACCCAATGATTTTCAACCTTAGGTGCTTCTAAAAAATTAGAACATACACCACGTTTTGCATAAACAAGTTTTCAAACATGATTAACTTAGTTGATGCAACGTTTTCAATAAAGCATTTTAAAACAATATTTTCAATAAAAACGTTTATGCAAACTGTGCATCAAATAATAAAAACCGGTTCACACTAGTGGTGAAGTCTAGGTTGAACTCAATGAACGAGATAAGTATTTTTGTACTCCACACATAACTACTTTTGTTGCCTTAAAAAAATAACAATTAATTAATTAACTACATAAATAAAAGAGTGTATCCCTCTGCGGAGGGCTTAAAAATAATGAAATAAATGGTTTTATTACAGACCCAATTAATTGAAAAATAAAATTTCTAATCTAAAAAGAAAAGAGGAAAAGTCTTCAGTGCTTGAGCTTCTTGTCCCTTGATTTCTTCTTCTACCTGCTAGCTAATCTTTGAGGATTACCTAAGGGGCTCTGAGGAGCCTAAATGGCCTTTTGAGGGGACCTCAGAGGGCTCTTTGGGGGCTCACCGCACGTCTACACCCTCTCATGTAAAAATAAAAACACGAAGCACAAAAACATGACAGAAAACTATGAGAAAAGCAAAGGTTAGTTTGAAAAAAAATCACAAAACACTAAACAAACTATGAAATAACACTACACTACATGACAAAATAGCATAATCAACTCTATAACTAACATGAACTAAGTTATTAAACAAATTAACTAAAGGACAAATTAGTATAACAAACAAGAAACAAGTTATGAAATTAACTAAGAAAAAATATAAAGAAACACACTTAATCTAATTAACTACCAAGAACATGTGGCAATATTTAGCAAGAAATAAAGTAATCTAACTTGAAAACTATACTAACCGAATTTACAAGAAAAGTTTAATTAACTAATTAATGAAGCAAATGATAATTTAATCTATCTAACAAAAATCAGTAATTTAGATGTAAGAAAATAAAAATCAACTAAAGTAATTAAGTCAACTAATTGAATTCTAATGACATCAAACTGAACCTAAACTAATTTAATTGCTAAGATCCAATTAAAATCGATTAATGAATAGAAAATTTAAAACTACCTAAATTGGATAATACTATTCTAAAAAAAATGCAGTTACTTCTTTATCGAATACACAAAAATCAACAAGAACATTAATCAACTAATATTACTTACTCTAAACTAAATTCAATTAAACTAATTTATGAACTTAAACTAACTAAATCTAAAAAACAACAACAACTAACATGAAACAAGATTAAGAACTAAATTTAAAAAATGGTTATCTACTAGCACACAAATTTAGAAAAATGACTATTTTATGATTTTCTATTTTTTTTCTTTTTTTTTCAAACAATAAACAGTAATTATCTAATGTATGATATGCTGAAAATGAAATCAAATCATATAAGATGCCATGAAGATGATAAAAATCTAACTACAATGCATGCAATGATTCAACATACTACAGAGAAGGGGAAGAAGAAGTATACCTTGCGGCTTACCTCTGACGGAAGGGTTGAGAAGAAGAAGTTGGTTTACCCGTTGCAATCATACGAACTCCGCTCTCTCCGACAATGGGGGCAAGAAGAACCGACGACGATGAGGTTTAGAAGAAATGGTGAATAAGAAGAAGAAGCAAGAGGAGAGGGGTAGGCAACCGGTTGAGAGAGAACAAGGGGGAGAAAAGGAAGAAGAAGAGGTAGAGAGGGGCACAGGATCCAAAGAGAAAAATGCCCCCCCCCCCTCTCTAAAAAGATCTATTTATCATAGTAGTTTAGGTCTAATTAGGTTTTTAGAAGATTTTTCAAAAAGAGTCCATAAATTTTTTTGATATTTCAAAAAGGCTTTTCTTTCTAAAATATTTTCTAAAAACTTAATTATTCTCCCCAAAATACTCCAAAGAAGCTCAATTTGCTCAAATTACACTTTGATGAAAAATGATAAAACTCTTCGCAAACAAGCATTTTTAAGTGTTTATTGCATATGATCATGCATGCAAATGTATGAAATTATGCATGATCAAATTCCCCCATGCTTATCGTTTGCTAGTCCTCGAGCAAACTGATCTAACAAAAACTAACTAATGAAAACAAAAACCTAACTCACTTTCATAGGAATCATGATTACATTTAGCGTATGCAACAAGCCCTTTAAACCCCTGGGTTACCTCAGTGGACGAGTAAGGTCTCGTGAGGGTTTGCAGTAATGTTACGCACAAACATCTCTGTCATGTATGCATAAAAAATCAATTTCAAAAAGCATTAGAAAACTAAGAAGTTTGTTTTCACAAATATTTTATGCCATTACACTTTCAAAACATAATTAGAGCCTTTTACATGCCACCACAGATTAAAACTGTTTCTTTTACTTTTCTAAGAAAAACCATAATCATTTATGCTTTATTTTTGAAAAATCAAATACACACATGTCATTATTTACTTATCCTCACTCATATGTTTTTTGCACAGGTTTTCTCAATACTTATTCCTAAGCAGTGAACTTTTTATTTCTTGCTTTTAATTTTCTTTCTTTTTTTTCAGATTTTCAATTTTTCACACTTTTACTTTCTTTTTATTGAGCACTATTTCAAATTTCTAGTTTCTATGACTCGTGTAACGAGCTTTGGGTCAGTGACTCCCAGGCTAGATGACCTTAGGACACCAGATACAAAGTATCCCTTAGACTTAATTTTTTGAGTCACTAGACCTTCCATTTTCATAGTTTTACATATAACTTGCTTCTTGTCATGTGCAATGTCAGCATCTATTAGGCTCTCTATAAAGTCCATGTAATAGGCTTTCAGGCTGGTAGCTTCGAAACCAGATAGCTTTAGGGCACCAGGTGTAAACACCCCTCAGACTCTACTTGCTCAAACAAAATAGGTGTTATCATTGCAAAATTTTACTTTTGCAAGTCAAACTGACATTTGAAAAAAAAAAATGAAAATAACTCGCCTCTATTTTAAAATGCAAGAAAAATCTATAGAATGAGACTCGTCTGTCGGTACGAGGTTCAACTGTTCTTGGCACCATAACCAGGGGTAATCGAACCAAGGATCAATCTTATGCTTTGCTTTGCTTTGCTCAACTTGTCTAAATCGATGTCTATTCCTAAATGCACAAAGAATCAAGCGTGTTCTATGAATTTTAGAACATGTAGATTGAAAAAATGATGTATGCTTCAAATACTTGAAAATACTTAGAAAAATGAGACACTTTGAAAATCATGAACCACATTGGGAAATACTTTTGAAGAAAAGCAAAATCGATTTCTTTGAATTAGAACTGAGAAATTGGGAAATATTGAAGCTGGGAAAATCATAAATTGGACTTAGGAAAATATTTGAAAAGGGAAGGAACCTTGAAAAATAATTTTGAGGGAAAAGGAGATCTTGAAGTTTTGGGAAAATTGAATTATGAAGAAAATCCAGGTGACTTTAAGAAAATCATTTTTTTGAGTTTTGAACTCTTGAATTAATCAAAAGAATGGGCGTGTGGCCTTGTAAAATCTTTTCATGATGCCATCTAAACCTAAATGATGCATGAATGCAATTTGAAAAAATATTTTCTGAAGAATTTATGGAAAATCATTGATAAAAGGACTTTTGTGCCTTATAGAATTTAGATGAAACATATTTGCCACATATCTCTGACTATGGCCACTAATATGTATTGAATATAGTTCATTTGATTCTAAAAAGGGAAAATACTTAGAAAAGTTTTGAAAATATGTAATGATTTTTTAAAATAGCCTAAGAGTATAGGTCGTTTGTGGCTTAAAAGAAGATGATAAATTTGTATATTGTTCGTATTCTGACTATGACCATAAATACAAACTCAATAAACTATATGCAATGTTGCCCTAATCTAAGCAGAAAAGTAAATTCTTATTTCAATGTTTAAATCAATGATTGAATCAAAATAAAGGAAAAGGAAATAAAGTAAAAACTACCTTGAGTGTCCCTGCAAAATTAGCAAACTCATTAGTGGACAAATGTTGGTTTTTCAGGATTTATCCAACAATATCTGGAATTGAGGAATTTATCCGGATATAAGCCTTTTGACATGCTTTCCTAAAATAAATATAATAAAGGATGATACAGAATTGAATAAATAATAAAAGTAAACAACTTTGAAATTTAGAATTTTAGGAAAAATAGCCAAAATACCCTTGGAAATTGACCTTTATTGCAAAACAGAGTTTAAAATCATGGTTTTTTCAGAAAATATTTTTGTAAAAAGCTTAATCCGGGGATCAAACGAATTCAAAACAATACCAAATTAGGTGGAGAGCACCCTAGCATGATTATGAATATGATCAAACCCTAAAAATATGAAACTTTTCATAAAAAAACTTGAAATATTATAAAAAAATCAAATTTTTCCTGTGTTTAGTTGAATCAGGACTCTACAGGCATCTTGTTTTTATGAAATAAGTAAATAATGCATCAAAAGAATTCTAAAATCTGTAAAAATTGACATGGACACTTATAATAACCCTAAAATTAAAATAAAATCAAAAAAATATGTTTTTGGTATTATTTAAATATGAAGATTCAATAAAGATAGAAAAATCTGTGATTTTCCCTACGGGCACATACCTGTCACAATGTCAGACCCGAATTGGGTATCAAATAGTAATGAAAAACTATAAAATTTCACATGTAAAAACTAGACATATGAATAAAAATATCCATTTTTACAGATCGGAAAAAGCATCTACGATTAGGGAGATATGATTTCAACAATACGTACCTAATTTTGGCTTATGCATAAACGATGTGAAACAGATAGATTCGGTTTTGGGTTCAAGAAAATATAGCAAACAGTCTTAAAAATTTATAAAATTTTGCAGAGACATATTAGAGATGAAACAACCCTTTTTATGAACCATCGATCGGATCTCCGATTAAGGATAAATCATTCTGGCAAGTTGGCTTTTATTCTAAATAACGATTGACAGTTGCAAAAATATAGATCTGATTCTTAATTGAAATAAAATAGCAATTCACCATAGAAATTTGTAAAAATTTCACAGAAAAAACTAGAGATTCATACAAAGACAACCCCTTTTTACGGATCATTGATCAAATCTTGGATGAGGGAGATATCACCTTAAAAAGGTACTCTTGAATTTCCATAGCATTTTCCCGACTCAGAAAAAAGGTTCTGACTTTGATTTTTGAACACAGAGTTACAGACTCTAAAAATCTCGATTTTTCAATTGAAAATCGTAGAAACATGCATGATTTCACCATAAAAAAATCAGATTTTTCTAATGAATATAAACTGGAAAAATAAATATATTAACAAACAGACAAAATCATAAATAACGAATCTAAAACCCTAGAACGAAATATCATAGATTATTTATGCTAAAAATATAAAATATATATATATATATAATATAATAAATCATGATTTGATACATGCACAATTAAAATAAACATGAATATGATTAAATAAATAAATAAAATTTAGGGAAGCATGGTTGGAAATTCGATTTAGTCATTAAAAGAGGGATTCGACCTACCGAAAGGTTGAATCTCGATTTTTTTCGGGCATTTAATATAATAAACGTATTTTCAATGAATCTAATGTATAAAAAACATAAAAAGAATCATGGATGATCAATGGATCATCATCTTGAATCGTGGAGCATAGGGCTTGAACAAAAAAAATGAAAAGGGCTCATGCATAGGGGAGGCAATGGCAAAAATAATAAAAAAAATAGAATAACAAAAGAAGAAAAAAACTTACCTTGCTTGCACCAATGGAGGAGGGTTGAGAGAGAGGAGAGGGAGCCGCAAATTTGAGAGAGAGAGAGGATGAGAGAGCATGGCTTGGTCGACGCCCATAGCCCCTATTTATAGGTTTTTCCAACTCTTAATTAAAGAGTTTGATTTTTTTTAAAGTCTTTCTAATTAATCCAATTAAGGGAGGCGGTTTTGCTAAAGACTTCTAACCTAACTAAACTACTAATTAACCTAATTGAGACTACTAGTTAGCCTAAAACAATCCCAAATTTGGTGCCACCTACTGTGGGCCCATATTTGTTTTTTAAAGCCCTAATTTCAAGATTTAAAAACAAACATTTAAAATGTCAAAATAAAGGTTGAGTTTTAAAATCAATTTTGATCCTTTCAGACTTTTAATTCAATTAAGACACTAGTTTAACTTGAACTAACCTAAATATCCTCAAATGTGGTGCCACCTACTATGGGCCCCATTTGGTTTTTTAGAAAATAATTTTAAAACTTGAAAATAAAGGGGTTAAAAATAAGGTTTTCAAAAAGGGGTTTGAAACAAAAGATAAAAATCAAAGTTCTAAATTAACTAGAGTCTTAGATGAATTAAAAAACTCTCAAATGTGGCGCCAGGTGTGTGAGCCCCACATTTGGGTTTTGAAAAGGTTTAAAATGAGGGTTAAAAAGGATTTTTAAAACAAGGTTAAAACCACCAGATAAAAAGCGAAAGTTTAAACAGAGTCCTAAATTGACTAAAACTCTGGACTAGAGTCCTAAACCGACTGAAACTCTATGATAAAGTCCTAAAACTTTGAAATTTGATTCTTTGAAAAATAAATGAAGAGGTTTTTGAAAGATTTTCTAAAAAATAAAGTCAAGGTTAGAGTCCTAATCCAACTAAAAGTCTGGAGCAGAGTCCTAATCCTACTAAAACTCTAAAATTTTGATTTCTTTTGAAAGAATTTCTTGAAAATAGGTAAAAATAAATATGAAAGATAGAGTCCTAATCTGATTGAAACTCCGAAATAGAGACCTAGTCTGATTGAAACTCTAAAATTTTGGCCAAAATGAAAGAAATGGGCAAGGGGTAAGGCTACCTCTCATTTAAAACCAAAATGAAATTTTGAAAAAAATTAAAAAGGTGAAAGGGCAGAGTCTTAAATTAACTAAATCTCTGAAATAACTAAATTTTAAGAAATCTGAATGAAAGAAATAATCCAGAAGCAATGCCACCTAGATGGGTCTCATCAGAGAATTGAGATTAATTAAAAATTGAGTTTAAAACGAATCCAAATCGCTTTCTAAGGAAAATATTTTGAAATAAAAGAATATAAGATCCTGGGGGTTGACAAATGGCAAATATCAATCTAAAATCCAGGTTTTTGGAAATTAATTTTGACATAAGGTTTTAAAACTAGAGTCTGGATTTAAAATTTAAAAAAGAAATAGAGTACTGGATCTCGATAATGACAAGTAATGCAATGAAATGACAAGAAATGATATGAAATGATATCAAATGACATGAAATGACATACAAAATGCAAACCCGGGATGAGGGATTTGAAGTCTCAAACCCCTTGCAGAGACAAAGAACTGACAATTCTTGTTCGCGGATGAAAATTGAGGATTGAACATCAGACCCGACATTGGATCCGATCCAAATTTAAATTGAGTCTCGAATATGACTAAAATTTTCAGGAAAGGAATTGATTCGAGCCTAGATTGGTGGTTGTACCAGCTGGGGGAATGATAAAAATGAAGTTTCAGACAAAATGATTGTGAAATGATTTTGCCCCTGCAGGGTAAAGAGTGACACTGGAAAATGAGGTTTAAACTCGTTTAAATTAAATTGAACTTGATTCTAGGGCTTCCAAACTCAGGTGAACTAAAAAGACATTGACTCAAACAAACTCCTAGAGTGGATGATCGAGAAATGGTGTAATTCTCATAGAAATTGTGAGAAATGACCACTAAAATGAAATGGGTAACTAGACCGCACTGGGTTTGAGCTGGAATGGAGATCAGTAATACTGAGATGAACTAAATTTGAAGCTTAAACACCAGCTCAACTGACTGAATTTAGCTCAATTTCAATTGAAATGGGCTAAAATGGGTTCCTAGACTGTGGGAAATGAAATTGAAATGAAATCGAGTCACTTGAACTCCTAGTGAGCTCAAGCTAGACTCAAAGGAATAGGGTCGACTGGGATTGACTGACTCAGAGACAATTGGCTACAATTCTAGTTGGAAATGAGTTCATTTCTCAAGAAATGAACCAATTTTAGCTGAAATAGTCAGAAATGAATAGGATTCGCTCATTGTGAGCTCGGGGAGCTAGAAATGACTGATATTCTAACTATTCTAAACTTAGAATAATCTTGACTGGATCTAACTAACAGGAATTTAAGGTGGCCTAGGGGTAAAATGGTAAATTTTTTTACAAAATGGGGTGAAATGCACCTAAACTAGGATCGCCCTAGGGCTAGGCTCCTGCGGGGACCTACAGGGGTTGGTATTTGCTAAAGGAGGTGTGTCTAAGAATGGATGAGGAAAATTTGGGGTGTTTACAATAGGCCACAAATATTAACTTAGACAAAGAAGTGACTTCTTTTGTTATCCTTTTCAACATGGGAATCAAACACTTCAACTTGTGTCTGAGCCCAACTATTGGAGAATACGAAGACATCAAACGACTAAATGTATGCTCTTTTTTCACTTTTAAACTCTTGTTTTTTATGTTGTTCATTTGCTTAATTTTTCAAAAAGAAACTGTGCATATTCATACTTGTGATTCAAAATAAACTCTAACATGCAGCTATCGCCATTTCTTTGAAATTCACATAAATAACCATGTTTTTCTATATTAGTGTCAGATTTTTTTTTCATGGGGCTTAAAAATTCTCTAAAAACATTAGATTAGGTAAAGCATTTATATAAGGTCAAACTCATTCCTTAAAAGCCTAATTTTTATGAGTTTTTATTAGTGCAAATACATGGACAAAAAGAGATTTAGGCATGCAAACTACACCCTCCCCCATGCTTGAATGACACTGTCCTCAGTGACACTCCCCCATGCTTGCATGAAACTATATGAATGCACATGAGAAACAAAAGAAATAGGAGGAAAGTAGTAGAAGTCACTTGATCCACATTGTGAAATCGTACATGATACTGCTTTGTATTGGCTCTACTGAGATTTCACCTGTCTCAATGTTTACAACTCATAAAAGTACACCAAATATAATGCATACATGATCTAACATTTATGCTTATGAACAAATAAAATGACAGAAAAACAGCAAAACTACTAATATCATATTACTAATATGGGCTGCCTCCCATAGAGCGCTAAAATTTATGTCTTCAGCCAGACGGATCTCTGGTGACCCTTCATTATTGGTATCAAAGAAAAATTAGAAAAATAGTTCAAGGCTCATCTGACATTGTCATCACACTGTAAGTATACCCAACTTAATTGATTCAATTAAAGTATTCTCTTGTATGTTACAAATACATGTGTAAAATCGAGAACTTGGAAATAATGTTAGAGACATCACTTAGCATGCATGATTATGAACTTAGTTTGATTACTTTTGGTCCAATTACATGGCGTGAGCAACCAAATTCAACAATGTTATGAATGCCCTAAGCAACCTAACGAGCGTTGTGGGTCAGTAAGTTGAGGCCATGAGAACGATGGGGGACAACCTTTATTTGGTTGCCTGAGATCGAGCGATTGTAGTTGGCGGAGGGATCTTGTATAAGAGATTCATGGACATGAACTCTCAAGCCTTATCAGGAAAACAGACCCTGAGATGGTTGAGAACTGGGTCCAAAAAATAGAAAGGATTTTCTGAGTTTTGGAGGTCCCCAATGATAAAAAGGTCAACTTCGGGACCTACTAGCTGAAAGAGAATGCAGAGCATTGGTGGGCAACAACCTTTGAGGTCAAGTTCTTGAGTGGACCAATCACATGGGAGCAATTTGTGGAGATTTTTTATGCATCATATTTTTGGAGGCATGAGAGGAGATGAAAGATGCAAGAGTTTCTTGACTTGCAGCAAGGCGAGACAACTTTGGCCAATTATATCAAAAATTTTTTAGGTTTAGAGCATTATTGCCCCAATGTCTATAATATTGTGGAAGAACGTGCAATGAAATTTGCATGAGAATTAAAATTGATACTACAAATCAAGGTCTACACCCGTGGACCAAAGACGCTTGATGAGGCCATTGAGGTGGCTACTTTACTTGGGGATGACTTGGTGGAGACATAGAAATTCCAACTGACGAATTTCATACCATAGACTGGACTTCAGAGGAGTATCAACAAAAAGAACTCAGATAAAGAAAATCTCTTACCTCTTGACAAGAAGCACAAGCAATATGAAGAAATCGGGTCTCAATCAAGACCAAATCAAAGGTGCCCAAAGTGTCATCATTTTCAAAATGGAAAATGTGCCCTTGTGATACAGGTGCCTGTATATATTATAGAAAAATGAGCCATTACATCCGAGAGTGTTCCAAGAAACAGGCTGATGATGAGTAGTAGACAGTCGGGGGAGTCCAACCCCAATAGTAATGGACAGTCTTGATGGAGGCAAATTGGTAGAGAGCACTATGTAGGGTCATCTGAATTGATTTGTGTTGGTGCTTCAAAGTGATGGCCGATAATCTTGTGCTTTGATAAGTGAACTTAGCAGACATGCTTGTGTCTGGATAATGACCTTTGATCTTGTGAGTAGTCTATTGTGCTTATGCATATACGATACCAAAATTCACTTGATGGATTTTCAAGATCAGGTAACCCATTGAGGAACGATTCCCCAATGAATGATCTCTGTGAGGATAAGTCCAAGACCAGGTGATATGGTCAGTCCAGTCTTTGTGAGGATGTACATGTCCAAGATCAGAGGATGCAGTCAGTCCAGACACTATGAAGGTGTACATGTCCAAGACCAGGTAATTCGATGGGAGACTTGTTTCAAGATGCGGCAAAACCCTGTAAGGATAAACATGTTGAATCAAATGGTTTTGATGGATTGTGTGAATTATATGAGCTTGTTGTGATAGCTCATTTGGGAAAACTATGGATTTGGCTTTACTTCTATTATGGTAGCATGATTCTATGTTGAACTCAAAAGCGAGGATCATAATATTATCGATTTTAAATTATGAGATGAGGTTATGATTTGAATGCTTATGATAGCGTATAGGTGAATAAAACATCATGCCTACAAACAAATGTGCAGACTCATTAGGTAAATGACATATTACACCTACATAGTCTTGTTGTAATTGATTGCATTGTATTTTATCTGATTAAGATATATCACATATATGTACCAGACTAGTGCACATCATGGATATTTGACTAAATGCATTGGGTTAAATGGCATAGATCACATATGTGCCAAACAGAGAAGTATAAATAGTAGATTTATGACATGTACTTATATGGAGCCTGAATCATGGTATAATGCACTCATATGGAGCCTGATAGTTGCAACATGATGTCATCATGTGAAGCCTGAAATGCAGTATAATGCACTCATGTGGAGCCTGATAATAGATTGTGATATGGTGCACTTATGTAGAGCCTGAATCGCAGCATAATGCACTCATATGAAGCCTGATAGTTGTAGCATGATATCATAATGTGAAGCCTGAAATGCAATATGATGCACTCATATGGAGCCTGATAATAGATTTGCGACATGATGCACTTATGTGGAGTCTGAATCGCAGCATAATGCACTCATGTGGAGCCTGATAGTTGCAACATAATGTCATCATGTGAAGCCTGAAATGCGGCATGATGCACTCATGTGGAGCCTACCTGATAGTTGCAGTATGATGTCCTCATATGAAGTCTAAAATGTGGCATGATGCACTCATGTGAAATCTGATAATAGATTTGTGACATGTTTTACTTATGTGGAGCTTGAATCATAACATAACATACACATGTAGAGCCTGATAATACACAATTTGTGACATGTACTTATATGGAGCCTAAATCATGACATTATATTATATATATATATATATATATATATATATATATATATATATATATATATATATATATATATATGCAGAGCTTGATAGTATAAAATAGTGATAAGATGTGATCATGTATAGTCTAAATTGTGGCATGATGCACTCACATGATAGTCATGGCAAAATATTGTGACTGTCGGCATGATAAATCATGCAGAGCCTGATATTACCACTTGCATCCTCATGTAAACAGGTGAAGCTTGTTACGAAGTATAGCACCCATTTTAAAATTTTCTAGGATGCAGTGTTAGCACCTGATCGATATTATTTTTGGGTGATACAGTGTTAGCACCAGATTGATATTATTCTTGGAATGATATCATTGAGTGATCGACCAAATCACCAATGGTGCCATAACACTACACCCAGCAAGTGAAGAAAATTTGAGATAGGCTAAAAGCTGCTCAGGATCAACAAAAGAGTTACGTCGACCAACGATGTTAGGAACACACTTTTGCTGAAGGAGATATGATCTTTGTGGAAGTGTATCCTACTAAAAGCTTGTTAAGATTCGAGAAGAAGGGTAAGTTAAGTTCGAGATTCGTTGGACCGTTCAAAATCCTTGAACGGATCGGCGAAGCAGCATATCGTGTGGAGCAACTGCCACAGTATGCCTAGATTCATAATGCCTTACATGTATCTATGTTGTGAAAGTATATTCATGACCCTTCCCACATCATCAAGTATGAGGACGTGGAAGTACAAGAGAATTTAACTGTGTCATAGATATCAGTGATCGTCGAGATCAAACTCTACGATCAAAGACAATCCCATTAGTCAAAGTACATTGGCAACACCATAGCATCGAGGAATGCATATGGGAACCTAAAGCCAGTATGAGAGAAAATTATTCTAACTTTTTTGCTTAACTGTGTAATAAGATTTTGTGAACGAAATCCTTTTCTAGGAGGGTAAGATGTAAGACTCACAAATTTCTTGAAATTTTAATCAAAATAAAGAAATTTTTTTGTGGTAAATTTAAGTTATGAAAATATTGATAAATTAGGTGACTTAATATTTATCCTGGCTAATTAAGATTTTTTTACATTTATTGAATTAAATATTAAAACATTAATTATTAAGAATAATTAATTAGTGTTTATTTTGTAATTAATCAATAGTTAATTATAAACTATGCCTAATTAATATTAAGTGAATAATTACACTTGAATTATTCATTAAATTATGAAATTAAAATAAGAAAAAAATGTTAAAGTATTATAAAGGAATGTATATTCCTTTAGAGTTTAGATAGCTTGGATTTGGATCGAATCCAATTGAGGTCAAATCCAACTAGAAGATCCAAAGTAAAAAATTTATAATTTAGAGTTTCTAAAAATAATATAAGAACCAATATAAAAAATTCATAATTTAGAGTTCTTAAAAGTAATATCAAGAAAAATTAAAACTTGTAAATAATAAAATATACCAAAAAGGTAACTAAAAATTAGAACTAGTTGGAATGAAACCAACTAAGGGGGGGCAATTTTGGCCTAGTCCCTACCTTTGTGAATGTGTAGAGTGAGAGCCAATGAGATTCCATACGAATCTCAATGGAGGATCTCTATAATTTCTAGGGAAAACAAATATGGAAAGGACTAGAAATGATAGCATTTTTTAGCTTACCAAATTTATGAAAGTCTTCACATGACTAGAAGAAGTCAAGGGTCAATCTTGAGAACATTTTTTTTGAAAAGAGGATTAAACTCATCTCAACCCTACATCTCTCTATAAGTAAGCTAAACCACACATCTCACCTGCTCATGGATTTTTGCCTATAAATACCTCTAAAAAAGTAGAAGAGAGGCATTCTAGAGTTTTTTTCTCTCTTTCTCTCTCCCTCTCCCAACATTTTTGGGTTTTCTCTCTCCTTTAAACTCAAGTATAGCATAGGGTACTTTAAAGAGACTCTATTATATACACGTTGTAGGTGAAGAGCAAGGTTGATTCAAATTATCTCTTCAACTTCAAAAAAAAAAAAGGTAAGTTAATCTTCATTCTTTGCATTTTGATTTTTATTTAAACTCTTCCTCCTTTCAAACCATACAAACATGCATTTTTGTAATGCATGTGGGTATGGACAAGGATTTTTCATGGATGAAACAATAAAAATTCATTTTTGTAGTTTCTCATTTGATAAATACATTTTTAACATGAATTTCATGGTAAAAAATAGTTCACCAATGTAGATAGTGTTTCAACATTTCGAACCATTATTCAAGGTAGAGAATATTGGTATGATAATTCTTGTTGATTCCATCCATTGAAATGACTTGTTCTCACATCATTCTTATCTTATGTCATTTTTCTTCTAACCCATTCATGGTTTAAAACACCTTATGCTATTGTCTTATCATGTATTGTGCATTTACTAGGTTAATCACGTTTGGAAACTTGTTTGTATAAAACGTGGTGTATGTTCTCATTTTTTAGAAGCACCTAAGGTTGAAAATCATTGGGTATACACTATGCCTTAAGTGTTAGCATTTTCAAAAATCAATCATGGTTAGAATGTGGTTCATACATAAGACTTGTGTATTTGAGATTTAGCTATGGAAAGAAAGATGATTTCATAACTCATTCATAGTTAGAATGTAATTTATACATAAAATTATATTTTTGAGATTTATTCATGGAAAGAGAGGTGATTTTCAAAATATGGTTAAGAATGTGATTCACCCATAAGTATTTTTGAAACTCACTCATACTTAGAGAGTTGATTTATAAAAGAACTATTCATTTTTTAAACACTACCATGGATATATCTTGGCTTATTCAAAATTTATCATGTCTTGACATTCTTTCAAAATTCACGATATCATTTACCCCTTAAAAAAAATACATATGGTATGTAGTGTTAAAACTATAAAAAGAATCAAAAGAAAAATATGGTTGCAAAATCATAGTTTTGAAAAGAAATATATATATATATATATATATATATATATATATATATATATATATATATATATATATATATATATATATATAACAAGAGGCTTAGTGATGATGCATAAAATATACGTTTTATTAACATGTTTTCACTGCATAAATGCATCATCTATAGGTTAAGGGCATACACTTAGGTGCATAATGATGTTATAGAGCTTTGGTTTGAATTTCATTAAAATCGGACTTAAAATGAAGGAATTATGGCATTTACAGTGTAACTGGTCAAACCTCGGAGCATATTTGAGAGATTTGGATTCAGATGCCCATTTGGATCTTGGATTTGGGTCAAAATACATAGATTTAACCCAGCCCCAACCCACTTAAGTTTTGTAAAACTATTTTCTAACCCCCCCCCCCCTACATGAGGCGCCCAACAATTGTTTTCTTTTTAACATCTTTTCTGAAAATAACTCAAAAGAGCCCAAAACATCAAAATGGGAGAACACGCCCATGGCTGTTGTCTTTGCTTTGATTTTCATGCCCTAGGGGCACGATTCTTCTCAACTCCACCTTCTACCCAGCCGCCCCTCCCATTCATGTTCTTCCTCATCCATTCTTTTCAACTCCACCTTCAACACGAATTGAGAAGGAGATTAATTATGCCAGTTATTGTATTCAACCCAAAATCGTGTAAGATACTAGTTGGACGGTTTTTTATATTGAACACCTTCAAATGTGTTAAAAAAGTAAGAAATAATGGAGAGGAAGGCTCTTACCTAATTCGTGATTCTCACCTTTATAGCCCTAATTACTGATTGAGTTATTTGACTTAGCATTAATTATATAGTAGCTAACTTAGTAAGTTTTGCAATAGGATTAGATTTTAGAAATTCGTGTAGGCCCATTTAGGTAGGTAGTGATCTTAGTTAAATTTCATTTCTGAGTTAGATTATGTGTACATTATTGTTTAGTAAGGTTTAATTAATCGTTAGAATAGATAATTTAGAGGGTGGCGTGGACCCACTTGAATTCTATATCATAAAACCGCCACCTAGATAAACCCTAACTCTAGTTAATACTAATTAGCTCCTAACTCTAGGTAACTAATCATAGTTAGTTATTAGTTCTACTTAGCTAACCATCCTAACTAACTCTAGTTAGTGTTTAACCATAGGGTCTAACCGTAGTTAGTAGTTTCCCTTAGCTATCCTTATTAACCCTAACCGACCCTAGCTAACTCTAGTTAGTCGACAAAACCCTAGTCAACCTTAGTTAGAAATTAACATTAGTTAGCTTAACCGTAGGTTAGTAGTTGTTTTATTAGGTTAGAATTAATATTAGATTAGTTAGCTAATTAGTTAATGATATTAGATAATATACTTTAGGACTAATTAGAGTAGTTATGCAATCCAATAGTTTAGTTAGTTAGTGAGTTTATGTTAGATTAGACTTAACAAGTGGCTTAGATTAGAACTAATCTTAGTTGTGTAGGTTATTTATTAATTTTATAATTAGCTTAATTGTTTCCTTTTTACTCTAGTTCAGAAGTAGATTAGAATAGGTTAAGACTGTCTTTGTTCGTGGTTTAATGTAGAAATGTGATTTGTGGATTTAAATAAATGAATAGTGCACTGATTTTTAAAACTGATTTTTACCCTATCGTGCACTCGTTATTGTATGTAGATTTTTCTCGAGTTTTCTGAAAATTATTTTTCTGTTCTCTACATCTATGTGTTAACTGTCTGAAGACCAAATTTCAGCTCAATCCGAGTTGATTTGGTCTGTGTTTTAAGCGTTTTGTGAAAACAGCTTTTTCGGATTTTAAAATTTTGGGTCCTGCGATTTACAAGATTATCCTGATTTTGAAACGCTTATATCTGGAGATCCAGAATGTATTTTTCAAATCTGTAAAATGTGTCAGATTCTTGGATATGTCATTTACAGAACAGAAGTGATTTTGAAAAAATTAGAATTCGTTTGATCTGTCAAATAGTCGATTTGCGAAAAGTTGTCAGGGTCCACTTTTGCATTCTTTAGGGATAGAATAGTCATTTATTTATTTGTTTGGTTTAAGGTAGTTTTCGTGTTTTCTAGTCTTGTAGTGATTGAATTAGAGTTAATTAGATTAATTAAAGTTGCTTTGTGTAGTTAGTTTCGTTAGAAGTTGTAATTGTAGTTTTCTGTAGTTATTTGATTGTAGTTTAATTTCAGAAATAGTTTAGAATTAGTTGTAGTTTGTAATTTAGATTTAAGTATTAATTGTTTACTAACTTTGTGTTTTCATTGTGTAGGTTGATAAGTTAGAACAGGTTCACAGGTGTAATTCAAAGATGAAGTGCACTATGCACATATGGTGAAAAGACAGTTTTGCCCCTGGAGATCTGCAGAAGACTTAGCCTCCTACTTTAGTTTATTTTCATAGTTAGATTGTTATTTAATGTAATTTGTAATATTAACATAGTTGTAAACCTTGTTATATTAATAAAGTGTTATTTTAGAATTATCTCAGAATGTATCTCGTTCCCTGTGGATTCGACCCGTACTCGCCACTCTGTGGAAAGTCGGTTTTTATATCTTTGGTTGACGATTTTCCCTTGATTTCATTGAAAATATTTTTTTTAAAATATGCATTCCAAAAATACCAACCACTTAGCTCTTGCTAGCTAGACCGGCCTGAACTGTGCCCATGGTTCAGACCAGATCTGTGTCAAGCTCAAACCTAACAGGTCTGAACCAGGGCATGGTTCATACCTAGATAGGTGTTGGTAAGCCAAACCAGCCTGAATCGACTCTCTCAATTCAGGCATAGTCTGCGCCCAACAGGTTCAGATTGGCCGAACCGAGTGACTCGGTTAAGTCTAGGTCTAAACCCAAACTATAGACCAATTGTCAATGTATGACCTACAAAAAAATAATAATAATAAAATAGTGAAGGAAAAAGCAATTAGAAAATATTATAATTTTTGTAAATGCCTATCGTACATAAGTGTTAATCCATATGCCTACAAACTGAAACATGAGTATGGATCCACAGAAAATGGGTCCTCATCAATTGCTTGGACCATAAAACTTGGATTTGGGTCTTCCATAACTCAAACTGAGTCTTCGTTATTGGGCTCTGTAGTATTGCTTGGATCCACCAAAATCCCTTGGTATAATTGATTTGGATTTGAGTATGCCATACTTAGATCCATTTAGGCCAATGAGTTTAGATCAGAGTCTTCTACATCGAGATCTACTTCGCTTGACAGGGGCAATGGATTTGAAACATGGTCCTCTAGAATTTGGATCGTGTCGCCATCCCCCACTCTCTCTATTTTCTCTCTCCTGCCCCTTGGACATCCCTTCCTCTTCTAACATGTTCTTTTCTTCTCTCTTTGATCTCACCTAGCACAATGTGTGTGGCGGTGGATTCAGCTTGAACAAAAGGTCTCAAGCACTTCACGTTTGCCGTTTAGAGATTCCATAAGGCTGCACTGCCCAAGAAAATCGTTTGTAAGCCTCTACAATTGTGGTTCTGTTGTATTGCCCTCTTTGAAGCCTAACGTAGGTAACCAGTCCTCTAAACCTCTGATATTTATATCCCAGACCTATACCACCTTAAGTTGCATTATCTTACTTTTCATAGCCTTAGAACCAAAACCGCATCTACCCGAAAACCATGTTTTCACTATTTGATCATCTCATCCATCCAACGACCTATTTTACTGGTCACAGACCTCCAATAGCCTATCCTAATCATGACACATGTTCCTAGGTGTCCAACAAGCCCTTGGTTCAGTCTACATCAGATCTGAACCGAAACCTTTTCTTAACTAGCCTCTCGAGCTATTTTTTAAACTACCAAATTCCTCTATTTTCTTAGGATTTCCCCCAGAACCATCTAAACCTTACATCATGGTAACCCTTAGACCTCTACCCCATCATGTCCGACAGGGGTCAACATGCCTGACATGTTCATCCTAGACTCGAAGGTCTAAAAATTGTAGGCACGATATGATTCTCTCGCTTCTGTCGGGCTTACACTAGAGTACTAGTCTATTGCTAGCCCGAGACTCCCTTCAAGTACATGCCCTAAACTGAGTCAACCGAATCTTGAGGAGGGTGTGACAAGTTGGTATCAGAGCAAAGTTTTTATATGGATATACCTCAACTCCTATGGGTTGAGAAGAGTGAGAAAGCTCACAAGCATGCAGAACAATCATGGACTCTTTTCGAGCAAACGTAGACCAACTTTTTTTGGCAACGTCAGGAGACTACAAAGATGAACATCAAGCTTAAACACATCAAGAAGGCCATCTCAACCCTAGTTGATTGAATGGAAAACCTCTGCACTCCTAGGCATGGCTCAGACCAGGGAGTCGGGTTTCAGGGTGACCATTTTGGACGCTAGAATGAGTCTCTTCTAGGTGAGCCACTGTATGAATAACATTGAGGCAAGATACCTCTTTTTGAGCTCCTTGTATTTTTAGGAGAAAATGTGTAAGTAGATCTTTAAACTCAAGCACTTCTTTACATGTCACAATGTGTTGGCTGAAGCACGTGTCTTTGAGGTAGTCACTCTTCTCGAGGGAGGCACACTACACGAGTATAAGTGGTTAGATATTGTACACGATAAGCCATCTTGGGAGGACTTTGTAGAGCAAATTATGGAGCGATTTGGGCCCACAATCAAGTGCAAAAGGCTCATTCAATTGGGATTTAGATGTAATACTCTATATTGAGTTCAAATCTATTTATTTTTGTATAACTGCAGTGGACACTCACGTGGTCAGTTGGGTGGTTGTGAAGGTGCTGAGTTGAAGACCCTAGATCCAGCCTTGCTGGTGCACAGGTGTATATGTAGCTTTCAGAGGTGAGCCATATAAGAACAGGGTGGTCGTGGTGCCCCACCTAAGGTTTTTCCTCGCTTCAGCAATGGTTCCTCATCATAAAAAAATTGTTCATTTTTTCTAAAATATTTCTTACTCTATCCAATCCAACTAGCAAAATTCATATTCAATCAAATATTTGACCCAAACTCGAATGGTTGGATCGTTAGTTAGAGCAAAAGAGGACACAAATGATGATCTTGGGGAATCAGTGCTTCTTTACTTTATTTTTCTTTAAGAGGATACCCCTCCACTACCCTCTCTGTCACTGACCACACATTGACTGGATTCAATTGGTAAAACCCTTAGGCCTTGTTTGTTTCATTGTCGTGCAAAGGAAAGACTTTACCTGAGAATGATTGTTCATTTCTAAGTACTACCAGCTCATGAAAGCTTTCATCATGTGAAAGATTTCATAAGGGGGAGGTATAATTAGGTTTACTTATATAGAATAGTAGTTGATGAAAAAATTGGTGCTCACTTGCAAGGTTGTTAAATGCGCTGAGGCGAAGCGAGGCATTGAGCATGTTATGAAGCGAGGCGTAAGCCTCAAGGCGTTGGAGCGTAAGCTTCATGATCAATCGGGGGTCCAATCAAACCCGATCCATTTTCACCCCCCGAATTTCGGACCCCTAGGGCATCCTCATCCATCTCTCTCTCTCTCTCTCTCTCTCTCTCTCTCTCTCTCTCTCTCTCTCTCTCTCTCTCTCTCTCTCTCTCTCTCTCTCTCTCTCTCGGTCTTCGGCATCGTCTGCTCCCTCGCCCAGTTCTGCCTCACCGGCTCCCAGAAGGACTCCGACTGCAGCAGCATCCTCGAGTACAACAAGGAGCGCAACGCCTTCGAAAAGGTCCACCAGGAGACCTTCGGCAAGTTCGGTTGCCGACAAATCATCCCGGGTATGTTCCTCGTCGTTGCCCCCAAGGGGTGCGCCGTCATGATCGACGCCTGCGAGAAGCAGAAGCTCGTCTACGCCCTCAACCGCGACACTGCTGCCCACCTCCCCATCTCCACCCCTCTCGAGGCTCACAAGTCCCACACCCTCGTCTACTCCATCGTTGTCGTCGACTGTAACAACTCCATCTTTGCCGCCATCAAGCTCGACTACTCTGAAGCCAACCAGGACCCCTTCGGCCATGCTGCCATCGATGCTCAGAAGCATCTCACCTTCTACGAACTTGACCTCGGCTCTCCCGCAAGTGGTCCGAGCCTATTGACAATGGCGCCAATATGCTCGTCACTGTCCCCGATGGCGGATTTTGGCAGGAAAGGGGCGGTTTGTAGGGACTACACAGATGCGTACGCTTTAGAAGCGAAACGCGTTTCGACTTGAGGCATGCGCTTCACATGAGTGAAGCGTGCGTTTCAAGCCTGAAATGCCTCAATGCAATGCCTCAATACCTTGAGTGTGCGCTTCACCTATGAGGCGTACGCTTCAGGTATTGAGGCATACGCCTCTCACAACACTGCTCACTTGTGCACTTTCCTTTCATGATGATTTGATGTTTATTTCATTCATGATTGAAAAAGATTTTCTCATGCAAGTTGAATGAAACAAATGAAGCCGTAAAATCTCCCCTATCCACATGCACTACAATTAGCTTCACCTTACAGCAAAAGGACACCACCTACGAGTTTAGAATTTGTGCCATCACGTCAATTTGCTGGCATTCATATGCCACCCCTAGCAGATGAACGGAGTCCTTGTGGGCTTCTTTACTTTGACAAGAAAGCATGTTATGTTAACCATGATAGATGCTTGATATTTATTATTATGCATATAAATATGGATTTGATTATCGGCTCACAAGAGTTTTGATCCCATTTCTTGGGGTTCGGGTAATAAATGAGGAAGTGGTGCAAGAGTGTGATGTGATGGCGAGGCGGAGAACCATAATTTTCTTATAGTCTTGGCAATCTTAGGACAACTCTTAGGTGTCTCAATTCAACTGAGATATTTTAAATTTCTATTGCAAAACTTGTATTTCCATTTCTGAACTATGTTAAGAAATTTGAATGAAATTGTTTGTCCTTCAGTATGTGATTAAGTGATGGATCTAGTTCTAATGGGAATTGGGTTCAGACCCATTCAATTATTTCATTTCTGTAACCCGTCGGCATTGTCCGACTTTTTTAAACCCAAATATATCTGTTGTGCTATCTCTATTTCAAAAAAAAAATGGTTAAAATTTTACTTTTTCTAAGTTGGAAAATTTGGGGTGTTACACCTGACCTCATATAATGGGACCAAACCATTCCCAGAATGTCCAAAACCCTAGACTTTTGCATGAGGATGGTATATTGTGTGTCTTCCTCCTGTTCAGGACATCATCCACTCACCTTTCAGTCCTGTCTCGCCATCTTGGACTTGTCTCAAACGAAGACACACTTGCCACCATCTAACACCTTTGCTTTCCTATATACGAGACCCAGATGGTGGGCTTTCCCTATCCGACCCGTCTTCCTTGTCCGGTCAGGCCTCGACCCATCCTCCTTGTCTGGTCAGGCTCCAACCCAACTTCGTTGTTTAGTCGAGCCATGGATGGTAGCCTAGCTGTGGTCTGTCCCCTTGCTCTCCTTGTTCTCGCCCTGGACGACAATTACCCTTGTCATCCCGCCTTCTTTTCCCTTTTGTCTAGGCTCCGAAACAAAAAATAAAGAGCATTTGGATCACATCTTTTTGTATTTTTAAATTATGTATTAAAAATTTGATGCAATCAATAAATAAATCTGACCGACCCGACCCGTTTTAAACCCAAGAACCCAATGGGTGAGTCATGGGCTAAGAATCAGACCCAGGCCTGACCCAAACCGGGCCTCAACCATGCTCAGTTGGTTAATGGGTTGGGTTTGACCATGCCTGGTCAGTAAAAAAACCCAGTCAAGACTGGTCATTGATCAACGACTCAAATTTTTTATAAATTTAAAATTTATCAAATTTTATTTTCCAAAGGACCTTCTCATGACCATAGTGGGTAAGGGCTTTGGCCAAGAGGCCATGGTCTTCTTGGATTTTGTACCTTTGCTTTGTTGGTCCCTTGTATGGCCTTCGTAGGGCACTATAGGGTATCCTAAATTGCAGGGGTCCATAAGGCCACAAATACACATTCTTCAAAGAGAATATAGGATCTAGGGAACTGTGGGAAGTGGAGGAGGTAAGTTTGGAAATCTTGTTTCCAAACTCGATGAGAACCTTCTTTCTTGATTTGCAGTCCTTCGGTCAATCGGGGGGTCAACTAGGCCTCTTTACGAAGGCTGAAATTTTTAGTCATTCTTTCTCTATCCCATCCTTGGCAAAACAACCTTCTAAGGCTTGAGAATCCTGAGCCATGAGCTCATCCCTTATTCCAACCCTAGACATTTTTTTGAATGCATTTACCGATGTGGTCTTGGCCCAAACCTCGCGCATGGTACACAGGTCTTTACACATCGGGGGTCCAAACTCCCTTAAGAGCCCCTTTTCGAAGGTGATCTTAGTGGGTGTCCAAAAGCAATGCTTGTTCCACTAGTCTCACCTTAAACCCATGCCATTGAGGCACTTAAACTATCTTCAAGAAATTTTATTAGGCTTATAGATCATCCTTTTACAATGTCTAACTCATCAAGTGAGTTCGAGAGAGAGAGAGGGAAGGAATTTCTTTCACTTTTTGAAGTGGAACACCCTATTGTCGTGCTTGTGGGTCCACTTGCACTTCTTCTAGTAGTTTTTTGAGAACTGCATTGACCTCGTGAATGATGGCAAATTCATCCTTTATAGTTTTGTCCATAGGTTGCAACAATGGCACTAATTTGCATGCCATAACCTTGATACACTTATCGAGAATAACTCCTCCCTGAGAATAGGGTCAGAGTAGTAGTTGCACATTCCAAACTTTCTCCTGCATTTTCTACAGCAAGCTTTCGAAGTCATTTACAATACCAATGACATGCTTTTCTATAACACTGTGCTTGGTGTTGGGCTTTCCACCGAACTTATTGATGAACCTAGAATTCATCGTAAGGTGGTCGGCATTGGCCTTGCTTGGGTGGCATAGGGTGACCAGAATTTTCTCTGATATGAAGTTGTTAAATTTTTTAGCCTACGGGGTAGATATAAGTTCAAGGCTAGAACTGAGTTAGGTTAGGTAGGCTAAGACGGGGTGAGGTTGAGTTTGGGTTCTAAATGGTTTTAAGAAAAAAAATTGGTATGCCCAAATTACTGCAAATAAAATGTTGAAATTTTAGGAAGAGATTAAAGACGTATAGAAGTAGGTCCTAGCAAAAATATCAGGGCCAAATTCTACTTTGTTTCAAATTTATGAGCTCGAGAACAAATTATAGGAAACTATGTTCAGACTGGGTTTGGACTCTATTTTAAATTTGGTAGGGTTCAGTAGAAAATTTTGTTTTCTCTATTGCGTTGGGATCTAAGGCATATTTTTAGAAGGTTGGTTGGGGACACGTGGTATCACCTATAGTTAAAATCTCATGCTTAGATCAGGTCTAGTTAGGGAGACATGACTCAAAGAATTTAGGTCAAATTCTATAGTTTATAGCATGCAAAATATGTTGAGTTTCTTAGAATTGGTTTCGGACAAGTGGGTGACAGGAACCTTGTAGACACTCTTGGAGAGTTCTACTATAGAGCTTCAGGTCAAGTGGGTCATTTGGATGCAGGTTGGTGCAGTAAGGGTTTGGCCACTGCCAAGCTCGAGTCCACCGCACTTGGCTTAGGCAAAGTTTCTAACCTACTAGTGGTCTAAGCTTGCTCCAACAAGAGAGCAATGTGTGTGTGTGTGTGAGAGAGAGAGAGAGAGAGGCAATTTCAATTCAATTCATATCATTATATGCATATCTTCTTCAAGCTCAATACAAGGAGTTTATAGACTGTAATAAGTTACAAACACTTCATAAAAGAAATCCTAAAACAATTAAAAGACTTCTTGACTAGAACTAAAAATAGGTAAGTCATCTAAGACCTAGTCTATTCTTAGGTAAACCTCCTTAGACTTACCTGGAATAAGGGTGACCCTATTTTCAGTCCTTTACTCCCTTTTCACATCCACCAAGGCACCTCTCTAGTGGGTTCCACATAGTTGGTTGGTTCTTGATTGCTTCCTAAATCCGGGTCCATCTAAATAGATATGGTTCCTTCATGCTCCATCCCGTCCATCATCAATTTGGTGGCATTCATATGCAGCCCCTAGCAGATGAACGGAGTCCTTGCGGGCTTCTTTACTTTGACATGAAAAATTGGGAGATCATTAATTGGGGGGTGTCATAGGTACTATTATAGAATTTGGAGCTTCTTTCTCGTGGTGCCCTCCATCATAAAAAGTTGGTCACTTTATGGGGTTGTGGGGCCCAGTCTACCCCCACTCCATCTACAAAAGATGACTACTCTTTTGGTTGTTCTGTGAGGCCATGACAATCAGATGAGAAACGTTTTATATTGCGGTTAACTTGTCTAAAGTTATAAGAATGAGAAGATAAAATGAAGCCGCTTTTTTATTAACCGCAGTTTATCGTGGGCTACAACATTATTTTTATGCCCTCCTTATTAACAATGCACAGATGCTAAAACATACTTTATAGATCACTTCCTTTGGGACCGCTTAACTTAGGGCATGCTCCTATCGGGAATGCAAAAAGTGGAGCATTATCTTCACAAATGAACAAATGGATCATACTAAGTGCTAGGAATGCTAGGGCATTTCCTAATCAAATCTGAAACTTCACTTTATTTTGATTTAGTTTTTTTTTTGTAAAGTGACAGTTGTGCTGGATCATTTTGAAAGAGAGTATAATAGGGTTACTTACCTGCTATAGTTGTGCATGGAGATTGTTATTTTACTATTCTGAGTACATTTTTAAGACATGTTTGCATGAGACATTTTTTATCGGGTCCAACAGTAATTGGACGGCAGAGCACATTTAATGAAAGACATAAGTGGGGGAGGGGGTTACGTGAATGTGAATGGTTCACATTCAATAAGGGCATGTGAAGGGTTCACATGCCCGAATGTCAATGCATATAACCCCCACTCTCTCTCCCCTATATAAAGAAAAGACATGCTTGCTTGATAAGTGCAACCAAGGCGCTCTCTCTCATTTGGGTTCAAAGGTCCTGCTCACCTTTTGACTTGACAACATGGGCTTATCGTGGGCATCGATAGGCTAAGGATAACGTTGAGCACCCTCGTCTACACAAGCATCATCCAGATCGACTATGGCGGCTTCCGGTATGTTTTCATTCTCCATCTAGTTTCTGCCTATAATGGATTATGGGCCCACCATCCTCGCAGCCGTTGTGTGTGCGGGTGCATTGGGGCACTCTCCCGAATGCCCACTGAAAAATTCTTTCTGGTTTTATTTTTTCGTCGCTAGACTCCTCTTTGGTCTTTGGGATGTTGGATGGTGACGGGGAAGGAGTAGACTAGTGCACCACCGCCTACGGGCTGATAGCAGTTGCTACTTCCCTATAGAGGCGGTGGTGGTTTCTACAGGCAATCAGGGCCGTCGTCATTGGCATATCAGGTAGTGGGGCAGTGAAATTCCATCAATAGTTATTGGGGTCGACCGGTGTTGCGGATGGCCCTGGCATCGAGGGTCGGCCATTGGTGGCCAACCGATGCTGGTGGCTACCTAGGATGACCGTCGCTAGTGACGGCTGACAGTGGAGGCCAGATGTCACTGGGTGGGGGGTCAATTAATAGAAAAATCGAAAACAGGTCCGGTTTGGGCTATAAAACTCCCTTATCACCGACCTCAGGTTGTGGTCATTGTCGGCGGTGGGACGCTATCGTCGGTGATATCTGGGACCAGCCTTTGTGTAGGGAACAGGGAACATTGTTCCCTGTTTGCAGCCCTCCATCGTTGCAGCCACCAGCAGATGACAATAGTCGACGACGGCTACTCACCATTGATCAACTGTCACCATCGGCTGCAGTGGTCGGCCATCGGTAGTAACTACAGTCGGCGGAGGTCATCTGCAAAAAAAAAAATTCTAGGGAGCGCAGTGGTCGGGTTCCACTGTAGCGTCTACAGTGGATCCTGACCGGTCAGGGATCTGATCCGAACTCGTAATCGGATTCTCAGTTCCAGATGGATTGGGTCTGCGCCCGTCCGAGGGGGGGGGGGGACCCGAACCGAACCTGAAATTGTTTCTCGATTTTGGGTGGATCGAGTCTATGCTCATCTCGAGGGCACCCAGCCCAGACCTGGATCCATTAAGTGGATCGGGTTTGAACCCTACCTGATCCGGACCCAGACCTGTTTTGTCATTACAAGTCTGGGTTTGAACCCAATCAGATAAGGATCTGAGTCTTGGATCCATATCCAACCCAATATTCAGTTTGGATCGGGTATGGTTTTGACTCGAGTTTGGATTGTAAGATCCAACCTGAGATCCAGTTATGATCGGGTATGGATTCAAATTAGATCTAGATCATGGGATCCATTTTTAATCAGATCTGAATCCATACTGGACCAAATCAGGTCCAAAATAGGGTCTAAACACTATTTACCCCTTTTTAAAGAATTGAACTGGTTCAGTGATCGATACATGGTGTTCTGAGATTGGTTCAGAGCTCTTTTTTATCAGTTTGAATCAGTTTTAAAGTGGTTCCTTTATGTAGAGACCCGATTTTCATGAACCATTTAAGGAACAAGGGTTTTCTCATCCAGTTTTAGTGGTTTATAGGCTTTAGTACATGTTTTAGACCAGTTTAGCTATTCCAGGACTGGTTCAGGGCCTTGGTTGATTGGTTCGAGGCCGTTTCAGACCAGTTCAAAGTACTTTTTGGCCGGTTTCTGCATAGGAACCTTGGGTACTACCTGTAAAAGCATGTTTTTGTGATTTTCTTATGCTTTATGTGTATTTATTATCATGGGTGCATAACTTTTGCATGACTCATGCATGCATTTTATGTTATTTTTAGTTATCTATGATATTTAAGCTTGAATTATAACTAAATTCTTGACATATGTGTTGTGTTTTATCAAAAGTTTATTTATGTATATGAGTTAAAGCATGAATTTATGTTTTTGATGATATGATACATAGTTTGTCACAAATATACATGCATTATTATGTGTGCATGGGCATGCTATATAATACGAATATATTTACAATAAAAGAACCTGATTAACTGACTCATGCAATTACTAAAGTGATTTAAGTTGTGTTGATTGAGGATTTTTTGGACCATGTTAACATTCAATATTGTGATTGTGTGTGACTTTATGAAACAGTGATTCTACCCAAAGGTAGATCATTGTGTTCCAAATTCATACATTGTATAATATTAGATGCGTATAACAACCCATGAAGCATGTTTGCACCCAAAGGTACAATGACAAATTGCCTCTTGTTATATGATCTATTAGTCTCACCAATTGTAGTCAATTTCTTGAGAATTATGGAGATAAAGAAACTTTGAGTATTATCGTTTCCACCAAAGCGGAACGATAATGACCCAATTGTACTTGTCTTAGAAAATGTGAATAATAAAAGGTTTCAATTTTACATTTTCAACATGAGTCTCATTTGAACAATTATATGGTCTTTTCCTTTCGTTCTTACACTACCAGATTCTTTAATAATTGATGGTTCTAGTAATATCCCCATCTTAGATTAATCCAATTTTTCAGAATAAAAAGATATAATGTTATTCACTCTGAGTTACATGGACCTAGATTTGGCTCTTAAAATGGATGAATCTCTCACTCTTACAAAGCAGAATACAATTGAACAGAAGGCTCCCTCTGAGAAGTGGGAGCACTCGAATAGACTTAGCTTTTTGCTTCTGCAATCTAAAGTGGCTAAGAATATTCAAAGCGACATCCCTCACTGTAGGACAGTGAAGGAATTTCTTTGAGCCATTGAAACTCAGTTTGCCAGTTTTGATAAGGCTAGGATCAGTATCCTGATGTATAAGTTGGTATCTATGAAATATTCTAATGATAGCTACATCCGATAACACATCTTGAAAATGAGAAATATTTCATCTCAGTTGAATGACATGAAGTTTGTTATTTTAGACTATTTTCTAGTTTATCTGATTTTCATCTCATTGCCTATTGAATACGGATCCTTCAAGATCTCTTACAATACACATAATGATGAATGATCCTTTAATGACCTCTTGACTAAGTGTGTTAAAGAGGAAGAAAGACTGAAGGGTGAAATGGTGCTGAGCGCAAATATGACTTCTCATCAAAAAAAATATAGGTCGGGGGAAGAGAAGAGTTTCTTTAAGAAAAAAAATAAAAAGAAAACTTCTGGGAAGAGTTTCAACTCTTAGACAAAAGCCAGATCCCAGACAGGAGGTTCCTCTATAAAGTGTTTCTTCTACAAGAAGAATGGACATAAGAAGGTGGACTCCCTGAAACATAAGAAATGGGTCAAGAATAGAGATAAAGTGTTATTTGTTTATCATGAGTGCAATTTAAACCATGTTCTATTGCATAGTTAGTGGGTTGATTTTGATACCATGGTGCATATTGTCAACTCTTTGCCGGCATTTCTGAACAAAAGGAAACCAATAGAGCATGAAAGAAGCATCTTCTCAGGAAACAAAATGTGTTCACATGTTAAGAACGTTAGGACTTGCAGAGTTGTAATTGAGTATGGATTTATTTTGAATTTTGTTGATACTTTTTATGTTTTACCCTACAGTCGGAACCTCATTTTTATTTTAAAACTTGATAATTTGGTATTGCCTTTAAGTTTGAAAACTCCAAGCTTATTATTGTTATTTTTTTTTATGCATATGTGTGTAATGGTTTGTATCGTTTGAAAACTAAATTTTAAATTCAGAAATCTCACTCCGTTGAGAAAATAATGATTGACAATAAATGTGGTGTAAAATATGATCAATCATATTTGCTTTGGCATCGAAGGTTATGACACATCTCGAAATAGAGAGTCCAAAGACTTGTGAAAGAAGGGTGTAAAGTATGATCAATCATATTTGTTTTGGTATCAAAGGTTATGACATATCTCGAAAGAGAGAGTCTAAAGACTTGTGAAAGAGAAGATTCTTGGATCTCTTGATTTCACAAATATTGAACTATGTGTTGATTGCATAAGAGCTAAGCAGTCCAACACATATAAGAAATATGTCAAACGCAAGAATAAAAAAATAGAGATTGTGTATACAAATGTTTGTGGGTTTTTTTTCTCGTGTTACACAAGTATAAAATATTTTATCACATTTATAGACGATTACTCACGGTATATGTATCTTTACTTATTATTTAAAAAATCTGAAATCTTTTGGGTTTTCAAGGACTTCAAGAAAGAAGTAGAGAAACATACTTTAATGTTATCAAATTGGTTAGGTTTGATAGAGGTGGTGAATATTATGATCGTTTCACTGCGATTAGATAAAAAAAAGGACCATTACTGCAGTTTTTAAAAGAAGAAGATATTGTACCTCAATACGCCATGTTTAGCAGTGCTTAATAAGATGGTGTAATTGAAAAAAGAAACCATACGCTTAAAGAAATAATTCGAGCGATGTTAAATCACTCAAACCTTCTTTTGACTTTGTAGGATAAAGCTCTTACAACAACAGTGCACATATTCAACAAAGTTCCTACGAAGGTTATCCAAAAGACTTTGTATGAGCTATGGACAAGTAGGAAACTTTCTTTTTCATATATGTGCATATAAGTTTCTAGATGAGCTCATCATGCAACAGAAACTAATAGAACAAACTAAGATTTTGCATGTCAAAGTTGCAAGCAATTTCAAAACAATAGTAATCAAGTTTATATTTAAATATCCATAAATTTCATGGAAAAGTTATCCAAGACCATATAAAATATCCAACAAAAATAACTTTAAGCCTTTTGTATAAAACAAATCATTGAATACGTATAATAAAAAAAAACATCAGTCTTTTAACATTAAAAAAAAAATCTATCATAA
The DNA here is from genome assembly GCF_984573655.1 of Nuphar pumila. Taxonomy (NCBI): domain Eukaryota; kingdom Viridiplantae; phylum Streptophyta; class Magnoliopsida; order Nymphaeales; family Nymphaeaceae; genus Nuphar; species Nuphar pumila. The sequence continues at coordinate 32,765,928 of NC_143258.1, read as the reverse complement.
AAAAAGGAAAGGGTTCAATCTAACAACTGGAGATATTCATTTTTGGAAGCGAGCGGCTCGTAAAGCTTCTTCTGGGAATTGACCTTAAAGAAGTTTTTGGCAATTACGACCAACAACTTCAACAGATGAGATGGTTGAATCGTTCGCCGGATTGACGCTTAATCCTGTATAGTCATTCTTTGAGTAATTTTCGCATGATTGTCTGTACAAATGATTTTCTCTGATAAATTATTAGGAGTCTGCTTAATCCCAGCTTGCCTTTTGAGAAAAAAATAAAAAATAAAATATAAAAACAGAAAAAAACTTTTGGCAACTATGGTCTGAACCACCACAACACAAGATCCTCATACTTCTACTTAAACGCTAGATCAAACGCTTTATGTCAACGGGTTGGATGTAACCCTACCGAATCTGAATCCAATTAGTGAGATTTGGCAACCAAATTTCTATCCAATTCAAACCGGAACCCAAATCCGATTAAGTTTAAACATAGGGTTTTAAACTAGTTGAATCTGGATTCGATTATATCTGGTTCCATAATCTGAGTAGGTGAAACCAGATTAGGTTGGATTTGGAATCAGATGGAAAAAAAGCTCATGCAGAAAACGGGCCCGACCTGGTTAAAAGGATATAAGCAGTGATGTAATTTCAATTCAGATTCCGTATGTTCCAGCACCAATCCGAACTGTTTGACGTCCCTGGCCTGCACCCTAGTTTTACTTTTTACCCCCCAAAAGTTCTAATGTCAGTCGAAAATACTGCCATAGTAAGGAAAAGTTATAACCGTAGTCGAAAATACAGACATAGTAAGTCGGATCATGATACAGAGTCAGGCGTGGGTCCGATCCGGTTAACACCAACAACATAACGTAACCTTTTTCACTCAGGACGGGACCATGGGGATGGGGATGGGGATGGGGATGGGTTAGGTTTGGGCCCCTCGCTAAGAGAGATGGACGTCCACTGCCACTGATTCATCACTGGAAACCAACGCAGATGCATACACGTGGAAAGTATATACGGTTCTGCGTCAAGTGCAGAGTCAAGCCATGTCACCCTATCTTATGTATTCACAAGGAGGGGACAGGTGGACAGGTGGACAGAGTCCAGAAAGCGAGTGATGAGGAGAGGGCCGAGCCAGTTGAGCGAAATAATAATGGGGGGTCAAACCGGGGACGCTTGACCTGGTGAAGGGTCACCCTCATTGTGGGGTGGTGGTGGTTGCCACCACCAAGTCTATATAAACCCCATCACCCACCTGCAAATCATCCCATCCCATCCCTCGCGAAAGGAAAGTAAGAGGAAGCAAAAAAAGGTTTCCGAAACTTTCTAATCCCTCCCTGCACGAACTGGCTAACCAAGCGGTGGAATCGAGTCTGGAGGAAGAGAGGAACGAAGGGGCGGTGCGCGCTCTCTACGACGCGTTGAGCGAGGGCGACGCTGAGAAGGTGCAGCAGTTGCTGGCACCGGACATCGAGTGGTGGTTCCATGGCCCGCCTTCCTGCCAGTATATGATGCGCATGCTCACCGGCCAGTCCAACGACGAGTCCTTCAGTTTCGAGACGTCGTCCATCACCGCGCTTGGCGACCGCACCGTCCTGGCCGAGGGTCGCAGCTCCTCTGTCTTCTGGGTGCACGCCTGGACCGTGACAAATGGGGTAATCACGCAGGTGCGCGAGTACTTCAACACCTCGCTCACCGTCACCCACTTCGGCACCTCCTCCTCCTCCTCCTCTCGTTGCCTGCCGCTCTGGCAGAGCCGATTGCCCGGGGGCACCGACAAATCCATGCCCGCCCTCGTTCTAGCCATCTGAGGACAGACGATCTATCGTTGTAGGCGCATGCGCCCGTGATGGGCTAGAGATGCCTTGTGTTGGTTTCTCTTGTGTTTCGATTAATTTCTCTTTGTGTCAAGAGTCGGTAGGTGGCTTCGTTTTCGTTTGTGGGTCTTGTCTTTTCTTTCGTTTTCCTGGTCTGGTTTCTTGTGTGTAACATGGAGAGAACTTGGATTCCTCTCGATGTTTGGTGTTGTAGTACTGCTTTTCTGATATCAATAAAAGGTTTTCATGGGTTTATTGTAATTTGTAAACAACCGACTACCAGAGAGAGAGAGAGAGAGAATCAATCGCGGAAATCCGTATGGAATTGGTGGACGCCTCACCACAACACAGTTCCTAATCTTGAGAATGGTCTTTCCGAAAATCATTTAAAAATGGATGAAACTCGCCTTTCCCCCACTACTTCGGTGTTTGAAATAGTCGAATTCGTTGTTTATTAATTTATTTAAATAAAAATGACAAAAGAGGGAGTGGGTGGTTACTAGTGGATGGTGGGGAAAGACGGTTTCGCTTGTTTGAACAGTGTGACTGTTCATTATCTGCCTTCTGACAGAGAGCAGGAAAAGCAAAAGGATAAATCACTCGGGAAACTTGATCTCTTCTGAAAACGACGTTCTTGATGTGGCTTGTTTCTTCCCCCTTCCTCTTTCCTTCATCTAGCTTGTTTACTCACAATGAATTTTTTTTCACTTATTTGTGTAGCACGAGAAAAATCGAATGGAAAAAAACGAGAGGGAGAGAAGAGGGGTCGATCATCCCTCTCAAAGAGAAAAAGACCTGAAAATGGTGGTGGGTGAGATGAAGATGAAGATGGAGGATACTCTCATGAGAAGCATAAGATGTGTTGTGGGTGAATGGTTGCTCTAGTAAAAAAAAAATTTTTTTTTGATAGAAAAAATCAATGTGTTCCTTGTCGGAATCAGACCTGTATTGTTTTTTCATAAAATGTTTTTTTAAAAATGTTTTTTTAATAATAAAAATAACAAATATTAAAAAATCAGAAAAAAATATAAAACTAAAAATAAAAAATTTAAAAACTTGATATAACTAAAAAAAATACAAAAATAAATCATTTATACATGTAAAGTAAACAATAGCACATCAGCAAGCTTAAAAAAAAGTCTCACGAAAATCAATCACAAAGTACTAATATTACAAGTCAACAATAATGTTCAAATTATGTCAAGCATCACTCATTCTTCACTTCAAACCAACTATTTTGCGTCCCCGCTATTCTTCCAAGCATCACAAAGTTCAACAAAATTAAAAGATTACAAATAAAACATGTTTAGAACTTTTGCATCCACTAAATGTTCATGTGGTATAAAAAGATAGAATATCATATTACATAACCTAAACATTCTTTAGTACAAATTCAATAGTCATATGTTGTAGTAGGATCATATGTTGCATTCATGTCAAACCAATTGTGTCTACATCCATCCCTACATTCCACTGCATATTATTATTGTCTTGAACATTATCAGAGCTTGGTACCTAACATTAGATGAGTCTTCAGGATTATTCTCCTCCTCAAGGGTACTCATTTTAATAGCAGGTCCATTATCAACAGACAAATCTAAAAAAAATAAACATACACAATTTTATTATAATTTTATATGATATGAAAGATAAAAAAAAACAATCAATGATCATTATATATTATATAACATATTATACTAATTAGTTACATGAGAAATTCATACCTTTACCAATATAAGGTTGAACTTCATCAACCTCATCCCTGCCATCAACCAACTCAAATCAAGTGACATCTTCCTCTGTTTGTTAACACTCCTTCAACAACTCATTCTTCAGTTGGATCCATAGCTTGCATTATTATGAGATCCAAGTCAAACCTATCCCTTCTACCTTTTCTACCTTTCATTGTCATTGCTTGTCTACAAAAAAATAATATCTTAACATAATACTTTATCATAATTAATTATCTACCAAAATCATTAAAAATTAACTTTTCTTTGAGCTTCAAATTGTAGTAGACGAACACAAAATCATTGAGTCTTGAGTGCTCAAGTCTATTAATTTTCTTTATACGTATACACTCCAATTTCTTTCACAACCGAAAGTGCTACATGTTTGGCTCAATATTTTAATTGCAAATTGTTGAAGAGGTATTAAAGAATTTATTCCTTTACCAAACTGTTTTCACCATTCAACTGTACAAAAAAGACATTCATGTCAAAAAAGATTTAAAATATTTTTAATAAATTTTATAATAAATGAATGATTGTTAAAATAAGATACTTTGAAACATTTTATATCGGTTGCGCTTTGCTGTTTTCCTTCCAAAAATTGACTCCGGTCGCTCGTAGATATATAGCTTTCCACTGATCTTATTCTGTAATTATGGATATGGTGCCAATCTCTCAATGCAATCAAGAAGTTCAAATCTCACTTATGTAGGCAATTCATATCTTTTATCATAAAACTTGCTAGGATTCAAATGGAATCCTGCAGCATGAATAAGAGAATGAAGTTGTGACTTCCATCTTTCATTTATTCTGTTTACAATATATGCAAAATTTCCTTTTCTCAACACAACACATGCAATTTTGGTCTTAGTCCTCAACATAACATCATAAATATAACTCATGGATGGTCGTTATATAGTACAACACACACACAAGAGGCAAACAAATATCTATGATCTCTTTGCACTTATCCCAAAATGAATTAGTCAAAACTATAGCCTTCAATTATTCTTCAATTTGTACTAGTGGAGTATTTTGATTTTGGCCATCCAGGAGAAGCAAACATTTACATCAACCCTTCCCTTTGTTCAACAATGCTATTTAATGTAAAAAATGAGTAGCAAACTGTCTTACTAGGCCAAATTAAAATTTTCTTTTTTGTATGCTTCCTCATCAAGTTTAAAATCTCTGCGAGTAAATAAATTTTGTCAACCGATTTGCATCTTCCAATAGCATATCAACCTCCTCTATATTTTCAATATCATGCAATATTAGGTCAATAAAATGAGCAGCATAAGGAGACCAAAAAAATATTTTGTTATGATGTTCCACACCTTCCCCTCTGCCTTTGTAATTGGTAGAGTATGTGACAAAATGTACAATGTTTTTTTGCCCAACTTGTTTTACTATTTTTTTAAATAACATGAATAAATTTTTAGTAATATTAACTATCTCGGTTGCATCCGCATATTCAAGAAATGTAGTTCTTTTAGGATAATAAACTAGAAAATTAATAAGTGACCTTCCTATAACATCGGACCACCCATCAGCCATAACTAGTCACCCAAATTGCTTTCAATCTTGCTTGAACGGATCACAAAAGCTTTTAACCTCTATCACACTTAATTGCAACAAAAGACAATGTATGCCAACATTTTAGAGTGGGTGTTGTGTGTTCTCCCCGAAACACAAATTTGTGTGTTCCTGTGTGTACGGAGGAATATCTTGGGACCCACGATAATTCATATGCCAATGTTGCCCATGATGACTTTATAATAAAATAACATATAAAAAAGGTAGATATGCTTTTAACGGAAATGTCCTCCCATAAGATAGATATGTGTTGGACGAAAATGTCCTCCCGTTCCCCGTATATAGATTTGCATGTTCCGCCTTTATTTTTAGCTTGTGCTACAACACATGGCCGCCTTCTCGTTCCTGTCTTATGTTAGATAGAAAATGTTTCCTGGTTTGTTTCTACCTTGTGGAGATAACTATAAATCGAACGACTTGTTCGATCATTGGTGGGCGTCAAAGGAAGATTTGTCGGCCATCTCTTTTTACAGTCTTCTCATCTTCTTCATTTTCATAAGGCAGTATGAAAAAAAGCAATGACACACAAACATTCCAACAAGTGCCATTAAAGCGTCGTGAGTACATTTCCATGTCATCATGTTATTGTTGAAGAACGTATGTCATCATGAGTATCATTAAGGCGTTGTTTTGTTATTGCAGGTAGATTATATCGTTTCAACGGTTGAAAACTTAAAGACATTTGTAAGACGTTGGGAACTGTTGACAAGAATGCTTGGTTACAGATGCGAGCAAGGGCCTCTACCCCATCCGGTATCGTCCATTCACTCAGTATATGCAATGTAACACAAATTGCAGTTGTAGTAACATGTATATCGATTTATGAGATATTGTTTTGTTTGTAATATATTATGTTTAATTGTCGTATATCGATTTGTAAGATATTATGTGTTTTCTAGTGTCGATTTGCAAATTATTGTTTTGTTTGTTGATATCAATTTGTAATATTATATTGAATTGTTATATATCGATTTGTAAGCTATTATGTGTTTTATAGTGACAATTTGTGAGATATTGTTTTGTTTATTAATATCGATCTGTAATATGTTATGTTGAATTGTCGTATATCAATTTGTAAGATATTATGTGTTTTCTATTGTCGATTTGTGAGATATTGTTTTGTTTGTTAATATCGATTTGTAATATATTATGCTGAATTGCCGTATATCGATTTGTAAGATATTATGTGTTTTCTATTGTCGATTTGTGAGATATTGCTTTGTTTGTTAATATCGATTTGTAATATATTATGCTGAATTGTCGTATATCAATTTGTAAGATATTATGTGTTTTCTACTGTCGATTTGTGAGATATTATTTTGTTTATTACTATCGATTTGTAATATATTATGTTGAATTGTCGTATATCGATTTGTTAGATATTATTTATTTTTTAGTATCAATTTGTTAGATATGGTGTTATTTGTTAATATCGATTTGTAAGCTATTATGCTTAACTGATCAGTAGCCATTGTTATATGCATCTTGAATAAATCGTAGTAAACGTATGCACTGGCTAACGCAAATTGGTATTTTGCACATGACAATGTTGAGCATATCAGCTAGTTGCAGTGAAGATGATGTAAATCATTAGAAAGTCACGGAGCAACGGACATCTGAAAAAAATTGACGCACCTGAAGAATTGAATATGTGCACTAATGATGCACATAATAAGAAGGGTGCAAGCATTAGATTCACTCTTGACTTGAATATTCCAGGCGAAATATAAGTCGATAATGATGTAGATGATCATGACAGTGCACTTGACAAAGGTGCAGGCACCTCAAGTCTACATGATAGTACACTTGACTATGTTCTCGTAGAGGGAATGCATTTTAATAATAAGGAAGTTGCATAGAAATTTTACAATGATTATGCCTTAAAACTTGGCTTCAGTGTTAGAAGGTATTCTTGGACAAAAAATACACAGGGTGTTGTGGTGAGAAAGGCATATGTTTGTTCTAAGCAAGGTTAGAAGAAGTCCAGTGAAAATCCAATAAGGAGCAAGCCAGATTCAAGATGCGGTTGTCCAACGAGAATGGTGTTAAGAAGACTTCCGAATGGGAAATATGTAGTTCGTACTTTAATCAATGATCATAACCATGAATTAGCTGCTTCATTTATGACTCCTATGTTAAGGTCACATCGTAAAGTAACTGAAGTGCATGCTGTAATTACTCAAATAGCTGATACCGCTGGCATTGCACCAAGGAAGACATACAATTTTTGCGTGCACATAGATGGTGGTCACGAGAATGTACCATTCATACCTATGGATCTAAGAAACCACTTGAGAAGGAAGAGGTCAGAAAACATGAAGAATGGAGGAATATGTTCTTTGGTTGATTACCTACAAAAAAAATCAAACATTGACCCTGATTTCTTTAGTGCAATGTAACTGGATGAAGATGGGTATGTTGTGAATATGTTTTGGGCAGATTTAAAGTCAAGAGTGTATTATGAATGCTTCAATGATGTGCTTATTTTTTATACAACAGTGAAGATTAATATGAAACAGTGGCCATTTGTGCAGTTTGTCGGAGTGAACCATCACTCACGAAGTTGCATATTAGGCGACACTTTTTTGTATGACCAGACCAAGAAAATCTTTGAGTGGTTGTTCAAAGTATTTACACATGCAATGAATGGGAAGCACCCTGGAGTTGTACTTACAGATGGTGATCATGCAATTGCAGCTGCAGTGTCTCATGTATAGCTATATGCACATCATCGCCTATGTTTGTGGCATATCTTTCATAATGCAGCAAAGAACATAGGACACATTTTTAATCAGAAGACAGGGTTTGATAAAAAGTTTAGACAATATGTACTTGAGAGCATAGACGAGGTCACATTTATGTCTGATTGGGAGCAAATGATTCAGATGTACGACCTTGAAGACTGTATGTGGTTACAACATTTATATACAGACAAAGAGAAGTGGGCATTGGCATATGGAAGACAATACTTTTGTGCAGGTATGATAAACATACAAAGAGATGAATTTATGCATGCCACACTGAAAAAAATATTGTATTCATGTTTAACAATGTTTTGTTTCATGAAACAGTATGAATTATTTATAGACGGTCTTAGACAGAATGAGCTTGAACAGGATGTGAAATGCTTCAAAACCCACCCTGTAACTTTGGGTATGAAAATATTGACGCGACCTACAGATCTGTATACACTAACTGTATTTGAATAAAATAAAAAGGAGGTTATATAGGTCATGAATTGCAACATAGAAAGACGTATGCAATATGAGAATATGTACAAATACCATGTTGTATGTAATAACAAAGAGTATCCAAAAAGGCAAGAAGCATATGTTATGTACAATGTTGACAACAAACAGTTGAATGTACGTGCAAAATATTTGAATTCAAAGGTATTTTATGTCATCATGCATTAAAGACACTTAATCAAGAGAAGATACAAGAAATACCTGAGTCATATATAATGCGAAGATGGATGAGACAAGCAAATATTGAATTGCTAGAGACAAATAAAAGTAGTTCATATAGTGTTGATGAGAAGTGCTATTTTGCCTCCCGTACCAACAATTATGTAGGTCACTTATGCATGTTGCATATTTGGCATCAAAAAGCGAAGAAACCTATGTATGTATGAGAAACGTGTTAAGAGAATTACTTGAAAAAGTGTAGTTAATTTACCATGAGTCAGTTGCAGCTCGTGAAGACCAATCTAAGAAAACAAGATCGAGCAACATAGGTGAAAATCACGCTTTTCCTGACCCTTGTGAGAAGTTGCGCTGAAGCGTAAACATCATCTTCGACAAGTAAAGAGTAAACGTTGTAGAATATGATAAAAATATTCACCTAGCGAAGGGTATCAAAAGGAAACCTGCCTCTAATCACAGTCGTCGGAGGACAAAGGGTACATTGGAATTGGTTGGCAAGAAAATGTCTAAGAAACGACCAACCCCTTCGCATGAACAGGTATGTAATACAGTATATTGTTTCCCATGTAAATTGTATTACGTGCAACCTATTAATATCTTGTGTAATTTTCAACATGCAGCAATACCATACAGATGTGCATTACAATGTTGGAACCTGCAATCCACCCAACCTGTTTGAGTGGAACGATGGCATGAGTATGACAATTCTTTTGGTATGTAACAATTTTGGAAGGATGTTAGCATTTCTTGTTGAACTTAATGTAGTGTCTGATATTGTTCTATTTTATAACAGGCTCTGTTCAATTTAAAAGCGAGCAACTCAACACAGGAATCACGTGTGGATTCTTGAGCTTTAAAATAGTTGTAGCATTTAACTTTCATATCTTACAAATCGTTGTAATGTTTAGCATTCTATAATTCTTTGTTGTAGTTCTATAATTCTTTGTTGTAAATCGATAATTCTTTGTTGTAATTCTATAATTCTTTGTTGTAAATAGATAATTTTGTGTTGTAAATAGCTAATTTTGTGTTGTAATGTTATAATTCTTTGTTGTAATTCTATAATAAAAATTATACTACAAATATCATAAAAATTGATACTAGAAAACACATAATATCTTACACATCGATATACAACAATTGAGCATAATATATTACAAATTGATATACGAAAATTCAATATAATAGCTTATAAATCGATATTAACAAATAAAACCATATTTCACAAATCGATACTCAAAAATACATAATATCTTACAAATTACAAAAGGGATTAACGATGTATGCGGTGTACAAAGGCTTACAATTTTCTCCCTTCGTCAATGAAAATCTAATAAGCGATTAGAGATATGTACTGCTCATAAATCGTTGTGATGTTCACCCTACGTGAATGAAAATCGCAAAAGGGATTAGCAATGTATGCGGTGAACAAAGGCTTGTAATGTTTGCCTTTCGTTGACATAGACATAGTCCGTAAAAGCGATTAGGAAATATCGTTGACATAGACATAGCCTGTAAAAGCAAATTGCGATAGCACGTAGCCTTCATACGTCATTGTGTAAATCGCGATGGTATGTGTCATTCAATTAGACAAAGCTCATTGTCTAAAAGACAGACGTCATTGTGTAAATCACAATGGTATAACGATTTACACAATGACGTCTATGTCGGCTACATCTGAATAACAATCGCACTGTGCATGAGTACAAATCATGGTAAAATTGCACGGTCAATGTTTGTGGAAATCGTTTTAGACTTTTATCAATTATTATGTAAATCGCGATAGGAACACAACTCATAAAAGCAAATCAGTGGCATTCTCACGCTACAAAACGTTAAACGCTTGTTTGATTTTGATTTTCAAACGCCTATCATTACAACGATTTGCTTAGTGACATTTGTGTGCTACACTTATACATAAATCGATATTAACAAAAACATCATATCTCACAAATCGACACTAGAAAACACATATAATCTTATAAATCGATATATGACAATTCAGCATAATATATTACAAATCGGTATGCGGCATTTCAGCATAATGTCTTACAAATCGATATACGGTAATTCAACATAATATATTACAAATCGATATTAACAACCAAAATAATATCTCAGTAATCGACACTAGAAAATACATAATATCTTACAAATCGTTATACGGTAATTCAGCATAATATATTGCAAATCGATATTAACAAAACAATATCTCACAAAAATTGATATAATATCTTAAGTTGTTATGAAATTTATATTATTGCAATTTAGGCGCTTGAGGTGGCGATTTGCGTATTCAACACATGTTTGCCAGGTTCGTAATTTTGGTTTATGGATCAATGTGAATTTTATACACAGTCTTACAAAATTTGTTATAAATGTCTACATAAAAAATTTAGAAATTGAAAGTTGAACAAAAAATTGCTATCTCTCTCTCAGCAGTAGAACGTAACCCTCTTCACGTTATCCTTGAGAACAGGTAGACATTTAAAATGACTTCCTCTTACTCCTGGGGGCCTCGCGTCCTTCGTAGCTTTCTAGGTAATCTTGTAGTCTGAGTTTTTGTATCTTCCTTAACTAGAAAAATTTTCAATTCTTTGCATAGTTCTTTGCGGAATCCAGGTATATTATCGTGAAAAAAAAAACTGGAAATGAGAACAATATAAAAATGTAGTCAGCAATAATATAGGTTAATAAAACATGTTTAAGTGTACAACATACAACGGTGAATTCTGGTGCTCGTCCATAGTATATTGCTTCAATATACTTCATTACAAAGGTGTCATAATCGACGCCATTATTTTGTAAAGGAGCATCCTCTACGACATGAAGCCTCCGCGGGCCAATGTCGACACCCAACATGTCTTTGAAAAATCCAACATGTGGTTTATGCAAAAGCAAGTAAATTCTGGGTCACAGTACAAGATACAGTAATCTTAAAGATAGAAACTTACCAAATGCACAATGTCATAGTTCAAGGAGTTGTATAGCCATATTTTTTGTTCTCGTATATTCAACACGTATAAGACCCAATGTTTTCCGATTGCCACAATGTAGGAATCAATATCTACAATTTGATTATAAAATATCTTAAAAAATGGATATGAAAATGCGTATTGATACCATAAAAAATGATGTTAAGAATTAACATATAAATCGATATTAAGAATCAAACCAATATCTTAAATCGATATTAGAAATCAATATAGAATCAAAACATCTTAAATCGCTATGGAAATTCCTATTGATAGCTTAAAAATAGATATTAAGAATCAGCATAGAAATCGATATTAAGAATCAAAACAATATCTTAAATCAATATTAAGAATCAGCATAGAAATCGATATTGAGATTCTGAGCAATATCTTAAATTGATTTAGAATTTCGTATTAATATCTTAAAAAACGATATTGAGAATCAAAACAATATCCTAAATCGATATTAAGAATCAACATAGAAATCGATATTAAGAATGAGAACAATATCTTAAATCGATATTTAGAATCAGCATAGAAATCAATATTAAGAATCAAAATAATATCTTAAATCGAAGGTACCCTTTTTTGCGGACGTAGTAGAGATACATGTACAGAGAATAGTCGTCTATAGATGTGACAAATAAGAGTTCAACTTATTTGCATGTTTAGTAAAATTGAAATTTTATTTCAACCTAGAGGGATTTACATAATTTGTATACGGTCTTATAAAATTTATATACAAAATTTGGTATACACAATCTATAAAATCTGTTAGAAATCTTTGTACATCATATTAATCCTGGGGGAGGTCGCGTCGTTCATTGCCTTGTAAGTACTCTTGACTGTTGAGTTCTTTTCTCTTCCGCAATTAGAAACTCAGTCAATTTTTTGGCATAATTCTGTGCGGAATTCAGGTATATCATCCTACAAAAAAAATGTAATATGACACAATATATAAATTGAGTCCCCAATAATAGAGAATAATAAAGAGCATACAACATCGAAACCAGGTTCTCGTCCATTATATATTGCTTCAATATACTTCATTATAAATATGCCACAATCGATGCCATTATTTTATAAAGGAGCATGGTCTGCACAGAGCAAGCTCCACTCACCATTGTCGTTACCCAAAACGTCTTTTAGGAATCCCTCCTATGGTTAATGCAGAATAAAGTAAAATCTGGGCCACCGTAAAAGATATGATACACTTATAGACAGAAACTTACCAAATGCATAATGTCACGTTGTACAATAGTGTGAAAATCCAATGAGTTGTAGCACCATACTTATTTTTCCCATAAATCCATCACGTATAAGACCCAATGCTCAGCAGTTTGCCAGAGTGTAGGAATCAATATTTGCGAATCGATACAATATCTTAGAAATCGATAAACAAATTGTGTTAGAAATGTTAGGCCTAAACCTTAGACAAGAGGTTTGTTCACTTACCTTTTCACTTGACCAAAAGTCTCCACAGTGATCATCGTTACCCCAGCATGGTAGTGCATCTTGAAATCCAATGGTGTATGGCTTTCGACAGACGTAAGTCTGATGAATGAAACAATGATAATAGTAAGGTTAAAACACGAAGCAACAAGAGTAAATCAAAAAAGAAAATAAACAAATAAAAGAACCGATATACCATGAAATAAGGGGTGACGATGCACCTAGTACTGCTTGTTGCGTTGCTTTTAATATACATGATGAAATCAAATATAGGCTGTTTGCAACAAATATGAACTTGTTAACATATATACTCATGGCGTACACAAATATATAACTGATAGTGGTTTCATACGTACAAAATTATTGATAGTGTTCCCTTCTGCAAATTCATCTTGCAGCTGATTGATGTTCTCTTGGAGCTCTTTGCATCATTTTCGCCCACCTTTTTTTGTGAATGTTTCACTGACATGAGCGAAATATTTCGTAAACGACATTAAAATTGCTTTCTACAATACACAACACAAATCAAATATACGCCATAAATGAGGCAAATATTGAAAAAACTAGTCACGAGGTTTAGATAATATATGCCTGAATCACCATCGTTGGTCGTGTAGCTATCGTCTTCTTCTTCATCGAAATCACTGGCCGTGTAGCTGTCATCATCTCCTTCCTTGACATCGATACCCCCTTTGCGACAAAGCAGGTTATATGTTAGTTTCACAAACATGTCATTTCTAAAGGAATCGTTGGTTCATATGTTCCTTAATCACGAAGCAAAGTGAAGCGACACCCTCCTGAACTTGTGTGATGTGTCATTCATATATAAAGGAAATATCGTTTCACCTACCACCCATTTTCAAAAATTGCGCACAAATTAATTGCATTGTGTATTAATTAAATAAAAAAATATCATTTTATCTGCCTTTTACAAAACTAGTCACCGCGATAGGACATATCTAGACTGAACATTTCGTATCAAGTTGTAAAACGATTTATGTTTGTGAAGTTACCTCGATTTTACTTTATCTAGACTGAACATCGTCTCGATTTGTTTATTGTTTTTCTTTTCGGCCATTTATGAACCAGTCATTGTGTAAATCATGATAGGACATATCGTTCACATTGACAAAGTTCATAACAACAAATCGCAATAGGACAAATATTGTTAAATTATGAAACTTAAAGCATTGTGGTTGTAAGTCGATTTGTATTTATTAAGTTACCTAGATTTGTAGTTTACCAATAAACATCGTGGCGATTTGTACATCAATTTGTATTTATGAAGTTACATCGATTTATAGTTTATCTAGTCTAAACAACGTCTCGATTTATGTGATGGGTTTAGGTGGGAGAGTGACCCAACCTGACCCGTTGTCCAGGTCTAAAACCCTAATCTATTTAACCTCTCTTTCTCTTTCTTTTCTGCGACAGAGCAACTTCTTCTTCTTTTTTCTCCTATGCCCTCTTCTTCTTTTTCTTCTTTTTCCTTGTATTTTTCTTTCTTCTTTGTTTTTCTGTGTTCCTTTTACCTGTGCTTGATGGATGGTGTTTGATGCTGATATTGTAGTTGTTTCATGCCGTGCAAAAAGATCTGTATAATCTTTGATGATGATTATAGTGGTTATCTTCTGTGGATACATCGATATATTCATGACACATATGACTGTGGTGTATTTGTCGTGAAGTATATCGAAGCTTACACAGAATATAACGACCATAATCATCCTCAATCTTTGCCGCCATACTGGAGCAAGCACATATATTTTGCATGATAGACAGGTGAGTGCTGATGACCATCTATTTGATCTATTCCTACTGTCGGACTCTCAATCGTTCACAAATCATACTTTTTAGTTGGAAAAATACTTGCCTAATCTTCAATATACTTCATGACAAATATGTTAGTCGTGTAGGCTGTATCTTCTCTACCTATTGGGATCCATACTTTTATCTGCTGCCAATATACTTCATGAAAAAAAACTTGCAAAAAGATAAGGATCTCCATTGGTAGATAGATTTGCCTTCAATCGTTCCCAGTGACTAGCGAAGGCCACTTGGTAAACTGAAGATGCTGATGATGATGATGATGTTGATGATGTCTGTTTCGAAGCACATCACTATTTGGACATGGGTTGATGTTGATGATGATGTCTATTTTCTTTGATGATGATGATGATGATGGTCATGTATTGTATCTAAGCCAAACCATTGGTCAGGATGTATTGTAACTAAATACTCATGTAAGTGAATGTGGTTATAATGTATCATTAAAATTTTTTATAATAACGAGTGCTAAATATCTTACGACTGTGACTAAGAATGCTAACGATTACAACGACTTACACTAATGAAAGTTAAATGCTAAAGCGATAATGATTTGTACTAAGAAATACAAAATCCTACAACGATCATTACTTAAGAATGCAAACGATTACAACGATTTACAGTACTGAAAGTTAAATAATAAAGCGATAATGATTTGTACTAACGAAGACAAAATCATGCAATGATGATTACTTAAGAATGCTAAACATTTCAATGATTTATACTACTGAATGATAAATGTTGAATTGTATTTAACCAATTTTAAACCATCTACCTCATTTAATTGCAGACCATCTAAAATGAATTTAGCATTATCTTGCTTTACATTAATTCTATCTCATCGACCGATCTTTGGAAAACCACAAATCGCAAGGCCACACTAAGGCCGCAACGCGACAATATGCTCCCACACCCAGGCCTACAAAATCAATATATTAGTAAGACCATAACCTTCAACATTTTTTTCTTTCTACTTTTTGCTTTTTATCAGCCATTGTGTAATTCGCAATAAGACAAATCGTTGTACATGTATTGTACCAGATATTTTCCCAGAGCGATATATACAATGACATCTATATCGGTGAAGTTAACTTGATTTGTTCTTTACTAAGTCTAAACATCATGTCGATTTATTTATTTATTTTTTTCATCATTTTTGAATTCATTGTGTAAATCGCAATGGAACGTATCGTTCCTTAGGACAAAGCTCGTGAAGGAAAATCACAATAGGATATTCAAACAGATTTTGTTCGATTATTTGATGGGTTTAAGTGGGATGGATATACAGATCGTGATAGAACACCTTCTATAAAAAAACAAATTGTGATCTCCTATATACAACTGCTTGCAAGCCAATCGTGATCTCTTATAAAAAATAAATGCGATCACTTTTATTTATGAAGGTCGAACATTACAATGATTTGTTCAGTGGCACTTGTGTGTTACACTTATTAAAAAAAGAATTAAATAATTAAAAAATGTCACGTTACAAAAAAAAATTATAGAATTACAACAAAGAATTATAGAATTACAACAAATAATTATCAGGATAAAAAGAATCGCTATCGTTTATTCAATGACACTTGACGACTCAGATGGACATTGATGACATACAAATCGTCGCTTTCTTTTACTTGGTGGACTCTCTATCCTCGGTGGCCTCTTGGTTCCCTCGATCTTATTATAAACACTGGTCATCATCTCTACTAGTGACCACATTTGTCTCCCCAAATTGTTCACCTCCTTCCATAAGTCCTTATTTTTCCTCTCCAATATCTCGAACCTTGTGCCAGAGATTACATTCTCTTTTGTGAGATGTGTTCGCTCCTCATCATGTACTGCAACTGAGGTAATCGCTGTTGTAGCCAGAAGGAGACGAATGACGTGTTTTCTATGCTGGGATGCGACATGATGGGGGACAGGAGGGAAGCATGGGTTTCTAATATTCTCAATCTTCAGATTTCGATGCATGCGTTTCTAATATTTTTGAAAATAGTTGGGATCATATTGTCATTCTTTATAATCATACGCTATGGCACAGACACCTCCTTTGTTCCAGTTATCCAATTGTTCCCAGTAGCGTTCGTGTCAATTCACATTCCTGGCTCAACCACTATTCATCTTCCTTCTGACTTCCACAAGCTTCATTAGGATAGACTGTCCCAAGCCAGACTGTAAGAGAACTCGACTACCATGCTGCAACTCTGCTTCATAATTGCTAAACAGCCAAATATCACGGTCAGACAGTCTCGCACCCTCACCAACAAGGTCTTGGTCATCGTCCTCCCCATCTTCATACAGTCTCCACACAACTTGTACATTGGAGATTATGGTTTAGGTATAGACAATTATTCATGCTAATGAATGCTAAATATTAAAATTATTTATAATAACAAGTGCTAAATATATTACAATGATTGTTACTAAGAATGCAAACGATTACAATGATTTATAGTACTGAAAGATAAATGCTAAAGCGACAACAATTTATAGTAACGAAGACAAAATCCTGCAGCGATGATTACTTAAGAATGCTAAACATTTTTACGATTTATACAAATGAATGATAAATGCTGAAACGATTGTAAACGATTTTAAACTATTTACCTCATTTAGTTGCAGATCATCTAAAATGAACTTAGCATTATCCTCCTTGACATTTATTCTAGCCCACTGACCGATCTTTGGAAAACCACAAATCGCAGAGTCATATTGAGGACGCAATGCAACAATATCCTTCCACACTCAGGCCTACAAAAACAATATATTAGTAACACTACAACCTTCAAAGAGCTTAGTCTACAAGTACTAAATATGTAATAAATAAATAACTAAACAAATAGCCAAAACCCTCCGATGGTTTTCGTACCCTTACTCGCACTATAAAGTTGACTGTACAAGTGTGCTAGCATAGCAGCACCCCATGCCCAGTTGTCGACTTCATCTTAGTCTTCCAGGAACTGCAGCCACAAGTAACTTATTCTCAAACCAGAACAATCAGAAAATAAAGTAAGATCAAAAAAATAATGAAGGAAGCCACGTAACTCTTGGTCATCTCTTTCAAATACGCATATAGTGGACCGACCTTTTTATTTATTGCAGAAAGAAGAAACTTTCATCGATGTGGAATTACTTTCACCAGAAATACATTAACTTCAGTCGTCCATCAACATTCCTAGAAGAGTCATGCACTTTTCCCATGCGTTATAGTTTGAATCCCATAATAGGACACCACTTCCATGGCACTTAAGGCCAGTAATCCGTGCCACATCTTCTAGGGTCATGGTGATCTCAAAAGAATCAAACTGAAATGTGTTTGTCTGATGATTCTACTTATTTACCAGGTGGGTCATGGTGTTCCAACACGTTTCAAAATAATACTGGTCCAGAAGGCCGCCGAAGTGCATATTTCATAATCGATCCTTCTGATATTCACTCAACTGTCCATACCACGACAGAACTACAAGTCACTGACACCGCCCTTCGAGCTTTTCACCTGATGTTCTACTTCTCTTCTGACCTCCCTATAACACAAAATAGTATATTATTCGTATCAATTGTAAATTAGTCTCATTTGTAATTCTATACCTCATTGTACACAATAATCACTATAAATAATAATTGTTGCACATACGCTATCACAGTATTCGCTAACACAATAATCGCTATACATAGTAATCGCTATACATAGTAATACCTATCACAGTAATCGTTATCACAGTAATCACTATACATTAATTGCTAACACAATAATCACTATACATAGTAATTGCTATCACAGTAGTACCTATTATAGTAAATCGTGACAGACAAGATCGATTTACGTACTTTGGTCACATTTTTCTCTTCTTCATCTCCTCCCTCCATCCTCTGCCTTTCTTGTTGCTTTGCTGCCTCCCACTGTTTTTCTATTTCTTCCATCCTTCACTCCATCGCCTCCCTCATTTGCTTTTCAATTTCTTCTTTCCTTTCCCTTTCCTTCTTTTCCTCCTCCTGCTTTTTTCTTTCCCTTTTCTTCTCTTCCTCCTCTTGCTTCTTCATTTCTCTTTTCTTATCTTCCTCGTCCTCCTTCTATTTCCTTTGTCTTTCTTTCTCTTCCTCATCCTCCTCCTTTTTTTGACTTTTCTTCTCTTCCTCGTCCTTCTCCTTCCTTTGCATTTACTTCTCTTCTGCATCCTGATGCTTCTTCTTTTATCTTTTCTCTTCTATCTTCATCATTTGCCTTTCGTTCTCTTCCTCCTCCTTCTTCTTCAATTGCCTTTCCCTCTCCTCCTCCTCCTCTTTATTTTTTTTTGTCTTTCCCTCTCTTCCGCCTCCTTCTTCATTTGCCTTATCCTCCTTTGCTTTTAAAAATATTCCTGCTTCATCAGTTGCCTTTCATTCTCTTCCTCCTCCTTCTTCTTCAATTGCCTTTCCCTCTTCTCCTCCTTTTTTTTTTGCCTTTCCTTCTCTTCCTCCTTCCTTCTTCTTCATTTGCATTTTCTTTCTTTGCTTTTCATTCTCCTCCGCCTTCTTCCTTTGCCTTTCCCTCTCCTATGCCTTCTTCCTTTGCCTTTGCTTTTCATTTTCCTCTTCCTTCTTCCTTTGATTTTCCTTCTCTTCATTCTTCTTCTTCTTCTTCTTCATCTTTAGTTCTTCCTCATTCTTTCTTTGCTCTTCATCCTCAATATCTGATGAATAATCCTTCGCATAATACAATTTCAACGCTTTGTCCCTGTCTTTATCATTCTCAATCTTTATTATATTTTGATACCTTTTATAATGCTTATATAGATGAGACTGGTGATTGTGATACCCTAATATTCATCCCATAGAACGAAGGGGGATTTCTTGTCTTACGAATTGTAGTCATTTCTAACCTGCACAATACATAAATTTAACCACATCATTATATGTTACAATCGTCTCCTCAAGTATATAATAACACAAATTATCCTATTTGTTACACAATCACCAATATTACAAATCATCACAATATTTGGCTTCATAAGTAAACATCGTTGTAAGATTTAACAAACTTAAGTACAAATCAAGGTAACTTCATAAATACACATCGCTAGTGCTTTAAATGTATAAATCGTTGCTGCTTCAAACTTACAAATCGTTGTATAAATCACAACCTTCATAAGTACATATCGTTGTAACGTTTGGCTTCATACGTATACATTGTTATATGATTTATCAAACTTAAGTACAAATCATGGTAGTTTCATTAAATTGTTATTGTTATTGTTTCAAACGTATAAATCGTTGTTGCATTGAACTTACAAATCATTGTAGAAATTTAACCTTCATAAGTACACATCGTTGAAATGTTTGGCCTTCATAAGAACAAATCGTGCTAACTATTTTTCAACGCCTCAGAAGGTGGATATGTACAAATTAATTTGTTTCAGTTTGAAAACAGATGTTATTTATCATGAATAGTAAAACCAGTTGTAAGATTTGACATTCATATTTACAAATTGATTTGTTTGTATAACGAAACCTTGGTAATCTGACAGTGAAGGAGAAACACCCAAAAGGTAGACGTAGCCGATGGTGGCAACAATGTTTCCACTGCGCAATCGACGACAAAGGATGCTCCGACGATAGTAGACGACAAAAAAAAGTGCTTCGGCGGTAGCAGACGATGACAATGGATGCTCCGCCAACAACAGACGATGACAAATGAAGTTTCGGTCGGTCCAGTAGCAGTAGATGACGATAAAGTTTACGTCATCAAACGGAGCTCCTGTTACAATAGATGGTTCAAAAGTTTACTGCTTAAGGCGAAAATAGAATGTTTGGACTTTAAAGAGTTAACATCATTCTCGAATCGACGTTTCACTTTCTAGATGGAGGATCTCAAACTGTCGTTTTTTTTTTTTGAATGAAGGACATTTTTGTCATCTTTCTAAACTGTTGTTTCATGGCAAGAATGGCGGGAAAGGGTACTTATGTCTTTGTAATCACACTAGATTATGATGCTAAGTGATGCCGACACACACAGGGATACAAGTTACTTAACCATGAGCTTATATACGTGGCGCTCATTGGGACCCCTCGGACATGCACTGTGGCTAACGTTCATCTTTTGGGGGGGGGGGGCATATAACCTGCTTCGATAAATAATTTACTGGTTAGAGTAATGAGTAAGTGCTAAATGAGTTTTTTGATATTTTTTCATTTTATTTTTAAATTATGATCACGCAGATGTGATCTACTCTTGAAGTGTTTGATTTTGACATATGGGTGAGTTTTTTTAAGGATTAAAAACTCAAGGGCTCAAATTTTTTATACATTTTTAAGGCTCAAAATATTATTTTTTTCCAGGTGTGGAGTCCTTGTAAATCAACTACGCCCAACACATTTATTGGGTCGGAAGTGCCAACATTTCACATGTATCAATTTTGGGCTTATTCATTTCTTTCATTCTCTTGATATATATATATGCAAAATGCTTAGGTACTGCTGGCCATCTGTCACGATCATTGACGGGGGGTCATGTGAAAAAAAAATAGTATTAAAATGACAAGTTTTTTTTTTTATCAAAGGAGCATTAGCCCAACAAAAATCATTGTTAAAGGTCATCAGCGGTGATAATTTTGTCGGCTAATGCCCCTTTTTCAGGAATACTCATAAAAAAACGTGATTTTTTGTTTTGTTTTGCACTGGCAGTCCAAATGCACGAGATAAACGGTGGTCGCCGGCGAGCTTGCACGCACGTTTGTGCCACCCTAATTTGGATTTCTAGATAAGCCTCTGTGAAAAGGTATGTTTGTTATTTAGAAAAATTCTAATCAAAGTTTAACTGAGGTAGGTATACAGGAGGGTTTTATGTGATAAATGTCAGAAAATTGAGGTTTCTATCAAGAAAAAAAAGGGTGATACCTGACATGGAATTAGGGGTAGCAAAACCTGACACCACCAGCCAACCCGCCTCTTAGGCGGGTTTGGGTTTGGAAAAAATAAACCCGTTTAATAAACCGGTTGACCCGCCTAACTCATTTATTAAACGGGTCGGGTTCGTGTTAGGGGTATGCCAACCCGCCAACCCGGTTGACCCGTTTAATAAACGGGTTAGGCGGGTGAGTCAACCTGACCCATCAACCAACCAACCCGACCCGTCAACCTGACCCGCAAACCCGTTTACCCGACCCAACCCATTTATTAAATGGGTTGGCAGGTCGTGTCGGATTACCCGTTTATTAAACGGGCCGGGTTTGTGTTTGCCACAGCCACACGTTTAATAAACGGGTTGGGTTCGGGTTGAGGTATGCTGACCCGTCAACCCGTAGGGTTGACCCGCCAATCCACCAACCCGACACGATTGCCACCCCTACATGGAATACACTGTATAAAAAAAAAAAGTAGGAAACTGCCAAAAAAATGAAAAGGTGTTTGTATTATGTAAATAGGAAAACACGCATCGCGAGAATGGTGACATCTTTTCAGCGTGATTGTCATCTCTTTCAAAACAGCTGGTGGTGGAAAGGCAGGCAGAAATGGTGGTTGTAGTGGGGGCGCGGATGGAACACAGCTGTCTTATGCACTTGCATCTGCTGGCCACCATAAATTTTCCCTGGATGGTTTCTTTCCACTATCTTTCTCTTCCCACCAGAAGCAGGGTTACGAGGCAAACGGATCAGATTTGGGTTGGATCTTATCAGACTTGAATCTGAAATGCAAACATTAAATCGGAAACTGGATTTGGGATTCAGATCTTAAGAGGTAAGATGGAACTCTAATACCAAAAACGTGTGGTAATATTGGATTGAAAAATTACAGCAAAAATAAGCTATTTACAGGTAAAAATGCAATCTGGTCAGATTTTGATATGGGTCAATTGCAGATCCGACTTAAAATGTTGATCAGAATCTGTCCTGAATCCCAAATTAATCCAACTGAATAGATCCGGACCTGATCTGAATGCACATTCAGATTTTACTTAAAGGATCTATATTCAGAAATAATATGTAGGGCTTGGATCGGATATCTGACAATATCCTATCCGTTTGCAGCCCTAGATATGAGTCTGAGAAGATTTATTGTTTGAACATACTAGTGGCTATAGGTAAAAATCAGACTTGATTCGTAAAGCTTAATTTTCTTGGCGGTAGAATATCTATTTGCATAATTGACATGGATTTTTATTCAGTTTGACCATAAACAAATCGTCTCTTTTAGATATCTGAGCATTAGGGATGGCAGTGGATGGGGGCAGGGGACAAGGTTTCCACCCCCGCCCCGTTTCAAAATCCGAACCTTCATCCCCGCCTCCATCCCCACACGGGAATGGATTTCAACCTCCACCCCCGCCTCCATCCCCGTTTCATGTCCTCCATCCCCGGTCCAAAGGGGGGCGAGGCGGGGCGGAGCCTCGTTTCCCCTTAGTCTATAGTCACCCCTTAAAGAATTGGGGACGGGGCTAGGTGGGGATTGAGACGGGGACGAGGCGGGGAAAAGCTTAAGTCCATCCCCGCCTCTATCCCCGCATGGGGATAGATTTTAACCTTCATCCCCGCCTTCGTTCCTGTTTCATGCCATTCATCCCCGGTCCAAACGGGGCGAGGCGGGGCAGAGCCCCATTGTCCCCCGGTCCACTGCCATCCCTAGTGAGCATCGTATAGCGGCCCGTCATATGGTATTGAGCTTTATGCTAAAAAATTTATTATGACAAAAATAAAAACACTTTTGGCAAATTAGTCCCTGCCTTATCGGCCATTTGCAAATTAGTCCCGACCTTATTAGTTTTAGCAAATTAGTCCCTGCATTTTTGCCGCAGTTATTACAAACTAGTCTTCCCGTTAGCTAAGTTAACCATGGTCAGAAACACCCTCTCTCTCTCTGATTCAGATCATGGTTAACCAAGAGCCTCTCTCTCTCTCTCTTCGAGTCCCTCCCCTACAACCTCTCTTGGTGGTGGTCGGAGGGGATCAAGGCAAGGGCATCGGCGCGGCCGTCAAGGGTGAGGTGTTGTGCCAGAGGGCACAGGAGAGGTAGGTGTTGGTCAAGAGGCTGTGAGAGAGGGTGGGCTAGTGGGTGATGACGTTGGAGATGTGTAACGCCACCCAGGTGGGTTATGTTACCCACATGGAGAGGTTGCAGGAGGAGAAGGGGTGCTACCCCTCTTCCTCTCCCACGAATGGAAAGTGGGGAGAGGGAGGGGGAGGGGGAAACATACCTCCTCGTTAATGGCAAGAGAGGGGTGAGGAGGTAACAACTATCCCTCACCCATAGTTTTAAAAGCCATGGGTCCCCTCTCCCTTCTCCTACTGTTTTCTCTAAAGAGGGGAGAGAAAGGGGACACCTTAAAAAAGGGCTCCTAGATCTCTTTGAAAGCACTACAGATCTGTGAGGCCACTGTAATAGGATAAGCTTTCTCTATAACAGATTTTTTGTGATATGCCTAAACTAAGGTTTCTGGTACTGCGAGTGGGTTCAGAGTCTCCTTGGTCGACTATTGATACACCCGAGTTGATGGCTCCTGGTACTAGTAGGGGATCTAAATATTCAAAATATGGAACGTGATAGGGTTTTAAAAAACTAAATAAGAAATAATAGCTTTACAATCAGAATCCTAAATAGAGAATAGAAAATAAAAAGAATAAGCACAAATCAAGCAATGTCTCAAATAAGATGAAGTTTCCTAACTTGTAGGGGGTTGAATTATTTCTAAAAAAAGAAACTAGGTGACATATGATTTACCTAACAAGGGTTTCTAAATTAGATACCTAAGTCTAAGACAAAAGAAAACACCCAATCTACCTAAGATTTCTACTTAAAATAGAAAAGAAAAGAAAATCACACAAAAAAACACTATGGTTTTGTATCCAAGATGTGTTTTTCATGCGAAAAAGAAAAGTGGATCTATTTTTTAGAACTGGATATGGATCTTATCAAAAAGATATATCTGAATTCAACAACACAAAGAGCACAACAGATTAGGATGCAAACACGGATTTTAGAACCGAGGCCCTAAAATCCAAACAAAATCTAACCCAAACTAAAATGGAAAAACTTTTCTCAATTTTTTTTTAAGTCAGTCAACAACAACAACAAGGATTGTTACTGATTTTTTACTAAGTAAATAGCAAAATCAAAGGAAAGCTTCAATAGAAAAAATACGGAGGAAAAAATATATTTTCAACGACATATGAAATGCTAAATTATGACATACGGGTGCCAAGATACAGCCCCGAAATCGCTCCTAAAATAAGTGTCAAACAGGCACAACGACTTTATTTTGGCTAAAAATATCTATTTTCTGGGCACTTGCACGAGAAATCAGAAAAGCTCTCTAAATGATATAAAAATAAAATTTTGTTATCTTTCTGATGCCACTAGAATCACAGCGATCCGGTGAGCGATTAGAGAGATATGCTTCTAAAAACGTAAACAAACTGACTATTTCACTGTACAGTCAAAGAAACTATATCCAATTTTGGGTCAGAAAACAAATACCCTAGAAGAGGATTCAACTCCAGCCCAAAACTAAATAGAGTTAGGTCTAGTTCTTAGCTTTTCAATGAGCTGAAAAACACAAGTTTTCATTGCTGGATCGTTGAGAAACATGAAAAAGAACAAACCGTTCTAACAAAAAACAATCACAAAATAATTATTTTTTACTATTTATTCCTATTTTTGTAGATCATAACTAAAAAATCTAAAAACAAGCTGAACATGTAAAACTAATTCCTACTCATGTGCTTTTTAATGAGCCTAAGAATGCCAAAAATGGACTTAAAATGAGAGAGATACACCTCTATCACCATGATAGGGTTTGACAAGATAGAATGAAAAAAAAAAGATTTAGATTCGATGAGGATTAAGATCCGAAAAATACGAAAAAGAAAACTACGAAACTACTAACCTCACAACACCATTTTTTCAGAAACTTTGATCTTGGATTGAGTAAATGGTCCCATTATGATCGCCATTCTATGAATCCTCTTTATTTTTGAAAAAGCAAAAATGAGAGTTTTTCACATAAAAATATACTTTTTAAAATGAATTCGAAATTGATCCAGATTTCAAGAGGGTGTGGGGACCGTTCTTCAAGGTAAGGAGCCTTTCCTCCTTCAATGAGCAAGGATTCGCCAAACTAAAAATTCTTGATCTTTATTTTGGAGCGGCGACATTAGAGAGTTTCATACCTTCGTAGATGAGACCTAAAGAAAATCGAGTTCGGAGGTGGAAGCCATCAAAACTTGGGAAAATTACAAAAAACAATGAATATAAAAACTTTAGATACTCTAATCTTTTAAAAATACATAAATAAAAATAAACACAAAAAGAAACGAGAACCAAGTCTCATCTCAGGCTTAGGTAGCCCTTTCTAGGATGTTGACGAGTGCAGGGGATCATGGGTGGCACTTTGGCTAGGCGTAGGCTTCAAAAGACGAGTGAGACTAGGGATATAGGTCTTAGACTAGGCTAGGTTTTGACTTGACTAGCTAGGCTAGGCTAGGTCGATTAAGCTAGGTCTTATAGATAATTTGATAGGATATAGATGCAAATTCTTGATGCTGAAATAGGGGGTAAGACTCCCTATTTATAGTTTTCTAAATGGATTCAGATATGTTTTTTGTGTATTCAGGATCCATTTAGATGATCAACTATTAGATGGATAGGATTAAATGAAAGGTCAAGATTCATTCAAGGCCTGTTACCTTAGATGGGTGCTTTTCAAAAGAAAAAAGTTTTGAGATTGGGTAGCCATCTATTTTTAAATTTGGAAGGCTGAGACAACGAATCTCGCTCAAGAGGTGTGCTAACAACAACCTGTGTTAACAACAATTCTTGACCTCTGAAGATAATTCTTGATAAAAAAATGAACTAACGACAACTTGACTTGTCGTCAGCGAAATCGGGTAAAACATACTCGATATGCTAACTTGTTTTGGCCATAACTTTCTATTGAGATGTTTGTTTGAGGTAATTTTTATTGCATTTGAAAGATAACACCCTCAACTTTAATTATATTTTAAGTGAAAAACCAAATTGATTTTTTTGATAGTTAAAAATGTGCTCAAAGTGGGCCCCACCTGAAAAACAAGTTTTTTACTAAACAAGTCATCTTATTTTGGTTATAACTTTTTACTCTGATGTTAGATTGACCTGATTTTTGGTTTGTTTAAATGTTGAAATCCTCTAGTTTAATTTGTTTTTTGGACAAAGACCTTGAGAACATCATTTTAGGGGCTAAAAATAAAGTTAAAGCCAGTAGAACCTTATAACATGCCAAAAACACTAGATTTTGGTATGTGACTCATGACATAAAATGACTTCGTCAAAATTTGTGTGTTTACATAAATATTTCAAAAAATTCAGCCAACAAATCTGCCACATAAAAAAAATTATTCAAAAAAAATTGAGCATTTTTTAACTCCATCTTTTGAGCGATAAACAAGTAGGCACTTTGGGTACTTTGTAGCAACTTCAATACGCACTTATGTTGCACTTTCTGCACTTTAAGAGGTCTGCTAGCAGCAAGTCTCACCTCCCAACCGTCCTTCCATTCATGCAATTTGTATCATCGATAAAGTCTTTACTAGAGGGCTTCTCGTGTACGATGTCCAACCATTCATACCATTGAAGGGCGTTACCTTTAAGGTGGGCAACTGCTTCGAAAACATGTGCCTTGTGGGGGTACATTGTGACATGTGAAAAAGTGTTTGAGTTTGAAAACCCACTCACACACATTCTCACCAGCCAAAGAATAGAGTTTGAATAAAGATTTCTTACCCATGCTTCGTGCATATTCAATGCCTCAAAGAGGAACCCCATACCTCTACCTAGGATAGAGTCTCCAATTCATCACCTAATACATGAACCATAAAAAAATCTACTGTAAAATAAAGACTGAAAAAAGATTGCAGAGTCCTTCCTTTGACAGGACTCCTTCTCTAATTGAAAGTCCTAATTAATTAAGAGGGTGTAATTAATTAGAGACCCCCTTAATTAACTATGAGAGACATCTAGAGAGGGAGGGACATCCCACCCTGCTCCCTCTATTAGATGCCCCCCAAAATGGGCCTTGCCAGGTGTCTCTTCTTGGTTTTGGCGTAGGCAAGTGTCATACCCTTCTTTGTTCCGGTGTAAACATGTGTTCCTTGACTTTTCACATCTGAAGAGGATATATTAGTTGTCACATCACCCTCTTGGGCCCCACCTTGACTTGTGAAACCTCCTCTGAGGTGACATCTGAATCTTGGGGCTCGGATCCTGGTGAGTTTGCTCGATCTAGAACTGTAACCTTTTTTAAACACTGTGAGTCATTTTTAGAAGATCAAACATTTGATGAACTAGTTAATTTGTGATAGGGATTATTAAAGGAAGCATAAAAAGTGTACACGTCTGTTGTTTTTAATTTGGTGAAAACACGAGGCCTTTAAAGTGTTGGACTATGATGCAGAACTTTGTCTAAGCATAAAGTTACCTCAATAAAATATAAAAAAAGTACCTTGTGCACTTTGATTCGTCCAGTTCTAGGGTTTGGTGCAGGTTAAAAAAAAATTGAATTCAGTGGTATTTTATGTCATCATGCCTCCCTATAGAGTATTATATGGGAGAAAAGAGAAAACCTTTATTCTAATTTGGATATGAGATAGATTCATTATACAAAAAATCCAAATCTAAACAAAATTCAATTAGAACCCTAAATTGAAATACAAACCAAATGGATCCCTTGGAGTTGCACTGTATGTTGCTCCACTCACTTTGATGCACCCTTGATCCCGAGAATGCAGAAAAATCTATGATACCCTATTCCTATGCATGAAAATCAAAGGAAAGCAAAAAAGATAATGGGAAATAAGAATTAAAATTCAATAAATCAAAGAAAAACAAAACTTCTCATTCATCACCTACTTCTAATAATCCATATAAAGAGTATTATAGGGTAAAAAGAGAAAACCCTAATTCTAATTTGGATATGAGAAAGATCCATTATACAAAAAAAAAATCAAATTTAAACAAAACTCAAATAGAAAACCCTAAACTAGAATAGAACCTAATTAGATCCCTTGACCTTGGACCCGTATTGTATGCTGCTCCACTCCTGCATCAAATTGGCAATGCCAACACGTACATCTTAGCGCCATTCTCCTTTATATATATATATATATATATATATATATATATATATATATATATATATATATATATATATATATATATATATATATATATATATATATATGATGAGGAACCCTCGCCGGGTCACTTAATAGGCACATCCCCTGCAAGGTAACTAGCGGGTGGGGTCACCGACACCCAAGCCCTCCCTTACGGAGCCCACCTGAAACGATTTTAGCACCGTTCATAAGAAGATATTTTCTGGCCACTCCACTCCCAACACCACATCTCAACAAAATTCACAAGGCACCCTAAGATTGGTGCACCAAAGTTACCATGCCAAAATCTATTTCTTTCCTCCACTTGACTTTATCTAGTTCATTTTGTTTTACATGGACAAGGCTGGGGTCCCCAATTGTCGTTTGGGTACCAGCAAAGATGAAGTCCCCATAAAAGACAATTCTGAACATTATGTAAATCATGAAAATACTACACATACCAAAACTCCCCTGGTCCACTGGATAATGTACCACTTTCAAACAATCAAATGCAGACCCGGATCCGGACATAACCAGACACAACCAGTGCAGATTCTGCGCACTTGGATCCTACTTTTACCCGAAGTGAGTGGACTGGATCAAAGCATGTTTCACATGCAACTAATCTTGACCCATATCCGTTGCCAATCTAAAGAAGGTTGTCGTTAACATGGATTCCTATCCCAGTTGAGCACAAAAGATACGAGGAGTCAAATATGATGATGATGTTATATGTAACCACCACCCTCAACAGTCTTATGATTCATTCCTGCTTCAAATGGCCACAATTATACGACCTTGTGGGCATTGTTCCCGACGGCAATTGCTCTCCAAATACCTTTTACATACATGAAAGGGCAAATTCCTTGAATATGCTTTCGAGGTAGACATGATATTCAACATCGTTGCTGATTTCACCAGGAAGGCACATTCCCCATTTTTTGGCTGGTGACAAGCCAACTAAAAGTTGGCATCTTATCGGCAGTGTAATGGCACTATTGGTCCCATTTGGTGGGCCAATCCTAACTACTAACGGTTTATTTATCACCGCGCAAAAATTTTTTTTAAAATGCTGAAGGTTTTTTTATCACTGCTATAGGTGCGCAACTATCAGATACTAATGCTGGCCGTCCATCCATCCCAGCCTTGTGCTAAAAAGGGTTTTTTATCACATCTAAAGGTCTCATAGGAAAAATGAGACCTGTGGCGACGGTCAAAAACCTGTCACTAAAGGTCCCAGTTTCCACTGAGACCTTTAGCGACAGGTTTTTTATTGCTAAAGTTTCCATTTTCGGTTGAGACCTTTAGC
Organism: Nuphar pumila; assembly: GCF_984573655.1. Classification (NCBI taxonomy): domain Eukaryota; kingdom Viridiplantae; phylum Streptophyta; class Magnoliopsida; order Nymphaeales; family Nymphaeaceae; genus Nuphar; species Nuphar pumila. The sequence continues at coordinate 32,735,698 of NC_143258.1, read as the reverse complement.
GACGGTGAAAAACCACAAAAAAAGGGTGGAAAATACTGTTTTCAGCATTTTTTTTGCTGGCCGTCCATCAAGGCTGCAATGGAGGCCGCTGGTAGTTGCACAACTGGACTTATTAGGCCTCCTTTTCTCGTTCTGCCTCGTTAGGCACCACAGTTTGAAGTGTTTTATAATAGATCTGAACCGTTAGAAGTGTTTAGTATGCTTGATTTAGTGAAAATTGACTCTTGGATCATGTTTTTTTTACCAAAAAAATGTATTTTTAAGAGCCAGGAAAAATTGATGCCTTTATAGCCATTGATTTTGGATCACTACAGGTTAGATTCCCATGATACAAAAGCCAGTTCCCACTAAACAAAACCTATAGATCACATATGTGGTGTTAGATGTGAGAAAAAATACAAAAAAATTATGGTTTTTGAAGGGGCCCAACGAGAAAAGGGGCAGCACCACTAGGGGTGGCAATTTCTGACACGACCCGCCAACCCGCCTCTTAGGCGGGTTCGGGTTGGGCTTAAGCCAACCCGTTTAATAAACGGGTCGACCCGCGTAACCCGTTTATTAAATTGGTCGGGTTCGGGTTGGGGGTATACCAACCCGCCAACCCGGCTGACCTGTTTAATAAACGGGTTAGGCGGGTGGGTCAACCCGCCAACCCGTCTGCCCGACCCATCAACCCGCCAACCCGACCCGTCAACCAGCCAACCCGATCCGTCAACCCGCCAACCCGACCCGCCAACCTGAAAACCCGTTTACCCGACCCAACCCATTTATTAAATGGGTTGGCGGGTCGTGTCGGGTTACCCGTTTATTAAACGGGTCGTGTTCGTGTTTGCCACAGCCGACCCGTTTAATAAACGGGTCGGGTTCGGGTTGAGGTATGCCAACCCGCCAACCCGACCCGATTGCCACCCCTAAGCACCACACATTACTCTAGATGAGAGAGAGACTGTCCAACCAAAGAAAAAGAAAGGTCTAAAATCTAGAACCAATAAACATCGAACATCTCTATTGAGCATATTATCCATCGTACCTCGTATATTTGTTTTTTATAATTTATTTAGTAAAAAAACATGCTTTACACAAAGACTTTATGACAAATAGACATGTTTTTAAAACATGAAAAATCGACCGCTCACAAGGAACTTAAAACTTTATAATTGATTTTTAGTCCTTTAAAAAATGCATCTTTTTTTTTTTTAAGAATAAATGCTTGGGGTTTACCCCGAATTTTTATTAAAAAGATAATTCAGTTACATGTGATTATCTCAAGAACAAAGAAGTCAAAGAATATAACCCTAGACAACAACGGCTCATTAAATGAAATATGCTGGATAACAAAGGAATCTGATAAACATCACACTGATGAAGACACCCCCATTCCCTCCCATGCTGTTGTCAACAAACTGCACCATCTCATGCTGTTCGACAACAGCTGCACCCGAGAACCAGTCGGGGGACCGCTGAATATATATATACATATATAGCAGCAATCCTCTTCAATCAGACGACTCAAAGCTTGCCGCTTAAATCCTCCTATGAATAAAAATCTGTCATTAGCACAAGCTACATATGAGATCTGATCAAAACGCACAACAGAAATCGTTCCAAAACTGAGAGATATAACATTTTCTTCTTCCTGCCAGCCCAATTCAGTGACGTTGAAAAAATTGAACTGGCTTACGAAACTCGTCAGGCCAGTCCAACACACCAAACTGCTGTAAACAGGCTGCCTGACAAGTTAGCAGCTGCTACCTCTCCCTCAAGGGGGTCCCCTTCATGATAACAACCGTTACAAAGACGCCAAATCTTCCACACCACATGAAAAACAATGGCCCAGCATTGTTTGAGTCAAACGTAACAAAACTGCATAGATTTCCACCACACAAGTTCCTGTACGGATTTCTGATGGGGGATTCTCCTTTTTTACCAAATTTGCTACTGTGAAATTCGCCATGAGAGTAATGGGTGGATATAATTTTCCTCATCTTTGCAATACAAAGGGAACCTTTTAGGAAAAGTAACCTCAAAGCTTTTTAATCTGCCATGAGCCAGGCATCCTTACGAATAGACACTCAAATAATTTTTCTGGATACACTCTCAGCACTGCAACTGCCCTTCCACCATAACTGGTCCCTTCCTAGGGACAAACTAAATAAATAAAATCTCTGCCACATGCGGTCGAAACAGGGGAACGGAGCATATAAACAAAGGTTCCAAACACAGAAAGATCATCCCTCACTGATGCCAAACACGCACATTTTATCTCACTAGGAAATAACAGAGACAAGAGGCGGACCGTTCCGCGGATCCCTCCAAAATTTCGACGAGGACCCATCCTTCACTTTGCAAGGCAGAAACCGTTCAATTTTAAACCATCCCCAATGAATACCTTTCCAATCCCTAGACCCATCTCATAGTGCAGGAAATCAATGACGTCAAGTTGATTATGAATAACCCCCATCTTCAATCGCCTGAAAAACCTCTCTATGACGACAAGAAATAGATAGGGTACCCTTGCCTAATGCCGCGAGAGCTCATAATTTTTTTACCAGGAATCTCATTGACTACTACTACGAGAGGAAGCAGTCCAAACAGACAGCATAATGTGATTTACACATGTAGGATGGAATCCTAGCTGAACGAGGGAGCTCTCAAGAAAACTCTAAGATACCTTGTCATAAGCTTTCAAAATGCATCTAAAAATAGAATCTCTAATAAATGATAAAAATCAAACATCGGTTATAGATTTTGGACGTTCCTGTGGTTGGACAGATCCCTCTCTCTCTCTTTCTCTCTCTCTCTCATTATATATATATATATATATATATATATATATATATATATATATATATATATATATATATATATATATATATATAATGAGAGAGAGAGAGAGAAATGGACAAAAATTGATGGTGCTAAATCATAAGTGCTAAATGGGTTTTTCTGCCTTTTGAAACTCCATAAATGTGTTGGGCATGATCATATATTTTAGATGAAAAAATGCTATTTAGAGCCTAAAACATTTATAAAGATTTTGGAACCTTATAAAAACCCACCCATGTCAAACACTCCAAGAGTTGATCCCTATAAAATCAAGTACATAGGTAAGGTCAAAATTTAAAAATAAAAGGAAAACCCTTGAAAAACTCATTTAGCATGTATAGATTAACACCTACCCATTACTCATATATATATATATATATATATATATATATATATATATATATATATATATAGAGAGAGAGAGAGAGAGAGAGAGAGAGAGAGAGAGAGAGATCATAGGTGCATGATCACTTTCGAACAAACTTGCACTGAGCGTTGTGTAAATGATAAATGCTCAACGTCATTATTTTCGCATAAATACTTTTAACAGAGACAAAAAGTCACCTTTAAAAGTCTCAACAAGACTTTTAGCGGCGACAAAAGTCACCGCTAAAGGTGTTATTTGATGCAAACTTGCGCTAAGTGTTCATCGTGCACGTGATGGATGCTCAACACGAGTTTGTTTTGGTCATGTTTGAAAGTGATCATGCACCTACATAGTTTTGTGTGTATATATATATATATATATATATATATATATATATATATATATATATATATATATATATATATATATATATATATATATATATATAAAGAGAGAGAGTAATGGGTATGTACTAAATGAAACACACAAAATAAGTTTTTCAAGTTTTTTTTGTTTTATTTTTAAATTCTGATCATTTAGATGTGATCTATGTAATTGATTTTATAGGGATCAGCACTTGAAGTGTTCGATTCTGACACATGGGTGGGCTTTTATAATGTTAAAAAATGAACAGTCTAAAATCTTTGTAAATTTTTTAAGCTTCAAATATCATTTTTTCATCTAAAACACACAATCTAGGTGTGAATTCCTCATAAATCGATCATGTCTAACACATTTATGGGGTCGAAACTAAAAAAAAAAACACTGGAAGATCAGAAAAACCCATTTAAAACATTTCATTTAGCATATTTCATTTAGCACATACCCATTACTCTCTCTCTCTCTCTCTCTATATATATATATATGGTTAATATTGGGTACTAATGAAAGGTACATAACCAATGCATAGAAATCACTTTTTTTTTCAAAAATTTCTATTTTTTTGTAGATCAAAGGTTACTGATGTGATGTAAATGAATTTTTTAATAAGAAACTTGTTTTGAATCAAGTGATTATGACAAGTAATTCGGTTTTGAAAGGGGTCCAAAAATCAATGGATGTGTCAAAATTTCATATCTTAAAAGATCACGTCAACAGAAAAGCACGATCAAAGGCTTGATCCTTAGCAAACTAGCTAGATGTGTTTGATACAACTTGCACCTATGATTTCTATCTCATTAGTTGTGTACTTTTATTAGTAGCTAATATTTACCCATATATATATATATATATATATATATATATATATATATATATATATATATATATATATATATATATATATATAGAGAGAGAGAGAGAGAGAGAGAGAGAGAGAGAGAGAGAGAGAGAGAGAGAGAAACCTGAAATTTAGGTTTTCACAAAGGAGGCAATATGGAACCGTTTATCTTACGATGGACTGAAAATTGCTTGTATGACACGAATTGGAGACATGGACATGAAATGGGGAAGTCGACACTAAAGAATTGGTCTTTTCTTTGGAATGAAAAAGCAGTATGGAAAATGACACGCAACCAAAATCCAAAGCCGTTCGCGTACAAATAATGGCTGAGAAACTAACGTTTCCCAATCAACACAGAAAAACGTCACCATTCGTTTCATTGGTTTCTTGACCAAGGAAAAAAAGAAAATTAAAAGGAATTAGGTCTGAGTAATAACCCAAAAGTATGCTTGCAACTAGGATTTACCACTTGGACTCCCATAAGGGTTCGTTTATTGCGTTCCCAATCGTAGTTGTCTTGGGAATATTTCACAACTTGAAGCGGGAATACTGACAACAGCTGAATGAACGAGGGTTACCTGCCTATCCTTGTCACCACCTATCCAGTTGCAGCAAGGTGAAGTCCCAGTGTCCATTACCTGTCATTCCACGTTTATAAGTCTGTACGTGTTTTCTGATAAACCCACTCAAATTGGGTTATGCCAAAAAAACAAAAGAATCCACTTTCCTGTTGATGGGAACAATCTCTACCACTGTCACACATATTGTTGGATTTAGTTCCTGAACATTGAACCTATATCTATGGGGTTGTATATTGTCTTGCGTGGGTTTATAAATTTGAGAAATGGCCACTGTCATTCAAAAACATCTCATTTTCACAAATGCCAACCAATGTCAAAAAAATTGTGTACCCAAAATATCTGATTTTCTACTTATTTAGGGTCATTATAATCATTGCATTTAAAAAAAATTTACAAAATATTAATCTTAAGATTTTATGTTTGTTATTATTATAACCTTTTTTTTTGTTAGGTGTTGTGATCTTTTTGGCTTGCCTCAAGTAAAGGTTTTAGACAAGTAGAGGTCCACTAGGGTGGGACGTCCCACCCTCCAGATAAAAAGGACAAAAGTCAATTTTTTCCTTTTCATGTCTATGGTTAATTAGGCTTTATTTTTATTTTAAAAAACTTAATATATTTTTCATTGAAGTAGGTTTTTCTTAAAAAGTTTTATCCAGATCTTTATTCTTATTTTTGTCAATGTAGGATATCCATTAGGTTTATATTTGTATTTCCATTCCATAACATTTCCTAATTTTAAAATTCTAAATGGCCCTCCAATTTGGATTTCAAATTCAACCAAGATTCAAATATATTTAAGTAAGACCAAATCCAATCCATATCCGAACTCCAATTACCAAAATCCAAATCCAACTTAAAAATCCAAACACACATTAAATTGCATTTAAATTCTAAATGTTCATATTAACTTTGAATCTAAATTCGATTTAAAATCCTACTTCAATTGTGATTCTATTTATATTTAACATGTAGATGTAATTTCAAACCTTAATTAATTCATTTTTTTAGCCTTAAATAAATTCTAGAAAAATCTTTGATGTTACACCCTTTGACTTTTCTTTTGTTAATTATTTAATCAATTAAGAGAGACAGAGACGTGGGTACGTCTCACCCTCTCAACTCACCTTATCTAATTAGAGCCTCATCCATATGGGGCTCTAATTAGTGTAAATGGGTCCCACATTGGTGGTGCCCCATATAAGGGTCAAATCCATATATGATTGGATTCAAATCCAATAATTAATATAAAGTCCGTGTCCAAAACCGCATTAGATCCAAATACTAGGGTTTAGATTCATATCCAATATGTCCAATATCCTTTATTAAAATATCCGAGATCCAAATACAAATAAAATTTAAAAATTTGCACATATATTAAACATAAAATCTATCTTTACTTATTTTATATTAGGAAAAAATCACAAGTGTTACAAAATGTCATTACTCAATTTTGTTGAGAACCAGCGACATTGATCTCACCTTACCAATAAGGTAAGTTTAGTACAGGAAATAGGACTATAGAAACGTTGGAAAGCTGGTTCAAAAAGTATTTTATATAGATCTCTCTGCAGCCAAATCAAGCAAGGTACGGAAGAACTGACGTGGGAACATAGGTGGATTCTCTGCCAGTGCCTGAAAGGTTCATTGTAAGGTCCAGGGTACAAAATTAGTCAGGTTCGAAGTAGTAAAAAAAAGATATTACCACAAAGGACTTAATCTCGTGGACTGACTCTTGCCTGATGGATAAGAACTGTTGAAGGAGTCATACCAGGCACAGTGTTAACCTCTATGATCATAACCTGAACATTATGATGAAGAAATATGAGATACAAAAACATCAAAATGGCTAAAGAGAAAAATAAATCAATCAAAACAATTCATGAAAAAACTGTAATTTTCTCAAAAATAAGAAGAAAAAATCATATGAAGCTCCTTTCCCTTATTGGGCATCATAATGGCATATGTGGTAGGTAAATATATAATGAAGCCCCTGAAGTTTAATTTCTACGATTGATGCAATAACCATGAAGAGCATAAATGAATGTTTTGGAGAATGAATGTGCATTTTAACGTAGAAATTTCTTATTGATCAGCATGTGTGTGTGTCTGCAGTGCAGGAGCACAAGTTCTCATCTGTCACATGGATAATCCATTTTGAATGCCGTTTTGTATCCCTTAAAATACAAGTCATACTGGAAACTTTATAAAAATGGTCGTATCCCCGTATCCCTAGCCATATCCATGTGACATAGGTGCTCATGCTGTTAACACCTATTACCTTTGCTGGAGATTAACAAGTTCACAAATTCTCCTGCCTGAAACAAAATTTTAAACATAATAGTTTCAAAGATTAACTAATTAAGGCAATTAAATAATTTTGTTTAGAGAAGACACTTATTAGTTTTACTCATTTTTGTATATTCATTGTAACTTTTCTAAAATACCCTTTGCATTTAGTATTAATTTAGAGAATCATCATGGTATTTCAAAATTTGAAAAGGGCTAGTAAACTTAGTTTCCACTATAAACATAATTATGAAAACACCAGCAAAAGTTCTCTTACAACAATTTCCCGGAACTAATTACAGTCTGCATTTAACCATAAGATTTATTGTTTCAAAGTTTAATATACAATATCAGATACAGAAGCTAGGTACATGAAAATAAAGTGTAGTCGACTTACTTCTCCACTGTCTACATGAACAAAAGCATCAATCCGTGAAAACCCTTCCAATCCCAAAGTATGAGCAATGAGCTCAATCCGTTCCTTACATCTCTGCAAAGCTTCATGCCTGAAACAGCAAAGACAGTTTTCAAGCACATTTTATATAAAAAAGATCATTGACATCAGGTAACCAAATTTGATCGGGATCTGGACAAAAGGATTTATAAAGGTTCCTCTAGGAGCAATTTCAATGTGAACAGCCAAACTTTTCTATATGCAAGACATCATTCTCACTTGTTTAGGTTTTCAGATTACAGGATACAGGATTAGCATCCAACAATTAACAATAGATAATTTGTGAAGACAGAGATGGGTGATGCAATAAAATGTGAGATACAAAAAGCATGAAAATTGCCCACTCTGACTTGCATAAGGCATCAAGGAGAGCTGTTAAACTCAGAAATTAACAGAACTTGTGCAGTGATTGATGTATAAAATTGTGAATGATGTACTGACTGATTTAAAAAGCCTATATTCAACTTTGTCAACCCTATGCTCCATTTCATCAAAGCATCATACAAAACCATGCATCAACTGAATTTTTAAGGATCCCAATATCTTAGGCTACATGTCGATTTTGATAGCATTTCTGTTTTAGGCACCAAAAGTTGTTCTTTTAGTGTAAAATGGAAAACTCCAAGAACTACAATAAGATTAAAATATTGGGGATAGGTTCGTTGAGAAAAATTAGTGAAAACATGATTGAAAAGAAAAGGTTACAAATACCATAATTAAAACCACAAGGAGAAAGAAACATAAGAGATAAACAAACAGATCCTTCTAACCTGATTATTGATGCAGGAGGTGGAGTTAGGTTTATGCCAGTGCCACCTGTTGAAGAGAAAATACAATTTGCATTAGATAGAGATAAAAGACAGAACAGATTAAATTATTTACCAGGAAGTTGTCATACAAAAGGGATCATTATGTGTTCTTGGAAAAATAGCACGTTAAACTGTCACAGATGAAAGTTAAAGAGGGAACTTACTAAAAATAGAAGGAATTTCCTCAAGTACGGTTAACAAGAGAAACAAGATGATTCATCACTGAACAGTTTTCTTTCATATTGGTGCTGTAGGCTAAGATGAAAGATCCCCAAAATTCCATGGACCTTAAATCAAACAAGCAGACACTAATTATGCATATTTCACTAACAGGTTTCAGGGTTGTGAAAGTGTCAAAACATCTGCCTTGCATCTGACACACCTGAATGTGGTTATCCTAAATAAGGTTGTGAGACAAGTCGTAGCAACAAGATGCAGAAAGTGGACTTTGACTAGTTACTACCCATAAAGGCTGCCTTTGATAGAGAATGGAGGGGTCTCCTTCCTTCCACCTCCCATTGGTATGGTATGGAACTAAAACATGGTAAGAAATATATTATGCTCATATGTCAATATATAGTCTGCACTTACAAAATGTAAAGGACATCGGGCCTCATAAAAAGTGTATATAATTATATATAATATAATATATTTTAGATTATATTATATTATATATAATAATTATATTTATTTATTTTACTTCTTTTATTTTTGCTTTTTTAGGCTTGTCTAGTTCATAAAGAACTAGACTCAAAACTAGTCAAACCTTTGACTAGTTTTGAGATAGCCGTTGGAGCTAGTACAACGGCTACAATTAGAGCCGCCATCTATTGAGTCCTCTTAAGTCCCTTTCTCTCCCTCTCTCAATGTATATAAATAGAGGTGTTTCCCCCTCTCTTTGTATCAATGCTTCTTAAGCATTTTCATGTGAATGAAATAAAAGTTTATTATTTTATCTTTGTGTTATTTCTTTTATACCCTTTTGTGGGTTATGATTGTAGTGTCTTTAATAGACACCAATTACAAGCATTTGCGCTTTCGTGGAAGATCCTCATTTCCTTACATAGTATCAGAGCTTGGAAGCTTTTAGTTTTTGGAGAGTTTCCACCTTGTTTTCCATGCCTCTTTAGCAAAAATTGATTCATCTCGTTGTTCGTGATTCAAGTGCCTTTTTTGAAGAAAAAAGACATTTTGGAGGATCGTTAGCTATTCAAGGATTGTGATTGTGCACTTGTCCTTTCCTTTCTTTTTCTCTTTTTCTTTTTTCTCCCTTATCACCTCTCTTTCTTCTTCACCCTTGTAAAAATGGATGACAATGATAAAGTCAACATTATGCCCGTCAAATTAAATGATACTAATTATGTGATGTGGCTTCAATCATGAAGTATCACATTTGAGGAAAAAGGTTGTGGGGAATAGTAGACGGTTCTTATTCGGAACCTAAACTAACTCTCACAGAAATTAAAAATGAGAAAGAGGTGCCCCTCATGGAATGAAAGAAAAAAAAGGCATTAGCCACTTATGAGAAAAAATGGAAGATAGTGTGAAAATGTCTACAAAGAGACAATACACATACGAGCACTAATACCTCACAAGAGATGTGCACAAACACTCAAACAATACTTGAACAAATATGCACAAAGGCATAAAATAACACAAGTATGCACAATGGCATGTAAAGAATCTTTATATTCGAAAAAAGGAGCTTGAGCTCTCAAACTTAGTACAAGGGGAGAAACCCTTATTTATAAAGAATCAAAAGGAGGCCTTGGAGGGGCCTCCAACATAGTCGTTGGAGCCCCTCCAACGGTCACAAATGTGACCGTTGGAGGGGCCCAACGACTATATTGGGCCCCCCAAGGTATGAACAAAAAAGGAAAAAGAAATAAAGAAAAAGAAATGAAAATAAAAGTACAACATATTCCTATTAGAATATGCGCAAAATAAAAAAGATGAAATCTTGTCAGGTTTTACAAGAAATACTATATATATTTATATATATAGAGAGAGAGATATCTACATATATACATGGTATATATGTAAGTCTCTTTCTCTCTCTCTCTCTCTCTCTCTCTCTCTCTCTCTATATATATATATATATATATATATATATATATATATATATATATATACGAGTTTACATTTTAACACCCCCCCCTCAAACTTACGGTGTGATGACCGCAAGTTTGCCCAACAAAAAATTAAACCTAGGAGAGCAGAGCGCCTTGTGAAGAAGTCCGCTAGTTGATATTCATATGTCACATATGGAAGATCGATAACCTTCTTTAAATATTCTTCTCGAACATAATGACAGTCCATCTCTATGTGCTTTGTGCTCTCTCGAAAGGTATGATTCTTGGCAATGTATATTGCACTCTTATTGTCATAGCATAGCTTTGTTGGTTCTTGAATATGAACTCCCATATCTTCTAGCAGACGCCAAATCCATACTATTTCCATGGTTGTAGATGCCATGGCTCTATACTCAACTTTGGTAGAGGACAATGATACATTTTGTTGCTTCTTGCACCTCCAAGAGGCCAGCGATTCTCCTAAAAAAATACAGAAACCAGTGGTGGAGTGACAGTTATTTGGGTCACCTCCCCAATCAGAGTCAGTATATGCAATTAAATTTAATTCAGAGGATGAGGAAAGAAATACTCCCTTATTTATTGTCCCCTTAATATATCTGATGATGCGAAGGACGACACTCATATGCACTAATGTAGGGGCATATTGAAAATGACTGACAATATGAACAACATGAGATATATCAGGCCTGGTGATGCTAAGATACATCAAGGATGCAACCAGTTGTCTGTAAGGAGTAGAATTATCCAAAGGAATCCCATCATCGATCCTCATCTTGGATCCAACAACTTCGGGTGTTTCACAAATTTTGTCATCAGTAATGCCTGACCTGTCAATTATCTCACAAGCAAGCTTAGTTTGGGATAAAAAATATCCTCTATGAGAGAAAGCAGCTTCAATGCCCAGAAAGTATGTCAGAAATCATAAGTCTAACATCTCAAATTTTTCATTTAGCGCAGACTTAATCCTTTCTTAAAACTTTCAACCCTTCTAAAACTCTCTCTTGACCACTCTTAGGTAAGAATAGGGACTCTTTTAGAGAGTCTCACTCAGCCCAAAAAAAAATTCGGAATTGATATTATTTAATTAATTAATTAATCAATTTTTGATTATTAATTAATTAAAATTATCTAAAAACTTCTAAAAATAACCAAATTAACCCTAAAGGGTTCTTAACCTTAATAAACCCCAAATTAAGGCTTTATATTGAATTTAAAGCTGGAAAAACGTTGGGTTTGTATTTGGATCCGAATCCAGTTCCAAGATCCAAACCCATACCCAAAACAAAAATGGATCAAGAGCTGGATTAAATCCAGATTTAAGTAGGACTTAAATAAGACCCAAATCCATATTAGTTCGAATCGTAGGCCTTGGATCCAATCCGATCCAACTTCAGATCCATTTCGACAAACTGCTCAATTTTCAGAAAAACGCAATTTCTGGGCCAACCGGAACTCGAATTCAGGAAAACAAAATAATGTTGAGCTCAGAATTCCAAGACGCATCCAACGATATATTACACAGACTACAAAATTCTGAATTTCGCCTGAAAATAACCTGAATTTAAAGGTTAAACTTAAAACTCTTTTTCACGCTTCGATTGGCTACCCTCGACCTTGTCGATGAGACCTGGGTTAAGCCCAGACTAAAAAACTTCAGTCTAAAAATCGAGCCTCGAACAATTTTTCTCCCAAACTTAGCCAAATTTTTGATAAAATTATAAAATGATTAAGTACTAAAATACGCGATATTACACTCTATGCATTTTTATAAATAAAGTTTGGGTTTTGGTATGGTTTGGAAGATGAGTATAAGATCTCTTGTGGTGGTGGTTGTGTTTAACTTTAAGGGCCCCAAGTTTCTGGAAATGTTTCCCCACTTGTTTAAAACAAAATTGCCACTTTTTCATGGGTATGAGTTGGGGTCGTTATATATATCTATATATATATAATCTGGTTGATTGTTTCTGAGTTATATAATATATATTTTTGGTTGACTGTTTCTGAGTTATATAATTTATAGTTTTGGTTGACTGTAACGACCCCAACTCGTATTCATGAAAAAAAAGAGCCACGCTGTCCAAAAGAATCTACCAAGCAGTCGTGGGGTTCCCTCGTAGCCCTCTCGAAAGCAAGTCTGCGGCTCCGGGGTATCAGTGCCAGCAGCCAGAGCACATTGCCCCCTTCTGTCCGAACAAGCCTGCGGCTCCGGGAGGACAACAGCAACAACAGAGGCCTCAACAACAATAAGGTCAGCGCAAGACCAATGGGCGAGTCTACGCGGCTACAACAGCTACCCAGGGCGATCAGAATGATCTGATCGAAGGTATCTTCTTAGTTGCTGAACACTTTGCACGTGTGATGTTTGATTCGGGTGCAACACACAACTTTATTTCTTCTTCGTTTGCAAAGTTACTTGATTTGGTTCCATCTAGCCTCGAAAGGGCTCTTGCTGTGATGTCACATATGGGTGCATCATCTTCCTGCGGAAAGTATTTTCCTGCAGTATGTGTTGTGATAGAAGGCCATGAGTTGTCTGCTGATTTAGTCATTTTGGATATGACATTTTAGATTTGTCTACGTTGTTTTTTCATTCACCGATACCGACGGACGGGGTGAAGATCGTCTCAGCCTTGAAGATCTCCAAGTATCACAAGCAGGGTTGTGAGGTGTTCTTGGCGAGCGTATCCGTGCAGGATAGTCAGGCAACATCCTTGGAACAGTTAGATGTTGTCCGCGAGTTCCCAGATGTTTTTCCTGAGGACTTGCCGGGTTTGCCGCCGCATCAGGAAATTGAGTTCTCAATCGACCTAGTGCCTGGTACGGCACCAGTGTCTCACGCTCCGTATTGCATGGCACCTACAGAGTTAAGAGAATTGAAGAAGCAATTGCGGGAGCTCCTTGACAAAGGATTTATTAGATTGAGTGTGTCCCCTTGGGGTACACCGGTCCTCTTTGTTAAGAAGAGAGATGGTTCAATGCGGCTTTGTATTGACTACCGCATGTTGAATCAAGTGACGGTGAAGAACAAATACCCTCTGCCTAGGATCGATGATTTGTTCGATCAGTTGAGAAAAGCAAAAGTATTCTAAAAAATCGACCTTCGTTCGGGGTATCATCAGCTGAGGATATTCCTAAGACAATATTCAGGTCCAGATATGGGCATTATGAGTTTTTGGTAATGTCCTTTGGACTTACTAATGCCCCTGCGGCATCTATGGATTTGATGAATCGGGTTTTCAAGTTGTAGTTGGATTCTTTTGTCATCGTGTTCATAGATGACATTCTGATTTACTCGGAGAGTGTGGAAGATCACCGAGAGCATCTGCGAGTTGTGTTGCAGACACTGAGAGAACGTCAACTTTATGTTAAGTTCTCAAAGTGCGAGTTTTGGATTGATAGGGTGATGTTTCTCGGTTACGTGATATCCGATAGAGGAGTTGAGGTTGATCCAGCCAAGGTGGAGGCCGTTTTGTCATGGGAACAACCGAAGATGGTGACAGACATCAAGAGTTTCTTGGGATTGGCAGAATATTACCACTGATTTATCCAGAACTTTTTGCGTATAGCTGCCCGAATGACTCGATTACTACAGAAAGGAGTAAAGTTTGAGTGGTCACCTCGATGCGAGGATAGTTTTCAAGAGCTAAAGAAGAGGTTGACCACGGCACTGATATTGACATTGCCTTCTAGGACAGGTGGTTTTTTGGTATACAGTGATGCGTCGGGGACTGGACTGGGTTGTGTTCTTATGCAACACAGAAAGGTCATAGTGTCTGCTTCACGACAGCTAAAAATACATGAGAAGATTTACCCCACACATGACTTGGAGTTGGCGGCAGTAGTCTTCGCGCTGAAGATTTGGCGCCACTACCTTTATGGGGAACAGTTTGAGGTCATGTCAGATCACAAGAGCCTCAAATATATCTTCACTCAGAGAGACTTGAATTTGAGGCAACGGAGGTGGTTGGAGTTCTTGAAGGACTATGACTTCTCCGTCGCTTACCATCCGGGTAAGGCAAATGTGGTGGCAGATGCACTCAGTAGAAAGGCGTCGATCACAATAGCTAGATTGATTGGACGTAGTTGGGATCTGGTCGAGGAGTTCGTCCGATGGCAGCCTTTTGCTGATGACTCCGGACGCATCCTTTGTGCAGAGATGCAGGCAAGACCAGAGATCATAGATCGGATTGAGGAACTTCAGTCAGAAGATCCAAACTTTGAGAAGTTATGCGAAAGTGCCTAGAAGCCAGAAGCGCAGTTTCACCGAGAGGAGGACGGAACCATCATGTTCGGAGACAGATGGTGGGTTCCGAAAGCATTGCGGGAAGAGCTGATGAGTGAAGCTCACAGGTCTAGATATTCCGTTCACCCTGGTTCCACCAAGATGTTTAAAGATCTTCAGAGGACCTACTGGTGGAATGGGATGAAGCAGGACATTACGGAGTTCGTGTCCCGGTGTCTTACCTGTCAGCAGGTGAAGATTGAACACCAGAGACCTGGTGGACTTATGCATACACTCGAGATTCCAGAATGGAAGTGGGATGATATCTCAATGGATTCCATCATAGGGTTGCCTAAAACTCGACGACAGCGAGATGCCATTTGGGTGATTGTGGATCGCTTGACAAAGAGTGCTCATTTTCTTCCAATCAGGATCAGTCAAAGCTTAGAAAACTTGGCTGATATCTACGTGGATGAGGTTGTTAGACTTCATGGAATGCCTCGTTCGATAGTGTCAGATGGAGATCCGAGGTTCACATCTCGATTTTGGCGCCAGCTTCAGAAGGCCCTTGGCACTACCTTGAAGTTCAGTACCGTTTTCCATCCACAGACAGACGAGCAGTCGAAACGAACGATCCAGACACTCGAGGATATGTTGAGAGCATGTGCTTTGGATTGAGCAAGTGATTGGGACAAGCATGTGAAGCTTGCAGAGTTTTCATATAACAATAGCTTTCATGCTAGTATTGGTATGACACCGTATGAAGCTCTGCACGGTCGGCCATGTAGGTCTCCCGTGTGCTGGGATGAAGTCAGAGTGAGAGCAGTGGAGTCAGAAATCATCCAGCACTATACGGATCAGGTGCGTTTAATCCGACAAAAGTTGATTGCAGCGCAAAGTAGGCAGAAGTGCTATGCTGATCGGCGATGTAGAGAGCTCAGTTTTGAGGTTGGCGATCATGTGTTTGTTCGAATCTCGCCTACGAAAAGTATCTTCCGGTTTGGAAAGAAAGGGAAGTTGAGTCCTAGGTATGTTGGACCCTTCGAAGTCCTTGGACGTGTCAAAGAGACTGCATACCGGGTAGCACTTCCTCCTCAGTTTTCGCATATTCACGATGTGTTTCATCTCTCGATGTTGAGAAAGTACGTACCTGAGCCCTCACACATGATTCACTATAAGGCGATCGAGGTACAACCTGACTTAACTACGGATGAAAAGCCGATAGAGATTGTGGAATGCCAGGAAAAGGTACTACACAGTAAGACGATTCCGTTCGTGAAGGTGCGTTGGCAGCACCATGGGCTAGATGAATGCACTTGGGAGCGTGAGGCAGACAACACTACCCACACTTGTTTGGTACGTTCTAATTTCATGTATGAAATTCTTTTATGAGGGTAAGGATGTAATAACCTTATTTTAACCTTAGTTAATTGAGAATTTTTTTTATAATATGTAAATGGGCCTACATTCCGGATCCAAGACCCCGATAGGATCTTTATGTATATAGGTATAATACCTTATATATATATAAATGATGATATATATATATATATATATATATATACTTTACACAAATATATCAGGGGATCCACTATTGGATCCATACGGATCCAATTCGTGGATCCATACTGCGTGGGTGGTGTAGGTCCAAAACCGCGACCGGACTTGGATCTTGAGTCTCAGACCCGGACTTGGCCCACACTGCAAAAAAAAAAAAACAAGGGTAAAAAGGCAACCCGATATGGGTTGCCCGCTAAAACAAAAAACAAAAGTTAGGGTTCAGAGAGAGAACCCTAACTGAAATCGCATGGGAGGGGGTGGGCAGGAGCGCAACCACCGGAGTGAGGGTAACGACCTCCTATTTTCTCGGGAGGCCACCTTTGTAACGCTCCAGAAGTTCGACTTGAGAGAAAAAGGTTTGCATAGAAATACCTTCGAAAATCAGAGTTTGCAGCAAAGATTTTTAAAAGCACAAGTCAATTTTTCTGGGTACGTTAGCAAAAAGACTCAGCGCAAACACAAGCTCATTTTCTAAGCTAAAATAGTGAGCAGAGGATAGAAAAAAGTACATTCATAAAAGAAATGGTTTAATTTATACAAGGCAGAAGGGTGTCCACTCCAAAACAACAAAAAAGTACAAAACCAAATAGCCAGCGTGTCGACGAGAGAGGCAAAGCTTTGACCACGTAGCATCTGCACCGCCGCCTGTAAGAAGAGCTACCTGTCACCTACACCCATAAAGAATGGGGTCAATCCTGAAAACTGGTAGGTACGCAGAAGAAATAAAATGAACTAATCTAAAGCATGCTTGAACAGAAGCAAGTAGAAACATATACAATCTATGCAAGTGAACAACAAGGCTAACCGATATATCATAGACTCAAGCAAACTAGTGGTACATTGATATCAATCTAATGTAAGCAATCACAACCAGGCTTATCATGCATACCTTCCAACTATCGCAAACAACAGACGAATAGTAAGGTAAAAGCAAGCAGTACGAGAAAAGAATAAATAACTGTGAGCAAGTCATACTGTGATCTGATTATTATCTGGACATTGTGGGTACGCACAATGTATAAACGTAGAAACAACCGAGATCCTTTTGGGGGTTCATTATGCCATGTATTTTATTATACCCTGAAGGACTGACTGAGTCCGCTCCTAAGGGAACGACCTGTGGTCGAGAGAGCAAGTCCCCAAAGGCTAGAAAGGGCCCACGGATGCATCCAACTTCTGCAGAAGTGCTGGGCGACTACCACCTAGGATACTTAAGGTGACGCCATTTCCCCTACCTCATGTCTGGGGAAGCCGGATCTTTGACCGAAATGGCCATGAATGGCCTGTCCACCAGAGGGTTTGTACCATCCATCCTCTCTCTTGATGAACCAGCCCGAGCAAGCACGATGAAGGGTTATTCATCATCATCGCCTTGCTCTATATGCCCTGGTCTATTTGACCCACTCGAGCATCTTGCCTGTGAAGGCGCATGTTTATCATTTAGTGAGATATCCAGAAGCAGAACATGAGGCCCATTCACTTTGTGCTACGCATCATAGCATCGCATAGCACTGCCAAGAGATGCGGCTAAGTTTATAGCCACAAGTCACCAGAAATACTCAAAGGAGCTCAAGTGCTGAGAGCAATTTCTAAGGGTACCTGCAAGGCAGAACAATAGCATAATCGAAGTCTATATGGCACAAGCAAGAAATGAGTCAACATAAGCAAGTAGGGCAATAAGTAAGGTGCGAAAACATAAATAGCTAAGGCACATAAAGCAAGGGGCAACAAAAAGTAAAGTGCTATAAAGTAAACAGGACAAGGATCGCGAAACCGCGTCCTTAAGTTTAAAAGACAGAAAGTAAGGCACTGGAAAGTAAATAGGACAAGGATCACGAAACCGCGTCCTTGAGTTTAAAAGACAGAAAAGAAAACCTGGGCACATATAGCGTGGTAGCAGCAGAAAGTAAAGTGCTGGAAAGTAAACAGGACAAGGATCGCGAAACCGCGTCCTTGAGTTTAAAAGACAGAAAAGAAAGCCTGGGCACATATAGCGCGGCGCCAGCAAAAAGTAAAGTGCTGGAAAGTAAACAGGACAAGGATCGCGAAACCGCGTCCTTGAGTTAAAAGAACGTACATATACGTATATAGGCATATTGTTTAATTATCTTTTCTTTAGTTCAGTTTAGTTCATTCAAAGTCCTTTCACGCAACTTTCCCCTACCTTGGGGAGTTGCGGGTTCCTGCACGCCTGCGGGCGTAAGTTCGAAGGGTCTCAGGCCACGAGACACGCGGGCGCTCCGTCGTGCAACCTGCACGCTAAAGAGGTTAGCAAATCAAAAGCGAAACAAGGGCCTGGCCGCCAAGCAGAGATAGGCAGACAGAGCCCCTAACGAACAACCCAGGCGGCAGGCGGCCACCAACGGCGACAAGGGGCGGAGCCCCATGCCGACAAACAGAAAAGACGACAAGGGGCCCTGCCCCATGCCGGAAAACAGAAAAGACGACAGGGGGCACTGCCCCCTGCCGGCAAACAAAGCAGTGACAGGGGGCGAAGCCCCCTGCTGACACACCAAACAACGACAGGGTGCTCCGCCCCCTGTCGGCAAACAAAACAGTGACAGGGGCAAAGCCCCGTGCCGACAAACCGAACAACGACAGGGGGCTCCGCCCCCTGCCGGCAAACAAAAGCGACAGGGGGCTCCACCCCTTGTCGGCAAACAAAACGACGACAGGGGGCCAAGCCCCCTGTTGGCAAACCGATGGTGACAGGGGGCCAAGCCCCCTGTCGGCAAACCAACGGTGACAGGGGGCCAAGCTCCCTATCAACAGACCGAACAGCGACAGGGGGCGAAGCCCCCTGCCGGCACACAGAGGCGACAGGGGGGCTCCGCTCCCTGCCAGCACACAAACAAAGGCAGAGAGCCAGGCCCCCTGCCGATAACCCGACGACGGCAGGGGGCCAAGCCCCCTGCCGACGAAATCGTCGGCGACAGGGGGCTAAACCCCCTACCGACCCATCGTCGGTGACAGGCGGCCAAGCCTCCCCCCGACATATCGACGATGGCAGGGGGCCAGGCCCCCTGCCGACGAACGGACAACAGCAGGGGGCCAAGACTCCTGCCGACCCATCATCAGTGACAGGGGGCCAAGCCTCCCCCCGACACACCGACGATGGCAGGGGGCCAGACCCCCTGCCAACGAACGGACAACAGCAGGGGCCAAGCCCCCTGCCGACGAACCGCCGGTGACAGGGGGCTAAACCCCCTGCCGACCCATCGTCGGTGACAGGGGCCCAAGCCTCTGTTAAAATATAACTTGCGTATGGATCTGGATCCAGATCCATACGCATGGTATGTTAATGAAACACATGCTGTTTACTTTCATTAATGGCATCCTTGTAATATCTCTGATATTACAAGGATAGTTGTATACTTGTTGTTTTATATAACATGGTTAGGGCTTGGTGGTCGTGTATAGTGAGCCGCCCCAGCCATTGAGTTCTCTCTCTCTCTCTCTCTCCCTCTCTCTCTCTCTCGCCCTGTTTCCTGCAGATCGCATGGTATGTTATAAAATCTGATATGGTATCAGAGCACAGGCCATCCTGTGCGTGAAGAATCTTCTGAAACAGCGTATCCTCTTTCAGCGTGTTCATCGAGATGGGGTCAGCGTGAACAGCAGAACTCCCTGTGCGTGAAGAAGTTCTGAAACAACAGCTGCATATCTCCCTCTTCTGAAATTTCTGAAACAGCAGCAGCGTATCTCCCTCTTCTGAAATCTCTGGAACAGCAGCAGCGTGTTCCTCCTTCAGAGTAGAGCAGTGTCTCCCTCTTCTGAAACAGCAGCAGCGTATCTCCCTCTTCTGAAATCTCTGGAACAGCAGCAGCGTGTTCCTCCTTCAGCGTGCCCATCGATCATCTTCCGTTCATCCTAAGTTTTCTCTTTTCTGTTACTCTATCATCTGTGTTGGTTCCCATTTTTTTTTTTAACACATCACCGACTACTGTTTCCCTTTTTATTTCAAACCAGTTTTGATTCCACAAGTTTTCTTTCCTTCCTTCATTGCTGTTTTAGTGTTCTTTGTGCTGTTTTAGTGTTCCTTCATTCCACAAGTTTTTTTTTTGGTCATACAAGTATCTGCCTTATTACAGTTTTCTGATTGATTAAGTGATCTCAAATCTGTTTATTTCTTTTCATTCATCTTGTTTGCTTATTCATTATTCTACTGATATGGATTACTCTTCGTCTTCATCATCCGGTCCCTCTGCCAATTTCTTGAGTCAGCTTGTTACAGAAAAACTTACTCATTCTAATTTTTTGACGTGGAAAAGGCAAATCCTTCCTTTTATACGGAGTCAGGATCTCGATGAACATTTGGATGGTTTAGTTCCTATACCACCACGGCTTCTTTTGCAGGAAACCAAGGATGAGAAAGGTGACACAATTACCATTTCCATTAAGAATCCAGAGTATACAGTTTGGAGGAAGCGGGATCAGTCTTTAGTTGCTTATATTACGTCAACACTCTCTCAAGAAGTGTTGGTTACTATTTCAGATGATTGCACTGCGGCGGATCTGTGGAGTAAGCTGTCACAGACTTACTCTCAGATATCAGAATCCCGAGTTATGTTCTTAAAAAATGAATTTCAAAGTTTGAAGAAAGGCTCCATGACAGTCATGGAATACATAGGCCGCTTGAAGAGTATTACTGATCAATTGGCTGTTGTTGGAAGTGCTATTGCAGATAAAGATAAAGTTCAACAACTCCTCAATGGATTGGGTCCTGATTTTGACATGTTTACTACAGCTTTATCATGTCTTCCTCACTTGCCCACTTTTGACGACCTCCAAGCGAAACTTCTCCAGCATGAGATGATTATGAAGCAAAGGGCAGAAGGACATGAATCAGCTCGTCCTCATTCAATTTTGGCCATGGACACTTCTGTAGGTTTTGGACGATGGAATGGAGGGCATCAAGGAGGCAGAGGCCGCGGACGTTTTGGGCAGGGAGGACGGGGTACCTTGCCTACACCTAATATCTCAGGGGGTTTTAACACAGGGAATCAGAGGAGAGTACCCACTTGTTTCTTATGTAACAAAAGAGGACATGTGAAAGCTGATTGTTGGTTCAATCTACAGAATAGAGGAAAATTAAACAAAATTGAAAATAAATCCACTACTGCTGTGGACACAAAAGGGCCATCCACAGATGTGCAACAACTTTTGTTATCAGCATTGTCACAGATGACGATCAAGCAAAAGGAACAAGGCGAATGGTATGTTGATTCAGGTGCCGCCATGCATGTTACGGGTAATGCGGGTAAGTTATCTCACTTATTGACTTATTTTGAAAAAGGTAGTATAGTTACGGGAGATGGAACTTATCACTCCATTAGTCATACTGGCAATGCACATATCCCTATGTCAAAGTCCTCACTTCACTTGTCCAATGTCCTTCTTGCTCCTAATATTAAAAAAAACATTGTTTCTGTAGCTAAACTTGTTGACGATATGAATTCTTCTGTCAAATTTACTCCCTCTTCTGTTTATGTTAAGGATCTACGAACGAAGGAGACGTTCGCTAAGGGGGAGCGACAAGGAAACATGTACGTCTTCAAGGAGAATCCTTCAATGTCTTCGTCTTCAGTCCCAGTTCTCCAGTCGAAGTCGTCCAAGCATTCTTCAGTGTCTTCGCCTTCAGAGTCTTTGTTTTTTCCTTCATTGGCAGTTTTTAATTCATCTCATTGTAATAAGCCAGATATTTGGCATAGTCGTTTGGGACATTGTAATCGAGGTTTCGTTGAAAACCTTATATCTGATGGTCTCCTTCCAGAGTCTAGTTTATGCTCATTTTCTGATAATAATCATAAATGTTCCTCATGCGAACTCTGCAAAAGTCATGTTCTTCCTTTTCATATTATAAATAAAAGAGCTTCAAAGCCATTTAAGATTATTTGTTCTGATGTTTGGGGACCCGCACCTATTCCTTCTCTTTCTGGCAGTCGTTGCTATGTTATCCTTATTGATTCCTATTCCCGTTATACTTGGATATATTTCTTAAAACACAAGCATGAAGTTTTTCAAATATTTCGGGAATTCCATTCGATGGTCAAAACAAAGTTTGCTTGTGATAT
Source organism: Nuphar pumila (assembly GCF_984573655.1). Taxonomy (NCBI): domain Eukaryota; kingdom Viridiplantae; phylum Streptophyta; class Magnoliopsida; order Nymphaeales; family Nymphaeaceae; genus Nuphar; species Nuphar pumila. Next base: position 32,713,204 of record NC_143258.1, on the reverse strand, counting down.
TGTGCATTTACAATGTGATGGTGGAGGAGAGTATTCATCGAACGATTTTATTGCCTTTCTTCGGGATAAAGGAATAAGTCGACAGGTTTCTTGCCCTCATACTCCTCAACAAAATGGGGTTGCAGAGCGGAAACACAGGCATATTGTTGAGAGCGCGATGAGCATGTTACATGATAGCAATGTGCCCGTTAGTCTCTGGACAGAAGTTTTTCACACATCTGTTCATATCATAAATCGTCTTCCTATGGCACTTTTGGATCGTAAATCTCCCTATTATACTTTATTCGGGCAACATCCCTCTTACGATGAGCTGCGTGTTTTTGGTTGTGTATGTTATGTACATATTGATTCATCTCTGCGAAATAAGTTTCAGGACAAGGCTGTCAAGTGCAGATTTGTTGGGTATGCAGATGAATACAAAGGTTATCGATGCTATGATCCTACTACAAAACGTATTAGGACTTCTAGAAATGTTGTTTTTGACGAACGAAATTTTCAGGCCAATGACTCTGCAGCGGTGCCATCTCGAGAATTAGAAGTATATGATCCATGGATGAGCGCAAATCTTTTTGCTAATACAGGAGAAACATGTCAGACAAATTGTCCTTCCTTCGGCTTGAGTAGGGAGTTGAATGACTCACAAATACATGTTGAATCATCTCCAGTTGAGACACCCCCAGTAGAACACTTCTCTGGGCAGGTATACACTAGACGGGACAAAAATACAGAGCCGAGGAATGTGGAAAGCATCGCCAATGATCCGGCTCAAAGGCCGTCACGCATTAAGCATCCTATTCAACGATGGGTAAGTTATGAGACCTCTCTTGATTTCCAGTTGTTTATGTCTCAGCTCACAAAACAGGCTGAACCCACTTGTTTTAACCAAGCTCTTCAATCTCGTCATTGGACTGAAGCTATGAATGAAGAAATGGAAGCCCTTCATGAATGCCAGACTTGGGAAATAGTCCCTCGGCCAGAAGGAAAGAATGTAGTTGGCTCAAAATGGGTTTATAAAACCAAGTATAAGCCTGAAGGAAGCATTGACAGATATAAGGCACGACTTGTTGCTCGAGGATTCACACAACAATATGGTGAAGACTACGATGAAACTTTTAGTCCGGTAGTCAAAACGGGTACTATTCGTGTCATCATATCTCTAGCAGTCGATCGAGGTTGGAGCCTTAGCCAGATGGATGTTAAAAATGCATTTTTGCATGGAATTTTAAAGGAAGAAGTGTATATGGAGCAACCTCCTGGTTATGCCGAGAAGGACCCTACTGTCTGGGTGTGCAAACTGAGGAAATCTCTGTATGGGTTGAAACAGGCGTCCTGTTCCTGGTTTGAAAGTTTCTCTATGCAAATTCAGAGTTATGGTTTTAGAATATGCTCTCTGGATCATTCACTCTTTATTTGCCAAAAGGCAGACATTGTTATACTTCTTCTTATATATGTTGATGACATTGTGATCACTGGGAGTTCAGATAATCATGTGCAAGACGTGAAGCAGTTTTTAATGAAAACTTTCAAAATGAAAGATTTAGGGGAGTTGAGGTACTTTCTTGGTGTGGAAGTTGACAGACAACAAGACACATTGACACTCATGCAACAAAAATACACTCTTGATCTTCTAGAAAGAGCCGGGATGACGAATTGCAAACCAGTCAGTACTCCTAGTGTATTACATCAAAGGCTGAGCTCTGAAGATGGTCATCTTTGTGTCAACCCTACAATGTATAGAAGTCTCGTGGGAATGTTACAGTACTTGACCTTTACCAGACCTGATATAGTTTATGCTGTCAATCAGGTATCCCAGTTTATGCATGCTCCAACGGAGGGTCATATGGAAGCTGTGAAGCGCATTCTACGTTATTTAAAAGGAACTATAGGAGACGGACTTGTTTATCGCAAGAACGATAATTTGCATAGAGGACATGAACTCATCACTTATACAGACGCAGATTGGGCAGGGGATCCAGATGAGAGACGATCTGTCTCTGGATATTGTGCATATATTGGACACAATTTAGTGTCCTGGAGCAGCAGAAAACAAAAGGCAGTGGCACGATCGAGTATAGAGGCTGAATACAGATCGATGGCTGCAGGCACGACAGAAGCCACATGGATTAGACACTTATTGAGTGATCTTGGGGAGACAATTATTCGATCTTTTCTTCTATGTGACAATCAAAGCGCAATAAACATTACATGTAATCCTATCCAGCATAGCAGAACGAAGCACATTGAGATTGATCAACATTTCATACGGCAGAAAGTCAAGATGAAGGAGATAGAACTACGTCATGTTCGAACAGAAGATCAAGTGGCAGACTTGTTTACCAAGGGGTTAACAGGACGTCAATTTTGGCTATTGAAGAGCAAGTTGTACATGATCCCAAATCACGTACAACTTGAGGGAGGGTGTTAAAATATAACTTGCGTATGGATCTGGATCCAGATCCATACGCATGGTATGTTAATGAAACACATGCTGTTTACTTTCATTAATGGCATCCTTATAATATCTCTGATATTACAAGGATAGTTGTATACTTGCTGTTTTATATAACATGGTTAGGGCTTGGTGGTCGTGTATAGTGAGCCGCCCCAGCCATTGAGTTCTCTCTCTCTCTCTCTCTCTCTCTCTCTCTCTCTCTCTCTCCCTCTCTCTCTCTCTCGCCCTGTTTCCTGCAGATCGCATGGTATGTTATAAAATCTGATAGCCTCCCCCCGACACACCGACGATGGCAGGGGGCCAGGCCCCCTGCCGACGAACGGACAACAGCAGGGGGCCAAGCCCCCTGCCGACGAACCGCCGGTGACAGGGGGCTAAACCCCTTGCCGACCCATCGTCGGTGACAGGGGGCCAAGCCTCCCCCCGACACACCGACGATGGCAGGGGGCCAGGCCCCCTGCCGACGAACCCGAGCTTCGGGGAGAGGCAGAAGGACACCTACCTGCAGCAGTCCGGCGGCGAGTCGCCGGAGAAGAAGAAGAACAAAGCGGTTGACGCGACCATGGAGGAGGGGAGCTGACCACCACCAAGGTGGCTGCCGGATGGCCGATCGAGCGGTCGTCGGGTCGCCGGAGCTGAGCCGAGAACGAAAGAGAGGGAGAGGAGAGAGAATCGAGCGAGGGCAAATGCCCTCGCCCGAGGCACCCTAACCCTTTTAAAAAGGGGGGTGTACCAGCTTCTCGAAAATTCGAGAAGCCGGATCCGGGCTGGGCTCGGATTTGGGATCGTCAGCCGACCAAGACACGTGTCTGACACGTGCCTGGCGCGTGTCCGACACGTGTCAGACTCGATTTTTTTTCCAGACATTACAACCTTCCTTCTAAAAGGGGGATCCCGAACCCTTTTTCTCTCTCACCCTCGTGCTCTCTTCCCCTCATCTCTCGTTCTCCTGTTCCCTCTCTGTTGGTTTGCTTCTAAGTCGTCTCGCGCTTCCTAAAATTTTAGAAGTGCATCGCTTCCTGAATTGCTTCCCGCTCCCACTTCCTCGACTGGCAACTCTGGTAGAAACGGCTTGAGCTACAACAACGGAAAATATACTTGGCTTATTGTTGAGCCATCTAAAGATTTGAAACACCAAAAGTATGGCAAGCTTTCATATGCTTTATAATTCTACCAACCACACGTCCCTCATCAATCACAGTAAGGACCATGACAGCAGGGTTGATGATTATGTGTTGGATAGTATAAGATGATGTGAAAATTTTCAGACGTGTCTAGGCTTACAGATCTAGACAACAAAAAGAGGCAGCAGATTGTGATTGCGAAGCAGAATGAAGCTTGAAGGAGGCCTTCTAAATCTTAAGGTTTTTCTGTTCCAAATAAGAGACCATCTTCCACTGACTAATGTTAATGTTAATGTTAATGCAGCAACATTATTAGTCTTCCTGAGGACTTCTATTAGCTGTAAAGACCTATTGACAACACTATTACTTGCAATCATCACTTACAATATATGAAAAAAGCTTTCTACTCCAAGGAATTTGCAAAATTGCAAAAGCTTAAGACAAGGAGACATTTTTTTTTATGGAGGCCTTCATATTAATTTCTCTTGTATGGACAAGAAGGGATTAGTTTCAAGAATATGAATTTTTCTAGTAGAGAGGAAATATAAATTGATCAGCTTAATGATATACCAAAAATAAAGCTAATTTGCAAAAAGCTTTCTGGGTAGCATTTGCTTGCATATACCACAAGGAAAAATATTATGAGACAGAACACGGCTTACCCTGGAATTTCTCCTCCAGTGATAAAATATCCCCAGATTCCTTAACAGTAATACTAGGAGTCAAGGAATGCATGGAACCGCGTTTCCCAATAACACCAACTGTGATTTCAATCCACCTACTATGTCCTTTCCAGTTAAGCACACAAGAATTAGTATGCTCCTGCTTGTATGAGACCATAATCTCACCGGTCTCAATAAACGGTTCAAAAATCAACAATGCAGGTGGTGGATTTGGCATCTCAATCACCCCATGTGCCTAAAACATAAATTCAATAGTGTCAAGCCAGAAAGATTACAGATGGAACTGATAAGAAATTCTTTCCAGAACACTAGATATTCAAGATTTTTTTTTTAAAGCAAATACATGATAGCTGTTGGCTTTTCTAATACTATACAAGTGTATATTTATACATGCATTGAAAAAGTACGGTTCATTATATTTTTGGGTCTGGACATTATACCAGACCCGTGTCCATGTTGTGTATAGTATACATTGTATTTTGGGTCTGGATATTATACCAGACCCGGACCCATATTGTATAACCAAACACTATTAATACATGTTTTAGGTCACGATTTCATTATTGAAATCGTGACAGCCGCAGCCCTCATTCTCTTTGCTTTCTCTTTCTCACAGGGCAGATTCTGAAGAGAAATCTCACATGGTATCAGAGCGGAGATCCACCTAGGGTTCGAAGGGGCTTCCAAGAAAGGTATGACCAGAACCAGAGATTTGAGGTTTCGATTTCTTACTTCTCTCATCTTCACTTTCGTTTCTCCCAATAAAAGGTTCGACCGGACTCGTTTCCTGTGTCGCTTTTCTGGTGGATTCACGTCTCACGTGAAGTCCAATACCATCACGTCTAACGTGAATCCCTTAAGTATCAAAAAAAAAATTCACGTGAATCCCCAAAGTTGACCCCCTCGGTCTGATCGTCTGGTATTGGAAATATATTCAAATATTTTCCAATATTCGATTCTTCCCCTTCTCCTGGTATATCCAGATCTGATCGTGCCTTTGCACCAGATCTGGATCACTTCCCTTCTGCGCATTCTTCTTCTTCGTTTGGGGGCATTCTTCCTTTTGCTGTTTTTTTTTTACAGAAGTTTTCAATCTGATCCTATTTCTATCCAGCGTCTCCATCTTCAGTCTGTTTCTCCCCACTGACACAACTAACATTCACACAGCAGTTGTCTGCCCACATCATATTCATCTACATTTTGTCTAAAACACAGTCAGTTTAATATAAAAAAAACTTTGTTCAGCGTGTGGATCACTCTTATTGCATCAATCTCAAACCTAGGAAATGAAAATTCTGAACTGATTCCTTTTTGGATCTGACAGTCTCCGATCAACTGTTTCTTAAGGTTGCTTAGCCGCAAAAAAAAAAAGAAGTAACCAGCACCCTTCTCGGGCAATAGACTGAGCACCTAAGTTTTTCTTCTCTCCATTTCTATCATGGATTCTCATTTTTCTCAATTGAGTCTTTCTTCGAGTTTTCTCAATCAGCTTGTTTCCGAAAAGTTAACCACCTCAAACTTCTTGATTTGGAAAAGACAAATCATTCCTTTTATAAGGAGCCAAGGTCTCTTAGGTCACTGTGATCATCGCAAAATTTTTCCTCTCTTGTGGTTTCTCTCTCTTCACAGTCACCTGGATGGAACCACTCCAGTCCCGCTAGAATTTGTTACGAGAGAAGAGAAAGATGATAAAGGGGCAAGTTCAATTGTGTATGTCAAAAATGCAGAATATCTTAACTGGGAAAGGAAAGACCAATCAGTAGTTGCATACATCAGATCTACCTTGTCTCAAGAGGTTCTTGTTGCAATTCCTAACAATTGTACAGCTCTGCAACTCTGGAAGAAATTGGTTCAGACGTATTCACAAGTCTCACAGACGAGGATGGTTTTCCTCTAGAGGAAATTTCAGATGCTGAAAAAGGACTCCATGACTATCATGGAATATCTAAACAAGATGAAGACTATCATAGATCAACTTGCAGTTATAGGATGCGCAGTGAGTGACAGTGATATGGTGCAACAAACTCTGAGTGAATTGGGATCCGACTAAATATGATCGTCACTTCACTACTGTGTCTGCCTGCTCTTCCTACTTTTGATGAGTTGCGAGCTAAATTGATTCAGTATGAAATGACTCTGAAGGGATTTGCTGAAGAAACCCACGTTCATACAAATTCTCAAGAAGTTTTTGCCACAGGGGTGACTTATGGTCGAGGAAGGGGGCGAGGGGGACAAGGGCGAAATGGACACGGAGGATGTGGATTGCTTCTCACTCCAAATATGTCGATCCATACTCAAGGACAAAAAACTATCCCCACTTGCTTTCTTTGTAACAAAAGGGGGCATATTAAGGCGAATTGATGGCACAATCCTGAAATTAAAGGAAAGACTCCACAGTCCGAACCAAAAAGAAAGTCCAACAACATCAGAGACAGTGGAGAGCTTAGAGATCTGTTGATATCCACCTTGTCAGAATTGAATTTAAAGCAGAATGATCAAGGAACTTGGTTCGTTGACTCAGAGGCAACAACTCGCGTGACTGACGATGCAGGTAAACTTTCTAAACCTATTCCTTATTTTGGCAAAAGTAAGATTGTCACTGGAGATGGATCCTACCATTCTGTTTCTCATATCGGAAAATCTGTCATTCCCATGTCACATTCTACTCTTGCACTTTCTGATGTCCTGCATGCTCCAAATATCAAGAAAAATATTGTCTCTGTTTCTAAACTTGTTGATGATAATCATGCTTCAGACGAATTCACTCTCTTCTCTGTGCAGGTCAAGGACCTTCGCACGAGGGAAACATTCGCTGAAGGAAAGAGACAAGGCAATATGTATGTCTTCCAAGAAGCTCTATGTCACCCCGTTCGCCCTACTCATCTGGATTCAAAGTCTTTATTAGAGTCCTGTTATTTCCCTCCAGCAAATATTTTTAGTATTTCTGAATGTAATAAGCCTTACCTATGGCATAGTCGGTTAGGACATTGTGGGAGTCATTTTATTGAGAAACTTGTTTCTAATAATCCCATTCCAAAAGAAAGTCTCAATGTGGATGAGAAAAGTCAGAAGTGTTCCAGTTGTCTTTTATGCAAAAGTCATGTATTGTTTTTTCATTCTGTTAATAAGAGAGCTTCAAAGCCTTTTGAGATAATATGTTCTGATGTATGGGGACCTGCCCTGGTTGTCTCTGGATCTAGAAGCAGATACTACTTAATTTTTGTTGATAGCTACTCTCGATACACCTGGATATATTTCATGAAGAATAAGTCGGAAGTTTTCCTTTTGTTCCAAAACTTCCTTTCTTTAGTAAAAAATCAATTCTCTGAGTCCATCCAATTCTTCCAATATGATGGAGGTGGGGAGTTCTTATCTAGTGACTTTATTTATTTTCTTCAAAATAATGGGATAGAAAGAAGGGTGTCCTGCCTACACACAACTCAACAAAATGGGATTGCTGAGCGAAAACACAGGCATATCGTCGAAAGTGCCATGAGTATGCTCTATGACAATAATCTTCCCATTAATCTGTGGACAGAGGCCTTTTATTCTGCCGTACATGTGATAAATAGATTGCTTATGGTTGTTTTGGAAAATAAGTCTCCTTATTACTGTCTTTTTGGAGTTCATCCTAGTTATCATGATTTACGTGTCTTCGAATGTGTTTGTTATGTGCACATTGATCGGTCCCTGAGGAACAAGTTTCAAGACAAAGCTCAGAAATGTAGATTTGTGGGATATGCAAATGACTACAAAGGATATAGGTGTTATGATCCCGCCAACAGACATATCAGAATATCAAGAAATGTTGTCTTTGATGAACAAAATTTTGATCACCAAGTTTGGACAACGGATATGTCCTCTACCACAATCGAAGTTTATTATCCTTGGATGAATTCAGAACTTTTTGCTAATTCTGATGCAGTCTGTGCTCCAGATTGTGTGCAGCAGGATGGAGAAATGTTCGAGACTATTGGCACATCGGGAGCACAAAATGGGGAAGAAGTACCATCATCGATACCGGGCAGATAAATGGGCATTTCCTATACTAGACAGAGAACGATAGCGTCTGGCCCTTTAAATCGCGCCCCAGCAGCTGCACCTACTTCATCTCATACTCTCGAGGTCAGAAGATTGAATCGCATGCAACATCCTATTGATAGGTGGGTCAGCTATAATAACTTCTCCTTGGATTTTTCAGCTTTTCTTAACTGCCCTTAATAAGGAAGATGAACCTATCATGTACTATCAAGCAACCACTTCTACCAAATGGGTAGAAGCCATGAATGATGAAATGCAGGCCTTACATGAATGTGGAACTTGGGAAATTGTCCCTAGACCACCTGACAAAAAACGTTGTCGGGTGCAAATAGGTCTACAAAATAAAGTATAAACCAGATGGAACCATTGAACAATACAAGGCAAGACTGGTGGCAAAAGGTTTCACCCAGAAAGCAGGGCAAGATTATGATGAGACCTTCAGCCCAGTGGTGAGAATGGGAACGATTCGAATCATCCTTTCTTTGGCTGTTGAACGTGGATGGAAGCTAAGTCAACTTAATGTAAAAAATGCATTCTTGCATGAGGATTTGGAGGAAGTCTACATGGAACAACCCCCTGGATATCCCGAGCAAAATTGTAAAACACATGTGCAGGCTAAAAAGAGCTATCTATGGCCTAAAACAAGCGTCTCGTTCTTGGTTTGACTGCTTTTCACTTGAGATTCAAAAGCATGGATTTTCACGCTCGCTATTGGATCACTCATTGTTCATTTTTAGAAGTCAGAATATGACCACCCTATTATTAATTTATGTTGATGATATTGTCATCACAGGAAACTCTGAAGATCATATCCAAGAAGTAAAAAATCTATTGGGTCAGAGGTTCAAAATGAAAGATCTTGGTGCCTTACGTTGTGTTCTTGGTGTAGAAGTCGACAGCCAGACTCATGGTTTGACTCTCACTCAGCACAAGTATACGATAGATGTTCTCAGCAAGGCAGGTATGAAAGACTGCAAGCCTCTAGGAACTCCAAGTGTGCTACACCAAAAACTAAGTGCTCATAATGGAGACCTGTGTGACGATCCCACCAGGTATCGCAGTCTAATAGGGATGTTACAGTATCTCACATTCACTCGACCCGATATTGTTTATTCAGTCAATCAAGTATCTCAGTTTATGCATGCACCACGTACTGGCCATATGGAGGCAGCTAAGAGGATACTCAGATATCTGAAAGGGACCATTGGAGATGGGTTGATATACTCTCCACAGTCATCTAGCAAGGATGTGCGTGAACTTACTATATATTGTGATGCAGACTAGGCAGGGGACCCTGATAAACGAAGGTCTACATCAAGCTATTGTGTCTTTATTGGAAGAAACTTAGTCTCTTAGAGTAGTAGAAAACAAAAGGTTGTCACTAGATCAAGCACTGAGGCTAAGTATAGATCCATGGCTACTGCTACTGCCGAAGTCACATGGGTCAGACATTTTCTAACTGAAGTGGGAGAAACGATTTCTCGTTCTACCTTGCTGTGTGACAATCAAAGTGCTCTCGACATGTCATTCAATCCAGTACATCACAGTCGTGCTAAGCATATTGAGATCGACCAACATTTTATAAGACAAAAGGTTGAAGAAAAGGAGATCGAGCCTGAATTTGTTAATACTGAAAAACAAGTTGCAGACATATTTACAAAGGGCTTGACAAAAGATCGTTTTTGGATGCTTAAAAGCAAGTTGTTCATGGTTCAAGACCATGATCAACTTGAGGGGGGTGAAAAAGTACGGTTCATTATATTTTTAGGTCTGGACATTATACCAAACCCGTGTCCATGTTGTGTATAGTATACATTGTATTCTGGGTCTGGATATTATACCAGACCCGGACCCATATTGTATAACCAAACACTATTAATACATGTTTTAGGTCACGATTTCATTATTGAAATCGTGACAGCCGCAGCACTCATTCTCTTTGCTTTCTCTTTCTCACAGGGCAGATTCTGAAGAGAAATCTCACATGCATAGCAGAAGCTTTAGCAAGAAAGTCAATCACCATAATCTAAGGAATTCCAAAGCCAACTATTGCTTAAATATGCTAGAATAGTCAATAAAAAGATAACTTGTCTCAAAATATTTTTAAATATGCCTAAGAGAAAATTGAAGATGCATTGGTTTGACAGTTCACAATGAATAAGTAGATGCCAGCCAATTGCCAGGTCATTTGCTGCAACTTATAATATAGAAAATTCACTCCTTTAAAGATAATTCAAAAAGAAAGCTTTCAAAGTTGTCCCAGTGGAGAAACACATAGGTTGTGTTCAAATTGATCAGATTTTAGAAAAGTTGGCTCCTAAGGGATTTTTGTTTAAGATATGCAAAATATTGATGCACATATTGTCTTGTACTTTTGTTTTTTTATGTACCCTAGTACGCTAATGTATATTCATAGGTATGGTTCTTCTCTCGTATTTATTGTTAAAATGAGATAATCCACCAGAATCGAGAGTAGGAAGAGAAAAAGACAGAGACAGGAGAGGGCTGCAGCAAAATACCCAGAAACGTCAATACCTTGGACGTGTGTGGGTTTCCTCACTATATTGATATCCTTTCTAATAACTGTTACACCAGAAAATACAATATTACCCCCAGACTATAAAATAAAGTTATTAAATGATAAGGGGTCAACTAGATAGATAAAATAACACAAAGGAAACGTATTTCACAGCAAATCTTAATGTGGATCCAGATCTGGATCCAAACCATATCACGTTGTTCCAACATATCTGGATCCAAAACATATCACGTTCCAACACCCTCCCTCAAGTTGTACATGGTTAAAATCATGGACAACTTGCTTTTTAGAAACCAAAACCAATGCTTGCTTAGGCCTTTTGTGAATAGATCAGCCACCCGTTCTTCTGTTCCAATGAATTTTGCTTCAATCTCACCATTCTCTATCTTGTTTCGGATGAAGTGTTGATCTATTTCAATGTGCTTTGTTCTTCTATGCTGAATTGGATTGAGTAAAATTTTAATTGCACTATGGTTATCACAAAACAACACTGAACATGACATTTTTTGATCCAATTCACTTAGTAGATATCTAATCCATGTTACTTCTGAGGATGAAATAGCCATAGCTCTATACTTGGCCTCTGGGCTAAAACGAGCAACGACCTTTTGTTTCTTACTGCTCTGTGAAATAAGATTTGTCCCAACAAAAACACTATATCCTGAAATTAACCAATTCGCATTAGAGTAAGCCATTATTGTCATGGTGTTCTCTTTTTCATCCCTTTTCTTGTAACAAAGACCATCCCCAAGTGTGCCTTTAAGATATTGAAGAATTTTTTTGACAGCCTCTACATGGTTGGTTCTTGAACAGTGCATATACTGTGATACCTGGTTTACTGCATAACAACATCTAGTCGAGTAAATGTGAGGTATTGAAGCATACCTACAATGATCATGTATTTGGTGGGATCTTCATACACTTCTCCTTTATCACAACTAAGCTTTTGATTTAAAGGACTAGGAGTCAGAAGAGGTTTGCAATCTTTCATACCAATTTTGTTCAATAAATCAATGGTGTATTTGTGTCATGTCAGCAAAAGTGTATTCTTCCTTCTATCAACCTCCACACTTAGGAAATATTTGAGTCTTCCTAGGTCTTTCATTTTAAATCTTCGACTTAGAACTTCTTTGATCTCAATAATATGCTTTTCTGAATTCTATGCAACTATTATATCATCCACATAAATGAGTAAGACAGCCAATTTTTACCTTTATACACAAAAAGTGAATGATCAAGTTGCGATACGATGAATCCATGTTTTTGAATTTCAAGGGACAAATATATAGCCCTGTTCAGTTTTCACACATATTTGTTTGAATCTTTTTCACTATATCTGTGTGGTTGTTCCATATAAATTTTCTCCTTCAAGTTCCCATGTAAAAACACAATTTTAACATCCAATTGATTTAATATCCAACCAAAATTGACTGCAAGAGATAGAATAACACGAATAGTTCCCATTTTAACCACTGGGCTGAAAGTCTCATCATAATCCAATTTATGTACTTGTGTGAATCCCTTCGCTACAAGTCGAGCCTTATATCTTTCTATACTCCCATTTGGCTTGTATTTAATTTTATAAACTCATTTTGATACCACAACATTTTTTTAAAGAGGACTTGGTACAATTTTCCATGTTTGACACTCATATAACGCCTTTATCCCTTCATTCATAGCTTCAATCCATCTATTTGATTTTGATGGATGATATGTTTTGGGCTCTTGTTTTGAGACAGAAGTAAAAAAAATTTGATGATCTACACTGAAATTTTCATACTTACCCATCTTTCCAATGGGTGTTTGATACGCTCAGATCTTCTTAAGTTGGGGCCATGTGATCAGCATAGGTGCTGGTTGCATTCTGCTGCACTTGATCAGACTGATTGGCTATGATTTCTTGTAATGAACTTATGTTAAATTCACTCCCATTTCTGCGGCTGTGTACTATCCATTTAAATCCGTCATTATGAGACGCTGGAATTGCATTTGCTACATCATGTTGTTGATTTCCTGAGTTATCACACTGCTGTTGTACATGAATTTCACCTGCATATTCATCTTCGTTTCCCAAGTCTTGTGATGTCTCATCATTTTCTGATGGAAACAGATTCTCACTCAACCAGGGCTGGTAAAGTTTGGCTGTCTGTACTTCTTCATGCATGTTGTCTTTGTGATTGAATTTTCTTTCATCAAAAACATTTCTTAATACTTGAATGCACATGTTCTCAATGTCATAACATCGATAGCCTTTGTAAACATTAGCATAACCAACAAATTTGCAAAGATATGCTTTCTTATCAAATTTATTTCTCGGTGATGCATCGATATGAACAAAACACACATTCATAGGCCTTTAAAGTTTTATAATCAGGATGTTTGCCAAACAGTTCATATAAGGGAGAGGGTGATCCCCTCCCATTGTATTCAAGAATGCTTCTTGCATTTTTGTGAGGTTTCAATAAATTATTATTTTTACATATTATGTTCTGCCCTTTGTGGCATTTGTGAGTGCGCTGTAATGAGATATTGCGGAAATATAAAGAGTGCTTATAAGCACTTACAACAATGAATAAAAGAGGCAATATCACAAGTCCACTAAGGGACAATGCAAGCACAAGCCTTTAAGAAGGCAACAATATAAAAAGCCTCTTATTGAAAAGAGAGAGAGCTCTCAAGAATAAAAATATACAAGGGGCTCACCCCTATTTATACAAGAGGGAGAGGAAAGAAAAGGAGGGCCAAGGGCCTCAAAAGGAGAGCCCAAAAGGGGGCTCCCATGGAGTCGTTGGGAGCCCCCAACAGTCACATTTGTGACCGTTGGGGGCTCCAACGACTCTATGGTTGGAGCCCCTTTTGGTTCCTAAAAAATACAAAAAAGAAAATAAAAAAATAAAAAAAGGAATTACATTTTAACAAAAAACAAAAATAGTTGTTTTGTAAACAACTATGTGAAATTACAAAAATACTCCTATCGAGTATTGATGTAATATATATATATATATATATATATATGAAGTACATTTTAACATGCGCCCATTAGTGGCTTTTGTGATTGTGCACCTTGTAGCCCTTTAGTGGCATTGTATTTGTGCACACTTCGTTTCATTACATGGCATTAGAGCTTGGATGCACTTGAATCCTTGAAGATTTCTGCCTCGTTCTCCATGCTTATGAAAACAAGAAAGGTAGCTCATGCTCTTTGGTGATTCAAGTGGTCGTGTGATCGTGCTTTTAAAGACAAGAGTGGCTCGTGGTTCTTGTTTGTGGTGTGGTGCACGTGTTTTTGCTTCTTTCCTCTATTTTCTTCTCTTTTTTCATCTCCTTTATATCTCTCTATCTCTTTTACCCTTTGTAAGAATGGATGACCATGAAAAAGTCACCATCATACCTATGAAACTCAACGATACTAATTTTGTAATGTGGTATTCAATTGTGAAGCACCACCTTTGGAGAAAGAGGTTGTGGGGACTAGTAGATGATTCCGACTCGGAACCTAAACTAGTTCTCACCAAGGTAGAAAGTAGAAAAGAAATACCTCTCATAGATAAGAAAACCAAGGTTTTAACCACTTATTTGAGAAAGTGAAAAGAATGAAGAATAAGACATGGCAAGATTATGGCTTTGTTAAAATGCACCTCATATATATATTTATACATAGAGAGAGAGACATATACACATATATATATAAATATATATATTTTCCTTTTGTAAATACCCACTAGGGGTAAAATGGTCATTTCCCTCTTTCAAGCATATTTGAAATATGCATTTTCGTTTTCTTTTTCTTTTCATCTTTTTATTTTTTTTCTCTTTTATGTACTTTTAGCTTGGAGGGGTCCACCATATAGGCGTTGGACCCTCCAACGGTCATAAATGTGACCGTTGGAGGGGCTCCAATTGTAACGCCTCAAAATTTCAAACTTTCGAACCTTTCAGAAAACAGGCAGAAACTAGAAAAAAATCTCTTTCCCTCAGAGTTTGTTTATGAAATCAGCAGAAGGCTATTCTTTTGTTAAATTTAGAAAGGCAAGCTAACAACTTTGGGCACGTTAACTAAAAGAACCAAAACTCACAATTCATGCTACTTGCAAAACACTTGAAAAAGCCACTTTCATTAAAAGAAGTTTCTAAATAGTACAAAATTCGGATATCACAAGAAAAATCCGTTACAAAACCGCAAAAACGTCTAGGACGCGAGCTAAGTGCAGGAAGAGGAAATCTTGAAACCATCGCGCTATCCCCCGTGGTGTACCTAATCATCACCTGTACCCATAAAATGGGTTAGTTTCACGAAAAACTAATAGGTGCACAAGAGAGACTACAGGAAACTGAATTAAGTACATTTAATTCAGTATGCTAAGCAATTTAAAGCAGATATGCAGCTAAACAAATAAGTCGTTCAAAACAAGTAGGCAGTTCAAAGCAGGTAAGCAGTTCAAAGCAACTAAGCAGTGCAACTGTCAAACGCAGCATGACGATTCATTTAATCGTAAGTTGTGAACTACCCCGCAACAAGCAAGTCTCATGACCCATTAACCAGTGTGAACAAACTTTATGTTTCGATATTACTGACCTGCGGGTACACGCAAGAAAAATGTAGAAACAACTGAGACTAGTCCAGGCGTCTGTTATTCTATGTATTTTCAATAACCCGAATAACTAGTTGAGTCCGCTCTTAAGGGGACGGCTTTAGCCGAGAGAGGATTCCCCAAAGGCAGGTACTTGACAACAGATGCATCCAACTTCTGCAGAAGTCCATGGGATCTACCACCTAGGATAATGTCTGTTAGTATGTTCCCCTAACTCCAATGACTAGGGAGGCTGGATCTTTGCCCGTGGGGTGGTTGTTAACAACCTGTTCATTAAAGTTTTGTACCAATCCATCCTCTCCCTTGACAAAAACACAAGGGCAAATGAGTGTGTCAGAGGTAAATTAACTGACGACTCATTCTATATGCTTTGGTCTTTTGACCTAATGAGCATTTTACCTGTGAAGGCAATCTCATTTTTATATATTTACAGCATTGTGCATTTAACACAGTTCGAGGTCGCACCACCGCCTCATCCGATCATCGCAGTACTAGCGTGTAGTGCACGACTACAAATACTTTAGGATAAAAGGGGTATAGTTCCTCCATAGGAGCCTCAACAGAAGTGTTTCACAAAGATGTAATGTTTCTCAAAATTTACTTTTGACATTCTTTATCATTTGAAACAACCAACAACTTCTACCACATTTGACATACGATTTTCTAAAATCTCATCCGCTATCGTGGTATCTACATGCCTCGCATGACTCGATACCAGCCTCGATAGACGAGATACGATTCTCAACAGAACCCCCGCTAAGAAGCTTGCTCAAGCCCCATTTCGAGGTTACCCGAGATATATCAGATAGATGAGCAAAACCAGTCAATCACATCCTTCCAAATACTTCGATTTGGGCAGTCTTTGATGCTTTTGCGTAGCTCCCTAAATTCTCAAGTCTACTATCCAGGACTGCTTACTCGAAAAGCCAGGATCCCTACTAGGGATCCCTCTCCTTAGACGAGGATGTATCGCTAGCTCCCGACTCAACTCTTGTCGCAAGAGGGAGAGTAGTAAATGCCCCGTGCATCCTCCACGAGGATGCCTTTATGGCACATGCAATGAGCGAAAACCTGAGCGTCATCTGCAATGGCAAGGCAGTAACGAAACATTTGCAAAAGCAAGAGTATGGGCGCAAAGCGCGATAGCAAAGTAAAGACATGACAGAAAGTAAATGACAAGGATCGCGAAACCGCGTCCTTGAGTTAAATGCGTACTTGTATAAATATATATATGCATATGTATTTATTTAATTGTCCTTTTTAGTTAATTGAACTCAATTCAATTGTCCAAATCCTTTGTGTAATCTCCCCCTACCTTGGGGAGTTGCAAGCTTGCTGGCGCCTGCGGGTGTAAACGATTGACGGCTCGGGTCGCGGAGCACGAGCGGGATCCATTATACAAGTTGCAAAAGCAACAGTCTTAGCAAGCTAACACCAAAAATAGAAGATCAGGAGCATGACCTGGCGTAAAGGAAGCAGAGGCAAGGGCATCGTGCCCTTACGCACCTGCTATCAGCGCAAGAAGTAGGGACAGAGGTTGCAAGCCCCTGCTGACCTGCTGTCAGTAAATTACGAGGAGGCAGGGGGTTGCACCCCTACCCTCAAAAAGCAAGGGCAGGTAGGGCAGCGGCCCTGCCTGACAAAGTAGAGGAGAGGCAGGGGCTTTGCCCCTGCCTGTCAATAACGAAGGGGAGGCAGGAGCTTCGCCCCTGCCTGACAAATATGTAAAGAGGCAGGGGCTTTGCCCCTGCCTGATGAATACGCAAACAGGTAGCGGGCGAAGCCCTTGCCTGACACTAGAGAAGAGGGAGGCAAGGAGCCTTGCCCCTGCCTATCGAAAAACAGTGGAGGCAGGGGCGATACCCCTGCCTAAAGAGAGAAAAGGGTGCAGGGAGGGGGCTCGACCCCTCCCCTGACCAATAGAGGAAGCAGGAAAAAAGGGAAGCAGGGAGGGGGGTCGACCCCTTCCCTGCACAACAGACAAGCAGGGAGGGGTTCGACCCCTCCCCCATGTAAAGGACAAGCAGGGAGGGGCTCGACCCCTCCCCTAACAATAAAGGGACCGAGGAGGGGACTCGACCCCTCCTCCTGCGTACTACGAAGGCAGGGAGGGTTAAACCCTCCCCTGCGTAGTTCGAAGGCAAGGAGGGCTCGAGCCCTTCCCTGCGACAAACAGAGGCAGGGAGGGTTGAACCCTCCCCTGCGCATCGAGACAGGGAGGGGGTTCGACCCTCCCTGGTGAAAGAAAAGGCAAGTAGGGCCCCAAAACCCTTGTTGAAACCTTTCTTACAGGCAATAGGGGTTTTTCCCCTACTGACCTCTCGGCAAAGTGGTAGGGGCTTAAGCCCCTGCCGGACGGCTATCCTCTGCCGTAACGGACCGACAGGCAAAGGCTTTTGCCCCTGTCGGTCGATGGAAGGAAGAAGAAAAGGGGGAGAGAGAGACAGAAGGAAAATGAGAAGTCGGTGCATACCTGGAGGTCGTCGGCATCGACGGCGGCGATGTCGATCGAAATAAAAGGGAGCGGATGGCACTGAGGTCGCAGCCGCCCGTAGGGAGCCGTCGGTGTTCGGGGAAGGCTGGACGCGAGGGCGGCTCGGGCTTGCTCCGATGAATCATGGGAGACGAGGGAGAGCGAGAAGGGAAGGCGGTGAGGTTGGCTGCACAAGGTGAAAGGGGAGAGGAAGTCGAGGTACCGAGAGTGAGACAAGAGGCGAGAGGGGGAGAGTGAAGAGAGAGCGAGAGAGACGAGGGGAAGGAGGTTTCGAGAAACCTCCCCCCTTGCCTCGTTGTCCTTAAGGGGCACGAGAGGCGGTGCCTCCATTGGGTCCGGGTCGGGTCGGGTCCGGATCTGACCCAAATCCAAGTTAATTTTTTTTTTGTGTTTTACATCATACCCTCCTTAAAATAATTTCATCCACGAAATTTCTATTGCATTCATTGGTCAAAATATAAGTCAGGGTATTTTTCCCTGATATCAAACTCAAGCTCTCATGTACATTCATTTATTTCATGGTGTTGCCAACGTACTTTTACAAGAGAAATCGTTTTTGATCTGAGCACTTGCGATGGGTCGTGAACGTATCTTCTCAACATAGATACGTGGAAGACGTTGTGGATCTGAGCGTACTAAGAAGGCAATGCAACATAGTAAGCCACCTCACTGAACTGATTCAGGATCTCAAATGGTCTGACGAACAAGGGAC
The DNA here is from genome assembly GCF_984573655.1 of Nuphar pumila. Taxonomy (NCBI): domain Eukaryota; kingdom Viridiplantae; phylum Streptophyta; class Magnoliopsida; order Nymphaeales; family Nymphaeaceae; genus Nuphar; species Nuphar pumila. The sequence goes on along the minus strand of NC_143258.1, from coordinate 32,694,567 downwards.
ACAGCTTTCCCTTCTTCCCGAACCGAAAAATGCTCTTTGTAGGAGATACCTTAACAAAAACCATATCTCCCGATGAGAACACGAGCTCTCGATGCCGATGATCGGCGTAACACTTCTGCCGACTTTGTGTGGAACGCAAACGTTCCCTGAACGTCTGCACTTGATGAGTATAGTGTTGTAGCACTATTGGTGAATCCTGCGTCCGTTCACCAACCTCGTCCCAGTAAACAGGTGATCGACAAGGCTTCGTACGGGGCCATTCCGATGCTCACATGATAACTGTTATTGTACGCGAATTCTGCCAACCCGGTATGAGAGTCCCATTCTCCTTTCCAGTCCATCATGCAAGCTCGCAGCATGTCCTCCAAAGTCTGAATCGTACGTTCAGATTGTCCGTCAGTATGAGGGTGGAAGGCAATGCTGAATTTCAGTTTCGTGCCCAAAGCCAACTGCAGCTGTCCCCAAAACTTGGAGGTGAACCTCGGGTCACGATCGGAGATGATTGACACAGGAACACCATGCAATTTCACAATCTCCTGAACATAATGGTCCATCAAGTTGTCCAGTGACTAATTGAGGCAGATAGGGAGGAAATGCACTGATTTAGTGAGTCGATCCACGATCACCCAAATCGCATCGTGTTTCCTTCGCGTCCTCGGCAAACCGACGATGAAGTCCATTGTGATGTCCTCCCACTTCCATTATGGAATCTCCATCTGCTGCATCACTTCGCCTGGTCGCTGGTGCTCGATCTTAACCTGTTGGCAAGTCAAGCACTTTGAAACGTACTCGGCTACGTCTCGCTTCATTCCGCTCCACCAATATCTGTGTTGTAAATCTTTGAACATGTTCGTGCCGTCGGGGTGAATCGTGTACTTGGACTTGTGGGCTTATGCGAGAATCTCATCTCTCAAAATAGGATCTTCTGGCACCCAGAGACGATCCTTATGCCATACACTATCTTCCTCACTCAGACGGAAGGGGGCATCGGCCCGTTGCGCTAGAGCTTTTAGCTTTTCGTACTACGCATCGATCTTTTATCTAACAAAGATCCTGGCCAATAGCTAAGGTTGAGCTACCATGCTAGATAGACTGATCGAATCTTGAGTGACCGCAAACGGTTCCCACGATACCAGATCCTCGATCAGCTTCCACCCAACGAATAATAAGTTAATGAAAACGCTGGGAGACTTGCGGCTCAGAGCATCGGCCACGAAGTTCACCTTTTTTGGGTAGTAGGATAGGCTAAAGTCGTAATCCTTAAGGAATTCCAGCCAACGCCGTTGCCTTATATTTAACTCCTTCTGTGAGAATAAGTATTATAGGCTCTTGTGATCTGTAAAAGCCTCGAATCGCTCCCCATACAAATAATGTCGCCATATCTTCAATGTGAAGACCACCGCTGCTAACTCCAAATCATGAGTCGGATAATTCTTCTCATCAATTTTAAGTTTGCGCGATGCATAGGCGATCACTCTATCGTTCTGCATTAGAACACAACCCAAGCCTGTCCCGAAAGCATCGGTGTAAATCACGAAACCGCCTTGACCCGAAGGTATGGCCAAAAAAAGAGCAGTCGTAAGGCGTTCCTTCAACATCTGAAAACTGCTTTTGCACTTGCCGTCCCACACGAACTTAGCTCCTTTCTTTAGGAGCTTCGTCATGGGTAGAGAGATCTTAGAAAAGTCCTGAATAAATCTTCGGTAATACCCAGCTAATCCAAGAAAACTCCTGATGTCACGAACATTCCTCGGCTGCTGCCAACTAAGTACAGCCTCTACCTTCGCTGGATCCACGAACACACCTTCCTTGGAGATGACATGCCCTAAAAACATGATCTCCTCGAGCCAAAACTCACACTTCGAGTACTTATCGAGCAAACGCTCATTTCGCAAGGTTTCGAGAATTACTCTCAAGTGCTCCCGATGTTGCTCCCAGCTGTCTGAATACACCAGGATGTCGTCGATAAACACGATCACGAAGGTGTCCAACAAGGGTTTGAACACCCTATTCATGAGATCCATGAACGCTGCAGGAGCGTTAGTAAGTCCGAAGGGCATGACTGTAAATTCGTAATGCTCATATCTAGTCTGGAAGGCCATCTTGGAGATATCATCTCCCTTAATTCTGAGCTGATGGTACCCGGATCTAAGGTCGATCTTTGAAAAGATCATGGCCCTCTACAACTGGTCAAACAGATCCTCGATGCGTGGCAACAGGTACTTATTCTTTATTGTTGCCTGGTTGAGCATCCGATAGTCGATCCACAACCGCAATGATCCATCATTTTTTACTGTTGAGAATAGGTGGTTTTTAGTTTAAGTTCTTTTATATTAGAGGTCTTTTGAAATTTTGTTCTCATAAGGACTTAGATGTAATTTTTCTTTTTAGCCTCTCTCTATTTAATATAGAGAGAAGCCCTAATCTAAGAGTTAACGAGTTTTCTATTGTGCAGTCATCTCTCTCTCTCTCTCTCTACACACAAGTGGTTGTGCATCGCATCTTCTTCTACATGGTATCAGAGCCCTCGATCTCGGGAGCGTGATCAACAGGGACTGATCTTCACCAACGAAGAACAATAACCCTGGTATCAGACTTCTTAAAATCAGGTTTGGTGTTGTTTGATTGTGGAAGATCTGATAACAGATCTGGGATGTTACCCAGATCTATCGTCAGATCCAAGGAGAAGATGTGGAGCCGTAACCCTTGAGCTCCTCATCTTCTTCTCCTGCCGTGACCTTTTGTTGCTGAGTCCTGTTCCTGCCGTGACGTGAGATCTTTCCTGTGTTCGTGAGTTGTCGAGTTGTGTTCCTGTTGTTTGGGAGCAGCAAAAATCTTCATTTCCTGTGTTGCCGTGATTGCTGAGTTCTTTCCTGTGCTGATTGTGTGTGATCAAAATTCTGCTGTGATTACAGATTTCTTTTCTGTGCTGAGTGCTTGTGATCGAAATATAATTGATCTGTTTAACTGTGCCCTGAAGACTTATTGGATGTCGTGCCATATATGTTTGGAGAACAGCAGGTGTCGTGATTATTTTTTTTGCGACTGCATACTATCATTGGTCGTGATGTGTTTGGGCGCAGCAATCTTCGTGATTCCTAAACTTTATTTCAGAATATGGATTTCAACAGTCATGATTCCCTGCTGTGTCGAGTTTTTTTTTGGAAAGAAGCATGTTAGTTTAAGTTATCCTTCTGTCGTGGAAAACAGCAGGTGTGATTTCCTGCTGTGTTGATTTTTTTCCTGTTTGTGGGCTGCTGTTTTTGTGGAAACAGCAGGTTGAAAATTCCTCTTGAACACTTGTTGTTCAAGTGAGATAATCTGATTTTTAATTGAATCACATCTTCAGTATAGCTGAAACTTCAAAATGTGATTCCAAAATGGAACATATTGGGGAGTATAAGGCTTTTGCCAACCCCTTCTCGTATGGCTCTTCCGTAAGGTTGAATGAAACCAACTATGCCAGGTGGTCCAGAACTTTTATGATGTCGGTATCTGGACATCGTCGAAAACATATTTTGTTGGAAGGTGAACCCACTGAGAAATTGAGAAAATATGTTACTTGGGATGAAGATAATGACATAGTTATGTCATGGATCATGAATAGTGTCGAACCCTATATTGCAGATGGATTGATCTACTATAATACAGCCAAACTGATGTGGGACAATCTTCGTGATACATACTCACAAGAAACAAATGTGAGTCGTATCCTGCAAGTCGAACAAGAGATATATAATTTGCAACAGGGAGATCAAGCCCAGTACTATGCCTCTGTCAAAGCTGCGTTTGAAAGACTTAATGCTCACAGGCTTCTTTGTTGCTCGAAGCAAAAGGATCATCAAGAACAAACCATGGTTGCTCGCTTTCTTACAGGTCTCTCTTCAGAATTTTTTGTTGCAAAAGTTCAAATGTTGACTGGATCAGATGTTCCTACTCTTGCTGATGCATACAATCGTCTCAGTAGACTTGCGATCTCTCTTCCACAATCTCAGTCTGTGACTCAGTCATCTGCTCTTGTTGTCTCATCTGGTTATGGGCGTGGAAATATTCAGAATATCAAAGGACGAGGTCGTGGACGTGGTATGGGAGGCAGAGGAAATCTTCAATGTATATTCTGTGGAAAATCTGGACATTTAGAAGATCGTTGCTGGGATAAGCATGGTCAGCCAACCTCTTCTTCATCAAAGTCATATGCTCCTAAAGCAAATGTTACTACTATCGAGGCAGCAAATGTACAGGACAATATCTCTGCAAGTGACAGTAGTATCACCCTCAGTCGTGCTGAATATGATGAGTTAATAGCTCTTCGTCCTTTGAGTTCCACCCCTCCTGCAGCTGGTGTTGCCTATTCAACCGGAAATCATCTTCATCCGACTGACAGTAAGTGGATTATTGACTCTGGTGCATCCAGACATTTGTGTAGAAATTCACTTGTTTTCTCAGATATAAAGGATATTAATGCTCATCGAGGAGTCTCATTAGCCGATGGGAGTTCCTCCCCGGTCGTTGGTCAGGGAAATATTTCTATATCCTCCTCATTACAGTTGCAAAATGTTCTTCATGCTCCAAACTTTCCACAAAGTTTACTTTCTGTTAATTGCCTTATAAGAGAGCAAAACTGTAGAGTAATATTTGATCCGATGGGTTGTCATTTTCAGGATTTGCTGACGGGAAAGAAGATTGGTGGAGGCTATGAAGAAAATGGAGTCTACTATCTACATCATCCAATGGGTAATGTTCATGTTGCAGTGGAACACTCATTCAGTCTTGTTCAGTGGCATCGTCGTCTTGGTCATCCTTCTTTGTCAAAGCTTCGTTCGGTCTTTCCTCAAATTCCTTCTACCACATCATTTCAGTGTGAAGCATGTCAGTTGGGAAAGCATCATCGAAGTTCGTTCCCTTCGAGTCAGAGTCAGTCTAGTAATAATTCCTACTAGGACTCAGTGTCGTTATTATCTTGTTATTGTTGATGATTTCTCTAAGTTGTCATGGATATTTTTAATAAAAGAACGATCTCAAGTTCCAAGTATTATCAAATCCCTAATTCTTAAAATAAAAACTCAGTTTGAATCTATTGTCAAGATTGTCCGCACTGATAATGCTCTCGAGTTTAAATCAAAAGGTCTGTTACAATTTTACCAAGATCATGGCATCCAACCACAAACTTCCTGTGCCTATTCATCTCAACAAAATGGGGTGGCTGAGCGCAAACATCGGCACCTGCTTGATGTTGTCAGGACCATTATGATTCAATCCAATGTTCCTGCGTTATACTGGGGTGATGCGATTACCACTGCTTGCTATCTGATCAACCGCATGCCTTCGTCTTCTGTGGGTGATCAAATTCCATTACATATCTTAAAACCTAATGCCCCACTTTTTTCTTTCTCACCAAAAATATTTGGATGTGTTTGCTTTGTACACAAACTTGGCCCTGACCGTGATAAATTAGCCGCTCAAGCTACAAAATGCATATTTATAGGTTATCCAAAAAATCAAAAGGGCTATTGATGTTATGATCCTATTTCCCGCCGAGAGTATGTCAGTGCGGATGTATCTTTCTTGGAATCCTCTCCATATTACTCTATTTTCGGTTTCCCGCTGCAGGCTGATCCAGCTGAGTCTTTTCCATTACCTATACCTCCTTTTCCTTTGGAATTTGTGCCCTCATTACCGAACCAAACTTCATCCTCTTCCAGATTTAATAATCCTCCATTGGTATATGTGCGTAGAGCTCCACCTCCGCAAGAGCCTTCATCTTCTTCTTCTCCTGAGGTAAGTTTTATGACAATAGTGATCTTCAGGATGATGATAACAGGCCTATTGCTCTACGAAAGGGGACACGACAATGTACCTTATATCCCATATCTCATTTTGTCTCCCATGCCAGAATTGGACATCAGATGAAGTCTTTTATTTCAGCCTTATCTGCTGAAACTATTTCTCTGAACTATCAACAGGCAAAACTTGATAATCGCTGGAAGCTAGCTATGCAAAAAGAAATGAATGTTTTAGTATCTCAGCATACCTGAGATCTAGTTGATTCCCCAGCAGATGCTGACATTGTTGGATGTAAATGGGTATATACAATAAAGTACAAATCTAATGGTTCTATTGAAAGGTACAAGGCTAGATTAGTAGCGAAAGGGTATACTCAGACATATGGTATTGACTTCTTTGAAACTTTTTCTCCTGTTGCACGGATGGGTACCATCCGTCTTGTTCTCTCAGCAGTTGTTCAGCATGGTTGGAGCTTGTGCCAATTAGATGTGAAAAATGCATTTTTATATGGGGATCTATCTGAGACCGTTTACATGCAACAACCTCCAGGATTCGAGATTGAGGGGGAGTGTCAGAAGGTGTGTAGATTGAGAAAGGCGATTTATGGCTTGAAACAAAGTCCTCGTGCATGGTTTCAAAAGTTGTTTGAAGTGATGTCAAGCTTTGGCTTTAATAGATCAGCAGCAGATCATACACTATTTATAAAGAAAACTAGCTCTGGCATAGTTGTTATGGTGGTATATGTGGATGACATCATTCTTACAGGAGATGATGTGAAAGCTATTGAAGCCACAAAGGCTCATCTTCAAAAACACTTTGTTACAAAATACCTTGGTTCACTCAGGTATTTTCTGGGTATAGAAGTTGCTAGGAGCCGTGAAGGGATGGTTTTGTCTCAACGGAAGTATGTTCTTGACTGTCACATGGGTGCGGGTGAGGGTGCGACACGGGTGCGGCGCAATTTCAAAAAATTTGGACACGGGGACTCGGCTATATATATATATATATATAAGACTCGGTCAAAGTTGTGCCCATTAGGGGACAGGTGATGAGTTGTGAAGGCATTCTGTACACTTTCTTCATATAGAAATAATTCACTTTTGGGCACTTTCTTCATACACTGTAATAATTCACTTTCTTCATACAGGAAAAAACCACAAAAACTTGAGTTGTGCCCATTCTGTACTTAAAACTTGAAAGTGTACAGGTTTTTTAGTTGTGATGGGTTTTTTTCCTTACAGCTGTAGCCCAGAAAATTTAAAAAAAAAAAATTCAAAAAAAAAAAAATTTCCAAAAAATGGACCAAAATGACCCTGAGTGCGTTGACCACACCCAGGGTCGGGTTGACCGAGTCCGAGCCGCACCCGTGTCTGCACCCGTGTCGGTGCGTGTCGACGCGGGTGCGGTGACCTTGGAGCCGAGTCCGTGTGACATAGGTTCTTGACTTATTAAAGGAAACGGGCATGTTGGGAGCTAAACTAGCAAATATTCCCATGGACCATAAAGTTCAGTTGTTTGAAGAAGGGTCAAAACCAGTTGATAGCAAAAGCTATCGCTCCCTAGTAGGGAAGCTATTATATGTAACTGTGACCAGGCCAGATATTGCTTTAGCAGTAAGCAAAGTTAGCTAGTTTATGGACAAACCAAATGAGGTACACTGGAATGCACCCATAATGATTCTCAGATATCTAAAATCCTCTCCTGGAAAAGGGTTATTGTTCAGGAAAGGTGGAACTCTGGAGATAGTAGCCTATTCTGATGCTGACTATGTTGGATCTGTAGTAGATAGAAAATCTACCACAGGATTCTGTGTGTTTTTGGGAGACAACTTGATTTCATGGAAAAGTAAGAAACAAAATGTGGTTTCCAGGTCGAGTGCAAAATCAAAATATCGGGCTATAGCCCAAACAGCTGCTGAATTGATGTGGGTTCGCACTGTTCTTCATGATCTCCAGGTGAAGGTTTCCTCTCCAATGACCATGATGTGTGATAACAAAGCGGCAACATATATAGCAAACAATCCTGTCTTTCATGAGAGAACAAAGCACATTGTATGTAAGAGATATGATTCAAGCTGGTCATATCACTACCAAATACCTAAAGTCGGAAGACCAAGTTGCAGATATGTTTACAAAGCCTCTTGCTAGGCCAAATTTCTCAAAATGTTGTGACAAGCTGAGCATGATTGATATCTATGCTCCAGCTTGAGGGGGAGTGTTGAGAATAGGTGGTTTTTAGTTTAAGTTCTTTTATATTAGAGGTCTTTTGAAATTTTGTTCTCTTAGATATACTTTTTCTTTTTAGCCTCTCTCTATTTAATATAGAGAAAAGCCCTAATCTAAGAGTTAACGAGTTTTCTATTGTGCAACCGTCTCTCTCTCTCCCTCTCTCTCTCTACCCATAGGTGGTTGTGCATCGCATCTTCTTCTACATTTACAAACAAAACAGGAGCTCCCTAGGGCAAGACGCTGGGGCGAATGAATCCCTGATCCATCAACTCCTGCAACTGCTTCTTAAGCTCTTCAAGCTCTGCTGGCGCCATCCGATATGGAGCCTTTGAAATTGGCGCAGTACCCGACAGCAACTCGATGCTGAACTGCACCTCACAAGGCGGAGGAAGTCCTGGCAGTTCCTCCAAGAAGACATCTAGAAAATCTCGAACCACCTCCAAGTCTCCAATTAGGACTCGCGTCAGCTTGAACTAGATGACACTGACCAAGAAGGCAGTGCATCCCTTCCTCAGGTAGTTATGCGCCTTTAGCGACAAAATCAACTTGCTCACCCGAACGGGTTTCACGATCTTGCATTTTACCTTGGGCATTCCTGGTGGAGATAAGGCAATCCTGCTATCTTGGCATGATACTTGTGCAACCAATCCATGCCTAGGATGACGTCAAATTTCGTCATATCTAGCAGGATAGCACAAGCCGGTAAATGTCGATATGCCAAGATTACGTCTAACTCTGGTACGTAGGCCGTACAAATGGTGTTTTTCCCAATCGGGTTATACATTTCAAGGGTATTATGCAAGGGTTTTACAGGTATGTGCAAAAACTCGGCAAATTTTACCGAAAAAAAGAGTGTGTGGCACCACAATAAAAAAGCACAAAGGTCGCTTGGTTAGCGACAAAAACAATACCTTGCACTAGGTCGCCCTTGGTCAACTGCTCGACCTTGAAGGTGTAGACGCGTCCCGGCGCCTTCCTCTGACCGCTCGACTACGGTTGCGGCGACTGATGTTGTTGCTGCTACTGTGGCGAAGAGAGCAGAGGTGCTTCGTTGTTCTGTCTGAGGTCATCAGTCGCCTTTTTGCGACAATCGCAAAGGTAGTGGCCAATCTTGCCACAATATAGGCATTCGCCTGTCTCGAGCGAGTACGCCTACCCAAAGTGAGATCGTCAGCATCTGGGGCATACATTGCCAGCCTGCTGCCTGGCTGGAGGGTTACCCTGAGGTCGCTGACGCTTCGAAGGAGGAAACTGTTTCTTTCCTCCTTCGATCTTTATGGGAAATAATGGTCGTTTGCTTGGGTCGCCGGATGGTGTCTTCAGCTCACCACCCGCAGCGGGTGGCTTCCTGCTCTGAGTACTCTTAGAGCGCTCCCAGGCTTCACTCAGGAGGGTGGCAGTAGCAACTGCCGCAGAGAAGGTTGAGGGCATACTAGTTAGGACCCGATACATGAGCCCCTCATTCAGCCCCCGAATAAACTTTCTTGCCCGCTTGCGATCATCCACAAATATGTTAGGGCAGTAGGGTTCTAAACTCTGGAATTTGGCGATGTAATCCGTCAAACTCGAATTGCCCTGACTGAGCTCCAAGAACTCCACCTTCTTCTCCCTCGCATGAGGCAGGAAATAGTTCTCCCAGAAAGCCTTTCTGAAAGCTTCCCAAGGAATTGGTGAAATTCCCGAAAACTGCACACCCTGGGCCATGTCCCAGCAACTGCGAGCATTGTCCTTGAGCTTGAAGGTCCCGTATAACGTCTTCTTGTCGTAGGGGACTGACAAGACCTCAAACACTCGTTCCACCTCCTTCACCCAGTTATCGGCCATGTCTGGGTCAGGCTTGTCGTCGAAGGTTAGGGGGTCAAGCTTCAAAAATTTCTCATAAGTCACTGTGGTATGCTGGCTCAGTTCAGGAAAGGGCGCTTGATTCCTTTGGGAACGAATCTAGTCTCGCATAGCCGCTGTCAGGGTACTTAAGGAATCCATCACGAATCTCCGTTGTTCTAACCATTCGTCATCAGAATCGTCGTTCGAGTTCCTTACCATCCTTGAAGTAAACAAGGGATACCAAAGATCAGAACTTTCAGGAAGCTCGAAAAAAAAGCCAAAAACATTTGTACTATTCGTGCGTAACATGAGTAGTTTAGAAAAACCCAGCAATGCTGATACATAAGTAGAACATGTCAAGCCACTTAGCTTAACAATGTAAAATACACCTACAAAAAAAGAGAAAATGTATACTCACAGCGCGATGCAGATGCTCAATAGTCAAGAATCCTTGTTTCCCTTAGCTCTAATACCAAAACGGTAACGCCCCAAAATTTTAAACTTGCGAACCATTCACAAAAGAGGCAAGAGACTAGAAAAAATTTCTTTCCTTCAGAGTTTGTTTATGAAATCAGCGGAAGACTATTCTTTTGTTAAATTTAGAAAGGCAAGTTGACAACTTTGGGTACGTTAGCTAAAAGAACCAAAACTCACAATCCATGTTACTTACAAAACACTTAGAAAAGTCACTTCCATTAAAAGAAGTTCACAAATAGTACAAAATTCGGATATCCCAACAAAAATCTGTTACAAAACCCAAAAACGTCTAGGACGCGAGCTAAGAGCAGGAAAAAGAAAGTCTTGAAGCCATCGCGACATTGCGCCATCGACTGTGGTGTACCTAATCATCACTTGTACCCATAGAATGGGTTAGTTTCGCGAAAAACTAGTAGGCGCACAAGAGAGACTACAGGAAACTGAATTAAGTACATTTAATTCAGCATGCTAAGCAGTTAAAAGCATGTGCAGTTAAACAGGTAGGCAGTTCAAAGCAGGTAAGCAGTTAAAAGGAAGTAAGTTGTGCAACTATCAAACGCAGTATAACGATTCATTTGATCGTAAGCTATTAACTACCCCGCAACAAGCAAGTCTCATGACCCATCAACCAGTGTGAACAAACTTTATGTTTCGATATTACTGGCCTACAGGTACGCACAGACAAAACGTAGAAACAACTGAGACTAGTTCGGGCATCTGTTATTCTATGTATTTTCAATAACCGGAATAGCTAGTTGAGTCCGCTCCTAAGGGGACGAGTTTAGCCGAGAGAGGATTCCCCAAAGGCAGGTACTTGGCAACGGATGCATCCAATTTCTGCAGAAGTCCATGGGATCTACCACCTAGGATAATGTCTGATAGTCCCTTCCCCTAACTCCAATTACTAGGGAGGCCGGCTCTTTGCCCGTGTGGTGGTTGTTAACCTGTCCATTGGAGTTTTGTACTGATCCATCCTCTCCCTTGACAGAAACACAAGGGTGAATGAGTGTGTTAGGGGTAAATTAACTGACGACTCTTTCTATATGCTATGATCTTTTGACCTAATGAGCATCTTACTGAAATGAAATGGGGATCTTCGAAACACGAGCTTAGATTAACAAGGGCAAGTGTCAAGAATGACACTAAAGCATAACCCTTAAAAAGGGTATAACTGGAAACAAAATAAAAATAAAAATGTATTCTTTATTGATATGAAAAACCAATTGCTTAAGAAGCATTGGAATTAAAATACAAGAGGGCCTGCACCCCTTTATATACACAGCTGAAAGAGGACTCAATAGAGCTGTTGGGCACAGTCCAACAGCTCTATTTAGAGTTGTTGGACTGTGTCAGTCCAACAACTCTATTGTTAGTCAAGTCTGGACAGGACTTGACTAGCAACAGTCATTCTAGTTCAAACTGAACTAGATGACATAAAGACAAAAAATAAAAATAAAGGAAAAAAATTACAGAAAAGAAAGAAATGAAAAATGTATTTATATATATATATAATAATATAATATTATTATATATACATATATGTACAGTTTTACATTTTAACACTTACCTGTGAAGGCGATCAGATTTTTATGTGTTTACAACATTATGTATTTAGCACGGTTCGAGGTCGTACAACCGTCTCATCCGATCATCGCAGTACTAGCGTGTAGTGCACGACTATAAGCACTTTAGGATGAAAGGCGTATAGCTCCTCCATAGGAGCCTCAACAGAAGTGTTTCACAAAGATGTAATGTTTCTCAAACTTTACTTTTGACATTTTTTATCTTTTGAAACAACCAACAGCTTGTGCCACATTTGGCATGCGATTTTCTAGAATCTCATCCGCTATCGCGGTATCTACCTGCCTCGTATGACTTGATACCAGCCTCGATAGACGAGATACGATTCTCAACAGAACCCCCTATAAGAAGCTTGCTCAAGTCCCAATTCGGGGTTACCCGAGATATATCGGATAGACAAACAAAACCAGCCAATTACATCCTTCCAAAGACTTCGATTTGGGCAATTTTTGATGCTTTTGCGCAGCTCCCTAAATCCCCAAGTCAACTTTACAAGGCTGCTCGCTCGAAAAGCCAGGATCTCTGCTAGGGATCCCTCTCCTTAGACGAGGATGTATCGCTAAGCTCCCGACTCAACTCTTGTCGCAAGAGGGAGAGCAGTAAATGCCTTTTGCATCCTCGATGAGGATGCCTCTATAGCACATGCAATGAGTGAAAACCTGAGCGTCATCTGCAATGGTAAGGCAGTAACAAAACATTTGCAAAAGCAAGAGCCTGGGCGCAAAACACGACGGCAAAGAAAAGACATGACAAAAGTAAAGGACAAGGATCGCGAAACCGCGTCCTTGAGTTAAATGCGTACTCGTATAAATATATATGCATATATATTTATTTAATTGTCCTTTTTAGTTAATTGAACTCAATTCAATTGTTCAAGTCCTCTGTGTAATCTTTCCCTACCTTGGGGAGTTGCAAGCTTGCCGACGCCTACGGGAGTAAACGATTGACGGCTCGGGTCGCGGAGCGCGAGCGGGATCCGTCGTACGAACTGCAAAAGCGAGTCTTAGCAAGCTAACACCAAAAATAGAAGATCAAGGGCACTGTCGCTGACCTGACGTGAAGGAAGCAGAAGCAGGGGCATCGTGCCCTTGCGCACCTGCTATCAGCGCAAGAAGCAGGGGCAGGAGTTGCGAGCCCCTGCTGACCTGTTGTCAGCAAATTACGAGGAGGCGGGGGGTTGCACCCCTGCCCTCAGAAAGCGAGGGCAGGCAGGGTTGCGCCCATGCCTGACAAAGTAGAAGTCAACAACGAAGGGGAGGCAGAGGGATTCGCCCCTGTCTGTCAAGCATGCAAAGACGCAGGGGCTTGGCCCCTACCTGATGAATACGCAAACAGGTAGGGGGTGAAGCCCCTGCCTGATGCTAGAGAAGAGGGAGGCAAGGGGGCTTGCCCTTGCCTGTCGAAAAACAGAAGAGGCAGGGGCGATGCCCCTGCCTAAAGAGAGAAAAGGGCGCAAAGAGGAGGCTCGACCCCTCCCCTGAACAACGAGGGTGCAGGGAGGGGGCTCGACCCCTCCCTTGACCAATAAAGGAAGCAGGGAGGGGCTCGACCCCCTCCCTGCCGATACAGGGAGCACGGAGGGGCGCAACCCACTCCCCGGACATAACAGAGAGCAGGGAGGGGCTCGGCCCCCTCCCCTGTCGTAACAGCGCACAGGGAGGGGCTCGACCCCCTCCCTTACAGTAAAAAGGAGCAGGGAGGGGCTCGGCCCCTCCCTTACCAAACACGACGCAAGGAGGGGCTCGGCCCCTCCCTCGCTAAAAGGAGTTGCAGGGAGGGGGGCTTTGCCCTTCCCCTACGATTTAGGGCAGCAGGGAGGCGGCTCGGCCCCCTCCCTCTGCAACGGAGAGGTGAGGAAGAAAGAGAGACAGAAGGAAAAGGAGAAAAAGAGGGGAGAAGAGGCATACATGGGGGTCGCCGGTGGCGGCTACTCGGCAGACGCGAGGAGAGTGAGAGAGGCGGTCGGGGGAGAGAGAGAGACGAGGGTGCGAGAGTGGAAAAGGGGAGTTTCGAGAACCTCCCCCCTCTGCTGTTAAAATGTATCATTCAACATTTGTAATATTATATATATTTTATATATATATAAAGGATAATACATATTCATATATGGTATAATATGCATATGTATTATCCTAATTATATATATAAAATATATATTTCTCTATTTATAGGCATAGGGGTAGTTTAGACATTTCACAGTTTTACGCATATTCCATTTGGAATATGTTTGTAATTTTACTTTTAATTTTCTTTTTCTTTTTTTCTTTTTTTTTTTTGTGGTTTGCGCCACCTAGGGAGGCTCCCCAAAGAGTCGTTGGGGAGCCCCCAACGGTCACAAATGTGACCGTTGGGGGCGCCCAACGACTCCTTTGGGAGCCCCCTAGGTGGCTCCTTGCTTGTGTTATAAATAGGGGTCTCCCCCTTGTAATTCCTTCACTCCTTGTAGGAGATTATGCTCCATTGTATAGGGTTTTTACCCTCTTCTTCCTTTTTCCTCAATAATATTCAACTTATGACTTTAAGTCATATTTACCCCTTTTATGGGTTTGTGTATTAGCACATGATGTGCTTGTGTTGTTCCATTGAGTGGGTATATTCGCACTTCGTGTGCATGTGTATGGGTTCATTATTGAACCTAATGTATTCAAAGTCACTTTCTAACATGGTATCAGAGTTCGGTTGAGATCGAGTTGCTCTTTGGTGCATCGGGAAGCGTGGTATTCAAGAATTTTTTAAAGAAAAATGGTGAAGTATTCATTTCTCTCTCTTTTCTTTCTTAAAGTTATTCGGTATGCATTCTATTTCTTTAAGTATTGTATGAAGAATTTAATATGTTCTTTTTTTTATGTGTACTCTTTGTCATTATGTCTTTTTATAAAAATTTGAGTTACTTGATACTCTATTGAATCTTTTTCGTATACATACTTTTTCGTATGTTTTTCTTTGAAAAATTTTAAATGATAACTTGTTTGGCGAAAAATTAGATATATGATTGCTGAAAACTTGCTTTAATGAGTCGGTAAAAATTTATGACCATTGGAGCTTTGAATTTATATTTTAAACCTAACTTTGTTTATAAGAATACCTTTTATATGAATGGTAAGTCTTTAAAGAAAGGTATGTTAAGATTAAAATGTTTGTGAGTTGTAGTTTTTTTGAAAAATGCTTGACATATATGAAAAATTCCTTAATAAGTTTTGATTCACTTTCCTAATGTGTCTTTTTTATATGAGCAACATTTAATTAAGAAGTTTTTTTTTTCGGTTGAATTAAGTTTTAAAATGGTCTTATGGAATATGGTGATTTTCTTTGCATCTTTATACTCTTAAAAGATTTTTCAATTTGATTTAAAGAGCTTGTCTCATTATAAAATTTATGGTCTTCACTAATGTTTGTTGCGTACTTATTGCATTAGGAGTTGGTAATAATCTATTAAGTCATGTTTTTTTATAAAACTTAAGAGTTTTGAATTTTTCCTCGATAAATGTTTAATTTTATAGATTTATGCCATAGTACAATCTTACTTTATCATAAGGTTTTTTTAATAAATCTATTATTCTTCTTTGTTGGGATTTCTCCCACTTTAGTGGAGTTTCCCCCTTCTTTGGGAATTTTGTGTGTTTTTTTTTTGAGCTCTCTTTAAGGAGCCTTTCGGTCCTTATAATCTTCTTGTGAGTATATACTCTTTTATGAAGATTTCATGGTTGTTGTGAGAAGATTGGTTGTGAGCATCATTTTTTAAGTTACAATAGTGGATTTCATAAGATTTTCAAACTTCACCATCTTTATGAATGCCTATATTGGCCTAAGATTGTTATTTGCCCATTCAAGATTATTGTCATTTAAAAATTTTGCATTGCATAAAAGTGTATCTATTATTATTTGGTGTGCATTTAATTGCACTTTATATCTATCATAGTTGAGGCTTGTTTTTGACTTTTTGATTATTCCAAATCGGTTCTTACGCATGATGTTGCTTAATATTTCATAAATTGTGTTAGTTGCATAATAAGTTTTTTTTGTATAAATGACTTCTTTTGAAGATTAAGCATAATTCGGATTTATGCAAAATTGTTGTTATAAAGCATATTATTGTGATTGATTATATTGGACCTTTGATTCAATTTTTAATCGGTCCTCTTTTCTTTGAAAAATGATTCTTAAAGTGTTTATTGCCTTTTTGTGGCATTTATATTTGTCCATCTATTTATAGGCATAGGGGTAGTTTAGACATTTCACAGTTTTACGCATATTCCATTTGGAATATGTTTGTAATTTTACTTTTAAATGTGATGGATATATGGTGTTTAAAACCTTAAATGTTTTAAGGTATATTAAAATCAAGGTTTTGGGGATTATTGCCCAACCTTTTATTGTTTATGAATCATATGAGTGCATTTGCACATTTATGTTTTGTGCTTTTGTGCACAAGTGTTCTTGGTGTGTGTATATTCACACATTTATTCCAAAATGATATTGTTATGGGTATTCTTTTTGAAGAATATTGTTTTAAGGTTTTATTTATATGTTTGTCATTACAAGTTTTATTGCCTCAAATGTCTTCTCCTTTTATGCCCCTTATCTAAGTGTCATCATATGTAGACAAGAATTTTATTACACCTTCGTGTGTTGGTAGCCCTTTGTTGGCTTTTGCTCTCTTGGTCTAATAGCTGAACACACTTGTCTTGAGTGTTATTTTATGTAGACAAGGCACGTTGATTCACATCATGGTGTGTGATTTTAGTCCATGTTGGCGTTTGTGTCCTTGTTCTAGTCGTTGAGATGTATGCTCATGGTTGGCTTATTTCACTCATTTCAAGTGCCATCTTATGTAGACAAGAGATGTATTGTGTTTTAGCACATGGTTGGCTTGTTACTCTTGTTCTAGTAGCTGAACATACTTGGTTTTGAGTGTATTTTTACGTAGACAAGAGATGCTTTTGGTCCATGTTGGCGTGTATTCTCTTGTTCTTGTCGTAGATGCACTCATTTCAAGTATTATTATATGTACACAAGAGGTTCTTTTGCACACCTTTGTGTGTGTCTTTGGCCTTTAATGACATTATATTCTTGATCTAGTAGCTTATACACTTGATTTATGGGTTTTGGAGGACTAATGAGGTAGTTGTTTGTAATGGATGAACTATTGTTGAAATTTGCAAAATTTCATTCATGACTTGTGTTTTAAGATATTCAAGTGAATCATATTTTTGATATGCATATTTTAAAATCAAATTGATTTTTTGGCATTTAATCTATATATTAAGTGCTTATGGTTTTTTGGCCACTTTTGTATGCAAAATGTGTTTTTTGTCAATTGAGTGAGATTTTCCTAAATGGGTAAGATTCTCTACTCAAATAACACTCTTCGTTTTGCCTCGTAAATGGATTTAAAACCTTGTGAACTATTGTGTTTATTTTGTCTAAAGTATGCTTGGAGACTTCGTTTCTCTTGTTTGGCACTTCATTAATGTTTGAAGCATGTTCATCAATGATTCTTTTAAGTATTAATTCATTTCATGATAATATATGCATATGCTCTTTATGGCCTTTTAGGATCTCATTCAATAAAGCATATGTAACTTATGCCTCTTCGTAGGCTTACTGTGGTGTCCCTTAGTGGACCATTTTGTTATTTCCCATTATGGGGTTGTGATTGTCCAATGATGGACCTTATGAATGCATTATGCATTCTTGCAATTCGTTTCCACTCACTCTTTAACATGATATTTGATTTTTAAAACTTTGGTTTTCTAAATTTTCTTTTCATGCTAAAGTAATTATCCTATTATGCATAAATTTTGCACCTTGTTAGGAATGTTCCTTTTTGAGTAAAGTGCAAAGATATTTTTTACTTGTTCTTTGTTGTTGTTCCTCAGGATCTTGAAGATAAGAGGAAAAGAAGTACCTTGGATAGATCATGGAAGGTGCTCATCGTTAAAGACGTTGGAGGAAGACATTTGCAATGGCATTCGTACTGAAGGCTCTTGAAGCCTTGAGATTCTTCCTCTTGCTTTCTTCAATCTTTTCGTTCCCCCACGCAAAGCTTAAGGGGGGGTGTTAAAATGTATCATTCAACATTTGTAATATTATATATATTTTATATATATAAAGGATAATACATATTCATATATGGTATATACGCATATGTATTATCCTAATTATATATATAAAATATATATTTCCCTATTTATAGGCATAGGGGTAGTTTAGACATTTCACAGTTTTACGCATATTCCATTTGGAATATGTTTGTAATTTTACTTTTAATTTTCTTTTTTAATTTTTTTTTTTTTTTGTGGTTTGCGCCACCTAGGGAGGCTCCCCAAAGAGTCGTTGGAGAGCCCCCAACGACTCCTTTGGGAGCCCCCTAGGTGGCTCCTTGCTTGTGTTATAAATAGGGGTCTCCCCCTTGTAATTCCTTCACTCCTTGTAGGAGCTTATGCTCCATTGTATAGAGTTTTTACCCTCTTCTTCCTTTTTCCTCAATAATATTCAACTTATGACTTTTAAGTCATATTTACCCCTTTTATGGGTTTGTGTATTAGCACATGATGTGCTTGTGTTGTTCCATTGAGTGGGTATATTCGCACTTCGTGTGCATGTGTATGGGTTCATTATTGAACCTAATATATTCAAAGTCACTTTCTAACATCTGCCTCGTTGTCTTTAAAAGGCACGAGGGAGGTGGTGCCTCCGTTGGGTCTGGGTCGGGTCCGGTCCGGATCTGACCCGAATCCAAGTTTTTTTTTCCAGGTCTTACACTTCAGCCCACAGCCAAGCCAGGCATTGTTCCTACGCAAGAGAGTAAGAAGGCCGGGAGGGTTGCGCCTTACTGCCGACAATAGAGGGATGAGGGAGAGAGACTGAAGAAGGGGGGGCGTGTTTTCAAACGAAACCCCTCACGTCGGGGGTTTAGCCGAGAGAGACAAGGAGACGGGTGGATGGTCGGGCCACTGCTGTCGTGGGTAGTCGAGGTGGAAGGAGAGAGGGGCAAGACAGGTCACGAGAGAGAACGAGCGAGACTTACAGGGGAGGGAGCTTTTAGAGAGCGGCGAGCTCCGGCGAGAGGGACTGACGGGGAGAGAATCGGAGGGAGAGAGAGGTACGTAGAGGGGAGAGAGAGGTACGTAGAGGGGAGAGAGAGTCGGGGGAAGAGAGGTACGCAGAGAGAGACGGGGGGAGGGGAATCAGGGGTCGTTGACATGAAGGTTTCGGTGAGGGAGAGAGACGGGGGGAGTTGCGCATCAGATTTTGTTAAAAAAAATGAAACCCCCAAGGGGTTTAAATAGACCAACGGAGGAGGGGGTATGTCACATCCCATCCGGATCCAACGTGGAATATATATTTTTTTTAAAGAACCCCCAAAAATAGTTAACGTGTTTACACTTGATTTCTAACAAGTAGAACTTATTATAGAGTGATTTGTTTGCATATATAGCATACACATCGAAACTGTAATGAAGTATGCGGAATTACAAAGATAAGGTGCAAAAGCACCAAACAAGTCCAATAGTGGGCAATTACAAAGGCACAGTAGGCACAAAAGTGCATGAGCAAGAAGTACATGATGAGACAATACAAAAAGCCTACAAAGGGCAACACCAACAAGTAAAAGAATAAAAATA
The DNA here is from genome assembly GCF_984573655.1 of Nuphar pumila. Taxonomy (NCBI): domain Eukaryota; kingdom Viridiplantae; phylum Streptophyta; class Magnoliopsida; order Nymphaeales; family Nymphaeaceae; genus Nuphar; species Nuphar pumila. The sequence continues at coordinate 32,675,045 of NC_143258.1, read as the reverse complement.
TTAATAATGAGGTGCTTTGAAAGCAATGAGAGAAATAGGGAGAACACACCCCTATTTATATACATCACAAGAAAGAGGAGGCCATTGGGAGCTCTCCTCGTAGAGTCGTTGGGGGAGCTCCCAACGAATCTATGAGTGGGGCCCCTAATGGCAAAGAAAAGAAAAATTAAAAAGAAAATAAACTAGAAAAAAAGAAAAACTAGAATATAGTTGTTTCTAGAAAACAACTATAATTACATGTGAAAAGACAAAAATGCCCCTATCGAGCAAACAAATACAAAACAGATTATATATATATATATATATATATATATATATATATATATATATATATATATATATATATATATATATATATATATATATATATATATATATTTTTTTTTTTTAACACTCCTCAAACTTACCGAGAAATAACTGAAAATTTGCTAAGGAGAAAAATAAATTGAGCATGAAGAGCTTTTGTGAAGAAATCCGCCAACTGGTACTCCGATGTAACATCCGACAACGTAATAGTTTCTCTCAGATATTCATCACGTACGTACTGACAATCCATCTCGATATGTTTAGTTTACTTATGAAAGGTGTGGTTCCTTGCGATATAAATTGCACTCTTATTGTCTCAACACATCATTGAAGAAATTGAGATGATTATTCCCATATCACTAAAAAGACTTCGAAGCCACACAAGCTCCATGGTTGTTGTAGTCATTGCACGATATTCAGGTTCAGTTGAGGATAATGATACTTTATGCTACTTCTTGCATCTCCATGAAATCAATCACCTAAAAATACACAAAAATCGGTAGTTGAGACTCTATCATTGGTATTTCCACCCCAATCAGCATCAGTATAGGCATGTAAATCAAACAATGTTATCAAAGATTCTGAACTTTAAATGATGTCAAACATTGTTATCAAATTGTAAGTGCTTATAGTTTTCCTTTGTTCATATCTTTCAGGTGGACCTCAGCAGCCACTAGCAAAAGCATTTTCAGATTACTATTGACCCCCCTTGGATATTGTTATGTGATGAATGTGCAACAATGAATGCAATTTCCTTTGACTTAGAACTTGGTTAAAAAGGTACATATTTAAGCCTCTCAAAAATGTTACAAAAGGAGTCCATGTGTGTGTGTGTATTTCTCTTACTGAAATATGCAAACAGTTATTTTTATTTCTAAGCTTGTATTGTGCTAAAACCTTATGTGAGTCAAGATAATGAAAAGCTACCATTACTATAAAATGATTGAAACTCTAGAATGATGGATCATCTCTTGAAAGATACCCTAAAAAAATGGTACCTTCCAAATTATCCAAGAGAAACAATATGTATGGCTATTTCATGTAGTGAAATTGTATCTCACCTTAGACAAACTGTTCTGGGATAAACGTGGCAGAGACTTCCTCAATGCATCTACATAAATTATCAAATCCTCCAAACAACTGCGGAACAGATTTCATAAGCTGTAAGGAATCATGCTTAAATAATCAACAAGCACACACAGACATGACATCATATGAAAACACTTGGAAGAATAACAAATAAACATCCAGAGATATGTTATCATCCAAAATAATTTTCTAATGAAAGAGATTCCAAATCTCATACACATCTGACAGTGAAAGCTCAACCAAGCAACTAAAAACGAGTACTGAATACCAAACTCTGCATACCATAATCTAGCAACCCCTGTTGAGCAACCATCTTTGGCTGGTTTAACACATAATGTTTCAGACTCAAGTGTTGCTGTCAAATCATTCCATAGATCATGCAAAGCACCACTAAGGAGGTCCTCTTTACTCCTAACATCTTTACGTATTGTAAGGACTCCAGAATTTTCTAGCTGTAACCAACAGAGGGAACTTTAGTGTAATCATGAAAAAAGGAAAAAACAGATGTTGTCAAGAGACCTCTAAAATTCTGTCCAGTGAATCTCCCAGCATTTACATATGTAGCTTAAAATATAATTAGCATTGGGTAAAGCAAAGGTTGTTGCATACAACAAAGAAATATTAATGTAGTGCTGGGTAGAGTCAAAGTTGTGTTAATGCTGTACGGAAAATTATAAAGTTAACTTATAAACCAAGTATCTCATTATAAATAAGGGTATTAGCCTATTAGGAGTAGGGCTGGGAAATGAACCGAGCAGCTTGTGTCTCGGCTTGGTTCGGCTCGCCATGAACTAATTCATGTTCAGAATGAGTAGCAGGAGAGCCAAGTCACAAGCAACTCGTTAACCAAAAACGAGTCGAGTACAAACAAAAGGTGGTCGGCTCAGTTCGGCTTATGTAAGATCATAAGAATATGAGATATAGAATTTAAGTACAATATTTATCATAAAAAGCAGTTTTGTACAGCTGGCTAGAGCATATGACATGTGAGAGAGAGGTATGAGGTTCAAATCCCATGTTACAACTTTAAATTTCACATAATTTTTTTTACATGAGCTACCTCATGGCTCTGTTGGGGTGACTCGAGCTCGTCTCGTCTAGTTACGCTCATGAGTCCAACATGAGCTCAGTTAAATGGTAAACAAGCCGAGCCTGAAAAAGATGGGTTTAGCTCATTAAGCTGGTTTACCAGCCCTAATTAGGAGCCTAATTGGGTACTTCTCTTTGAGCTCTCCTATAAAATTTGACATCCGTTCTCTTTTTCTTCTCTCTTAACACATCTTGTGTATTTTATTGACATCTTTAGTATTTTTTGGTCCATGGTAATTTTTTGTCATGGTAACAAAAGTCCTTGAGGATCTCATCCAGTTTTTCTTCTCCAAGTATTTTCATTCTTAGTATTTTCTTTTTTTCACTTCTTCCTCTTCTTTTCTTCCTTCTTACCTTTCTTTCTCTTCTTTTCCTCTCTTTCTCTCTCTTCTTCTTCTCTTTTCTTGATGAGATCAGCAATAGAGATCACGCTCTACAAGTTACATACTGCAAACGTGTTGCATCTCTCATGCATAACTCTGTTAAGATAAATGTAATATTTTTATGTATCATATATATATATATATCAGTCAACATATGTTGGCTAAAGTCAACAAAAGTTGACTTTATCTAGCCGTTGGAGGCAAGTCCAATGGCTAGATTTCTAGCCCTTGGACTCTCCAACAGCTAGAAGAGACCCTCTTCTCTCCTCTTTTCTCTATAAATATGAGGGTGTGTGCATATGTGAGGTGTGAGAGAGAGACGGGTAGTTTAGGTTCATGTGTTTGAGTGTATTTGCATAGTGACGTATTTTGTGAAATATTTTTCTTTTGGCTTATGTATTTCAAGGTTCATTATTAATGAAGATACATATTCATAGTCTTGTTATTGTTGTATTTATTTTTCATTCATATGTATTGCATGTTGGTATTTGGATTTTGAGTGCCTTGGAGTCCACACCACTTTCGTGACATGGTATCAGAGCAAAGGCATCATGGTCTTGGAGTCTTGTTCGTGATCGTGCTACAAAGGAAAATTTCTGACTTGTTAAATGGCTTGGATTCAAGGCTCTCCCATTCTGGTATATACATTGTGACTTTATGGCCCATGTTTTTAAAATGGAATTATTTTAAAATGAATATTTTTTTCATAAATTCAATGAAAGTAGAATTTAAAATATTGTATCTTGACATATGGTTTTGCATAAACATAATATATATAATATATATATATATATATTTGATTTTAGATGTGTATTTTGTAAAAAGTATATGGTTTCTAAAAATATTATATTGTTTTTTATGTTTTGCAAAATACTAAATTTTGTGATATGTCCTCCCTTGTATGGCGCTTAATTAGTGTATTCACATGAATCTTTTTGTGATTTTTTTAATATTATGATGTTTTGATGGATCTTAACTTGTGATATGCATGATATTTTGAATATATTATTGTAATCCTTAATATTGTATGCTCTCCACCATCGTGTGAATGTGTCTGCATGATTTTTTGAGTTCAAAAGCAGGATTCTTGATATATTGTGTGAATTTTATATGTTAAAAAATATGCTTTAAACTCTTGAATGATTTACTCATTGCGTCATAGAGACTATAAATTGTTTAGAAATATCATGAATGATTTATAGGCTCTCACGAGATTGCGCTGTTATGAGTGTGTAACATCAATGTTTGACTTTAAGTTATTACTATATTTAAAATCATCTTATTGTGCAAAATAATAATGTAAATGAGTAATGATTGATTGAGTATGATCTTTGATGGTTTAAATTTATGAGAATAAGGAGTGATTCTTATATTTGATGGAATATCTCTTGTTTTATATTCTTCGCTATATGCCATGAGTAGCCTTGTGATTGTTATATCAACTTATATTGGATTGCATGAGCAAGCTTCATCATCATGTACTTGAATGCATTCTTTTACATATTTTATATAATCTCTTTGTAAACATCCACGATGTGATATTAATGAGTCCCTATATGTGTATATGCCTCTTTGTTAGGCCTTTTTTTCTTATAAAAAGCTACCACATTTTTATATATTGAGCTCTTGTGCCGCTTAGTGATTGGTGGTGCATGGAATCTTTGTGTTCGTGCTTCCGCTACTTTTACTTGATTATATTTCTTTTTAGTTCCTTAGTACACTTATGATCTAGGGTAAGCTAGCTCCTTGGTCATTCTCTATTGTTTTTTATATAATCTTTGTTGCCTTTGCTTGCACAATATTTATGATATATTGTCAATTGACACCTTGTTTGCAAGCGATTACATCATATCCTAAAAATCTTTATTGAAACTGATTTGAAATAATGATTTTCAAGTCATTTATTGTATTCGAGCTCACATTATTTGAAATTTATTTTCGTGAGTTCTTTGTTGCCATGTTATGGTATTTGTTTAGTCCACCACAAAACTTTGTTTGATGCATCATCTCTTTTGGCCTTGTTATTAGTGGGTCAGAGTTAGTCGTTGAGGTGAGTTATGTGTGCACCTCATGTCATCTTATCAATCTAGATTCTCAAGTTTATGAATATTGTGTTGGCACTTGTCTTGGGTCTAATTGACAGTTGATTAACCTCTGGATCTATGTTGCCTTTGTTGAACCAGAGATGTTTTTTTATCAGTTTATATTGTCGGCTTATAGTTTAGCTCTATTTAACGATTATTTGATCTCTGATTTTGTGAGTGTGTTGTATCACTTATTTGTTTGTGTAGCCATTGTTATAGTATTAGATGCTTGATATCTTATTTTCCTGTGACGGCAGTTATGTTTTTGAAACCATGGAGTTTCGAAAGATTGTTAAAATTGTTATTCTTATTCTTCTTGATGGCATTAGTTTGTTTTTATTACAAACACTCTTTACCTCTTGTGTTTCCTTCTATTATGCCCCTGATCTAAGTGTTATTATATGTGGACAAGAGATGTTTATTCACACTTTTGTGTTTTTGTTTAGCCCATAAGTGGCATTGAAATTATATTCTTATTCTAGTAGCTGATACAGCTATTTTGAGTGTCATTATATGTAGACAATATATGTTTATTCACATTTTTGTGTGTTTGTTTAGCCCATAAGTGGCATTGAGATTATATTCTTGTTCTAGTAGCTGATACACTTATTTTTTAGTGTCATATGTACACATGAGATGTTTATTCACACTTTTGCGTGTTTGTTTAGCTCTTAAATGGCATTATGATTATATTCTTGTTCTAATAGTTGATACACTTATTTTGAGTGTCATTATATATAGACAAGAGATGATTTCAATGTGGTATGTTATGTGTATCCATTGGTTATACTCTTGTTCTTGTCGTTGATACACTTGATTTAAGTATCATTTTATGTAGACAATAGATGTTTTCAATGGGGTGAGTTATGTGCACTCATTGGTTATGCTCTTGTTTTAGTCGTTGATATACTTGATTTGTGTCATTTTATGTAGACAAGAGATGTTTTCAATGTGATAAGTTATGTGCACTCATTTGTTATGCTTTTGTTCTAGTCGTTGCTACACTTGTTATAAGTGTTGTTTTATGTACACAAGAGATGTTGGTTATTCACACTTTTTTTGTATCTTTTGGCCCTTTAGTGGCATTGTAATTATGCGCTTGTCCTAGTCGCTGATACAATTGAATTTTGAGGTGTGGAGGTCTAGTGAGGAGATTGATTGTGGTGGTCAAACTATTATTTAGATTTGCAAATATAATTCATTATGTTATGGGGATTTTTAAATCTCTCCATAAAATTTCTAAATTTTACTACTCATTTGTCCTTGTATGGGAAATGGTTATTGAAATACTTTCATGGATTTTTGCATTGAGTATGCTTTAATTGCATGATTAAGATACTTTAATATAGTTTCATGATTGGCTGCATTGCGTGTATATTAATATTGGTAAAAATATCATTTCTTGATACTTATGGGATTTTAAATCTCTTCATAGTTCTTGAAAGATCATCATTGTTATCTCCTAAAATTGGTTCATAAGTGACTTTTTCATTGATTCTAAACTATTGCATGGTTGATTCGTATATGCATTGATTGTGTGGTTAATATTGCTTACAAAATTAATTGTTCCATGTTTATTTATATCTTCTTAAATCCTTATTAAATGACTTGAATAATTTCTTATATCTTATGCTAAGTAAAAATGATTTGTGCTTGAAAGAAAATCTATTTATAAGTATTTTACTCTCCTTTGGAGAATTTTGTGCTTTTGTGAGTTATTTCTTTATGGTATTGATGCGGTAAAAAATCCATGCCTGTTATGCATTAATGTGCTTATTGTGACAGATATATGTGTGCATGATTTTCATGAATGAGTGATTAATGACTTTATCTTTACGATATTTTATATTTGTATCTCTTTTAATAATATGAAATTATGTTCTCTTGTGAAATAAGAACTATAGTTTCTTAAAAATTATCTATTGAGGTAAGTCTCGCAATGACTATCGTGTTTGAAATTAATGAGTTTTTAAAATTAATTTTTAAATGATTTTGAAAAATGACAAATTGCCTTATTAAATATTTTTTATATATTGTATTTTTGTGTTTGGCCACCCTCTCTCAATAATATATATATATATAGTTATTTCTAGTTGGATTGCTCTTTTGCTCTGCTTATAGGTTCTCAAAGTATTGGCGTAATTGAAGATTCTAGAGACCTTTCAAGCATATCAAGGAAGATCTAGAAGCCTCTTCAAGAATTTGTATTATGGAAGAACATGATGATATCTTGTGTTATGGGATTCCTTTTGTATTTTCAAACTTACAGTGAGTCATTGTAAGTTTGGATGTTAAGATAAATGTAATCTTTTTATGTATTATTATATATGTATGTATGTATATATACACATGTGTATGTATTTACATATATAATATATAAATATTATATATATATATATCTTAGTCAACATATGTTAATTAAAGTCAACAAAAGTTGACTTTATCTAGCCGTTGGAGGCGAGTCCAACAGCTAGATTTCTAGTCGCTACACTCACTCCAACGGCTAGAAGGGATCCTCTTCTCTTCTCCTTTCTCTATAAATATGAGGGTGTGCTCATATGTGAGGTGTGAGAGAGTGATGGGTAGTTTAGGTTCATGTGTGTGTATTTGTGTAGTGAGGTATTTTGTGTAATATTTTTCTTGTCTTATGTATTTCAAGGTTCATTATTAATGAAGAGACATATTCATAAAGTCTTGTGTTTGTTGTATTTACTTTTCATTCATATGTATTGCATGTTGGTATTTGGATTTGGGTTCTGAGTGCCTTGGATTCCACGCCACTTTCATGACAAACTCTGTGATCGAGAAGCAAAAAATGAGTAGAGAGAACGAGAATGGGTTGCTTCAATTCGAGGAGAAGGCAGCTTCCAACATCATAAAAGGTGAATTTTATTAACATTATACAGAACCAAGGTTGGCTATTATCTCCTAACAAAAATTTCACGGTAGATATGAGTGCCTTATGTGCATTCTCCAAGTAACTTGCACCCCAACCAGGGAGTTGTTCAAAAGCTCCAATTCCACCATCACTCTATTCAAACCAAGGTTGCCAAACTAGGAAGCGGAAGCGAGAAACGATACAAGAAGCGAAAGCAAGAGGCGATGCATTTTAAAATGTACAAGAAGCGAGAAGCAAGGAATAAAAAAAAGCAATATAAGAATTGAATTGTAACTGAAACAGAATGCAAATAAAAACTAAAACAAAAGTGATTATTCTTAAATTTCACGATTTTTTTAGTGTAAGAATTAAATTTTTAACAAAATCTAAATATAATGACTGCCAATTTAGAGAAAGCACATGGAAGTGAGTGAGAAGTGTGAGAGGAAACACATAAGAAACATGAAAAGTAGAGTGAGAGAATATATAAGAACAAATGAAGCATGTAGAAAGCATAAGAGAAGCACGGGAAAAATGAGAATCTCATCAAGTTTCGAAAGCGAGGAGTATCGCACTTCCGAAGCAAGTTTCTAGGAAGCGAGCTTCCCACCATCTAAGAAGCTTTCGGTAACTCAGGTTCAAACCCCCATGGTCCAACATGACTCTCTTGCCCAGATGAGGTGCCACCAACAATGTGTCGTTGCCATTGTTGACATTGCACACATCTACCATGTTAGAATATGTACAACTAATGGACCGATCGGTTTAGATCCAGATCTAGATCCATATATCTGTTATGTACTTTTAACATAATAGTCATATAAATAGAGAAACACGCCACCCACCTAGGGTGATGCCGCTTTTGGGATTATTCCTAACTTTCGCTTCCATCTTTTTTCTTCTTGTTTTGTTGTTTGAGCAAGAAATCATTGTAACGCACCAAAATTTCAAACTTGCGAACCTTTCAGAAAACAGGCAAGAGACTAGAAAGATCTCTTACTTTTCAGAGTTTGTTTATGAAATCAGCGGAAGATAATTCTTTTATTGAATTAGAAAGGCAAGCTGACAACTTTGGGCACGTTAGCTAAAAGAACCAAAACTCACAATCCATGCTACTTGCAAAACACTTGGAAAAGCCACTTTCATTAAAAGAAGTTTTCAAATAGTACAAAATTCGGATATCCCAAGGAAAATCCGTTACAAAACCCACAAACGTCCATGACGCGAGCTAAGAGCAGGAAAAAGAAAATCTTGAAGTCATCTTGCAATCACGCCATCGCCCGTGGTGTACCTAATCATCACCTGTACACATAGAATGGGTTATTTTGCGAAAAACTAGCAGGTGCACAAGAGAGACTCCATGAAACTGAATTAAGCATATTTAATTTACCATGTGAAGCAGTTTAAAATAGATCAGCAATTAAACAGATATGCAGTACAAGCAGGTAAGCAGTTCAAAGCAGGTAAGCAGTGCAACTGTCAAAACGCAGCATGACGATTCGTTTGATCGTAAGTTGTGAACTACCACGCAACTAGCGAGTCTCATGACCAATCAATCAGTGAGAACAGACTTTATGTTTCGATATTACTGGCCTGTGGGTACGCACAGCCAAAACGTAAAAACAACTTAGACTAATTTGGGCGTCTGTTATTCTATGTATTTTCAATAACCCGAATAGCTAGTTGAGTCCGCTCCTAAGGGGGGTGACTTTCAGTCGAGAGAGAATTCCCCAAAGGCAGGTAAGCAGTGCCACGGATGCATTCAACTTCTACAGAAGTCAATGGGATCTACCACCTAGGATAATGTCTGGTAGTCCCTTCCCCTAACTCCAATGACTGGGGAGGCCGGATCTTTGCCCGTGGGGTGGTTGTTAACAACCTGTCCATTGGAGTTTTGGTACCGCTCTGTCCTCTCCCTTGAGAGACAACAAGAAGCGAATGGGTGTGTTAAGGCTTGCTTAACTAACGACCCATTCTAATGTTGTGGTCTTTCAACCACTCAAGCATCTTGCCTATGAAGGCGAATCATTCACCATTTGATATGATTATAGCATTGTGCATTTAGCACTATTCGAGGTCGCACGACCGTCTCATCTGATCGTCGCAGTACTAGCGTGTAGTGCATGACTACAAGTACTCTAGGATGAAAGGGGTGTAGTTCCTCAATAGGAACCTCAACAAAAGTGTTTCGCAAATATGCAATGTTTCTCAAACACTACTTTGCAGGACTGCTCACTCGAAAAGCCAAGATCCTGACTAAGGATCCCTCTCCTGAGACAATGTATTGTTAAGCCTCCGACTCAACTCTTATCGCAAAAGGGAAAGCGGTAAATGCCCCTTGCATCATCCACAAGGATGCCTGATTGAACATGCAATGAGCTAAGACTTGAGCGTCATCTGCAATGGCAAGGCATTAACTAAACATTTACAAAAGCAAGAGCTTGGGCGCAAAGCGCGACGACAAAGTAAAGACTGTAAGCAGGAGTGCAAATGCAAAGCCTAGGCGCAAAGCGCGGTGGCAAACGAAAGACATGACAGAAAGTAAAGAACAAGAATCGCGAAATCGCGTCCTTAAGTTAAATGTGTACTCGTATAAACACACACACACACACACACACATATATATATATATATATATATATATATATATATATATATATATATATATATATATATATATATATATATATATATATATATATATATATATATATATATTTGTCCTTTTTAGTTAATTGAACTCAATTCAATTGTCCAAGTCTTTCGTGCAATCTTCCCCTACCTTGGGGTATCGCGAGAAGGTAGTCGCCTGTGAGTGTAAGTGATTGTCGGTTCGGTTCGCGGGGTGCGAACGGGCTCCGTTGTAACTGCAAATATGCGATATTAACATGCAATATAAACGAACAAGCAAAGGACAGAGAGAAGACTCGACTTCTCCGTAATACAAGGCAGGGATCAACGGTCCCTGCTGACTTGAAAAATAACGGGGCAGGGTCCAAAGACCTATGCTGCCTAAGGAACAGGTGCAGGGGTCATCGGCCCCTGCCGGCTATGAAAGAAGGGCAGAGGCCATTGGCCCCTGCCGAGTTTCAAAAATAAGAGGGACAGGGGCCATCGGCCTCTGCCGGACTTTAAAGAGAGAGACAGGGGCCTTTAGCCCCTGCTGGGTTTAAGAAGAGGGTTTAAAAGAAAGGCAGGGGAGGTGCGCAGGGCCCAAAGGGCCCCCTGCGATCCTTGCAAAAGGAGGGGGAAGGGGCCAATGGCCCCTGTCGACCTCGACAGTCATCAGGGCAAGGGCCAATGGCCCCTATCGATGCTTGGAAAAAAACAAAGCAGGGGCCCTTTGGCCCCTCCCAGAAAACCCAAGACAAACTAAAAAAAAGGGGGGGGGGGGGGGGGGAGAGTGCAGAGAGAGACGAGAGAGAGTCGGTGAGGGAGAGCGAGAAAGTAAGAGAAGGTGAGAGAGACGGTGAAAGGGCAGAGGGGAAGGAGGTTTCAAGAAACCTCCCCCCTTTGCCTCGCTGTCTCTCAAAGGCACGAGAGGCGGTGCCTCAGGTTGGGCCGGGGTCCGGATCCGACCCGAATCCATCTTTTTTTTTCAGGTTATTATAATCATATTCTGAAGGCGTTCTCACATGGTATCAGAGCTAGCGAGTTTACCTGGGTCTCCTATGACATGATTGGCACAATTTTCAGTTAGATGTTAAAAATGCTTTCCTACATGGAGACTTATATGAGGAAGTGTACATGGAGCATCCTCCTGGATACTCGAAAGGAGATCCAAAGACCTCAGTTCTCAAATTGAGAAAAGATATATTGGTTTCAAGCAGGCTTCTCGAGCATGGTTCAAGACCTTCAATTCAGTAGTAAAAACTCTGGGTTTTAAAAAGAGTCATTGCGACTACTCTTTATTCGTGCAAAAGGTACATTCAAATATCACAGTCATCCTTATTTATGTTGATGACATTATCATTACAGAAAATAATCTTGTAAAGATTGATGAAATAAAGTCGTTGTTGCACAAAGCCTTCCACATGAAAGATTTGGGACCTCTTCGGTTTTTCCTTGGGGTGCAAGTAGACCAGCAGTTAGATACTCATTCTTTCCTAGCAAAAATATGCCATAAATATTTTGCATCGAAATGGTATGCTGCACTGCAAACCCACAGACACTCCAATGGTTGCTCATACACTTCTAACTGTAGTTTCAGTTGATGATACCTACTTGGAAGACCCCAGCAAATACAGAAGTATAGTTGGATCTCTTCAATATCTCACTTTCACTAGGCCTAACCTGATTTTTGTCATCAATCAAGTTTCTCGATTTATGCATAGGCCTGAAACAAAGCACCTGGAAGCAGTTAAGTGTATCCTCTTGTAACGACCCCAACTCATACCCATGAAAAAGTGACAAACTTTTTTTTATAAACAAGTGCGGAAACATTCTTCGAAACCCGAGGTTTTACCGTTACAGACAACTACCACCACAAAGGATCTTATATTCATCTTTCATACCAAACCAAACAAAACTTTATTTATTCAAATGCATAGAGTCTGAGACATAAGCAAATAAAATTTAAATAAAGCAAAAAGAAGAGTCACGCTTGGCAAAAGAAACTATCAAGCAAACATGTAGTCCCCTCGTAGCTCTTCTCAAAAGCATTAGGGAACAACATCATGCATTCACCAACATATAACAATTAAATAAACAAGTAAATATGCATAATTTAATCCATAGCAGAAATATGCATGACTTCAGCGCAATGCATAAGTAAATTATTATCTTTTATTATAGTCTTCTTTTTCATATGCATGTCTCTATTAAATGCACACAATTTAAGTTTCTCTTTTTAATTATCATTGCCCGCGGATACACCAAACGGGTAAAATCCCAAAGGTCAAGTAGGGTTCCAGGATAACTTAGCGCACAAGTTGTATTTTATTACTGGGTTTCAAACTTAGCCCTCGACCGAAATAGAGACCACTCATCTAATGTCGGGGACACTAGGGACCACTCATCCATAAGCGCCACTTTTCTTGGTATACCAAAACAACAGTTGTGTCTACACACCACCCCCAGGCAAAGTGGCGAATTCTCCCTAAAACCGTAGCCAGAAGACGAACCTCAATAACGGGTTCAGAGCCAACAACAACGCACATGGAGTTTTTTTATCCTCACGGTCCCCAAACCGCTAAGCCCAAGATTACCTTTCTATAGAAGGAACATCAAATGATCGTTAATTACACAGTTCTCTTTCTTATCTTGTTATTAAAATCAATTCCATAAATTTGCAAATTAATAAGCAAACATAAGCTCATAAGTCAACATGCGCAACTCTTCACGGTCTACCACCGGTGGCAACCATAGAACAGTGCAATTAAAACCACAATATCAAATATAACATTTGCAATGCATAAACAAGGAGCACATCGGCTCAAGGCTTCCACAACCTATGATGATCCATCTTGATCATCTATGCATTCATATGCAAAAATCATAAAGAACATGCCAATGCATTCTTTTCATATCGCATGCCCTTCGATACACAATCATGAATGTCAATTTAGAGATGTGCATGGAACAACAATATTCATATGCATGTGTTCAATATTCATGTGCATGTGTTCACTATTCATGTGCATGTACTTTCATGTGACCATTCCACAAACATGCTCTCATTCATGAATCATTTCAATTTGGAACAAGTGAACAATTCATCATTTATGTACATGCGAAACACACATTAGTTCATGTATATATATGCATATGAAACAAATTTCATATTGCATAATACTTAAGCAAGTCACGTAAATTCAAAGCATGTGAAAGTTTTCATTCACAACATGTATTAAAATCAAATTACATGCACATAAAAAATCTGAAAACTTACATACATATTAAATTTGAATTCCAGAATGTGTCAAAATTCATATTTTGAAGTAGGCCGATATAGCCTAGCCGACCCCGTCGGTTGGGGTTCAGCCCCGACCCAGCTGAACCCAAACAGGCTACTCGCCCGTCCAAAACAAAGCTTTTGTTTTTAAAACTTTTGTTTCAAATTTTTTTTTTTTTACCAGTTTCCCAAACCGACCTTGTCGGTTGGGGTTCAAGTCAAGTCAAGCCCAACCGAGCTTAGTTGACTGGGTGACCTGGGCAAACCCCGAACTAGGCCTCGCAGGGGACTGCCAGGCCTGTATCAGTCCAGCCGCTTTAAGGTTTAATGTACATTGTCCAAGATGCCTTAAATGTATTCTATATTGATAACATAAATCTCATTGCATGTAAAATTGCAATACAATGAACATTAACACTTTTCGGCTTAAGCAAGATGTCATTTCCTGTTAGCTCCTTCAAGCCATGCATGATTTCTTATCATGGACACTTGTCTTTAAGAAATCAAGGCCAGAGTTTGTTGAGCTCCTTAGTGAATATATCTGTTATCTAGTTTCATCCCAATGAAATATGCTTTTATGTTTTTATCTTTTATATTTTCTATTATGAAATAATAAATTGTTTGTATGTTTGTTTTTTTTTGAAACAGCCTGCTGCCCAGAAGGTCTGGCAGAACCGACCTGCTGGGTTCGGTTCTGCTAGTCGGGTAGGCCCAACAGGGCCTGCGACAAGTTGGCTCAGTCTGGCAGCACCCGACAAGTGCTGCCAAGCTTGGCTACGCCCAAACAGCCCGCTAGGACTGCCATAAACTGGGTCTCACCCAGTACAAAGAAAAAACAGTAATGCACTACATAAATTTTTTTCAGGGCTTTCAAACACATGCATACTCTAGGTTTAACATACAAGTACGTGCAGTTTTCCGGTCAGCTGTGCTTAGGCAAGTAGACATACAAAATAAACCTGTATATGCATATTCACATTCAAGAATATGTGCACATTCGCATTGGCCTAAATGCAGACTTGTTTATGCTGAATTTTCATGACATTTTTTATGGCACGCTAGTATTAACCTGGGTATGCATTCATATAAAAATGAGATCAAGGATGCATTGACCTTTATCATGCTTATGCAAACTTATATTGAAATAGGTGTGCTTTCCTAAGCCTACGTGCACTCCATGACTCTAACCCATTAGATAAAGCATGGAAATCAAATCCACTTAGAATCAAGCTCATAAAACCATGTTTATCATAATAAAAATTTTGTTTTATCAAAACTAAGCATGTGGAGAATTTTAATTGAGAAAAAAAATGAAAAGAATCACATACACATCCATGGAAATCGATGTTCATCAAAAAAGAAACGCTATACAAACACTTCTAGCCTAAATAAAAATTTTGTTTTATTGAAAAGATAAAAAGAATCAAGAATACAACCATGAAAATTGTATCCATCAAAAACAACCTCTAAATAAACACTTTTACCACCAATAAAAATTTTTTTTAGCATGTACAGAATTTTATTTCATTGTAAAGATGAAAAGAATTAAGAATACACACAAGGAGGAAGATCCATGTATCTTTTAGAAAACATGCATAAAAACACTTTTTCCATGGATTTCCATCAAAATATTCCATGGACATTCAATCTATATCAATTTCTCACTTGATTCAATAGAGAAAACCCATACCATGAATAAAAACTTGAAGAAAAATGATGGTAGAAGTTGAAAAACGTGGGTAGATGGTTGGAGAAGTCCAAACTCCTTCACTTCTTCCCTTCTTTTCCTCTCCTTCTCTCTCCTCTTTCTTTTTCCCTTTCTCTTTCCTCTCTCTTTTTTGTTGATCTATTTATAGGGCTCTAGGTGGGCTGGAGAAGAGTGTAACGCCCCAAAATTTCAAACTTGCGAACCTTTTAGAAAATAGGCTAAAGACTAGAAAAAATCTCTTTCCTTCAGAGTTTGTTTATGAAATCAGCGAAAGACTATTCTTTTGTTAATTTCAGAAAGGCAAGCTCACAACTTTGGGCACGTTAGCTAAAGGAACAAAAACTCACAATCCATGTTACTTGTAAAACACTTGGAAAAGCCACTTTCATTAAAAGAAGTTCCCAAATAGTACAGAATTTGGATATCCCAAGGAAAATCCGTTACAAAATCCAAAAACGTACAAGACACGAGCTAAGAGCAGGAAAAAGAAAGTCTTGAGTCATCTTGCCATCGCGTCGTCGCCCATGGTGTACCTAATCATCACCTGTACCTATAGAATGGGTTAGTTTCGCAAAAAACTAGTAAGTGCACAAGAAAGACTACAGGAAACTGAATTAAGTACATTTAATTCAGCATGCTAAGCAGTTTAAAGCAGATATGCATTTAAACAGGTAAGCCGTTCAAAACAGGTAGGCAGCTCAAAGAAGGTAAGCAGTTCAAAGCAGGTAGGCAATTCAAAGCAAGCAGTGCAACTGTCAAACGCAGCATGACGATTCATTTGATCGTAAGCTGTGAACTATTACGCAATAAGCAAGTCTCATGACCCATCAACTAGTGTGAACAGATTTTATATTTCAATATTACTGACCTGCGGGTATGCGCAGGCAAAACGTATAAACAACTGAGACTAGTTCGAGCGTCTGCTATTCTATGTATTTTCAATAACCCGAATAGTTAGTTGAGTCCGCTCCTAAGAGGACGGCTTTAGCCGAGAGAAGATTCTCCAAAGGCAAGTACTTGGCAACGGATGCATCCAACTTCTGCAGAAGTCCATGGGATCTACCACCTATGATAATGTTTGGTAGTCCCTTCCCCTAACTCAAACGATTGGGGAGGCCGGATCTTTGCCCGTGGGGTGGTTGCTAACAACCTGTCCATTGGAGTTTTATACCAATCCATCCTCTCTCTTGACAGAAACCTAAGGGCAAATGAGTGTGTCAGGGGTAAATTAATTGACGACTCATTCTATATGCTCTGGTCTTTTGACCTAATGGGCATCTTACCTATGAAGGCGATCCCATTTTTATATGTTTACAGCATTATGCATTTAGCACGGTTTGAGGTCGCACGACCGTCTCATCCGATTATCGCAGTACTAGCGTGTAGTGCACGACTACAAGTACTCTAGGTTGAAAGGGGTATAGCTCTTCAATATGAGCCTCAACAAAAGTGTTTCACAAAGATGTAATGTTTCTCAAACTTTACTTTTAACATTCTTTATCTTTTGAAACAACCAACAGCTTGTGCCATATTTGGCATGCGATTTTCTAGAAAATCATCCGCTATCGTGGTATCTACATGCCTCGCATGATTCGATACCAGTCTCGATAGATGGGATACGATTCTCAACAGAACCGCGCTAAGAAGCTTGCTCAAGCCCTAATTCGGGGTTACACGAGATATATCAGATAGATGAACAGAACCAGCCAATCACATCCTTCCAAATACATCGATTTGGGTAGTCTTTGATGCTTTTGCGCAGCTCCCTAAATTCTCAAGTCTACTATGCAGGACTGCTTACTCGAAAAGCCAGGATCCCTGCTAGGGATCCCTCTCTTTAGACGAGGATGTATCGCTAGCTCCCGACTCAACTCTTGTCGCAAGAGGGAGAGTGGTAAATGCCCCGTGCATCCTCCACGAGGATGCCTTTATGGCACATGCAATGAGCGAAAACCTGAGCGTCATCTGCAATGGCAAGGCAGTAACGAAACATTTGCAAAAGCAAGAGCATGAGCGCAAAGCACGACGGCAAAGTAAAGACATGACAGAAAGTAAAGGACAAGGATCGCGAAACCGCGTCCTTGAGTTAAATGTGTACGCGTATAAATATATATATGCATATATATTTATTTAATTGTCCTTTTTAGTTAATTGAACTCAATTCAAATGTCCAAGTCCTTTGTGTAATCTTCCCCTACCTTGGGGAGTTGCAAGCTTGTTGGCGCCTGTAGGTGTAAACGATTGACAGCTCGGGTCGCGAAGCACGAGCGGGATCTGTCGTACGAGCTGCAAAAGTGACAGTCTTAGCAAGTTAACACCAAAAATAGAAGATTAAGGGCACTGCCGCTGACCTGACATGAAGGAAGCAAAGGCAGATGCATCGTGCCCCTGCTCACCTGCTATCAGTGCAAGAAGCAGAGGCAGGGGTTACGAGCCCCTACTGACCTATTGTCAGCAAATTACGAGGAGGCATGGGGTTGCACCCTTGATGATGCATTAATTGCGCGTGAATATAATATATGTTTATTGCATAAATGCATCATTATAGGTTTTAAACCCACACTTAGGTGCATTTAGATGTCATTGAGATATGGTTCGAATTTTGTTCGAATCGAACTTAAAACGAGAAAGTTATCGCATTTACAATGTAGCGGGTCGGACCTCGAGGTGAACCGGGTCAAAAACGGATCCAATTAGCCCATCTGGGCCCTGGATCAATGCCAAATATCCAAAATCCAACCCACTTCATCCCATTCACGTTTTTTAGAAAATATTTGCTGAATACCCCCTCAGAAGAGGCACCCAGCTAAAAAGATCATTTTAATCTCTTTTCTGGAATTTTAAGAAAAGAGGCTCTTCTCTATAAAATCGATGAAGAAACCCTAAGAGAGGGTTCTACCTTGGGAATTGTGCCGCCCAGCTCGCCCCCTTCTTCCTCTCCATCGTCTTCCCCAATCCCCCTTCTCCATGACCGAGCCATTTCGTTAGCCAATAAGAGTTCCATCATCTTCGTTTCCTTCATTGCTCTGTCTTCTTCTTTATCTCTTCCCCTCTTTCTTCATTTTCCATCGCCATTTCATGCTAACTACTAACCTTGGTTGTGTTGTGCAGGTTGAAGCCATTGAGGAGTGTTGTGTTCTCGTGGTATGTTGTCTGCACTGCGTGGACTGCTGGTCTCCTCTTGTCGGTCTCCTTCCTCAACCAAGCCCAGCTCAGATTGCCCTCCATCATCGGCATAGCCCTCTTGGGCAGCAACCCAAGCCTAGTGCAACCATGAATAGTAGTTGCCACATTGTGTAGCAGCGTTGGAGGTGCTTCTTCCGTCCGGTGTGACGTCCACGCCGTCTGGAACGCCGACCCTTTCTAGCCGGTCTCTTTCTTCCATCCGAGCGAGCCTCGGTTTGATCTCCCACCTTTCGGCGCACTTCAAGACTGCAACATAGTATAGCACAGCATCTGAAGCAGCTGTAGTGGCGTTTTTCACAAGGCTTGAACCAATCTTTTCTCCCCTTCACTCCTCGAACTTCCGGATTAGTGCACGGTAAGTCTTCGCACCTCATCTCTTTTAGCATAAAACCCAATTTGCATGTATGCTTGTTTTGATTTGTAATTGTCTGCGTTTTTCAACTTGTTACAACCTTAGAATTAGATTGTTAGTGTTGGAACCAGCACTGTAGATCGTCTAGTTTATTTTGTTTAATTCTATTTTCGGTTCTTGCAGAATTTTTTATTGCATTTGCAGCGATTCCCTTATTGATGCCCAAACCGGCAGATCAATTCTAGTCGCCTGAAGCTGCTCTGTTTAGGATTGTACTCCAGTGCTCTGGTGTAAATTAGTTAGATTTTAACGTCTGACTAGTTGTTTAACTTTCTGCAGTAGTATAGTTAGATTGGGTTTTTTATTATGCATGTGTAGGGGCCTTATTGCCAAAGCTCGGTTAGAATCCTTTATAACCGAGTTGGGTGTTTTGTTGATAAGTGTGTAGTCTGTTAATTTCAATCTAATTTCTGTCTTAGGAGCAAGTTTTGATAAAATTCTAAGTCTAATGCTTGGGTTAATTCAGTATGATGTTAGGTTAATCTATGGAATCTTGCTTACATGTTAGTATAATATTAAGATTAGCATTGTTGTAAGTAGATGTAATGAGATATTGCGGAAATATAAAGAGTGTTTATAAGCACTTACAACAATGCATAAAAGAGACAATATCACAAGTCCACTAATTGACAACACAAGTACAAGCCTTTAAGAAGGCAACAATATAAAAAACCTCTTATTGAGAAGAGAGAGATCTCTCAAGAATAAAAATATACAAGGGGTTCACCCCTATTTATACAAGAGGGAGAGGAGAGAAAGGAAGGCCAAGGGCCTCAAAAGGAGAGCCCAAAAGGGGGCTCCCATAGAGTCGTTGGGAGCCCCCAACGGTCACATTTGTAACCGTTGGGGGCTCCAACGACTCTATGGTTGGAGCCCCTTTTGGTCCTTAAAAAATACAAAAAACAAAAATAAAAAATAAAAAAAGAAAGTTACATTTTATCAAAACTGGAAAATAGTTGTTTTCTAAAACAGTCATGTGAAATTACAAAAATACCCCTATCGGGTATTGATGTAATATATATATATATATATATATATATATATATATATATATATATATATAAGATGTACATTTTAACACCCCCCCTCAAACTTTACGGGGCAATGACGGAAAGTTTGCCAAGAAGAAACATGAAGCGAGGAGCCGGAAGAGCTTTAGTGAAGAAGTCCGCCAACTGATATTCCGAAGTGACATACGGTAGAGCAATAGTTCCTCGTAAGAATTCGTCACGAACATAGTGGCAATCCATTTCGATATGTTTTGTACGCTCATGGAAGGTATGATTGCTCGCAATATAGATGGCACTCTTGTTGTCGCAGCATAATTTTGAGGCTTCGATAATATCAACCCCCATGTCTTTAAGCAGACTGCGAAGCCATACAAGTTCCATTGTCGTGGTTGCCATAGCTCGATACTCAGCTTCAGTGGATGATAGTGAAACTTTCTGTTGCTTCTTGCATCGCCAGGCAATCAAAGAGTCCCCTAAAAAGACACAAAAACCAGTAGTTGAGACTCGATCATTGGGATTACCTCCCCAATCTGCATCAGTATAAGCAAGAAGATTCAAGGAAGAAGAGGAGGATAGAAATAGCCCTTTATTGATGGTATTCTGAATATAGCGAATGATTCGGAGAACAGCACTCATATGCACAGTGGTAGGAGTATGCTGAAATTGGCTAACTGAATGAACCGCATGGGCGATATCTGGTCTGGTGATTGTTAAATAGGTGAGAGACCCAATGAGTTGTCTGTAGGGTGTGGGGTCTTCCAGAAGAACCCCATCCTCCAACCGTAATTTGGCATTAATAACCTCGGGAGTCTCTACTTTCTTGTCATCAGAAATCCCAGACTTAGAACAGATATCTGCAGCAAGCTTCATCTGTGACAAAATATATCCTCGAGAAGAATATGCAACTTCAATTCCGAGAAAATATCTAAGAAAACCTAAATCAGACACATCAAAATTATTTTTTAAAATATTTTTAACATCAATAATACTATTTTGATTATTCCCAGTGATAATCATATCATCAACATAAAGCAACAATATTACGATACTAGTACCTGCATTTTTGACAAAAAGAGCAGTGTCAGTATAACAAGAGTGAAATCCTAATTTTATCATGATATCACTGAAACGATCATACCAAGCCTTAGGAGCTTGTTTAAGGTCATACAATGCCTTCAAAAGCCGAAGTGTTTGACCTTGCTTAATATTAATTCCGGGTGGCGGATCCATGTAAACTTCTTCACTTAAACTTCCATTTAAAAAGGCATTTTTTACGTCAAGTTGATAAATAGGCCATTTTTTGATTGATGCAACAGCTATTAGGGTCCTGACACTAGTCATTCGAGCTATGGGAGCGAATGTTTCTTCATAATCAATGTTATATTCTTGAGAGTATCCCTTAGCGACTAATCTAGCTTTATATCGTTCCAAAGAGCCATCGCTTTTAGTTTTAACTTTGAAGACCCATCGACACCCTATAGTTTTTTTGTGTGAGGGTAGATTAACTATTTCCCAAGTATTAGCCTTTTTTAATGCATTTAGTTCAACTTGCATTGCTTCAACCCAATGTGGTATAGATTTAGCTTGATTATAGTGAGTGGGTTCAAAATAAGAATGTTGGGTTATTAAACACGCCCGATAGTTGGGGGTTAAGGAATCATAGGATACAAACCTATTTGGGGGTATTGATATTCTAGAAGAATGTCTAACTTGAGGTTCCTCAGAAGATTCAGAAATTTGAGAGTATTTTTCGAGGGCACTAATAGGATTTTCTTGATTTCTTCTTGAGTAAACATTTATATTTGTATCACTATCATTTGAGGGTGTTATATCAAGATGGGACACCTCACATGTATCTTTTATGTTTTCAAGAAAATCTTCTTGTATGTCATCGATAAGATCATGTAAGAATATGTAATCAATTTCATTTGTTTCTTCTATTTTATCAAAACCGTTCTCTTCTTCTAGAAATGTTACATCTTTTGAAACATATAGTTTATCATTCTTAAAATCATAACATCTATACCCTTTTTTATTTTCACCATATACCAAAAAAACACATTCAATTGCTTTTGGAGACAACTAATCTCTTTTATGTAATAGGACAAAACATTTGCAACCAAAAATACGAAGACGATTGAAATCAGGTGAAATTTTAAAGAGCTTTTTATAGGGAGAAGCATTTTTTAATTTAGAAGAAGGCATTCTATTGATTAGATAAGTGGAAGTTAGAACGGTTTCGGCCCAAAACTTCTTTGGAATATTCCTGGAAACAAGTAATGTTCTAGCGGTTTCTATAATGTGCCTATGTTTCCTTTCCGCTAGGCCATTTTGTTGAGGAGTCCTAGGACATGACTTTTGATGGGAAATTCCATTTTGGGTTAGATAGTTTTGAAATTCATGAGATAAGTATTCGCCACCGGAATCGGATCTTAAAATAGATATATCATTTTGGAAATGATTTTGAATCTTTTTATGAAAATCTTTAAAGAAAGTGAATACTTCCGATTTATGACTAAGAAAGTAAATCCAAACATACCTAGTAAAGTCATCAATAAAAGTAACATAATACGAATAGCCCCATTTAAACATAACCGGAGAAGGCCCCCAAACATCCAAATGCACCAATTCAAAAGGTCTTGATGAAAGAAAAGTTCTAGTTGGAAATGGAATAGACTTCATTTTTCCAAAAATGCAATCTTTGCAATTAATTTCTTTTTCCTTACAAAATTTGTTTCCAAAAGGAAAGAGATACATTTTGGAATAACTTGGATGACCAAGTCTTTTATGCCAAGTTTTCATGTTTTTTTCTTGGACATAAGAACAAAAATGATTTGAAGGGAGATCGAGATGGTCCATATAATAGGTCTCCCTTTCTATCGCCTTGCCCAATCCGCTTCCTGGACCGGAGATCCTGCACAAAGCAACCATTAGATGAGAAAGATATTTCACATCCATGGTCGGCAATTTGAGAGACCGAAAAAAGGTTTAGATTTAGTTTGGGAACAACTCTTACTTTTGGAACACAAAAATTTTGGGAATCTTTAAAAGAGCCAATACTTGAAATTTTTAAAAAGGTTTCATCGGCCGTAGAGACACAAGAGTCCTTTGAATTGATGCAAACATCAATAAGTGCATTTTCATGGGGGGTCATATGAAAAGAGGCTCCGGAGTCAAGGATCCAAGAATATGTACCGGGTGATGATGTCGAAGCAATAGCCGCACCCGATGTGGAGGAAGAAACTTTTAGAATTTGTTGGAGTGCCATAGATATTTGTCCAAGAGTTTCTTTGAGATCATTGTTCTTGCCTTCATCTTCTTTGGTGGTAGTTTCTTCAAGAGAGGCCACCTTAGGCTTGAAAGTTCCATTAAGCTTTGGGCAAGCGGGTTTAATGTGACCTGGCTCATAGCAATGATGACAAACAATCATTTTTCTTTCTCCATTATAGTTTCCTTGTTTCCCAAAATGAGGAGGTTTATAGGTTCTAACATTGTTACCCGGTTTTGATACGGCAAGTACTTCATCAACATGTTTACTCATGTCAAGCCTTGTCTCCTCTTGAGTGATTTCGGCAATAGCATCCTCAATAGGAGAAAAAATAGATCTATGGAGAAGTGAGGATCTCACTTGCTCAAATTCGGGACGTAACCCAAAAAGGAATTGAAACAATCGTTCTTGTTCCATTTGTTTTTGTCTTAAATCAATATCTTCCATAGAAACCCATTTTGGCTCCAAAAGAGCCAATTCATCCCATAGTGGGTTTATGGCACTATAATAGTCTTGAATGCTAGAATCACCTTGTTTGGTGGTTCTAATCTTTTCTTGCAAGAAATATGCTCTTGCAAGATCCTTTTGGGTATACATACCCTTCATAAAGGACCAAGCCTCATTGGCTCTACGAAATTTAGCTATGTTAGCACATACCTTAAGCTCAACATTGTTCATAAACCACGCAAGGATTTTTGTGTGCTTGCTTTCCCAATCTTCCACTTCTTTTTGATGATTTTCAATGGCCTTGAGGCGAGCATCTCCTTCAAGAGCCTTTTCTTGACCTTCTTCGTCCTTTGTGAGCATAAGCTTAGGTTCCGGAACGGTCCCCAAGACAAAACCCCAAAGTTTCTTACCTTTGAGGTTATTTTTCATTGCCGATGCCCACATCATATAATTCTTTCCATTGAGCTTGAAGGATAAGTCAATCTTTGCCTCCATGATGTTGCCAAGAAGTGAGAAGAGATCCACCAAATATGAAATACATGAACCACACCTTTCCTTCAAGAATCGAGTGGCTCTGATACCATGTAATGAGATATTGCAGAAACATAAAGAGTGCTTATAAGCACTTACAACAATGAATAAAAGAGACAATATCACAAGTCCACTAAGGGACAACACAAGTACAAGCCTTTTAGAAGGCAACAATATAAAAAACCTCTTATTGAGAAGAGAGATATCTCTCAAGAATAAAAATATACAAGGGGTTCACCCCTATTTATACAAGAGGGAGAGGAGAGAAAGGAAGGCCAAGGGCCTCAAAAGGAGAGCCCAAAAGGGGGCTCCCATAGAGTCGTTGGGAGCCCCCAACGGTTACATTTGTGACCGTTGGGGGCTCCAACGACTCTATG
This sequence comes from Nuphar pumila, assembly GCF_984573655.1. Lineage (NCBI taxonomy): Eukaryota > Viridiplantae > Streptophyta > Magnoliopsida > Nymphaeales > Nymphaeaceae > Nuphar > Nuphar pumila. The sequence continues at coordinate 32,650,384 of NC_143258.1, read as the reverse complement.
ATTGGAGCCCCTTTTGGTCCTTAAAAAATACAAAAAACAAAAATAAAAAATAAAAAAAGAAAGTTACATTTTATCAAAACTGGAAAATAGCTGTTTTCTAAAACAGATACGTGAAATTACAAAAATACCCCTATCGGGTATTGATGTAATATATATATATATATATATATATTATATATATAAGAGGTACATTTTAACAGTAGATTCCCATGTTGCTCGATATTAGAATGGTAAGTTAGATAAGAATTGTTAATCTTTGTTAGCTCACTGTTACAACAGGTTTCGGTTTTAATTAGTTAGGAGATACCATGTTGATTAGTTTAGACAAGTAGATTAGGTGTTTCTAATGCTTGTAGTGTTGACTTGCCCTAATGCTACAAACCGGTTAGAATCCTTTCTAACCGATGTGGGGTGAATTCCAAGAGGGTATAGGCCATTGATTTCTATGTTATTTGTTGTTCAGCAGTAGCTTAGAGTTAATTAGTTTGCTAATGTGTGGGCTATATTAATGTTAGATTGGGTGTACTAATTAGTTTAGTTAGTGTGCTAGCCTTAATTAGATTTATCTCTATGCTAGTTGATGTTAGCTTTGTATATACGATAGGGTTTGTGCATTTTTAGGTAGATTTCTGTTTTCCGTATGTAGTAAATGATTAGCCGCTGCTGCATTGATTATTTTAGTTAATTTAGATTAACCATCATTAGTTTAGACCTAACCCCAATATCGTTTAGAAGTAGTTTCACTTTTATTGATTTTTGCATTGCTTATTAGATTTGTGTTGGCAACCTGTTTTAATTTCAATTAGTTACTATTTAGATTGCTACATAGTGTAGTTATGGTAGATTAGGGTTTACTGGTGTTTTAGAGCTTCGTTGCAACTAATTTTGCTCATTTGCCTAAAATCGGCTAGGGTTTCATTTCTGGTCGGTGTGATGGCTTGTGAGAAGAGCTTTAGTATCTAAGGTTGTGATTTTGCTGTAATTTTTCAGTGTGTTTAGCATATGATCAGTAGATCCAGGCGTTAGTAGGACACTTAATATCTTCGGTTTAATTTTCGCATAGTTTTGCCATTACAATCATTCAATATTTCTAGATAGGTTTATTGCGTGTTTTTAACTGAATTTGTGACACTTATATCCGGAACTCCCGGAGTGGTATTACAGATCCGTTTCGCTGAACTCCTACCTCTATCAAGAATTCAACAAGACAAAAATCACTTCAATCGGACTCCGTTTGAGCCATCTACGATTCCATTTTTGATCGCCTATCAAAAATTAGGGTTTCACATAGCGCAAGGGCAAAATAGTCATTTGCGATTTCACGTAGTTGCTCTAACCTTGATTTTTAGTGTTTTAATAGGTTTCTAACCATGGTTCAGGGTTAATTGTAGCATTAGGATAATTAGTTTAGGAATTTAACTCTGGTCATTTCTCGTTTTACGTAGGAATTAGGTAGCGATTAATTTTAGAATTAATTTAGAAATAGTTATCTTGATTTCCTCACATAGTTTTACTAACTTCGTTTCTGTGTTGTGCAGGTGATATTAAGTTGCAGTAAGAGCATCTCGTCTCAGTGATAGATTGTCGCATCCAGTGATATGATGAAAATGCCTTTGTGTTCACAGGCTTAAGTCACTGCACGCCTCGTTTCTGTTCTTGTTCAATTTTGAATTCATTGTAATATTTTTTGTAATTGAACAGGTTCAATATCAATAAAATACAAAGTTTAGATTTAATCTGAGTGTATCCCATTCCCTGTGGATCGACCCGTACTCGCCACATTCGTGGAAAATCGGTTTTTACTACTTGATTGGTGATTTTCCAAAACGCTTTCAACGATAAAATAATCTTTTAAAATAACACTTACAAAAATGCCATCAACCCCTGCCCTCAGAAAGCGAGGACAGGCAGGGCTGCGCCCCTGCCTGACAAAGCAGAAGAGAGGCAGGGGCAAAGCCCCTGCCTGTCAACAACGAAGGGGAGGCAGGGGGCTTCGCCCCTGTCTGTCAAGCATGTAAGGAGGCAGGGACTTGTCCCCTGCCTGGCGATTATGCTGCCTGATGCCAGGGGAGAGGAAGGAGGCTCTGCCCCCTTCCAGCCGAAAGGCAAAGAGGCAGGGGCCTAGCCCCTGCCCGTTAGCCACCAAGGGGGGAGGCAAGGGGCTTCGCCCCTGCCTGCCGAACACGCAAAGAGGCAAGGGCTTGGCCCCTGCCTATCGAACACGCAAATAGGCAGAGGATTAAGCCCCTGCCTGATGCCAGAGAAGAGGGAGCAGGGGGGGCTCGACCCCCTCCCCTGCCGTAACAGGGAGCAGGGAGGGGCTCGGCCCCCTCCCCTACCGTAACAGGGAGCAGGGAGGGGCTCGACCCCTCCTACGTACTACGAAGGCAGGGAGGGTCAAGCCCTCCCCTGCGAAGATCGAAGGCAGGGAGGGTCAAGCCCTCCCCTGCGAAGATCGAAGGCAGGGAGGGCTCGACCTTCCCTGTGAAAAAGGAGACAGGGAGGGGTCTCGACCCTCCCTGGTGATGACAAAAGGGCAAACAGAGGCCCTAAAACCCCCTGCTGAAACCCTTCTCACAGGCGGCAGGGGTTTTACACCCAACCTGTCGGCATACTGGTAGGGGCTAAAGCCCCTGCCGAACGGCCCTTCCTTGCCGTAGAAGACCGACAGAAAGAGGCTTTGCCCCTGTCTGTCGACGGAAGGGAGAACAAAAGAAAAGAGGAGGAGGAGGTGACAGAGGGAAAAGGAGAAGAAGAACGAAGGGAAAGGGTGCGTACCTGGAGGTCGCCGGAGAGCTCGCCGGGGGGAGGAGGGTCGTCGACATGCGAGCATCGTCGACGTGTGAGCGTCGTCGACGTGCGAGCGTCACCAGAGAGGAGCTTGCTGAAGGGGGTCGTCGATGGCAGCTACTCGATAGGCGCGAGGAGAGTGGAAGAGGCGGTCGGAGGAGAAAGACGAGAGAGCGAGAGGGGAAAGGGGGGTTTCGAGAACCTCCCCCCCTTTGCCTCGTTGTCTTTAAAAGACACGAGGGAGGCGGTGCCTCCGTTGGGTTCGGGTCGGGTCCGGGCCTAGATCCGACCCGAATCATTTTTTTTACGGGTTTTACAAAGAGAGTGTAGCCCCAGCTGGAACTCTTAAGTTTGACTTTTTCAAAGTTTTATTTTATTTGAAACTCCATGCTTCTCCAACCTTCTTAGATGTTTCTAGGTGTCTTTAACGACTCTATTAAGAGTCCTAAACAACCCTCAAAATAAATTTTTGGAATTACATTAAATTATTTATTATTTATTATTTATTTATTTATTTATTTATTTATTATTAAATAATAAATACATTTTCAAAAGCTTTCAAAAATTACCAAATTAACTTGAGAGGCTTCTTAATATTAATAAACCCCAATTTAAAGGTTTTTGATGAATTTAAAGATGAAAAAATCGTTGGGCATGGATTTGGATCTGGATCCAGATCCAAATCCATCTCAAAAATTAAAATGGGTCTTGAGTTGGATCAAATCCAGATTAATATGGGTCTTGGGTATAGTCCAAATCTATATTAATTTGGATCAAGTCCATCAGATCTGGTCTGATCCAAATCCGGATCTCATACGACAAACTGCTCAATTTTTGAAAAAATGTGATTTTCGAGCCAACCGTAGCCCGAATCAAGGAAAATAAAATATTGTTGCAATCAGAATTTCGAGATGCATCTAACAATATATAACTCGAATACGAATTTCGAATTTCGCCTAAAAAGAACTTGAATTTCGCTTGAATTTAAAAGTCGAAAATTAATCTTTTTCTTACGTTTTAAGTAGCTCCTTTAGACCTAATTGATGAGACATGAGCCAAGCCCAAACTCAAAAGCATCAGTCTAATATCAATGTTTAAACGATTTTGTGAAAATTTGGCTAAGTGTGAAAATAAGCGATATTATATCCCTACCCCCTTAAAAGAATTTTGTCCTCGAAATTAGAACGTATCGAATAGTTGTGGGTATAAATCTAAAACATAAAAACTTTTGAAAGTCATACCCCGATCGATCCTATCCTCTTAGAATTGATCTTGAATACAATAAATGCTATTATATATTACATCCAAATTTCTTAATTCATGCCACAAAAATTTAGAATACATAAGAAATTCGCATACTTTCATAAAAGTACCTCATAGTCGTACCAGTGAAGAAGACTCCTCTGAAACACGAGGCACGACTTGCTGACATTCTTGGATAGGGCTCAATTATCAAAAATAAAATTTTTTGTACAAAAAAGTTTATAAAATATAAGATTTTGTGGTGGGCTCTGATACTAAACCTGTAACGACCCCAACTCATACCCATGAAAAAGTGGCAAATTTTTTTTTTCAAAACAAGTGCGGAAACATTACCCGAAACTCGGGGTCTTATAGTTAAACACAACTACCACCACAAGAGATCTTATAGACTTATACTCATCTTTCATACCAAACCAAACCAAACTTTATTTATTCAAATGCATAGAGTCTGAGACATAAACAAATAAAATTTAAATAAAGCAAAAAGAACAGTCACGCTTTACAAAAGAATTTGTCAAGCAAACGTATAGTCCCCTCGTAGCTCTTTTCAAAAGCAAGTCGCCCCACTGGGTATCTGAGGCTGCGAAAAACACAAAAGTAAGGGTATTAGAATCCAAAGAACTTTGTTTACGAATCCCTCTAATGAAACAAATAAACATAAAAAATACAGATAAGATTCATGCAATACTTTAGAGAGAAACAATTATGACAAATTCATAATTCAATTACGCATTCATGCAATAGGGAACAATTATTAAGCATGAGGGAACATTTAATAAATAACAGGGATCACAAATTTAAGCAATACAATCATTTAACATGCATTAGGGAACAACAGCATCATTCACCAACATGTAACAATTAATGTGTTGACGTCGGTTGGATTCCTGGCAAAATAGTAAGACAGAGAGAGGGAGAAAAAGAGAGAGTAATCGTTGTTAAGCATTAAGCCCTAATCCCTTCTTAAAGGAATTACTTAATAATAAGTTACAAAAGTACTCCATCTATTTTCCACTAACTACGTACTACTACCCAAACTGAAAAGATATTTCCTTTTTCTTTTTAACACTCCCCCTCAAGTTGGAGCATATATATCTATCATTCTCAGCTTGTCACAACCTCTAAGGAAGCCCACACTAGCAAGAGGTTTAGTAAACACATCAGCAGCTTGATCCTCTGAAGCAACATAACAAGTAGAGATTTGTCTTGTCTGTACTAGATCTCTTATGTAATGACAATCAACTTCAATGTGTTTCGTCCATGGTTTTAAAACTTGCCGAGTCAACTCGGTGACTAGGTTGACTCGGCTCGGCTCGGCCCTCCAGCGAGTCAACCCAGCAGGGTAAACTTGACTCGGCCTTGACTCGGCCGAGTTCTGGGATATTTGAAATTTGATTTTTTGGGTATTTCAAAATAACAGTTTAATAATAAATAATAAATTACAAGACAAACCAGTTCAAAGATACAATAATCTATCAATCTTTATGTGTTGATTAAACATATTGGCAAAAAAAATGATTCAAAGATCTAACAAAAAAGTGAAGCATACACGTATCGGTGCTTGAACTTCATGTTCTGGTGTTGGGTGCCTTTGAGTGTTGTTTTATGAACACATATCATATCCTTCATTGTATATAAAAATACATTTTTATACAAAGTTTGTATCACACCTGTGCATAACAATCTGTACCCTGTCATCCTTATTTTTTGACAGAAACACCCATATCATACCAGTTGTGCTGATCTTGTACAGTATGCTTGTACATGTATCCATGTGACATCATTTCCCTTGGTCATAATTGGAATTTCTTCTGGTGATTCATTCTCTTATTGTTGTTTTACCTTGTTGCAACTAATTCAATATGGCTTTTTATGCAAGATGATGTGTTGTTGTTCTCAATGAGGTGAGATCACTAGAAAGGAAAGCTAACAAAAGCTAGGGTGTCTTCTGGAGAAGTTTAGCTGAAATTCCTAAACCATTCTATTTAGAAACTTGAGTTTAAGTATGTTTCTAGACTCAGTTACATGGGGCCTTCATTGAATACCAAAGACATGCTTGTTATGAAGAAGTTTCTTCATATAACTTGATCTTTCCATGTGACCTTGTTATGAAGAAGTTTGTACTTTTTCTACTCTGAACTTGCATTTTTTTATTGTCAACTCTTTAGACTACATGTTTAATGAAAAACATGGTTTGAGACAAATTATATATTGTTTTTCTTTTAAAATTAAAAGTTAACAAAACTCGGTCCGAGTCACCGAGTTGACCCACCGAGTCACGAGTCAATAAAGAACGAGTCGAGTTCCGAGTCACGGGTTTTAAAACCTTGGTTTCGTCCTCTCATAAAACACTGGATTATTTGCAATATAGGTGGTTGCTCTGTTATCACATCTCATCACCATTGGCGTTGAGGTTTGTACATGTAGATCTCTGATAACTGATCTAACCCATATCATTTCGACTGCAGTTTGAGCCATGGTTCTATATTCTGACTCAGCACTCGATCGGGCTACTACGGTCTGTTTTTTGCTTCTTCAGCTTATTAAATTTTTGCCTATAAACACACAAAACCCCGTAGTGGACTTTCTATCACTAATGTCTCCTGCATAGTCAGCATCCGAATAGGCAACTATATCAAGAGAGGAGCTTGATTTGTATAGTAGTCCTTTACCTGGAGAAGACTTCAAGTACCTGAGAATCATCATTGCAGCCTACCAATGTACTTGGGTTGGTTTATCCATGAACAGGCTAATCTTGCTCACGGCTAAGAAAATATTCGGTCTTGTCACTGTAACATACAAGAGTTTACTAACCAGAGACCTGAAACTTCTACTGTCAATAGGTTCTGCTTCTTCAAACATATGAAGTTTAGGATCCATTGGAATGTTGGCAGGTTTGTCTCCTAACATTTCTGTTTCCCATAACAAATCAAGTAGATACTTCCTCTGTGATAGGACTAACCCTTCACGGTTTCGAGCCACCTTTATACCCAAGAAGTATCTAAGAGGACCAAGATCTTTGGTAACGAAATGCTTCTGTAGATGAGCTTTGGTGTCGGAGATATCCTTATTATTGCTTTCTGTGAGTATAATATCATCCACGTATACAACCATAACCACAACCCCCGTGGGAGTTTTCTTTACAAATAATGAGTGGTCTGATGCCGACCTGATAAAACCAAATGCAGACACACTCTCAAACAGCTTTTGAAACCACACACGTGGACTTTGCTTTAAACCATATATTGCTTTCTTTAACTTGCACACCTTGTAACACTCCCCCTGAACCTCGAAACCCGGAGGTTGCTGCATATACACAATCTCAGACAAATCACCATACAAAAAGGCGTTCTTCACATCCAACTGGTATAGGCTTCATCCATTATGGACAACCACTGATATGACTAGCCGAATAGTGTCAAGACGTGCCACAGGAGAAAATGTTTCAAAGAAGTCTACCCCATACATCTGTGTGTACCCTTTTGCCACCAATCTAGCTTTGTACCGTTCAATTGTGCCATCTGAATTGTACTTAATGGTGTAGACCCACTTACACCCAACAATATCTGCATCAACAGGTGGAGCAACCAATTCCCAGGTATTCCGTGAAACTAAGGCATCCATCTCATCTTGCATAGCAGCCTTCCATTTGGAGTCTAAGACTGCCTGATGGTGATTCAGTGGTAGAGATTCAGCAGATACAGCTATGATGAACTTCTTCATGTGACTCCCAAGTCTCGCATCTGTAACAAACTTAGAAATGGGATGTAAGGTGCATTGCCTTTTAACTTTCTTGATAGTGATTGGCAAATTATCATCCACAATAGAAGCTCCAGTCGTGGCTGAAGGACTTACTTCTGAGGAAGAAGGTAGTGTAGGTTCTGATACCAGAGGAGATCTACGAGCATATACCAAAGGGGGATCATGATACCGTGACTGAGTGTGAGAGGTAGGAAAGCTTGTAGGAATTGACTCCAAAGGAAGAGGAGGTATAGGTAATGGCATAGCATCACCCTGATCACATAGTAATATGGAGGCAATACTTGAAAAAAAAGGAATAGACTCAAAGAAAGATACATCTGCACTGCCATACTCTCTACAAGTGACGGGATCATAACAATGATAACCTTTTTGATTTTTTGGACAACCCACAAAAATACACTTTATGGATTGAGCCGATAGTTTGTCTTGATGAGGCCCTAGTTTATGAACAAAACAAACACACCCAAACACCTTGGGAGAGATCGAGAAAAGAGGTGCATTGGGATATAGGATTTTCACAGGAATTTGTTCTCCCAATGAGGATGACGGCATGCAATTGATAAGGTAGCAACCTGTAAGAATGGCATCTCCCCAATATGAAGGAGGCATACATGATTGTAACATAAGATTGCGAGCAACATCTAGAAGGTGTCTATGCTTCCTTTTAGCTACCTCATTTTGTTGGGAGGTACGAGCACAAGTCGTTTGAGGTTAAATGTCACGATTCTTATAAAACAGTAGTAACTCATTGGTTTTAAACTCGAGAGCATTGTCAGTGCGAATGATCTTGACAAGAGAATCAAACTGAGTGTTTATTTCAATAATGAGAGACATAAGAATAAAAGAAACTTTTGATCTGTCTTTTATTAAAAATACCCATGATAATCTGGAAAAATCATCGACAATGACTAAATAATAACGACACTGGGACCTACTGGGAGCTCTACTAGGTCCCCATACATCAACATGAAGAAGCTCAAATAATCTTTGACTGGATGGATTTTGACTTGAAGGAAACGAACTCCTGTGGTGTTTACCCAGCTGACAGGCTTCACACTGGAACGAGGCAGAATGTGAAATTTGAGAAAGAATTCTACGAAGTTTTGGCAACGGCACATGACCAAGACGAAGGTGCCATTGATAAGAACTGGCGGATGACTCAGACACGGTATGCGCGACTCCCAGTGGTTGATGAAGATAGTAGACACCTCCTTCTTCATAGCCTCCACCAATCCTCTTTCCCGTCAGCAAATCCTGAAACAAACAACATAAAGGATCAAAAATCACTCTACAATTGTGCTCTTTTGCAATACGACTAACTGACAATAAATTTTAAGGAAAGGAAGGAGCATGAAGCACATCTATCAGCTGAAGTGAATTTGATACCATGTTGACGGCGGTTGGGTTCCTGGCAAAACAGTAACAGAGAGAGGGAGAAAAGGAGAGAGATATCGTTGTTAAGCATTAAGCCCTAATCCTTTCTTAAAGAATTAGTTAATAATAAGTTACAAAAGTACTTCATCTATTTTCCACTAATTACGTACTACTACCCAAACTGAAAAGATATTCGCTTTTTCTTTTTAACATAAAAGAACAAGCAAATATGCATGATCAAATGAATAGCAAAAATATGCATGACTTCAGCGCAATGCATGAGTAAATTATTATCTTTTATTAGTCATTTTTTTTCATATGCATGTCCATATTAAATGCAAACAATTTAAGTTCATTTTTCTAATTACAGTTGCTCGCAGATACACCAAACGGGTAAAATCCCCGAGGTCAAAATAGGGTTCCCAAGGTAACTTAACACACAAGTTGTATTTTATTACTGGGTTTCAAACTTATCCCTCGACCAAAACAGAGATCACTCATCTAAAGTCGGGGACACCAGGAACCACCCATCCACAAGCGCCACTTTTCTTGGTATACCAAAACAACAGTTGTGTCTACACACTACCCCCAGGCAAAGTGACGGATTCTCCCTAAAACCATGGCCAGAAAACGAACCTCAATATCGGGTTCAGGGACAACAACAACGCACACAGAGTTTTTGTATCCTCACGGTCCCCAAACCGCTAAGCCCAAGATTACCTTTCTGTAGAAGGAACATCAAGGGATCATTAATTACACAATTCTCTTTCTTATCTTGTTATTAAAATCAATTCCATAAATTTGCAAATTAATTAGAAAACATAAGCTCGTAAGTCAACATGCGCAACTCTTCACGGTCTACCACCTGTGGCAATAATAGAACTGTGCAATTAAAACCACAATATCAAATATAACATTTGCAATGTATAAACAAGTAAAGGAGCACACCGGCTCAAGGCTTCCACAACCTATGATGATCCATCTTGATCATCTATGCATTCATATGCAAAAATCATAAAGAACATGCCAATGCATTCTTTTCACATCGCATGCCCTTCGATACACAATCATGAATGTTAATTTAGAGATGTGCATGGAACAACAATATTCATATGCATGTGTTCACTATTGATGTGCATGTGTTCACTATTCATGTGACCATTCCACAAACATGCTCTCATTCATGAATCATTTCAATTTGGAACAAGTGAACAATTCATGCATTAATGTACATGTGAAACACACATTAGTTCATGTATACATATGCATTTGAAACAAATTTCATATTGCATAATACTTAAGCAAGTCACATAAATTCAAAGCATGTGAAAGTTTTCATTCACATGTATTAAAATCAAATTACATGCACATAAAAAATCTAAAAATTTACATACATATTAAATTTGAATTCCAGAATGTGTCAAAATTCATATTTTGAAGTAGGCCGATCTAGCCTAGCCGACCCCGTCGATTGGGGTTCAGCCCCGACCCAGCTGAACCCAAACAGGCTACCCGCCCGTCCAAAACAAAGCTTTTGTTTTTAAAACTTTTTGTTTCGAAAATTCTGTTTTTTTTACCAGTTTCCCCAACCGACCCTATCGGCTGGGGTTCAAGTCAAGCCCAGTCGAGCTTAGTCGGCTGGGTGACCTGGGAAAACCCCGAACTAGGCCTGGCAGGGGACTTCCAAGCTTGTATCAGTCTAGCCGCTTTAAGGTCTAATGTACATTGTCCAAGATGCCTTAATTGTATTCTATATTGATAACATAAATCTCATTGCATGTAAAATTGCAATACTATGAACATTAATACTTTTTGGCTTAAGCAAGATGTCATTTCCTGTTAGCTCCTTCAAGCCATGCATGGTTTCTTATCATGGACACGAGATTGTTGAGCTCCTTAGTGAATATATCTATTATCTAGTTTCATCCCAATGAAATATGCTTTTATCTTTTATATTTTCTATTATGAAATAATAATTTGTTTGTATTTTTTTTTTTTTTGAAACAGCATGCTGCCCAGAAAGTCTGGCAGAACCGACCTGTTGGGCTCGGTTCTGCCAGCCGGGTAGGCCCAACAAGGCCTGCGACAGGTTGGCTCAGTCTGGCAGCACCCGACAAGTGCTATCAGGCTTGGTTGCGCCCAAACAGCCTGCTAGGACTGCCATAAATTGGGTCTTACCCTATGTCACATGGGTGCGGGTGCGGGTGCGGGTGCGGGTGCGGGTGCGACATGGGTGCGGCACAATTTTAAAATTTTTGGACACGGGGACTCGGCAAAAAAAAAAAAAAAAAAAAATATATATATATATATATATATATATATATATATATATATATATATATATATATATATTTATAATTTTATTGAGCTTGTTGAAAACATTTATACGGTATTGACTTTTCCTGTTATGTGAGATTTTTGTGATTCATCTTCTCAAAATTTACTAAGTGTGTTAAATAATTTCTAGTTTAAAATATCATGGAGATGGAAGCCTTTTTATTAACTGAAACATTCTTTTCTTTAGGTATTGGATTTCTTCAATAGTCGCATGGATGCACAAAATGTATTTATTTTATTTTATTTTGAAAATGCCACAGTGTGACTGTGCACAGGCACAGTCCACAGCACTGTGACTGTGCACAGTCACAGTCACAGTCACAGTCACAGACTGTGCGACTGTGCACAGTCACAGACTGTGCGATTGTGCACTGTGCACAGTCACACAGTCTGTGACAGTCACACAGTCTGTGACTGTGCACACTGCACAGCCTGTGACTGTGCACAGTCACAGTCTGTGACTGCAGCACAGTCACAGTCTGTGACTCTTTTTATATATATTTTTTTAAATAAAAAATATAAAAATTTGATTTTTTAGGGACATTTTTGGACTCGGTCAAAGTTGACCGAGTCCAAAATGTAGACGGACTCGGCCTGGACTCGTTGACCGAGTCCGACTCGGCGTTGACCGAGTCCGGGCCGAGTCCGAAGCCGCACCCGAGTCCGCACCCGTGTCGGGGCGTGTCGACTCGGGTGCGGCACCTCCTTAGCCGAGTCCGTGTGACATAGGTCTTACCCAATACAGAAAAAAATGAAAACAGTAATGCACTACATAAATTTTTTTCAGGGCTTTCAAATACATGCATACTCTAGGTTTACCATACAAGTACGTGCAGTTTTCCGGTCAGCTATGCTGAGGCAAGTAGACATACAAAATAAACCTGCATATGCATATTCACATTTAAGAACATGTGCACATTCGCATTGGCCTAAATGCATAGACTTGTTTATGCTGAATTTTCATGACATTTTTTATGGCACGCTAGTATTAACCTGGGTATGCATTCATAAAAAAATGAGATCAAGGATGCATTGACCTTTATCATGCTTATGCAAACTTATATTGAAATAGGTGTGCTTTCATAAGCCTATGTGCACTCGATGACTCTAACCCATTAGATAAAGCATGGGAATTGAATCCATTTAGAATCAAGCTCATAAAGCCATGTTTATCATAATAAAAATTCTGTTTTATCAAAACTAAGCATGTACAAAATTTTATTTGAGAAAAAAAATGAAAAGAATCACACACATCCATGGAAATCGATGTTCATCAAGAAAGAAACTCCATACAAACACTTCTGCCCTAAATAAAATTTTGTTTTATTGAAAAGATAAAAAGAATCAAGAATACAACCATGAAAATCGATATCCATCAAAAACAACCTCTAAATAAACACTTTTACCACCAATAAAAACTTTGTTTTAGCATGTACAAAATTTTATTTCATTGTAAAGATGAAAAGAATCAAGAATACACACGAGGAAGATCCATGGATCATCCTCCATGTATCTTTGAGAAAACATGCATAAAAACACTTTTTCCATGGATTTCCATCAAAATATTCCATGGACATCCAATCTATATCAATTTCTCACTTGATTCAATAAAGAAAACCCATACCATGAATAAAAACTTGAAGAAAATGATGGTGGAAGTTGAAAAATGTGGGTAGATGGTTGGAGAAGTCCAAACTCCTCCTCTTCTTCCTCCTTCATTTCTTTTCCTCTTCTTCTCTCTGCTCTTTCTTTTTCTCTTTCTCTTTCTCTTTCTCTTTCTCTTTCTTTTTCTCTTTCCTCTCTTTTTTTTATCTATTTATAAGGCTCTAGGTGGGCTGGAGAAGAGAGTGCAGCCCCCGCTGGAACTCTCTTCTCTCTTAGAGTTTTCTGAAAAGTTCGGAACTCTTAAGTTTGAGTTTTTCAAAGTTTTATTTTATTTGAAACTTCATGCTTCTCCAACCTTCTTAGATGTTTCTAGGTGTCTTTAAGGGCTCTATTAAGAGTCCTAAACAACCCTCAAAATAACTTTTCGAAATTACATTAAATTAATTATTTATTTATTTAAATAATATTAAATAATAAATAAATTTTCAGAAGCTTTCAAAAATTACCAAATTAACTTGGGAGGCTTCATAACATTAATAAACCCCAATTTAAAGGTTTTTGAAGAATTTAAAGTTGGAAAATCGTTGGGCATGGATTTGGATATGGATCCAGATCCAAGATCCAAATCCATCTCAAAAATGCAAATGGGTCTTGAGCTGGATCAAATCCAGATTAATATGGGTCTTGGATAGAGTCAAAATCCATATTAATTTGGATCAAGTCCATCAGATCTGGTCCGATCCAAATCTGGATCTCAACCGACAAACTTCTCAATTTTTGAAAAAATGCGATTTTCGAGCCAACCGTAGCCCGAATCAAGGAAAATAAAATATCGTTGCGCTCAGAATTTCGAGATGCATCTAACAATATATAACTCGAATACAAATTCCGAATTTCGCCTGAAAAAAACCCGAATTTCGCTCAAATTTAAAAGTCAAAAATTAAACTTTTTCTCACGTTTTAAGTGGCTTGTTTAGACCTAGTTGATGAGACATGGGCCAAGCCCAGACTCAAAAGCATGGGTCTAATATCGAGGTTTAAACGATTTTTCTTTTATACTTAGCCAAATTTTTGCAAAAATCTCAAATTTAACTAAGTGTGAAAATACACGATATTACACCTCTGGTACATTAAAGGTGTTAAAACTGCTTGCGTTGGTTGTTTTATCGTGAATACCGAGAAGGAGGAGGGGAGAAGAGAGGAGAGAGGAGGAGGGATTTTCCTTTGTAATCGGCAGCCACTCTGATTTTCTGTGCTGCACTAAAACATCATTAGAATAAAATAGGTTTACAATCACCTTTTTACAATGGCAAGATTGCCCGTGGTTAGTAATGTAAAATACATTATAATGGTAACATACACGTGCATATGTTCTATATGGATATGGATCCAGAACTGGATCCATATCCGATCTATATTCTAATACCCTCCCTCAAGTTGTGCATGGGATTGAACCATGTGCAATTTGTTCTTCAGATACCAAAAGCGGTTACTTGTGAGACCTTTTGTGAACATATCAGCAACTTGGTCTTCTGAAGGCACATAGACCGGTTCAATCTCTTTGTCTGCTATCTTTTGTCTGATGAAATGTTGGTCAATCTCAATATGTTTGGTCCGACCGTGATGAACAAGATTGAATGCAATTTGTACAGCACTTCTATTATCACACATGAGGATTGAACTTGAGATACTCTCTCCCATTTCTATAAGGAGATGCCTAACCCAGGTTACTTCTGTTGTAGTAGCTGCCATAGATCTATATTCTGCCTCCGTGCTAGACCTTGCCACAACTTTCTGTTTTCTGCTACTCCATGAGATAAGATTGCTTCCAATGAAAACACAGTATCCTGAAACCGACCTCCTTTCATCTGGGTCTCCTGCCCAGTCTGCATCTGTATAGGCCAATATGTCATGTTTCGGTGTTGCCCACGAAGATTGAGCATATTTGAGTTTATCACCCACCGTGCCTTTTAGATATCGGAGAATACGTTTGACGGCATCCATATGACCAGTCTTTGGTTTATGCATAAACTGAGATACTTGATTTACAGAATATACAATATCTGGTCTAGTAAAAGTAAGGTACTGTAACATGCCCACTAAACTGCGATACTTGCTTGCATCAGGATACAACTCGCCATCACAAATGCTGAGTTTTTGATTGACAACACTGGGTGTAGGCACAGGTTTGCAATCTATCATTCCTGCTTTGGCCAAAAGATCAAGAGTGTATTTTTCTCCATCCTGTCTGTCCACCTCTACACCAAGAAAATATCTTAGCTTTCCAAGATCTTTCATCTTGAATCGCATATTCAGCAAAACTTTAATTTGTTGAATATGCTCTGGAGCATTGCCAGTGACCACTATATCATCAACATATATAAGCAAGAAAACTACAGTGGTTCCATCCCTGTATATGAATAAAGAATGGTCTAGTTGGGAACGAATAAAATCGTGGTTCTGAATTTCTGAGGAGAAGCTTTCAAACCATGACCTGGAGGCTTGTTTCAAACCATACAATGCTCTGGTTAATTTACATACATATGCTTTTGGGTCTCCCTCTGCATAACCTTGAGGTTGCTCCATATAGACCTCTTCTTTTAAGTCCCCATGAAGAAACGCATTTTTCACGTCAAGTTGACTAAGGCTCCACCCATGTTCAATAGCCAAGTCGAGGATAATACGAATGGTTCCCATTTTCACTACTGGGCTGAAGGTCTCCTCATAATCTTCACCATATTCTTGGGTGAAACCTTTGGCAATAAGACGTGCCTTGTATCGTTCAATGCTCTCATCCGGTTTATATTTAATCTTATACACCCATTTTGAGCCAACAACATTTTTATCTGGGGGACGACCAACTATCTCCCATGTTCGACACTCATGAAGTGCCTCTATTTCCTCATTCATCGCCTCAATCCATTTGTTAGATTGAGCACCTTGACAAAACCCAAGTGGTTCTTCATGTTTTTCAACCTTGGATAGGAAAATTTGAAAATCCATAGAGAAGTTATCGTAACTTACCCATTTTTCAATTGGATGTATTATCCTGCTTGATCTTCTTTGTGCCTCTATGTTATTGGGGAATGTCATGTGTTCTCCAACAGGTGCATCTATTTGCACTCTGGGTCTTCTGGTGTAGACGTTCCCTTTGTATCTCTGACATTCTGTTTCTGACATCTTATCTGAAACCGTCTCATCATGTATGTTTTCAGGAGCCAAAGTGGTACATTCAGCTGCATGTGAAATAAGTTCAGCACTGAGCCATGGATTATACCAATTATCAGTCATAACACCATGTTCACGATCATAGTTGGCTTTATTTTCTGGAAAGCTACTTTCATCAAAGACAACATTTCTGGAAATTCTGATCTTCTTATTGATGTGGTCATAACACCTGTACCCCTTGTGTTCATCTGCATAACCTACAAACTGGCATATAGAGGCTTTGTCTTGAAATTTGTTTCTCATGGATTTGTCAACATGTACATAACATGTGCATCCAAAAACTCGTAACTCATCATAATTAGGCTGTATTCCAAAGAGAACATAATAGGGAGACTGATTTTCAAGGATAGGCATAGGAAGACGATTTATCACATAAGTGGCAGTGTGAAAAGCTTGTGTCCAAAGGTTGATAGGCAAATTACAACCATGCATCATACTCATTGCACTTTCCACAATATGTATGTGTTTACGTTCAGCAATTCCATTTTGTTGTGGAGTATACGGGCAAGAAACTCTACGATGTATCCCATTATCATGGAGGAAATCTAAAAATTCTTTGAAGGAATACTCACCACCTCCATCACACTGGAGAATTTGAATATTTTGGGAGAATTGATTTTTAACATAGGCATGAAAGTGACGAAAAATAAGAAAAACCTCTGATTTGTGTTTCATGAAGAATATCCAGGAAAAACGAGAGAAACTGTCAATAAAAAGATACATAGTATTTACTTCCTGAAGAAGAAGGATTGGGAGCTGGACCCCAAACATCAGAGCATATTATCTCAAAAGGGATAGAAGATCTTTTATTTATTTGATGAAAGGGAAGTACATGACTCTTGCAAACTTGACAACTGGAACACATTTTATTCTTTAATGAAAGTGAAACAGACTCTGAAAGAAAATCATTGGACACTAACTTTTCAATAAAGACTTGACTACAATGACCAAGACGAGAATGCCAGAGATCTGGCTTATTACATTTGGATAAACTTGGGACGTTTTCAGAGAGGTGATCAGGCTTGGGCTTCAAGACACTGGAGGTTGGATCTTCACTGAAGACATACATGTTTCCACGTCGCTCTCCTTTAGCGAACATCTCCTTCGTTTGAAGGTCCTTGACAAAGACAGAAGTAGGAGTAAATTCCACAAATGAATTGGTAGAGTCAACAAGTTTAGATACAGAGACAATGTTTTTCTTTATATTTGGTGCATGAACAACATCAGATAAAGAAATAGATGACTCAGACAAAGGAATAAGGACATTGCCTATGTTTGAAATGGGGTGGTGAGTCCCATCTCCAGTTACAATATTAGATTTTCCAGAATAGGGAACCAAAGTACAGAATTTACCTACATTGCCAATGACATGAGTCGCTGCCCCGGAGTCAACATACCATATTCCATCAGCATTCTGTTTCAAGTTCAAGTTGGCCATCGCAGATAAGAGAAGATCCTTAGCATCATCACTGACCCGAAAAGTACCTGCAGTTCCTGGTGTAGCAATATTTCTATTATTTTGCGCTCTGTTTCGATTCTGTGGGTTGAACCAACAGTTGGCTTTGATGTGGCCTTGTTTATTACACTGATAGCATGTGGGAACATTCCTTGAAAAACCGGCTGTGGAATTTGGTGTAGGTAGTAATCCACGTCCACCCTGGATGGCAGTTCCCCTGCCTCTGCCACGTCCTCCTCGTGCTCGATCAACTATCATTCCTGTGGCAAGAACCTCATGTGTAGATGATTGTCCAGCTGGAGCATCAGACATGCTCTTTAGAGTCATTTCATATTGAAGGAGTTTGGCACGTAATTCCTCAAAACTGAGTAATGTAGGTAAGCATAATAAGGAGGTCACAAGGACATGATATTCTGATCCCAAGACATTCAATGTTTGTTGCACCTTTTATTTATCTGATACTGGATACCCAACCATGGCTAATTGGTTCGTAATGCTTTTAACTTGATTTAGGAATTCAATAATGCTCATTGCCCCCTTTCTTAACATCTGAAATTCGCGTTTGAGAAACAGTACTTTAGCCTCTGATATCTGAGAATATGTCTGAGCTAAAACTTCCCACAAAACTTTGGATGTGCAATCATCAGGAATGGAAATAAATATCTCTTGAGATAGTGTGGAAGTGATGTATGCAATAAGAGCCTGATCACGCTTCATCCAAGAAACGAATGCAGGATTGCGGATAGTACTCGACAATCCTCCATCTTCTTTGGTTTCAGTTATGATAAATTCTGGAGGTATTGGAGTAGATCCATCCAAGTGGCCTGAAAGGTCTTGACTACGAATAAAAGGTGCAATTTGCCTTTTCCAAGTCAGGTAGTTGTTGGTAGTTAATTTCTCCGAAACTAGTTGTCCAAGGAAGTTGGAAGAAAGACTCGAATAGCCTGAAGTATCCATTGGTAGCTGGTTGACAATGGGAAGACACTGCTTGCCTGAAGTATTAGTAACTGAAACTGAAATGAAAACACTTGTGGCTGAAGTAACAAGAAAAGAAAACGACAGAGTAATGCAAGATTAAGTAGAAGAGAATAAAGTAGACTGACAAAACAGTTTTCAGACCAACAGTAACGTTGGCGTGATATGGGAATGAAACTGGAAATAAATCTCAGCGAAAGAAAATAGAAGAAACAGAAGATGACGTTGAACCAACAGTATCGTGATGTTCAGAACTGTCAGAAAGGGAAAACAGAAATTAACGACAGCATGGGAAAGAAAAAGTTGGCGTGATATGGGAATGAAACTGAAAATAAATCTCAGCAAAAGAAAAATAGGAGAAACAGCAGATGACGTTGACAGAAATGGAGTATTTCAGCAATAGAAGAAGAAGAAGCAGATGACGTTGACAGAAATGAAGTATTTCAGCAGTAAATAAATCTCAGCAAAAGAAAAATAGAAGAAACAACAGATGACGTTGACAGAAATGGAGTATTTCAGCAGTAGAAGAAGAAGAAACTCGGTTGTTGTTGAAGAACAAAGGGCTCGGCTGAAGTAGAGAGAGAGATAAAAACAGACGTGACCTGTTTGTAAACTTGACTGAAGGTCGGCTCATCTGCGAACTCGGCTGTCTGAAGAGGAGAAATAGCAGGTACGATAGGTCGTGGAGCAGGCCCTTTTACGATCCCTGATGAAGAAATAGGCTCGACTGAAATAGGCCCCTTTCATGTTCCCAATGAGGAGAAAGACTCGGCAGAAGGCTTGGCAGATCGTCACCAATGGGGCAGACTCTTTCACGATCCCTAACGAAGATACTTTTACGCCCAGATTGATCGGTGCTTTGATACCATGTTAAAACTGCTTGCGTTGGCTGTTTTATCGTGAATACCGAGAAGGAGGAGGGGAGAAGAGAGGAGAGAGGAGGAGGGATTTTCCTTTTTAATCGGCAGCCACTCTGATTTTATGTGTGCTACACTAAAACATCATTAGAATAAAATAGGTTTACAATCACCTTTTTATAATGGCAAGATTGCCCCTGGTTAGTAATGTAAAATACATTATAATGGTAACATACACGTGCATATGTTCTATATGGATATGGATCCAGAACTGGATCCATATCCGATCTATATTCTGATAAAAGGTACTATTTCTAATTCGCAAGTCTATATGAAATCACCTCCTACGATTACCCACCATTCAATCTAGGTGATTGCATAGTCGAATGCTAATTGGGTCCATGATCCAACTACAAGAAGATCTGTTATAGTTATGGGGTTCATTTAGGCTCACACCTTATTTCTTGGGCAAGCAGAAAACAAAAAAACGGTTGTTTGATCTAATACTGAGGCAGAATATCAAGCTATGGCGGCCATGACCGCTAATGTCACTTGGATTAAGCACATTTTATGTGGCTTACACCAGGTCGTTTTCAGCTCCCTAGTCTATTGTGACAATCGAAGTGCGGTTTCTATCTCCACCAATCCCGTTCATCATGGAAAAATGAAGCATGCGGAAATTGATCATCATTTTGTTAGAGAGAAAGTTGAATGGAAGGAAATTTGTCCCATGTTCATTTGTGGCGAAGATCAAGTGGCGGATTTATTCACTAAGGCTCTTCCAGCAAATCGATATTAGGATTTAAGATACAAACTGTCCATGGTTCTCCACCATGTTCAGTTTGAGGGGGGCATGTTAGAATATGTACACTAATGGATTGGGTCGGTTTAGATCCAGATCCATATATCCATTATGAACTTTTAACATAATAGTCATATAAATAGAGAAACACGCCACCCACCTAGGGTGACGCCTCTTTTGGGATTCCTCACTTTCTCTTCTATCTTCTTTCTTCTTGTTTTATTGTTTGTGCAAGGAATCGTATTACGGATGCGTTCTCACATACCCATGATCCTTGCAACATCTCAGCTTCTCTTTAGTTCCAAGACTCACAAGAAATCTAGCCCAAATATGTTTAGCCATTTGAATTGCAAATACATCAATCTCACGTACCCCCAAGAATCAAAGCTTTCTACCCAGCTTGGGCTACAATGTGTTTTGCATTCCTGACCTCACTAAGAAGGGCATGGGTTTAATGATCATACATAATCCACAGGGAGGTATTCTTCTGGACAGCGTTGATGATGCCTGAACACGCAAGAGTAGGGTAAGGGGAGGCATGAACTAGGGCGTCATTCTTGCTCACCCATGACACACGACAAAATCTAACAGAAGTCCAATTGTGCCCTATTGTCATGATGCAATCCCCACCTTGATGGGGCACTTCATTGCATATCCAGAAGGCGATGCTTTTCTCGATCGGCTTGATGAAGAATGTAGCTAGATTCAGTGCAGCCAGCATAGAATCCATGGCTTCACTCAATTCCCTTGTACAGGTGAAAAATTAGTCGAGCTTCGCATTCACCAACACTCAGTCCATGGCCTCTCATCTGATCCAGTCTTTGGATTCTTGTCTCATCAAGGCAAATGTGCCTATGGTCACATCCCTCTTTTTCACTTGCCTATACCTTTGCGAGCATTGCCTCAAAGATGTCGCTCAGAATCTTCAATTTGTTGGAAGAGTGTGGAGCATGTTTCTCACTTAGATATAAATCCCTAATTTTCGCAAATCCAACTTCTCAATAGGGTCCCCCCCCCCCCCCCGTCCGTAAGGTGTGGGTTCAGAGGGTAGTTCTCTAATTTTACCCTAGACTCCTTGTTATATCAAGCAACACTAATAGACTCCATGTAAAATTTGTAGTCCTATTCAAGGAGGCATCCTCCTCTGTATTGTATATCAGAATCAATAAAGAAGAAGGCACAGTGCGGTCAAGGACATAGGCAATTCTTGTCGAACCACGTAAAATCCTTGTTTTCGTGTGCTATTTTTTCTCCTTTGGATTTTTTGTGCTTGTTTCTTCGATCCATCGGTAGGTCGAAGCATTGTTCCCTAACACAATTACCACAGTTGCACCAAAAGTCAGCCTCACTCTAATACCAAATGTTGTGTCTCTCACATGCAACTCAATGATGAGGAGCGAATAGCGAGAACAAAGGAGTTGCTTCAATTTGAAGAGAAGACAACCATCAACACTTTAAAAGGTGAATTTCATTAACATTCCATAGTCACTAAATACATAAGAGACTCTTTGTTAAGTCCCTAATCTAGCACTCCATGGTTCAGGCCTAACATTATTTTATCTAACTGGAGATCACTCCCTATGATCCTTATTTTCTAGGAATTGAAGTTTCTCATTCTCCTAGAGGGTATTTGTTATCTCAGTCTAAATTTGCCTCTAACATTATCTCTAGATTTGGAATCACGGATGATAAGAAAGTAAAAACCCATAGGTTATTAATGTCAAGATGAAAATCGATGATAGAGAACCTTTTGAAGATCCAACTACCTATAGAGAGCTTATCGGCACACTTTCTTACCTTTTCATTACTAAACCTGATATAGCACATATACACACAGCTAGTCAGTTTCAATACGCTCCAACTTTTGTTCACATGAGAGTCGTGCTACGAATTATTAGATACATTAAAACTTTTTTCTCTAGAGGCCTTTTCTTGTCTTCCTCATCTACATTAGATTTAATTGTTTATATTGATGTTGATTGGGGAGGTGATCCCAATAACAAGCACTCAACTATGGGTTTTTATGTATTTTTAGGTGAACCCCTAATTTTGTGGCGATACAAGAAGCACTAGATCTCTCTTTCGTCAACAGAAGTTGAACACCAGGCTATGGCTACTACCTCTATTGAAATGGTCTTGCTAAGGAATTTGTTGGTAGATAAGGGAATTCAAGTAGTAGGAGCCTAAAAAATGTGTTGTGACAACAAAAGTACAATATACATTGTCAGCATTCGTACTTTTCAATAGCGCACCAAACATATTGAGATGGATTGTCACAATGTACGAGAGAAGTATCTACATGGCAATATTGATTTTTCTTATATTACATCAGAGTACCAGTTGGCAAATTTCTTTATCAAACCTCTCTCAGCTCCTAGGTTTTACTTCCTTTTAGGCAAACTTTTGGTCATTATGCCATAAATTTGAGGGAAAGTGTTCAAATATAAATACATTGTATATATATGTATATTTATATATATAATACTATATACATATATATATATATATATATATATGTATATATATAAATGTATATATTATCTTTTTTCTTTTCTTTTTCCTTTTTCTTTTGTACTTAATCTAGTTGACCAAGGTCTAACAGCCAATATTTCTAGTTGTTAGACTACATCTACCGGGTAGAGAGGCCTCTCGCTTTCCCATTACTTCCTTTTAGGCAAACTTTCGGTCATTATACAATAAATTTGAGGGAAAGTATTAAAATATAAATACATTGTATATATATATATATATATGTATATTTATATATGTGTAATATTATATACATATATATATATATATGTATATATATATATATATGTATATATTCTATTTTTCCTTTTCTTTTATCCTTTTCTTTTGTACTTAATCTAGTCAACCAAGGTTGACCAAGGTCTAACAGCCAATATTTCTAGTGGTTAGACTATATCTAACAGGTAGAGAGGCATCTCTCTTTTCCATTATTTCTCTCTCTTCTCTCCCTCGTTGTGTATATAAATAGGGGATGTCTCCCCATTGTTTGGTATGTTTTTTTTCATACTTGATATTAATAAAATATTAATTTGCTATATTGTGAGAGCCTTCTTTGTGTGTGCCCCTTGTGGTTCACTTTTGTGCTTGTCTATTTTGTATCTATTTGTGGACATTCTTGTTCGTAGTTGAAGATTCTCATTTCATGATGAACTTGTGGAAAGAGTAATTTAATTTCAAAAAGAATGAGAATTTTGTTTCCGAGTATCTGAACAGGATAAAGAGTATCTGTTATGTATCTGACTGAAACAAGCCTATTATGCTTTCAAGGACTCCATGAGAAGTCTAAAAGCTTTGCACAAGTACAATGTCCCGACCTCCTACTTTTGTTGAAGTATCCTATATTATTAAAGCATGAAACCTTATTTCAAAACAGGAATAAGGAGCAAAGTATGGCAACTAATGGTCAGGATATCTTTTTCACTAATAGCACATCTATCCGTGATGTGGACACACAAATGGAGAAGCTTCTGGTTCTAGCTCCAATTTTCAGCATATTGCCTACAATTCCAACATCAACATTGACTTTGAGAATGTAGGACAACCTCAGCAAGTTGAAAATGAAGCTTGCTCCAATTACATCATTAGAAGTCTGTACATTCCCACAAAGTGGTTTATAGATAGTGAGGGTGCTAGTCAGGTTTGTTCTCAAACCTTGTCACTCATAGAGGTAAATGCATTATTGTTACTGGAAATTGCACTATTCATCCCATTATGCATATTATACAGTGAATCTTGAATTTTCTGGACATTGAATTACAATTAAAAATGAGTTTCTAGTTACTAACTTTTGTAGGGATCTGATCTCTACTCTTAAATGGCACATGAAAACAATGTCATATTTGTCAGGTTTTCTGGACCTGTCACTGGGAGCCACGTGCACTAGGTGAACACTGTGGAGAATTATATGTTATAGATAGTTCCTCAAAGAAGCCACGGGTTTTGCCCTTATTTTCATATACATTTCAGACCACCCATATCAATGACATAAATAAGGATTTATTCCCAAAACCATTTAATATTGATGAAAAAAAGGTACTATGTTTTCAAACAGGAATTCACACTGTCCATGGGAAATAAATAGCATTCCTTGACTAACATACATGGGAAATAGCAAAGGATGTTGCCACTTTGTCCATGCAAGTCCTAGAAGTTGTGACGCCAGGACCTACAGGTAGATGAGGTAAAAAACGTAAGACAATGAAATTTCATTACAGGTTTGAAATGTTACATGCCGGATGGAAGTCTTTGCAAATCTCTCACCTGTGTAAGGTACTCCAGCAGCTTCCAGCATAGACTGTAGGGTACCATCCTCACCAATTCCACCATGCACTGTCAAAAAAATACATGAAAAGGTTTAGACTAATAATCCAAAAAAAATAAGGCAATTCAGAAATGCACCACAAAATTCAAAGAAGTGATTCATATCATTATCACTCAATTTAAACGTAGGTTTCTCAAAACCATAAGATATCTGGCAAAAAAGTAATAATATGGATATATTTCAAATCAGAGAGACATGAAAACACTTGCCACAGTACAGGTGCCCAAAATAGCTTAAATAATATTTAATAAGATTCTCTATGTCACCGGCTTAGAAGGGAAGACCCCTACGATGTAGCTTCATGTAACGACTCCAACTGACCCTCGTAAAAATAGTGAAATCTTTTTTTCAGTTTTTTTTTTAAAAAACATTTGTGGAAACTCTGCCCAACGATCTGGGGCACATCACAGATTTAATATACCAAACTACAAACCAATTCATGCATTGAATCAACTGAAGTAATAAATCAAACTTTATTAATCAATTAAAAAGTCAAGGAGTCTAGAATATCAAAATTGACTATATCAAATCAAGTTATCTGTTAGAACTCAGACACTAGTCACAAGTTCCGTAGTCTCCAGCTAGCCAGTCCAAGACATCACTGATCATCTATGTCTGTAAAATAGTTTTAAGAAAACAGGTAAGAACCGAAGTCCTTGTACAAATTCTTCTAAAAATCAAAATAATAAAGAAAATAGCATAAACAAAATCAGGCATAAATTTCACAGGAACACAAGCAATAACTTACCACAATCGTTTTACCATTCAAGTATTTAACCAAATATTATGCAAAGCCAAATATGCATAAATGCATGAACTAATGTTAAACAGTAAAATATACATGATTTAATGCACATGCATGAATAACTTATTAAGTTATTTATCAGAGTTGTTTTTTCATGCATGTCCTTATTAAATGCACACAAATTTAATTTTCATTATTCCTTAAAATCACAGATACTCAAAACGGGCACAATTCCCGAAGTTCAAGTTAGGTTCTCAGTCGTAGCTTAACACACAATTTGTATTTTATTACTAGGTTTCACACTTGTTCCTCAACCGATATCAAGAATCAACACCATCCATCGGAACACTAGAAATCAACATCTAATGTCAGGACATCAAGAAAATCAACATCCATTGACGACACTTTCTTGGTATACCAATAACTACAGTTGAGTCAACAACACCACTCCCAAGAAAAGTGACTGAAATTTTCCTAAAACTGCGGCCAGGAGGTGAACCACCACATCGGGTTCTGAGGCACAATCGCACACGGAGTTTTAGTATCCTCACGGTCCTCCATGACCGCCATTCAAGATTCTCACATTGTGGAATGAATATCAAGGAAGAGATTAATTTCATTGCTTAGTCTCTTTTATCATTTCAACTCAATTTCAAGTTCTTTACACAAGAATATTTTGCAAATCAATATGCAAAACAATTTTGGGTCCTAGCCCTCACAATTTAACAGTGTAATTAAACTTGGGAAAACCAATAATTTTTATAAATAAATTTTGCAATGCATAAATAAAATCAACAACATTTAGAGCATCACAAGCTCCTTGCCTACATGGCCCGTTGTGGTTCACATCTAAACCCAACATATCTCAAAAGTGATTTATGCACATTACAAAATTCCAGTGAACATGCAACACAGTTTCCAAACATGTTCATAATGTGCATCCAAAACACAAAATGAATGCACATTAAGCTAAGTATATACGCATGTGAATACAATGATTGAGGACCACACCATTCATGATCAATTTCATGCATATGATCAACCAAACATGCATAAGATCAAGCCATGCAAACATCTAATTAATTTCAGATTCATGTGTACGATATGCACAATTTCAAACTGATCGTTTTAGGATTAGATTTATGTATCAACTCAGAAAATACATATTTCAATCATAAACATGTACATGACCAACTTCATGTACGCAAATCGGCTATGCAAAAAAAAGCTAAGTGCCAATCAGATTTATGTACATACTCAAATCATGTTACACAAAATCAACTATGCAGTAAATCTACCACTGTTGGTCAGATTCACGTAGATGATCAAAATCATGTACATGTATCGACCACTCAAAAAATAAACAGATCACAGCCGGTCTGATCCATGTACATGGGTGGGCCAGACAAGAATGCACACATAAACTGCAGCTGGTCTGATCCATGTACATGATTTGCATCATGTACATGGGTCGGCCAAATTGAATAAATATGTATGCAGCTGACTGATTCATGCACATGGGTGGCAAGACCAAAAATAGCCATGGAATAGCATGCTGGCTGATCCATGTACATGATTAAAATTATGTACATGGGTCGGCCAGACCAAAGATATATATGTATACAGCCTACTGGCTGACCCATGTACATGGATCGGCCAGACCTGTACAGACATGTATGGCATGCTGGCTGATCCATGTACATGATTATAATCATGTACATGGGTGGGCCAGACCTGTATAAACATGTACAGCATGCTGGCTGATCCATGTACACGATCATAATCTTGTACATGGGTCGGCCAGACCCAAAATAATTGTTTACACCATGCTGGCTGCATATATACATGAGCACAAACTCGATAAGGCTGAAAATTTCAAATATATGTTCATATGCATGAGTACTAAACTCGATATGTCTGAAAACAACAAATACATATTTGGATGCATGAGTACTAAACTCGATATGTCTGAAAATAGCAAATACATGTTCAGATGCATGAGTATAAATTTGACAAGTTCAGAAACACATATATCTTTCAAAAGCATAATCAAATAATTTGACAGAACTGGAGATATATATATATATATATATATATATATATACATATTCAGTATGCATGATCAACAAGTCTAAATCACCAAAAATATATTCAGATGCATGATTGATAAGATCAATACATCTGAACATATACCTATCTTTATATATTCAGATTCATGAACCAGAAAAACGACAAAACTGAATATATATGTATACATATATATTCAGTATGCATAAATAAGAAAATCGACAAATCTCAACCATGTATGTGCTTTTAGATACATGAGCATGGAAAATAAATAAACATGAAATATATATACTTAATATATTCAGATGCATGTATAGGGAAAATCAATAATGTGCATATTCAGATGCAAGGTCAATAAAATCGACAAATCTGAATATATATATATATATATGAACAGGGAAAATCGACAAACCTGAATATGTATACTCATAGGTAAATTCAGTATGCATAAGAAAATAAAAATCGATCACCTGACTACATGCATATTCAGATGCGAGATCAAGAAAATCGATATATATGTATTCAAATGCATACTTTATAAAATCGACATGCATATTTTCAGATTTAGATGCACAAGGGAAATCGACAATCAACAAACTACACCCATATATATATATATATATATATATAAAATAAGATTCCCCCTTTTCCCCACTAAACTCATGCTCAAATCGATTTATATGATTCCTTTCCCGAGTGAATTAAGAGAGAAACCCGTACCTTGATTCGTAGATTGAAAGAAAACTAGAAAATGGATGGATGTTGGATTATTCTTCTTTTCTTCTTCTCTTTTCCCTTTCTTTCTTTCTTTTTTTTCTTTTCTACAACCCTTACACGATTTTTGCTTTTCTTTTTTTTCTCTCTCCTTCTCTTCCTTTCTCTCTCTCTTTCACACTCTCTCTCTAGAACTCAAGTTCTAGAGAGAGGCGCTTCTAAACCTCTTTTCATATTAGTTGTTTTAGTCTAGAAAGGGGGTGACGTCCCCTCTAGACCTCTCTCCTAATTGGGTAGAACTCTACTCCCTTATCTTCTAGATTTTATTATCATTTAATCTTTTTATTAAATTTTATCTAATTAATATTCTAAAGAATATTCCAAAGGGGGACGCCCCATTGTGGAAATCCTCATGGGGTAGAGTTCTAGCCCAGGTAGAACTCTACGTCATCCTTTAATTTAAAAGTTTTTTAAATTTAAAACTTTAAATTCAACTCAGTTTTAAAATTGCCATAGATGAATTATGGATCCAGATTTGAATCTGATATCCAAATCCATATGGATCCATCCTGGACCAAATCCTAGTCAATATGGATCCTATATTGGGTCCAGATCCATACTAACTTGAATCAAACCGAGTGGATCCAGTCCGATCCAATCTAAAAAAAGTTTCGAAATAGAGGCCCAGTTTTTGAAAAACGCATTTTTTGGGTTAACCGTAATCCGATTTCGAAAAAACAGGTCGCCTACGCGATCTACATTCCGAGGCGGATCTAACAATGGTCATACCTGCATTTTGCTTCCGAACTTCGCCTGAATTTCCCTCGAATTCAAAGGTTAAAAATCAAAAATTTCTCAAGTTATAATTAACTCATTTAATTCT
Organism: Nuphar pumila; assembly: GCF_984573655.1. NCBI lineage: Eukaryota > Viridiplantae > Streptophyta > Magnoliopsida > Nymphaeales > Nymphaeaceae > Nuphar > Nuphar pumila. The sequence continues at coordinate 32,621,175 of NC_143258.1, read as the reverse complement.
TGTCAGTGGACTCTGGGCCACACCCAGACCCTGCTGATGTCACTTATATTTTAATCATTTTTCCATGATTTTATTCATTACATATAAATGTATAATTTAAAAATTATATTTTTTTGCTTTAAAAGTCATGGAAAAATACGAGATATTACACTTCGGGTAGTCACAAACACTGAAAACAGGTCTTTTCAGCATACAAGCAAACTCACAGCACAGGAGCGAAAGCAAGAGTACGCGCATGCACAAGCACAAAGAGAGCAAGGATGCATAAAACTTCTTTGTGGCAACTTGTAAGCAAAGTACATAAAGAGAGGAAGAGAAGGGCCTGATACACGGGGTTCTTAAGTCAAAAGGCCATATACAGGAGTATGCCAAAGAGGTATATACATCAGAAGCAAAAAGGTGAAAACATGGCAGTTCGAAACACACTCCCCCGCATAAGTTGGTGTCGTCCTCAACACCAATTATTTATGATAGCCCTCCACAAATTGACGATGCTGAAACATGTAGGCAGCTTTCTCCTACGTGGCTTCACATTTTGGTAGACCTTTCCACTGCACCAGGTATTTTTTTATTTCGCCAAGGTAGTTATTAGAGTGGTTCAAGATGACTTCTGATTCTCTACCTAGGATGTTGACTATTGACGGCGTGCATCGCGAAATGGCAGCATGTTAAGGCATGCTTCGTTGAGGGTCTCCTTCATCTTCACGGAACGGCTTCAGGTTGCACATATGGAAGACTGAATGCACTTGAAAATTCGATGGCAAGTTCAGCCTGTACGCCAAGTTCCCAACGCACTTGGAAATGGTGAAGCGGTCGTCATACTTGCGAATGAAGCCTCGGTGGTGGTCGTGAAAAATAGTTGTGCGGTCGGGGAAGAGCTTCGCCAACACCTTATTTCCAACATAAAATTATGTTGGCCGACGTTTCTCGTCTGCCCATTTCTTCATGTGTTTGGTCTCCTTGTTTAGATACGCCTCTGCCAACTCTATTTGATTCTGCCAGTTCCTGACAAACTGGTATGCATAAGGTGTTTTGCCACGTCCTCCCACGGCAAGAGAGTGCGGAGTTTGCGGCTCTTGTCCTGTTGCTACTTCAAATGGACTATGGTCGGATGACTCTCTTTTGGAGATTGTAGCATAATTGAGCAGCATCAAGTAAATCAACCCAATCTCTTTGATTGGCACTAACAAAATGTCGCAGATATTCCTCTAACATGCCATTGATCCTTTCTGTTTGTCCATCGATTTGGGGGTGAAAACTTGTACTGAAATGCAAGTTTGTCCCCATCAAGCGAAATACTTTTCGCCAAAATTTGTCAGTGAAGCAGGCGTCACGATCGTTGACAATGCTCTCAGGGATTCGCCAATACTTAATCACATTCCGCACAAACAGTTTTGTGGTATCAACAGTTGAGAAGGTGGCAGGGGCAGGCACGAAGATATCATGCTTCGAAAACCTGTCCACAACCATGTAGATTGAACTGCAACCTTGATCTTTTGGTAAGCTTATGATAAAATCCATGGTGATGCACTCTCATGGACGGCTTGGCACTAGTAGATGCTCCAACAATCCTCCAAGTCTCTGGTTTATGGGACTGTCTTGCTGGTAAATCAAGCAAGTCCACACATAAGCATCCACATCATCGTGCATCTACAGCCAATAGATTGAACATGCACAACCAAAATCAGATTCATGGTTTCCTTAAAAAATCTCACATGAATATGATTTAGACAATTTCCTTCCATTCGAATCAAGAGAGAGGAACCTGTACCTTTTTCGAAGCTTGAAAACGATCGAAAAATCTCAGATGACCGGAGAGAAAGAAGGCTACTCTCTCTCTCTGTAAAACCCCATTTAAAAAAAAAATTTGTTTGGACCCGGGCCGGGTCGGGTCCGGACCCGACCCGGGCCCCTTTTTATTTTAGGGTTTTAAGTAACCCGACGCAGGATCCCGAGCGCCCCCCCCCCCCCTCTTCTCCCCCTTCCTTTTCGGGTTGATTGGGGAAACCCACCGAGGTTTCCCCTTTCATCGCCCCCCCCCCCCCCCCCGAGCTCTTTATGAGCATTGCTGGAGGGCGAGGGGAGGCACGCCTCCCCTCTCGAGCTTCCTCCCCCTCACGCCGGTCTCCTCCCTGCTGCGCGCGTCGCCGACACCGGCCACCGCTCCCAGGTACGCCATCCTCCCTCTTCTCTTCTCTTCTCCTCCCTCTTCTCTTCCTCACCCCCCTCCCTGTCACCTCGCCGGGAGGCCGGCAGGCGGCTCACAGCCACTGTCGCGGCCTCCCACCGCCTCCCTGTGCCACCGGGGCCCCGACAGGTGGCCTACGCGGCCCCTGTCGTCCCCTTCTCTCGCTGGGATTCGCCGGAGTGCCGGCAGGGGACCTGAGGCCCCTGCGACACCCCCCTTTTCTTTGCTGCCACCTTGTGGCATTTGGCAGGGACTGGCCCCCATGTCGTCCAGTGTTGTCGGCAGGGGCTCAGCCCCTGCCACTTCTTGCTGTCGGCAAAGGTTGGCCCCTGACGTCCTGTGCTTTTGGCAGGGGCTGGCCCCCCTGCCATCTTATTGCTGTCGGCAGGGCTCAGCCCCTGCCACTGTGTGCTGTTGGCAGGGGCTCGGCCCCTGCCACTGTGTGCTGTTGGCAGGGGCTCGGCCCCTGCCACTTCTTGTTGTCGGCAGGGGCTCAGCCCCTGCCACTTCGTGTTGTCGGCAGAGGCTCAGCCCCTGCCACTTCTTGCTGTCGGCAGGGGTTGGCCCCTGCCGTCTTGTGCTTTCGGCAGGGGCTGGCCCCCTGCCATCCATTGCTGTCGGCAGGGGCTCAGCCCCTGCCACTGTGTGCTGTTGGCAGGGGCTCGGCCCCTGCCACTTCTTGCGGTCGGCAGGGGCTCTGCCCCTGCCACTTCTTGCTCTCGGCAGGGGCTCAGCCCCTGCCACTGTGTACTGTTGGCAGGGGATCGGCCCCTGCCACTTCTTGCGGTCGGCAGGGGCTCTGCCCCTGCCACTTCTTGCCGTTAGCAGGGGTTGGCCCTGCCGTCTTGTGCTTTCGACAGGGGCTGGCCCCCTGCCATCTCATTGTTGTCGGCAGGGGCTCAGCCCCTGCCACTTGGTGGCTGTCGGCAGGGGTTGCCCCCCCTGCCGCCACGCTATTTTGTTTTTGACAGAGGGCTCAGCCCTGTCACCCCGCAGCTGTCTGCAAGCAAGGGCTCGCCCCTTGTCGTTTTTCGATTTTCGGCCAGCAAGGGCACACCCCTGCTGCCTCTCTTTTTCCTATAGGCAGGCTTGTTTTTCTTTTTCTCCGCATTATAATTAACATAGCACTGTTGCAGACCTCGCATCGGACCCCCGCTCTGGCTCCGCGGCCCGAGACTCGTATCATCTACACGCGTAGACGCACGCAGCTACACGACATCCCGAGGTAGGAGAAAGTCGCACGAATAGTGTGTATGAACAAAATAAAATAAGACTTCTGAGATAGAATAATTATTCTTGCATATTTGCGTATCTGAAGAAGTATTGGTTGATCAATGTTTTACTCTTTGTGATTCTTTTGAAATTGCATAATGTAAATTTTTTGGGTAGACTCATTCTAGAAAGAATCAAGTAGTTTACTTGGCATGCCTTTTTACGTGTACGATTACTTAACTCATAATTGTCTATTATGCATGCTTATTCATTTGAAACTGCATACTTAAGATAGACTTTATGAAGAGACTCAAAACCACTGCAATTGCTATTATAACCGAACCTTAAGGCAGGTACGGTATGAATTTTATGTAAGATCATGGAGGGTATTGAAGTGTTAAATCTATACTTTACTGATTTTGATGTGGTAATATCGGCCTCCACAGGCCAATTGCTCAGAAAAGCAAAACATGTCATGTAGGAACCAAAAGAATCATAAACCATTATGTTGCCCTCTCATCGTAGTTGTACCTCTAGGAAGGTACGATCGTACTTTTGGACAAGTACGTCCCATGTGGGTTACGATGGTGGGATGATGAGGTTGTGGCAACCTCGATGAGTGCAATTAGCAAAATGCTGAGATCACATAAAAATGTGACCATTCGCCTTCACAGGCAAGATGCTCGAGTGGGTCTAATGGACCAGAGCATGTAGGATGGGGCGGCGGTTAAGAAACCCCCGTCGTACCCATCCGATCTTCACGGTTCATCAAGGGAGAGAATGGATGGTACAAAGACTCCGATGGACAGGTTGTTAACAACCACCCCATGGGCAAAAGACTCGGTTTTCCCCAGTCATCGGAGTTAGGGGAATTGGGATTACCATAAATTATCCTAGGTGGTAACTCCCAGGCACTTCTGCAGAAGTTGGATGCATCCATGGGCCACGAATGCCTTTGAGGATTTACTCTCTTGGTCACTGACCGTCCCCTTAGGAGCGGACTCAGTCAGCCATCCGGGTTAATGAAAACACCTGACATAATAAACCCCCGGATCGGTCTTGGTTGTTTCTACGTTTCGTGCATGTGCGTACCCACAGGTCAGTTAATATCAGAACTTAAAGAATATATTCATGAATAGATGTAGATGACTGAGACTTACACTGCTTCAACTAACCACTCTTTGCACTTATTACATTTGTTAGAATAGACTACAACTGCTTTAATTGCTTAAATATCATAACTGCTTATCTCATGAATGTCCTGTTTTATTTTCATTCTACCTATCTGTTCGTGCACCTACTGGTTTGTTATGAAACTGACCCATTTCATGGGCAGGTGAGGAGTGGGACTTCACTGGCGGCCGATGGCGTGGTGCAACGTGGATCAAGATTCATCTTCTTTCTGCTGGCGGCTTGGCTCTGGGACTTTTTGGAGTTTTCTTTGATTTATTGAACTTTGGAATAAAATGCTCATTTTGTAATAAACTGCATATTTTAATCGATTGCCTTATTTCTTAAATTCCTTTAAGTTGTTGTACATGTGAATGGTTTTTTTTTCAGCTAACGTACCCAGAATTGTTGACTTAGGTTCCTTTCTAAATGTCTTCCGCTGTCGTTTTTAAAAGTTAAAACTTTAAATCTTTGAAAGGTTTTTCGATAAAGTTTTCGAAATCACAAGTCGAAATTTTGGGGGCGTTACAACTCTCTCTGAGTTTTTATACTAAAGAGGGCCTCTAGAGGGTGACGCCCCCCTCTAGAGTTTCTCATATGAGGGCTTGAGATAGAATTTCTATATGGAATTCTATCTCCAACCTACTTTCCTAATTTTTCTAGATTTCTTGTCAACTTTTTTTCCCAAGTTCTTTCTCTTTCTAATTACTTACTTTTTTTATAGCAACCAAAGGGGCTCTTCTAGAGGTCCCAGCTATTTGGTAACTTTCATATTTGATTGAAATTCGGAATTAATTATTTTGTATTATTAATTTAATTAATTAATTATTAATTATTAATTGTTAATTAATAAGTATCCAAAAAATTCCAAAGGGTGCCTTATCCCTCTGGGAGTCTTTTTAACTTTAAATTCTCTTAATTCTTTAATTTCATGGGACCTGGATTTTGGATCTGGATTCAGATCCAAAATCCAAATCCATATCCAATATTCATATAGATCTTGAACTGGATCAAATCCTAATTAATATGGATCTTGGACTGAGTCCACATCCATATTAACTTGAATCCTACGGATCGGATCTGGTCCGATCCAACCCATACTCGGTCCCATCGAGACAGACTTTTTTTTAAAAAAGATGATTTTCAAGCCAACCGTAGCCTGAATTTAGAAAAATAAAATATCGACGGATTCAGAATTTTGAGGCGCATCTAATGATATCTAACTCAAATTTTACCTCTGAATTTCACCTAAATTTAACCCAAATTTCGCTCGAATTTTGCATGATTTTAAATGTCAAAAATAAAAGTTTTTATCACCTATTAATTGGCTCGTTTAGGTCTTCTCAATGAGACTGGGCCGAACCCAACTTCAATTGATGCCATCTAATATCGAGTATTTATCGATTTTTCTATTACACAACCAAAATTTTAAAAAGCCAGAATTTAATATAGTGTAAAAACACACGATATTACACCACCCCTGCAATCCGAGGCTGAAGAAGAACAACCGATCTGCATCGCCCATGTCCTCGGTGTCCAACATCACCGAGGAGAACGCCTTGACATAATCATGAACCAACCATGTCTGTTTCAATGCCAACAATCTATTGTGGGCCAATCTTTCTTCATTTTTTTGGCAAAACAAAGTCGTGTAGCTCTCTCTTAAGGTCCTCCCATGAGTCTACCGTGACAAGCTCATGCACAACATGGTCTAAACGGCATCTCCACCAAAGAGTCGCTTCATCCGCAAAGTACATCGTTCTGGTGCACAGCCTATCTACGTCTTCCTCCACCCTAGCAGCATCAAGATTCTGCTCTATCTGATAAATAAAGTTCTTGAGGTCTCTCGAGTTTCGATTGCCTATGTACTTTGTGGGCTGAGGTAGCTTGATATGCGGCCTATCCACATGCGTTGCAGTTCTACCAACTGGGACAATCCTCAACTGTCGCTCCAACTGGTCATTCCTTCGTCGGACAACATTCATTTCTATTACCATGATGTTGAACCATCCAAGTAGATCATCAAACTTGGTGGCAAGATCAATCCACTGAATCCTTAAATCTAGTGGCAAGACTTTTCACAATCTTTCACCCCCTCTACTACGGTCTTGATCTCCAAGTTGAGATCCGAAAAAGCAGAATAAGTCTCATTAACCAACTTCTCCATGTTGGTCACTTTCCCCGTCAACTCAGCGACATCATGCGTAATAACTGACACACGATCATCAGCCATGAACTCTTCTTCAGGAGGAACCATACTACCTAAACGAGTCATGATATTTTTCTTCGGCACCATTGTCAATCCCAACGTAGACAAGGCTCTAGTACCAACTTGTCACGGGCTTAAAAGTGAAAGCCTCTGCGACGTAGCTTCAAGTAGTCACAAACACCGAAAGCAGGCCTTTTAAGTGCACAAGCAAACTCACAACACACGCGCAAGAGCAAAAGCAAGAGTACGCGCATGAACAAGCACAAAGAGAGCAAGGAGGCAAGGATGCATAAAACTTCTTTATAGCAACTTGTAAGCAAAGTACATAAAGAGGGGAAGAGAGGGGCCCGATACACATGGTTCTTAAGCCAAAAGGCCATATACAAACACTGGAGAGTGCCAAAGAGGTATATACATTAAAAACAAAAAGGTGAAAACATGGCGATCCGGAACATTGTAACTACATAACCAAATAAAATAAACAGGAACTAATGATTTATGCTTCATATAGAGAAACTAATCTTCTTCAATCCATGCATCATAGGCTACACAAAGATGAAGGAGAATAAATGCATCATCTAGGTTTCACAAGGTGCTTAATAAAACTAACTAGAAAGAAACTTAATGTCTAGGGAGAAAGGAACAACTCGACAATCAATGAACTACATTAACTATCACTCCAAGTATTAAAGCAAACATATAGCAATAACTTTCATGCAAGAATATGTCAATTATTGATGAATGGATACTTCGGAAAAAAGTCTATTCAGAAGGGCAAGTCATTCAAAACTCTTACAAATAGAAATGCTAATAATTTATCGATAAATATAAAAATTCCATAATTGGTTTTCATATCTTAGCATTTTGAATTCCAATCCAATAAATACATCTATTTCAAAATATTGGAGGAATAAAAAACAAGATGATATACTGTAATCTAGCACTGGTGCTAAGGATATAGATATGGTCGATGGTAGTTGTGAGGAGCTTTAATTGAAGATTATACTAAGGGAGCAATGTTTAACTATAAAACTTCCTAGGATTTGTAATGGATAATCAAGAAACAATTTTGATTGCACAAATCCAATGTGTCATTAAAAAACAAGCATATTGACATTAAACTCCATAAAAAAAAGTGGAACAAAACTATTCACACTGCACATATAAGATCTCAATTTGCTTATAAGGATCTTCGTTAAGATATATAGATATGCTCTCTCTCTCTCTCTCTCTCTCTCTCTCTCTCTCTCTCTCTCTCTCTCTCTCTCTCTCTCTCTCTCTCCTATATATATATATATGTGTGTGTGTGTGTGTGTGTGTGCATATACATACATATTGTTTATTGATTTGTAATAGGTTATGCCCTCTAGGGCTATTTTGGTCTTTTTGTACATTTGTAATAGGCCGTGCTATTAGTGGCAGATCTGACTTTTTGTTATCTTTATTTTTGTCATTTTACGTATGACTAGGGGCTTTATGGCCTTCAGACCATAGAGTCATTGGGGGCTCCCCAATGGCTATACTTATAGCCGTTGGGAGCTCCCATCGACCATATTAGGGCTCCCTTGGCCCTCATTTTTGTATATAAAAGGGACCTATTGTCCCTATTGGAACTAGTGCTTTTCTAAGCATTTTAACTCAATAAAAGATCTATTATTTTTATGTTTGTGTTCTTTTGTATATGTCCATTGGTGGCTTTTGTGGTCTTTTGTATTTGTCATTGATTGGCTCGTGTATTGTTCCTTTGTGGACTTGTGATTGTGCACTCCCTTTTGATCATTGTATGACCTTTGTGGCTCTTTTGTATCTCTCTTGCTTTCATTACATGTTATTAGAGTCAAGATATGACCATCTTGGTATTTGACTTTTAGTGATGGATTCGGGATCCTTTGATTGTGGAGATAAGGGAATCTTAATCCGGTAAGTATTTTAAAATCTTTGTTTATTTTTGCTTTTGTTGCCTATCTCATGCATTTTGTATGAGAAAGCATTTGTTTATGGTTTTTTAAAAGAAATTTTGTTGGTTGTTCCTTTGAAACCTTTTTTGAAATATTCCTTGTTTTTTGGTTGATTATAAGCACATGATTGAGCTCTTTGGAATTTCTTTATATATGTTGTTTTGTTTTTTCAAAATTTATTGTGTTTTTATCCTTATCTTGGACTTAGTTGAACTCATATTGGTATTGTTTTTCAATATTGTTTAATATTTTAAAATGATTTGAAATATTTATTTTAATTTTGTATAAAGGTTGTGTGTTATTCACACATGTGATCTTTCTTAACTTGTGTTTGATTTTTTTCTAACATGCTCTTATGTGAAACCTAGATACTTCATGTATTTGATAAGTATTAAGATTATATGTGGTTGGTTCTTAGTGATCATGCATATCTTGTTATTATTTGGAAATTTGAGTTTGTATACATGATTTTGCCCTATTGATATATGATCTTAGTGCACTCGTCATTGTCTTATATTTTAGAATGAATGACTTTGTTTATTCGTGCATAAGATTTTAAGCATGTTTTCTTCATGCATGACTTGTTCTTTATGAGAATTATGCACTCATCCTTGTTATTATTTGTTAATTTGAGTTTGTATACATGATTTCACCCTATTGATATATGATCTTTGTGCGCTCGTGATTGTCTTATATTTTACTTACACATTAATATTCATGACTTTGTTTATTCGTGCATAAGATTTTAAGCATGTTTTCTTCATGCATGACTTGTTCTTTATGAGAATTATGCACTCATCCTTGTGGAATTTATGTTGAACTCCTCTATGAGGTTTATAAATGAATTTCAATGTGCACTTTTTATATTATTAAAAATATTTATTTTATTGTGTGCTCACTTATTGACCCTTTAGGGGCCTTGTGATTGTGTTATTTCTTGGACTCGTAGCTCTTTGGTGAACATTATCTTACATGTTTTTACATCGTGTTACCTCACATGGGGATTTAAGCATTACGCTTCTTGCATACTCTTGTTATTTGACTTGATTTGAAACTTTATTGTCAAATCAGTTCTTGTTTTCAACCTTGGAAAGTGATTTCTAAGGTTTTCCTATTGCCTCTTTGTTTTGACTTAGTCCATCACTTTTTTATTCGATGCATCCATTATTTTGTTCAGACTCTTCAGAGTGAGTTGTGTGCACCTCGTTATATTATCAGTTTAGATTGTTGGTTTATGAGTGTAGTATTGTCGCTTGTTTTAGCTCTGACTAACGGTTGTTTGATCTCTAGTTCTATGAGTGAGTTGTATCACTCAGTTACTTGTTTGGCTCTTGTTGTTTATTGGATGCTTGTATTGATCTTTATCAATGATGGCTAAACTGTTATTTGCTTGTGACCATGTTGATCCTTATGGATTAAATCTCATAATATTGCAAAATTTATTGCTTTTGCCTTGATTTCAATATTGTCTTCAAATCTTGCTTATTTTTGTTGACATCAGTTTATTTTCGTTATAGTATTTTTACCGCTATTATTTTTTCACTCTTCCCACTTATTTGAGTGATTTTTCTTTGGATAAGGGATCTTGTTTATCAGTTTTATAATAATGTGTGTGGTGAGTTATGTGTACCTGGTGTAGTTGATAGTGTTATAGTTTTACAACTATGAGGTGTGTGCACCTCTTGTGGTTGTAGCTGGTTATTATTGTCAGTGTAGATAACCAGTATTGTTGGTGCAGGGTCACTAGTATGATTATTACTGACATTTGTTTTTTCTCTTATCATATTTGCTAATTCACTCAAATTTTGAGGATGTTGAGTTGGAGGTCAATTAGATGATTGCTTGTGGTGAGCAAACTATTGTTAAGATTTACAAATATCATTTCTCCTATTATGATTTGTTATTTGTGGAATTTTTTTAAAATCTCTCCATATATTTTTTAATCTTTTCCGTTGTCCATTTTCCCTTGGATGAAAAGTGGTTATTTATTGAAATGTTTTCAAACATTATTATGTTCATTAAATATACTTTAATTGCATGTTGAGTGTATTTAGATTTGTTGCATGTTGGTTATCTTGCATTTTTGTATGAATTTAGTTCTTTTGTTGTGAGCTCCTACATTTAATATGTGTTTTGTATTGCTTAGTATAATTAATGATTCGCAATCACTGCTTATGGACCCGAACCTGGGTGAGTATAATTAATGATTCGTACATTTATTTGAAATATTTACCTAAGCCATTGAGACTTTATTTAGGTAAAATTGTTTATATCTTCTTGATATTTTATGTCTAATATGTGCCTGACTTTTGGTCTTTAGTGGTAAAAATTCTACTATGATCAATATTTATGTTTTCTTGAAAAACATATTAATTTTATGGTTATGATTGTCTAAACTAAAATTCTTAATTGAAGTATATTCCTTATGTCTATCTTAATGACTATTGTATCTTGCTTAAATCATTGCTAATTTTTTTAAAACTTTAAAACTATTGCATAAAGTTATTTTTCTTGATACTCGCTTTTAAAATTGTTTAATTTATTTTCTATATATGGTACTTTTATGTTTTGTTGGCGTGCTTGACCATCCTCTCTCTCTCTCTCTCTTTATATATATATATATATATATATATATATAGATAATCTAATATTTTATCTATCTATTTTAATTTGTGTTTGTTTTTAATTGTTGTTGTTGTTCAAAATGTATTTGTTTTGAAACAGTCTATAACTATTTTTTAACCATGGTTGTGTTAAAAAACCTTTTCGTTTTTTCTTAAAACTATTTAGTTAAGATATTTTCCTGTGTTTTGTTCTCTTCGCAGGTTCTTAAAGATGATATGGGTTGAGAAAGTAATTTCTTGATGCATCATATCAGGAAGATGGAGATAGCCGATGAAGGCATTTGGTAAAGATTACCAATGAACACATTCTAAGACTTGAATCCTTTCCTTTGTTTTTTTATATTTATAAACTTCACATTACTCACCATAAGTTTGAGGGGGGTGTTAATATATATAGAGAGAGAGAGAATTAGTAGTAGCTGCGCAACCCTTAGGTGCACAGCTACCTACGGGATCACACTGGCCATCCATCATCACAAAAAAATGCGAAAAAGGGCAAAAGCACGCTATTTGTGCGTTTTTGCCCCTTTAGTTGTGGTTTTTTACCGCCGCTAAAGGTCCCATTTTCTGTTAGGACCTTCAGTGTTTGTCAAAAAACGCCGCTAAAACCTCTAAAACAAGCAAAAAGTGTGTTTCAGAATTTTTTTTTAGCAATTTTTGCGCTGGCCGTCCATCAAGCCCTGCGATGGACGGCCAGCGTGATCCCGTAGGTAGTTGCACACCTAAGGGTTGTGCAGCTACAACTTTATATATATATATATATATATATATCATGTTTATTAATTTGTATTAGGTTATGCCCTCTAGGCTTATTTTGTTCTTTTTGTACATTTGAAATAGGCAATGCCCATTAGGGGCAGATTTTACTTTTTTATTTTTCTTTATTTTTTGACATTTTACATATGATTAGGGGCTTTATGGTCTTTAGACCATAGAGTCATTGGGGGCTCTCCAATGGCTATACTCTCCAATGGCTATATTTATAGCCATTGGAAGCTCCCAATGACTATATTAGGGCTCCCTTGGCCCTCATTCATGTATATAAAAGGGACCACTTGTCCCTGTTTGAACTAATGATTTTCTAAGCATTTTAACTCAATAAAAGATCGATTATTTTTTATGTTTGTGTTCTTTTGTGTATTCCCATTGGTGGCTTTTGTTATCTTTTGCATTTAACATTGATTGGGTTGTGTATTGTCCCTTTGTGGACTTGTGCTTGTGTACTGGCTTTTGATCATTGTATGCCCTTGGTGGCTCTTTTGTATTTACTAATGCAGTTGGGAGGCGAAGATCTGCAAAGAGTAATAGCAAGTTGGGAATAATTGACATTTTTTCTCAGTGGTGAGTGATGGAGTATAAGAGGGAAATTTGGTAATTTCACTGTATGTATTGCCTTTTATGTATATTCTCTGGATACTTGACATAGTTCTGTGAAAGATCAAAATTCGTTGACAAGAAAAGTTAGTTTTGAAGCATCACGTATATCTTAAACAAGGATATGAAACTAATATCGGTTTAACCTTTTGAAAATCAACCTGCAATAAACACGGTAGCATGAATGTCTTTTGCTTTCTGAATCCACTGTTCGAGGGTCAGTTTCTCTGGTGGATCATCAGATATATCAAACCCATTAAACCAATTGTGCTTTTGCAAACCATCTTCAAGTTCACTCATTACTTGGGCCCTTAGCTGAAACACCAATTCAGCCCTAACTGGTTCTTTAGCCTCTATGCATGCCTGGAGAACCTCTTCAATGGTATGCCGCAGCACAAGAGAATAGCTGCACCCAGGAAGACAGTGAATTGCAAAACATCAGATAAAAAATGCATATATGCACAGAAGATATGCCAGTGTCAATAAAGATATAAAATCCAAGCATAGTAAGTAGTACCAACAACAACAACAAGAGCAGTAATAATACAATCTCTAAAGACTAATTCTTTTAAGGAATAAAAAATTAAATCATTGGCTTGACATGCATAAAACATATTGCAATAATTTCACAATGCTTAGAACAGATTAGCATGTTTACATGCAATATCACTTAGAATACTTGGTTGTCTTTCTAACTTTACCATGAAAATGAGGCATTCATAACATTTATAAAAACATTAAATTATAAAAAAGGCACCTAAACTGTTATGTACATAAGTTGTCTTTATCTCCATACTACTTGGAGAGAGGCAATGGATAATGGACCTCTCTTTTCCTACTGCACTATTTACCTCACCTCACAAATGATTGTAAAACTGCAAATAACACCAATGAGTGCACATAACTCACCACATTGAAAAAACATCTCTTGTCAATATACAATGACACTTAAATAAGGCAAAGAGGAAACAAACAAGGTAAGAGAGCTTGTAATGAAAACAAACTAATGTCACCAAAAAAGAATAGGAAAAGATTTATAAATCAAGGCAGAGATATTAAATTTTACAAACTTTCAAAACACCATGGTTTCAAAAAATAGATAGCCATCATAGATAAAAATAATTATAAGCATCCATAATAACAATGGCCAAATATACAGATGAATGATACAACACTCATGAAACCAGAGATCAAACAACCGTCAGTTAGAGCCAAACTAATAGCCGACAATCTAAACTAACAAAATTGAGGTGCACATAACTCACCCCAACAAGCCAATCAGCTATCAATCATATCCAAGACAAAGTGTCAGCACAGCACCCATAAACTTTGATAATTACAGACTGATAAGATGACTTGAAGTGCACACATAACTCACCTCAACTGCTATCTCTAACCTAACAACAAGGTCAAAAAGAAATAATGCATCATATAAACTATTGTGATGGACAAACAAATGTCATAGTACTGCAATAACGAACCCACGAAAAGATCAATTTCAAATAAGGTGAGTTCAAAATTTCAAATACATAAATTGATTTGAAAGACAATTTTAAATCAAGTTCAATAAAAAATTAGAAATAAGTGCAATCATATGCAACACAAGTCTCATGATAATTTTTATAACCAAGCAAATAACGGACAAGGATCATGCACAATATAAGCAATCTACATAGAGGAGATGGAATCATAAAGTTTGAATATTCTTTAAAAGATAATGGAATCATAAATCCACCAATCAAGGAACAAGTGCACTAAGGCACATCACAAACAAAAGATCCAATAAATCTCAATAAATAGACTCAATAAAGAGACAAGAATATATGATATTATTAAATAATAGTTTCTAAAAAGCTAGATCTAAATCATAAGTCTACTATGAGACAATTGATGGCAAACATATAGAGATTCACAAAGAGCTATTTATAAGTTCAATAACATACATAACTATCTTCAACCATGAACCCACATGTCATACAAGAAATTTTATCACAATGCAACAAATATAAAATCGCTAAGAAGTACGCAATGAAATATTAATGCACAAGAAAGAAGCCACTAAGAGTTACAAAAGTGCACAAGCACTCAAATCAATAAGCCACCAATGGGCAAAAGCACATAAAGTACAAGGGGCTAAGCAACAAGCATACAAGAGTCTTAAAAAATACGAGTTTTATTCATAAAATGCTCAAGAAAAAGGACATGAATCTGTTTAAATGCTTGAATGGTAAGATGATTGTGGTAAATTGTTGTTCGTGATATTCCTCTGAATTTATACATGAATCTGTTTATGCAATTTCCCTTACTATTTGGATTTTTAGAGGAATTTGTACAAAGGACTTTGGTTCTTACCTGTTTTCTTAAAATTGTTTTTCAGGCACGGATGCTCAATGATGTCTAGACTCGCTGGCTGAAGACTGTGAGCCTTGTAACTGGTTTTCTGACAGTGGCTCATACTGAGAGAGACGATTTTTGTGTCTAGACTATTTGACATTATTTATTGAATTAATAAAGTTTGATTTATTCTTCATTTGATTGAGTACAGTTTGGTTTGTGGTTTGGTATATTAAATTTGTAAGGCCTTGGATCCTTGGGTTAGCTTCACCAATTGTTTTGAAAAAAAAAAATGACTATTTTTACGAGTTGGAGTTGTTACAATATAACTACATATACATGCATATATGTATAGACACATACACATATATGTACATGTTAACAGGGTTGACTTGATCAGAGAATTTAACGATCCCTTTAGAGAAGTTCACTACTTAAATAAAATATGAGATACCTGGTTGTCATGGATGGAATAAAAAATTTAATACCTATGGACAACAAGTTATACAGACCTCAGATTTCTAACAATTCCTATAACATAATATCTCTAACTTGTGTTACAATATTTTCAAAGCTTTATGTCGAATAATGTTACCAAACAACAAATTTTGATTAATATGAATGAATTAATAATAATTTGACATATAACAGAAATTTCAGATGAATTACCAACCAAGAAATAATATGAACTTACGGTAAAGTCCACACTGTTCTCAAATTTACAACCTTGTTCTTCAGTTGATGATCTATCGGGGTCAAACAACCTTCTCCGGGAGCAAGCAAACAGGGAACCACTTCCAGCTGCAAAATGAAACTAGCAAACATCAGTATTAGATTCCTGATGTACTTCAAAACTCAAAATATATGCAGTTATTCCTTGCACAGAGATGCTATCCTAGCCACAATATGAGGCCTCACGTCAGATTGTCAATTCAATGCACTTAGTTGAGAAATATTGTGCAACCAAAGGAACAAAACAATGTTTAGACTAAAAAAGTAGTCATAACACATTTTTATCACTGACATGTTTAGTGAAGATGATTAATTTTAAATATTGAATGGCTTAACAGTGATGCTGGGATATAAAGAAGTAAAATGTTATGTTAATGCATGTGGAACAATTATCACAAAGAAAGTCTTCTAGGTAGTTAACAACCATTAAGAAAATGTGTGAGAGAGCCAATTATGGAACTCCATTAGAAGATCCAACAACTTACCGGAAATTAATTGGTTCTCTTACATATCTATCTATTACACGTCTTGACATTGCTCATGCTGTTAACAGTGCAAGTCAGTTTTGATATGCACCCACGACAGTTCATATGAGTGTTGTAATGTTAATCATCTGATACTTGAAGGGAATTATAACTAAAGGGTTATTTCTCGCATCTTCCCTTTGTTTAGATTTGATCGCTTATATTGATTCTGATTGGGGGGATAATCCTAATGATATAATTTTTTCATCGGGTTATTGTGTATTCTTAAGAGATTCTCTTATCTCTTGAAGGTATAAGAAGCAACAAAAGGTGTTGTCTTCAACAAAAGCTTATTATCGGGCTATGATAACCACGACTACCAAGATTGTGTGATTGAGGAGTGTCTTGAAAGATATAGGAATCAAGATCTCTACTCCATCGAAGATGTATTGTGACAACAAAAATGTCATATACATTGCAAGCAATAACATCGTCCACGAGCGTACCAAGCACATAGAGATGGATTGCCACTATGTCCATGATGAATTTCTCAAAGGGACGATTGATCTACCCTATGTGACATCAGAATATCAAATAGTTGATTTTACTACTAAAATGGTGCCTTCGCCTCGATTTCTCTTTCTCCTTAGCAAACGTTTGGTGATTACACCATTAGTTTGAGGTGTTAAATATATATGTGTGTATTAGTGTGTGTGCATGTGTGTTATACATATTATGTATATGTATACTTGCATATACATATGTATTTTGTATAATGTATTTTAAGGTATATTGTAAAACATTTTTGTCTTTTTGTTTTTTATTTTCTTGTATTTTTATTGCCCTTTAAAAGGCATCTTTGTCCTAATCTACTGAGCCTACCTTTCTTTATAGATAGTTGTTAACAACCATTTTTGCCCTCACCATCATAAGATGTTGCATAGACACATTTCTTTTTCTTGAGCATTGGTCAAGAATTTTTCATATGACCAAAGTTCTTACAATAGTAACATTGAACAAAACTCAAGTCACCTCTTCCTCCAAAACTCAAATCACCTCTTTAACCAGCTCTTTCACCACCTCTACCAACCAGTTGTCGAGAAGTTGTCATGACATTGTCACTAGATGAATAGGTTTCAAGAGACCTTATCTTGGTCTCTTTCGCAATCAATTCAGCTAGGACACTAATGATAAAAGGGTATGTGTGAATGATGCAGAATAGCACTCCACACTCCATCAAACTCTTGTCTGAGTGTCATAAGAAATTTAATAACCCTAGTTGTTTCCTTATGCCAACCAAGAAGCCCAAGACAGGTTTGACATGCAATACACATCTCACACTTCGCACATTTTTTAAATTTTGTTTGGCCCGCTATGAGTGCAAGTGCATCCCAAATTCTTTGCATATTTGAATAAAACTCTTTAATTGGCCTATTTCTTTTATGCATGCTCATCAATTCTTGGGTGAGCTAATATTGTCTAGCCCAATTGTCTTGCTTGTAGACTTGTTTGAGATACGCCCAAACTTCCTTCGCCTCCTGAAACTTGGAGCGATTCATAGCTATTCTCTGCTCTACTGAGCCTAGTGTCCAAGCCTTGACCCTTGCATTTTTCACAACCCATTCCTCTATTGATTTGTCAAAATCAGCATCAATAGGCTTGGCTTTCACCTTTGAGTCATCCAAGTATCCTCCAAGCCCTTCCCCTACTATTACAGTCGTCACAAAATCAGCCCAAAATGCGAGTTTATCCCATCCAGCTTCACTGAGACAATCTGAATTTCTTCCTTCTCCATATATCACACAACCCCCATGTAATAACTGGAAAAAATACGCATATTTAGTTTATTTGGGCCTAGGACCTGATACCTGGATCCATAAATACCCTACAAATTGGATATTAGAATATACGTAAAGAAATAAATAATTAATATTAGTTATAAAATAAAAATTTCTGGTATAAAGGGAGACAAATCCATAGTTGAACCCAAATGGATCCAACTGAGGATCCGCTATTCAGGGGCGATCCGGATCCATTTTTAAAATGGACTCGGTGTCACGAGTCGCGAGGCTCGGACCCGGACCCGTGTTTATGTTGTAAAAAGGAAACAGAAACAAGAATCGTGCCTAGGGCACGATTCTTGCATCATGGTTCAAGAAAGAAAGGGAGGGGGGGTTACGCAGAGGTAAACCGACTCCTTCCGACCCTTCTGGAGGAAGAGAAGGGGAGCACACCTCGAATAAAAGGGGAAACCAACCTTCATTCGACGTTTTGATCTTCCCCTGTTCGTCTCTCTCTCTCTCTCTCTCTCTCTCTCTCTCTCTCTCTGTAATGCCCCAAAATTTTAACCCAAATTTAAGGATTTTTTTTTAACAGCAGAAACAAGAAATAATATAGGGTTAAGTATTTCGAGACATTACGGTGGAGAGGAAACCCAACACATTTATTTCATTCCATTTATCAATGAAAATCATCAAAGTTAAAAACATAAAAGGAACTCAAACCATGGTTGCCAGTTGAGGAAGCGGGAGCGGGAAGCGATACGGAAAGCGGGAGCGGGAAGCGAGGCACTTTCAAAATTTTAGGAAGCGGGGAAGCGTGGGACCACTTAGGACCGGTTCGGGAAGGGTCTCGGAAGCGACCTAGGAAGCGTCTCGGAAGCAAGGGGGAAGCGAAAAAAATAAAAATAAAAAATACAAAAAAATTGAAAAAAAACAGGGGAAGCGAGGGGAAAGTGTGGGGGAAGCGAGGGGGAAGCGAAGGGGAAGCGTGATGGGAAGCGCGCTTCCCATCAAAGGGAAGCGCGTCCCCCATTAAAGGAAAACACGTCCCCCATTAAAGGGAAGCGCGCTTCCCAAAAAAGGGGGACGCTTCCCCCCACGCTTCGGAAGCGCGACGTTTCGCGCTTCCGAAGCGCGCTTCCCCTTTTAGCTAGGCGCTTCCGGTAACCCTGACTCAAACTATCCCTGGAACAATAAATCCAAAAATCTCGATCTGATGCTTCATCCCACAGTCGCTCATAGGTCTACTTCTTTGCCTGAAAATGATAAAAAATATAAGAATTAGACTACCACGTCTATGTAGGAAAACTGTAACTCTTAATGCAGGTATATCATGAATCTCGCATGTGATGTGAGTGTCAAAGGGATTTTCAACATATATCTAAACAAGTAAGCAGATTATGCAACAAAAATCAACAATCATAAACCTGAGCATGTAAGCATATTCCATAACAATAACTGAGCAGGTAAAGCATATTATGCAACATTAATAAGCAAGTGAGGTATGTTATGCAGCAGCAAATAACAATAACCTACATAACTTTCATGTAATAGTTCAATCATCTCGTATCTACATATTTCAGGATGTCATTTCATCACAATTACTTCATATCCACACATTTCAGGATTTGCATTTCATCACACGCTCAGAACATAAAGCATGTTAGAAAGAATATGAAATTGTCTCTTTAGTAACTCCAATCACTGTGATACCTAGTTGTTCTAATTGTTTATCTTTTCTTATCCCGTAGGTACACACGGGCCAAGGCAACCATCACAGAAGAGAATGTTCGGGGGTATATTATTCAAAGTTGTTTTATTAACCCGAACATTCTAACTGAGACTGAAATCCCAAAGGAGCGGCCAGTGACCGAGAGAAACTCCCAAAGGCCAAAACCAAAACAGGATGCATCCCTAACTTCTGCAGAAGAACAAAGAGCTACCACCTAGGACATATTGGTAGTCCTGGTCCCCCCCAACTCCGAGAACTGGGGACCAACGAGTCACTTTAGCTCGAAACAGGAAACATGTCCCAGGAGTTTTGTACCACCTACCCTCTTCAAGGTAAGCCCGAATCTGAGTGGGTTAATCTTTTCATTTAATTATATTTCTCGAGGTGTGGGTGTGTTTCCCCATCTACCTCCTACTATCATAGTAGTAAGTTCCCAACCTTAGTCATTTTGCCAAGGTACACATCCCAATTTTTCTCTTCATATTTCTTGTACAAACCCACTCAGAGTGCTCCGGTGCCTTTAAACCAGTCAAGCACGAATGCCCCGGTGCCTTTAAATCAGTCGGGCAACAATATTATATTTTCATTTCCATGTGGATTCACATCATAACTTCGATGGTCTATGCATGACCCTCAACACACTCGCTTGACATTCATATGTCCACAACAAACCGACCCATAGGTTCGGTTATCAGTTCATCATTCATCATCATTATTATTATTTATTTATTCTTCAATAGCAAGTTGCCACAGCGTACCATTAGGTTTTGACTTGTGACATCCCAACACAGAGTGGCATGTATTAAAAGCTCTGCCATACAAGTAGAGACATTGTTGGTGTCCTTTATTGAGCATGCAGGGTAATACAAGTATATACATTTCTCCAAACACATTCTCATTTGAACATTCCACAAGATATACAGCTTAGTTGGCATTTGATACTTTCAGCAAATATGTAGTGTGAGGCAATAGTACTTTAGAAAAATATACAGCTTGACATGCATAAGGACATTGGAGAATAAGCATCTTAATGTCCATTTGAACCTTCTCGATGAAATACACTTAATGGGCATTGGAACATTTTAAGAAATATGCAATTGAACATCATAATTTATGCAGCTAAATATGCAACTACATCTCAACTAAATATGCAGCTTAGTAGTCATTTTGAGCATCAACTTCATATGCAGTTTGAAAATGCATTTTTAATCTTCCACTAAATCTTCAGTCGAACAACTTTACATGCAACATAATATCTTAAACTGGAAATCACAAATCACCACATGGAAAAAATCGACAACTAATGAGCAAATAGCTTATATCAGTTCTGACATGGCAGCTCAATTAAAATCCAGACTTTCATATTATGAAAACCGACAACCACCAAATTCGTATTCAATACATTTTACATTATTGATAGCCTGCAAAATAAAACATAAATTTATCTATGTTAGGTAGTTAACAGGGAAATAATTGAAGTATTGGTTTCCTGCTGGGTTTAATAAGATTGCTTTTGGGGCAGCAGCTAATGCTTCAATTGAATCAATAACAACCAGAATACCAAATCCGCATAGATATGTGAATACAAGACAGCTTACGGCTTAAGGGAAAGAAATGGCCACTTCAGTTATAATTTCCAGCAGTGTTATTGTCATTAATTCATCCTTAGAATCTGCAGTGTTGGAGAGTGTATCATTGTGATTAATTTGTGTTCCTGTGAAATGTCTCACTAGTGATGGTTAGCTTATTAGAGGGTTTTCCGTGATTTCCAACTCATCCTTACCATTATGATACAGAAGACTTCCTAATAAAACAATTACAGAAAAAGGGTAAGGTATTCCCATAAGTTGTCTTATGATTAACTGAAATCCCTAGTTTTGTTGTAAAGTTTCGGAAAGTAGTTCAACCAATTACAGGTGACCTGACTCTATATGTGTACGTCCGTGCAATTTGTATTGGGTTGTCTTCAAGGGTCTGAAGTTACTGCAATTCTCATATGAGGTTGTAAACAGACGACCTACTCATAATCGAGGAATGCAACCCCAGAGATTCAAAAGATCTATGAGAACCGGTAACCTCTACTTAATTGAATGAGGAAGAAAACAATGTTAGGAGGCCATCTTATAAAATGACAGGTTCACTTATAAAAAAATTTGTATCGCCATTTAGCGAGCTAAGCTCAACTTCCTTTCTTTCTTTCTTTCTTTTTTTTTCGAACCTATTTTGTGATTCATCAAATGCAGATGTTGCGCAAGCATACAGCAGGTGAAGTGGCATACGAATACATAGACTAACAACCTATTCCATAATTCGTCTCATACAGGTGTACAAAGGCAAAAAGGCATTTCATGGTTCATCAAATACAGAGATTGTGCAAGATTGTGTTTCATGCTTGAACTTAACATTCTACGAAACATAGTGACCCCTACAAACCCCTATTTAGACAAGATTTGAAGATCCAATACCGATTTTCTTAATGACAAAATATACTAAGCGCGCATGCAGAACTCCGATTTTGCCCTTGTATCGGTTAAACCCACTCAAATGGGCTGAGCATGCTTGATTCAAACAATCAGCAGCAACCATAGGAAAATCTACTATCGAAAATCCGAAATCCCCAAATCGAGGATTTGGGATTTTCGGCAAGCCTAAATCCCAGATTTTTTATTTGGGATACACAGCAAATCCAACGCCCCCCCCCCCCCCCCCCCCCCTTTCCAACTTAGAAAACTGGAACCCCCAAATCGGTGATTTGGGGTTTTCAATGAGATTAAGTTTAAAAGAAATCTAAGGACAAGGGATGAACTGGATTTGAGGTTCCCTTCACAGCAACCGAAATCCCCAAATCGAAGATTTGGGGTTTTTCGGACAACCCACACCATAGTTTCAACCCATGACGTACCCGACAAGGAGAACACAGAAAATTCCTACCTCTTCTGGCGTTTTTCCGATGATCGGAGACTGCTGACGCGAGAAGAGGGTCGGCCAATGTCGAATGCTCCACTGTCGAGCTCCCCTATCGTTGGGTGTTCTTCCTCAAGTCGTGCGACCGAGAGAGAGGAGAGTGGGAGGAAGAGAGAAACGGGAGGGCCTTTGTAGAAGGTTGCCCGAAAAGGAAGGGCTGTTACCCTCACCTGCGGCGGCTGCGCATCCCCCCTCCTTTGCCACTTTGTGATCTCCCCCTTACGAGGGTTAGGGTTCACTCTGAACCCTAACCAGCTTTGTTTTTATCAGGCAACCCGTATCGGGTTGCCTTATATTACATTCTTTTTTTCTTTTTCTTTTCTTTTTTTCTTTACTTACCATATGTACGCAGGGTGCAGTCCGGGTCCGGGTCCAAGACCGAGACCCGGGATCCAACCGTGCGTTGGATCGGTGTGTCTCAAACGATATGGATCCTCAACAGCTTTGCAGAGTGGATCCGAAGGTCGGATCCAAATAGATCCAACTACGAATCCACGCATTATATTTATTTTATATTATATATTTTTTTTTGTACAGTTATATATATATATACATACTATTATACATATATATATATATATATGTGATTCCTTTGTGGATCCTTACTTGACTTATCCAGATCCGTTCATGGATCCGAATCTCTTTCTTAGGTGTTAAAGTATTATATTTTTAATTTTTGAATGTAACCCCAAATAAAAAATTTATTTGGGTGCAATGACGTTGTTATGGATCTCCCATAAACTACTATGGATCCAAGATCCATCTTGCGCATGAAATCCAGAGTTTTCTTCACACCATGGATCCAAATTAAGATACTTGGATCCAGACAAAGCTAGTATGGATCCACACATAATTTTGATTGGATTCTACCCTATTTACCTCTTCGATGTCCAGGATCCAAATGTGGATCCAACCATCACCAGTGCTACTTCAGATCCCTCTAAAAGGTTATAGGTCTGATATAGAAATTCTTCTTATTAAGAATCTGATTTACACTTCGTTGATCCGCTTCATTCATCCTGGATCCGATATCAAATTTGATCCTGATAATGAGGATCCAATACCAGAGATCCAATCCATTTGACCGAAATCCATTATTAAATATCAAATTTAGTGATCCAACATCTAAGATCCAAATGTAATACCGAAAATCCAAACATGATATTATGAATCTGATATTGAAGATCCACACCAAATATTCGATATCCAATTGCGAATAAACAATTAAAACAATTAAATACCTTTGTACCAGCTCAAGGACATAAATTTCAGGTTTATTTATCAGATAAAATTCACGGGTATTACACACACACTCTCTCTCTCTCTCTCATTCGTGCGCACCGGAAGGGTGCTCCATCACCAGCAAAGCTCCGGATATCTGCAGCTATCGAAGGCCCCTCGAGCACTCCCCTTCACGGTAGTGGAGAGGAGCGACACCAGCCAGCATTCTCCCGCAACAGTTGTCTTCGGCCACCAGAAAAATCACCATAAAAGGTACGGTTCTTCATTGAATCTTGGTGAGGGATCGAACAAGGGTTTGATTCCGTGTAAGGGTTTGAGATGAGAAGCCACGGAAATCCGTTAGATGGCAACTTTCTTGGTTTCCAAGAATCAATGGGGTTATTTTGGTCTAACCCTAACCCATAAAATCCCCAAATCAGGCCGATGTGGGTGGGTGGGGGGGGTCGGCTAAGGTAGTGGATGGCCCTCGCCGTGGAGGTCCCGAGTTTCTTATAGGGATACCCCAGACTTGGGGGTTTCCTAGTTAGGAAACGAGAAACATAGGTGGCCTGAGTTTTGCCTGTCGCTATTTTCATTTCATTCTATGATAGGCTTAAGAAGGTTCTTGAATGTTTTTTTTTTGTAACCCCTGTAGTAGTAGATTTGTATAACATAACATGAAGGTCGAAATTGTTGTTAGTCGATCTTTTGAGTTTTTCTTCTTGTGTCTCTGCCAAATGTTCCGATCTTGTGTTTGTCAGAAAGTTCAACCTGCAAGAGACAAAGGTGAGGTAAAGAGAGAAGAGGGGAGTCGGCGACAATAGGGTTTACCCCTTTCTCTTAGTATTTATATGTATTGTACAAAGTATAACATTACACAAGTAATAAAAATAAATTACAATATGCCACCGCCCTCTTGGGGCACACACGCATCCTGAGGTGGATCCTTGGAATGTGGTGCGGGTCGGATCCATGATCCAAAACTAACAACCTCCCTCAAGTTGAGTATGGTCTTTGATCATGCTCAACTTGTCCTTGAGTGCCCAAAACTGATGAGTGGATATTCCCTTGGTAAAGATGTCAGCAACTTGCATTCTGACCGAACATATGCAGGTTCAATTTCTTTTTCTTCCACCTTTTGTCTAACAAAGTGTTGATCGATCTCGATATGCTTCGTGCGACAATGAAGGATGGGATTGAAGGCAATATTAATAGCACTCTGATTATCGCAAAGAAGCATAGAGGACGAGATCGGTTCTTGTAATTCTTGCAGTAGATGTCTCACCCATGTAACATCGGTTGTTCCTGCTGCCATTGCACGATACTCTGTTTCAGTACTAGATTGTGCCACTGCCTTTTGCTTCTTGCTACTCCATGTTACAATATTATTGTCGATAAGAATGCAATACCCCGAAACTGATTTGCGCTCGTCAGGATCACCAGCCCAGTCCGCGTCTGTGTAAGTGAATAGTTGATGCCCTGACGTATAAGTTGTGTCCTTGGTATACATCAAGCCATCTTCAATCGTACCCTTTAAATACCGAAGGATCCTCTTCACTCCTTCCATATGTACATTTGTAGGAGCATGCATAAACTGTGAAGCCCGATTGACAGAGTATGCTATGTCAGGCCTAGTGAATGTTAAGTATTGTAACATCCCTACAACTCGACGATACAAAGTAGGATCATGATAAGTAGTGCCTTCTTTAGCACTTAGCTTATGATTTAGAAGGCAAGGTGTGCTAATTGGTTTACAATTCTCCATCCCTGTAGCAAGTAAAATATCAATAGTGTACTTATGTTGGCTCAATGTAATAGTCTCATGTCGACTATCAACTTCCACACCCAAAAAATATCGCAAGGGACCCAAGTCTTTCATCTTGAATTTAGCCATCAACATAGACTTAACCCAAGATATGTGAACCTCATCACTCCCGGTGATAATGATGTCATCAACATATATGAGCACCCAAACAATAGCTGAATCAGTTTTGAATATGAACAATGAATGGTCTAGAACACTTTTAGTGAACCCATGATGCTGGATCTCCGTGGAAAAACTTTCAAACCAAGATCGAGAAGCTTGTTTCAAGCCATAAAGAGAGCGTCGAAGTTTACATACCCAATTGGATGAATCATGCATGCTATAACCAGGTGGTTGCTCCATGTAAACTTCTTCCTTTAGTTCACCATGCAGAAATGCATTTTTAACATCAAGTTGACTGAGTGACCATCCATGTTGTAACGCCAATGCAATGATAATCCTGACGGTGCCCAATTTTACTACTGGGCTGAACGTTTCATCGTAGTCCTGCCCATACTGCTGTGTGAAGCCTCGTGCAACCAGACGAGCCTTATAGCGCTCAACACTACCATCCGGTTTGTGCTTGATCTTGTACACCCATTTGGATCCTACAACATTCTTGTTATCTGGCCTTGGTACAATCTCCCATGTATTATATTCATGGGATGCTTCCATTCCCTCATTCATCGCCTCTACCCAGGCACGGGAATGTACAGCCTCATGAAAAGAGGAAGGTTCTGTTTTTTGGACACTCTGGTTAGAAATGTTTGAAAATCCAAAGAGAAATTGTTATAACTTACCCAGCTATCTATAGGATGTCTAATCCGAGTGGAACGTCGTAGAGGAGTCTCATCATTGACTGGATGAGCTCTACGAGAATAAACAAGACCAGAAAAACGTGAGGATGTTGTTGTAGGAGGAATGTCTTCTATATGCGGTTCCACATCGAAAGTATAAGGTTCATTGTCTGTCAATAAAGATGAATCCTCATAAGGCAACGAATCATATAAAAGTGAGTCACTGAGCCAAGGATCATAACTGTCCTGTGTATCTGTGGAAGATGAACCCAGAATGTCAAAATTTTCATCATCAAAAACAACATTTCTAGATACCCGAATTTTGCCTGTATGAGGATCATAACACCTGTATCCCTTATAGTCATCTGCATACCCAAGAAACTTGCACTGTACAGCTCTGTCTTGAAACTTATTTCTCAATGAATGATCAATATGAACATAACATACGCAACCAAAAGAATGTAGTTCTTCATATGATGGATGACAATTATAAAGAACAGAATACGGAGAATTATCTTCAAGGATGGTCATGGGCAACCTATTGATAACGTAAACAGTTGTATGGAAAGCCTCTGTCCAAAGAAAGAAAGGAATACCCACAATGTGCATCATGCTCAAGGTTGTCTCAACAATATGCCTGTGTTTTCTCTGAGCTACTCCATTTTGTTGAGGAGTATGAGGGCAAGAAATGTTACGTGTAATGCCATGCTCCTTCAAATATTCACTAAAATCATGGGATATGTATCCTCCCCCCATCACACTGGAAATATACAACATTGGTATTGAATTGATTTTGGACTAGTGCAGGAAACTGTTTGAACAACTTGAAAACTTCATGTTTGTTTTTCATGAAGTAAATCCAACTAAATCGAGTGTAAGAGTCAAGAAAGAGTACATAATATCGAGATCCAGAAATAGAGGCAGTGGGCGCAGGACCCCAAACATCTGAGCATATAATCTCAAAAGGCTTTGTTGCTCTTTTATTGATACTATGAAAAGGAAGTACATGACTTTTGCATAAGTGACAACTTGGACATTTTGACTCTAAACTGACTGCGGGTATTAAACCTTTAGCAGACAACTTGTCAAGAAAAACTTGACTACAATGACCCAAACGAAGATGCCATAAGTCTGGCTTATTAAGTTTCAAGACTCTAGAAGAAGAACTATGATCTGTAGATCGACTCAAAAATGTTGGAAAGGAAGAAGCTGAAGAAGCCACGGCTACGGAAGACGACGTCTTCAAAGGCACATGAGATTCTTCAAAGACGTACATGTTCCCGTGCCGTTCACCTTTAGCGAGCGTCTTCTTGGTGTGAATGTCCTTAAGATAAACAGAAGAAGGAGTAAATTCAACGAAAGAATTTGTTTCATCAACTAATTTTGACACAGATAGAATATTTTTTTGAATAGCAGGTGTGAGTAAGACATTTGACAAGGGTAATTGAGATTCAGGCAAAGAAAGGGAGACATTTCCAGTGTGAGAGATGGGATGGTGAGATCCATCTCCTATGACTATAGTGCCATTTCCAGTGTAAGGAGTCAAGTGAGAAAATTTACCTGCATCAGAAGTAACATGTGTTGCTGCCCCTGAATCAATATACCATATACCTTCATCATTTTGGCGCAAGTTCATCTGATTGAAAGTAGTCATAAGGATATTTTGTACGTCCTGTGGAAGAACCTGTCCCTGAGGAGTGCGTGCAAACGTCTGAATTGCCTTCTGCCCTGGCCAACTATCTGGCCTCCCTGTTTTGTTTCGGTTCTGAGGATTGTACCAGCAATTTGCTTTAACATGTCCCCGCTTATTGCATAGAAAACAAGTAGGAACACGTCCACCTCGTGGTACACTGCCTGAGCCACTACCTCCTCCACCTGGTGTAGGTAGTAATCCTCCTTTGTTCATAGGTGTTCCATTGGGACGAGGAGGAGTAAATAAGACTCCTGTTTGAATAGGCGTATGTGCCATCATCACAGGATGAGCATCATCTGACGTGTGTTCCTGATTTAAACTGACCTCATATTGCAAAAGCTTAGATTGAAGATCATCAAAACATGGAAGGACTGAGACAACCTGGAGTGTCGTGCAAAACATGCGATATTCAGGTCCAAGGCTACCAAATACCTGTTGTACCATATCCTTATCTGATACAGGACTTCCAATGGCAGCTAACTGATCTGTAATCACCATGACATGCCCCATGAATTCTGTAATAGATTTGTTTCCTTTTCGCATGGATTGAAATTGCCACTTGAGTTGCAAAGCCCGAGATTCGGAAACCTAAGAAAAGGAATGAGCTAGTCCATTCCACAACTCGGCAGCAGATTGATCATCAGAAATAGTTTGTAAAACACGATCAGAAAGTGTGGAAGTGATGTAAGCAACTAATGTCTGATCCCGTTGTACCGATATATCATAAGCAGGATTGGTGGTTCGAAGTTGACTCACCTTCCCATCTTCACCTGTTATCTCTTGCACGATATGTGTAGGTGGGGCGGGTGATCGCCCATCTAGATGCCCATAAAGACCATGACTGCGAATAAAAGGCACAATCTGACGCTTCCAAAGTAAGTAATTATCATGGGCTAACTTGTGGGTCATGAGGTGAGTAAGAAAACTAGGGTTCAACTTGGAATCCATGGATTATACGAAAAATGAGATGTAATAACAGATAGGAAATAGGAATGGGATGATTCCAAATTAGAGTGCCGACTGTACTGACAGTGTATTGAGAGAAAAACCAGCAATGTCGTGTGCTGAAAATAATATCAGCGCCTTCGTCACACAGAGGAGTAGCAAGAAATAGAAAAAAAAATGGGGAGAAAATCAGAGATTCGGCAGACTGGAACAGAATATTGAGACGTGCGAACCAGAAAAATATTGAAAGTTAAAAGAACTGAAAGAGAAACTAGAATGTGATGTGAAAAAGGATTAAGGAAAAGAGAAAGAAATAAATCCTACGTCCTTTAGAAGCACGTGTTGGTCCTTATAGGTCTTCTAGATGATTGATTTCCGCGCCTGTGCTCTGATACCATGTCAGAAAGTTCAACCTTCAAGAGACAAAGGTGAGGTAAAGAGAGAAGAGGGGAGTCGGCGGCAATAGGGTTTACCCCTTTCTCTTATTATTTATATGTATTGTACAAAGTATAACATTACACAAGTAATTAAATAAATTACAATATGCCACCGCCCTCTTGGGGCGCACACACATCCCGAGGTGGATCCTTGGAATGTGGTGCGGGTCGGATCCATGATCCAAAACTAACTGTGTTTGACAAGAAAATGTTGTTCAAGCTGACGAATACAGTCGACCGGACGTGTTGATTTCCATCTTGTTTCTGTTAATCGCATGAAATTTTTTATATTCCTGTTGGAAATCTTGATTTCTGACTTCCATTTAATTTTGTTGCTTCCATTGGGGGTAGTGTATTCTTGGATTGAATGTATGATTTTGGATCTGGGTTGGATTCGTGTTATGGATGCACGTCAAGAACATAGAGATATACTACTTGTTTTCTTCTTGCTGCCTATTTGGCACCCACTGTTATACCGTGACATGTTGACTATGCACACGGTTTTATTAAGTGTCACAAGCTTGTTCTTGAGTGCAGCTTAAACCCATAACTGTAGGATGCAGTATGGGATTCTTGAATCATAACTTGACTTGCCAGTTATATCTAATAGTGTTCAATATAACTTGTTCAAGAAGAAAGGACACGTAAATCTGAAATCCAATACATGACTTCCAGATGTGATTTGCCTTTGTTGTTTCCCTTTTGGGCATTGTATTCTTGAATAGGAGTCCATGTGTTCATTTAAAATCTTGTGTATTGGTATATCAGTGAAGTATATGATTACATGTTGACTGATATGAATTAGTTTGTGCTAGTCCCGAAACTGGTCCAGATTTAATGGATTTTGTATGATCAAAATTCTGATCTAAACAAAGGAAAATTTTTGGAACCTACATATATTTGTGTGTATGTCAAGGATCCCAGACTTTGGGACTACGGTGGCAGGTCTGGGTTTGGTAAGCCCGACCTAGCATATGTCAAAGCTTACACTTTTGCCCGGTAATCATGTAAATGTTGTTTTTGCATTTCATGATACTGGTTGTGTAATCATGAATGTGAGTGCCTCGGTTATCGATATTTCTTCTTGAGCATGTATGCTTTATGGATATGTGAAATTTTACATGTACACTCACACACTCAAAAGAGATATGCATTGGTTAATACCCGTATGTGATGTAGGTAACACACACAGTGAAAATGCATATGATTGAGAAATGACATGCATATGGTTGGGTTATGGTTGCATGAGTGCACACGCTTTTGGCACTATTGGCCTAGTGTTATGAATAAACACTACTAGGTGTTATTATGTGATGCATCGATGGCCTAAATGGACCATCATCGGCCTGGAGAGCCGTGGGTTTGGTTTCTTTTCACATATGTTTTTTTACTGTGTCACTTAAACCACATAAGTTGGTATGGCACACTACTACACTGTTCTAGTTGTCCTCACGGACGGGAGTCTCGTAAGGGTCCCCGCAAGGGAGGATGCGGGTGTTCACTTTACTTTGCATATGATATTGCAAACTTAAAAAATTGACTTTAATAAAAATATAAGAAATAAGAACAGTGTAATATATGTTCTGAGGTCTTCCATCTGGAGAATGAAGATCTTAGAGATCCGATCTTGGGGAGACTATGAGGATACAAAAACTCTCTGTGCTGCAATTTTGTCCCCTGAACCCGATATTGAGGTTCCTTCTCCTGGCCACAGTTTTAGGGAGAGTCTGTCACTTTACCTGGGGGTGGTGTGTATGACACAGCTATTATTTATGGTACCAAGGAAGTGGCACTTGTGGGCGTAGGGTGTCTCTTGTGTCCCCGACATTAGATGTGGAGGTCTAATGTTCTGAAGGTGATTTGGTCGAGGGCTAAGTTTGGAACCAAGTAATAAAATATAAATTGTGTGTTAAACTACCCTGGGAACCTAACTTAACCTCGAAGATTGTACCTGTTTGGTGTATCCGCGGGCAATGGTAATTAAAAAAAGGAACTTAAAGTTGCATGCATTTAATAGGGCATGCATATGGAAAGGAAAAAGGAAACTTAAAGGTAAAATAATAAAAGGACTCATGCATTGAAAAGAAATCATGCATTTTCCTACTATGCACTAGATCATACATATTTGGGTTGTTCTCTAAATCATGAAATGATGGTGGGTGTATGTTATTTACTTCCTAAATGCATGTTGAAAGACTTGGTTCTTGTTATATGCTAATGTTTTATTATTCCTTCCTGGTGAGTATATGAAACCTGTTGCATGTATGATTACTTAAATTCTGCACATTGTGATACTCTGCACTCACTCAAATTAGCACATGAAATCTTATACATGTTCTTTGTCTCACCTAGTTTCTTTAGAAGTAGTCGTGCTCAGAATTTCGGTTCTGACACCCTACTTTGTAGATTTTTCACAGGAACAGGTAATCAGTGAAGTCGACAGTTACTGGGAGGCACGAGAGTCGCACTTGGGTCTTGACAACTTCACGAGTGGACAGAGTGGCTCTTTCTTTTGTTTCAGTTCTTCTTGCTTTTTCAATTGTTGTTTTGATTTCAGTCGAATAAAACATTGTCTCTGAAATTTACTCTTATTCATAAATAAAGAAATTGTTTTGGTTCTTATGGATGATGGTTGTAAGTTCGTTTGTAGTGTTTTGTTATCCAGTTGGAATTGGAACTGTGAGGACCCCGAGTCTCTGGGAAGTTTTTCGCACTGTTTAAAAAAAAAATATTTCGCATTTTCAAAGGGTATGAGTTGGGGTCGTTACACCCCAACCACAAGATTTAAAATGTTGCACAAGTCTTAAATAGATGCAAGACAAGCATTACATGTAGCAACAAGAGAATCTCAGGCAACAAAAGAAAATAATCACAATATCCCAACATGTTAGTCAAAACACTCAACCCTAGAGTGCTCAAATATGAACACAAGAACAGAACATACTACTAATGCAGGAAAACTAACAAGAAAACCACAACTTATCCACCCAAATAGGTCTACTCACGCTCCCAAAATAAAACAGCAGAATCAGCCTACCCGATATCCAAAATATGCTTAGAAAGACAAAAAAACAAGTTAATGTTGGATGTGAACACCTTAAGATTTTAACAAAACTCAACATAAAACCCAAAACTGATATTGAAGTACTCCCGATTCAAAAACAACATCAATAGAAACAATTCAAACCCTTAATAACCAAAAACCAGATCAGATTTATGGGTTTTCGCAAAACTGGTCTGAGATTTCCAAGAAACTCATTTTTTTTTAAAAAGACCAAAATTCCAATATAGCAACAAATCCAATGGGGTTTGATTTATAAACATTCTAAAATCAAATCCTAGGAAGTTCCAAACTCAAACAAATCAAAGCTGACCAGCCTAGGGCAATCCTTCCTTAGGTGATGACGTCAGCACAGGTATGAAACTGAGCCTAGATGCTCCTTTCAATCTCTCCTCTCCGATGACCAGATTATCCTCTTCAATGCGATTCTAGGCTCGATACCATGTGGAAACTTGAAACATGTGTTAGGGTTAGGGCTTCAGAAATGGAACAGAAAGGAGAAGAAGAAAGGAAGCTCAACTTCCCATACTATTAAGAAGGAACGAGAGTCCCTTATATGGGTCGACTCTCACTAAGTAGGTTACAAGGCAAAAAGAAAAAACAAAACTATACAAGACTAAACTATTGAGACGTGATCTATTGGATTTGGATCCAGATTTTGATCCAGATCCAAAGTCTGTTTGATGTCCCAGCTTGATTGTATTATGTTATGTTCAGCTTGACCATATTACCCCTCTTAGTTGTATGGTTTCTTAAATATTAATTAGGGGGTATTTTTGTTATGTAAAATCAACCCTAATGAACGGTGTGGACAATCTATTGCTGCAGTCTTTCTTTTCTTCCTCTCTCTCTTTTTCTTTACATATTGTTTTCTAGTGCAGATCTTATATGGTATCAGAGCGGGGTTCTGATTCCTCCATCCAAATGAGTTAAGAAAGTATTGGCTTTCACCCATCTCTATTTCCCTCTATTTGTTTCCCTTCTTTTCTCTCTTCTCCTTTCATCATGTTCTTCTCTCTTCTCCCATTCTTTTTGAGAAAATAAGAAAATCATTTAGATCGAATATATGTGTATGCTTAGATGGATGTGTGGAAATACAATAAAAGATAAGATTCGAAACGAGGAGATACGTAAGAAGGTAGGCACTGCATCCATTGAAAATAAGATGAGAGAGAATCGTTTACGGTGGTTTGGACATATTCGGCGAAGGCCTAATGATGCTCTAGTTAGAAGGATGGAAAAATGGGAAAATATATTAGTTAAAAGAGGTCGGGGTAGGCCTAAGAAGACTTGGATGGAGATGATAGGAAAGGATATGAATGCTTTGAACCTCACCCAGGACATGGCATTGGATAGAAATGATTGGAGGAGAAGGACTCATGTGGAAGACCCAAAATTATTTTCTTTTTTGGTTCATTTCGCCGACCCCAATTGTTTTGGGATGAAGGCGTAGTTGTTGTTGTTTGTAAGCATTGAACCTGCCTCTAATATATACCATATCAATCTCAATCTTTCCTTTGGTTCAGATATGGCTTTAATACCATATCAAAGTAAGAAGAGAAGTAAAAGATGAGAGAACAGAGAGGAAAACACAAAGGAAACTTCATTAGCTCAAAGAATGAGAGTACAACAATATATTGAGGACCTCCCCTCATGTTGACTCTTCCTCTAATATAGATTAAATGTACAAGAATATCCCTATAAATAATGATATATACACATGGGGGTAGCACATCAAACATATCAATAGAAAGGAAGAAGATTAAAAAGTCGGTTTAGAAAAGAACAATGGGGAAGAAGGCCATTAAAAACAGTTGTGAACAATACTTACCTTGACACTAAATTTCTGTCATATCTTAACAGGTTTTCTCGTGTGTGAAGGAATAGAGGAGAAGTTGAAGAAGAGAATAGGAGGGTTGCTGCTGAAAGGAGCCCCAAAAACAATCAATATGGGTGTCCCATGATCTATTTATAATCAGTGAGCTGGATACCTACAACTCATGCATGAATGAGGATATGGAGGGTGTGTGGCCCTCTTATGCTTCCCCATGCAATGCCATCGTTCTTCCATGCAAATGTAATACATATAATGCTATATGCATGACCTGTACATTAACCAGTTCAACATAAACACAATACAGCGACGGATATCCATTCCCCCTCATGTCAATCCCTATTCATTGTGGCTGTTCCAATATCAGTTGTTCTGCATTCAGTCAAAAAGGCAATTAGGTCTGCCTAATTGACATAGGCAGCCTATGCTTTACTAGGACCGGGCAACAATTGCTACTTGCCAAAATCTAGGTCGTCCATGTGACCTGGGCAAGCAATTAAGCTAGGCAGCAAATGATTTTGCATTATCCAATGAGCAGTTCTCGTCCTAAGAGGTTGAGGTTTGGTTGGAATATACACTAAAGCAAAATTTTACTTGTATATAAATAACAAGAAGATTTTACTTATACAACAATTATAGCATGTAATATATCATAATTCTGAAAGAACGACTCAACACCAAGGGGAAGAATGACTCTTAGTAGCATATGATATAACTACATTCTACTGTATAAATTGTTAACTCCAACTATCTACCAATTATAGCAATATTGACAAATTATGAACCATATTTGCTAAATATTTTAGACCTACAAGCATGTCTTATCTGAATACCAACATGGGATTGATCTTTGCTAGCTTATCTTGACAAGAATGGCCATAGTATCTTCTTACCTTTTATGTTTTAATGTTATTAATTCATGCTTTCAAGCTGCAATTCTGACCAACTTAACGTTATAATTCATTTTTAACTGTTTTATATCTGAAACACTAAGAGTGATAAATAATACTCGATAAATTATGCAACTAAACCATAAAAAAAAACTACAAATTTAATCTAGACAAGGCTTTTTG
This sequence comes from Nuphar pumila, assembly GCF_984573655.1. Taxonomy (NCBI): domain Eukaryota; kingdom Viridiplantae; phylum Streptophyta; class Magnoliopsida; order Nymphaeales; family Nymphaeaceae; genus Nuphar; species Nuphar pumila. The sequence continues at coordinate 32,585,568 of NC_143258.1, read as the reverse complement.
AATTATGCATAAATGAGTAGCAGTTTTTAGTAGTTATCAGATGATTTTTCAGTTTTATTGTACTTGTTTTTTCTTCTCCTCTAAAGTTATTAACTGTTGTTAATGTAGCTGCTGCTACTGTTGTATTTCATTTTTTGTTGTCGATTTGTTATTTATGGGAGTTCATCTTTCACAAAGTATCTGATCACATTGGACAAATCATTGAGTTTGTTTATTTCAGCAGTTGTCAAGTACATGCACTAAAGGATCATAAAACAAGCATCTGAAATGAACTAATACAACAATAGGTATCATCATACGTCATCAAATGGCTGAAGGTTGAACCAAACATTTGTTCCGCTCATGAGGGACACTTGACGCTCAGATGTTTCTCCGCCAAAGATGACAAAAACCTTGTGCCTGTCTTTGCCACGATCTCTAGTTTCACTATGCTTCATACAAGAAACTTTGGTAGCTGACTTCTGCTCATTGTATGGCAAAAGGGAAGGGAACCTCAAGCAAGCATGGTGGATAATAGTGGAAAGGATGTTTGAATGGGAGAATCCAACCTAGTATACAGGATGGCTTTATCAAACAAACATTATCAATCTTAGAAAGTAACAAAATGATAATAACAGAAAAGTAATCATTCAAGAAAAACATATTTCGTGAAACAGATTTCACAAAATGCTAAACAATAATGTTCAGCTAAAAGGCTATATAAAGTTCACAAATGAAAATCGGCCTTGAAGTCTTGCCCAACAAATTATCGATCTACAAAAACATGAATTCAGTATCAAGCAAATACCCACCTAATAATCACATTTAATGAGAGAAAAAGAAATGGAAAAGAACCGTCTTATGCAAATGACAGAGCAGATATGTCTTCAGAAAACTCAACCAAGTTGCCCAAATCTGCTGATTCCTTATGGAGCTAAATCCTGGGAATTTACAGTTCTCAAGGCTTCCTACTTTATGATCAAGTGATTCTAATTGAAAATTCTGAACAAATGTTATCAGTCTGAACTTGTGGAGTTTTGGATGTTAAAATTTCTAAGATGGTAAACTCGGGTACATGAAAGCACTAGTTTGCAAGTATATGATTCAGAAAAACAAAGATGAAAAGAATAGAAATTTGAGAATTATGTTACTTTAATCATGCAGGATTTAATCCCAACAAGCCAAACAGTGAGAATACCTTTGAAGCTTGTTGGAACAAGAAACTGGTCTGCTCCATCCCACTTATCTAGAAAAAGAGAGAAAAAAGATGCATCAAAGCTGTATAAACCAGAAAGAATTCAAGCATTAACCATGTTAAGTTCACTAAATATCAGAAAAGATGGTAGTTTACCAGATTGATGTCTGTGAAGATGATCATGCCTGATTTACAATGCCCAATTTTATTTTCATTTGATAATGACAAGAAGCGAGAAGAGTGTGGTAAGAACCAACCATCTATCCGTGCAAAGTCAAGTAGACCAAACCTTTGGAATAGCAATGCTGAATATTTTCGTATGCACTCGATCACGTCAGATGGATAGCGAGGTGGTGTATGATAAGCAACCTGAGAAGAATGAATTTCTACATTAGAAAATGAAATGATATGCCAAGGTGATGAAATCATATTTAACTAATTTTGCTCGAGCAACAAGATGTCATAGTTATATTTAACAATATATATTTAGGATGCCAATTTACATAGAAAGTTAATACCCAAAGTCAACAAATACTAGGAGGAGATTCAGGAGAAGAAAAATGGTTAGCCTTCACTTAATTACTGAAATCATACAAGCAAAATTGTATCATTTCACTACTATGTAAGCCTTATCAGCGCCATTTACAAATGCAGCTATATATATCGGTCAGCCATGTAATGAAATAAGCGGAAGAAACCAAGAATGTTAAAGCATTCACTATGTCCCACACGGACAAGTGCAACAAGCACAAGAGAGAAAATCCACTAAGGGATATACAAAGGGCCTTATAAAAAGGCTACACACATGAAAAATAATATCACTATTATTGAAGAGGAGCTCTCAAGAGCAATACACCATACATGGGGGGTTCCCCCTATATATAAGAAAAGGAGACCAAAGGGGCTCCCAATAGAGTCGTTGGGAGCCCCCAACGGTCACATATGTGACCGTTGGGGGCCCCAAAGACTCCATTGTGGGGCCCCTTTTCGGTATCCAAAAAATACAAAAATAAAAACAAAAAGAAAAATAAAAAAGGGTGAAATAAAAGAAACAAAATAAGTACCCCTATGGGGTACTTTGTGAAATGACCATAATACCCCTATCGGGTATTATGGTATTATTACATATGTTTTAACACCCCCCCTCAAACTTTACGAGGGAATGACCGAAAGTTTGCCAAGGAGGAACAAGAAGCGAGGAGCAGGCAGGGCTTTGGTGAAGAAATCGGCAAGTTGATATTCCGCAGTGACATATGGCAGTGTTACTGTCCCACGAAGATATTCATCACGTACATAATGACAGTCCATTTCAATATGTTTCGTCCTCTCATGGAAAGTGTGGTTGCTGGCAATGTAGATGGCACTTTTGTTATCGCAACAAAGCTTCGAAGCCCCGGTAATTTCGACTCCCATATCTTGAAGAAGACTTCGAAGCCACACCAGCTCCATTGTAGTAGTTGCCATAGCCCTGTATTCTGCTTCAGTAGAAGACAATGAGACTTTCTGCTGTTTCTTGCACCTCCAAGCAATTAGCGAATCTCCTAGGAACACACAAAAGCCAGTAGTTGAGATTCGATCATTTGGGTTTCCTCCCCAGTCAGCATCAGTATAAGCTAGTAAATCTAAGGAAGAGAGTGAGGATAGGAATAGCCCTTTAGTCAAAGTATTTTTAATATATCGAATGATCCGGAGCACAACACTCATATGCACAGATGTAGGAGCATGCTGAAATTGGCTTGCAGAGTGCACAGCATGAGCAATATCGGGCCTGGTGATAGTCAGATAGGTGAGGGAGCCTATGAGTTGCCTGTAGGGCGTAGGATCATCCAGCAGAACTCCATCCTCCAGTCATAGTTTAGCATTGATAACCTCAGGAGTTTCCACCTTTTTATCATCTGAAATCCCAGATTTGGAACATATGTCTGCAGCAAGCTTCATCTGTGACAATATATACCCTCGAGGAGAGTATGCAACTTCTATACCAAGAAAGTACCTGAGAAAACCCAGATCAGACATATCAAAATTATGTTTTAACATAGTTTTAACTTTAAGAATACCGCTTTCATCATTGCCAGTGATGATCATATCATCAACATAAAGCAGAAGGATGATGATACTATTACCTGCATGTTTAACAAAAAGAGCAGTGTCAGTATAACAGGAGCGAAATCCCAATTGTAACATGATAGCACTAAATCTATCATACCAAGCCTTAGGGGCTTGTTTAAGACCATATAAGGCTTTTAATAACCGAAGGGTTTGACCTTGGTTAACACTGATTCCCGGCGGAGGGTCCATATATACTTCATTCAACTGACCATTAAGAAAGGCATTTTTAACATCTAATTGGAATATAGGCCATTTCTTAGATGATGCTACCGCAATTAAAGTTCTAACGCTTGTCATGCGAGCCACGGGAGCAAAAGTCTCCTCATAATCGATGTCATATTCTTGTGAGTATCCCTTAGCAACTAATCTAGCTTTATAACGCTCTAGGGAACCATCACTTTTTGTTTTGACTTTGTAGACCCATCGACATCCTATAGCTTTCTTATTTGGAGGAAGGTGAACTATTTCCCAAGTTTTAGCTTTATTTAAAGCATCTAGTTCAACTTTCATTGCTTCAACCCAATGAGTTATACTTTTTGCTTGATTATAATGGGAGGGTTCATAGTAAGAATGCAAGGCTATTAGAAAAGCTCTATATTTAGGTGAAAGAGTTTCATATGAGACAAACCTATTAGGTGGAATTGATTCTCTAGAAGAACGCCTAAGGGAGGTTTCTTCTAGGGGTTCATTAAGCCGCAAGAATTTTTCTAAAGCACTAATAGGTTGGGCTTCCTCACGCCGAGTGTATACTTGGAGATTGTCACCATTAGTTGGTGATACATCATTATCATGAGAATCATGAGTATTTTCTAAAATTTCCGGATGACTCAAAGAGTCATCATTTGAATCTTCTAAAAGATCATTGATAAACATATAATCAATTTCATTTGATTTTTCCAATATGTCAAATCCATTTTCATCTTCTAAAAAGGTTACATCTTTGGAGACAAATAACTTATTTTTTTATGATCAAAGCATCTATAGCCTTTTTTATTTTCACCATATCCTAAAAATACACATTCTATTGCTTTAGGTGACAATTTATCTCTTTTATGTAAAAGAACAAAGCATTTACACCCAAAAATCCGAAGACGATTGTAGTCGGGTGTCATATTAAAAAGTTTTTCATAAGGAGAGATATTATTCAATTTTGAAGATGGCATCCTATTGATTAAATAGGTGGAGGTTAACACGGCTTCGGCCCAAAACTTTTTAGGAATATTTTTAGAAATGAGTAAGGATCTAGTGGTTTCCAAAATATGCCTATGTTTTCTTTCCGCTAGACCGTTTTGTTGAGGAGTTCTTGGGCAAGATTTTTGATGACAAATGCCATGTTGTTTTAGATATGATTGAAAATCATTTGATAAGTACTCTCCACCCGAATCGGATCTATGGATGGATATTTGACTTTGAAATTGATTTTGAATTTTTGCATGGAATTCTTTAAAGAAGTTAAAAACTTCCGATTTAAAGTTAAGAAAATAAATCCATACATATCTAGTATAATCATCAATAAAAGTAACATAATATGAATAACCACCTTTAGATAGAACCGGAGATGGCCCCCAAACATCGGAATGCACCAATTCAAAAGGTCTTGTTGTCACAAAGGATCTAATAGGAAAAGGAGTAGACTTTATTTTGCCAAAAATGCAATCTTTGCAATTGATATCTTTTTCTTTACAAAACTTGTGTCCAAAAGGAAAAAGATACATTTTAGAGTAACTTGGATGTCCAAGCCTTTTATGCCAAGTTTCAATATTTTTGTCTTAGACATAAGTACAAAATGAAGTATTTGGAAGCATTAAATTATCCATAAAATAAAGGTCTCCCTTCCTATGGCCTTGCCCAATCCGCTTCCCGGACCGGAGATCCTGCACAAAGCACCCTTGGGATGAGAAAGATATTTCACATCCATGGTCGGCTATTTGAGAAACGGAAAAGAGGTTAAGATTTAATTTTGGAACTATTCTAACTTTTTGAACAAGGAAATTTTGAACGCTTTTAGAATCAAGAGTTCCAACACCATTTATTTTGAGAAAAGTTCCATCGGCCGTAGAGACACAAGACATTTTTGAATTGGTGTGCACATTGGTTAATGCATTTTCATGAGGGGTCATGTGAAAAGAAGCTCCGGAATCTAAAATCCAAGAGTACGTACCGGGAGGTGATGATGAGGCAATGGCGGCACCGGAGGTGGAAGAAGTGACCTTTAAAATTTGTTGAAGAGCCAAGGAGATTTGTCCAAGAGTATCTTTGAGATCCCCGTTCTTGCCGTCATCTTCTTTGGTGGTGGATTCTTCAACGGAAGCCACCTTTGGCTTGAATGCTCCATTTAGCTTTGGGCAAACGGGTTTAATATGTCTCGGCTCATAACAATGGTGACATATAATCATTTTTCTTCCACCACTCCCTTGCTTACCAAAATGAGGTGGTTTGTATGTTTTAACATGATTGCCGGGTTTAGATACGGCAAGAACTTCCTCTATGCTTTTACGTATGCTATGCCTAGTCTCTTCTTGAGTAATCTCGGCAATAGCTTCTTCTAAGGGAAGAAACGTGGATCTATGGAGAAGTGAGGATCTCACTTGTTCAAATTCGGGACGAAGCCCAAATAAAAATTGAAACAATCTATCTTGTTCCATTTGTTTTTGTCTTAGAACCACATCCTCCATAGATACCCATTTAGGCTCTAAAAGAGCCAATTCATCCCACAAAGGATTTAGAGCACTATAGTAATCTTGTATGCTCATGTCTCCTTGTTTTGTGGTTCTTACTTTTTCTTGCAAGAAATAAGCTCTTGCAAGATCCTTTTGGGTAAACATACCCTTCATAAAAAACCAAGCTTCATTTGCCCGGCGGAATTTTGCAATATTTGCACATACCTTAAGTTCGACATTATTCATAAACCATGCTAGGATTTTTGCATGGTTGCTCTCCCAATCTTCCATTTGATGATTATAATCTTCAATGGCCTTGAGACGAGCATCGCCTTCAAGTGCTTTCTCTTGATCTCCTTCCATCTTTGTGAGCTTAAGTTGGGGTTCCGGAACGGTTCCCATTACATAACCCCAAAGCTTCTTGCCTTTGAGATTATTCTCCATTGCGGATGCCCACATCATGTAATTTTTTCCATTGAGTTTGAATGATAGATCGATCTTGACTTCCATAGCTACACAATGAAGATGTGAGAAAGAAAGGAAGTAGAGAGAGACAAGATTTTACCTTTAGTAGATCTTATGGCTCTGATACCATGTAATGAAATAAGCGGAAGAAACCAAGAATGCTAAAGCATTCACTATGTCCCACACGGACAAGTGCAACAAGCACAAGAGAGAAAATCCACTAAGGGATATACAAAGGGCCTTATAAAAAGGCTACACACATGAAAAATAATATCACTATTATTGAAGAGGAGCTCTCAAGAGCAATACACCATACATGGGGGGTTCCCCCTATTTATAAGAAAAGGAGACCAAAGGGGCTCCCAATAGAGTCGTTGGGAGCCCCCAACGGTCACATATGTGACCGTTGGGGGCCCCAACGACTCCATTGTGGGGCCCCTTTTCGGTATCCAAAAAATACAAAAATAAAAATAAAAAGAAAAATAAAAAAGGGTGAAATAAAAGAAACAAAATAAGTACCCCTATGGGGTACTTTGTGAAATGACCATAATACCCCTATCGGGTATTATGGTATTATTACATATGTTTTAACAAGCCATACCTTGACAAAGAAGAATCTCAAGATATAACAACTTTTCTGATAATTCTCAAGAAAATCGTCACCTTTTAAAAGGTGAAAAGACCCAAAAACAAGAAAAAAGGTTAAAAAAAGAACCTTAAATTTGATTTCTTTTAACATGATAAGAAACCTATACATGGAAAATATGCTGAAACTACAGTATTGGATTAGGCCTAGAAATTCGACAACCAAAGTCACAAGTATAACCATTAAACTATGAAAAAATGAGTTATGAATCAGCTTTAATAAAAAATATATTTAAAAGCAATTAGCCACAAAGTAAACTGACAAAAACATAAAATATATAATGGCAAAGTGTCTATTAATGGCACATCCATTTGTCATGTTTTGTCACTCCCACTGGTGAGAGGTAGAGAAAAGGAAGGAAACCACTACTTGGATATAGAACAACATCCATGCAAGTGTACTACTTCCCCACTCTCCTCCAATTGAACTCTCATACGATCTCCTGGTAGCTCATTTATCTGACCAAGTACTAGAGCTACTTTGGATTCTAAAAGATGTTCTTCTAATTCTGACAACGTAATATCGTGTATTTTTTCATGGGTTTTAAATTCTAAAACTGTGAAATTTGGCTAACTGTTTTATAAAGTTGATAAAATCATGGAAAATAACTTTAATTATAAGTTATCTCAGTTGGGTTTGGGCGTAACCCAGGGCCCACTTACAAGACCAAAAGAAGACGAATAGCATTTGTAAAACTTTTCATTTTTAACCATTAAAATCAAGCAAAATTCAGGTTAAATTCATACAAAATTCGAGGGCAAAATTCAGGTAAGTATACCACTAGATGTGTCTCGTAATTCTGAGAACTTTGATATTTCGTTTTTATGAAATCGGGTTACGGTTGGTCCAAGAATCGTGTTTTTCAAAAATGACCTGCCTCTATTTTTAGATTTTCTGCATTGTATCGTATCGGATCCGATCTGTTTGATCGAAGTTGATATGGATCTGGACCCAGTCCAAGACCCATATTAACTAGAGTCTGGTCCAAGTTGAGATCCATATGGATTTTGGATATGGATTTGGATCTTGGATCTGAATCCAGATCCAGATCTGAAATCCAAGAATAACCAATTTAAAGGTTAAACTAAGAGAGAATTCTGCTACGAGAGGACTTCCAAAGAGGGGTGGCACTCTCTGGAATATTCTATCTCCACCTCTACCTAGATAGGTGTTTTAGATAGATCCCAAATTAGTTAATAATAAAAATATATAAAATACAAGAGATAATAAGAGGATAAGTAGTAGCAGTTATAGAGATATTCTCTATAGAAAGGACTCTAGAAGGGACTTCACCCTCTCTCTACAAGACAAAAAAAAACAAAAAAATTATATAAGGGTTTAACTCGTCTCTCTCTAGATTTCATTTTCTAAAGAGAGAGAAGGAAAAAGCTAAAAGAAAAGAAGGAAGAAGAAGAAGAAGAATAGCAAGTTGAGAAAGAATTCATCTTTCTCGCCGATCATCCATCATTTTTCGATCTTTTCCATTTATAATTAAGGTACGGGTTTCTCTCTAGATTCGTACGAGAAGAAAGAGTTTAAAATCAGGTTTACCACTCTTTGCGGGTATACAATTTGACCAGATTTGTGCATTGTTTGTGCACATGTAATCTAATCGAATCTGATCAGATTTGACACTAATTGCACATGTGTAATCCGCTCAGATTGTCGAATAGTGAGTTACGTGCAATCTGATCAAATTTATTAGAGGGTGTGTGCATCCCGATCAGATTGGCAGTATGTTATTGTTGAACCGTGTTGTTATATTCAGACCTGCATTCATGTGGACTACAGGGTGCTATATATGTTTTGGATTTGATTGTGCACGTTTATGCATTCAATTACTATGTTGCAAATGTTCATACGATTGAAAATTCTGAAGTTATTTTGATGTTTGCATAAATATGAGCATGTGCATGTTTGGATGTTTATGCATGGAATTGATAATGATATGTGTTCTGCAAGCATTTATTCGCATGTGTATTTAGTTTTGTGTGTTTGAATTTGCATTGTAAACATGGTTGAAAACAATGTGTTCACTGAAATTTTGCATAAGATGCAAATATTATTTAAAATGCTTTTGTGGTCAAATGTGAACCACTGCAGTTCATATGAGGCAGGAGCATGTGTTGTTCCAAAATTTGTTTATTTGCATCGCAAAATTGTTTCTAGAATTATTGGCTTTTCCAAATTATTGCACTGTGAAAATGTAACGGGCCAGGGCCCGAGTTGGGTTTTGCATGTTGATTTGCAAAACGGTTCTTTTGTAAAGAACTTAAATTTGTTTAAAAGGTAAAAGAGACAAACATTGTAATTAATTTCTTCCTGGATGTCCCTTCCACATTGTGAGAATCTTGGATGGCAGTTTTGAGAAAATCGTGAAGATATACTAAAACTCTGTGTGCGATTATACCCTTGAACCCGATGTATTGGTTCATCTCTCAGCCACGATTTTAGGAAGATTTCAGCCACTTTGCCTAGGGGTGGTGGTGTTGACACAGTTATTGTTATTGATATACCAAGAAAGTGACGTCAGTGGAAGATGATTTTTCTAATGTCTCGACATTAGATGTTGATTTTTAATGTTCTGATGGATGGTGTTGATTCCTGATATCGGTCGAGGAACAAGTGTGGAACGCAGTAACAAAATACAAATTGTGCGTAAGCTACGACTGGGAACCTAACTTGAACTTCGAAAACTGTTGTGCCTGTTTTGAGTATCCGTGGGTTTAATGAAAAATGAAACTAAAATTTTGTACATTTAATAGGGATATGCATGCAAAAGAAAACTCTAATAATAACTTAGTAAATTATGAATGCATGTGCATTGAATCATGCATCTTTATTGTTCTGCATTAGTTCATGCATTCATACTTATTCTGTCTCGTATGAAAATTGTTATTGCATGGTACTTGTTTTAAATGCTTGAATGGTAAATTTATTATGAAATTATTGTTATATTCCTCTGAATTTATGCATGAATTTGGTTAATGCTCTTTTCTTTCTGTTTGGATTTTTAGAGAAATTTGTACAAAGAACTCTGATTCTTATCCTGTATTTCAAAATGTTTTTCAGGACCAGGAGTTCAATGATGGGGGTGACTGCCACATGGAACCTACGAGTTTGTGTGACATGATTCTAATGTTCTTGATAGAGTGGTTCTATATTACAGATTATATATTTATTTCTATTTCTATGACATTCATTATATTGGTTAATAAAATTGATTATTCATTCGATTGATTCAATGCACTATCTCTTGGGTTTGATATTTATTAAATCTGTGAGACCCTAGATCCTTGGGTTTGGTTTCCGCAATTGTTTTAAAAAAAATTTACTTTTCACGAGGATAAGTTGGAGTCGTTACAAACAAATATCAAAGTATTTCAAAGTAGAGAACAAAAAGTCATAGTATTCAACCTAAGTTCCTTATGTCACTACAAGCTCTAACAAAAATAAAGAAAAGGAAAAAGATCAGGCTTCATCAAACTCAATCATCCAGAGTCATCTTCAGCACCTCCTCATTATCATGCGCCATCAACTGCTTCATTTTCAATGACTCCACCTACTTACTCTATTTCCTCAAATATTCACCTCATCGTTATGTGTCACCGTCTTCTTTGTTTTTGCGACTCTTGCACCAACTTACCATATTTCCTCAAAGATCATTCTTCTAATATCAATTGCACTTGCATTAATCTTTTCTGTCTTTGAAACCTAGTTATTCATGAACAAGAGAAGGAATCTTGTGAAGGAAGAAAACTTGTTCAGGAGAAATATAAGAAAACAAAGATGATCTTTGGGTTAGAAGAAAATTAAGAAAAGATCAGTGAAGCCTTTGCAATGATAGGGAGAAGAAAAGAAGAAAAATTAAAAAGATAAAGATAAAGACCGAGAGAGAAGAGGATAATGCTCTAATACAATGAAAACATAACTTTGATGGCTGCAACAAGGTGAGAGAAAGTAAGAAACAGGATGGCCGTGACCTAAAACTTCATTTACAGAGAGGTGTTGCTCCATTGTATTATTATTTATATGTTAAAACCCTAATAGGGTGTTAATACAATTATAGAAATAAAAAATTACAGATAAATCATGTGACTGAAATATTATAAAACAAACATAAAGAATAAAAGTATTACAAATATGCCCATAAACTGACACCATTATGTAAAATGGCATGCAAAGACTTCTCAGCATTACTCCAACGCTTTTCAGAAGCCAGGGCAACTATACAATCTCTGTTATGACCAGAGTCATAGCATATACCCCTCCTTTTTAGTCATTAAAGTAATCCTCTTTTGCTTCTTATTATATCACGATATCATCAAAATTCCTAAAATGATATGGAACCATGTGGTAGAGCATCGTCTACCAGTGAATCTCCCAAAGTCTTAATAATGAGTAGGATGTGAGTTCAAAAGGAGACATTGTTAAAATAATGAAGCATAATTTGTGGTATCTCAAATGTATCAAATAATCCTCAATATTGCTACCATATGTACTGAATGATCGTACCCATAAACTAACTGACCACATGAACTATGTTAAGAGTTATGTATAATAATTCATAGCAAGGTTGTATCATATCGTTACCCGTATCGGTCGGGCTCAAAATAAGATATGTATTGTATTGTATTGTATCATAAAAAAATCATAACACATGAAACAATGATTAATTGCACAAAATACAACTATAAAATCACATGTGAAGGATTTATGTCTCTATGAGTTGCATAAGCCATCATCAAACATCAACTATCTCACAAGAACAATACAAAATATTAAATATCTTGCAATTAAAAATATGCCACAAGACTCATACTTTCATATTACATAAACAAAAATATTATGGCAATAGTTGCACTCAATTTTCAATCAGTTTTCACCAATGTTGTGAAAAGCGTTGAGGCGTAGCGAGGCACTCCACCAAAATCTAAGGCGAGGCGTAAGCCTCGAGGCGCAAAGCGTAAGCCTCAAAAAAAAAAAATTTGTAACTTAAAAAAGCTATAAAAATGATTGAAAATTATAAATAAATAAGAAATGCTTTATTGATAAAGCAACAACCAATAAAAAATCTCAAATAAATACGAAAAAAATATGAGATGCAAAGGGGTTAAATTCATCTCAGTTGTAGGCATTACAGAATCCAACCTAGTAAGATCTTACTTTAAATTCAAATTCAGAGTCAGATGGGAAAATATAATACGGAGCCCACATTGACTGGTAATCAGATACATTCTATATGTAATTAGTTCATTATCCTATGGGTTTAAATTCCGATTTGGTTCAGATTCAGATGTAAGACTGCATATTGAACTCGAATCTGATTATTTACTACCTGCTAGCTCTACTGAATCCTGCTAAATGGATATGGATTTGTTAGATATCCAACCTAAATCCGAACCAGAACTAAGTTTGAAACCTGATCATTCCAATGCCGACAAGGCCACACTAAATCTATTGTAAAGAAGTGTAAAATCTCTTATTGCTTAGGCGTTTCATGCACAACCAAAATCAATACAAGAGTGCAAATGGATCGGATTTAAATTTTTTTCCCAAACAGAAACCTTAATTAAAATAAAATCAAATTTGTATATCTTGATACTTTTTCAGATTCATGATCTCAGGCCATTCCCTTTTTTCTCAGTTAGAAATTTTGAATTTCTAACGGTTTTGAGATCTCAGAGATCCCCCAGTTGAATGAAGGTCGGATCTGGGGTGGCCCACATGTCTAGATCGGATCTTGAATCGCAAGCCATGGAGACACACCCTAAGTGTGTTTGTTCTTGTGTATTTCATCTTCCCATCTCCCCTTTTTTCCTTTATCAGAACATTTTGAAGAGTTTGAGCATGCAGGGCAGTGAAACAAGCCGAACCACTCAAACTCATAAAAGAGACTTAACAAGCTGAATGTGAACAATGGCTACTTGGCTCAGCTTGACTCGTATATGCTCGTTACAAATTTTAACGCTAAAAAGGAGATTAGAACTCAACCGAACATAAAAGAAAAATATATACAAATATATAAAACATGTACCTCTTCTTCTTCTTCTTCTTCTTCTTCTTCTTCTTCTTCTTCTTCTTCTTCTTCTTTTGAAACCCAAGCTCGGGTTAGGTTGACAGACGAGACGAAGAGAGGTGGGAGAGACCGAGACGAGAAGTGGGAGACGAGTGAAGGACTTTGAGAGAGAGATGAGTGAGAGGCGAGTGAGAGACGAGTGAGGGACTGCGAGAGAGAGATGAGCGAGAGACGAGAGAGAGACTGCGAGATGTGAGAGAGAGACTGTGAGACGAAATGAAAAATTAGGGCTTAGGGTCGGGGGGCTGATTTAATAACATCTAAGTTTTTGTCAAATGGGGGCTTTGACCCCCGTTTGACCAACAAAATGAGGCGAATACGCCTCTCATTGAGGCGCATTTCGCCCCGAGGAGTGTGCTTCAAGGGGTATGAGGTGCACGCCTTGAACCTTTTGCGCTTTATATGTGCGCCTCAAGGCATAAAGCTCCTCGCCTTGAGGCGAGGCGCGTTTTTTGCGCCTTGAGGCATGTTTTTAATAACACTGGTTTTCACTCATTACTTGAGTACCCATAGTCATGCCAGATCATCTGATGTCATCTTTGTTGCAGTGTGGAGCCTGATTTCTACCTCGATATAAATCTCTAATTTCAACAGATCCAACTTCATGGTAAGTTGGCAGGGGTTGTAAGAGAAAATCAAATTTTGACCTCTTTACAAAACCATTGATTGTGTTTAGATTTTGGTGCCTTAAAAGCAAATTGTCCATGGTAGTTACCCATGTACAATTTGAGAGGGATTGTTAAGATTGAGGACAACATATGAAGAGCATTTGTGTACATAAAATTTGTTTAATATGTGTATGTATTTTATCATTAAGCTCAAAGGTATTTTTGTAACATGATAGATTTTATTAATAAAAGGTTAGTTAAGGCGACACCCTCACATTGATTATCGTCCTATTTTCTTCATCTCTTTCTCATTTTTGTCTCTTTTACCTTATCCTGGCTGCAACATCCTAATAAATTGTCCGCAGATCTGACAGGATCATGATAACTTTGTTCAAATCCAAGACATCAAACAGCATAACTGAATTTCTCAAACCAGGCTTGAGGTGCCTATTTGAGTCCATAAAATACCCTTTTCAACTTGCAAACTCTACCCTCTGGATATGAGTACCCTTATGACAACTCCATATAAACCTCCCTTCCTATATCACCATTCACGAAAGCATTTTTCACATCTAGTTGCCACAAGTTCCAATGTCTCACTGCATATATTGCCAACAAAGTCCTTATAGTGGTCATATGAGCCACTGGTGCATAGGTTTATGCAAATCAATTTCAAATTGTTGAATGTAGCCCTTTGTCACTCATTTTACTTTGTACCTTTCAAGCTATGTCACATGGGTGCGGGTGCGGGAGCGGGTGCGGGTGCGGGTGCGGGGATTCGGCACTTCCAAAAAACCCGGGTGCGGGGGTGCGGCAGGGGAAAAAATGTAAATATATATATATATATATATATATATATATATATATATATATATATATATATATATATATATAAAAGGGGGTCAGCTGCTGTCAGCAGCTCTGTCAGCATTACTTTTTTTTAAAAAAATTTCGCAGCCCATTTGGGCAATTTTTTTTTTAAAAAAATAAATCCAAAACAAGAATGGACCAAAATGATCCTGGGTGCGGTCAACGCACCCAGGATAGGGTTGACCGCACCCGGTGCCGCACCCGCACACGCACCCGTGTCGAGTCGCGTCGATGCGGGTGCGGCACCCTGCTAGCCGAATCCCTGTGACATAGCTTTCAAGTAATATATTTGCCTTTTGTCTTGATCTTATAAACCCACTTGCTCCCAACAATATTCTTTCCAAGTGGAAGCTTTACCAACTCCCATGCATACATCCTATACAGTGCATTTATCTCCTCAACCATTGTCTATTGCCACTCTTCTTTCGAAGTTGCATCTGAGTAGGTCCCTGGCTCAACATTTGAATTAATCTATGTAAAAAATGCACGATGTCTAGGAGTAAGACTCATAAAACACAAAGTCAAAAGGACAAATAGATATTCTAAAATTTAAGCATACTTAGGGAGGGGATGGAGGAAGAGAGAATGTAAAACCCCATTTAAAAAAAAAAAAAAATCTGTTTGGACCCGGGCCGGGTCCGGACCCGACCCGGGCCCCTTTTTATTTAGGGTTTTAAGTAACCCGAGCGTTCGGGCGCCGCAACCCCCCCCCCCCCCTTTTTCTTTCCCCTTCGCGTGCGGGCAAATTTGGGAAACCCACCAGGGGTTTCCCCTTCCGATTTCCCCCTGCGACTTTAAGAGAGAGGTTGGAGGGCGAGGGGAGTCACGCCTCCCTCTCGCAGCCCTCGCTCCCCCCCCTCCGCGCCGGTCACCTCCCTCGCTGCGCCCTGTCGCTGACGCCGGCCACCATTCCCAGGTACGCCATCCTCCCTCTTCTCTTCCTCACCCCCCCTCTCAGTCGCCTCGCCGGGAGGCCGACAGGCGGCGCACGGCCCCTGCCGCGCCCTCCCACGTCCCCTGTGCCCTTCGAAGGGTCGACAGGGAACCCTCAGGCCCCTCTCACCTGTCTTCTCCCCTTTTTTTTTCTCTTGTGGGGCTGTCAAAGGGCCGGCGGGGGTCCAGTCACCCCCTGCGGCACCTCTTTGCCTGTCGTCATCTTTGGGGTTGCCGTGACTCGGTCTGGCAGGGGCTGAGGCCCCTGCCATTCGTTGACTCTTCCAGGCAGGGGCCTTGGCCCTGCCACTTTCATTGTTGCTGGCAAGGGCTGAGGCCCTGCCACTTTCATTTTCGCAGGCAGGGGCTCAGCCCCTGCCACTTTCATTGTTGCCGGCAGGGACTGAGCCCCTGCCACTTTCATTTTCGCAGGCAGGGGCTCAGCCCCTGCCACTTTCATTGTTGCCGGCAGGGGCTGAGCCCCTGCCACTTTCATTTTCGCAGGCAGGGGCTCAGCCCCTGCCACCTAATCGATTCTGGCAGGGGCTCAGCCCCTGCCACTTGATTGTTTCTGGCAGGGGCTCAGCCCGTGCCACATTTATTTTGCCGGCAGGGGCTCAGCACCTGCCGTTTCTTTGCGATTGGCAGGGGCTGACCCCCCCGCCGCCTCGGTATTATTTTCGACAGAGGGCTCAGCCCTGTCACCCCGCGACTGTCTGCAGGCAGGGGTTCGCCCCCTGTCGTTTTCCTGATTTCAGCCTGTAGGGGCACACCCCTATTGCCTCTCTCTTTTCCTGTAGGCAGGTTTGTTTCTTTTACTTTCCGCATGATAATTAACGTAGCACTGTTGCAGACCTCGCATCGGACCCCTCGCTCTGGCTCCGCGGCCCGAGCCTCGTATCATCTACACGCGTAGACGCACGCAGCTGCACGACATCCCGAGGTAGGGGAAAGTCGCACGATGGGTTTGTAAGAATGAATTAAAATTATAAGGATTTTGTGATAGAATAGTTTATTTGGCATGCATTCTCACTCGTAGAAATTCCTAACTGGTGATTGTTTGTGTTGTGTTTCTGCATCCGTATTCTTTTGAAATTTCATACGTATTGTTGAAGCTCTACGAGTAGACTCATTGCTAGAAAGACCTTATTCATGTATGTTCGCCTGGCTCACTGTTATAAGTTACTATAAATGCCTTATTGATTATTGCCTGATGAATCTTGGAGGTGACTTCTTGATTCTTAGTATTCGAGCATGCCAAGCATAATACAGACATTTATAAAACCTTGTGATAGGCTATCTATCAAAAACCCACAAATTTACTTTGGTAATTAGACCTGAAGAAAAGTATGATACAATAGTACGGGAGGTCATTCAGTACCTCAAAGTGATTAAGAAATTCCTTATTGATATCCATGAGATGATACCGGCCTCCTCAGGCCCCTCTGCTCAGAGAGCAATTCATGTTATGTATGAACCAAAAGAATCATAAACCATTATGCTGCCCTCTCATCGTAGTTGTACCTCTGGGAAGGTACGATCGTACTTTTGGACAAGTACGTCCCATGTGGGTTACGATGGTGGGATGATGAGGTTGTGGCAACCTCGATGAGTGCAATTAGCAAAAGGCTGAGATCACATAAAAAGGTGACCATTCGCCTTCACAGGCAAGATGCTCGAGTGGGTCTAATAGACCAGAGCATGTAGGATGGGGCGGCGGTTAAGAAACCCCCGTCGTACCCATCCGATCTTCACGGTTCATCAAGGGAGAGGATGGATGGTACAAAGACTCCGATGGACAGGTTGTTAACAACCACCCCACGAGCAAAAGACTCGGTTTTCCCCAGTCATCGGAGTTAGGGGAATTGGGATTACCATAAATTATCCTAGGTGGTAACTCCCAAGCACTTCTGCAGAAGTTGGATGCATCCATGGGCCACGAATGCCTTTGGGGATTTACTCTCTTGGTCACTGACCGTCCCCTTAGGAGCGGACTCAGTCAGCCATCCGGGTTAATGAAAACACCTGACATAATAAACCCCCGGATCGGTCTCGGTTGTTTCTACGTTTCGCGTCTGTGCGTACCCACAGGCCAGTTAATATCAGAACTTAAAGAATATATTCAGGAATAGATATAGATGACTGAGACTTACACTGCTTCTCTTTGCACTTATTACATTTGCTAGAATAGACTACAACTGCTTTAATTGCTTAAATATCATAATTGCTTATCTCATGAATGTCCTGTTTTATTTTCATTCTACTTATCTGTTCGTGCACCTACTAGTTTGTTATGAAACTGACCCATTTCATGGGCAGGTGAGGAGTAGGACTTCACTGGCGGCCGATGGCGTGGTGCAACGTGGATCAAGATTCATTTTCTTTCTGCTGGCGGCTTGGCTCTGGGACTTTTTGGAGTTTTTCTTAGATTTATTGAACTTTGGAATAAAAGACCCATTTTGTAATAAACTGCAGATTTTAATCGATTGCCTTATTTCTTAAATTCCTTTAAGATGTTGTACATGTGAATGATGGTTTTTCAGCTAACGTACCCAGGATTGTTGACTTGTGTCCCTTTCTAAATGTCTTCCACTGTTGTTTTTAAATATTAAACTTTAAATCTTTGAAAGGTTTTTCAATAAGGTTTTCGAAATCACAAGTCGAAATTTTGGGGCGTTACAGAGAAAGAAGCGGAAGGTGACTCCAAGCTTGATTAATCTGGTTCAGCTGAAGAAGGAATTAGATCAGGATTGGCCTCTATATTTTCTACTTTCTTCGCTTCCACTTGATCCAAGAATGAAATCTCAACAATATTTTCATATCTTCTAGAATAGGTTTGTCCAAACTTATATTCTCTCAAATGGATTTTCTGTCCCTGAACCTCCACATTCTCATTCACTCTTTCGTTCTCAAGAAATAGCACTAAAAAGGATAAATCAGATTCAACTCCCACCTTATCTCCTATCTGACTAAAATAAGGTGTATCTTTGTGAAAGAAAATGTTTCAAGATACCCAAGCTTTTCTTTAAACTGAATCATAACACTTATAGCCTTTTTTATCATTTAAAAAACCAAGAAAGCAACATTTAATAGTTTTGGAAGATATTTTCTCTATATCTATCTGGTAGAAGCATAAAACAACTACATCCAAATACTTGTAATGAAGTAGGCGAATTTACAAATAACCAAGTGTAGAACACTTACAAGTCCAATAACGGACAAATACAAAGAGAGTAAATAAGCACTTTAAGTGCACACACACAAATCCACAAAGGAATAATGCCAAAAGGCAAACAAAAGTAAATATTATTGAAAAAGTGAGAGAAGGAATGAGTTACATGTAGGGGATGCACCCCTACTTATATACACAACAAGAGAGGGAGCCATTGGGAGCTCCCCCTTTTCATAGAGACGTTGGGAAGCTCCCACCCCAACGACTGGGGGGTCCAATGTGAAAAAGGTGAAACAATAAAAATAAAAGAAAAAGTAAAAAAATAAGAAAAGAGAAAATATTTGTTTTTAAGAAACAACTATTTTATACATGCAAAAAGACAAAAATGCCCCTATCGGACAATACATAATAAAACAAAAAAATTTACACAAACACACACACACACACACATATATATTTAACATTCCTTAAACTTTACGGGGAAAGAACTGAAAGTTTGCTAAGGAGAAAGAGAGAACGAGGAGCAAGAAGAGCTTTGGTGAAGAAATAGGTCAACTGATATTCTAAGGTGACATACGGCAATGCGATAGTTCCTTTCAAATATTCGTCATGAATATAATGGCAATCGATCTCGATATACTTGGTGCACTCATGGAAAGTGTGATTGCTTGCAATATAAATCACACTCTTATTGTCACAGCACATCTTCGATGGTGATGAGATGATGATACCCATATCATTGAGAAAACTTTTAAGCCACATTATTTTCATTGTCGTTGTAGCCGTAACACGATATTCGGCTTCGGTTGAAGATAAAGATACCTTTTGTTTTTTCTTACACCAAGAAATCAAGGAATCCCCAAAAAAATACAAAAATCAGTAGTTAAGATTATATCATTTGGATTACCACCCTAGTCAGCATCAGTATAAGCAGTTAAATCAAAAGATGAGGAAGAGGAAAAGAAAAGCCCTTTCAAAATGGCGTTTTTAAGGTATCGCACAATCCTTATTATTGCTACCATGTGCACAGTGGTAGATGCATGCTGAAACTGGCTGGCCTCATGAACAACATGAGCAATATCAGGTCGGGTGATGGAGAGATAAGTGAGAGATCCAATTAATTGACGATATGAAGTAGGATCTTCAAGTTGTACACCATCTTTGAGACTTAATTTAGCATTTATAACTTCAGGGGTCTCCACCATCTTTTCATCTGAAACTCCTGACTTAGCACATATGTCAGCAGTTAATTTCATTTAAGAGAGAATATATCCTCTAGGGGAGTAGGCAACTTCAATTCCTAAAAAACATCTCAAGAAACCCAAGTCAAGCATATCAAATGTTTTCTTTAAGATTGATTTAATTTCAATAACTCATTCTTTGTCATTTTTTGTGATGATCATATAATCAACATATAGAAGAAGAATCACAATTGTAGTACTTGTTTTATTGACAAACAGAGCAATGTCCGTATAACAAGAAATAAATTTTAAATTAATCAAAACATTACTAAATTTGTCATATCAAGCCTTAGGAGCTTGTTTAAGACCATACAAGGCCATTTTAAGTTCTATAACTTTTCCATTCAAATTCACCCCTCGAGGAGATTTCATGTAGACTTTTTCACCAAGTTCTCCATTCAAAAAAGTGTTTTTAACATCTAATTGAAAAATAGGTCATTTTTTTATAGACGCAATAGCAATGAGAGCTTGAATACTTGTCATTCGTGCTACTAGGGCAAAGGTTTCCTCATAATCTACTTCATATTCTTGAGCATACCCTTTGGCAACTAACCTTGCTTTATATCTTTCTAACGATCCATCACTTTTGGTTTTAACTTTAAACACCCATCCACATCCTATAGGTTTCTTTCCTAAGGGTGGATCAACTATTTGCCATGTGTTGGCTTTCTTAAGAGCATTAAGTTCAAATTTCATTGCTTTATTCTATTGAGGGTATTGTTTGGCATCATTAAAATGAGATGGTTCATAATAAGAGTAAAGAGTTATTAAACATGCTCTAAAATTTGAAGAGAAAGAGTCATATGATACAAATCTACTTGGAGCACTAGAGATACGAGTTGATTTTCTAGGTTGGGATTCTTCTAAAGATATGTTTTGAGATAACTTCTCAAGGGCACATGGATGATTACCTTCACCCCGTCTAGTATACACATGTGTATTATTTTATACATGTTCATTGCAATTCACATGTTGATCACTATCCTTATCATCAAGTGGATGCTCACTACTAGAGCTATTGTCAAAAGATTCAAATATCTCAATAGAGTTGGACTCATCATTTCTTGGTAATAAATCAAATAAAAATGAATAATCCATGTTTTCTCTTGGTTCTTTGTTATCAAACTCATTTTCATTCTCAAGAAAAGTAACATCTTTTGAAACATAAAGTTTGTTATTTATTGGATCAAAACATCGATATCATTTTTTATTTTCTCCATAGCCTAGGAAAACACATTAAATGGCATTTGGAGATTATCATTTTTATGAGTAAGAACATAACACCTACAACCAGTCTTAGTCTTTTAAAATCGAGAGTCGTTTTAAAAAGCTTTTCAAATGGAGAAACATTGTTTAATGAGGACGAAGGAGTTCTATTAATTAAGTTGAGGTTAGAACGGCTTCGGCCCAAAACTTTTTTGAAATATCCTTAGAAATTAAAAGTCTCAGTGGTTTCTATTATATGTCTATGCTATCTTTCTGCTAACCCATTTTGTTGCGGAGTTCTAGAACAAGACCTTTGATGACCAATTTTATTTTGTTTTAAGTAATTTTGAAAATCATTAGACATGTATTCTCCTCCCGAATCCGATCTAAGAATAGAAAGGTTGCTTAGGAATTGATTTTTAATCATTATATGAAATTTTTTAAAAAAAGAGAACACATCGAATTTATGATTTAGAAAATAAATCCATGTGTATCTAGTAAAATCATCAACAAAAATAACATAATACGAGTAACCACCTTAGTGAGGGCCCTCATACATCCGAATGTACTAATTCAAAAAAACGTGTAGAAACAAATGTTCCTCGGGAAAAAGGAATTGCTTTCATTTTTTCAAAAATGCAATCTTTACAAGATATGTCTTTTTCATTATATGTATTTCCCAAAAAAGAAAAAAGAGACATCTTTGAAAAGCTAGGGTGGCCAAGTCTCTTATGCCAAATATCAATACTTTTGACATGCACAAAATTAGAAAATGACTTGGGTGAAAGGGACAAAAAATCCATAAAATAAAGATCACCTCTCCTATGGCCTTGCCCAATCAGCTTCCGTGAAGGGAGATCTTGCACATTGCAATCTTTAGGTGAGAAAGAAACTTTGCAATCATGATCAAAATTTTGAGAAACAGAAAAAAGATTTAAATTTAATTTTGGAACCACCCTTATTTTTTGAACCAAAAGATTTTGAGAATGTTTTGAATCAAGTGTTCTAATACTTTGTATTTTTAAAGAAGTTTCATCGACCGTTGAAACATAAGATGAAGTAGGATTAGAATAAACTTTGGAAAGAACATTCTTATGAGGTGTCATATGAAAGGAAGCACCCGAATCAAGAATCCACACACCTGGAGGAGATGAGGGAGATGCAATGACGACACCCGAAGTGGAGGATGATTTGAAAAGTTGTTGACGCGCCTCCGATATTTGATTAAGCATGTCTTTAATATCTCCTCCATTTTTGCTTGCTTCTTTTTTCTTAAGTATGATTTCACCAACGAAAGCAATCATACCTTTAACCTTAGGACATACCGGTCTAATGCGTCCTAGTTCATTAGAATGATGGCAAGTGACATCCTTCCTATATCCACTATTATAGTTGGGCTCATTACCATAGTTATTTGGTTTTACAAAGTAGGGTGGCTTATAGGATTTTACAATAGAATCCGGCCTAGTAACTGCCAAAACATCATCATTCCAATGGATCATGCCAAGATGGGTTTATTCTTGGCATACCTTGGCAAGAGCATCTTCAATAGGCATAGTTTTGGTCCTATGAAGGAGAGAAGCACTCACTTGTTCAAATTTCAGTCTTAAACCATGAAGGAATTGGAAAAAATGCTCCTCAATTTGCTCTCTTCTCATTTTAATATCTTCGGAAGCCACCCATTTAGGCTCAAGTAGAGCTAATTCATCCCAAAGAGGGGACAAAATGCTAAATTAATCACGGGCACACATGTCTCCTTGCTTAGTGGATCTAATTTTATCTTAACAAAAATATTATCTAGCAAGATCCTTTTGGGTATACATATCCTTAAGAAAGAACCAAGCTTCATTGGTTTTTCTAAATTTAGCAATATTGGCACATATGTTAATGTCAAAAATTTTCATAAACCATGCCAAAATTTTGGCATGGTTACTTTCCCAATCCTCTACCTTTATTTGATGGTCATTAATGGCTTTAAGACGATCATCCCCCATGAGAGCTTTTTCGGCACCTCCTTCAACTTTGGTGAGCTTCAATGATGGTTCAAGAGAGGTTCTCAGCACAAAACTCCAAAGTTTCTTCCCTGTAAGATGATTTTTCATAGTCGATGCCCACATCTAAGTAGTTTGATCCATTAAGTTTGAAGGAGAACTTCACTCTTGATTCATGCTCCATGATGATAAGAAAAAGATTGAGACAAAGAAAGTGATAGCACATTTGTCACGATCTTCAAACACCACAAGAAATGCTTCCAAGATCAAAAGAACCCAAATGGCTCTGTTACCATGTAAAATGAAGTAGGCGTAATTACAAATAACCAAGTGTAGAACACTTACAAGTCCAATAATGGACAAATACAAAGAGAGTAAATAAGCACTTTAAGTCAAATAAAAGTAAATATTATTGAAAAAGTGAGAGAAGGAATGAGTTATATGTAGGGGATGCACCTTTATTTATATACACAACAAGAGAGGGAGCCATTGGGAGCTCCTCCTTTTCATAGAGACGTTGGGAGCTCCCAACGGTCATAAATATGACCGTTGGGGCCCCAACGACTCTATGGAAAGGGGGGCCCAATGTGAAAAAGGTGAAAAAATAAAAAGAAAATAAAAAATAAGAAAATAAGAAAAGAGAAAATAGTTGCTTTTAAGAAACAACTATTTTTATAAATGTTAAAAGACAAAAATGCCCCTATCGGGCAATACATAATAAAACAAAAATTAATATATATATATATATATATATATATATATATATATATATTAACAATATCTTCATCATTTTATAATTTGGAACCATTCCATATAACTTGTGAAAAGGAGATATACCCTTAAGAACACTTGATAGCATATGGTTTATCTAATAGATAACCAACTAAACTACATTAGCGCATTAAGCTTTCGATACGCAACCCCCAAAGAGAATAGCTCTCGTTGTCCCCAAAATATGTATGTTCTTCCTTAGGCACTTTTGTACTTAAGCAATAATTCAATCAAGAAAGATATTCATCACTTTTCTTAGGCACACTTTGTTAAAAAAACTTTCTTTTTCTAAGAAATAAACATTTCTAGAAACATATAATTTGTCCTTTTCAAAATCATAATACCTAAACCCTTTTGGCTTTCTCCATACCCAAAAAGTACAAAAGGTATGGCTTTTGAAAAAAGTTTGTCATTTTTGTTAGTAAGAACAAAACATTTGCATCCAAAAAGCCTTAGTCGAAAATAGTTGGAGAGAGATTTTAAAAAGCTTTTCATATAGAGAAATGTTTAGGAGTTTGGTGGAAGGAAGTCTATTAGTCAGATATACAACAGTTAAAGAAGCTTCAGCCCAAAACTCTTTTGGAACATGTTTTGAAATTAGAAGGGTTCCAGTAGTTTTAACTTTCAACTATGTGCTTATGTTTCCTTGCGGTCAAACCATTTTGTTGGGGTGTATATGAACAAGACCTTTGATGTAAAATCTCATTTGATTCAAGATATTTTTTAAAAACATTTGACATAAATTCTCTCCCTAAATCGGAGCAAAACATGAAAATATAAGTTTTAAATTGATTTTTGACAAAGTTGTGAAATTTTTTGAATACTTTAAAAACGTGATATTTGTGCTTACAAAAATAAATCCAAGTGAATCTAGAGTAATCATCAACAAATATCACATAGTAAGTATAACCACCTTTTAAAGAAATAGGAGCGAGACCCCATACATCTGAATGCACTAATTCAAAAGGTTTTGGTAAGAAAAAAGTCCTATTGAAAAAAGGAAGTGCTTTCATTTTGCCAAGAATACAATCAGTACAATAAAATTCTTCATTACAAAGATTTTTCAAATGTGTTAAATAAGACAATTTGGATATACTAGGATGACATAGTCTTTGATACCACAAAAAAAATGTCTACATTTTGTATATTGTAACAAAAAGTATTCCTTGGAAGGACAAGTTGATCCATGTAGTAGAGATCTCCTTCTCTACGCCCTTTCCTAATCCGCTTCCTTGACTGGAGATCCTACACTCAACATTGGTTTGATGAGAAGGAGACACTACATACAAGATCGATTTTGAGAAATGGAAAGAAGGTTCAAATACAATCTAGGAACAATTCTAATCTTTGAAATAAAAAAGTTTGAAATATTTTTAAAATTCCCAATACCATTAAATCAAGAGAAGACCCATCAGCGGTAAAAACATGAGTTTTTGTTGAATTAGTGCAACAATCTGAAAGCAAACATTCATTTGGGATCATGAAAAGATGCTCCGAAATCTAAAAGCCAAGAAACCTTACCTGAAGGAGATAAAGTAGAGACCGCGACTCCCGAAATAGAGGAAGAGGAGGTTTTAATGAGTGGTTGTAGGGCCTCTACAAGTTGAGACAAAGTCGTGGTTCCAACGGATTTGGACTCTCCATCGTTTCCATTTTTGTTATCTTGAGAAGTTGCCATGAATGCAACCTTTCTTTCTTCTCTTTCTTTGAATTTGAGACAATAGGGTTTATATGCCTCGGTTCTCCACAGTTATGACACATGATCTTTTTCCATCATCATTGTGAGATTTCCCATAATAAGGCTAGGAAAAGTGTGGTGGTTTGTAAACATCGGTGTTGGCACCTGGACTTGAAACGGACAACACATTATCCTTATTTTCTTTGTATTCGGACATGGATGTCAACCTTGTGTACTCCATACACATGTCGGCTAACACTTCATGCAAGGTAAGGGATTTTTTCCTGTGGATAATATTACCCCTAACATGGTCAAATTCAGGTCTAAGATCTCTCATAAATTGGGATAGTTGTTCTTGAAGTATTTACTTCTTTCTTTGAAGAGCATCATTTGAAGTTTTTCATATTGGCTCTAACTTATCCATTTGATCCCAAAGTCTTTTAAAGGGACTATAGTATTCTCGAACCATCTTGTCACCTTGTTTACAATTACATATCTGGTCCCTTAGATCCCATTTGTGGGTAGCATCTTTTTGGGTATAATTTTGTTTAACAAACTCTCGAGCTTCATCCGCCCTCACAAACTCAAGAATGTTGGAGCATGGCTCCTTGTGCACACTTCCCATAAAAAGAGAAAGAACTTTGGCATGGCCCACTTCTCATTCGTTATAGGCTTTTTGGTATTCCAACAAAGTTTTTTCTCTGCTCCTTTGAGAGTTTCTTCTTTAGATTGTCCATCTTCTCCTATAGTCATTTTTGTGAGAATTGATTGAGGTTCCAGTTCGGAACCATCAAAAAGTCCCACAAATCCTTGCCCATAAGAATTCTTTTTAATGTCATGGCCCACACATTATAGTTGCTCCCATCAAACTTGATGGGAACAATGGTTACAACCCATTTATCGTCCATTAGAAAGGAGAAGAAAAATTAGATATATATAGAGAGAGAGAGAGAATAGAGAGAATTTAATAAAAATTTGAGTTGAAGATCCTCCAAGAAAAGTGTATACGAGCTCCCGTGTAATATCGTGTATTTTCACACTTAGTCATTTTGTGAGTTTTCGAAAATTTGGCTAAGTATAGAAGAAAAATCGTTTGAACCTCGATATTAGGCTGATGCTTTGGAGTTTGGGCTTGGCCCAGGTCTCATTGCCAAGGCCTAAATGAGCCCCTTAAAACGTGAAGAAGAGTTTTATTTTTTACCTTTAAATTCAAGTGAAATTTGGGTTATTTTTGGGCGAATTTTGGAAGCGAAATTTGAGTTATATATCATTGGATGCGTCTCAAAATTTTGAGCGTAATGATATTTTATTCTCTTTGATTCGGGATATGGTTGGCCCGAAAATCACATTTTTTTTAAAATTGAGCAGTTTGTCGATTCGGATCCGGATTTGGATCGGACCGGATCTGATGGATTTGATCTAAATTAATATGGATTTGGACTCTATCCAAGACCCATATTAATCTGGATTTGATCCAGTCCAAAACTCATTTGGATTTTTTGAGATGGATTTGGATCTTGGATCCGGATCCAAATCCAAATCCATGCCCAACGATTTTTCCAACTTTAAATTCATTAGAAACCTTTAAATTGGAGTTAATTTGGTAATTCTTGGAAGCTTCTGGATATTTATTTATTATTTAATATTAAATAATTAATTAAGTAATTAATTAATTTAATTTAATTTTGAAAATTTAATTTGACAATTGTTTAGGACTCTAAGTAGAGCCCTTAAACACACGTAGAAGCTGTAATGAAATAAGCGGAAGAAACCAAGAATGCTAAAGCATTCACTATGTCCCACATGGACAAGTGCAACAAGCACAAGAGAGAAAATCCACTAAGGGATATACAAAGGGCCTTATAAAAAGGCTACACACATGAAAAATAATATCACTATTATTGAAGAGGAGCTCTCAAGAGCAATACACCATACATGGGGGGTTCCCCCTATATATAAGAAAAGGAGACCAAAGGGGCTCCCAATAGAATCGTTGGGAGCCCCCAACGGTCACATATGTGACCGTTGGGGGCCCCAAAGACTCCATTGTGGGGCCCCTTTTCGGTATCCAAAAAATACAAAAATAAAAACAAAAAGAAAAATAAAAAAGGGTGAAATAAAAGAAACAAAATAAATACCCCTATGGGGTACTTTGTGAAATGACCATAATACCCCTATCGGGTATTATGGTATTATTACATATGTTTTAACACCCCCCCTCAAACTTTACGAGGGAATGACCGAAAGTTTGCCAAGGAGGAACAAGAAGCGAGGAGCAGGCAGGGCTTTGGTGAAGAAATCGGCAAGTTGATATTCCGCAGTGACATATGGCAGTGTTACTGTCCCACGAAGATATTCATCACGTACATAATGACAGTCCATTTCAATATGTTTCGTCCTCTCATGGAAAGTGTGGTTGCTGGCAATGTAGATGGCACTTTTGTTATCGCAACAAAGCTTCGAAGCCCTGGTAATTTCGACTCCCATATCTTGAAGAAGACTTCGAAGCCACACCAGCTCCATTGTAGTAGTTGCCATAGCCCTGTATTCTGCTTCAGTAGAAGACAATGAGACTTTCTGCTGTTTCTTGCACCTCCAAGCAATTAGCGAATCTCCTAGGAACACACAAAAGCCAGTAGTTGAGATTCGATCATTTGGGTTTCCTCCCCAGTCAGCATCAGTATAAGCTAGTAAATCTAAGGAAGAGAGTGAGGATAGGAATAGCCCTTTAGTCAAAGTATTTTTAATATATCGAATGATCCGGAGCACAGCACTCATATGCACAGATGTAGGAGCATGCTGAAATTGGCTTGCAGAGTGCACAGCATGAGCAATATCGGGCCTGGTGATAGTCAGATAGGTGAGGGAGCCTATGAGTTGCCTGTAGGGCGTAGGATCATCCAGCAGAACTCCATCCTCCAGTCGTAGTTTAGCATTGATAACATCGGGAGTTTCCACCTTTTTATCATCTGAAATCCCAGATTTGGAACATATGTCTGCAGCAAGCTTCATCTGTGACAATATATACCCTCGAGGAGAGTATGCAACTTCTATACCAAGAAAGTACCTGAGAAAACCCAGATCAGACATATCAAAATTATGTTTTAACATATTTTTAACTTTAAGAATACCGCTTTCATCATTGCCAGTGATGATCATATCATCAACATAAAGCAGAAGGATGATAATACTATTACCTGCATGTTTAACAAAAAGAGCAGTGTCAGTATAACAGGAGCGAAATCCCAATTGTAACATGATAGCACTAAATCTATCATACCAAGCATTAGGGGCTTGTTTAAGACCATATAAGGCTTTTAATAACCGAAGGGTTTGACCTTGGTTAACACTGATTCCCGGCGGAGGGTCCATATATACTTCATTCAACTGACCATTAAGAAAGGCATTTTTAACATCTAATTGGAATATAGGCCATTTCTTAGATGATGCTACCGCAATTAAAGTTCTAACGCTTGTCATGCGAGCCACGGGAGCAAAAGTCTCCTCATAATCGATGTCATATTCTTGTGAGTATCCCTTAGCAACTAATCTAGCTTTATAACGCTCTAGGGAACCATCACTTTTTGTTTTGACTTTGTAGACCCATCGACATCCTATAGCTTTCTTATTTGGAGGAAGGTGAACTATTTCCCAAGTTTTAGCTTTATTTAAAGCATCTAGTTCAACTTTCATTGCTTCAACCCAATGAGGTATACTTTTTGCTTGATTATAATGGGAGGGTTCATAGTAAGAATGCAAGGCTATTAGACAAGCTCTATATTTAGGTGAAAGAGTTTCATATGAGACAAACCTATTAGGTGGAATTGATTCTCTAGAAGAACGCCTAAGGGAGGTTTCTTCTAGGGGTTCATTAAGCCGCAAGAATTTTTCTAAAGCACTAATAGGTTGGGCTTCCTCACGCCGAGTGTATACTTGGAGATTGTCACCATTAGTTGGTGATACATCATTATCATGAGAATCATGAGTATTTTCTAAAATTTCCGGATGACTCAAAGAGTCATCATTTGAATCTTCTAAAAGATCATTGATAAACATATAATCAATTTCATTTGATTTTTCCAATATGTCAAATCCATTTTCATCTTCTAAAAAGGTTACATCTTTGGAGACAAATAACTTATTTTTTTATGATCAAAGCATCTATAGCCTTTTTTATTTTCACCATATCCTAAAAATACACATTCTATTGCTTTAGGTGACAATTTATCTCTTTTATGTAAAAGAACAAAGCATTTACACCCAAAAATCCGAAGACGATTGTAGTCGGGTGTCATATTAAAAAGTTTTTCATAAGGAGAGATATTATTCAATTTTGAAGATGGCATCCTATTGATTAAATAGGTGGAGGTTAACACGGCTTCGGCCCAAAACTTTTTAGGAATATTTTTAGAAATGAGTAAGGATCTAGTGGTTTCCAAAATATGCCTATGTTTTCTTTCCGCTAGACCGTTTTGTTGAGGAGTTCTTGGGCAAGATTTTTGATGACAAATGCCATGTTGTTTTAGATATGATTGAAAATCATTTGATAAGTACTCTCCACCCGAATCGGATCTATGGATGGATATTTGACTTTGAAATTGATTTTGAATTTTTGCATGGAATTCTTTAAAGAAGTTAAAAACTTCCGATTTAAAGTTAAGAAAATAAATCCATACATATCTAGTATAATCATCAATAAAAGTAACATAATATGAATAACCACCTTTAGATAGAACCGGAGATGGCCCCCAAACATCGGAATGCACCAATTCAAAAGGTCTTGTTGTCACAAAGGATCTAATAGGAAAAGGAGTAGACTTCATTTTGCCAAAAATGCAATCTTTGCAATTGATATCTTTTTCTTTACAAAACTTGTGTCCAAAAGGAAAAAGATACATTTTAGAGTAACTTGGATGTCCAAGCCTTTTATGCCAAGTTTCAATATTTTTGTCTTAGACATAAGTACAAAATGAAGTATTTGGAAGCATTAAATTATCCATAAAATAAAGGTCTCCCTTCCTATGGCCTTGCCCAATCCGCTTCCCGGACCGGAGATCCTGCACAAAGCACCCTTGGGATGAGAAAGATATTTCACATCCATGGTCGGCTATTTGAGAAACGGAAAAGAGGTTAAGATTTAATTTTGGAACTATTCTAACTTTTTGAACAAGGAAATTTTGAACGCTTTTAGAATCAAGAGTTCCAACACCATTTATTTTGAGAAAAGTTCCATCGGCCGTAGAGACACAAGACATTTTTGAATTGGTGTGCACATTGGTTAATGCATTTTCATGAGGGGTCATGTGAAAAGAAGCTCCGGAATCTAAAATCCAAGAGTACGTACCGGGAGGTGATGATGAGGCAATGGCGGCACCGGAGGTGGAAGAAGTGACCTTTAAAATTTATTGAAGAGCCAAGGAGATTTGTCCAAGAGTATCTTTGAGATCCCCGTTCTTGCCGTCATCTTCTTTGGTGGTGGATTCTTCAACGGAAGCCACCTTTGGCTTGAATGCTCCATTTAGCTTTGGGCAAACGGGTTTAATATGTCCCGGCTCATAACAATGGTGACATATAATCATTTTTCTTCCACCACTCCCTTGCTTATCAAAATGAGGTGGTTTGTATGTTTTAACATGATTGCCGGGTTTAGATACGGCAAGAACTTCCTCTATGCTTTTACCCATGCTATGCCTAGTCTCTTCTTGAGTAATCTCGGCAATAGCTTCTTCTAAGGGAGGAAACGTGGATCTATGGAGAAGTGAGGATCTCACTTGTTCAAATTCGGGACGAAGCCCAAATAAAAATTGAAACAATCTATCTTGTTCCATTTGTTTTTGTCTTAGAACCACATCCTCCATAGATACCCATTTAGGCTCTAAAAGAGCCAATTCATCCCACAAAGGATTTAGAGCACTATAGTAATCTTGTATGCTCATGTCTCCTTGTTTTGTGGTTCTTACTTTTTCTTGCAAGAAATAAACTCTTGCAAGATCCTTTTGGGTAAACATACCCTTCATAAAAAACCAAGCTTCATTTGCCCGGCGGAATTTTGCAATATTTGCACATACCTTAAGTTCGACATTATTCATAAACCATGCTAGGATTTTTGCATGGTTGCTCTCCCAATCTTCCATTTGATGATTATAATCTTCAATGGCCTTGAGACGAGCATCGCCTTCAAGTGCTTTCTCTTGATCTCCTTCCATCTTTGTGAGCTTAAGTTGGGTTTCCGGAACGGTTCCCATTACATAACCCCAAAGCTTCTTGCCTTTGAGATTATTCTCCATTGCGGATGCCCACATCATGTAATTTTTTCCATTGAGTTTGAATGATAGATCGATCTTGACTTCCATAGCTACACAATGAAGATGTGAGAAAGAAAGGAAGTAGAGAGAGACAAGATTTTACCTTTAGTAGATCTTATGGCTCTGATACCATGTAATGAAATAAGCGGAAGAAACCAAGAATGCTAAAGCATTCACTATGTCCCACACGGACAAGTGCAACAAGCACAAGAGAGAAAATCCACTAAGGGATATACAAAGGGCCTTATAAAAAGGCTACACACATGAAAAATAATATCACTATTATTGAAGAGGAGCTCTCAAGAGCAATACACCATACATGGGGGGTTCCCCCTATTTATAAGAAAAGGAGACCAAAGGGGCTCCCAATAGAGTCGTTGGGAGCCCCCAACGGTCACATATGTGACCGTTGGGGGCCCCAACGACTCCATTGTGGGGCCCCTTTTCGGTATCCAAAAAATACAAAAATAAAAAGAAAAAGAAAAATAAAAAAGGGTGAAATAAAAGAAACAAAATAAGTACCCCTATGGGGTACTTTGTGAAATGACCATAATACCCCTATCGGGTATTATGGTATTATTACATATGTTTTAACAGAAGCATCTAAGAAGGTTTTAGAATGCCTAATAAAATAAAACTTTGAAAAAGTCAACACTTGGAAAGTTTCAAAATTTTCAAAACTTTAAGAGAGAAGAGAGTTCTAGTTGGGGTTGCACTCTCTTCTCCAGCGCATCTAGAGCTTTATAAATAGATCAAAAAAAAGGGAAAGAAAGAGAAGGAAAAAAGAGAAGAGAAGAAGAAGAAGAAGGCTTCTTCTCCGATCATCCGTCGTTTCCACCATTATTTTCTTGTTCTTTTTCGATCTACGATAAAGGTATGGGTTTCTCTCTTGCTTCGGATGATAAAAAGAGAGAAAAGAAGAGAAGAGAGGAAGAAGAAGAAGGCTTCTTCTCTGATCATCCGTCGTTTTCACCATTATTTTCTTGTTCTTTTTCGATCTACGGTAAAGGTACGAGTCTCTCTTGCTTCGGATGATAAAAATATTAGAATGTGGAATATGGATTGGATATGGATCCGATATCGGATCCATATCCATCCACGAGTTTTGCTTTAGTTGTATTATTATGTAACATGTGTCACTTATAAGGGGCAATTTTGTCCCTGTAAAAGACAATTGTAACCCTATATTAATGAAGGCACTAGCGCAGCAATCGAGAGGCTTAAAGGCTGCCGACTTCTCAAGAAAGGTTCTCTCTTTCTCTCTCTCTTTCTCACGTGTTTTCACATGGTATCAGAGCACGCTGTATTCCTGGGTGAAAAAGGATCTTCCTCAGCGACGTGAACAGCCAAATCCTATTCCTCGACATCAGTTCACGTGCACACGCCAAGATCTGCTGCAGCAAAAGCCGAGTTCTCCTCGTTCCTTTCAGAACTCGTGAATCTGTCTTCCTCAGCAACGTGAATCAGTTCACGTCAATCAGCCACATTCCTATCATAAGCCTACAAATGGATTCTTCAGGCAATTCTAGTCTTTCCTCCAACTTCCTGGGGCAACTGGTTTCGGAAAAACTGAATACAAATAACTATTTGACTTGGAAAAGGCAGATTACCCCTTTTATTCGCAGTCAAGATCTTTCAGGTCACTTGGATGGCTCCACTCAAATACCTACGAAATTTGTCACCACCGAAGAAAAAGGGGATGGAGCAATGTCGAGCACCATTCGCAATCATGTATTTACTGCTTGGATGAAACGTGATCAGGCTCTTGTCGCATATATCACTTCCACACTGTCGCAAGAAGTTTTGGTTTCTATCCCTGATGATTGCACATCTAAAGTATTGTGGGAAACTTTAGCTCAAACCTACTCTCAGATATCAGAGGCTAAGGTGTTGTTTCTCAAGCGTGAATTTCAGCTTTTAAAGAAGGGAGCAATGACCATTATTGAATTTTTAAATCAAGTCAAAAGCATCACAGATCAATTAGCCCTTGTTGGATATCCAGTGTCCGATAAAGAAAAGGTGCAACAAACACTGAATGCCCTGGGGTCAGAGTATCATGTACTTGTCACTTCCTTATTATGCTTGCCTTCGTTGCCCAGTTTTGAGGAATTACGTGCTAAACTCTTCTAATACGAGATGTCTTTGAAAAGCATATCTGATGCTTCAGCAGGGCAATCATCTACGCATGAGATTCTTGTCACAGGGATGTTTGTTGATCGTACACGGGGAGGGCGTGGCAGAGGCAAGGGAAATCCAATTCAGGGTGGACGTGGGATACTACCTACACCAAATTCTAATGCCAATTTTTCAAAGAATGCTCCCACATGCTATCAGTGCAACAAGCGAGGTTATATCAAGGCCAACTGCTGGTTCAACCCACAAAATCGAAATAGAATGCAAAACACCATAAATGTTGGTACATCAGGAACTGCAGGTACGCTCCGAGTCAGTGAAGATGCTAAGGATCTCCTTCTATCTGCTATGGCCAACTTGAATCTGAAGCAAAATGATGATGGAATATGGTATGTTGACTCTGGGGCAGCAACCCATGTTACTGGTAATGCAGGTAAGTTCTCTACTATGACTCCCTATTTTGGAAAATCTAATATTGTAACCGGAGATGGGACTCACCACCTTATTTCGAACATAGGCAATGTCGTCATTCCTTTGTCTAAGTCATCCATTCCTTTATCTGATGTTGTTCATGCACCAAATATAAAGAAAAATATTGTATCTGTTTCCAAGCTTGTTGATTCTACCAATTCTTCTGTGGAATTTACTCCTACTTCTGTCTTTGTCAAGGATCTTCAAACAAAGGAGATGTTCGCTAAAGGAGAGCGACGTGGAGACATGTATGTCTTTAATGAAGATCCAGCCTCCAGTGTCCTGAAGCCCCCGTCTGATCTCGTCTTCAAAAGTGTCCTAAGTACATCCAAATGTAATAAGTCAGATCTCTGGCATTCTCGTCTTGGTCATTGTAGTCAGGTCTTTATTGAAAAGTTAGTGTCCAATGGTCTTCTTTCGGAGTCTGTTTCACCTTTATTGAGGAATAAAATATGTCCCAGTTGTCAGGTCTACAAAAGTCATGTACTTCCCTTTCATCAAATAAATAAAAGAGCTTTTATACCTTTTGAGATAATATGTTCAGATGTTTGGGGCACAGCTCCTAATCCTTCCTCTTCTGGAAGTAAATATTATGTATCCTTTATTGACAGTTTCTCTCATTTTACCTGGATATTCTTTATGAAACACAAATCAGAGGTTTTTTCTATTTTCAGTCACTTTCATGCCTATGTTAAAAATCAATTCTCTCAAAATATCCAAATTCTCCAATGTGATGGAGGTGGTGAGTATTCCTCTAAAGAATTTTTAGATTTTCTCCAAGATAATGGGATGCATCGTAGAGTTTCTTGCCCGTACACTTCACAACAAAATGGAATTGTTGAACGTAAACACAGACATATTGTGGAAAGTGCAATGAGTATGATGCATGGGAGTAACTTACCCATTAGTCTTTGGTCTGAAGCCTTTCACACTGCCACTCATGTTATAAACCGTCTTCCCATGCATATTCTTGAAAATCAATCTCCCTATTATGTTTTCTTTGGTGCACATCCCGATTATAATGAGTTACGAGTTTTTGGATGCACATGTTATGTTCATATTGACAAATCCATGAGAACTAAATTCCAAGACAAAGCCTCTATATGCCAATTTGTAGGTTATGCAGATGAACACAAGGGTTACAGATGCTATGATCCTGCCAATAAGAAGATTAGAATTTCCAGAAATGTTGTTTTTGATGAAAATAATTTTCTAGGAAAAGAAACAGATGTCAATCGTGAACCTACTGGTTCAGTTGCTAATTGGTATGATCCATGGCTTAGTGTTGAACTTATTTCACATGCTGCCGAGCATACTATTCTGTCTCCTGAAAGCACACATGGTGAGACAGTTTCAGATGATGCATCACAAGCAGAGTGTCTAAGATACAAAGGAAATGTGTATACCAGGAGATCTAGAGAGCAAATGAATGTACCTACTGAAGAACACATTGCATTGCCTAATGACAGAGAAGCACCAAGAAGATCAGGCAGGATAAGGCATCCTATTGAAAAGTGGGTTAGTTATGACAACTTTTCTATGGACTTTCAGATCTTTCTATCCTAGATTGAAAAACACGATGAACCACTTGGTTTTCATCAAGCTATCCAATCCAACAAATGGATTGAAGCGATGAATGAGTAGATCAAGGCACTTCATGAATGTCGAACATGGGAGATAGTTGGCCGTCCTCCAGACAAAAATGTTGTTGGTTCCAAATGGGTTTATAAAATTAAATATAAACCTGATGGTAGCATTGAACGGTACAAGGCGCGTCTTGTGGCCAAGGGTTTCACTCAAGAATATGGTCAGGATTATGATGAGACATTCAGCTCAGTGGTGAGAATGGGAACTATTCACATTATACTTGGCCTGGCAATTGAACATGGGTGGATCCTCAGTCAGCTTGATGTTAAGAATGCATTCCTTCATGGGGACTTAAAGGAAGAAGTCTATATGGAGCAGCCTCAAGGTTATGCAGAGGGAAGCACAAAAAAATATGTATGCAAGTTAACCAGAGCTTTGTATGGAATGAAGCAAGCTTCTAGGTCATGGTTTGAAAGTTTTTCCTTAGAAATCCATAAACATGGTTTCCTTCGTTCCCAACTTGATCATTCTCTGTTCATATATAGGAACGGTACCACTGTGGTTTTCTTACTCATATACGTTGATGATATTGTTATCACTGGTAATGCTCCAGACCACATTCAGCGAATTAAAGTTCTATTGAGTATGCGGTTCAAAATGAAAGACCTTGGGGAGCTGAGATATTTTCTTGGAGTAGAGGTAGATAGACAAGGTGATAAAATGTCATTAACTCAACATAAGTACACTCTTGATCTTCTAGCTAAAGCAGGAATGACAGATTGTAAACCTCTACCCACACCCAGTGTTGTTAACCAAAGGCTCAGTATTTGTGATGGTGAGTTATATCCTGATGCAGTCAAGTATCGGAGTTTAGTAGGTATGTTACAATACCTTACCTTCACTAGACTAGACATTGTGTATTCTGTCAATCAAGTATCTCAATTCATGCATGAACCAAAGACTGGTCACATGGATGCTGTCAAACGCATCATTCGCTATCTAAAAGGAACGGTGGTTGTGGACTAACATATACTCAATCTTCATGGAAATCACCGAAACGTGACATACTTGCCTATACAGATGCAGACTGGGCAGGGGATCCAGATGAGAGAAGGTCTGTTTCAGGATACTGTGTTTTCATTGGGAGAA
Source organism: Nuphar pumila (assembly GCF_984573655.1). Lineage (NCBI taxonomy): Eukaryota > Viridiplantae > Streptophyta > Magnoliopsida > Nymphaeales > Nymphaeaceae > Nuphar > Nuphar pumila. The sequence goes on along the minus strand of NC_143258.1, from coordinate 32,548,320 downwards.
ATCTTGTGTCATGGAGTAGCAGAAAACAGAAGGCTGTGGCAAGATCTAGCACAGAGGCAGAGTATAGATCTATGGCAGCTACCACAGCAGAAGTGACCTGGATTAGGCATCTTCTTACAGAGGTGGGAGAGGATATCTCAAATTCGACACTTATGTGTGATAATAGAAGTGCTATATAAATTGCATTCAATCCTGTTCATCACAGTCGGACTAAACATATTGAAATCGATCAACATTTCATCAGACAAAAGATAGCCGACAAAGAGATTGAACCAGTTTATGTGCCTTCAGAAGACCAAGTCGCTGATATGTTTACAAAAGGTCTTACAAGTCATCGCTTATGGTATCTGAAGAACAAGTTGCACATGGTTCAACCCCATGCACAACTTGAGGGAGGGTATTAGAATGTGGAATATGGATTGGATATGGATCCGATATCGGATCCATATCCATCCACGAGTTTTGCTTTAGTTGTATTATTATGTAACATGTGTCACTTATAAGGGGCAATTTTGTCCCTGTAAAAGATAATTGTAACCCTATATTAATGAAGGCACTAGCGCAGTAATCGAGAGGCTTGAAGGCTGCCGACTTCTCAAGAAAGGTTCTCTCTCTCTCTCTCTCTCTCTCTCTCTCTCTCTCTCTCTCTCTCTCTCTCTCTCTCTCTCTCTCTCACGTGTTTTCACAAAAAAGAGCATGGATTTGTATCCCATGCAATATTTTGGTGAAAACCCATGAGAAAAGAGTAAATCTGAATGTTCACTCTAAGACTCATGGTTGAAAATCGATATATTTTTTTCCTTCAAAAGATATTTTGGAATAAATTACACGTGGAAGTATTTTATATCAAAACAGAATTTTTCCTCATGATAAAGGTGTTGTATTACGTGTTTTGTTCAATGGTGAAGAAAGAAATTTATGCTCCATGAATCATCCAAAGTAAAGATCATATAGGCTTATGTGAATTTTTTTTTATAAACATATACATATAAATCTTTGAGGGATTGCAGAATCGATGGGTCCATCGGCCATGTAGAGGAGTATGTTGTTTCTTTGATAGTCATGGTGTCGGTTTGGTAGCATGCTTGGTTACTTAGATATCTTTCTTCTGTACGTGAATCTGGTCGCATGCCATTGTCATTTGACATTTGTGCGATTCTAGACCCTTTCATGCGTATTTCTGGTTGGTCTTATACATGACAATCTTCTTTTGGTGTTTTGATGGGTTCAACGTGGATAGAGCACACGATGATGAACAAAAGGAGTGGTAAATACTAAATACCTTACCTTAACCCATTGGCTTGCTGTCTGTATGTCCATTTTGTTTGTATCTCAAATTAGAAAATCTCAGATCACATGTAATTACTTCTGTCTGTCTGGTCTTTTTTTTTTCCTACGGCAAGCATGGTGGATCGACTTTAAAAAGATTGGGATATTAAACTAGAAAAAGGAAATAAAAAAAAAGAAGATACCTCGAACTCAAATGAATCATCCGAACACAAATTGGATGTTCTTCTTTACGGATCGTGTAATGATGTGATGGTAAATTTTAGAAGGGTTTGGTCTATACACATTAGGACAACTATATGCTTAATTACCTTAGTGGAGATCAGATACTGGGGTAGGAGAGCAATACATAATACGTCCAATAGATAAACCAGAAAACAGTGCACTGAAATTCTATCACTCCATTTCACTATTTGCACTTTTTAATTTTCTCATGGTTATTTGTTCCTTTTTGTTTGTTAGCAGGTTTGTAACTGTAGTAGAAAAAGGAATATGCATGCATAAATTAGTCTGCTAACGCTTTGCGACTACGTCAGCTGGGCTGGAGGCGAGCCCCAGCCGAATGGGTCGGCTGGGTGCAGCGGTTGTTTGTTTTAAAAAAATGCTTTTAAAATGTCCAGATTTGTTTATGATAAAGGATTTAGTTTTATGCATGAGAATAGGTGTATGTTCACATTCTTGTTCCTTGAAGATCATGCTTAGTTAAGGCACACAGTCGCTTCACTTGCACGAGTGTACATGCAATCAATATAGTTTTGTGTGTGCTTGGTTCCATGGATACTCATATGTTAAGTTGAAATGGTATATGCATGAAGTATGCTTCTGGCACGATCATGCGAACGCATACATTCGAAAGATGAGCGCATGCATATGAATATTATTGTTTCATGCATACCTTTGAATTGTATATATGAATGTGCATTGAGAAGCATTCGAAAGAAATGCATAGAGGAATGTTATTTATGATTTTTGCATATGAATGCATTGATGATCAAAATGGATTGGCTGTGTAAGCCTTGAGCATGTGTTGCTCTTTGTTTTAGTGGTTTATGCATGACAAAAATCAAATGTGATATTATTGTTTTTATTGCACTGTTCTATGTTGCCACGGGCCGTGGTCCCGTGAAGAGTTTCGCATGTTGATTTGCAAGCTTGTTTTATTAATTCTGCATGTTGAATTGCAAATTTAAAAGAATGGAATTAATAACAAGATAAAAATAAATAAAGAACAGTGTAATCTACATTTCCTTGATGTCTCTTTTTTAGTATGGGAATCTTGGACATTGCGGTTTTGTGGAACCATGAGGATACTAAAACTCTGTATGTGTTGTTGTTGCCCCTGAACCCGATATTGAGGTTCTTCTCTTAGCCACGGTTTTAGGAAGAGTCCGCCACTTTGCCTGGGGGTGGTGTGTAAACACAGTTATTATTTTAGTATACCAAGAAAAGTGGCATTATGGTTTTGGATTTTCATAGTGTCCCGACGTTGGTTGTTGATTTTCAATGTTCTGATGGATGGTGTTATTCCTGATATCGGTCGAGGGCTAAGTTTGAAACCAGTAATAAAATACAACTTGTGTGCTAAGTTACCATGGGAACCTTACTTGGCCTCAAAAAATTTTACCCGTTTAGAGTATCCACGAACAACGGTAATTAAAAAGAGAAACTTAAATTGGGTGCATTTAATAAAGACATGCATATGAAAAAAAAACTCTGATAAAAGATAATAATAATTTATTAATGCATTGCACTGAAATCATACATATTCCTGTTATGCATTAGATCATGCATATTTACTTGTTCCCTTAATTGTGATAACTTAGTGAATGCATGATGTTTGTTCCATAATTCATGTTAAATGTCCTTATTGCTTAATTTGTGATCTCTGTTGTTTGTTAATTATTTTTTATTGCATGAATAGTTAATTGAGTTATGAAATTCTCATAATTTCATCCTTCTAAAATATTGCATGAATCTTATTTATATTCTTTTTACTTATTTGTTTCATTAGAAGAATTCGTACACAGAACTATTTAAATTCTAACACCCCTATTTTTGTATTTTTCGCAGCCTCAGATGCCTAGTGGGGCGACTTGCTTTGAGAGGAGCTATGAGGGGACCACACGATTGCTTGGCAGATTCTTTTGGACAACATAGCTCTTCTTTTTGTTTTGTTTATATTTTATTTGTTGATGTCCAGACTCTATACATTTGAATTAATAAAGTTGGGTTTGGTTTGGTTTGGTCTGAAAGATGAGTATAACATCTCTTGTGGTGGTGGTTGTGTTTAACTGTTAAGGCCCCAGGTTTCTGGGAATGTTTCCGCACTTGTTAAAAAAAAATTTATCACTTTTTCACGGGTATGAGTTGGGGTCATTACATCCCGAGTCTTCAACATGATCTTGAATCCACAAGTCGCCTTAAATACATTACAATGGAGAAGAACCCCCTTAAGTAGGCAAATGGGAGACCACAAGGGCTAGTCCAAGACCAACAACTAGAAATATAGTTGTTGGAACTAGCCCAATAACTAATTGGGCTGTCTCAATCAGCTCCAAACACTAAAAATATAAAAAGTAAAAAAAACAAAAAAACAAATATTATAATACAGCCCCTACTAGGCCGACCCTATTACAAGAGTGAAATGACTGAAATACCCCTGATGGGTATTTCAGTTTACATACAAAAAATATATAGAAAACTATATATTATATATATTATATATGTATATTGACAATATATGTCACAAATACAAGTCAGTTTCAACATACACCCATAATGGTTAATATGAGTGTTGTAATGTGAATCATCAGCCAAGTATACCTGCATGATTCTTCAGCCATATTTTCAAATCTAATTAATTCAGCAAGAATGGTTAATCACAGTTTTCACGTATATAAATTTGCAATCACCACACTATCCAACAGTCAAGGTTATCCTATGTCACATAGGTGCGGGTGCGGGTGCGGCACTTTAAAAAAACTTGGGTGCGGGGGTGCAGGGAGGGTATATATACATATTTTCACAGTTTTAAGTTAACACTAAGTGTATGTGTGTGCATTTATGTATTTATATTTATAATATAGATAAAAATGGACTTGATTAGGGTTAACTGAATTTACTTTTGGGTAGAAATGGACCTCATTGTGGTTGACTTCACCTAACACAAAGGAAGCTGTGTACAAGTGTCGCACCTGCCTCGGTGCGGGTGTGACGCGGGTGCAGTGCCCTGTTAGAAGAGTCTGTGTGACATGGGGGTTATCTAAGATAAAATCATAAAGAAAAGAAAAATAAATAATTTAGCATTATGAATATCCAAAATAAACAAATTTTCTCCGTGGAGTCCAGACATTACAAATGAATGAAAATGTACAATGCTGAATTTTACATACCTGCTGTGTTGGAAGGTATTTACGTCGGTAATTGAATATTGCATCTTTTTCTACAATATTCTTACTGTCAAGAAGTTGAAGCTCCACCTATTTAGTACAGAAAGAGGGGCAGTAAATATGGCATGATGAAATTTATATATGCATACACACTTAGAGAGAGAGAGAGAGAACTTGGATTCCGATGTGTACCACCGTAAATCATGGTACAGAACCACCATGTATTTCCTCTTTTCATAATTAGGCTACGCTGCTAGCCGATCGAGCTACCAAACGGCTAGCCATTCCCTCCCTTTTGTATACATGGGACTAAGTCCCTGTGTATATTTCATGCTTCTTCTAATGCATTTTCTGTGATCAATAAAAATATTTTTTATTATTTTTTGTGCTCTTGTGAAATTGTGAGTGTCGTGATTGAGCCCTTGGTGGCTTGTGTGCTAACATTAGGACTTATTTCATTACATATGATACGAAAGAAACTGAAAATACTAATATGCCCCTAAGCACAACCTAACTAGACGATTGCTATAATTTTCAAAACTGTGATGTTTCCCATGAATCTTTATTGTAATGACAATGCATCCATCAGCACTACACCCAGTCCAACTAATCATGAGGCAACAGAACAAATTTATGCTGGTGGTCATTTCACTCATGAAAAAGTTGAAGGAATAATGCAAATACCTCATGTTAGCCCAAGGATCAAATAGCTAATACCTTCGAAATAGCAATTTAAAGATGCATGATAGTGAAGATCGAACATATTTATTGTTTATATCATGTGCTAGTTTATAACATTTATGTTTCCCTTTTCAAAAGTTTTGGAAATTTTTTCCTTGTCTTTGATACTTAATAGGCTTTACAATTGTAACTATATTCATGATTCTAAAACCTAGTGCTTAATGTTGAAATTTTATTTACCATTCCAGTTTTATATATGATGTGGCTTGTCAATTTCAATACTTTTTTTATCTACTTATGAATGTGTGACTATGTCAACATTTGTGGCTTATTGCACTATATTTGTAGATATGATTGTTTTAACTATTGATGACATGTATTATTTTGTCAACTGTTACATATGTATTTGTAATCTATTTACTCTATAATTATGTTTTCTTGGTAATGTAGTTTTTTACTTCAGATGCACTATCTTTTTTAACTCCGCCTGTGTATAATTGTTTAGTTATACACTACCGGTCCCAAGCCCGGATAAAGGAGGAGGGTTGCGGTAGGCCTGTGACAGCCAGCATAAAAACTTAGTCATACCCTATGAATATGAACCAATATGAGAATTTCGTTGGGGCGTTCCCTACTGAGCGACGCGTTGTACTCTATAGGCCCGGAGGCAGTGATAAATGGGCAAGGGTTGCTAGGTCGTCGCCCGGAAGCGACGCGTCACACCGGCGCCCGGGTGTGGTGTCGAATAAGCAAGGGTTCCCTCACTTTGTTGGATGGGTGGGGGTAAAAAAGTTAATCCAAGACCATAAAATTAGGTTAGCCACTTGGAACATAGGATCTTTAACTGGTAAGTTGGTAGAGTTAGTAGATGTTATGTCTAGGAGAAAGATTGATATTTTGTGTTTACAAGAGACCAAATGAGTAGGTGAGAAAGCAAAAGTGATAGAACCTTGGGGATATAAGATTTGGTATACAAGAATAAATAAGAATAGGAATGGAGTAGGGATTATTATGAGTCGTGAGTTTATAGATAATGTAGTTGAGGTCTGTAGGAAGGGTGATAGGATTTTACTTATTAAATTAGTATTAGGTTCGGATATTATTAATATTATTAGTGTTTATGCACCTCAAGTAGGTTTAGATGATTCTATTAAGCATCAATATTGGAAAGATTTAGATGGAGTAGTACAAGGGATATCTTATGGAGAAAGGTTTTTCATCGGCAGTGACCTTAATGGGCATGTAGGCATTAGTAGTGATGGATTTGAGAGTATCCATGGAGGCTATGGTATAGGAGAAAGAAACGAAAGTGGAGAAAGGATTTTAGATTTTGGTTTGTCCTATGATATGATCTTAGCAAACACTTGGTTTAGGAAGAGAGAGTCTTACCTAGTAACATTTAAAAGTGGGGTTAATACGAGTCAGATAGATTTTTTCCAACTTAGAAAGAGAGATAGGGGTTATTGCATCGATTGTAAGGTTATACCGGGAGAAAGTGTAGCTACACAACATAGAGTCTTAATTTTAGATCTTAGAATTAGTCAATGCCGCAAAAGTGATAGACATAGGATAGATCCTAGAATTAAGTGGTGGGCACTGAAAGGAGCTAAACAAGGAATATTTGTAGAGCAGGTAGTTAAGGAAGTTGATTGGTGTCTCGAGGAGGATTCAGAATCAATGTGGAATAAGATAGCGGATGGTATACCTATCGAGGCTTGGAAATGCTTGGGAGAGAAAGGTTTAGAATGCTTGACAAATCTTTTTAACAAGATTTGGCAGACAAATAAGATGCCTAATGAGTGGAGGAAGAGTACTTTGGTGCCTCTATATAAGAATAAGGGTGATATACAAGATTGCACAAACTATCGTGGTATAAAACTCATGAGTCATACTATAAAACTTTGGGAGAGGGTGATTGAGTCTAGGTTGAGGAAGGTTGTCATGATATCGGAGAATCAATTTGGTTTTATACCTGAAAGATCAACTATGGAAGCTATACATTTTCTTAGACAACTTATTGAGAGAAATAGAAAGATGAACAAAGATTTGCATATGATTTTTATTGATTTGGAGAAGGCATACGATATAGTACCTAGGGACGTTCTCTGGTGGACAATGATGAAGAAAGGTGTTTCTCTCAAGTACATTAGAATAATTAAAGATATGTATGAAGGAGTAGTAACCAATGTCCGCACTTGTGGAGCGGTGACAACCAATTTTCCTATAACGGTTGGGTTACATCAAGGATCTGCTTTAAGCCCTTTCCTATTTGCTATAGTGATGGATGAGCTTACGAGATCAATTCAAGAAAATGTGCCGTGGTGTATGTTGTTTGCTAATGATATTGTTTTGATTGATGAGTCTAGAGCTGGGGTTAATGCTAAGTTAGAATTATGGAGAGACATTGGAAGCAAGAGGTTTTAAGTTGAGTAAGAGTAAGACAAAATACATGGAATGTCGGTTTAGTAAGCAACGAAGTAGTGATGGGAGTGTAGTGAAGCTTGGTGAGCAAGAAATACCGGTAGATGATTGTTTCAAATATTTGGGATCTATCATTCAAAAGTATGGAGAAATTGATGGAGATGTAAATCATAGGATAAAGGTTGGGTGGATGAAATGGAAAAGTGCAACTGGAGTGTTGTGTGATCGTAGAATGTCATTGCGGTTGAAGGGAAAGTTTTATAGGACGACTATTAGGCCTGCTTTACTATATGGTACGGAATGTTGGGCTGCCAAGAGACATCATATTCAAAAAATGAGTGTAGCTGAGATGCGTATGCTGAGATGGATGTGTGGAAATACAATAAAAGATAAGATTCAGAATGAGGAAATACGTAAGAAGGTAGGCGTTGCACCCATTGAAAAGAAGATGAGAGAGAATCGTTTACGGTGGTTTGGACATATTCAGCGAAGGCCTAATGATGCTCGAGTTAGAAGGATGGAGAAATGGGAAAATATATTAGTTAAAAGAGGTCGGGGTAGGCCTAAAAAGACATGGATGGAGGTGATAGGAAAGGATATGAATGCTTTGAACCTCACCGAGGACATGGCATTGGATAGAAATGATTGGAGGAGAAGGATTCATGTGGAAGACCCATAATGATTTTCTTTTTTGGTTCATATCGCCGACCCCAATTATTTTGGGATGAAGGCGTAGTTGTTGTTGTTGTTGTTGTTGTTGTTGTTGTTGTTGTATGCACTATCTTTTTTGTGATCACATATTTTCTGGAACTTTATAGTTGTTAATCTTCTGTTTTTGCTTTTAAATTTTTGAATTTTCCATTTGATTTTAATAGTTTTTGGCACAATGAATCCATGTCCTGAATCCATGTCCTAGGCCCTTCTAATGCACCTTATAGCACTAGATTATTGGTTACAACTACTCATTGTAACACATAATTCATAGGACTTTGTTATTGGGACACTTGGAGAACCCATCTTCAACCGCTGAAGCTTGGGTAGACAAAATCAAGAGAAGAAAAGTAATTAAGCAATAAGGCAGTTTCCACTTTATTCATACTACCTTCATTTTCTTCTTTACAAATAAAAATAGATAAAGAATTATTATGTGATTGTGCTGCATATCTTAAAAGAATCAAAGGAGTGAAAAAACTGCTTTCATAATGATGCTGGGAGCAGGAAGAGTGATAATCACTGTTATTACAGCTGTTCCCAGAAGATTCTCAAGACCTGTGTGTTTTTTAAGACAAAGAAATGGAGCTTGACGTGAATTGCTAACTACAACAATTCTGAAGAGCAACGGTATTATAATTATCATGCATATCTCATTCATGTCATCCTTGTTCCATGCATAGTTCACCACACTTTAGATCTAATTTTTTATCAACAATATTCTTGGTAAGTTGTATGTTGGGTAGTCATTCGAGAAAATGTTTCATCATAGTCAATACCATATTATTGAGCATATCCTTTGGTGACTAACCTAGTTTTATGTCTCTTTAGAAATCTATCACTTTTAGTTTTAACTTTAAATACCTGCCTACATCCTATTGATTTCATGTTGGTTGGTATATCAGATAATTATCAAGTTTGGGATTTCTCTAAGGCTCTAATTTCTTTATTCATAGCATTTGTTATTTAGGATAGTCCTTTGCTTGATTATACATAGAAGGTTCAAAGTATAAATAATTTTTTGCTAAACAAGCTCTATAATGAAGTTCAAAAGATTCATATGGCACAAATCTATCTAGGACTCTATGTGGTCTCCCTGAGTGTCTAATTCTTGTGTTTTCTTGTTCTTCTATATTTAAATATTTTTTCAAAGCACTTGTTCATTATCTTTTCTTCGTTGATATTGAAGGACATTTGGATGATCCTGGGGTTCATCATATTGAGATTCATTGCAAGTTATCTCATTAATATCTTCATTTTGTGGGGCATTGTTTTCAAGGTATATTTCTAAAAACTTGTATTCACTTTCATCTTTAGGTGTGATAGTGTCAAAACCATTTTTTTTCTAAAAATGTGATATTCCTAGAAATATATAACTTATTATTTTTAGTATCATAACACCTAAATCCTTTTTGGCTTTCTGAGTATCCTAAGAATACACATGGGATTGCTTTAGGAGATAATTTATTATTCTTGTGAGTGAGTACAAAGCATCTACACCCAAGGACCCTTAGTCTAGGATAATCAGATAAATTCTTTCATATGGTAAAAGATTTTGACTTTTTTAAGAGGGCAACCTATTTATAAGGTATACGGCAGTAAGAGCGGCTTCAGAGCAAAAATATTTGGGAACATTCTTAGATATGAGAAGAGTTCTAGTTGTTTCTATTATGTACTGATACTTTCTTTCGGCCAAATCATTTTGTTATGGTGTATTAGCACATGACCTTTGATGAAGTATTTCATTTTCTCTAAAATATTGTTGAAAGTCATTAGACATGTATTCACTCCCTGAATCAGAACGAAAAATAGATATATTGTTGTTTCAAAAGGATTGTCACTAAAGGGATTAGAAATCGGATTTGAAAAGTTGTTTGGAAAACTGAAATTTTTCTTATGTTGTCCCAAAAAATATGATTTTTATTGGAACTGTGAAATTGGTCCGTCACAAAAAGTTTGGGTTTTAGGCTAATGTAATAAATTTGATGTGCTTGATAAAGTTCATTCGTTCACTAGACATAAATATGCTTTGGTGTCATGTCTTGTGCAGCGTGAATATTAAATGTGTTTGTCTATGGGTGAATATTGTTCACCAAAAATTTGGAATGTTCTTTAAAGTACATTAAATTTTACAGTGGTTATATGTGAACCACAAATGGGCTTTTGGAAGCCAGAAGCATGTGTTGCTCATGTAGTAGTAAATTGTAAATGCATTGCAAAACTATTTTGGCATTGCTTTTGAATTAATTATACCATTGAAATTGACAGAGCAAAGGCCCAAATTTATTATTGCATTATGATTTGCATAATTATTCTTGTATAAAGAACCCTTAATTGATTAAGAATGGTAAAAGAGATCAAACTGTGTAACAATTTTTTCTTCCTTGGTAGCCCTCTAAAAGGGTAAGAACCTTGGATGGCGGTCATGGGAGACCGTGAGGATACTAAACGTCGTGTGTATTGTTTTCCCCAATAACCCGATGTGTGGTTCGTGTTCTCGAACAGGGTTGTAGGAAACTCCCGCTACTTTGCATAGAGGTGGTGCTAGACTCAACTGTAGTTATTGGTATACAAAGAAAATGACGTCAATGGATGTTGATTTACATGTCATCTCGACATTAGGTGATGATTCCTAATGTTTGGATTGATGGTGATGATTCCTAACATCAACCAAGGAACATGTGTAGAACTCAGTTAATAAAATACAAATTGTGTATTAAGATACCACTGGAAACTGCCTTGAACCTTGAGAATTTGTCTGTTTTAAGTATCTATAGGTTTTATATAAATGAGAACTTAATTGTGTGCATTAAGTAGGAACATGCATGCAAACATGCAAACACTAATAATTAAAGTTTAAAAAGTCATTCATGCATGTTGTATTAATTCATGCATACCTAGATGGATAATTTAGCATAAGATTGTTGGTTGATTCATGCATCCCTAGATTATTTGATTTATGCAAATTTTTCTTACTGTTGGATTTCGAGAAGGTCTCATACGAGAACCTCGGTCCTTACCCGCTTTTAAAAATCTTTTTCAAGTACAGAGGCACAGTGATGGAGGGACCAACTTGCTGGACGGAGCAAGGATTATGATATGGTGGCTCAGATTTTGACTGTGTCAGGGAGTTTTTGTTCTAAGGAAACATGTGAACTCTAAATATGGGATTATTTAATTAAATTCAATTCAATTTTAATTCATGGTTTGATTTGTTTTATATGTGGAATGATTGTTGGGTTGTGTATATTAAATTTGTATTATGCCTCGGGTTTCTGGGATATTTTTTCGCAATGTATTAAAATTATTTATTGTTTAAAAAAATTTGCATTTTTTCGAAGGTCAGTTTGTGGTCGTTACATATTAACATGTATATATATATATATATATATACACATATATATATATATATATGTATATACACACTAACAATAAGTATATATATTATACATATATATACTTTAACACTCGTTTCCCAGTCTTAGTCATTGTAAAACCTGTAAATTTTTTAGAGATTTTAAATGAATAAAGATTAGCTTTACCTTTGAGTTAAAAATGTTTCTATCCTTTAAATGTGAATTTTGGGTGTTTTATATGCCTAATTATATCTTTCTGACTGGTAAGGGTAAAATGTTATTTTAAGAATTTCTTCAGACAAGATACTAATAAAATATTCAAATCATCATGAAAATTAATTGTTTTAAAGAGTCATAAACTCATTTAGGGGTTTTCTGAGGTGTGTTGAACTTAATAAGACACATTTTAATGATTTTCTGGATAATTTCTTAAAAAGGGTCTTTTGGTCATAAAATTAATCACAAGAAATATTTTAATTGAATAAATTATTACAACAACAACTATGCCATCATCCCAAAACAATTGGGGTCGGCGATATGAACCAAAAAAGAAAATCATTCTGGGTCTTCCACATGAATCCTTCTCCTCCAATCATTTCTATCCAATGCCATGTCCTCGGTGAGGTTCAAAGCATTCATATCCTTTCCTATCACCTTCATCCACGTCTTCCTAGGCCTACCCCGACCTCTTTTAACTAATATATTTTCCCATTTCTCCATCCTTCTAACTGGAGCATCATTAGGCCTTCGCCGAATATGTCCAAACCACAGTAAACGATTCTCTCTCATCCTATTTTCAATGGGTGCAACGCCTACCTTCTTACATATCTCCTCGTTCCGAATCTTATCTTTTATTGTATTTCCACACATCCATCTCAGCATACGCATCTCTGCTACACTCATGTTTTGAATAATGATGTCTCTTGGGAGCCCAACATTCCGTACCATATAGTAAAGCGGCCCTAATAGTCGTCCTATAAAACTTTCCCTTCAACCGCAATGGCATTCTACGATCGCACAACACTCCAGTTGCACTTTTCCATTTCATTCACCCAACCTTTATCCTATGATTTACATCTCCATCAATTTCTCCATACTTTTGAATGATAGATCCCAAATATTTGAAACAATCATCCACCGGTATTTCTTGCTCACCAAGCTTCACTACACTCCCATCACTACTTCGTTGCTTACTAAACCGACATTCCATGTATTTTGTCTTACTCTTACTCAACTTAAAACCTCTTGCTTCCAATGTCTCTCTCCATAATTCTAACTTAGCATTAACCCCAGCTCTAGACTCATCAATCAAAACAATATCATCAGCAAACAACATACACCACGGCGCATTTTCTTGAATTGATCTCGTAAGCTCATCCATCACTATAGCAAATAGGAAAGGGCTTAAAGCAGATCCTTGATGTAACCCAACCGTTATAGGAAAATTGGTTGTCACCCCTCCACAAGTGCGGACATTGGTTACTACTCCTTCATACATATCCTTAATTATACTAATGTACTTGAGAGAAACACATTTCTTCATCATTGTCCACCAGAGAACATCCCTAGGTACTATATCGTATGCCTTCTCCAAATCAATAAAAACCATATGCAAATCTTTGTTCATCTTTCTATTTCTCTCAATAAGTTGTCTAAGAAAATGTATAGCTTCCATAGTTGATCTTTCAGGCATAAAACCAAATTGATTCTCCGATATCATGACAACCTTCCTCAACCTAGACTCGATCACCCTCTCCCAAAGTTTTATAGTATGACTCATGAGTTTTATACCACGATAGTTTGTGCAATCTTGTATATCACCCTTATTCTTATATAGAGGCACCAAAGTACTCTTCCTCCACTCATTAGGCATCTTATTTGTCCGCCAAATCTTGTTAAAAAGATTTGTCAACCATTCTAAACCTTTTCTCCCAAGCATTTCCAAGCTTCGATAGGTATACCATCTGGGCCAACTGCCCTTCTTGATTTCATTTTCTTCAAAGTCTCTGCAATTTCTTTCTTTTGAATCTTGCGCATGAAGTCACGATTCATCTCATGAAAAGGAATGGAGAAGTCTCCAAGATCTTGAGCATGACTTTCATTAAATAGCTTATCAAAATAATCTTTCCATCTCTCATTAATCTCCTCATCTTTGACTAAAACCCTTTGTGTTTCATCTTTAATACATCTAACCATACCCAGATCCCTCGATTTTCTATCTCTCATCTTTGAGAGCCTATAAATATCCTTCTCGCCCTCTTTGGTATCCAACTTGTCATAAACCTCCTTATATACCTTATCCCTCGCGTTCCGAACTACTTTTTTAGCTTCCTTCTTTGCTACCATATACTTCTCCAAATTCTCATTATCACGACTCTTACTTAGATTTCTATAACACTCTCTTTTAACCTTAATAGCTAATTTGACATCCTCGTTCCACCACGATGTATCCTTACCTAGCGGTGCACCGCCTTTAAACTCACCCAATACCTCCTTAGCCACCTTTCTCATGCTACCCGCTATCTTATTCCACATTGATTCTGAATCCTCCTCGAGACACCAATCAACTTCCTTAACTACCTGCTCTACAAATATTCCTTGTTTAGCTCCTTTCAGTGCCCACCACTTAATTCTAGGATCTATCCTATGTATATCACTTTTGCGGCATTGACTAATTCTAAGATCTAAAATTAAGACTCTATGTTGTGTAGCTACACTTTCTCCCGGTATAACCTTACAATCGATGCAACAACCCCTATCTCTCTTTCTAAGTAGGAAAAAATTTATCTGACTCGTATTAACCCCACTTTTAAATGTTACTAGGTAAGACTCTCTCTTCCTAAACCAAGTGTTTGCGAAGATCATATCATAGGACAAACCAAAATCTAAAATCCTTTCTCCACTTTCGTTTCTTTCTCCTATACCATACTCTCCATGGATACTCTCAAATCCATCACTACTAATGCCTACATGCCCATTAAGGTCACTGCCGATGAAAAGCCTTTCTCCATAAGATATCCCTTGTACTACTCCATCTAAATCTTCCCAATATTGATGCTTAATAGAATCATCTAAACCTACTTGAGGTGCATAAACACTAATAATATTAATAATATCCGAACCTAATACTAATTTAATAAGTAAAATCCTATCACCCTTCCTACAGACCTCAACTACATTATCTATAAACTCACGACTCATAATAATCCCTACTCCATTCCTATTCTTATTTATTCTTGTATACCAAATCTTATATCCCCAAGGTTCTATCACTTTTGCTTTCTCACCTACTCATTTGGTCTCTTGTAAACACAAAATATCAATCTTTCTCCTAGACATAACATCTACTAACTCTACCAACTTACCAGATAAAGATCCTATGTTCCAAGTGGCTAACCTAATTTTATGGTCTTGGACTAACTTTTTTACCCCCACCCATCCAACAAAGTGAGGGAACCCTTGCCTATTTGACACCACACCCGGGCACCGGTGTGACGCGTCGCTTCCGGGCGACGACCTAGCAACCCTTGCCCATTTATCACTGCCTCCGGGCCTATAGAGTACAGCGCGTCGCTCAGTAGGGAACGCCCCAACGAAATTTTCATATTGGTTCATATTCATAGGGTATGACTAAGTTTTTATGTTGGCTGTCACAGGCCTACCGCAACCCTCCTCCTTTATCCGGGCTTGGGACCGGCAGTGTATAACTAAACAGCTATGTCACACGGACTCGGCTAAAGGGTTGCCGCACCCGCGTCGACACTTACGGACTCGGGTGCAGCTTAGGACTCGGCCCGGACTCGGTCAACGCCGAGTCGGACTCGGTCAACGAGTCCGGGCCGAGTCCGTCCACATTTTGGACTCGGTCAACATTGACCGAGTCCAAAATTGTCCATTTCAAGTTTTAAATTATGTTTTGGATCCGGGTCGGGTCGGGTCCAAACCCGACCCAGATCCAAATTTTTTTTGGCAGCCGAACCCTAAAAGGGGTTTATGGACAGGGAGAGGGGCTTACCCTCTCGATTTTGCCTCTCCCCCTCAGCCCCTGCAGCTTTCTCCTGCACCCACGCCGGCGATCCGAACTCCGGCGACAGGCAGCCACCGTCTCCCCCTCCGTCAGGTATGTCGACCCTCCTGCACCCTCTACTCGTAGCCTCCCTCCTTGCACCCTTTGCACGCAGAAGAGGGGCTCGGCCCCCCTCCCTGCACCCTCTGCTCGCAGGGGAGGGGCTCGGCCCCCCTCCCTGCACCCTCTACTCGCAGGGGAGGGGCTCGGCCCCCTCCCTGCACCCTCTGCTCGCAGAGGAGGGGCTCAGCCCCCTCCCTGCACCCTTTGCACGCAGAAGAGGGGCTCGGCCCCCCTCCCTACACCCTCTGCTCGCAGGGGAGGGGCTCGGCCCCCCTCCCTGCACCCTCGGCTCGCAGGGGAGGGGCTCGGCCCCTCCCTGCACCCTCGGCTCGCAGAAGAGGGGCTCGGCCCCCCTCCCTGCACCCTCGGCTCGCAGGGGAGGGGCTCGGCCCCCCTCCCTGCACCCTCGGCTCGCAAGGGAGGGGCTCGGCCCCTCCCTGCACCCTCTGCTCGCAGAGGAGGGGCTCGGCCCCCCTCCCTGCACCCTCTGCTCGCAGAAGAGGGGCTCGGCCCCCCTCCCTGCACCCTCTGCTCGCAGGGGAGGGGCTCGGCCCCCCTCCCTGCACCCTCTGCTCGCATAAGAGGGGCTCGACCCCCCTCCCTGCACCCTCTGCTCGCAGAAGAGGGGCTCGGCCCCCCTCCCTGCACCCTCTGCTCGCAGGGGAGGGGCTCGGCCCCCCTCCCTGCACCCTCTGCTCGCAGAGGAGGGGCTCGGCCCCCCTCCCTGCACCCTCTGCTCGTAGGGGAGGGGCTCGGCCCCTCCCTGCACCCTCTACTCGCAGAGGAGGGGCTCGACCCCCCTCCCTGCACCCTCTGCTCGCAGAAGAGGGGCTCGGCCCCTCCAATATTCCCTGTTTTATTAACTTTATTTTATTTACTTATTTAATTATTTTCTTTTCAGTTTTCACTTTTCAGATATAATGGCGAGTTCTAGCGGTAGTGTCAATACATTTGGTTCAAGTTCTAACCCTGAATTAGATGTTTCTCAACCACTTTGGAGGCTTGTGACAAAAGGGATAAAAGCTAGTAGTGGTGGTGGTGGAAATGTGCAGTTTCATTGTAATCTATGTAAGAATGTTTTCACAGGTTCTTATACGCGTGTGAAAGCACATCTTTTGCATATTCGTGGTCAAGGAATTAGGGCATGTTCTGGGGTTGACAAAGACATGTTAAAGCAATTAAAAAAAGAACAAGAGGAAGCTGAAAAGAAGAAAATTGCAGAGATGAAAAGCGATTCGATTAATTTGTCTTTTCCTACTGCTAGTGATACACAAGAAGAGCTTTTAAAGAAAAGAAAGATGGAAAGCAATAAAACAATACAAGCGTCATTCAAAAACATGGCAAGAGCAGAAATTGATAAAAAGATTGGTCGATTCTTTTACTCAAGCTCAATTCATTTTAATGTAGCTAGAAGTCCATACTGGAAAGATATGATTACATCTTTGGCTAATTGCAATTTGAGTGGTTATGTGCCTCCTAGTTCAGAAAAACTAAGAACAGTCATTCTTGCAGAGGAAAAAAATAGAATTGAAGACTTACTAGAGACCCAAAAATTTGCATGGAAACGACATGGAGTGTCGATTGTTTCTGATGGGTGGACTGATATACAAAGGCGACCACTGATAAACTTCATTGCTTACTCACTAAATGGGCCAATCTTTTTGAAGACTGTTGATGCATCTGGAGAGTATAAAGATGTTGAATATTTAAAGAGATTATTTGTTGAAGTGATAAAAGAAGTGGGTGAAGAAAGTGTGGTGCAAATCATTACTGACAATGCTCCAGTTTGCAGTCGTGCAGGAATGAATTTGACAAGTGAAGATACATATTCACATATTTTTTGGACTCCTTGTGCAGCACACAGTTTAAATTTGGCACTTAAGAGTATATGCAATCCATCAAAAGATGATGCACATGCACATGAAATGTGCTTATGG
The DNA here is from genome assembly GCF_984573655.1 of Nuphar pumila. Lineage (NCBI taxonomy): Eukaryota > Viridiplantae > Streptophyta > Magnoliopsida > Nymphaeales > Nymphaeaceae > Nuphar > Nuphar pumila. The sequence continues at coordinate 32,530,409 of NC_143258.1, read as the reverse complement.
ATTGAGGAAATAGAGCATGATGTTCAAAATATTAGAAATTTTGTTGTAAACCATCATCATGCCCTTTCTATATTTAATAGGCATTCTGATCTCAAGTTATTGAAAGTTGCTGAAACTCGTTTTGCTTCTCTAATTGTTATGATAAAAAGAATTAAGCAACTCAAGAATGCATTGATGATGATGGTGGCTGATCAAGATTGGGATTTTTATCGTACTGAAGATGATGTCAAGGCTCAAGCTATCAAAAAATGCATCTGTGATGATTTTTGGTGGGATAAAATTACATATTTTGTTGAATTTACAGAGCCTATTTGGGAAATGCTGAGAGAAGTTGACAGAGATGTACCCATGCTTCATAGAATTTATGAAATGTGGGACAATATGATTGAAAAAGTTCAAAGTATCATTTTTAAACATGAGAAGAAAGATATTGCACTTGATGATTCAGAATTTTACAATCATGTACATTCAGTTTTAGTGAGAAGATGGGATAAAAGCAATACACCTTTGCATTGCATGGCACACTCTCTCAATCCAAAATACTATGCAAAAAAATGGTTGACAGCAGGTGTTGGTCGTGTTTCTCCAAATGAAGATCCTGAGATATCAAGAAATAGAATGATATATTTGGGAAGAGTTTTTAATGATCCTCACATGTTTAAGGTTGTAAATAGTGAGTTTGGCAAGTTTTCTACTGAAAGATTTGATTCTTTAGCAGCACTTGTGGCAAGGGAGGAGGAAGATCCCCTTAATTGGTGGGCAACATATGGATCAGAGACACCAAATCTGCAACGTCTTGCAATGAAGTTGTTATCTCAACCTGCTACATCATCTTGTTGTGAAAGAAATTGGAGTACATATGCTCAAATTCACAACATTAAAAGAAACAAACTCACAAGTAAAAGAGCAGAGGATTTGGTATATGTTCACTCAAATCTACGATTAATTTCTCGCCGCACCAAAGAAGAGTATAGGTACTTTTTTTTCTTTGTATTCAAAGTTTGTATTTAAATATTTCATATTTGTATTCAAAGTTTTAACTTTTAAGTTAGATACTAATATAGTGATTTTTTGATGCAGTTGTGGACCATCCAAGAATTGGGATGTAAATCCAGAAGATTTTGACTTGGAGGGAGAACATAATTTACATACTCTCAACATGGACTACCTCGATCCTGTTCTTCCTTCTAATTCAGACGATGAGGCAGATTTATGATAAGTTTTGTTGTTTATCACACTCACAAGCTTCTTTATGTGTTATATTTTGGTAAGTTTGTGTTGTTAAGAATTGCTTTTTTTTGCTTTAAAATTTACAATCTTTATGTGTTAATTTATTGTTATATATATATAATTATAATATTTAAAATATATATATTTATAATATATATTTTTTAATATATATATATATAGCCGAGTCCCCGTGTCCAAATTTTTTGGAATTGCGCCACACCCGTGTCGCACCTGCACCCGCACCCGCACCCATGTGACATAGCTAAACAGTTATACAATAATTTCTTAATTGAATAAATTATTGTTTTTAAAATATTAAAAACCCTTTAACTATTTAAAATTAGACGAGTAATTAATGCGCATGAAACGTGAGAAACAAATTTGAAAAAAATTAAGGATTTCAAAAAGGAACCGAACTCCATACGGGTTGGAACCAACTGGATCGACCCGAACATAAAATTTTAAAGATTCTTCACAATAAAACAAACATATTATATTTTAATCATGACTTTGTTTTAGAACAAAATTTTTGTCTAAAATTAGATTATTATTTTGCTAAATAGACTTAGTTTTTATTTTTAGTTTTATTTCTATTATTATATATATTCTTTTTATTTTATTTATGTCCTTGGGGTCGGGACCAAACCGGACCCAAACTGAGTTCGATCCGAACCCAAATCCCCTCGTGTTTTTGCACAAAAATTAGTCGAGTGACGCCGTTAGGGCACTCCCCCTCCCTTCTTTTTCTCCTACCTCTTCCCTCATTTCTCTCTGTCACCGCCCCTCTCTTCTCTTGCTTTTCCCCAACCACAACCGACACCCCCATTCTCATTTCCTCTTCTCCCCTCTCTTCCCCTTCTCCTCTCTGCTTCTTCTCCTCCCCAGTATTATCGCCGACCGATAACACCAGCACCACCGCCACAGACCGTTGTCGCCCTTGCCGGGTTTCTTTTTTGTCGCTCTCATTGGGCACCATCGGAGGTGCCTCCCCCGGTTCGAGAAGTGACTACACTGTGGTGAATCCCAACCACCGTTGGGTAACCATCTCTCCCTCTATGCTTTTCCGGTGGGGTTTCTTAATTTTTTGATGGGGTTTGCGCATTGGGGAGGCGACATCCCTTTTTCTTTTCGATTTTGAGAACCATGGTGGTTTTCTGCAACCCTTAATTTTTTTTTTCTCAATCGGATAGTGTCCCTAGGGCTGGTTGCCTTGTGAAATTTCAGCAGACTGAGAATGATCTTACTCGTAGTGGGTGGATTTCTATTTTTTATTCAGTCAGTTCTTGTCAGTTTTATTTATTTGTGTTATCTCACGGATCCCGGTCACTGGTCGGAATAGTGTTGTTTCAATCTAAGATGTTCCTCTTGTTGGTGCATTCTATCCTTAATTGTTGGCATGTTAGATCTTTATTGCATACTTTTGTTGTGTTTCAGCATTTTGGGAGGATGGAATTTTCTTTTTAAGAACGAAGGAGATTTGATGGGTTTTGGTGGGGCTGTTTGTTGGTTTCAGCATCATACACTTTCTAGCTAAATCCGGTCTATAGTTGCGGGCATATTCCATGTCTTTTGGTTATGAATCTGATGAGGTTACACATTTAGGTGTCCTCGGCAACCACTGAAATTGTTATTGATTACATTACACATCAATTTTCAATTTTCAGTTACCATTGATGTTTACAGCATGACGCTTTTGAATAGTTGTCCAAGGGTTTGCATTTAAGGTGATATTCAACTGGGAAAAACCTATATACGAGGAATAATTTTGTTGCTGTCAAACAAGCAAGAGTCCTGATTTTGTTAGTGTAGTACCTAGAGAGACACCAAGGCTATGTCCATATGTTTTTTGTGTGTGGCCGGGTGGCCCTGCTAAGGTTACTTCCACCATAGCTAGTAACTTATAAAGAGGCTAAACGTGAAAAAATGAGATGTGATTTCAGTGGCCGCTCTTGCTTTTAAAGGGTATGGTCCAGCTAAATGGAATGGTGACCCTTTAGTCTCTGTACCAAATGCTTTCTTGTTAGTTTGTTGATTCGTAGTTTTTGCCAATCGATTACCGGTGTACGTTTTGATTTTTGTCACTCGTGTGCGAAAGTGTATTTAGATAAAAGTTATCGTTGTTTGTGCAGCGCTGTAGCACTCTCTCATTGTGAGAGGATGACTAGCTGATTCGTGATAGGAGTTTTTTTGTTGGGTGTTGCGTGTCACGCACCAAGTGTTCGGTGTTTTGCCTACTAGGCAAACCAGCTGTTGTTCTTTTCGGAACTTGTTGGTTTTCGATTTTTGTTACCTCTTACAACGCATCGCAAATGTAGGATTCCTAAACTAAATTTGTAGAATGTAATTTCTTGTTGTTTGATAGCAATCTAAAGTATTCCAAAAATATGTCGAGTATGAATTATTGCATAACTAAATTCATGTTAGAATGTGGAAGGGAATGTGGAAGGTACTTAGATTAAATTAATAGTTTAGTCGTAATAGTAGAAATTACTTAAGAGATACATGAATATTGCATTGTAATTGTTTATTTGCAGGTACAAAACAAAGAAAAAAGAGAAAAAGTGATACTTTTGACTAAGTATCGCTTGCGGCTAGAATGCAATGTATAAGAATGCAAATCGGGTAAATATTTGTGGTAAGTATGTGATGCAATTGCACCATACACAATATTTATTTTATTATATGCAACACTTTCTTGCTCACACACTCACTTATTTGTAGATCGAGATCATAAGAATAGAAGTGATCTTATTTTTTTAGTTCGGAAATCATGTTTGTCATGATTGTAGTTAGCGGAATATGGAGTGCATTTACTGCAAGTACTTTGATCATGCATTCTGTAAAATATATGAGTAGATAACTTGATGCAGTTTAACATTATTGTATTGAATGTCTGTGAATTAATAACTAAATGAAGCATATCATGTATATGAAGCATGTAACATGAGTTTATATCATAGAATGAATGTATTATGTGTGTGAAGGCGAATGCATATTAGTGTATGTCATGTTTGTATGTGAATTATGTTGTGATATATATATATTACGCATGAAAAATGAAATCCTTTATGACGTGTACATGCATAGCAACTCATGTGAAAGAATCATGCATAAAGCGTGTTGAATTCGAATCATACATGAAAGCATGTTAGAAATGAATCATGCATAGAACATGTATAGTTTAAATCATGGCATGATAGGATCATGCATGAAAGTGAATATGATTATGTTATGTATATGCATGGGCACATGTAAGATTAGGTCATGGATATGGCACAGACTGTTTTAATCATACGAAAGAGCATGAAATGTTGATATCATGCATGAGGGCATGAGAGGGTTATCCTATGAGATGATAATAATTGGCTTTGATCTATGACTTAATAATAAAGATAACCCTGGACCATGAATCCATTTGAGGCACTGGTGAAATCGAGATCTCGGAGATGGCTGGGTTAGTCCTGATCTCTTGTCCTCTCGGGAGAGAGAAGGGCGGTATAAGCCTCGTGGGACATGTGTTTTCGAGGGATGAAGGCGCCTCTTGTCCCCATCCCACGGAGGTTAGGGGACAGGTCTACCAGTGAATCATATGTGGTAGGACCACATCTCTACAGAGTTAAGGATGCATACCCGATTTGTTCGTCGGCGATTTTGGTTTGGCGTAGGCTAATACCTGGGACCATGGGTCCGTTCTCCCAACCGCTGCATTGCAGGTTTGAATCGCTCGAGAAAGAACAAATTAAGTTATAGAAAGGCAAATAAAATGTATAGAATAATAAATACTCCTATGATTGTTTCTGGATATCTATACCCTCTTTTGTACCAGACGGGTCTGAATAAACAAGAGAAACAATTAATTAGATTTCTTAGAATCACAGATATCATATACATAGGCATATAGATATAAACACGTAGAGGTTACTAAGGTTTGCATGATTACTGCATATGATTCATTACATGTGAATGAAAAAAATGTGTTTATGTTGGTCATGTGATTTGACCTATTGATACAAGCCAAGGGCTTCGTTGTTGCACGTGAGGTGCTTGTGTATGTGAGACACATGGAAAAAGTCGAATTAGGGCATGTTTCATTTATATATCTAAATGCAAAGTGGATAAATGTTCTGAGAAATGACATGTGAATTTATAATTTAGATAATGCATGTCTTAGTCATGAGTTGGACATGAGCATGTTTCTTTTGAGGATAAAGAAAGTGAATGTTTACGTTATCATGCACTGTTGCATTTTACTCCACTTTGAAGCATTCTAAGAATTGTGAATTTTCATTCATTTATGCAAACACTTGTCATGGTTATGAATTATTGTAATGTTGAATGCCATGAGTGAAAAAGAATATGAGTTTGAGTTTCATGCATGCAACTTACGCAAATATGAATGCTATGGAATGAATGATGATAAATGTGATTGAATATCAGGTGCATGTTTTGATGTGGATTGCCTTGACTCTCATTTTAAAATGATAAGAATTGCACTTTGATTGTAGCATTACAGCTTGATTTGTATTCTCCAAGTTTAGTTTTGGTTTCCTACGTACAAGTGATTAATGCCCTATAATATTTACAGATAACCTCGTGGAGGATTGAAGCAAAGCGCAGGTTGCTACGTGGCTGAAAGCTTCACTCTTACCTATTACAATCTCTGAAAGACCCAGACAATTTTGGATGGTTATAAACTTATCAAGATTTGACATTTTATGTCTGGATGTTTAAGTTTTAAGAATTGTAATATTTTGGAATGAGAAGAATTCTAAATTTTGTCTTTTCATTTCAGCATTGGTTATAGTTGTGGTTTTAAAATTTTGAATTTTTACGTATGTAACGCTCTTAAAATCCCGGACTTGTAACTTTTTAGGAAAATTTTGAAAGCCTTGTAAACACTCATTTATCAGAGTTTTAAATAGTAATTCAACAGAAAAATGGTATTTTTGAAATAACAAGTCAACAGACCTAGGGTGCATTACTTGCGAAACCTTTCCTTTACACAACGAATTTGAAACTCCATACATTCAAAACCAAATAGATTAAAAAATATAGTTTTAATAATTTAGAGTTTATATAAAAGAAAAAATTTCAAGGAAACCCTTATGCAAAATTCCAAAAATGTCCTCGGGAGCGAAACGTTAGGGAAAGAGTCTCATCTTGATACCATCACGTCATTGTGCCATCGCTTGCTGTACCGACCTAATCATCACATGCACCACGGGTCAGTTTCATGAAAAACTGATAGGTGCACAAGTATAACAATTTAGAACAAAATTAATACATGTTTTATTTCATACATGATATGTAATTCAGAATATGCAAAAATGAACATACAGAGCATAATTGGCATGCTAACAATATTCATAACCAAACTAACACATACATTGTTCATTTCTCGGTGTGTAAGTCAAAACAAGTAAAGTGAACATAGTAACTTTGTTTCGATATTAGTTGTCCTGAGGGTACGCACAGGAGCGAAACGTAAAAACAACTGAAACTGTCTGGGGGTTTGTTATGTTATGTATTTTTGATACTCCGAACAACTAGCTGAATCCGCTCCTGAGGGGATGGTCGGTGACCGAGAAAGGACTCCTCAAAGGCCACTCGCTCAAGGGATGCATCCAACTTCTGCAAAAGTTCCATGAGATCTACCACCTAAGATAATTTTTTATAGTCCCATCCCCTAACTCCGATGACTGAGGACGCCGAGTGATTTGCCCGAGGGATGGTTGTTAACAACCTGTCCATCAGAGTTTTTGTATCATCCCATCCTCTCCCTTGACAAAAACAAGTGATGAATGGGTACGTCAGGTTTTATTTAACTGAAGATACATTCTACTGTCTTTTAAACCAGCTCGAGCATCTTGCCTGTTAAGGTGATCATCACTATTTATGTGATTTCAACAATGTGCATTTTGCACACTTCGAAGTTACCATAAACCTCTCATCCAATCATCGTAGTACTAACATGCCGTGCATGTCTGGTAGTACCGCTACGATGAGAGTGGTATAGGTTTCTTAGAAAGAAACCTCAACTTAATTGTTTCGTAGAAGAAACGGTGTAGTCATTTTAGTTTAGTTTGATATGAATCGGTCTTTCAAAACGCCTTTATACCATTGTACACTTTGCACGATACGAGATCGCCATGAATCTCTCATCCATCCAATTATCGTAGTACTAACATGCCATGTATGTCTGATAGTACCGCTACGATAAGAGGGGTATACGTTTCTCAGAAAGAAACCCCAGCTCAATTGTTTCGTGAAAGAAACGGTGTAACCATTTTAGTTTAGTTTGACATGATTTGGTCTTTTAAACCACTTATATATCATTGTGCAATTTGCACGATACGAGATCGCCACGGATCTCTAATCTATTTATCGTAGTATCAACATGAATATTGCTTACAATAAAAGGGGTATGGGTTTCTCAGAAGAAACCCCAACCAAACACATTCCCATACTCCCATCCGAGGATATCCGGGTCATATCGGATATTGAACCGAGGTTAAAACATTTCCTCCTATCATGTCACTTTGGGAAAAATGTAGTTGCAATTTGGCAATCCCTAAGTATTCAAATCTTGCTTTTTAAAACTATGCATTTTTGGAATGTTGGATTCTCGCAAGAAGACCCTTTTTCTTTAACGTTTTCACGCCCATGCGTAAATTTGTGTCTCTTGTAAAAGTGCAAGCATGATACAAGGTAGGATAGAATACATGCTTGCATGTCTTACACAGTTCCATCTATGTATGAATAATATATATATATATATATTACATAATGCAAGCATCTGCACATTTCTAGGCAACAGCGAAGTATAAAGCAAGGCTCGATGCGCGAAACCGTACATCGAGCTAAATAAATACGTATGCAATGCACGAGGTACGAAACCGTAATCCGGCTAAATAAATACGTAAGCAGTAGCCTGTGCACGTGATAGCATGGCAACAAAGTAAATAACATAAAGCAATGCTTGATATGTGAAACCACATATCGAGTTAAATAAATGTGTATGCAGAAGCATGTGCACGTAAAAGCGTGACGGCAAAGTAAATGACATACAACATTGCCCGATATGTGAAACCACATATCAAGCTAAATAAATGCGTAAGCAAAAGCCTATGCACGTAAAAGTGTGACAGCAAAGTAAATGACATAAAAGAAAAAAAGACAAGGATCGCAAAACTGCGTCCTTGAATTAAATGTGTGTGTGTGTATATATATATATATATTTAATTGCAAGTTTTAAGATTTGTTCATCTATTGTCCTTTCTGCAACTTTCCCCTACCTCGGAGATGGTCAAACTTGCGGACGATTCCGAGCATAGGTCTTTAAAGGCTTATACCTTGTTGCGCGTGCCACGTCCGTTGCGCCGATGAGGTGCACTAAAAGTATTTTGTTGTACTGCGAAAGAAAATGATACAATCACTGAAAATAAGCAATGTTTTGTGTTGCACGGGTCGAACCCGAACCCAGTTCGAGCCGACCGGACCGATCCGAGCTCGATACAAGAGGCGTGACAGGGGTTGGCCCTGTCGATGCTGAGCTCGGTTGATTTTGAGTGGTTCAGCAGGGTGCCGCTCGGTTGGGCTAAGCGACAAATGAGAGGAGGTGGGCTCGACGATCAGGCCGAGCCCTACCCGCCCACTTCTGTCTTGCTAGAAAATGCACAGAGACAAGAGAGGGAGGAGCAGCCGTTAGGTTGCTGCTGCCCTTAGGGAAACCAGAGGCTCAACCTGGCAGCCGAGTCGGGCCTAGCCCCCATCCCGGATAGGATCAAGCCTAGGCTCGGTCCTCTAGCTGAGCAAACCAAGCTAGGCTCGATTCAAACCAAGCTCAGCTCGATAGGGTGACTCAGGGATCAAGGGCGGCCCACGACAGGTGGGGACAGTCGGCATTGCCCGAACGATGGCACCGACGACTGTATTTAGGCAGGAGTTGAGAAGAGGAACAAGAAGGTAGAATGTATGTGGGGCCCGAGGTGATGCAGCGGGGAGATGTCGTTGTTCACGAAAGGGGGCATGAGGGAGTTGTTGCTGCTCACGCAAGGGGCGGCACCTTGTGGTGCCGCTGCGTCTGGGTGGTGGTGGGAGTCGGCTGCTCTCGTCTTCAGCAGACGAGAGAGTGAGAGAGAGAGCAGGAGTCGGGGGTGGCTCCATCGGGCTGCCTCCGGTGGAGTTGGGCTCGACAGAAGAGGGAAGGCAGGAAAGTGTTGCCCTCCTGCTGAGAAAAGAAGGCAGGGAGGGGGAAACGCCCCTCCCGCGTAAAAATGAACGCAGAGAGAGAGAGAGAGAGAAAGAGCAGGGAGGGGGCGTCCCTTCCCCTACTGAAAGATAGAGAGAGAGAGAGAGCAGGGAGGGGTTGTCCCTCCCCTGCTCAAAGGGGCAGGGAGAGGCCTGAAACAATGAAGCAGGGAGGGGCGGTGTAATGTCGCATATTTTCACACTTAGTTAAATTTGAGATTTCTCGAAAATTTGGCTAAGTCTCATAGAAAAATCGTTTAAACCTCGATATTAGACTGATGCTTTTGAGTCTGGGTTTGGCCCAAGTCTCATCAACTAGGTCTAAACGAGCGAATCGAAATGTGAGAAAAAGTTTTATTTTTGACATTTAAATTCAAGCGAAATTTGGGTTATTTTCAGGCGAATTTCAGAAGCAAAAATCGAGTTATATGTCGTTAGATGCGTCTCAAAATTTTGAGCGTAACGATATTTTATTTTTCTCGATTCGGGCTACGGTTGGCCCGAAAATTGCATTTTTTCGAAAATTGAGCAGTTTGTCTGTTCGGATCCGGACTTTGATCGCACCAGATCTGATTGATTTGATCCAAATTAATATGGATTTGGACTCCATCCAAGAACCATATTAATTTGGATTTGATCCAGCTCAAGACGCATTTAGATTCTTTAGATGGATTTGGATCTTGGATCCGAATCCAGATCCAAAGCCATGCCCTACGATTTTTTCAACTTTAAATTCATCAAAAACCTTTAAATTGGGGTTTATTAACATTAAGAAGCCTCCTATGTTGCTTTGGTAATTTTTGAAAGCTTCTGAAAATATATTTAATTTAATATTTAATAATAAATAATTAATTAATTTAATTTAATTTCGAAAAATTATGTTGATGTTTGTTTAAGACTCTTACTAGAGTCCCTAGACTTAACTAGAAACATCTAAGAAGATTTGAGAGACTTGAGTCCTTTTAAATAAAATTTTGAAAAGTCAACTTAGGAGTTCTGAAATTGTCGGAAAACCCGTAGAAGAAGGAGTTCTTGGAAGAGAGAACTCTCTCTTCTCCAGCCCATCTAGAGTGGGCTGGAGAAGCGGGGGCGTCCCCCCCCCCCTGTTTTCCTATAAATTGTCAAAAAAAAAAGAGAAAAAGAAAGGGAAGAAACAAAAGAGAGAGAAAATGTGAGAAAGAGGGAAAAAGAGATGGAGAGGAAGATTCGATCTTCTTCAGCCATCCATCCACGTTTTTCAATATCTAACAGTGTGTTTCTTCACATGGTACAGGTTTCTCTCTTGTTTCGGATGAGAAAAAGAACATGGATTGGATTTTCATGTGATGTTTTTGAGAAAAATCCATGGGAAAAGAATAAATCTAGTTATTTACTCTAAAATACATGGATGAGGTTTTGTAAATCCTCTTTCATGAATGTATTTTTTATTTTATACATCTTGTAAAAAAATAAAATGCGGGACATGTCTATTCTCATGCTAAAACTGATTTTTTATTTCATGATAGATATAAGCTTGTTCTATGCTTGTCTTAGAATATTTTGATATTTCATGAATACCCTATCCAAAAAGCATTTGGACATGGGATCATTGTAAGAGAAAAAAAAATTTGTTTATGCGTGCAACATGGAACTTGAATGAGGGCACTTTCACATGTTAAAACAATCTAGGCCTTTATTGCTCATTCCTTCCTTTTGGATTCAAAAGAAAAGAGGGGAGAATTTTATATATATATATATTTATTTATTTATTTATTTATTTTTAGTTCCCTAGTGGGCGGGATGTCAGGTCAGCCTAATCTGGCCTGACATGCCAGGCGTGGCTGGGGTCTGGTCGGACAGAACCGGACCCAGCAGGGTCTCAGCTGGGCATGCCAGGCCGTGTCGGGCTCAGTCCAGCCTGCGGCTGGACCTGGCAGTCCCCTGCCAAGCCGTGCCAGGTCTGTCCAGATCTGACCCAGCTGATTGGGTCCAGCTGGGCCTGAACCGAACCCCAACCGACTGGGTCGGCTGGGTGCAGCTGGTTCTTCTTTGTACACAAAAAAATATATATAATAAAACATGTGTTGTGGATTTTGAATTTTTAGGAGTTTTGCAAGTATGGGTATTCTAAACACATGTTAAGAATACTTACAGGTTTCATATGCGACTGTATGCTAAATTTGTGCATAAGTGAGGATGGAATTAGCCTATATAACTTGCAGTTATACTTGTAATTTTCCAGATTTTCTATTCGTATTATATTTAGCCCAATCCATGTAAAGGATGATATGTTTTACTTTCCTGCACTTGATATATTACGCTGAATCAAAGCAGTATTGCAAGACTGCATCCTATGCATGTGCATCCACTAAATTGTTGTGTCTGGCACGTGCACCACCACATGGTTGTTCACTTGTTTACTTAGAGAAAGTTTGTGAATGACAGCATGCATTTGACAGGAACTGTACATTAAATGAAAGCATGCAATGAACATGAAGTTGTGAACTCATGCACATGCATATGTGTATTATTATTTCATACACATCGTTAAATTTGTATACCTGAATGTGTGTTGAAAAGAATGTGAAAAGAATGCATATTGGCATGTTATTCATGATTTTTGCATATAAATGCATTGATGATCAAATGAATGATCCTGAGCTGTGTGGCCTTGAGCATGTGTTGTTCTTTGTTTTAGTTGTTAAATGCATTGCAAAAATCAAATGTGATATTATTGTCTTATTGCATTGTTTTATATTGTCATGGGCTGTGGTCTCGTAAAGAGCTTTGCATGTTGATTTGCAAGCTTATGTTATTAATTCGGCATGTTGAATTGCAAATTAAAAGAGATGAATCAATAACAAGATCAAAGAAATTAAAGAACAGTGTAATCTACATTTCCTTGATGTCCTTTTTTTAGTGTGAAAATCTTGGATATTGCGATTTTGGGGAAACCATGAGGATACTAAAATTCCGTGTGCGTTGTTGTTGCCCCTGAACCCGATATTGAGGTTCTTCTCCTGACCACGGTTTTAGAAAGAGTCTGTCACTTTGCCTGAGGGTGTTGTGTAGACACAATTATTGTTTTGGTATACTAAGAAAAGTGGCATTATGGTTGTTGATTTCCATAGTGTCCTGACATTCGTTGATTTTCAATGTTTCGATGGATGGTGTTGATTACTGATATCGGTCGAGGGATAAGTTTGAAACCCAGTAATAAAATACAACTTGTGTGCTAAGTTACCCTGAAAACTCTACTTGACCTCGAGAAATTTTACCCGATTGGAGTATCCGCGGGCAACGGTAATTAAAAAGAGAAACTTAAATTGGGTGCATTGAATAGGGACATGCATATGAAAAGAAAACTCTGATAAAAGATAATAATAATTTATCCATGCATATTTCTGTTATGCATTAAATCATGCATATTTACTTGTTCCCTGAATGATGATATATTGGTGAATGCATAAAGTTGTTTCTTAATGCATGTTAAATGTCTTTACTGCTTAAATCGTAATCTCTGTTATTGATTAAATGTTCTCTCATGCTTAATAATTGCATGAATGATTAGTTGAATTATGAATGTTATATTTATGTTCCTCTAAAATATTGCATGGATCTTATTTATGTTTTTTTTACTTGTTTGTTTCACTAGATAGATTTGTACGCAAGATTCTTTAGTTTCTGACACCCTACTGTTTGTGGTTTTCGCAGCCTCAGATGCTTAGTGAGGAGGACTTGCTTTTGATAAGGGTCACGAGGGAACTATACGACTGCATGGCTGATTCTTTGGACGGTGTAGCTCTTTATTTCTGCTTTTTTTACTTTTATTTACTTATGTCTCAAACTATATGCATTTGAATAAACAAAGTTTGAATTGGTTTGGTACGAAAGATAAGTATAAGATCCCTTGTTGTAATAACCTGGGGAAAAAAAATTAACCTTGGATTCGGATCGGATCCCGACCCGGACTCAACTGAGGCACCGCCTCTGTTACCTCTTAAAGGATAACGAGGCCGAAGGGGGGGGAGGTTCTCGAAACCCCCTTCCACCCCGACTCTCTTGTCTCTCTCGCCTCCTCGTCTCTCCTGACTCCCATATCTCTCATCTCCGTTGCCGAGCACCACCACCGACGTCGGCGACGTCCCGTCTCCGGTGAACTCCTCTCCGGCAGCCTCCCCAGGTACGCATCATCGTCCCTCTCCTCCTCTTCTTCTCCTCTTTCGTTTGTCTCCCTCTCTTTCCCCCTCGTTTCTCCGTTACGCAGGGAGGGGGGGCGAGCCACCTCCCTGCTGCCCTAGATCGCAAGGGAGGGGCAAAGATCCCTCCCTGCGACCCCTTTTAGCGAGGGAGAGGCGGAGCCCCTCCCTGTGTCGTGCAGGGTAAGGGAGGGGCCGATCCCCCTCTCGGTGTCCTTTGGTTGTAGGGGTGGGGCCGAGCCCCCCCCCCCCCCCTCCCTGCATCTCCGTACGGCAGGGGAGGGGCTGAGCCTCCTCCCTGCCTCCTGTTCCTCTAAGAAACCGACAGGGGCCTTTGGTCCCTGTCTCGTTTCCCTGTTAAGCAAATCAACAGGGGCCTTTGGCCCCTGCCTCCTCTCCCAAAAGCCGCAGGGGGGCTGTTGGCCCCTGCGCCTCTCTTTCTCTCTGCTCATTTTCCTGGGCTCCTGCCCCTTTTTACTATTCTAGCAGGGGCCATCGGCCCCTACCCTTTTTTGCTATTCTAGCAGGGGCCATCAGCCCCTGCCCCTTTCTTTTGTTCTAGCAGGGGTTGAAGGCCCCTGCCCTTTTTGCTTGCCAGCAGGGGCCGATGGCCCCCTTCCCTTTGTGCACGAGTCTATACCATTGGCCGATAGGCCCGAATAAATTTCGGAAACTACATCGTGATGGGGATAGATCATTGCAATGGTTGGTCTTCAACGAGGGATTTCTAGTAAACGTAAGCGTGAGTCATCAACTCGCGTTGACTACGTCCCTGCCCCTTTATCTTTTCCAGTAAGGGCCGATGGCCACCTGCCCTTTGTACCTTTCCAACAGGGGCCGAAGGCCCCTGCCTTTTTAAATAACCAGCGGAGGCCGATGCCCCCTGCACCTGTTCTTTTGGCGACAAAAGTCATTCGGCCTTGCCCCAGCCTTATGTATTGGAGAAGTCGAGTCTTCTCCTTGTTTTTACTTTTGTCTTGATAGTATGTTAATATTGCATATTTGCAGTTACGATGGATTTTGCTCGCTCTCCGCGGCCCTAGCCGTCAATCGTTTACACCCGCAGACGCCAGCAAGCTTGCAACTCTCCGAGGTAGGGGAAGATTGCACAGAAGACTTGGACAATTGAATTAAGTTCAACTAACTAAAAATGACCATTAAATATATATATATATATATACGACTATGCACCTAACTCAAGGACGCGGTTTCGCGATCCTTGCTATTTACTTTCTGTCGTGTCTTTTACCTTCTGTCAGTCTTTACTTGCCGTCACGCATCGCGTCGAGGTTTTGCGTTGTACTCCTGCTTACAGTTTTTACTTGTCGTCGCGCATCGTGCCGAGGTTTTGCGTTACACTTCTGCTTGCCGTCATTACTTTGTCGTCGCGCTTTGCGCCTAGGTTCTTGCTTTTGCATATGTGTTGTTATTGCCTTGCTATTGCAGATGACGTGCAGGTTTTCGCTCTTTGCGTATGCCTTAAAGGCATCCTCCTGGAGGATGCAAGGGGCATTCACCACTCTCTCTCTTGCGACGAGAGTTGAGTTGGGAGCTAGCGTTACATCCTCATCTAAGTAGAGGGATACCTCGCAAGGATCCTGACTCTTCGAGTACGCAGTCCTGCAGACGAGTTGGGGTTCGAGCGAACTTCTTAGCAGGGGTTCTGTTGAGAAACTTGTATCCCGTCTATCGAGGTCGGTATTGAGTCATGCGAGGCATTAGATACCCCGATAGCGGATGGGATTCTAGAAAATCGCATACATAATGCTGGCACAAGCTACTCTTGTTTCAAAAGACAAATAATGTCAAAAGTAAAGTTGATAAACATTACATCCTTGTGAAACACTCCTGTTGAGGCTTCTATTGAGGAGTTATACCCCATTCATCCTAGAGTACTTGTAGTCGTGCACTACACGCTAGTACTGCGATGATCGGATGAGACGGTTGTGCGACCTCGAATAGTGTTAAATGCACAATGCTGTAATCACTTAAATGGTGACTGATTCACCTTCACAGGCAAGATGCTCTAGTGGTTTAAAACCACAACATAGAATGGGTCATTAGTTAAGCAACCCTTAACGCACTCATTCGCTTCTTGTTGCCTGTCATGGGAGAGGACAGAGTACAAAACTCCAATGGACAGGTTGTTAACAACCACCCCACGGGCAATGATCCGGCCTCCCCAATCATTGGAGTTAGGGGAAAGGGGTTGCAATAGTTAGCTCAACACTTCTGCAGAAGTTGAATGCATATGTGGCACTGTTTATCAGCCTTTGAGAAATCATCTCTCGGCTAAAGTCGTCCCTTTAGGAGCGGACTCAACTAGCTATTCAGGTTATTGAAAATACATAAAATAATAGATGCCCGAACTAGTCTCAATTGTTTCTACGTTTTTCCTGCGCGTACCCACAGCCCAGTAATATCGAAACATAAAGTCTGTTCACACTAGTTGTTGGGTCGTGAGACTCGCTTGCACTACTTATTCGCTTGCACTACTTACTCGCTTGTACTACTTACGCGTTTGCACTATTTACTTACTTGCACTGCTTACCTGTTTAACTGCATATCTGCTTTAAACCGCGTAACCTGCTGAATTAAATGTACATAATTCAGTTTTCTGTAGTCGCTCTTGTGCACCTACTAGTTTTTCGCGAAACTAACCCATTCTATGGGTACAGATGATGATTAGGTACACCATGGGCGATGGCGCGATAGCAAGATGGCTCCAAGACTTTCTTCTTTCTGCTCTTAGCTCGCGTTCTGGACGTTTGGGGGTTTGTAACGGATTTTCCTTGGGATATCCGAATTTTGTACTATTTGGAGAACTTCTTAAATGAAAGTGGCTTTTCCAAGTGTTTGCAGGTAGCGTGGGTTGTGCGCTTTGGTTCTTTTAGCTAACGCGCCCAAAGTTGTCAGCTTGCCTTTCTGAAATTAACAAAAGATTAGTCTTTCGCTGATTTCATAAACCATCTCTAAAATAAAGAGATTTCTTTTTAGTCTCTTTTTTGTTTTTCTGAAAGGTTTACAAGTTTGAAATTTTGGGGCGTTACACTTCTTGTGGTGGTTGTATTTAACTGTAAAGGCCTAGGGTCTCTGGGATTGTTTTCGCACTTGTTTTAAAAAAAAAATGTCACTTTTTCATGGGTACGAGTTGGGGTCGTTACAGGCGGTGCCCCTCCCCTGCCAAAACGAGGGAAACAGGAAGTAGGGGGTGTTGTGCCCCTCCCTTCTCAACCGAGAAGGAGGGAGAAGGGGGGAAAAGGCAGGAGCATACCTGCTCAGGTGAGAGGCATGGTGTCGCGCCGACGAGCTAGAGACAGAAGGGAGTCAGTGGAAAAAGAAGAGGCGCAGGGGTAGGGGATTCCGACGAATCGAGGAGGGAGACGATAGGACTTGGGGGTTCGAGCCTGTGGGAGGATGCCGGCTAGGTATCGCCAACGTCTGGAAGAGAGGGGGAACAGTTGAGGAGAGGGAGACCGAGAGGGAGGAGAGGGTATCAGGGTCGGGGAGAGAGAAACGAGGTGAGAGGGGGAGCTCGGGGTCGGTCCTCGCTATTTTTAAAAAAGAACCCCCCCTCCCCCTAAGTGTTTAAATAGAAATATAGGGGGGGTGACCCGGATCCGGGTTGGATCTGGTTGGATCCAACCCGGATCCAAAACAATTTTTTTTTTATCTTCGGGTTTTTACAACTCTTTAACCTTAGATAAATTTCGTCTTCCGCATTTTAGTTTTTTTTTCACATGTGAGAATCCTTAGAGTAATAAACCCAATCGAGTAGTGTTTATGGATGATTCCATACTGGATCTGATACTAAGAGGCTAATATATACTCGCATTTGCGCTAAGGTGGGCTATCTAATATTTGAAACGGTTGGAATATGGCCATAAACGAACTTGTTTGCGTATTACTTTCAAGACTCAAGTGAATTTCCCAATCGAGTTTTGTTTATGGATGATTCTGTACTGAATTTGATACTAAGAGGCTAATATATACTCGCGCTTGCGCTCAGGTGGGTCGTCTAGTATTTAGAACGGTTGCAATTTGGCCATAGACGAACTTCTGGGCATATTACTTTTGAGAATCATGTGAATTTTTATAATCAATAAAAAAAGTTTTAAATTTTTCTCAAAATTTTGGATTTGGGAAAGTTTTAAAAAAGTTGGATTTTTCAAGGATGTTACAGTCATACCTAAGTATACTAAGATGTACTTATAGATATTTTGTTTGTATTTCTTTTTATTTTATTTATCCTTGTATTCAAGGTATACCAAAGGTATACTTTTTGTTCTGTTAGGTATATTCTATGTGTACTTTTTAGGATTTAGTTTAAGTATACTTAAGGTATACTTTAGGTTATATTATATTTTTTTATTGGTCATTACTAAAATGGTTATTTTTTGAATTTTCTATTTTTAGTCATTTTTTTAATGACCATCTACACATTGGGATTTCTTCTAACAGCTAGTTTGACTAGTCAAACTAGATGTTGGGATTTGTGTTAACAGCCAGTTTGAATAGTCAAATTAGTCATAGGGGTTTGCTTTGACGGCTAGTTTGACTAGTCAAACTAGCCATTATGTCTTCTTCTATATATTGCTCATTCTTTTGTTGTATAGTTGATAGAAGATGTCTATAAATGTGAGTGTGTACATGAGTGTTTTGTAGTGAGGTTGCATTGTAAATTTTGTATATTTTTATCATTAATAAAATTACTTATTTTATTTTATTTGTTGGTATTCTTGTGAATGCACAACTATGTTGTTCATTTTATTTGGCGAAATGATTTATGTTTATGCATTTAGTCCCTTTTGTTTCAATTTAGCTACGTCCCAGGTTTTGTGCCACTTTCTGACAATTCCAAAGGCATACTACGTTTTTTATCAAAGGGTAGTTAGTAAATTAACATATTCGGGATTAAAATGTCAAACCAAAGAGAGCATATCCAATTACAAACAAAAGATAGTCAACATTAAAAATCAAGGTAGTGGCAATTTAGAATGTTTAAAATTTAGTTGGCCCAGTTTTATTAATAAAAGTAAGATTTCATAAAACATGGTGCATAAATTCCCCTTATTGGAATAGACTTGAGAGTTGGATCATGTCCACATGCTACTCCAAACAGCATAGAGCGAATTAATTCATTTGAAAGATTACTGAGAAATAATAAACAACTTACTTCTGTAGGAAGAAGTGCCACAGGTTGAGAATCAAAATTAGTGCCAACATCAAGAACAATTGCTGTAAATTCATATCCTCCATCAAGAAAAATCTCAACTAGAACTTTGTCATCGATGCCCTATGAGAAACCATTGTATTAAAAATGTTAAATTAGATCACAATATTGTTTTCACCCATGTACGCAACCATCAGCTGGGAAAAATTTTGTCAGAGTAAGATACCTCTGAAATCAAAGCACGAGATTTCTTGATACAATCATCAACACCATATGCAACAGACACACCTATGCTTGAACCTGATTGTACTGGTTTGACCTTCAGTGAAAGCAACAAAGAACAATATTATCGGAACATTATACCCATTGATCTATATTTATGTGATAAAATATGGTTCATTTACTGTCTTAACAATATTATCGGAACATTATACCCATTGATCTATATTTATGTGATAAAATATGGTTCATTTACTGTCTTACCACAACTTTCCCTGTCATGAGATCTAACTGATTATCATTGAACCACTTCGATAATCCAATTTTTTCCGATTCATCCCCCTGCAAAATATATTTTAGGAACAATACTGCACTTTTCAATGCTTGAAGAAGTGAAAATATGCCAACTCTGAGAAATATGTAAGTATTCGTTCAAATTGTGCCACAAACAATAACAAGGACAATCAGGATACTAACAGAAAGATTGGGGTGACATTGAAAAAAAATAAATTTTTATGGGCAGTAGGAGATGTCATCCAACTTTCTTAACCTGATTTAGCAGTAGTGAAACCATTTTCTGCTAGAAATGAGTCTGCACCAATAAATATCATGGCTTCTATCTATTAAATGCATGTCAAGAACTGTGGAGAACAGGATTACTACTTTCTGCAACTTTGCCAGAAACACATTACAAATTGTCAGTCAGCTGTAGATTGAACAGCATTTTAAGAGGGCCGCTCTAGTATTGAACAATAAAGTATTTGGGTATTCAACCATTTCAAGGAAAGCTAAGCATGGAAGTCAAAGTTTCTTTCACAGGTTGGTATGTCACTTCTCATTCAATTGGCATTAGCAAGCATGCTAAGTTTTTGGCTTCTGTAATTCAAAATCCGATGGCTTGTGATTCATATTCAAAGGATTCCTACGTCGCATAAAGTATGGCAATATTTGCCAACGTAAACTTGAAAGAGACATTGGTTTAAAGAGTGCTGATGGGCATTAGTATGGCAAAATTGGGTTATTGATATGTTGAAGGCAAATAGAGGAGCCAAGACGGCAATATTTAGATTCAATGAATGCAGCACTTTGAGGCAGCTCAAAGAGGGTTGAGGATCTAGATAACAGTTGTTTGGTGCCACACAAGCACTAGAGATCAGTTCCCTTAAAAGTTGCTAATAGTAGAACAAGATTTTGTCCCAAACCATGGGTGGGGGCATCCTGTTTAACAATAATAAAAGGAAATGAAAAAGAAGCTACTCAACTTTGTGGCTTAAGACTGAAATTTTCATGGTTCACTGGTCCATTCATTGGTTGAGCATTGGAATTGATTCGCAATAGAAGCTTACTAGCAAGCAAAATAAACTGTAATGGGAGAATCAGTCTGCTTGTAAAATAACCAGAAAAGATACTGATAATTATCTACAGTATAGTATAGTAACCAAATAAGAACTGTAGTTAGTTCCTCCAGTGCAACAACCATTTGTCTAGGGTGCACGGACTTTATGTTTAGCAGCATTTGCCTATGGTGGAGCGGCTAGTAGATAGTGAAGTAGCCGGCCTTGCTATCCTAGGGTGGCGCACAGACAAAGTGAAGCTGCTGGACTAATCGTCCAGTCACTTACTCGTTTTACGGAGAACTAGAAGCTCTTTCACCAAAACTGATTTAGCATAAATCCCTTTTCAGAACTCTCAGCTGGTGATGTCTTGCTCCCAGTTCACTAGTTGAGGGAGCCCATTAGTTCACTAAACCAAGATAGACTGGAATTCGGGATGCCATGTAAGTGCTGGAAGTTCCACCCACCCCATTGGTGATTGACTGAACAAAGAGGCATGTGCCCCCTTAATGAATCAAATCTTTTTCAGTCAAGGCCCATGTTTCCTTCCAACAAAGACGGATCATAGTATGGGCATGACCAGGGCTACTGAAAACAATATAAGACATGGGGAAGCGCACTTCCCCGAAACATGTTTAAGTAGCGTGTTACGGTCCAGAATATGACAGTAGATCCAGATCCAGTGTCAGATGCCACCTCCAGAGCTTTACGGGGGTCAACCAGCACAGTGTGGGTCCTAAGTTGATGACGTGGCGGCTGGCTTTTCTAATAGTTGACAAGTCAAAGATCCAGAGTCCTAGTAAGGAGTAGGAGAAGCTGGACACATGTCAAGCCTAGAAGGGATGTCAATTAAGGAGTGGAGTCCACCTAAGGGTCATACTATGCTAGAGAGTCCTATGGGCGTCCCCTATTTCTATAAGTTAATTAGAGTTAATTAAGTTAGTTAATTAATTATCGAATAGTCTTTTAGTTAGTTTATACTTGTTAGGAGTCCCCCTACCTTTTGACGCTCTCTTACCAGAGCTTAGGTTACATTATCTTGCTTTTCATAGCCTTAGATTCAAAATCGCACCTACCTGATTAACCCAGAACATTGTTTTTATAATTTGAGCATCCTAGCCACCCCCAACATCCCATATTAGTGATCCCTGACCTTCAACATCCTATCATATCCCTAGCACATGCCCCTAGGTGACAAGCAAGTCATTGGTTCAGTCCATATCAGATCTGAACAGAAACCCTTTACAGATTAGCCTTTGGAGTTGTTTTTCACCTACCAGAATTTTCTGTTCCCTTAAATTTTTTCCCAGAACCACTTAAAACTTATATCACAGTTACCCTTAGACCTCTACCCGATCATCTATAGTGGGGGTCTGCACTCCAGATACATCCAACCTAACCTCAGAGGGCTAAGAACAGCAAGCACGATCCTCTCGCTTCTGTCGGGCTCAGACGTGAGTACTTGTCTGATGCTAGCACAGGGCTCCCTTCTGGTCCAAGCTCCAAACCGATTCAATCAGATCATGAGGAGGGTGCAACAAGTTGGTATCCGAGAGAAGTTGCCCATATGAATATACCACAACCCCCATGGGTTGAGAAAAGCGAGGAATCTCGCAAGCATGTGGAACAAGTTCAAGTGCTTTTCAGTCAGATAGGCCGAACTTTTTCGACAGCATCAGGAGATTGTGGAGATGAACACTAGGCTTGAGCACATTGAGAGGGTTCTCTCAACCCTAGTTGATCGAACGGAGAATATCTGCACTCCCAGGCATGGCTCAGATCAGGGAGCCAGTTTTCAGGGTAGCCGATTTGGGTGACAAAACGAGTATCTTCTAGGGGGGGCACCACACGATCACCAAGGCAGGAAACCTCGTTTTGAGGTCCCTGTATTCGCAGGAGAGAACGTGCATGAGTGAATCTTCAAGCTCAAGCACTTCTTTACCTGCCACAACGTGTCTGTTGAAGCACGTGTTTCGAAGGCAATCGCATGTCTCAAGGGTGGCGCACTGCGCTGGTAAAGTGGTTAGACACCGTACACAACAAGCCATCTTGGGAGGACTTTGTACAGTGAATCATGAAGCAGTTCGGGCCCACAGTCTTGGTGAATCACCACGTGGAGATCAAGAACTTTAAACAGAGAGGTAGCTCGGAGGAGTACCTGCCACTACGATGTCATGTTCTATTTTAACTGACGACTCATTCTCCATGCTCTGGTCTTTTAAAGCAAATAGAGCATCTTGCCATTTATGTGATTTTCTTTTAATCATCGTGCATTTTCACGCTACGAGGTTACCATAAACCTTCAGTCCAATCATCATAGTTCTAATAGTACCACTACGATGAGAAAGATATCGGTTTCTCAGAAAGAAACCCCAACATTTATTTAGAAATTTCAAAGTCTCGTGCTTTAGGCCGGAGAATTTCTGAGTCCTTTCGAATACCAAAAAGGAGGACCGGACGTATGTATCACTTAGGGCTACGTAGTCGAAGCCCTTCTGTAAAGCCGATTTGAGGGAAAAACTCGTTTGCGAATACGCAAATGCCAAATAATTTTTTTGCTTTTTGAAACAGCAAATAATACGAGCTTGAAATCTCGCATGTGAAATCCTTTTAAAAATAGAGACTCGACGAGGATGCGCAAATCTGCATCTTTAAATACATGCACGCGTAATCTAAAATAGGCAGGAGTACGCAAAATTGCGTACTTTATAAAGTTATATATGTATATAGAATACATATATAGTAAAGCATAAGCTTGTGCACATTACAGCGCGGCGACAAAGTAAATGAAATAAAGCAAGGCCCGATGTGTGACACCACACATGGAGCTAAATAAATTGCGTAAGCGATGCGCGATGTACGAAACTGAACATCGGCTAAATAAATTGCGTAAGCGATGTGCGATGTACGAAACCGCATATCGGCTAAATAAATTGTGTAAGTGTATGCACGATGTACGAAACTATACATCGGCTAAATAAATTGCGTAAACAGTAGCCTGTGCACATTATAGGACAGCGGCAAAGTAAATGACATAATTTAAATGGACAAGAATACGCAAAATTGTGTCCTTGAGTTAAAAGCATATATATATATATATATATATATATATATATATATATATATATATATTCTGTCATTTGACCTCGTATGCAACTTTCTCATACCGCGAAGATAGTCTGACTCGCTGACGATTCCGAGCATAAGTTCTTAAAGACTAGTGCCTCGGTAAACGTGTCTCGTCTGTTGTGCCAAAAGTGGTATGTTGCAATTGATTGCATTGTGTTATGTTCTCAGTTTTTTGACGAAAAGTGGCGACGATGGCATCACAGCGATCAAACTTGAATCCAGTTCGAACAGACCGGATCGAGCCGAGCTTAGAGGAACCGAGTCATACTCGACGCACATGAGTCGGCTCAAGTTACGAGTCGCCGCTCTCCATGATAGCCAAGCTAGGTCTGGCCCCCAAACAAGACAGGACCGAGCCTAGGCTCGGTCCTTCAACTGAGAGAACCGAGTTAGGCTAAGTTCAAACTGAGCTGGGCTCGGTTCAAACCGAGTTGGGATCGGTTCAAACCGAGCTGGGATCGGTTCAAACCGAGCTGGGATCGGTTCAAACCGAGCTCAGCTCGATAGAAAGGCCCAGGCAGGAGGGTAGCGTCGTCCTGCCTCCTGCTAAAAAAATGAGTCAGGCAGGAGGGCGGCGAAATATAAGCTGGCAGGAGGGTTGCACCCCCCTGCCAAAAATACAGGCAAGAGTGGTGGTGCCCTCCTGTCGATGGAAACGAGAGAGAAAAAGGAGAGGCAAATGGGAGATGGGCTTGCCTGACAGAAGGGGCAACAGGAGAGCAGCCTCAACCACCCCCTGACGATCGTCCCTACCACAGCAGCAGCAGCAGGCTGCTGGAAATGAAAAGGAAGGGAAAAAGAAAGGGGAGGGTGCTCAGCACCCTCCCTTCAGGCGTGCCAGAACCACCATTGCAGGTGGCTCTGGGCTGCCTGCAGAAATAGGGAAAGAGAGGAGAGGAGAGGGTGCTCGGCAGCCTTCCTCCTGGCGAGCCAAAGCCACCGGCAAGGGTGGATCTGGATGGCCAGTGGTTGGAACCCTGCCTTCTGGTGAGGTCCGGTCTGCCGACAACAGACAGAGGAGAAAGAAGAGGGTGGTCAGCACCCTCCCTTCCGGCGACGTCTAGTCTGCCGGCGACAGATAGAGGAGAAGAAGAGGGAGGAGAGGGGAGTCCACACCCTCCCTTCCGGCGACGTCCAATCTGCCGATGACAGACAAAGGAGAAAGAAGAGGTAGGAGAGGGTGGTTGGCACCCTCCCTTCCGACGACGTCCAGTTTGCTGGCAACAGGCAGTGGAGAAGAAGAGGGAGGAGGAAACGTACGTGAGGGGGGGCAACGTCAGTCCAGGTGACGTGACTCAGGCAAGAGTCAAGAGTCGGGGGGTTTCTGGTGTTTTAAAAAGAAAACCCCCCTGTGGGGGGGGGGGAGGGCGGTTCTACGACCCGGATCCGGTCGGATCCAGCCTGGATCCAAAACATCTTTTTTTTCCTTTTAAACTGTGAGCCTTACATGGACCCTAAAGGAAGCCTACAGAGTGGCCAAGCTTCACGATAAGAAGCAGAGGCGACTCTAGGTAGTAAGGAGACTGAATGGACCTATTGATGCTCGTGTCAGAACATCGAATGCTCCGCAAAAGGCCGGTCCAACCAAGGAGGGGACGGCAACCCCTAAGGTATAGTCCATTACCCGGGCTGAACGTGAGGAGCAGATCAAGAAAGGTTTGTGCATTAACTGCATTGAGAAATGGTTCAAAGGCCACACATGCTAGTGCTACCACATCTTTCGTGTGGTAGAGTCCAACTCTGAGCCGCTTGATCCTGCGTCAGATATAGAGCACAGTGAGGAGGAGTCTAGCCATGGCATCTTCTATGACGTGCTCTCGGGCATCTCCTTGCCCAACTTGATGCGGGTCTCTGGCCGCCTCAATTTTCGGGAGGTAAGCATTTTCATCGACACATGTAGCACTCATAACTTTATTCGTGAAAGCATTGTTCATGAAGTCGAGTGTAAATTCAAGGAACACTTGATGTTTTATGTTATGGTGGGAAATGGGTCACACCTTAAGTGTGTTAAGGTTTGCTCGAATGTTTGTTTACAACTACAAGAAGCTAAGTTTGTGTTGGACCTATACGTCCTACCTATCTACGGTGTGGATGTGGTTCACGGTATGCATTGCCTAAAAACAATAGGGAAAGTACCCCGAGATTTCTCTGCCATGGAGATGACTTTCCAAAAATGCGAAGAGGAGGTTATATTGGCTGCTATCTGACCTCCTACAACAGAGGAGGTGCCACCAAAGGGGGCCTTGAAGTTGTTGAAGGACACCCAGCAGGCTTGCCTACTCCCCGCCCAAGCAGTAGAGCCGAAACCGGCCATGTACCTTGCAAACGTTTTGGCCAATCTAGCCTTAGTGTTGGCTGAATTTTCTGATGTATTCGATGAGTCACACAAACTACCGCCTATGAGCTACCAAAGACCACCGTATTACCTTGAAGGTTGGCACGAGTCCTGTGATTGTGAGGTCTTATTAGTCCGCACACTCCCAGAAGGATGAGATTGAAAAACTTGTAGGAGAGATGTCGAGCCAGGAGATCATCCACCCTAGCGTGAGCCCTTTTTCCTTACATGTACGCCTGGTGAAGAAGGATGGCACCTGGAGGTTTTGCGTGGATTACCGGCCTCTCAATGAGATCACAGTGAAGAATAAGTTCATGATCGCGGTCATCAAGAAACTGTTGGACGAGTTGCACGACACAGGTTTCTTCGCAAAGTTGGATCTCCTCTACGGGTATCATCAGTTGTGCATGGTCCATTTGGACGTGCATAAGAACTCACGAGGGCCTCTACGAGTTATTGGTTATGCCCTTCAGATTGACCAACGTGTCAGCCACCTTCTAAGCGATCATGAATGACGTCTTCAAGCCGATGCTTCAGAAGTTTGTGTTGGTCTTCTGTGATGATATTTTGGTGTATAGTCGTACATGAGATGCACACTTGCAGCACATGCATATTTTTTGAGGGCCCTACATAAGCATCATCTGCGTGCAAAGATGTCCAAGTGCCTCTTTGGACAGGATGAGGTGAGCTACATAGGTCATATTATTTCTAGTAGGGGGAGTCCGGGCAGATACAAACAAAATCTTAGCCATGAAGATGTGGCCCAAGCCGCAGATAGTGAGGGCACTGCAGGGCTTCTTAGGGTTGACTGGATACCACATAAGGTCTGTGAGAAACTATGGTCTCATCGCTCATTCCCTTACCTCCCTCATGAAGGACGGGTTTGTGTGGTCAGAAAAGGCGATGGACGCTTTCGAGAGGTTGAATGACGCAATGAATCGGACCCCAATCCTTGCCTTGCCCGACTTCTCCGAGGTATTCATGGTGGAGACTGACGCTTGCGACTATGGGGGTTGGAGTTGTCCTCTCACAAGAGGAACACCCCATTGCGTTCATGAGCAAGGCTTTTTCCAACCAAAGTGGACCCTTGTCCACTTACGACAAGGAGATGATGGTCACAGCTCTTGCAGTTGAGAAGTGGCGCCCCTACCTCCTCGGGCGCAAGTTCATTATTCGTATGGATCACCAAAGCCTCAAATAATATATAGGCCAGCGGATCACCACCGTCAACCAGTAGAGGTGGGTTGTGAAGCTCATGGGATATGACTTCGAGATCCACTATAGAAAGGGAATGGAGAATACTGTAATTACTGCCCTATCCCGACGTTTTTAGGAACCCGCAGGTTTGCACACCCTCACTAATGTTGATTGTTCTGTGTGGGGCCAAGCTAGCGCTACCCAAAAAGGCAATAGTGTCATCCATAAGTTGGTGAGTGAGTTAACTTCTAACCCAGATAGTCACCATAAACACACGGTTAGAGGTGGGGTCTTGTTCTATAAAAGACGGCTATATCTTCTGCCAGAGAGCGAGGTACTCCGGAGTCTTTTGCATCAAGTGCATGATACTCCTTATGCTGGACACGAAAGAGTGTCCAAGACATACCAACGGCTAAAATCATTATTTTATTGGCCGAGTATGAAAAGTTATGTTCCTGATTATGTGCCCAAGTGTTTGGTATGTCAGGCAAACAAATATGAAACTATCAAACCGCCCAAGTTGTTACGACTGTTGCCTATTCCTGAGCGTATCTGGTAGGACATTTCCATGAATTTCTTGGAGGCCCTACCTGCGTGTGAGCAGAAGGAAGTGATTATGTATAATATTGTGTTTTTACATGATTTTTAGATTCAAAATTTTTTAATTTTAACTAAGTGTTTGATAAAAATGATAAAATCGTGGAAAATATATTTAAATATAGGTGACGTCAACTGGGTATCGGCATGGCCCAAAGCCATTGACAAGACCCAAATGAGAATTAATATTTGAGAAATTTTTCATTTTCGACCCTTTAAATTCATGCGAAAATTGAGTGAAATTCAGGTTAAAGTCAGGCAAAAATTGGAGGCGAAAATCAGGTAAGTATATTGTTAGATGCGACTCGTAATTTTGAGAACGGTGACTTATTTCTCTAAAATCGTGTTATGGTTGTATCGAAAATCGCATTTTTAAAAAATGACTTGCCTCTATTTTTACCTTTTCTAGATTGGATCGGACTGGATCTGCTCCGTTTGATTCAAGTTAATATGGATCTGCACCTAGTCCAGGACCCATATTAACTAGGATTTGGTTCAAGTAAGATTCATATGGGTTTTGGATATGGATTTGGATCTTGAATCTGGATCTAGATCTAAATCTAAATATCAAGGTTGTTAAATGCGATGAGGCGAAGCGAGGCGTTGA
This sequence comes from Nuphar pumila, assembly GCF_984573655.1. NCBI lineage: Eukaryota > Viridiplantae > Streptophyta > Magnoliopsida > Nymphaeales > Nymphaeaceae > Nuphar > Nuphar pumila. Next base: position 32,502,160 of record NC_143258.1, on the reverse strand, counting down.
GCCTGCGCTTCGCCTCTGAGGCGTACGCCTCAGGTACTGAGGCGTACGCCTCTCACAACTGGTATGAAAGTGAAGCGGTGGGAGGGGAGGCAGGGAGCGGCGGTGGAGCAGCTGGCCGGCACCTGGCGGTGGATCCACCGGCACTTGGGGTTAGCACAGCTGACAAATCGGGCGGAGGAGGAAGACTTGGGGATGAAGGAAGGCTTCAGTAGGTGGATCCACCGGCAATTTGCGCATCACAGCACGCCTCAGTACCTTGAGCGTGCGCCTCGCCTCTGAGGCGTACGCTTCAGGTACTGAGGCGTACGCTTCAGGTACTGAGGCGTACGCTTCAGGTACTGAGGCGTACGCTTCAGGTACTGAGGCGTACGCCTCTCACAACACTGCTAAATATGACCAATTTAAAACTTTAAAATCAATTTAAAAGTTAAATTAGGTAGGTAGAGTTCTACCTAGAGTAGAACTTTTTGGAAATCATGCACCTTCGGTTTGTTCTTCATCCACTGCAGAAGAGAGAAGTATTTGCAAGAAGAAGAGACGGCAATGACTCACTCGATTTTCAATAATTGAGTGTGCCCTATCTTCAATATTATATATATATGATACAACGTGGATCGGGTCTGTCAACCCAGACCTGTATATCCGTATACAGCAGACCCGTATATTATAATCTCAATACCCTCCCTTAAGTTGTGCATGGTTTTGCAACATAGACAACTTGTTCTTCAAGAACCAAAAACGTATACGGGTAAGACCCACAGTGAACAAATCTGCCACTTGATCAACCGTAGGAACATAAGCAGGTTCAACTTCTCTATTTTCAATCTTTTGTCGAATGAAGTGTTGATCAATCTCTATATGCTTTGTGCGACTATGGTGAATAGGGTTAAAGGCAATCTATATGGCACCTTGATTATCGCACAAGATAGTGATGGGTAGTATAGATTCGCCAATTTCAATCAAAAGATAACTCAGCCATGTAGCCTCTGTTGTAGCAGCCGCCATAGACTGATACTCAACTTCAGTACTAGATCGTGCAACTGCACGTTGTTTCTTGCTACTCCACGCTATCAGGTTCCCATCAAGAAAAGCATAATATCCAGAAACTGACTACCTGTCATCTAGATCTCCAGCTCAATCTGCATCTGTGTATACGTCTAGTGTATGTTTCTCTCCTTTAGTCTTGGACTGATGATAAGCTAGACCATCTCCAAGAGTTCCTTTTAGATATCGAATGATTCTCTTGACAACGTTCATATGCTCTGTTCGTGGGTCATGCATGAATTGTGAAACTTGATTCACTGCATACACAATGTTTGGTTTAGTGAAGGTGAGATATTGGAGCATACCCACAAGACTCCGATATTAATTGGAATCTTCATATGCGTCTTCGTCCCGGGATCCGAGTTTATGATTAAGGACACTAGGGTTGGATAGAGGTTTACAGTCCTTGATGCCTGCCTTATTCAACAAATCCAAAGTATATTTGTGTTGGGATAATGAAAGTGTTCCATCATGTCGGTCCACTTCAACCCCTAAAAAATAACGCAAAACCTCCAAGTTTTTCATCTTAAATTGTCGACTCAATAAGATCTTGGTAGCTTCTATGTGTTCATTAGAGTTCCCAGTAATGATGATATCGTCCACATATATAAGAATCAAGGTGTGTACGTGACGATCTCGAAAAATAAAAAGCGAATGATCAAGATGAGATCGAACGAACCCATGTTTCTGAACTTCTATAGAGAAACTATCAAACCATGAGCGGGAGGCCTGCTTTAGTCCATAGATGGCTCTTCGTAGCTTGCAAACATGTGTGCTGGGGCTATGTTCTGTATAGCCAGAGGGTTGCTCCATATACGCCTTTTCTTTGAGACTGTCATGTAAAAATGCATTTTTGACGTCAAGTTGACTTAGAGTTCATCCATACTGAACTGATAAGGACAGAACTAATTGAATAGTTCCCATCTTGATCACAGGACTAAATGTTTCGTCATAATCTTGCCCGTATTCTTGAGTGAATCCTTTCGCTACTAGCCTCGCATTATATCATTCAATGGATCCATCGGGTTTATACTTGATTTTATAGACCCGCTTAGAGCCTACAACATTCTTGTCTGATGGCCTAAGAACAATTTCCCAAGTCCCACACTCATGTAAGGCTTGCATTTCCTCATTCATGGCCTCAACCCATTTGATTGACATAGATGCTTGTGAGAAACTGATGGGTTCATCATGCTTTTCAATTTGGGAGATGAACAGTTGCAAGTCTATAGAGAAATTGACATAACTTACCCATCTTTCAATAGGATGACGAATCATTTGAGGCCTCCTAGGCTGAACAATAGGTCACTGAACATTATCTTTGTTTCGCCGCACATAAGCAATCCCTTGAAACTTGGTAATGTCTGTAACGACACGGATAGAAATACCTTGTGTGTTTGTTGGCCTTTCCTTTTCTGAGTGTACATTTGTACTACTCCGTTTTGCAGATAGGGTGTGACATGAGGGTGCATCATGCATCCCCATGTGATCAAGCACCTCAGCAACGAGCCATGGTTGATAACTTTCTGCATCTTTACTGTGTCCCTCTACATTTACTGAATAATCAATATAAGCCTCGTCAAACACAACGTTTTGTGAACTCTGACACGATTTGTATTGGGGTCATAGCAGCGATATCCTTTGTACTGATCCGCATATCCAACAAACCTACACTCGCATGCTTTGTTTTGAAACTTATCATGTTGAGAACTGTCAATATGGACATAGCAGATGCAGTCAAACACTCGCAACTCATTATAGTCGGGATGAACCCCAAAAAGTGTGAAATAAGGAGATTGATCTGATAGTAATTTCATTGGCAGTCGATTTATGATATAGAAGCTGAATGAAAAGCTTTCGTCCATAAGTTTAGAGGAATATGAGTGTCATGTAACATAGTCAGTGCACTCTCTATAATGTGCCTGTGTTTTCTTTCCGCCACACCATTTTGTTGTGTTGTGTATGGGCAAGATATTCGGTGACCTATTCCATTATCTTGAAGAAATTCAGTAAATTCCTTTGATAAATACTCTCATCCACTGTCACAATGGAAATATTGAATTTTAGATGAAAATTGATTACAGACTAAAGCATAGAATGAGCAAAAAAGTTTAAAAACCTCAGATTTATGCTTCATAAAATAAATCCAGGTGTATCTGGAGTAACTATCAATGAAGATAACATAATAACGCACCTTCGGCTTGTTCTTCATCCACTGCAGAAGAGAGAAGTATTTGCAAGAAGAGACGACAATGACTCGGCTGATTCTCAATAATCGAGCGTGCCCTATCTTCAATATTATATATATATATGATACAACGTGGATCGAGTTTGTCAACCCAGACCCATATATCAGTATACAACAAACCCGTATATTACAATCTCAATAGAACTCTACCATAGGAAGGCTTCCAGAGGGGGGCAACACCTTCTGGAACATTCCATAATATATTATATTTAATAATATAAAAAATGATTAATAAAATAAGATAATTAATAAAAAGGATTATCTAGAGAGGTTTGGTAGAACTCTACCCTCTAATAGAGAGCCATCTAGAAGAGACGTCACCCTCTAGATAGACTTCTAGATAAGAAGCTAACAACAAAATAAATAAAAAAAAATTGCTAGAAACAATATAAGAGGGGGTTGGACTCCTCTCTCTCTCTAGAATCATATTCCAGAGAGAAAGGGAGAGAGAGAGCCCAAACTCGTTGGGAGAGAAAGAGAAGGAAAAAGAAAAAAAAAGAAAATGAGAGGAAAAAACTAGTTTTCTCACCGATCAACCATCGATTTTCAATCTTTTTCCACATTCGAATTAAAGTACAGGTTCCTCTCTAGATTCTTACGAGAAGAAGAGTTTTAAATCGGGTTCATTTGTAAATTTAGATGAAAAAGGAAAATCTAAATTTAAAATATGTATGTGTACATACATTAAATGACGTTTTCATGTATTCCTTGAGTTTTGATTTCCCTAGTGTATTAAACCCTGAAATAATCATGTTTAGGTCGATTTTCTCTAACTGATATGAGCATGCCAACGATTTTTCATATTTAAGAATATGTTCAACTCTTATTGATTTTGTTTAGGATTTGCATATTATAAGAAATACATGTCGATGTATATATATATATATATATATATATATATATATATATATATTGCCCTGCTGATTTTGGCCCATGCTGATTTTATTGTTCATGTTCAAAGAAAATAGATATATATACTGTTTGGGGATCAGTTTTGATCCAGTTTCATCATATGGGCAGCCTGATCGGATCTGCCTATATGCTTTCGTGGTCAGTCTGATCAGACCTACCGATATGCATATAGGTTATTTTTTTTGCTTGAATCACTTCTATCTTCATGTTGTGATGCAGACAACATCTGATCCGATTGCCGATGGGTTGCTTTAGCAATCTGATTAGGTTGTTGTCATGCATATGTTGTGCTAACCTAATCAGATTGACGATGCATGTGCGCATGTGCAGTCTGATAAGATCAGCCCCATGTGTGGGTGCAGTCTGATGAGTGTAGGCTGATCAGCCGCAGATAAATTTTTTTTAGATGTTATGAAATCTGGTTTTATGTTATCCTAATAACTGTTATAAAAATCTGATTTCATGTGGATTCATCGACTGTTATCAAATTTGATTATTAGCTAAATTATGGATCGATTATCAGTTGCATACATGTGGTTTTTGTGTTGATCTGGGCAGCACATTGCTGAACATTTGTGCAGCAATACCACACTGTCATCAGCATGTTGTTGGGAACATTTTGCAGCAACATGTTGCTGCTCACTTCGTGCAGCAACGACAGGATGTTGACAGCATGTTGTTGGGCATGGTTATGCAGCAATATCAGACTGTCGATGTGTATATATGTGTAGTAATGATCAGACCGCTGAGTGGTGCATTGTGTATAATTTTTCAGATTTGATATGTGTGTGCAAACTGGTCAGATTTGCCACTGTTCGTGCAGGTGAAATCAGATCAGATTTGCCACTCTTCACGTGTGTGCAATCTGACCAGATTTGACATGTGTTGCTACGTTTTTGCGTGTGAAATCTTATCAGATTACCTATTGTCAAAGCATGTGCAATCTGATCAGACTGTCGATTATGTTGGATGTTTGCAATCTGATCAGATTGGCAATATGTTGGACATTGATTCTAAACAGTTTTGCTATGTTTAGACTTGAATTCATGTGGATTGTAGGGTGATATATCTGATGTGATTTGATTGTACATACTTATTCATTCAAATACTATGTTGCAACGTGCATATCATACGCATAAAAATTCTGATGGTATGTTGATGTTTGCATAAATATGATCATGTGCATGTTTGGGTGTTTATGCATGAAATGGATCATGATAATATGTGTTCCTTACTGTTTGAAATTTTAGAGGAATTTGTACAAAGGACTTTGGTTCTTGCCTGTTTTCAAAAACTGTTTTACCGGTCTGGGTGCTCAGTGATGGGTTGACTTGCTATCTGGAGACTGTGAGCCTTTCGTGACTAGTTCTGGGTTCCAGACAGATTGGCTCAATATGTCTTAGACGATTTTACTATTTTAGTTATTTGACATTATTCATTGATTAATAAAGTTGATTATTCTTCTTTGATTTAATGCACAGACTAGTTGTGGTTTGGTATATTAAATCTGAGACCCTGAATTTTTGGGTTGGTTTTCGCACTTGTTTTAAAAAAAAATCTATTTTTTTACGAGGATTAGTTGGGGTTATTCCATTATGATAGTGGTGGACCGATTTTTCAAGTATACACACTTCATCCCACTACCCAGACAGTACTCCGCCGAGTTGGTTGCACGCAATTTCATGAGTCAGGTGATTAAGCTCCACACACTACCCAAGAGCAATGTCAGTAACCAGGATCTCCTACTTTCTTTGAGTGGTACCAGGCTTAACTACAGTACAGCCCATCACCCACAGAGAGACGGACAGATGATTGTAAACAAGGCAGCTGAGACGTATTTTTGGTGTTTTGTGGGGGACCACCCGCACAAATGGCTCTAGTTCCTTTTGTGGGCGGAATATGCCAATAACATGGGTCATCATTCAGCCATTGATAATGATGCCTGCACAAATGGCTCCAGTTCCTTCCGTTGAGATGAGATTCTCGGTACCTTGAAGCAGAATATCGCCAAGGCCCAACAACGTATGAAGCGGATCTACAACAAAAGTGGTTGAGGGAGATTGGGTTTGGTTGAAGAGGAAGCCAGCGGCCAGAAGACCCTTTTTGCCCAGGACTACCATAAGCTCCTGTCAGAGTATTTCAGACTATATCGTATTGAAGAGCGGCTTGGAAAGCGAGCCTACCGCCTAGCCCTGCCTAGCAAGGTGTGGATACACCTTGTGTTTCAGGTGTCTCGCCTCAAGTCGTTCCATAGTGAGCCGCCTGCAGTAATAAAAACTCCCCCTGATGAGGACCAAGAGCCCCATCCCACTGTAATTTTAAAAACCAAGAGACTCTGCAAGTACGATCGTATAATGCAGAATCATCTTGTAAAGTGTGACAGGAGGGGTAAAGACATTGCCACGTGGGAGTGGGAGTTTGATCTGAAAAACAGATTCCGAGATTTTGGACCTTAGGAGCAAGGTACGTCGGAGCGTGGTAGATCTGTTGCGGTCCAGAGTATGACAGTTGATCCAGATCCACTGCCCAGGATCCAAACGTGACCTCCAGAGCTTTATGGGGGTCGACCATCATAATGTGGGTCCCAAGTTGATGACGTGATAGGTGACATGGCTTTCTTAATGGTTGACAAGTTAAAGATTCAGGGTCCTAGTTAGGAATAGGAAAAGTCAAACACATGTCAAGCCTAGAAGGCATGCCAATTAAGGAGTGGGGTCCACCTAGGGGGCATGCTAGGTTAGAGAGTCGTATGGGACGTCCCCTAGTTCTAGAAGTTAAGTAATTATGGGAGTCTTTTAGTTGGTTTGTTCTTGTGAGAAGTCCTTAGCTAAGAAGGAGTCCTAGTTTAGTCGATTTCTTACTCAACCCAAGCTCTTCCTATATAAAGAGGTCTTGAGAAGTCATATTAGGCATTGATTAATAAAGTGAAATTTCCTATGAAGTAAATTTTCCTCCAAGGCCTAGCCGTCTCTCTCTCTAGCACCCCTACCCTCTCCTCCCTCTTGGACATCCCTACTTCCTTGACATCTTCATCTCCTCTCTTTCTGATCTCACCTAGCACAACGAGTGTGATGGTGGATCTAGCCTACGAAAAGGCCCAAGCCCTTCACAAGTTCCTTTCATAGATTTGGGAAGGATACACTACTTGGGAAAGTCGTTTGAAAGCCTCTACAGTCGTGGTTTTGTTGTACTGTCCTCTTCGATGCCTAATTTAAATAATCAGCCATCTATACCTCTAATATTAGTTTCACAGACCTGTAACCAGACCTTAGGTTGCATTATCTTGGTTTTCATTGCCTTATATTCAAAACTGCATCTACTCGATTAACCCAAAAAACCTTGTTTTGATCGTTTTCACATCCCAACCACCCCAACGTCCCATATTAATGATCCCTGACCTCCAGCATCTTATCCTAACCTTGACACACGTCTCTTGGTAACCAGCGAGTCCTTGGTTCAGATCCCATCAGATCTAAACCAAAACCCTTTACTAATTTGCCTCCGAAGCCATTTTTAGCCTACCTAAATTTTATGTTCCCTTATATTTTTTCCCATAACCACCTAAAACCTACACTACGGTTACCCTTAGACCTCTACCCAATCGTGTCTTGTGACACGTCCAACCCAACCTCAAAGTGTAACGACCCCAACTCATCCTCGTTGAAAAGTGGAATTTTTTTTTAAACAATTACGGAAACCATACCTAGAGATTCGGGGCCTTACAGACATAACACAATCCAAATCACAAGGTATCTTACATTAACCCAACAATCAACTAATTAAGTTTATTCGTTAATAATTAAAGTTTAAGAACATAATCAAATAAATGTCAATAATAATAATGGAGCCACATTGTCCCAAAGAAAATATCAGAAAGTAGTCACGCAGCCTCGTAAGCGCCATATATTACTTCAGAAGTCAGCCAACTGATATTCTGAAGTAATATATGGTAATGTGATAGTTCCTCTGAGATATTCGTCTCGAACATAATGGCAATCCATTTCGATATGCTTGGTCTGCTCGTGAAAAGTATGATTGCTTGCGATGTAGATCGCACTCTTGTTATCACAGCACAGCTTGGTAGAAGAGAAAATGAGGATGCCCATGTCACAGAGGAGACTTTTAAGCCATACGATTTCCATAGTTGTCATTGTCATGGCCCGATATTCAGCTTCAGTGGATGATAGTGAGACCTTTTGCTGCTTCTTGCATCTCCACGAAATAAGAGATTCACCTAAAAAGATGCAAAAACCAGTAGTTAAGATACGATCATTAAGATTTCCTCCCCACTCAGCATCAGTAAAAGCAGTTAAATCAAGAGATATGGAAGATGATAAGAAAAGCTCTTTGGAGTTGGTATTTTTGATGTATCGTACAATTCGCATCACGACCGCCATGTGAACTGAAGTAGGCGCATGCTGAAACTGGCTTGCAGCATGAACCGCATGAGCTATATCTGGACGGGTGATGGATAAATAAGTAAGAGATCCAATTAATTGACGATAGGGGGTTGAATCCTCAAGAAGAATACCATCCTCAAGTCTTAGTTTTGCATTGATAACTTCAGAAATTTCAACTTTTTTTTCATCAGATACTCCTGACTTGGTACAAATGTCTGTTGTTATTTTCATCATCGAGAAGAGTATGCCACTTTAATACCTAAAAAATATCTCAAAAATCCAAAGTCAGACATATCAAAAGTTTTCTTTAATATGGACTTAACATCATTTATTCCCTTTTTGTCACTTCCAGTGATGATCATATCATCAACATACAAAAGTAGAATGACAAAGGAGTCAGCTGTTTTCTTAATAAAAATAGCAGTGTCAGTATAACGAGAAATAAATCCCAAATTGATTAATACATTACTAAACTTGTCATACCAAGCTTTAGGAGCTTGCTTAAGTCCATATAAGGCATTTTTTAATTTCAAAATTTTACCATTTAAATTCATACCCGGAGGTGGTTCCATATAAACTTCTTTACTCAAATTTTCATTTAAAAAGGCATTCTTAACGTCAAGTTGAAAGATAGGTCATTTTTTAATAGACACTATTGCAATAAGAGCTCGTACACTAGTTATGCGAGCAACAGGGGCAAATGTCTCATCATAATCGAGCCCATATTCTTGGGCATATCCTTTGGCTACTAATCGAGCCTTAAATCTTTCCAAAGAACCATCACTTTTAGTTTTTACTTTGAAAACTCATCTACATCCTATGGGTTTCTTGCCATTTGGGGGATCAATGATTTCTCATGTTTGAGCTTGTTTAAGGCATTAAGTTCAAGTTTCATTGCTTCATTCGAATGAGCATACTGTTTAGCATCATTATAATGAGATGGTTCATGGAAAGAGTGAATAGCAAGCAAACAAGCTCAAAAATTTAGAGAAAAAGAATCATAAGATGCAAATCTATTAGGTATTTTAGAAATACGATTTGATCTTCTTTGAGAGGTTTCTTCAATTGACTCATTTTGAGAAAATTTCTCAAGAGCACGAGGATTAATTTCATTTCTCCTAGAATAAACTTGTGAGAGATTTGATACATTTTCATTTAAGTTTCCATGGTCGTGTTGCTCATTAACCGGAGGTTCAATATGATCTTCACAAGGTTCAATATTTCCAACATGATCATGTATGCTTTTTTCTTGAGGCAATAAGTCAAACAAAAATGAATAATCAACATGCTCATTTAGTTTATGCAAAAAACCATTTTCTTTTTCTAAGTGACATCTTTTGAGATATAAAGTTTGTTATTTAATAGATCAAAGCATCGATAGCCTTTTTGTTTTTCGCCATAACCTAAGAAAATACATTCAATTGCCTTTGAGGAAAGTTTGTCGTTTTTTTGAGTTAGAACATAACATTTACATCCAAAAATTCTTAGTCTTTTGTAGTCGGGAGACATATTATAAAGTTTTTCAAATGGAGAAAGATTTTTCAAAGCGGATGATAGTGTTCTATTGATTAAATATGTTGAGGTTAGAGTCGCTTCGGCCCAAAAAGATTTAGGAATATTTTTGGAAACAAGTAAAGTTCTTGTGGTTTCTATTATGTGTCTATGCTTTCTTTCCGCAAGACCATTTTGTTGCGGAGCGTTTGGACAAGAATGTTGATGACAAATTTCGTTTTCTTTCAAGTACATTTGAAATTCATTGGACATATATTCGCCTCCCGAATCAGATCTAAGAATGGATAAGTTTCCTAAAAAATGGTTTTTAACCATTGCATGAAATTCTTTTAAAAAAGAGAAAACTTCGGATTTGCAACTTAGGAAGTAAATCCAATGAAATCATCAATAAAAACCACGTAATATGAAAAACCTCATTTGGATAAAATAGGGGAAGGTCCCCAAACATCGGAATGAACAATTTCAGGTGGCCGAGTGGTGATATAATTTCTTTAAGGAAACAGAATAGCTTTAGATTACCCAAAAATGCAATCTTTACAAGTCATGTGCTTGACTTTACAAGCATTGTCCAAAAAAGAAAAAAGATACATTTTGACAAAATTTGAATGACCAAGTCTCTCATGCCACACTTCAATACTTTTGTCGTTTACAAAGTTACAAAATGACTTAGATGGGAGAGTCAAAAAGTCCATAAAATAAAGATCACCCCTCCTATGGCCTTGCCCAATCAGCTTCCCTGACTGGAGATCCTACACAGTGCAATCTTTAGGTGAGAAAGAGACTTGGCATCCATGATCGGTAATTTGAGAAACGGAAAAAATGTTTAAATTAACTTTTATAACAACTCTTACTTTAGGAACAAAAAAGTTTTGAGAGGTTTTTAAATCAAGTGTTCCAATTCAATTTTTAAAGATGTCACATCAGCCGTTGAAACATAAGAGGAGATGGGTTCGACAAAGACATTAGAAAGAGAGTTTTTATGAGATATCATGTGAAAAGAAGCACCATAGTCTAGAATCCACATACTTGGAGGTGATGAAGAATAGGCTATGGCGGCTCCCGAGGTTGAAGATGAAGTAGTTTTGAGAAGATGTTGAAAAACTTCGGAAATATGGCTAAGAGTTTCTTTGAGATCTCCTCCTTTGATATTTTCTTCTTCCTTCTTTGGAGAATTTTCTCCAACCGTGGCCACTTTTCCTTTAAGCTTGGGATACACCGGCTTAATATGACCCGGTTCATTACAATAGTGACAAATCACTCCCTTTCTATACCCATTATTTTTTATAAAATGGGGAGATCTATAAGCCTTTACATTCAATCCAGGCCTAGTAACAGCCAAAATTTTATCACCCTTAATACTTATGCCAAGACGAGTTTCCTCTTGGCATACTTCGCCAAGAGCATCTTCAATAGGTAATGTTTTACTTCTATGAAGAAAATATGCCCTAACTTGTTCAAATTCCGGCCTAAGGCCATGGAGAAATTGAAAGAAATGTTCTTTTTCAATTTGGTCTCTTCTTAACTCAACATCTTCCGAAGCCACCCACTTGGGCTCAAGAAGAGCAAGCTCATCCCAAAGAGAGGTCAAGGTACTAAAGTAGTCACGAACACTCATATCCGCTTGTCTTTTGGATCTAATTGTTTCTTGACAAAAAAATTGTCTAGCAAGATCCTTTTGAGTATACATACCCTTAAGAAAGAACCATACCTCATTGGTTCTTCTAAACTTAGCAATGTTGGCACAATTTTTGAGGTCAACATTGTTCATGAACCATGCCAAGATTTTGGCATGGTTACTTTCCCAATCCTCAATTTTATATTGGTGATCATTAATAGCTTTGATGCGCTCATCGTCATCTAAAGCTTTTTCAACCCCACTTTCCATTTTGGTGAGAACAAGAGAGGGTTCGGGAGTAGTTCCCATAACAAAATTCCAAAGCTTCTTACCTCTTAGATGATTTTCCATAGCGGAGGCCTACATAAGGTAATTGGATCCATTGAGCTTAAAAGAGAGCTCTACTTTAGATTTGTGCTCCATAAGTACCGAATAATCTTCCGTTCTTTAAAAGATTGAGAGGCACGCGTCCCAAGACACCAACAAGAAGAGAAGCCCAATCACCTTCCTCGCTCTGATACCATGTAATGAAAATAGTGGAAACACCAATAATACAACACACTCTTTGAAGGAGCCAAGAACACAAGCACTAAAAGTGCAAACGTAACCCACTAAGGGGTAAAATGCCTATAAGGCATAAGATTGATATTATTGAAGAGTGAAGAAGGGTGAAAAACCCATAACAATACAAGGGAGAACCTCCTCTATTTATAGAGGAGGAAGCTAAAGAGGAGGGACCACAAGGGGGCTCCCATCTAGTCGTTGGGGCCCCAACGACTAGATGAGTGGGGCCCCTTGTGGTCTTTACAATATGAAAAATAAAAAAGAAAAAGAAAAAGTAAAAAAGAAAGAAAAGGAAAAATACAAAAAAGAAAAATATTACATGGTGATTTACCAAAATACCCCTATCGGGTTTTTGGGGTACAAGAAAAATAAAGGAATTAAAAATATGTATATATATACTTATATATATACGTATGTATATATATACTTATATATATATACGTATGTATATATATATAAGTATATGTATAGATATATATTTATATATACATAATTTAACACAACACGAGACCTTTGCATGTTACAAAATTTAACAGTGCAATTAATTTAGAAATCAATAGTTTCAAATGAATTTTTGCAATGCATAAAATAAAACTTAGAGCAACACCTACTCGTGGCCCACATGGCCTACAGTGGTTCACATCAGACCATTGATGCATCTTATGCAAAAACCACAGGGAACATGTGACTATGCAATGATTCAACATTCCCACAAATGCACATTCGTCTACACACCATATGAATGCACATGAATAAGAAATTTCATATGCATATGAACACATGCTTGCAATATACATCATGTCTCATAATTCATCTCATGCGTAATATGCAAACATGCACATGATCATGTTAATGCAACAATATAACTTCAGAATTCACGTGTTCATAATGTGCATATTTATGCCAACATTGTATTAAATTTCCTTATTATATGTAAACAACAAATATTTTTGCCAATTCGAGCAAAGCTCGGGACACAACACATATCCACCGCACCCGAAGCTATGTTCCCCCGCACACGAGACAGCACTAAAACTCTATTGGCACTCAGCTGGGCTTAGACAAAACAATCACCGCCCCAGCCAATGACCATATGCAGTCTTAGTTTATTTTCAGCACGTATGTGATGATTCTTTACAATACTAAAACACATTTTTCTGCACCAACCGAACATATATGTGATGGCACATTATGCAGCCTAAGCAGTCATATGAACAGCCAAAAGAATATGTACTGCGGTCATATATTAAACATGCATGGACAGCCACATACAATATGCATTTTCGGTATCACTTTATAAGCATGGGTAGTTATATATAACATGCATTTTCGGTATCAATGTGTCGACATGAACAGTCATATATAAGATAAAACTTGGTGCCACTTTATAAAGCACATAAGTCATATATAAACATTTCTATAAAAAGTCAAATGAACAGGCATATGTCCATAAAGTTCCAGAGGGTGTATTACCCCTCTGGGAGTCTTTTTAACTTTAGATTTCCTTGAATTAAAAATTTATACTTAATTTAAAACTTTAATTTCGTTAGACATGGATTTTGGATCTGAATCCAGATCTAAGATCCCAATCCATATCCAATATCCATATGGATCTCGAATTGGACCAAATCTTAATTAATATGGGTCTTGGACTGAGTCCAGATCCATATTAACTTGGATCATATGGATCGGATCTGGTCCGGTCTTATCCAGACCCAGTCTCATCGAGGCAGGCATTTTTTGAAAAAATGTGATTTTCGGGCCAACCTTATTCCGAATTTAGAAAAATAAAATATCATTGAATTTAGAATTTCGAGGCGCATCTATTGATATATAACTTGAATTTTGCCCAAATTTATCTTGAATTTTGCTTGATTTTGAAGGTTAAAAATAAAAGTTTTTATCATATCTTATTTGACTCGTTTAGGTCTTGTCAATGAGACGTAGGCTGATTCCAGATTCAATTGACGCCACCTAGTATCGAGTATTTATCGATTTTTCTATAATACAGCCAAAATTTCAAAAATCTCTGAATTTAACTAAGTGTAAAAACTAAAAACACACGATATTACAGAGCGAGCTAAGAACCGCAGACACGATCCTCTCATTTTTGTCGAGCTCAGACTTGAGTACATGTCTATTGCTAGCTCAGGGCTCCCTTCTAGTCCAAGCTTTAAACCGATTCAACGAGATCTTGAGAAGGATGCAACAAGCACGAAACGCGTCTCTTCTGAAATATGCGGTGAAGCAATCCTTTTAAATAGGAAGTGTGCTTCGCATTTTTGAGGAAGTGTGCTTCCCATTATTGGGAAGCTCGCTTCCTGCTCTCTTCCCACTCACTTCCCACTCGCTTCCTACTTGCTTCCCAATGTCAGGAAGTGAGTTTTCTTTTTCTTTTCTTTTCTTTTCTTTTTCTTTTTTTTTTGGTGGGGGGGCTTGGAGCCTTTAACAATTTTTTTTTGCCCAATATCAAGAAAACGCTATTCTTATTCGCTTCCCACTCAAATCCTAGGTCACTTCCCTCTTTGTTTTCTCTTCACTTCCTAGATTGCTTCAGGTTCGCTTCCCTTTTCACTTCTGAGACGATTCTCTGTTCACTTTAAGTCGTCTTGCGATTCTCAGTTCCTAAAATTTTAGAAGTGTCTCGCTTTCAGCTTCCCCTTCCTCGACTGGCAACTCTAGGCATGACCGCAATTCCTTGTTACCTTTAAACAAACAATGATTGATCCATGACCGCCCTTAAGAATCTTTTAAATCTTAATGCGTTGTGAAAACTCTAAAACCACGTCCTTAAGGCTTGTTTTGGTCCACAGATAGACTCAATAAATCTCCATGGTCCTTTATACATATCGATTTGTCTGTGTTAACTTTAATAAATCTCCATGGTCACACCAATGTGTACCTCTTTTAATTCTTCACATGGGAATATATTTCTAACATCTAACTAATGTAGTGGAAATCCATGAGATAAAGCAAGAAAAGTCACCACCACTCTGACTATCACAATTTTGAGTACTAGGTTTATTATTTTCGTATAGTCTAATCAATGTTTATTGTATTCTCAAGCAACTAGGCAAGCCTTTATTCATAGTCATCGATAATATTTTGAAAATATCATGATATTATCAATATTTCAAGGTCAACCAGTATTTGCTCGAGATTTTTCAAAATATCGTCAGAACATAAAATATCATGATATTTTCTCGAGATTTTCAAAAACTTTTTTATATATTTTATGTATCAGTTTTCTTTTTTTTGTTTCTTTTATATTTTAAAAACTTTTCTATGTGTTTCTTTATATTTTAGCAAGAAGAATACTAAAAAACCTATTATTCTTTATTTTTAAAATTTTAAAATTTTTGATATTTTCCTGAGAAAAGCAACTTAAAAAAAACTCTCGAGAAAAACTTTGTCGAGTACAAAATTGGTGACTATGCCTTTAATCTTTCAATATTTTTATCAAACTTGTCCTTTATTTTGTATACCATTTGCTATAATGAAAACAATAACCAAGTAGAGTAAGTCCACTGGCACTAAGATCATGTACACAAGTACAAGAATGCACAAATAAGCTAATAAGGGCACAAGGGCCACTATGGGCACAAATATAAGAGCCAGTAAGGGCATAAAGAAGAATCATAAGATAGCACACACACAACTTAAAAATTATTAATCTTATTAAGGGATAAAATGCACAAATAATGCATCATACAAGAGGGGAAAAACCTATTAGAATAGTCCTAATAGCTAGTAGTCCTAGCAAAAACAAAAAATAATATTTTACATCATAAAATATTTACAATAAAAAAATATATACATATACGTATACATATATGTATACATACACATACATAAGTATGTATATGTTTAAAATATATATATAGATATGTATATTTATGTGTATATATATAGCAATATGCACAACTTTACACTCCCCTTGAAACTAACGGTATAATAACCGAAAGTTTGTCAAGAAGAAAGTGAAAGTGAGGGGCCGAGAGAGGCTTGGGAATGAAATATGTCAGTTGAAACTCTTATGTAACACAGGGTAGCTGAATGTTCTTTTGAAGAAACTCATCCCTTACATAGTGACAATTCATCTCGATGTGGTCTGCTCTCTTATGGAACGTATGGTTACTCTGGCAATGGAGATGGCACTTTTATTGTCACAACACATTTTAGAAGCTCCAGTCAACTAAACACCCATGTCAGCCAGCAATCTTCTAAGTCACACCACTTTCATAGTGGTAGTAGTCATGGCTCGGTACTCTGCTTCGATTAATAACAATAACACCTTCTACTACTTCTTGCACCGCCACGAGATCAACAATTCACCTAATAAAAACACAAAAACCGATTGAGAATCAATGCAACTATAGCAAAATTAGTTTTTTGAGTGGTATTTCTAGGTTGAAGCATCATTTAGCCCGGACACATCATAATGTGCAAGCATACACGTCAAGCAAATTGTCGAATGTCATAAAATGGCAATACCAGCAATTACTTGATGATTTGAGACAAAAAGACAAGAGTGATGAATGAGGCAAAATGGGATATGTGGAGCTTTGGGAGGATGTGTAATTTATGATACGATTACGATACGATACGATAAAGTGTTATTATTGGGTCGACTGATACGAGTAACGATATGCTACTTACAACCTTAGAAAACAAATTTGACATGACCCCTTTTTTTTTGGGAATCATGTCTGGATTAGATCTGCGTGATTGTGAAAAGGAAATAGGAGGAAAGCTTTTCCTCTCTTTTTTTTTAGAATCACGCCTGGATTAGATCAGTATGATAAGAAGGGAAGAAGGATGTTAAAAAACTCTGAAAGAATGGAAGAAGAAAGAGAAAAGGATTGAAACTAACCCGGAAATGTCTGAAGCGCAGCAAGGGTTGTACCTGCCTCTAGGTCATGCCCAACTCTCTCTCTCTCTCTCTCTCTCTCGATATATATATATATATATATATATATATATATATATATATATTGATGGTGTACAAAAATGCCCCTGCACATAGGGAAAATTACAAACTTATATTAAGGTACAAACCTGATGAAAATACCCTTACACATGATAAAATATACATATTCTTAACAATCTTGGTGTTAATTACTTTTGAAGTGTACTTTCTTGTCATAAAAAATTGCTGACCTGAAAACAATATCATTAGCAAATTTAGAATGAAATAATAAGTATCCACTAGGTGAATAAGCTACTTTTATTCCTAAAAGATACATTAAATAGCCTAAATCAATAATTTCAAAAGTATCTTTGGGAAGTCTTTTGATATGTACAATTCCATGCTTATTTCCTCCTGTGATGACCATATCATCCACGTGCAGAAGTAGGATTATAATACATGCATTAGATTCCTTAACAAACAAAGTTGTGTCAATAAAACACGATCTAAATCAAATATCAAGCATAAGCTTACTAAACCTGTTATACCAAGCCTTAGGAGCCTGTTTTAAACTATAAAGAGCTTTTCATAAGCGAGAACTCTACCTTTGGGAAAGCCCATAACTGGAGGCCCTTCCATGTATACTTTCTCAATTAATTCTCCCTTTAAAGAAGCATTTTTTACATCCATCTGATATATAGGCCAGTTTCTAATAGAGGATATAGCAATTAGGATTCTAACGATAGTCATTCGTGCAACAGGAGAAAATGTCTCTTCATAGTTTATACCATACTCCTACGAATACACCTTGACAACTAATCTTCTTTTTGTTCTAAATCAAAGCATCTTTTTTTGTTCTAAATCAAAGTATCAACGAATATATTATTTATTGCGACAATCAAAGTGCTATCAAAATTTCTTTGAATCTTGTCCATCATGGAAAGACAAAGCACATACAGATAGATCAACATTTTATCAGGGAAAAGATAAAATAGCAAGAAATAGAAGCTCAATTTGTAGACTCACGGAATCAAGTGACAGATATTTTCACCAAAGGGCTCAGAAGGCACGTTTCTAGTTTCTTAAAGGCAAGCTGTCCATGATCATTAGAACATGTACAACTTGAGGGAGGATGTTAGGAATATGCTTTGTGGGATATGTTTTGTAATTTCATTAATTTATTTGTATTATATTGTAAGGAGGGTATTTTGGAAACACCAAAACCCTATGTAACCACACGACTATATATATACATAAGGATGTGCAGCCATCCCAGCAAGAGAGAATCAAATAGAAGGATAGGCTTTATTCTCATTCTCTTCTCCTTCATCTCTCACGTGAAGTTCTATTGATCAAGCTATTCCTGCTTCGACATAGTGACTTTAATATAAAACTATTTACAGCATGACACTAGCATACATGTCTCCCATGAGGAGATCCTTAAAGAAAATGAAGTTTGGTATGAATAAGAAGGAAATTTCATTGTCTTCATAATTTGACATACTGAGAAAAAATTCTTCCAAATTTTGAGTACAAGAAATATATTCTTGATGGTCATCGACCCTTGGAGATATTCCAATTTAATTATTACAATATGGTCATAGGATGTACAACATCTCTAATTATAATGGTAGCATTACCTTTATAAAGAACAAGGGAAGCAATAAGGCTAGAAATGCCTAGATTTCCTTCATATAAGGCATGAAACATAAAAGAGAGTATTCTGCAGATATACGAGGACACCCTTGCCTGTATGCATGATCATAAACATTTGATACCAATGCAAGGACATGCTTTTGCAGGCAGTGCCATGGTTTGATGCCACAAAAAAAACTATATTTACTGAAATTCCAAAAAATATTCTCAAGGCCAAAGTAAATGTAGCATGAAACAAAGCAACAGCTGATTATATATGTTTAAATAAAGCAATTGAGAACATTATATAGGCAATTATCCACCTGCAGTAGGAAGCTAGGAACAGTAAAAAAACCTTGTTTCTTGAGCTCCAAAGAGGCAGTGTACTGCGATTATATGCAAAGAAAGAAAATTAGGAATGAACTGCAATATCCATAAATCAGGCCAGTTGTAAAAATAAAATATATTGCCTTGCCAGTTTTTGTATACTAGAAAGGCATTTCTGTATATAAGAGAATCAACTACATATAAATTAATGTTCATAATAGTCAATGTAATGATGCAAATGGATTGTTTTTAGAGGTACGTGTGGTGGATCTAATAAGTATAAAAATTTAAAAGATCTAAAAGTTGTTAATGCACCTTTAACCAATATACTTCATAATAGATCTTCATCTACGTCTATGCATGTGACTCTTCTATCTCTCACGACAAATCTCATAAGGCAAAAAATCCAGCCTCGTACTTTCTTTTGGAAATGAAAATCTGATACTTCCATGCAACTAAATTACTAAAGCAATAAGCTTAGAAATAGGTGTAGCTAAGAACAAACGATAATCACAAATATCGGCCTTGGCTATATCGGCAAGGAGAATCTCGGGATATTATAGGTTTTCAATAAATATCGGAAAATCTTGAAACTTTAAAAATTGGAAAGAAAGTTGGAAAAATGAGAAAAGATATATGTTAAGCAAAGTAACAATAAAACATGAATTTAACTATAAATAAGAAAATATATATGTTAAGCAAAGAAGCAACAAAACATGGATATAAATTCTTGAGATTTTCTCGATATTATCGTGATAACTTTAAATATCCAATATTTTCAAAATATCATGATATATTTGTGAAGATATGTAATATTAATACACATTTTGTCCTGTATATACCTAGGTATGCTAAAGTATACTTGTAGGTATTTCTTATCTTGTTATATTTCTTGTCTTTAAGGTATACTAGACGTGTACCTATTGGCTAATTGTCCTTTACACAAGGTATGCTCAAAATATTCCGATTAGGTTTAGGTCATGCATACTTAATGTATACTTCTAGGATAGACCAAGTATTTTATATGCATTAGGTATACTTCTAGGATAGACCAAGTATTATTAAAATGAGTTTTTGTATTATTTTTTGTTTGGCCCTTTGTAGATGACCAACCAGACATTAGAATAATGCCTAATGGCTACTTGGAGGAGGCCCAACTAACCATTGAACGTTCCTCTAACTAGCCGCTAGGCTAGTCCATCTATATAAGAGTGAATGTGTGCATATGTAAAGTGAGGGAGAGTGATGGGTGTGAGAGTATACTGTGTGAGTATGATGTGTGTGGATATGAACCTTGTATGAGTGTGTGTAGTGTGTGATGTATGTATGAGTGTGAGTAGTAACAATGGGTTTTGTATATATTTATTTTTTAGAATTAATAAAATAAAAAAATGACATTTTACTACATGTTCTGACTTTTGAAGACCTATATGTAATTGTTCTTTGTCTTTAGTAAATTGCATTGTGATAATGCATTTGGTTTTCATATGTAAACTTTATTCATAACATTCTTTATTTGTTTTTCTTGTCAGATTTCATGTCATTTCATGACAATTTTAGCTTTAACTGATTTTCTGATTTTAAAGCTTTAGTATCATGACATTTTCAAATTGTTTCTGATATAGGAGGCAATGCAAGAAACATGTAAAGGTGCTATATAAGGAGTCATAAATACTTCAGAAATGTTTTCTCACAAGAGATCTCTGAGCTGGCAAATCAAGCCATCTTGTGTATTAAAGCCTTCAAAATTCTGAATAATAAATTTGTAAGAATGATTATACCTTGTCAAAAGCATTCCGGCATGCACATGATCCAGTACCAATGAATGGAATATGTGCTTTCTCTAACAACTCCTGGAAATTCAATGTATCAAGTGTGCAATGAGTCCATATAACATAGTTTTGCTGAGTACCAGAACTAAAAAGGATAAGTAATGCCAAACCTGAATTCCACCATCTTCTCCAAAACGACCATGTATGACGGGAAAAACTATATCCACATTTTTAGCAAGGTGTTCCCCAAACTCTTTTAAAGAACTAAAACCTTGGGCAAGGCTGAAAACCAGACTAAAGATTAGCATCTAGAATAACATTTTGTGGACTACACGTTTTGGTACAGCTTCAGACCTGTCTAGCTTGAAATCAAAATCTGCTGGTGTGTTGGAGTACATCTGCAAAATTAAAAATAACTGAACAAAATAAATAAAAATAGGTATTTTAACAATCTATATTATAACACCAACATGATTAGAACAGTCATAAGTCATAACACTCCCAAGCACCACGAACACCAACATGATTTGCTTCAAACTTAGTGAGTTTGAGTTGAGGCTCCTGAATAGGGCCTATCACGTATCCCCAAAGCTTCTTGCATTTGAGGTTATTTTCCATAGTTGATGCTCACATCATCTAGTTGGAACCATTTATGTAACGCCCCAAAAATCCAGGACTTGTAACTTTTTAGAATAGTTTAGAAAGCTTTGAAATCATACAATAATCAGAGTTTAAATAATACTTCAGCGGAAAATGATATTTTTAAAACCACAAGTCGATGGACCTTGAGCGCATTACAGCGTAAACTTTCCTTTGTCAAATCTCGCACAACCATTGAAATCAAATGGTTTAGAAATGGACTTTCAATAATTGAGAATTCGTTTGTTGAAACCAAGAAGAAGCTTACTAAAACAATTTTATTAACTCACGGTTTAATAAAAGAGAAATTTTGAAACACACTTTATACCAAATTTACCAACATGTCCTCATGAGCGAAACGTCAGGAAAAGAGCTCTATCTTGATCTCATCACGCCATCATGCCATCGCAGACTGTATTACCTATCCATTACCTGCCTATAAAATAGGTCAGTTTCGCTAAAAACTGATAAGTGCACAGACATGACAATATTAAACATAATTAAGCAGAATAATTTAATATGTCAAGTAGACAGGCAATTAAATAGCAATTTGCTTTCAGCAGTGTCATGGAGAAAACTATCATGAGTACGATGCTAGAATTTTTACAAGCATTTTACTAACACAAGTAGGCTAACTATTACAAGCAAAGAACTTCATAATAAATTTAACTAGCAACATACAATGCTACATCAACCACACACGAAATTCCATAAGTATTGAACTTGTTACACACTATAACTTTCATATGGGCATAACTCAACAAATTGTGTGATCAGATTTAAATTATGTTTCGATATTAACTGGCCAGGCGGGTACGCGCAAGGCACGAAACATAGAAACAATCGAGACCAGTCCAGGGGTTTATTATGCTATGTGTTTTAGATAACCCGGATGGCTGACTGAGTCCGCTCCTAAAGGGATGGCCAATGACCAAGAGAGTAAATCCCCAAAGGCATAGGTGGTCTGTGGATGCATCCAACTGTAAGCTATCATTTATAGCCCATTTCCCCTAACTCCGATGACTGGGGAATCCGAGTCTTTTGCCCGTAACTGCCATTAAAGGACCTGTCCATCGGAGTTTTGTACCATCCGTCCTCTCTCTTGACGAACCATGTCAAACGAGCACGACGGGGGTTTCTTAACCGCCGCCACGTTCTACATGCTCTGGTCTTTCGACCCACTCGAGCATCTTGCCTGTGAAGGCGAAACCATCACCATTATGTGTGTTATACGCGCCATTGCACGTTCGAGGTAAACATGGACCCCTCATCCTACTCATCGTAATACACAACGTACATGTTCAAAAGTACAATCACGATGAGAGAGAATGGATTTCTCATATGAAATCCCCAACACATCTGCTTTGTAAAAGTACACAGTACAATCATTCAATTTCATATTTGTCATGCTCTAGTCCTTTAGACCCTCACGAGCCTCTTGCCTGTTAGGCGATCATCAACATTACATGATTGCAATAAGGTGCCAAAACACGTTTCGAGGTTACCATATACCTCTCAACCGATCATCGTAACACCAACATGACATACCTGTCCAAAGGTACAGCCATACCTATTAAAAGATACAACTACGATAAACGGGGGAAACGGTTTCTCAAAAGAAACCCCAACATTTATCCTTTATAAGAGAAGTGATACAATAATTATTTTGTTTCATAAAATCAAGTCTTTTAATTTATATTAACACAATGGCATGTTGTACGATACGAGATTTGCCTCGAATCACTCTTTTGAAGTGACGATACACATTGCATGCAGGAGATCGTTGCGAGTCTAGCTTCCGTTCTCCAAAGACACGGCAATTTGAGAGACTTACTTGATATATATTGAAACTCCCAAAACCTTCGAGCTTGCTTTGCAAGGTTGCACCCTTGATAAGTTGTGACCCTTTTCAAGGTTTCTGAATCACATTAAAATATCACATTATAGTTGTAAAACATTTTATTCGAAAGTATTGTCTTGAAAAAACTTAGTCGCACTTTCGCAACCTGCAAGACTTCCAATTTTCGCTTTTGCAAAACGGTGCATCTGAAAACTGGATTTGCATAAGGAATCCTTTTAAAAGGAACTGTTGTGCACAAGCGTAACTCGCATCCTTCAAAAATTAGCAAGGACAGGATATATAGAAGGCTGCATCGACTTGTATACCATAACTGCGAGCATGAGAACATTATAGTGTGATAGCAAAGTACTAAGTAATACTCGACATGCAAAATCGCACATTGAGCGAAAGAAGTATAAGCAAACCGCACGAGGTATAAATTTTGTACATCGATTGAATACCTAAACCAGCAAGTAACTATGCAAACAGGGCATGAGGTACGAAACCATACATCAGTCACATATCTAAGCAAGCAAGTAAATGTGCAAATAAGGAACACGGTACGAATCTATATCTCAACCAATAAGCGTGCAAGCAAGTAAATACGCAAGGCAGATAAGTACAGGAAGGAAATAAAGTATGACTTAGGCATATCTAGCATGACTGTTTTAGTTATTTCAACTTAATTCAGTTCATATACTGCCCTTTTTTAGCACGATCGGGACCTGTTGCATAAATATGCAAGTGTTAAATATTCAATTTTGCTAATATAATTAATGGTGCGACAAGGACATGGGTAGGTTTAGGCGATAGGGATGAGCCACTGTCGAAAACAGCAAGGCGGCAGGGGCCCTCGGCTCCTTCCGACAGAACAATAAAATAGCAGGGGCTTCGGCCCCTGCCTGCCAAAAAGCGAATGGCAGGGGCCTTGGCCCCTGCCTGACAAGGAAGCGAAGGGCAGGGGCCTCTGCCCCTGCCAAACAAGGTCACGCATGGCAGGGGGATCGGCCCCTACCTGCCGAAACAGCCGACAAGGGCCTCGGCCCCTGCCTCACGAAGGTAACAAGTGGCAGGGACACTGGTCCCTGCGTGCTAGCTAAGAATGGCAGGGGCATCGGCCCCTACCTCGCAGAACAGAGAACGGCAGGGGCCTCGGCCCCCTTGCCTGAAGAACGGGGAATGGCAGGGGCCTCGGCCCCTCCTTGAAGAACCAACAAATGGCAGGGGCCTCGACCCCTGCCTGACAAATTCACAGGGCCGCAGGGGGTGACAAGCCCCCTGCGTGCCGAGAATCAAGGGACAGCAGGGGGATCTCCCCTGCCCTCCCAGAAGCCAAGAGGCGGCAGGGGGTGAGCCCCTGCCAGCCTAGCAAAACAAAGGGCGACAGGGGCATCGCCCCTACCAGCCGAGATGGGAAGGCGGCAAGTGTATTACCCCTGCGTGCCAAAACTCCAGGGGCAGCAGGGGCGAGCCCCTGCCTGCCGGGAAACAGGAAACGGCAGGGGCATTGCCCCTGCCTACCGGAGATTGAGAGGCGGGGCTAACCCCTGCCAGAGAGAGAGAGCTTGAAACGGGGGTGACAGGGGGCAACTGACCTCCCGTCGGTTTCCCTATCACCCACAGGGGTGAGGAGGAGAAGAGGGAGGAGGAGAAGACGGCGTACCTGGGAGGAGACCGACAGCGGCGGTGGTCGGTGGCGTGCGCAGGGAAGGAGGAGAGGCGGCGGTCGGGGTTGTCGGCGAGGCTTTCGCCTGCAGGGAACGAGAAGGGGGGCGGGGCATCGATCCTCCCCTCCCGCAACGCTCTTAAAGAGCTCGGGGAGGGGCGACAAAAGGGGAAACCCTGATGGGTTTCCCTTATCGGGTTGAAGGCGCGGTGGGGGGCGGCGCACAGGAGAAAGGGTTTTCTCAAAACCCTTTCTCTTGTGTCGGGTTATTAAAACCCTAAAGAAAAGGGGCCCGGGTCGGGACCGGACCCGACCCGGCCCAGGTCCAAAACAAGTTTTTTTTTTTTGCGATTTTTACAATTTAATTTGGAGAGATCTACTTTCTGTGCACTCCATTTTGACTTGATAGAATAGGAAGAGAAAATATGGAAAACCACGAAAAAGTGTTCCTCTAGCTTGAGTTTCGCAAGCACCATGAACACTTTTTCAAAGGACCAAAAGCACTATGGCTCTTATGTCATTATAATGCAAAAGTGCATACAAGTCCAAGAGTGGACAATACAAGAACCAAAGTGCATAAGCACAATGCCAACTAAGAGCTCCCCACATAGAGTCATTGAGGAGGAAGGCCAATGGTTAAACAAAATACAAAAATAAAAAGAAAAGAAAAATAAAGAATATTAAAAATACATTAATAATTGTTTCTAATAAACAGTTATTATTACAAGTAAAAAAACCAAAATACCCCTATGTGGCATTAACTATTACAATATATAAAATATATGAATATATATATACATGAGTATATATATACAACATATATTTTAACAGTAAATGGTGTTCTTAAATTCAGAACAAATGGATTGATTGAGAGAAAGGGTAGAGTCAATCAAATGGAATAGATTTCCATGATACCTTTGCACCTATGTCCAAATTAACCTCCATGAGAATCCTAATAAGTTTATAAGCTCATAGATGATGGGATTCGTATCAATTGGATGTGAATAATGGTTTTTTTCAAGACAATTCAAATGAAGAAATATAGATGTGCTTAACAGAAATCGATCCCCAGAGACCGTGGCCAGTTATATAACAAGAGAGAAGAAGAAAGATGTGTTGTAATACCTGCGAATTTGTTAGATTTACTTTTTATATAATTTTGGTTCATGGTTGGATTATTTAATTATGTTATTTAACGTGAATTTTACTTTGGCCCTCTCCCCTTCTAGCATATGCAAAAACGCCCCCACCCCCATCTCTTCTCTTCCCTTTTTCCACATTTTTCCTCTAACTTCCCAAATGTGGAGGACTAGCCGAGCAGCCATTAAAGCTGCAAGTTGAAGGTGTTGTACCTCGATAAAGCTGGGAGAGTAAGGGTTGCACCGGTTCGAAACTACTAAAGAGGAAGGTGTTGTAACGACCCCAATTGACCCTTTTAAAAATAGTGAAATTCTTTTTTTTAAAACAATTGTGAAAACAAACCCATGGATTCGGGGCCTCACATGTTTAATATATCAAACCACAAACTAACTATGCATTGAATCCAAAGAAGAATAATTCAAACTTTATTAATCAATAAATAAATGTTAAATAAACTCAGAACAAAACTCGTTTATTACATAAGAGTCACTCTGTCAGAGAACTCAGAAACCAGTCACAGGACTCGCAGTCTCCAGCCAGTAAGTCAGGACATCACTAAGCATCTGGACTTGTAAAACAGTTTTATAAAAATGGCTAAGAACCATAGTCTTTTGTACGAATTCATCTAAAAATTCAAACAGTATGGAAATAGCATAAACCAAATTCAAAATTTTAGGAAGCGAGGCACTTTCAAAATTTTAGGAAGCGGGCAGCGTGGGAAGACTTAGAAGCGAATGAGGAATCGTCTCGGAAGCAAATCGGAAGCGACATTGGAAGCGAGGGAGAAGCGAAAAAAGAGAAAAATAAAATAAAAATATATGAAAAAAGGGGAGGAAGGGTGCTTCCCAAAAAAAATTGGTGCTTCCGAGCGCATTTCGGAAGCGCGATTCCCCACTTGCCTAGGCGTTTCCGGTAACTCTGGTTCAAAGTTTGAATCGGGTTCAAATCAATTATTCTACTGTGCTTGCAAAAAGAAAAGTCAAAATTTAAAAAAAAAATCCTTGATAATTTCTGATAAAATTTTAGGGTGTTACATGTGCAGCAGCAAAAGGAGTTGTTACCCTCTAGGGCCATGCCTAATATATATATATATATATATATATATATATATATATATATATATATATATATATATATATATATATATATATATATATATATATATATATATATATATATATATTATGTACAAAAATACCCTTCTACATTAAGAAGATTTACAAACATGTTAAAATACAAACAATGACAGAAATACCCCTGGTATAAACATCTATTCTTAGCATGCCCCCTCAAACTCTACGTGTTGCTCAAGACGATGGACAGTTTGGTTTAAGAAACCAATGTCTTGCACATGTCAAGGGTTTAGTGAATAAATATGTTGCTTTCTCTTCACCTTTGATAAAGAGGGGCTGAATTTCTTTACTCTCAAACGTTTTTCCTTATAAAATGTTGATCTAACTCAACATGTTTCATCTTCCCATGCTGAACTGGATTAGAAGCAATGGCAATGGCACTCCTATTGTCACAAAACAATAGTGATCTAGTAATGGGTTGCTGCAACAAAGAGAGGAGATAGTGTATCGATAAAACTTCCACAGTAATAGCAGCCATTGCCCTGTACTCCACCTCTGTACTTGATCTTGCCTATGTTTGCAACTTACGACTAGCCCATGACACAAGGTGGTTCTCTAGAAAGACCCCATATCTTGTCATAAAACGTCTGGTCACGGGATCAATTAAAATTAATTGTACATGCTTTCAATGTTTCACAGAAAAAATAACTATGCGTGTTTTCAAAATAACACATATAAAAAACATAATCAATTAAAATTAACTGTGCATGGTTTCAATGTTTCACAGAAAAAATCCCAAAAGCAAAGTAGCACACACACACACACACACACACACACACACACACACACACACACACACACACACACACATATATATATATATAACTAAGCCTGTTTTCATGATTTCACATAACAAATCACACAAACACACACACACACATATATATGTGTGTGTGTGTGTGTATGTGTGTGTGTGTGTGCTACTTTGCTTTTGGGATTTTTTCTGTGAAACATTGAAAGCATGCACAGTTAATTTTAATTGATTATGTTTTTTATATGTGTTATTTTGAAAACATGCATAGTTTATGTATATATATATATAACAAAATATATATAAGAATAATAAATGGCTAAACTGCCCTCTTGCCTAGGCAGAGGCAGCTTAGTCGCCTACTGGGCACCTTAGTTTGTGCCTAGTCATCAAAATTGGTACCTTTTAAGGTATCCACCTAAGAATTGCAAAGATCGTTTAATTACGAATAGACCGACGGACCAGTAAGTGCCTAGTCAGGGCTTTTGACTACATAGGAAACAGAACAATCAAAATTGAGCATAGCTTTCGTACACTCTACAAAAGTTTAAAATTTCTCCCTAATCTTCAATAAATGATGTCCTCAAGCAAGATAGTAAAGCATTATAAGCGCAAAACCTGGGCAGAGGATATTTCATATGAATTCAAGTCTCTGTCGATGTAATAGCAACTAGCATTCAAATCATCTCCCTGAAAAGAAAAAGATAAATAACACCACAATCAGAGAAGTTCAAATTATTAGAAAGTTAACAAATAAATGGTTCCAAAAAAGAATGCTAGACATGACAGGTCATGGCAAGTTGCAAAACTTGTCCAGAAATATGATAACCACAATAATGAGGCTCACTATCATTACATGAAAGTAGATACTGTAATGAACAAGAGAAGCCAATAATTTCCAGACATTAAAGAAAAAGGCATAGGTCGCATCACCAGAGAGAAAGAGAGAGGTGTTCAACGTTTAGGAGGAAACCGGACGGAATCCGGCCACATGAGAAAAAAGGAAAATTAGTATAAATTCAAGAAAAGTACTCGTTTATAGAAATATTAAAATCCGAACAGAACACTTCGATGATGAAGAGAAGGATGAATAATGAAGAAGAACTTGTTTCTTCTCTGATCTTTCGTATCAAAATCATAAACAAGTGGAAAAAATGATCCGTCTGAGGGTTTTGGACGTCTTGGTTTCTAAGGCAGGCAGCTTAGCATTTCTGACGCTCCACCCGAGCATATGGCCCGAAAACCCGCGTTGTACCTTTAAGAACCATTGCCAATGACCATATCTCTTCTTGATTAAGCAGACCGCTTTTTTTTCCTTTGGGTCACAGATTTATATGCTAGAAAGCTCCACCAGCAGTGAGATCTTCCAGAATATCAAACTGGGGTTTAATTCTAATAACTAGATTGTGCCAACAAGAGACGAAAAATCGCGCGAGTTGAGTCATCACCTGTATGTGATCGAGAACTGATCTTGCAGAATTGAGGGAAATCCCGCGCTCGGAAGAAGGGCCGCCACATATCAGCCCGACCCTCAGCACCCTCTCCTTCTTCACCTTGGGACCGGAGCTCAGTGGATCGAGAACATCGACCGACGCTCTCGTGGGTTGGAACCTGGAACCGCTTGCATTGGAAGAAACGGCGGATAGATACTTGGAGTAGCGGCGTGAGTGTGCTAAGGGCACAGGGTCGGAGTGTATTTTGGGAAGCGTGGGAGGAGCTTCTTCACCAAGGAATCGGCGGTTGGGACTTGGTGTAAGAGAGTGAAGCATAGCGGTAGACATTGGCAGCGGGTATGCGAGAACAATTTTTTTGCTTCCTTCGGGGAGCGTTGCCAGAAGAGGCTGGGGTTTCTAATTCCAAAGGGTGGATGGAGAGGACGCGAATGCTATCGCGCACTCTCACTGAATCTCGTTACCGGGAGGGTGTTGTGTGTTCTCCCTCGAAGACGCACTGAGCGGGTGTTGTGTGTTATCGCCGAACACAAATTCGCCTGTTTGGTGTGCACGGAGGAATATCTTGGGACCTGCGATAATTCATACTTTATAATAAAATAATATATACAAAAGTAGATATGTTTTTGACTTAAATATCTCTCATAAGATAGATATGAGTTGGACTAAAATGTTCTCTCGCTTCCGGTAAATAGATTTGCGCGTTTCGCCTTTGTTTTTAGCTTGTGCTATAACACATGGTCGTTCATGCCTTGTGTTAGATAGAAAACTTTTTTGTGTTCATTCCTATCTCGTGGAGATAACTATAAATCGAATGTCGATCATTAATGGGCGTCATAAGGGGATTTGTCGGCCATCTCTTTTTATAGTTTTTTCTTCTTCTTTATTTTTGTTAGCCAGTATGAAAAAAAGCAATAACACACAAACATTCCAACAAGTGTTCTTAAGGTCACATCGTGAGTATCTTTCTATATCATCATGCTATTGTTGAAGAACGTATATCGTTGTGAGTGTCATTAAGGCGTTGTTTTGATATTGCAGGTAGATTTTAGCATTTCAACGGTTGGAAACTTGAAGACATTTGTAAGACACTGGGACCTATTGACAAGAATGCTTAGTTACAGATGCGAGCAAGGGCCTCTACCCCATCTAGTATTGTCCATTCACTCAGTATATTCAATATAACGCAATTCGCGGTTGTAGTAATGCATATATCGATTTGTGGGATATTTTTTTGTTTATTAATATCGATTTGTAATATATTATGCTGAAATATCGTATATCGATTTGTAATATATTATGTGTTTTCTGGTATCGATTTGTGAGATATTATTTTGCTTTATAATATCAATTTTTAATATATTATGTTGAATTGCCGTATATGGATTTGTAAGATATTATATATTTTCTAAATTCATTTGTGAGATATTGTTTCCGTTGAAAAACTCGGTTTATAATATATTTTGTTGAATTTTCGTATATCAATTTGTAAGATATTATGTGTTTTTTAGTGTCAATTTGTGAGAAATTGTTTTGTTTGTTAATATCGATTTGTAATATATTATGTTGAATTTCTGAAAATTGATTTGTAAGATGTTATTTGTTTTTCAGTGTCGATTTTTGAGATATTGTTTTGATTGTTATTATCGATTTGTAATATATTTTGCTGAATTGTTGTAAACATATGTGTTGGCTAACACAAATTGATGTTTTGCTCATGACAGTGTTGAGCATATCAACTGGTTGCAGTGAAGATGAAGTGTCTCAATCACTAGAAAGTCATGGAGCAATGAACATCTGTATTATTAACGCACCTTAAGAAGTGAATATGTGCACTAATGATGAACATGATAAGAAGGGTGCAGGCATTGGACTCACTCTATACTTGAATATTTTAGCAGACGAAATGCAATTCGATAATGATATTCCAGCAGACGAAATTCAAGTCGATAATGAGGTAGATGATCATGACAGCGCATTTGACAAAGGTGCAGGCACCTCAAGTCTACATGATAGTACACTTGACTCTGTTCCCGTAGAGGAAATGCACTTTAATAATAAGGAAGTTGCATACAAATTTTACAATGATTATGCCTTAAAACTTGGCTTCAGTGTTAGAAGGTATTCTTGGACAAAAAATACACAGGGTGTTATGGTGAGAAAGGCATATGTTTGTTCTAAGCTAGGTTGGAAGAAGTCCAGTGAAAATCCAACAAGGAGCAAGCCAGATTCAAGATGCGGTTGTCCAGCGAGAATGGTGTTAAGAAGACTTCCGAATGGGAAATATGTAGTTCATATTTTAATCAATGATCATAACCATGAATTAGCTGCTTCATTTATGATTCCTATGTTAAGGTCACATCGTAAAGTAACTGAAGTGCATGTTGTAATTGCTGAAATAGCTGATAGTGCCGGCATTGCACCAAGGAAGACATATAATTTGTGCACGTGCATACAGTGGCGTCGCTAGGATTCATGTGAAGGGGGGGCAAATAAGGGTTTTGCAAAGAAAAAAATGGTGTGATAGTCAGGGGTTCGGAGGCAGCGCCCCCGTTTTTTTTTTTGTGATAAAATAAAAAATGGCTACAATTGTTAATAAAAATCCATTTCATATAGACAAATCAAACTATTTACTGTAGTTAGGGCTGGGCTAGGACTGGGCTTTAAAAAAAAACAACTATTTCGGGAGACAGGACTAGGCTACAGCCCAGTCCTACCCCCCCCCCCAGCTTCGCCTTTGTGCACATAGATGGTGGTCGCAAGAATGTACCATTCACACCTATGGATCTAAGAAACCATTTGAGAAGGAAGATGTCAGACAATATGAAGAATAAATGAATATGTTCTTTGGTTGATTACCTATAGAAGAATTCAAACAATGACCTTGGTTTTTTTAGTGCAATGCAATTGGATGACGATGGGTATGCTATGAATATGTTTTGGGCAGATTCAAAGTCTAGAGTAGATTTTGAATGCTTCAATGTTGAGCTTGTTTTTTATGAGATAGTGAAGATTAATACAGAACAATTGTCATTTGCGCAGTTTGTTGGAGTGAACCATCACTCACGGAGTTACATATTAGACGACATTTTTTTGTATGACCAGACCAAGGAAACCTTTGAGTGGTTGTTCAGAGTATTTACACAGGCAATGAATGGGAAGCACCCTTGAGGTGTACTTACAGATGGTGATCGTGCAATTGCAGCTGCAGTGTCTCATGTATGGCCATATGTACATCATCACCTATGTTTGTGGCATATCTTTCAAAATACAACAAAGAACATAAGACACATTTTTAATCAGAAGATAGGGTTTGATAAAATGTTTAGAAAGTGTGTACTTGAGAGCATGGACGATGTCACTTTTCTGTTTGGTTGGGAGCAAATGATTCAGATGTACGACCTTGAAGACTATGTATGGTTACATAATTTATATACAGATAAAGAGAAGTGGGCATTGGCATATGAAAGACGATACTTTTGTGGAGGTATGATAAGCACGCAAAGAGCTGAATCTATGCATGCCACACTGAAAAAAACCTTGTATTCATGTTTAATAATGCTTCGCTTCATGGAACAGTATGAATTATTTATAAACGATCTTATACAAAATGAGCTTGAACAAGATGTGCAATGCTTCAACACTCGCTCTGTAACTTTGGGCATGAAAATATTGACGCTACCTGCAGATCTGTATACACTAACAGTATTTGGATGGACTAAGAAGAAGGTTATACAGGTCATGAAATGCAACATACAAGGACGTGTGCAATATAGAAATATGCATAAATACCATGTTGTATGGGAGGGCGAAGAGCAACCACAAAAGAAAGAAACAGATGTTACATATAATGTTGACAACGGAACAGTTGAATGTACGTGCAAAATGTTTGAATTCAAAGGTATTTTATGTCATTATGCATTAACGACACTTAATCAAGAGAAGATACAAGAAATACCTGAGTTATATATAATGCGAAGATTGACAAGACAAGCAAAGATTGAACTGCTGGATAGAAATAATGTCAGTCCATCTGGTGTTGATGAGAAGTGTCGCATAGCCTCCCATTACCAACAACTATGTAGGTCACCTATACATGTTGCAGATTTGACATCGAAAAGCGAAGAAGCCTATGTATGTATGAGAAAAGTGTCAAGGGAATTACTTGAAAAAGTACAGTTAATTCACCATGAGTCTGTTGCAGCTCATGAAGACCAATATAAGAAAACGGGATCGAACAACGTAGGTGAAATTCATATTTCCCCTGACTCTTATGACAAGTTATGCTGAAGCGTCAACATCATCTTCGACAAGTCAGGAGTAAACCTTGTAGATTATGATGAAAATATTCACCTAGTGAAGGGGTATTAAAAGGAAACCTGCCTTCGGAGGATAAAGGGTTCACTGGAATTAGTTTGCAAGAAAATGTGTAAGAAACAACTAGCCCTTAAGCAACCAAGCCCTTCACACGAACATGTATGTAATACAATATATTGCTTCTCAGGTAAATTGTATTACTTGCAACTTGTCAATATCTAATTTGTGTAATTTCCAACATGCAGCAATACCCTACAGATGTGTATTACAATGTTGGAACCTGTAATCCCCCTCACATGTTTCAGTGGAACGATGGCATGAGTTTGACAAGTCTTTTGGTATGTAACAATTTTGAGATGATGTTTGTATTTCTTGTTGAACTTATTATAGTGCCTGATATTGTTCTTTTTAATGACAGACTCAGTTCAATTCAAAAGTAAGCAACACAATACAGGAATCACGTGTAGATTCTTCAGCTACAAAATACTTGTAGCATTTAACTTTCATTAGTGTAAATCGTTGTAATGTTTAGCATTCTGTAATTCTTTGTTGTAATTCTATAATTCTTTGTTGTAAATCCATAATTCTTTATTGTAATTCTATAATTTTTTGCTGAAAATGTATAATTCTTTATTGTAATGTTATAATTCTTTATTGTAATTCTACAATAGAAATCATACTACAAATATCATAAAACTCATCCCTAGAAAATACATAATATCTCACAAATCGATATACAATAATTGTGTATAATATCTTACAAATCGATATACGACAATTCAACATAATAGCCTACTAATAAATATTAACAAACAAAACAATATCTCAATAATCGACACTAGAAAACACATAGCATCTTAATATATTACAAATCGATATTAACAAACAAAATAATATCTCACAAATCGACACTATATCGGGAAGCTTCATTCTAAAAAAGGTGGGTTGCGGATGCGGTTTCGCCTTATTAATTTCCTCGAGAGAAGAGAGGGTGTGTTGACAAAAACAGTAATCAGACTGACATTAAGAAGCCAAAGATTGAACCCACTGATGAACCTTTCCCTATTTCATCAATTAATGACCTAAAAGCGACCATTTCTAAGAAATCTCGTAATTCTCTTTGGCTTGATATCTTATAAATCGATTTATGGCAATTCACATAATATCTTCCAAATTGATATACGACAAATAAGTACAATATATTACAAATTGATATTCACAAACAAAACAATATTACCAAATCGACATTTGAAAACACTTAATATCTTACAAATTGATATACTGCAATTCAGCGTAATAGCTTATAAATCGATATTAACAAACAAAATAATATCTCACAAATCGACACTAAAAATACATAATAGTTTATTAATCGATATTAACAAACAAAACAATATCTCACAAATCGACACTAGAAAACACATAACATCTTACAAATTGATATACGACAAATCACCAATAATAACTTACAAATCGATATTAACAAACAAAATAATATCTCACAAATCGACACTATATCAGGAAGCTTCATTATAAAAAAGGTGGGTTGCGGATGCGGTTTTGCCTCATTAATTTCCTTGAGAGAAGAGATGGTGTGCTGACAAAAACAGTAATGAGACTGACATTAAGAAGCCAAAGTTTGAACCCGCTGATGAACCTTTCCCTATTTCATCAATTAATGACCTAAAAGTGACCATTTCTAAGAAAGCTCGTAATTCGCTTTGACTTGATATCTTATAAACCGATTTATGGCAATTCAGCATAATATCTTCCAAATTGATATACGACAAATCAACATAATATATTAGAAATTGATATTCACAAATAAAACAATATCACCAAATCGACATTTGAAAACACATAATATCTTACAAATCGATATACCACAATTTAGCGTAATAGCTTACAAATCGATATTAACAAACAGAATAATATCTCACAAATCGACACTTCTTACTAATCGATATTAACAAACAAAACAATATCTCACAAATCGACACTAGAAAACACATAACATCTTACAAATCGATATACGATAATTCACCAATAATAGCTTATAAATCGATATTAACAAACAAAATAATATCTCACAAATCGACACTATATCGGGAAGCTTCATTCTAAAAAAGGCGGGTTGCAGATGAGGTTTCGCCTTATTAATTTCCTCGAGAGAAGAGAGGGTGTGCTAACAAAAACAGTAATTAGACTGACATTAAGAAGCCAAAGATTCAACCCGCTGATGAACCTTTCCCTATTTCATCGATTAATGACCTAAAAGTGACCATTTCTAAGAAAGCTCGTAATTCTCTTTGGCTTGATATCTTATAAATCGATTTACGACAATGCAACATAATATCTTCCAAATTGATATACGACAAATCAACATAATATATTACAAATTGATATTCATAAACAAAACAATATCACCAAATCAACATTCGAAAACACATAATATCTTACAAATTGATATACCGCAATTCAACGTAATAGCTTACAAATCGATATTAACAAGCAGAACAATATCTCACAAATCGACACTAGAAAACACATAATAGCTTACTAATCGATATTAACAAACAAAATAATATGTCAAAAATTGACACTAGAAAATACATAACATCTTACAAATCGATATACGAAATTCACTAATAATAGCTTACAAATCGCTATTAACAAACAAAACAATATCTCACAAATCAACACTATATTGAGAAGCTTCATTCTCAAAAAGGCGGGTTGCGGATGCGGTTTCGCCTCATTAATTTTCTCGAGAAAAGAGAGGGTGTGCTAACAAAAACAGTAAACCGCAATTAACAATATCTCATAAATCAACACTAGAAAACACGATATTAACAAACATAACAATATCTTATAAATCAACACTAGAAAACACGCAATAGCTTACAAATTGTTATACCGCAATTCAGCATAATAACTTACAAATTGATATTAATAAACAAAACAATATCTCATAAATCGACACTAGAAAACACATAATATCTTACAAATCGATATACGACAATTCATCATAATAGCTTACTAATCGATATTAACAAACAAAACAATATCTCATAGATAGACACTATATCAACATAATAGCTTACTAATCGATATTAATAAGTGCCAATTGCGTAATTTTGTAAGATGTTTCATTTTTTAAGATATTTGTATTATGATTTTGAAACATGTGTCTGCGCAATTGACATTGTTGTGATTTACGCGCTTGAAGTGGTGATTTGCATATTCAACACACATGTAAGACCCACAAAATTTCAGACAATTTTTGAATAAAATTCATGAGGCATTTTCTGGTGAAAATAGTATTTATGCTCGAAATGAAAAACAAATCGATTTCTGCAAACCAGTTATACTTAGGATATTCGTGTCTTTGCGAATATAAGCTCAAACCGTCAAGGAGTCATAACTTCCTCCCTGAATAAAATCAAGAGATTTATACGAGCTAACTTTCTTAGTTACGTCAATACGAAGAGAATGATGTACTCAAAATTTTTTTTTGTCAAAAACCCTAAATTTTTGTGGGACCCACAAAAATGTTGGTGGGACCCACAAAAATATTCCTCAGAAAATATCTGGTAGGACCCACAAAATATCTCATAAAATTTCCATGTGGGCCCTACACGAAGAAGAAACCTCTTAGAAAATTCTAGAAAAGGCAAGAAGGGGAAAGAAGACTCTGAATTTTTTTAGCTTTTTCTAGAAAAATCCAGAAAGCAGAGGTTACTTGGGGGCCAAGTAACCTTGGCTATAAAAGGAGGTGACCCCCCTTTAAAAAAATTGTCCCCCCTCCTTTTGCCTTCTCCCTCTCTCCTAAACCTCCCCTACCTAGCCTAGCCTGCCTGAGTGGGTCTGAGTCTGCCTGACCTGGTCCTAGATCACCTGACATGGTCCAAACCTAGTTGACTTGACTTAAACCTAGTTGGGTTTGAAATCAAAGTTCTTTTTGGTCCCAAACCTTGGTTTGATTTTCTGAACCCAGACCCAACCAGCTTGGGCTAAGTCTGAACCTGTTGAACGTAGTTGACTTGGACCGAACCCAGTTTAGTTCAAACCACTTGGGTTGAGCAGCTTGACCTGCTCTTCCTCTTTCTCAACTAGGTCTACCTTATCTGACCTAGTCTGACCTCTCGAAGGAAGGATCAAACCTCATTCGAAGCAGTGAGAGCATTCTAGAGCCGTTTCTTTCGTAATTTGAAGTAAGTTCGCTTCGTTGATCTCTCTCTCAAGTATTTACTTGTTTATATATAGTATATACCTTTTGAAGTAGTATCTCACCCTAGTCCTTGGTTGAGCCCTTTGGGACACTTCGGTGTTCACACACTCGCCTTGTGACTATCGTCGGATATATATGTATGAATGCGTAGTATATGCGTTCTTAAAAATAGTATCTCGCCCTAGTTCTTGCTTGAGCCCTCTAGGATACTTCGGTGTTCACGTGCTCACTTTGTAACTATCGTTGGATGCCGATTCTTGCATATATTGTCTTGAGATTGCCATCGCATTACATATCACCAAGGCTCCTGCTTAAATGTAATTTAAGTTTCATCATCACGTCGTATAATGCCAAGGCTCCCTGCTTTCTGTAATTTCTGATTATGCACTTAAATTACGCATTTTGTCTTGTCATTACGTTGTATGATGCCAAGCTTTTCATGCTTTCTGCAAGTATATATGTAGAATATTTCATTCGATTTTACCCTCTAAACAATATGTATATGCACTCCTTTATGCCGCCGCCATATAAAGCACATGCTTTTGCTTATACTAAATATAGTGCGCATAAGTGAGCGTTCAAATGGAGATCAACTCCAAATAGCCAATGCGATTTTCTTGCCTCTCCTCGATCAAGATTTTGCTTGACGAATGAAGCCCCTCTTGGAAAGACTTTGCTTTTGCGCAAAACCGTTTTTTCGTAAAGACTAAGTCATTTGCGTATGGTCTGACTATGACCCAAGGTTCCAATAAACCTTGATGGATGCAAAGTATGCACAACGATGCACATTTATTCCTGAGTTAAAGCGTAACGATTTCTCCATCGAAGAGGAGAAATGCTGCTAGAAATTCTAAAAGATGCTCACCGAGCTTAAAAGAAACACACGCTTCCTTAGTTAAAGAGAGAGAGTGCTGCAGAATTTTCTGAAGAAGCTCAACCAAGCTCAGAAAGAGCGAAGCATGTTACTTTATCATGCAGAGAAGGTGCTACACATATGCCCTCAGTACTTTCTACAACGTAGAAAGGTTAGACTCACTCCTGCCGTCAATGTAAGGCCCACAATATTTCCGAGATAATTTTATATGTAATGTGTTTCAGTGTTGATAATGTCTTGTAGTATTAAGAAATTTTCGTAAATTATGCCTATATAATCATACGAGGTCCTAAATCACGTAATTTTGATATATGAAGCGATTAAGAGCAAACCATGATAAATTAAATTCTGATATTCCTATATTAGATTTATAATATATCTAATTAGTCACTCTCTAAATTTGGATCCTAAACGAGGAAAATACCTCGTTATCGCATGTGAATTGGCGAAAAATGAATGTCGACAAGATACGAATCATAAGGAGGACAAATTTCATCGGAATTGAAAATCTAAGTAAATAATTTTAAAACTTAGGTTGTATTTTATGAATTGTAAGTTTAAAATAAAACATTTAAACCATTAAAACCTAGCTTTTAAATAAGAAAGGAATTAGGGTTTTTAAAACTAGTAAATTGCAATTTTTACTAAATCTAAGTGAGTTTTTTCAAAGTTTTTGAAAAGGAAGCTTGTTTTGGGAATATTTAAAAAGTGGCTAGCATGGGGCCCATGTCACCCATGCTACTTTGATATAAATTAAAAACAAAATTTTAAAATAATGCATTTAATATAGTGTTTTTGGAAAGTTTGAAAAAAAAACCAAACTTGAGGTTGGTTTTTGGCATTTTAAGAAGTAGTTGGCATAGGCCAATGGTTTTCAAAGCTAGTTGGGCACCCCTTAGGGGGTATCCCATGCAACATTTATTGAAAATTCAAAAAAAAATAATAAATATTAAAAAAAATAGTTTTTGAAAAGGGCTTGCCTTTGAAAAGTCAAAAGACAACCCCTCCTAAATCAAGGAGTGATTTAGGGGAGGGTTGGTGGGAGTTGTTGGCCCCTCAAGGCCTAGCCTTGAGGGCTAGCCTTTGACCCAAGAGAGAGAGAGTGGGGGCGCGGAGATGGAGAGCCCTCCATCTCTCCCTCCATGCCTCCCAGCCCTACATCTCAAACCCTTGTGTCCCCCTTTATAAGACTAGAAGAAGGAGAGGAGAGAAAAAGATCGGTTCTTTCTCCTCCCCTCTCTCCTTCTTCTCTCTTTCCCCCATCTCCTCTTTCACCTTGTGCTGTGTGTGTGTGAGTGTGGCATCAACACTTCTCTCAGCTGAAGAAGGACAACCTCTTCCTTAATGTGAGTTACCTTTCCTTTACTTCTTTTTTTTTGGAAAGAGCATGGGTTGCATGCTAAAGATCTCAAGAATCGGTTTGCACTTGTAAGGTGCAAATGGACTCATAATGGCTTCAAGCCATGAACATGCTGTGAGGAAA
Organism: Nuphar pumila; assembly: GCF_984573655.1. NCBI lineage: Eukaryota > Viridiplantae > Streptophyta > Magnoliopsida > Nymphaeales > Nymphaeaceae > Nuphar > Nuphar pumila. The sequence goes on along the minus strand of NC_143258.1, from coordinate 32,461,697 downwards.
CACCCTTGTCTCCTTTTTCCTTATTTCGTTTTTTCTCCATGTACACTATAGCATGTTTTTCTTTTCTTTTTTTCCTTAAAATGCATTATTCATTTTCGTTATTTGGTGGAAACACCCTTAGTCGGGCTAAGCATGTTGGTAGCCGGGCTGGACTCCCTTGCAGCCAGCCTGGGCCTTTATTTCCTTTGTTTAGGGCCCCATGGCCTTTGTTGGAGGCTACTGCAACCTTTGCAGCAAGCCCCCGGATTGACCAAGGGCTGGTCAGTTCGGGCTCACCTTGCCTCCCCTCTTGTGCGCCTTGAGCATGCCACCACAGCAGCCCTAGCTGGGTTGCTGCGGTCTCCTTGTTATAGCATGCTGGTGTGGGCCATTCCGGGACCCAAACCTACCTGAGTGACCCACTCACTGAGTGGGGTCATAGTCGGGGATCACTTCTCCTTGGTTGATGTGCAGCAACTAGAAACCGGGTGCATATAGCACCCGGGTTCCTACCCTTGGCGCACCTACTTTGAGGTGCTAGCCACAGCCTGTGGCCCTGATCTGGACCCTTTTTTGGGTCAGACCAGAGGTACAAACAAGCATAGCACACCCCTGTGAGCTCTCTGCTCCTTTTGACACAGCAGGGTCTGGACCCACAAGGTCCAAACCGTGTTGTCATGGCTTGACCCACCATAGTGGGATTTTTTTTGGCTAGCCACACCCCATTTGGGTGCAGACTAGGCCTGCTACCCTGGTCCGAACCCCTTGAGTTCAGACCAGGGTCACCTCTTGTGACCTAGCTGGGTTTGCTCACCCTTGGACCAGACCCTGCTAGATAGGTTTAGCCCTGCCCATTTGGGCGTTTGCCCCAACCGAGCCCACATTGAGGCTCGCCTATGCTTAGTCGGGTGCTAGTGCACTCGAGTGAGCTGGAAATTCGGCCCCATGTCTTGTGCTGCAACATGGCAGCACCTGGTCTGCACTTAGGGTGCATACCAGGGTGGACTCAGACCCTGTGGCCTAGTCTTGCAGCAGGCCCCATTTTAGACCTTAACCTCCCCCTTGGCACCAAGATGGCACCGAGTGCTAAGGGCCACAGGCAACCTTGTTGCCCCTTTAGCAACTTGTGGGGCTGGGTTAGCAGCCCATGGTCTTAGCCATTCTCAGGCTCAGACCTGTGTCCTTTTGACCACGCAAGGTCTGGCCCGAAAGACCAGACCCTATGGTCTTGTCGTTGAGTCGGCTGGGACGCCGTCAACCAGTTCCCCTTGGTGGCACCCGTTTGGTCTGAACCACCTTGGGTTCAGACCAAGGTGGGTTCATGAGCTTAGATGGGTCTGATCCCACAGGGACCAGACCTAGCTAAGCGTCCTTTGGGAGCTCAGCAGGGTGCTGCAACTTCCCCCTCGTTCCCGCCAACCTGCAAGGCAAAACAACTAAGTTAAAAAATAAGAAAAAGTAATAGTGGACAATAAGATAGTTGCGATCTTGAGCATCGGATGCCCCACAGTCTTATCGTGGCAGCGATGTGTTAAGCACCAAGTACGCGTTTTGCCGTCCACCTACAGGTACCTTCCTGCCTTCGTTGGACTTACCGGTAGAGGGCTTCGTTCTTGCCCTGATAGCATTGACATATTGCGACCACACACTTGGGAATGCTAATGTAATTCCCATATGAATGGGAATAAGTTAAGTTTCATTCTCGACACTCATGAGTGTTGAGTTCACAAAGTCCCTTAGCAGATGGTTTCGCCATATGAAACGTGCCGCGGTACGACGCTTAGAATGCGCGTACTTGAGAATTTCTTATTCAAAGCCTTGGATACTCAATCATGATTTGAATATGCATTTTGAGCCTCGTATCGCTCAAAAATAGTGAATTGTGCCATTTTATAAATATATGTTTCCATCATTGCTCCTGCTCGATACTGGTGTGAATGTTTTTGACTTTGTGGCTTTATTTGTTTCGCATGTGCACGTTGGCACATCGTGACACATATGTCACTGGTTTTGATTTATCGTGTGTTACTTGTTTTTAGTCCACATTCGTATATTGATGAATGTATGATGCACCGAAGGCGTGCCACACACTCGACGTGACATACACTTGAAAACTAGAACACCATAAGGGTATAGCAAAAAAATTACCTGTTGAGGTTTGCGACTTAGCTGGAGTCCTTAGGCGATGGCCCCATGTTCGTGAGAGAGAGCTCACGTATTGTGATACCCTAGGAATAAAAATGAAAATGGTGTTGTGATCGCCTTCATTAGTGATATGCTCTTTTGTTGGCCGTGTGAGGCTGAGCACATGAATGGGCAGGCCAAGTCCTCATTTGCGTACCTCACAGGGACCATGAGGCATAACTACCTTAAAAGGAGGTATGACTTGATGAATGAGCCTAAATAAGATAAACCTGTCGCGCCCCATTCACAAAGATGGTTTACCTAGGGAGAGGGTGAATGGTACAACCCTAAGTGACGTGTCGTTACTATGCCACTTTTGTTTATAGGAGATGTAGCATCCTTTGACCTCCAGTCACTCAGAGTTAGGGAGGTCGAGGTTACCCTTTTCAGGGACCTCTACTACTGCAGTAGTACAGATTGCAATCCTTTGCCCCTGCGAAAGGTTTCTCCTAGTTGTGCGCTGCCCGCAGGCGGTTGACTCCGTCTGTAGCATCCCCGGTTATTACATTAGAAATTGAATAACAGACGTTGGGTGCATGGCTCACAGAATGTGAGGCTCCTTCGCGTACCCAAAGGAGTAATCAGAAGAACATAATTACTAACCAAACAGACTGACATACTTTAGTTGCTTGCTTGCTTGCTTTTAGTACTGCTCTTGTTTCCTGTCTTGCGCGTTGTACGTTGTCGCTTAGCTTTCCTCCTTTTGTTGCACTTGTTACTTACTCTCCTTGTTGTGTAGACTTGTAGCACATGCACCTACCTGACACACACACATGTACTTTAATTCAAATGTTTCTAATTGTCCCATCATGATAGTTATAGCCTATTACTTATAATTGTAGCATATCTGTATCATGCTTCATACTATATGCTTTTCCTTAAAAATGATAATGTATGGATAGTTTATCTCACCAACTCGCAAGAGTATTGACCCCGTTTTATGGGGGTACAGGTGATGAGTAGACGCAACAACAATGTGACGGCGCACAGTGGGAGACTTGAGACCCACACTTAGCAGTAGATCTTGGCTTATTCTGGTTTTGGGGTTTAAGGAGAATTTTCCTCTCGTTTTGAGAGACTGGTTGTATTGATGTAATTGTGTCTCAATTTTGTAAACACTGTGGTATTGTATATATTTGGTTTGGACTTGTGGTTTGTATCACTTACTGTGGCCCGCTCAGACTCGCGGCCTTTGTTTTACCCCTTCTTCCCTTTTGTACTTCAACTGGTTAATTCAAACTATATATCAAAAAAAAATTATGCAAAAAACTAAAGGTTTTACAAGGTTGGGGTTTGAGGCATCATAGAGATTGGTATCAGAGCTGGAGTGTTAAGTGTGGTCCAAGACTTCTGCGTGCATCGTCCATCGCACTGTAAATATGATTAAGTTATTAAATTTTGTTTCTTATTGTTGATTACTGTTGTAATTAGTTTTGCTTGTTAAATTAAACATATAATTTGTTAGATGCTTGTGGATCCGAGACACGAGAGAATTCTTGGAGCTCTACATGACTTGGTTCGAGGTGTAGAGGCCCTCGACCGAGTCGTTCAGCAAATTGTACAGAGTGCACAAGTGCTTGCATATCCGGCACCTCCATGTGGGAGATGTGAGCAGTACCACATGGGACAGATTTATCCACATGATTTGAGCGATTGCCCTTATTGTAGCTTTAGAGGGCATATCGAGATCGAATGTTAGCTTAAGTTGGGCGATGAACTCGCGATGGGTAATACTGAGACTGTAGAAAATGAGGCTTCTGAGATCGGTCATGCACCAACAGTAGCTGACCCTATGGGAGATGCACATGTTTCACCAGGTTCTCCTGAGTACATGCCAACTTCCTATTCATGTTCTGTTTCCCCTCAGTACGTGCCAACTTCACCTCTGTTGTCTCAGGTTGTGAGTCCTTCTGAGTACACACCATCATCCCCTCCTCGTCCGAAGCGGAGACAGTGTGAAAACCAGAACATCTACCGCGACCACTACACCAGTAGGCAGTGATGATGTTTGTTCAGATGCAAACATTTTATGGTTGGAACACTGAGTTAGTGTTCATTTTGTTCTCCGATGCGGATAGATATGATTTTGTAACCCGGTTATAGAAAGGTATTTTTGGCTTGTTATGTACAGAAATATGTATGCAACTTTAGCTTCATGTAATGAAGTCTTATTTTGGGACTTGTTCTTTTGCTTATACGAGCTTTTCTTTTGTTTAAGATGGCTTGGCGAGAACGTTGCAACAATATCATGGACACTCTCAACAACCTGGCCGAGGTTGTTGGTAGACAAGCTGAAGCCATGCGTGCTTTGGGTGAAAATCTTCAAGCCACCCAGGGACGTGAGACTCCTACTCCTACTCCGGCTCTAGCGATGACAGTACCTTATAAGCAATTCATGAGTATGAACCCTCCGTCCTTCGACGAGAAGTCTACTTCTGAAGCAGTAGAAGACTGGTTATGAGAGATCGAGCGGCTCTTTCGTGTGTCGCAAGTCAGTGACGATCGCAAAGTGGACTTCGAAACGTATTGACCTTGGAAGGATGCCGAAAGGTGGTGGGCGACCACCTTAGACATCAAGTTTGCCGACGGAGTTGTTACTTGGGAGAAATTCGTGGAAGTCTTCTATGCCGCTTACTTCCCGACACATGAACGTAGCAGGACGATGCAGAAGTTCCTTGACCTTCAGCAAGGGAACTCTACTCTGGCTGATTACGTCATGAAGTTTCGAAGCCTATAGCGCTTTTATCTAAATATTTATGTTATGGAGAAGGAATGAGCAATGAAGTTTGCTCGTGGATTGAAACCTGCATTGCGTATGAGGATGTACACTCGTGCCCTTCGACTATTGAGGAAGCCTTGGAGACTGTTACTCTTCTAGAGCAGGATTGGATAGAGTCACAGAAGACTCAACACTTCAAAGGAAACCAGCAATCAGGCCAAAAGAGTGGACCTAAGAAGAGGCTGTTTCAGAAGTATCCAGGTGGAAGGAAACTCACTCCACCCGCAAAGAGAAACCGACATCAGAACACCAACCGTCCTCGATAGAATAAGTAGTACCAGCAGAAGCAGATAGCGGCAATAGCAGGTTGCCCAAAGTATCTTGGTGAGCATCCTGGCCAACCGTGTCCTTGCGACACTGGCAGATGTCTTTATTGCGGCAAAATGGGCCACTACATCAGAGACTGCCGGAAGAAACAGTCAGATGACATGAGAAAAAATGCACCTGGAACATCACAACCGACCTATCAGCGACCGTCTCAGCAACAACAGTCTTACCCACAACAGCAATTCTCTCAGCAGAAGGTGGGTAATCAGAAAACAGTGGCAGGACGAGCCTACGCAGCCACTATGGAGTAAGTGACCAAAGGAGAATTGGTCCAAGGTACTATTCCAGTCGTTGAACAAGCAACCTTTACTTTATTTGACTGTGGTGCTTCTCATTCATTTATTGCTACTAGATTTGCTAGAACTTTGCCTATATCTGCTGAATTGTTAAATTACCCGTTGGAGGTTCGTACTCCGACTGGTGATCAGTCTTTATATACTTCATATATTTCGAGTATCATGGTGTCAGTGGCAAGTCAGAACTTGTCGGCTGACATAATCTTACTAGACATGACTGAGTTTGACATCATTCTAGGCATGGATTGGTTATTTGAATATCACGATCAAGTCTTGTGTAGAGAAGGCAAGGTAGTTTTGTACCCTCCTTATTGTCCAATTTTGAAGATCAGCCTTGCTCGACCCATTCGAGACAGTCGCTTGATTTCATCATTTAAAGTTCAGAAGTATTTGCGGAATGAAGGTACTACATTCTTGGTCAGTATCGCCCTAATTGTGCAGAAGATAATTTCTATCGAGGACTTAGACGTAGTTCAGGAGTTCCCCAATGTGTTTTCTGAGGAACTGTCTGGATTACCTCCGAAGCGTAAGATTGAGTTTTGTATCGAGTTGTTACCTGGAATGACTCTGATTTTAAAAGCACCGTATCGTATGGCTCCAGCAGAACTTGAAGAACTGAAGCGTCAGTTGGAAGAGTTAATGGAGCAAGGGTTTATCAGAAACAATGCATCGTCGTGGGGTGCACCTGTCTTGTTTGTGAAGAAGAAAGACAGATCCATGAGATTGTGCACTGACTACAGAATGCTTGACCAAGCGACGATTAAGAACAAGTATCCGTTGTCGAGAATCGAAGATCTCTATGACCAGTTGCAGAGAGCGAAGATATTCTCACAGATCGACCTCAGATCGGGTTATTATCAACTCTGGATAAAAAAGGAAGATGTCTTAAAGACAACTTTTTGAACTAGATACGGGTTGTATGAGTTTGTTGTGATGCCATTTGGGCTCATGAATGCACCAGCATCATTCATGAATTTGATGAATCCGATCTTTCGTTCGTTTGTAGATACCTTCGTGATCGTATTCATTGATGACATCTTGATCTACTCAGAGACTTCTGAGCAGCACCAAGAGCATCTGCATATTATTTTGGGAGTACTTCAGGAGCATAGGTTGTTTGCCAAGTTCTCCAAATGTGAGTTTTGGCTCAAGCGAGTTATGTTTTTGGGTCACGTGATATCCAGTGATGGAGTGTCAGTTGATCCTGCGAAAGTTGAAGCCATGTTAGATTGGAAGCCACCTCAGTCTGTTACCGATATCTGAAGTTTTCTCAGGTTAGCTGGTTACTGTCGGTGTTTCATTCAGGACTTCTCCAGAATTGCACTTATGTTGATGAAGCTTTTGCATAAAGGAGTCAAGTTTGAGTAGACTGACTCTTGCGAAGAGAGCTTTCAGATCCTGACGACGAAGCTGACTACCTCTGCGGTGTTAGCTTTACCTTCTGGTAGAGGTGGTTTTGTGGTGTACACAGACGCCTTAGGAACATGATTGGGATACGTGCTAATGCAGCACAACCAAGTTATTGTATATGCATCGCGATAGCTGAAGATGCATAAGAGGAATGATCCAACTCATGACTTGGAGTTAGCAGATGTAGTGTTCACCTTAAAGTCTTGGAGACATTATCCGTACAGAGATACATTCGAGGTCTTTTCTGACCACAAGAGTCTCAAGTATTTATTTTCTAAAAAAGAATTAAATATGAGACATCGTCGTTGGCTCGAGTTCATCAAGGATTATGAGTTCACGTTGTCTTACCGCCCTGGTAAGGCGAACATCGTAGCAGATGCGCTTAGTCGCAAGTTGAGCAGTGTTCTGGCTAGTCTTGTGTGGAGCCAAAAGTTGATTGAAGATTTTATGGCTTGGAAGCCATTCTCGATTGGAGGCAAAATGATCAGATTGTCTAGTTTGACTATTCGATCAGAGTTTTTGCCTAAGGTTATTGAAGCATAGAAGCAAAGCACTAACTATAAGAAGTTTGTAGATCGAACTCATGAAGAGGGCTCTGTGTTTCGTGTTGATGACGATGGTCATATCCGTATGAAGCATCGATTTTGGGTACGAGATGACCCTGAGTTGAAGAAGAAGATTCTTGATGAGGCATATCTATCGAATTACACCATTCATCCTGGTGTAATTCGATAGATCTTCAACAAAAGTATTGATAGAACAGGATGAAGCGTGAAGTCGCAGCGTATGTATCAAAGTGTTTGACTTGTCAGCAAATCAAGATCGAACACCAATATCCCGGAGGTTTCATGCAGTGGATCGAGATTCCTCAGTGGAAATGGGAAGATATCACGATGGATTTCGTGGTAGGTTTACCACGAACCAGACAAAAGCACGATGCGATTTGGGTAGTTGTAGACAGACTCACCAAGTCTGCTCATTTCTTGCCTATCCGGATGAGTGAGTCGCTTGAAAGCCTAGCCGACTTGTACATCCGAGAAATCATATGGTTACATGGTGTACCTACGTCCATCATTTCGGATCATGATCCCAGATTCACGTCGCGATTGTGGGACAGTTGCAGTCAGCTTTGGGAACAAAGTTGAAGTTCAGTACTGCCTTTCACCCTCAGACTGATGGTCAGTCAGAAAGAACGATTCAGACTTTAGAAGATATGCTACGAGCTTGCATGCTCGATTGGAAGGGTGAATGGGATTCACACTTATGTTTGGTCAAGTTTGCCTACAACAACAGTTATCACGTTAGTATCGGGATGGCTCCGTACGAAGCCTTGTACGGGAGACCTTGCCGATCACTGTCATATTGGGACGATACCAGCGATAGATCCACTGAATCACCGATTGTTCTTCAGCACTACACTCAACAGGTGCAGAAGATTCGAGAACGTCTAAAGGCAGCTCAAGATAGACAGAAGAGTTACGCCGACAAGAGACGACGAGAACTTCATGAACGACATGGTTTTTATGAAAGTATCACCGACGAAGAGCGTCTTTCGTTTCAAAAATAAAGGAATGTTGAGTCCTAGATACTTTGGGTCGTTCAAGATTCTTGAGAGGATCAAAGGAGTAGCCTATCAGATTGAGCTGCCACAGCAGTATGCTCAAATTCATAATGTTTTTCACGTGTCGATGTTGACGAAGATGTAGAAGTGCAAGAAGATTTAACGATAGCCGAGAAGCCTATCGAGATCGTTGATCATCGAGATCAAGTTTTTCATATTAAAACTATTCTGTTGGTTAAGGTACGATGGCAACGCCATAGCATCGAAGAATGCACATGGGAGCCAGAAGCGAGCATGAGGGAGAAATACCCTAATCTTTTTGTGGCCTACTGTTCATGATTTCGTGGACAAAATCCTTTTTAAGGAGGGAAGGATGTAAGGCCTATGATATTTCTGAGATAATTTTATATGTAATGTGTTTCAGTGTTGATAATGTCTTATAATATTGAGAAATTTTCGTAAATTATGCCTATATAATTATACGAGGCCCTAAATCATGTAATTTTGATATACGAAGTGATTAAGGGCAAACCATGATAAATTAAATTCCAATATTCCTAGATTAGATTATAATATATCTAATTAGTCACTCTCCGAATTTGGAACCTAAACGAAAAAAATACCTTGTATTACATGTGAATTGGCGAAAAATGAATGTCGACAAGATACGAGTCGTAACGAGGACAAATTTTGTCGAAATTGAAAATCTAAGTAAATGATTTTAAAACTTAGGTTGTATTTTATGAAATATAAGTTTAAAATATAGCATTTAAACCTTTAAAACCTAGCTTTTAAATAAGAAAGCAAATAGGGTTTTTAAAACTAGTAAATTGCAATTTTTATGAAATCTAAGTGCGTTTTTGAAAAGGAAGCTTGTTTTGGGAATATTTAGAAAGTGGTTAGCTTGGGGCCCACGTCAGCCCATGCTACTTTGATATAAATTTAAAATAAAATCTCAAAATAATGTATTTAATATAGTGTTTTTGGAAAGTTTGAAAAAAATCAAACTTGAGGTTGGTTTTTGGCATTTTAAGAAGTAGTTGGCATAGGCCAACAGTTTTCAAAGCTGGTTGGGCGCCTCTTATCATTGCAAAATTTTACTTTTGCAAGTCAAACTGACCTTTAAAAAAAGATTTTGAAAATAACTCACTTCCATTTTTAAAATGCAGGAATATTTTGTAGAATGAGACTCGCCTGTCGGTACGAGGTTCAACCGTTCCTGGCGCCTTTACCAGGGGTAATTGAACCAAGAATCAAAAGTGTGCTCATCTTTTCTCAACTTGTCTAAACCGATGTTCTATTTCCTAAATGCACAAAGAATCAGACATGTGCTTTGAATTTTCTTAAAATGCAGATTGAAAACATGATGTATGCTTCTGAGATTTGAAATACTTGGAAAATTCTTGAAAAATATAACACTTTGAAAATCGTGAATCATGGTGAGAGAATATTTATGAAGAAATGCAAGTGCTTTGTGAAAATCGATTTATGAGGAATTTCAAATAACTTTGGGACAAACTTGATTTCTCTAAATTCAGACTTTGAAATTGAAGATATTATGACTTGAAAAATTGTGATTTAAACTTGAGGAATACCTGAAATACCATTTAAAAGCTCAGAATTTTGATAAAATCGATTTCTGAATAAGGCTTAATTTTTTTTGAGAAAATCGATTTCTCTGAATTGGAATTGAAATTTGCAAATTGAATGAAATGAATGAATATGGATTTGAAAGACATTGTTTTGAAGAATTGAGAAAATCTTTTTGTATTTTTGAAAAATGCAGTGCATTTTAAAGTTAGCCTAAGAGTGTAGGTTGAATGTGGCTAATACTAAGACTACAAATCTGGGTCTCATTCGTATTCTGACTATGGCCATGAATGCGAATTCCACCGAGTTTGTCAACTTCCTAAGAGCTTGTGCACGTGCCATTCGTGTAGACCATAGTGGATTTGTAAAGATATGCATGAATTGGCATACATCAGATATTGAAATTTGCAGAATTAAACTATATGCAATGCTCCCTACTCTAAGCAGAAAATGTAAATCTTATTCCAAATATTATATTTGATATTTACATTGAATTGAATAAAAGCAAAATAAAATGAAAAGCTAAGTCCTTCACTTGAATAATCCTGCAAAACTAGAAAATATGTTAGCACAGAAATATAGGTTTATCAGGATTTATCCAAAAAAATTAAGAAATTATGGGATATTATCCAAATATAAACTCAATTCATACTTCCCTGATATAAACGTAAATGATGAAATTGAATTGAAAATATGAAAATGAGCTTTGAAATTTCGAAATTGGGGTCCAAATGACCAAAATGCCCATGATAGCAGGACTATGGCCTTGAAACCGGGGTTTTTTAGAAAGATATTTTGCAAAATGCAAATTTTGAAATTCAAATGAGAATAAATAAAACACAAGATGATATGATATGATTGAAAATAAGAAAACCCAAGTTAGGAATTTCGAAATTGAGATCAAATGACCAAATTGCTTCTGATAGCTAGACTGGGGCCTTGAAATCAGGGGTTTCAGAAAATATTTTGGTAAAAACTTGGGATTTAGGGTTTAAATAAGATCAAATAGCAGCTAAATCGAACATGAGGTGTCCTAGCTTGATTCTAAACATGAAAAAATGCTAAAAACATAAACTTATACCCAAAAAATCAAAAGTATCATGAAAATCATGATTTAGTTAGTGTTTCGGGATCCTACGGGCACCCTGTTTTGCAATTTAACTCATCCAAGCATCAAATGATATAAAAAATTTACAGAAATCGACACATGCACTCTTTATAACCCTAAAAGTATACTGGAAACAGAAAGATCAAATTTTTACATAATTTTAATAAGAAAATTGTAAGAAAACCATAAAATATGCTATTTTTATCCGCGGACACGTACCTGTTTCAGTGTTAGACCCGAATCAGGGTTCAATCCACCATGGAAATTCATAAAATTTTACAGAAAACTAGTAGTCAAAAAACAAAGATTCTTCTTTTTACAGATCAGAAAAACCATCTTCGGTTAGGGAGATATCGTTCCGACAATCTGTACTTGAATTTAGCGAATATAAAACTTATCAAAACAGACACTTCCGGTTGCAAATACAAGGAAAAATAGCATACTTCATCAAACAATTTTGAAATTTCGGAAGTGAATAGCAGATAGATAAACAAATTTTTTTTTATGAATCATTGATCGGATCTTCAGTTAGAGAGATACGAAACACAAGTTGAATTAAGGTTTTAATAAAACATAATGAGTTCTAAAAAGTTGATCTGACTCTCTGACAAAGAAAAAATAGTAAACAGTGATAGAAAATTAAAAGAAAATTGCAGTAAATAATATCCTTTAATATGAAGCTACTGCAACTTACGGATCTTGAATTGGATCTTGGATGACAAAAATAACGCAACTACAAGTTATACTTGAATATAGATAACGATTTTAACCAACAGGAATCATGATTCGACTTTACATTTTTCTAACAGGGTTCTCGAATCCCAAAACCTCTGATTTTTTTACAGGGGTTCACTGACACATCCATGGATTGCATATAAAAAATCAGAAATTTCTAACAAATATTTAAATACGAAATAACATGATTTCTATGTATCTAAAATCAAAACACACAAAAATCTAAGAAAACCCTAAAAACTATGATTTAAATATGGAAAACAATAAAAAAAATACCTAACAGTACAATGAAATTTAATTTAATGCTAGAACATGTAAAGCAAACATTAATATGACAGAAAAAATAAAAAAATACTGGGAATCTATGATGAAAATTGATTTTACCTTTGAAAGAATGAATTTAGCCCATTTAACGAGTAAATCACATCTTTCGTCGGTTAAGAACATAGAAAATGTACCTCTCATCGATTCTAACGTATTAGAATCCTTGAAAATACCCTCAAACTGAGTTAGATCAACTTTTTGGGTCAATTTTGGAGTTCTTGGATGAAACCCATGGTTAAAAACCATGAAAAGGGGCGCCCATGGTGAAATCATGATAAAATCATAAAAACAAATAATAAAAATTATGAAAAACCATTAAAGAGACTTACCTTGGGGATGTAGCTGCTAAGGAGGAAGGAGATCTTCTGAATAAGTAGAGAGAAGCCACGAAATTGGGGAGAAAAAGAGCCTTGGGATTGACCCCCCTTTGGCTTCTATTTATAGAAAAAAATACAGGTTTTCTAAAAGAGTCCTAAAAAAATCCATTTCCTTGTTAATTGGGCTCTTTAGGGGGGGGAATTTTTTTAGAGAGGATTTAACCTAATCAAACCCTAATTACTAACCTATCTAAGCCCTATCAAAACCCTAAAGTACCCCAAATGTGGTGCCAACCCTTGTGGGCCTCATTTGTTTTTTTTTTTAAAACCCTAATTTTTGAAGTTTTAAAATCAAAGTTAAAAACAAAAGTAAAAATGGAAGTTTTAAAAACAAAATTTGATGCACCTAGACATCTAACCTAAGTAGGACACTGACTAACCCTAGTCTAACCTGACTTTTGCAAATGTGATGCCACCTAGAGTGGGCCCCACTTGAATTTTCAAAAATAATTTCAAAACTTGAAAATAAGAGTTTTTTCAAAAGATATTCAAAGTAAACTTGAAATTGAAAGTTTTGAAATGACACAGAGTTCTAACTAGGTCAAAACTCCTCTAGATATGGCTCCAACTGAGTGGGCCCCACATCGAATTTTTGAAAAATCTGAAATAAAGACTGAAAATGGCGTTAAAAAGGGGTTAAAATCAATAGGTGAAATTCAAAGGTTTTGAAAATATAGTTCTAAGCAAACTAAAACTCTGGATCAGAGTTCTGAACCAATTAGGACTCTGTGATTTTAAAATTTTGAAAGCCAAATGATGAAAGTTTTGAAAGATTTTATCAAAACTGGTAAAATAAGTCAGAAAATAGAGTCAGGGTTAGAGTCCTAACTCAATCGAAACTCCGTAATAGAGTCCTAAATTAACTGGACTATGCAAAATGACCTATTTTTGAAAAACAAATGAAAAGGAATGAAAACAAAAGTAAGAATAAACTTCAGAACAAACTCCTAACTGGATTAGGACTCTAGGTTAGAGTTCTGATCGGGCTGAAACTCTAGATTTTTTTTGGTATTTTCTGAAAAATGGATGAAAGAACAGTGAAAATAACAACAAGTATTGAAATCAAACAGAGTTCTGATCCAACCGGGACTCTGGGGACAGAGTCCTAATCGGACTAGGACTCTCAAAATTTTAGATCTTCTGAGAAAACAGGTGAGGGAATCTTGAAAACAGGTGAAAATAAGATAAAATTGAAGTCTGGTTCAGAGTCCTAGTCTGATTAGGAGTCTAAGGAAGAGTCCTAATTCGACTATAACTGAGAATTTTTGGTTTCTAAAAAACAAATGAAGAGATTTTAAAAGAACTTTTGAAAGCCAATGAAAATGCAATGAGAAAATAAACTTTGGATAGAGTTCTGATTTAGTCAGGACTCTGGGATAAAATCTCAAAATTTTGAAATTCTATGATAAAGGTATAACAATTTTAAAATTTGGAAAGATAAATAAAGAGATTTTGAAAAGATTCTCATAAAATTGAAATCAGGGTCAGAGTCCTGATACAACTGGGACTCTTTGAATAGAGTCTTGGTTCAACTAAAACTCTAAGTTTTTAACAGATTTTGAAAGATTTGATTAAAGATAGGCAGAATACCAACGAAAGATAGAGTCCTGATTCAATTAGGACTCCGAGAAAGAGTCCTAATCCGGTTAGAACTCTAGAATTTTGGCTAAAATGAAAGATTTTGAAAATCAGATGAGAAGGTTTTTGAAAACAAGAGTAAATGATGAAATCGGGATAGAGACCTGATTCAATTAGGACTCTGAGAAAGAGTCCTAATTCGACTAAGACTCTAGAATTTTGACCAAAATGAAGGATTTTGAAAGATTTTCTCAAAAACAGGTAAAATGGTAGTAAAAGGTAGGGTTTTGATCCGACTAGGACTCTGGAGAAAGAGTCCTGATCCAACTAGGAGTCTAAAATTTTGACCAAAATGACAGAAATATGCAAGGATATGACCACAACTGGTTTAAAATCAAAATAGAGTTTTGAAAAGATTAAAAAAGATAAAAAGATAGAGTCCTGATCCAACTAGGACTCTAAATTTTTTGATAAATAAAGGGATCCAGAAGCGACACTACCTAAATAGGTCTCATCTGAGAATTGAAATTGATTGAAGTTGAGTTTAAAATGAATCCAAATTGTTTTCTGAGAAAAACACTTCAAAATATAAGATCCTGGGGGTTGGAAAATGGTAGAATGTCGATTCAAAACCCAGGTTTTGAAATTGACTTTGAAAGAAAAGTTTTAAAACTCGAATCTGGATCTAATATTTTGAAAATAGGAGTGCTGGATCTCGATGATGAGATGCAATGACATGCAATGCTATGCAATACAATGAAATGATATGTCGAATGCATGCAATGATTTGTAGTGACACATGAAATGTAAACACTAGATGGGGCTGAAAATTTGAGGTGTTTACAGATGCCCCTCTTTGCTACTAAGTCGGTTGAAAGACGAGCTTAGTGACAAGAAAAAACACACCAAATTTGGACTATAAAAATGCTTCAGTTAGAAGGACCTTACTGGTTATGGAAAAATTAGCCCTGACGGAAAATGTTTGATATGAAATGGAGAATGATGAAGAAAGTTTTACTTCAAAGAAGTGAGATTCAGGTTTTACCCTTAACCTGGATGGGACGAGAAATACCTCGTATAGAAACGAGGCTCAGGTTTGACCCTTAACCTGATTGGAAAATGAAATACCTCATCAGAATAAGGCTCAGGTTTAAACCCTTAACCTGATCGGGAAATGAAATACCTCATCAGAATGAGGCTCAGGTTTAAACCCTTAACCTGATCAGGAAATGAAATACCTCATCAGAATGAGGCTCGGGTTTAAACCCTTAACCTGATCGAGAAATGAAAATGATGGAATCCTCGACTAAAGAAACCATGATGGGACCTTCAGACTTCCGCACAATGAATCCGATAAGGGTTTTGCAAAAGAATGGAAATTGGGATCCTTAAAGCTTGAAAAAGGGTTGATTTTGGGTGCCTCATTACTGAGACTAAATAACTTTTAAATTTGATGACCTTTTATGAGAAAATAATTGGTGGCTTAACCTTGAGCCGAAGTTGGACTGTCTATGGTGGGACAGTGGGGACACAGAGAAGTGTACGAATCTGAGAGCACAGGCGCTCAAATTATACCAAAGAAGAGAAGGAATCTTGAAAACTTTCGTTATCAAGTCCTAATAAGGGATCACAAATGGTGCCAGGATGTGTCAAAGCGGACAACAAGCTCTCACTTCACATCATGATAGCTAGAAAATATTATCAAAATGTTGAAAATTGTTGTTGATTCAAAATAATTGAAAATGATGCACATTGGTGCAAAAATATTTCCTCTTTTCCACTTGAAGTATTACCTCCAACTGGACTTAACTTCGTAGAATTAGGATTCAAATTCAAATTATTTGCAATTGACTTTCTTTCAAGGAGGCTATCAATTTCTTTGATATGAACAGAAAAGAGAGTATTCTTGATATTGTGAAAGCAATTGGTGAAAGGATATTAATAAAAGAATTTCACAAAATTAAAAAAGATTCTTGGCAGATTCGACAGTTTGATATCCTAGGATTTTTTTCTCATGATGATCTTTCTGCACTTGTTAGAGCTCTCTTGGGTTTTTGAGGAGTTTATTACATCATCCTTCATTTTGGAGATGTCTTAGGTTTTCTCTTTTTTGGAAGGGTACATCACAAACTCCTTCAACGTGAAGATGTTCCGATCCTTCTTTGTCTCAGGGATTATATTAGCGGTATTGGCTCATTGGTTGGTGGTCTCTTGATGATAGCAGAAATTAAATATCTTTTAGGGTTTGTTGGGAGGTTCATCGCATTCGCCTTCAACTTGGCAGTGATCTGAACTTTCCCTGGAAGGATTTGTCACAAACTCCTTCATTTTAGAGATGATCTTTATCTTCTTTGGCCCCGGAGGTCTAACTCATCCACCAGCCTTCAACTTGACAATGATTGAGAGATCCCTTTTGCAGATATTTAATTGCAGCTTATATGATTGAGGAAAATGGATTGGGTGAACTCTTTTTTTATCACTCAGGATATTTCGACTGCCTTGTCTTTACAAAAATGATCTTTAAACATGTGCCATAGTTGTGATCAATATCAATCACTTATGACTTTGCGAAAACATTGAATTTTCTTTGCTGGCTGATCATGCATAAATTCTACACATAAATTCATATATTTTTATGCATGATCATGTGCAATAATTACTTAAAAAATGCTTGTTTGGGAAGGTTTTCAAAGACTTTTATCAAATATTAAATTGAGCACGCTGAACCCTTTTTGATCCTTTTTGAGAAATTAATTAAGTTTTTGGAAAATACTTTTAAAAAAATGGAGTTGTTTGAAATATTTAAAAAATGTACAAACCCTTTTTGAAAAAGTTTCCAAAACCTAATTAAAATATTATAAATAGGAAGTTTGAGGAAAAAAAGGGCGTCTCCCCTCTTTGAAGCTCACGCCCCCCCCTCTCTCTCTCTCCTTCTTTCTCCACCAGCCAGCCAATAGTCTCTTCTATTTTTCTAGCACAACAAGGCAGTGTGTTGATTTCATGGGGAGAGACCATTCTCTTTGCAACCACTCTAGCCGGGCTGCTCGGTAATCTCTTCTTCTGCTCTCCTTTCTTTTCACGTATTTGAGATCAATTCATTATTGTCTTTGCTAAAAAAAAAAGAAAAAAAAAGAAAAAAAAGAAAAAAAAAGGAAAAGAAAAAAAAGATATATCATAGGTTCTGCATTTTTCTGAGACTCAACATTGTGGTTAACTTTTTTTGGTCCAGCGTTGTGTTTATTTTTGTTGGTTCAATGTTTTATATTTGTTTCCCCGTCGATGCATGTTAATCCATTCAGTCGGTTTTGTGTGCATTATTTACTTAGATCAACGTTTTGTGTAGTTAATTAGCATCGTTGTTGGTTGTATATAGCATCGGCTCTTCAACATTCAGCATGTCATTTGCGTTTAATTTTAGTTTTTTTAGGAGTTTAAGTCTATTCAGTCTTAATGTTATTAGTTTGCATGTTTTATTGATCAACATAGTTTAGTATCTTGCTTGTTTTGCTTTCGGTTAAATTCTACTTGAATGATAGTTTTGGTTAATTAGATTTATTTTCAGCAATAGATCCAGTTGTCAGTCATTAGCGTGTTAGTATTGTGCATTTAATTCATTGTCCAGTCGTTCTGCATATAGTCCTTCATTTTATTGTCAGTAGTGTCTTCTAGTTTCTCCATTGCATTCAGCATTCTTGTTAGGTTCGACATCTTTTTGTTTTAGACATTGTGTTAAACATCGTTCAGCCACCACAACGTTATTGACGTTGTGTGGAGGTAGCTAAGTGCAAGACAATAGGAGGTTGTGCGTGAACTCAGATCTGACTTAGTTGAGAGTCATGAATTAGGTACGCTTTGATTGATTTAGTTACCTATATTCTTTGGGTATTTCAATAGACGCTGTTCACAACATTAATGTTAGTACCCAGTAGAATTGTTTAGAATTCAGTAGTTATATAGCCTTTTATAACTAATTAATCAATAGGTTAGTTTAGAGTTTATATGTGTGTGTGCCGTCAATTAATGTCAATAAGGTAGTTAGATTAGTGGAGTCAATAGGTTAAGTTGATGTTTATAGAGTTTAGGTTGTTGAATTGTTTGGTGCAACAACGTCTTTTGCTGTTACAAAGTACAGTAATTTTTATTTAGGATAGATTTTGTTTAAGAGTTAATTTAGAATACTTTTAATATCTGTTTTTTATGTACTCTTAACTATTTTAGTCAAATTAACATTAACTCATTCTTGTTTTTACGTTTCTTCATTGTATTTAATTAGAGCAAATAGTAGGAGTCAGTTGCATCGTTCTTTTTAGTTTATCATTAGCTAAGTTAGTTTCATTGTCATTTCATGTTTGTTTTAGAATTAGTAGATTAAAGTACAGTACAACATTAGTTAGTTAGTTTGTAATTTGTCTTTTAGATAATTTATTTAGGTTAGTTCAATTCATTTTGTTAATTTTCAAGTATTAGATTGTGTTAGGTTTTTCTCGTTCTGCTGTGTTTTGTTTGTGTTTCTTGCAGAGACGGGTAAACGTGCGAGAGAAGCGATTTTGACCCTCAGAAAAGCAAAAGTTCAAGAAAACATACATTACCTCAAGAAGGGACAAAAGGACTCGAAGCACTGAAGCCCTTTCTTTTCTTTTTTTTTAGACTAGGATTTTATTTATTCAATTCATTGGGTCTGTAATAAAACCATTTATTTTGTTTAAGCCCTCTACGTAGGGCCGTACTCCCTTAGTTAGTTAATTATTTAAATAATTCTTTTTATTTTGGCAATAAAGAGTACTTTAGATTGTTTGTTTGAATCCGAAGTATTTCTCGTTTCCTGAGATCGACCCAGACTCCACCACTTGTGCGAGCCGGTTTTTATATTTTTGGTGTCTAGCTTTCACTGGATTTTCATTAAAAAAATATTGTTTTAAAAAGGATTTTCATAAAACTCACACCAAATTTATTGCCTTGTGTTTGTTCTCGTATTTATAGGTTGTTAGTTTAATTCAGTTCTTTAATTAGGATTGTTTACTTTGCTTTTCGCATTTAGGCTTAGAACCACGTGTGTGCATACCGTAGAAACGAGCTTACTTTTCTGCATAACCCACCCATTAGGATCCCCTTAGAAGTGACTGTGTACGATTGGTACCGTGCACATAGATTTCAATTTTGTAAATTCTCTACTGAGTGCAACTGCGTGGTGTTTGTTTATTTCTTGTTTTCAGTATTTGTTTATGTTACTCGCTTTGTGGTTTGGCCGCTAGCGCGTTAGTTAGGTAGAAAAACCCAATTTAGGACGGTTGCTGCACCGGTCTACCCTTTGGTGCATGCACGGGCGACGTTCGCTTGAACCTGAGCTTGCCAAATTTGTTGAGGATCTTGAATCTTTCTTTAGGAGAGCCCATCAATCCAGCCCTATGGTTGAAGATCAACAGTTGATCCGTCCTCTTAGGGAGTACTTCATGCCCAACACATGCACTTCTGCCTCCTGCATCACAAGACCTGATGTGGGAGCGAACCATTTTGAAATCAAGGCCAGTGTCATCCAGATGTTACCCTCCTTTTATGGCCTTAGCAACGAAGACCCATACCGTCATCTCGACGAATTTCTCGAGATCTTCTCTACGGTGCAGATCAATAATTTTGGAGATGACGCATTATGGTTGACGTTATTCCCCTTCTCCCTTAAAGATAAAGCCAAGCATTGGATGAAGGCCCTTGATACAGTTCAAATTACCACTTGGGAACATATGCAAAGGGAGTTTTTAAAGAAATACTTCCCAATTGGTAAGACGAACTAGTATCGAAAAGCCATCACCAGCTTTTCACAGATCGAGGGAGAAATGTTTCATGAAACGTGGGAGAGGATGAAAGATCTTCTCCGCAAGTGTCCCCACCACCAGGTGCCCTGCTGGCAACTGGTGCAATATTTTTATGATGGTCTCATTGAGAAGAACCGTCAAATGGTTGATGCTTGTTATCGTCGCGAAATTTTTCCCCCGTCTTCCCTTCCTTGCGGAAGAGAGAGAGGGGAAACGCTTTCGCGCTTCAAACTTTGACCGGATTTTGGAAATTGTTTTGAAATACTCGCCTCCATTTTTGAAAATTGCGGGAAAATCCATGGGATGGGGCTCGACCTGTCGGTACGAGGTTCGACCGTTCCTGCCGCCTTTAACAGGGGTAATCGAACCAAGGACCAAAACTATGCTTGACTTAGCGAAATTATCAAAGTTATGTTCTATCCTAAATGCACAGAGAATTCAGGCATGTGTTATGAGATTTTGGAAAATGCCAGTTGGAAAACATGATGTATGCTTAGAAAAACATTTGGAGTTGGAAAGAATCTCTCAGGAAAAAGGTCAATTTCTCAGAAAACTCAGATAAAAAAGGGGTTTTTGAAAACATGAGAAAGCTTATAAAGATGTGGAAAAATCAGAAATAGTTGAAAATCTTGGGAAAATGGAAGTGATTCTTGAGAAAAGATGAACCTTTTGAAAAGGGAAACACTTCTTAGGAAAACTTGGACTTTGAGAGTTTTCTTAGGAAAATGATGGAAAATTTATAGGAAAACTCATTGGAGAAGGAAATTCAAAACTTGGGGAATCGAAATCCTGGGAATTTTACCTTTTGAAATACTTGAAAATCGATTTTGGATCTTGAAGAAAGATTGGAAAACTCTTTTGAATATCTTAAGAAAATATCATTTTCCTGGGAAAACTGTGGAAAAACTTGTCTTTGGAAAACCGATTTTGAAAAATCCTTAGAATTTCTTGAGAAATCGATTTCTTGAGAATGAAGTTTTCTTGAGAAAATCTTGAGAAAATCAATGATTTTATGATGCAAATGACATAAGTGATTGAATGCACATTGAAAAGATTTTCTAAGAGATTTGTTAGAAAAATATGCATTAAGTCAAGATAAATCCTTCACATATCCTGACTGTGGCCATGAATATGTTCAGAATTTAGTTGATTTGATGCACATGATTTTGAAAACTTTGGAAATATGATGTGCATTTTAAGATAGCCTAAGAGTGTAGGCTCAATGTGACTAGTTGAAAGATGATGGATCTGGGTCTCGTCCATATTCCGACTAGGGCCGTAAATATGGATCCCACCGAGTCCATCAACTCCCTAAGAGTTGGTGCACGTGCCATTCGTGAACATCCATAGTGCTTTTGAAATAAAATGCATGAATCATAGAAACAGGATATTGCATAAATTCAAACTATATGATATGCATCCTAGTCTAAGCAGGAAATTAAATCTCTTATTCCAAAATTTACATTATTACATCACTAAATAAAGGAAATAAAAGAAATTTGCAGACTTCAGCTCCTTCTTTGGAATGTCCCTGCCAAGCTTGAAATAAAGTTAGCTCAAATATGTGGGTTTTTCCAAGATTTTCCAATAATATTATGAAATTATTGGATTTAATTGGATATAAACCCTATTCTCATGCTTCCTTGATGTTTTGAAATGATGTAAATGCAGGGAATTCAGTGGAAAACAGTTTGAAATTCGGAATTGGTGGTCAAAATGACCAAAATACCCCTAATTATAAAGTTATACCTTTAAAATCAGGGTTTTTTGAAGGAAAACTTGGTAAAATTGAGATTTTGAAGTTCAAATTGAATCAAATGATGATGAAATGCAGTAAGAGATATGATGACATGCTGCTAGACACATTAAGACTGTAAAATCAGAATTTGGTATTTTGCAATTTATCAAAAATAACGATTTTCGCTTGTTTTTCGCTTGGATCCGGGTCCTGTGGGACCCTGTTTTGGTATTATGGATGATCCGAACCTCAAATGGATTCCAAATTGCACCAAATTCGGTATGAAGCATATAAACACTCTGATAAACAACCTAAAATGCTAAAAATCACGAAATGATATGATTTAAATGCTAAAATTCAAGGAAAGTCCTAAAAATGATGGATTTTGCCTATGGATCCGAACCAAATGCAATGTCTAATATGATAATGCAAGATTTACACCATGGAAACTTATGATATTTTGCATACTGCTAAAAGACCCGAAATGGAACATTTTTGGTTTTTATAGTCTCGGGATTTGAGCCATGGTGAGTTCAATAACAGAGATTTAGTTCTGATAGAGGTAAAAATCACACTAATCTGATGAAAAATGCTAAAGAAATACAAAACGGCCATGTAAATTTATGAAATTAATCAGAGTTATGCATGACACCTACATGAACAACTTTCATGTTTATGACTTCGGCATTTGATCAACGGAAACACAGATAAAAATATAACTATTTCTGCCTAAACTAACAGAACAGACAAATGTAGCAAAACAGGGGGATGACAAGAAAAATTCGAAGCAAGAGTCAACACTGTTCTAAAAATTACAGGCTTTAAGATTAAAACATAGGACATCTCGGACACCACTTTCACTTTTTACAGTTTTGGATTTGGAGCAACACACAAAGAGAAACCATAGCCCTAAGTCGATCCAAGATCTCAGAGGCCCAAATTAGGCTCTGACACGTGTCCCTAACTCTCGGATTTTTTTCAGACATAAAAAAAATCAGAAAAATCTGAAAAAATCATATTAAAAACTAGACATTCTCCCGAGTTCATAACATCTTTCGGATCGAAAATCGGATCTCGCATGAGGGATATCTCGATTTTACAAGTCGGCAAATGATTTTCAAAACGTATCCCGGGTAACAAAACCCGACTTGCCATTTTGAATGTTTACCGCAGTAAACAAATTAAAATGGCTCCGAATTTTTGGAAAAATTTTAGGGACACCTAAGGGCGCATTCCGTGATTTTTTTGGGATTTTGAATAAAAAACAAATGCATGAAATGACGTGTGGACTGACTGACAAAAACAGAGACCTACTGAAAATAAGCAGAATTGAAATAAAGGCTAAATTAATCCTAATTAATTCATGAAATATGCTAAATGAATGAAATAAAATGCAAATTAAACCTAGCTAACTATATGAATGTTAAAAATCATCAAGGAAGCATAACAAAACATTTTTATATATGTCATTTTATGAGAATAGCTCAATCCATCCCTCGGATGAGCTCTTTCTTCAAACGACTCCCGATTCGGATTATAGAATCACATCAAGGGGAAAAGAAGTGCACCTTGCTTCGTTACGCAGCGTAGGAGCTCTTGAGAGGGGCAGCTATCACGAGCTTCCTTCGTCCTTCGCTCCGAGCTTCGGATGGTCCACCAAAATCGAGCTTTGTTGGAATCGGATTGGCCACGGCACGAACTTTACTCCACCTTCTTCAATGCGCCAAAGGGGGCACGATTTCCAAGGTTCAAAATCAGATGTTAGGAAGGCTAGGTCGGATTTTCCAAGTTCACAAGAGCTAAAAAAATGATCTCCTTAGGCTGGGCGTGAACCCTTGTTTTTATAACTTTTCTGAAAAATTTTGAAATTCAAACAGGCTGGATCTGAGCCCTCCATGTGGCGCCATCTCAGGGGGTGTCATCTGAGGGGTTTGAAATTCGAATTTGTCTTTTGCAGGGAACCCTCAGGTGGCGCCATCTCAGGGGGTGTCATGATTTTGAGAAAAATAAAAGAAAATGGAAATTTTATGGGTGAGACACCTCAGCAGGGGGATTTGGAATTTTTTAAAAGTTTGCTTTGATTCTCTCTGCAGGGAACTCCCAGAAGGCGCCACCTTAGAGGGTGCTCTCTTGGAGTTTGAATTTCAAATTCACTTTTTGTAGGGAGTCCTCAGGTGGCGCCACCTCATGGTGGGCTACCTTTATTAAAAATAAAATAAAAAATAAAAAAAATGGAGCCAAGTGGAGTCCTGGAATGGTGCCACCTCAAAAGGTGTTTGACACATGTCAGAAGGACAGAGCAGTGGGCTCAGAAGGCGCCACCTCAGAGGAATTTGAATTTTGCTTTTTCTGGTGAAAGGAGATCTGGACATGTGGCAGTCCAGGATGGTTCCAAGTGTCAGCCTGCTGGTGTGGTTCTTCAGATGGCGCCACCTCAGAGGAGAATTCGAATTTCAAATGGAGGTTGGCCCTAGAGGAATGGAGGATGGACATGTGGCGCCACCTCAGGGTGGCTCCTACAATGCCATGTGGCAAGAGGGAGGAAAAAGAGGGCAGTGACATGTGTCTCCTACTTTTCTGAAAAAAATAGGGAGAGGACATGTGTCCTCTACTTTTTCTGAAGGAGTGAGAAGGAGACACGTGTCACCTTCTTTTCTGAAAGAAGCAGAAGATGACACATGGAAGAGGGGAGAGAAGGTGGGCCAGGCCATGTGGCGCCATCTCAGACAGGATGAAAAAGGTAGGAGTTCAGGATTTGCGCCACCTATGAGGAGTTTTGAACTTTTGAATTCTAGTTTTTCTGAAGAAAACAGAAAACGACACATGGCACTTGCTTTTTCTGAGGAAATGAGAGCTTGCCATGTGTCCTCTGCAGGAGACACTCCAGATGGCGCCACCTCAGAGGAGACAAGCCTACCTTTTTTGTAGGAATTTAGGAGTGACACATGTCTCCTACTTTTCTGAAAAAAATAGGGAGAGGACATGTGTCAGGCTACTTTTCTAGAAGGAAGGAGGGGTTGACACGTGTCCCCTGCAGGAGACACACTTCAAGTGGCGCCACCTCAGAGGAGACAAACTCCACTTTTTCTAGACAGGACAACCTATGACACTTGGCATCTCCTGGTAGTCTTTGAAATGACACATGGCGCAGGATGGATAGGGTGACATATGGCAGATAATTGGGATGACATGTGGCGGCTTCTGAAGGTAGCCCCACACTGACACGTGGTAGAAGAGGGAAGGTGACATGTGGCACCAACTCTAGGTGAACCCTATGCTGACACATGACATGTAAATGGGAGGAGAGAGAAA
This sequence comes from Nuphar pumila, assembly GCF_984573655.1. Taxonomy (NCBI): domain Eukaryota; kingdom Viridiplantae; phylum Streptophyta; class Magnoliopsida; order Nymphaeales; family Nymphaeaceae; genus Nuphar; species Nuphar pumila. The sequence goes on along the minus strand of NC_143258.1, from coordinate 32,436,589 downwards.
GGACAAGTGGCACCAATCCAGGGGACAAGGCTCCTATATTTTTTGGGTTTTTCAAAATTTAAAATTTCAAAAAAAAAGCCTGTGTGACACCACCTCAATGTGGGTCCCACATTGCTTCTTTATTGACATAAGGACAAGACAGTAAAACCTCTTTTTGGAATTTTCATAAAAATTTGGACTAATGGGCAAAACAGGAATTTTGGAAAGAGTTGGCCCTTATAGGGCGATTTTGTAAAAGAAAGATATTTGAAATTGTCAAAAAGGGCAAAATCTGAGGTGAAGTGACTGAAATCCATATTGAAAACTATCCAGATGGTTTTCCTGAGGAAATATTTTGAAATTCAGAGTCCTGGGGGTAAAATGGGAAAAATTGATAATTTTGAAGACCCAGGGTTTTGAAATCAATTTTGAAAAGAGTTGGAATTCTAATCTGGATTGAAAATTTTGAAATCAAGAGTTCTGGACCTCGAAATGACATGCTGTGCAGTGCAGTGATTTGAAATGCTCATGCAATGATATGCAATGTCATGTCTTATGAAATGTAATCTTGAATCAAGACTTGGAGATGTCTGTCTCCTGTCAGGAGTAAAATTTTGAACATCTGAGCTAAAAATAGAGAAATTTTGAGAGTTGCAGATGAAAATTAGACTTTTGCAAGGTCCGAGCTCAAAAAATGACCATTTTGCCCTTCGGCGATTTCAAAAAGGCTGGATGATGATGCTTGGTGAAGATGTCGGGGAGGTGAGTGAAAATTTGGGGTGTTTACAATGCTGTCTGTGGGGGCACTTTTATGCTCAAAAGTCAAGATGAAGCATGGGCCCTTTTTGAGACCTTGAGCGAGAACTCCATGCACCATGCTTCTGCTTCATGATCTGAAAGGGCCACACCTGTGCAAGATGGCGCGAAAAAGGCTGGTATATTCGAGATAGGGATGCACCTTGAGTTGCAAAACAAGGTCGACCAATTGTCCCAGAAATTGGATCAGCTGTTTTTGGGTCTTTCTCCAGTCATACAAGTGTGTGTGTGTTGTGTGCTAGCCCTGCACACCATGTTGCTGATTGCCCCGTTGCGCCACAGTACTCTGAGTTTGTCCAGAAGCAAGCTCAGATGGCGCAGAGTTTCGCTAGGCCTGCACCCAATCCATATTCCAGTACGTATAACCCGGGCTGGCGGAACCATCCCAATTTTTCTTGGAGAAATCCACAAGCCCAACCTCCCAACCCTTCCCAAAGCCAACCTAGGCAAGGCGGTTATGCGCCTGGATTTCAGAGTACTAGCTACCCTTCAACTCAGCCTACTTATAATCAGCCCCAGTCTTAGGAGCCTTCCTCCAGCCAGTCCTTTGAGGACAAGATGCTGCAAGCCTTCTCGGATATCAAGGCAAATCTGAGCTCCCATACACATTCTATTGCGAAGATTGAGACGGAAATGGGACAACTCGCCGAGGCGCTTAGCAGGTGGAGTGAGGGGGCTTTACCTAGCCAACCAGTGGTGAACCTTAGGGGTAAGGAGCCGATGCATGGCCTGCATATGACAAATGCCCATCAAGAGCAGGCTCAAGTGGTAATCACCCTTAGGAATGGGAAGCAATACCAAGCGAGGGAGGCTGTAGAAGAAAGAGAGAGAATGAGTGAGAAGCAGCCTGTCCCTACCGTCCCACCTCAGGAAAGCGAGAGGGCTTTACCAACTGAGCCTTCAAAGTCTTATATTCCCAAAGCCCCCTTTCATGAGGCGCTAGAGAGACCGAAGCCATTAGGCAAACATTGAGTGAATATGCAGGAGATGCTTGAGATATTCAAGCACGTTCAGATAAACCTCCCCTTGCTTGATGCCATTCAGCAAGTCCCTGCATATGCAAAGTTCCTAAAGGAGCTTTGTACGTAGAAAAGAAAGTTGAGGTCACAAGTGCCGAAGAAGATATACTTGACTAAGCAGGTGAGTGCGGTGTTGCAGCACCAAACCCCACCAAAGCTTAAGGACCCAGGGACTCCAATTATTTCGTGTGTCATAGGAGACATCACTGTCGAGCGTGCATTGCTCGACCTTGGGGCAAGTGTCAATATCTTGCCGGGTTTCTTTTATGACAAATTTGGATTAAAGGAGATGAAGCCAACACCTATGACCCTGGTGCTTGCAGATAGATCAATCAAGGTCCCGCGAGGGATTCTGGAAGATGTTCTAGTCAAGGTAGAGGACTTTTACTTCCCTGTCGACTTCATCATTTTAGATATGGAGGGAGTTAATGATATGCGACAGACCCCCATCATTCTTGGATGCCCCTTTCTGACCACTGCCAATGCGTGCATTAATTGTCGCACAGGCGCGATGGATGTCTCATTTGGCAACAGGAAGATGAGGTTGAACATTTTTCATGCGGCGATGGGACCTGCCGGCGATGAGGCTTCTTTCGAGGTCGACTTCATTCAGGACCTAGTAGAAGCAGAGCATACCTGGTTATTGAGTGAACCACCTCAGGAGGAGGTTGATGAATCACTTGAAGAAGATTTCCATGGGTCGATAGAGAGCCAGACAGGTGATCTGAGTTGGACCTGACACTTCGAGCCGCTTCCTTAATTGGCAGAAAAGCCAGCCCGATCATCCATAGAGAGTCCGCCTGAGCTTGAGTTGAAGCCCTTACCGACCTCACTCAAGTATGCCTTCCTAGTCAGGGATCACACTCTCCCCGTCATTATTTCCGCAGACCTGAGTGACACACAGAAGTGTCAGCTTTTACAGGTCTTGCACGAGCATAAAGAGGCGATTGGATGATCGGTGGCAGATCTGAAGGGGATAAACCCCTCCTTTTGCATGCATGGGATTATCATGGATGAGGGGGCTAAACCGTCAAAAGAGGCGCAAAGGAGACTAAATCCCCATATGAAAGAGGTGGTAAAGAAGGAGATAGTCAAATGGTTGGATGCTGGGATCATTTATCCCATCTCCGACAGTTAGTGGGTGAGCTCTACCCAGGTTGTCCCCAAGAAGTCTGGGCTCACTGTAGAGATGAATGAAAAAGGAGAAAGTGTCCCCATAAGGACTACCACGGGATGGTGAGTATGTATAGACTATAGAAAGTTGAACAGTGCAACTAGGAAGGATCACTTCCCTCTGTTGTTCATCGACCAGATCTTGGAGAAACTCGCAGACCAACAATATTTTTGTTTCCTGGATGGTTATTCAGGATACAACCAGGTGGCCGTTCATCCCGAGGACCAGGAGAAGACGACGTTCATCTGTCCATATGACACTTTTGCTTATAGGAGAATGTCGTTCGGGCTCTGCAATGCCCCAACAACATTTCAGCGGTGTATGATGGCGATCGTCTCACATATGATGGATGATGTCCTTGAGATTTTCATGGACGATTTCTCGGTCTATGGCTCTTCATTTAACGATTGTCTCCAAAAGTTATCTCGTGTGCTTCAGCGTTGTAGGGGGACAAATCTGGTTCTTAGTTGGAAAAAAAGTCATTTCATGGTGAGACAGGGGATTGTTCTTGGACATATTGTGTCTGAGAAAGGGATCGAGGTTGATAAGGCCAAAGTCGAAACCATTGCTAGATTAGCTGCACCAACCTCTGTGTGGCAGGTGCGATCATTTCTAGGGCACGCAGGTTTTTATAGAAGGTTCATTAAGGACTTTAGCCAGATTTCTCGACCGTTATGCAACCTGCTATCAAAAGATCAGCCGTTTGTGTTTGATGATGCCTGTCTGAAGGCATTCTTGGCCCTGAAGGAGGCGCTGACTACTGCTCCTATTCTTCGATCTCCTAAGTGGTCAGTGTCATTTGAGATTATGTGTGATGCATCAGATTATGCGGTTGGAGCGATTCTCGATCAGAAGATTGAGCGACGATCTTATGTGATTTATTACGCTAGTAGGACCCTCTCTGATGCGCAATTACATTATACCACCACAGAGAAGGAATTACTAGCCGTAGTTTTTGCTCTTAAGAAGTTTCGCTCATATTTGTTAGGCTCCAAGGTCATCATTTACTCAGATCATGCAACATTGTGATATTTGATAAGTAAAAAGTATGCCAAACTGCGTCTCATTCGATGGATCCTTCTGTTATAAGAATTTGATCTCGAGATTCGAGATAAGAGTGGATGTGAGAATCTTGTAGCAGATCATTTATCCAGACTGACAGTGGAGACATCCACTGATGAGGGGCAAATTGATGATTCATTTCCGGATGAGCAGCTCTTTCATGTCAAGCATCTGCCTTGGTTCGCGCATATCATCAACTTTTTGGTGACTGGAGAGTACCCTTCGCATTGGAACCGAAATGAGAGAGATCGATTTTTCTCGCAGGTAAAGCACTATTTTTGTGAGGAACCAGAATTGTTTCGATTATGCCCAGATTAGATGATTCAGAGGTGTGTTCCTGAGGAGGAGTATGACTCCATTCTATCATTCTGTCATTCCTTGGCTTGTGGAGGCCATTTTTCTAGTCGAAAGACCGCCGCAAAGGTCCTCCAGTCAGGATTTTGGTGGCCGACACTGCATAGAGATGCCCATGATTTTTGTAGGAGGTGCTTGCAATGTCAGCAGACAGGACGCATTGCCAAGCGTGACATGATGCCCCTTCTTCCTATTTTGATTATTGAGATTTTTGATGTGTGGGGCATTGATTTTATGGGTCCTTTTTCGCCATCGTTTGGATTTGTATACATTTTAGTGCCAGTTGATTATGTTTCAAAATGGGTCAAGGCCGTGGCCACCCGAACCAATGATCATAAGGAGGTGCTTCGATTTATCAAGCACAACATTTTTAGCCGGTTCGGAGTCCCTAGAGCGATCATTAGTGATGGTGGTACGCACTTTCGTAATGTGCAAGTAGCTTCCTTACTTAGGAAATATTCTGTGCATCATCGGATTGCTACACCATACCACCCGCAGACTAGTGGCCAAGTTGAGGTCTCTAACAGAGAGATCAAGCGGATTCTTGAAAAGACAGTCCGACCTGACCGCAAGGATTGGTCTCAATGCCTTGATGATGCCCTATGGGCTTATAGGACTGCTTTCAAGACCCCGATTGGTATGTCGCTGTATCGATTGGTTTTTGGGAAACCATGTCATCTTCTTATTGAGTTGGAGCATAGAGCGTATTGGGCTATAAAAAAGTTTAATTTTAATATGACCCAAGCTGGAGCAGAGAGAAAATTACAGTTGAGTGAGTTAGAGGAATTGCGTAATGAGGCCTATGAGAGTGCCAAGATTTACAAGGCTCGAACCAAGCATTTCCATGATCAACACATTGTGAGGAAGCAGTTTGAGCCTGGTCAAAAGGTTTGGCTTTATCATTCGTGTCTCCATCGTTTTCCAGGGAAGCTGAAGTCCAGATGGCATGGACCGTTCATAGTCCATAGAGTTTTTCCACATGGAGCAATAGATCTTTTGGACCCTCGAACGGGCAACATTTTTAAAGTCAATGGGCAGCGGCTGAAGTCCTACATTTCTGATATTGTGGTGAAGCAAGACATTGAGACTGTTGACCTCATGGATGCATGAGGACACACACAGGTTTGTATGTTGTATTTTTAGTCTTTTTAGTATGATCTAATAAATGTTCACAGATGTTTTTTTCTTTATTTTGTTTTGTTTTTTTGTATCTCATGAGTGTATTGTTAGATCAGATATGCATTCTTGTGTAATCGTAGGACATGCATTCATATGTCATATCAGGTGACTTCTGCTCTTTTCTCCCAATTATCTTGTTCTCAAGTGCAACCTCTTAGTTTCATACAAGCATGGGGGAGTGCCACTGAGGACAGTGTCATTCAAGCATGGGGGAGGGTGTAGTTTGCACACCTAAACTTTTCATGTCTTTGTACTTGCATTTTTTCAGGGTGTAGTTTGCACACCTAAACTTTTCATGTCTTTGTACTTGCATTTTTATGTCAACTCATTAAAATTAGGCTTTTAGGGAATGAGTTTGAACTTATATGACTGCTTTGCAACATCTAACGTTTTTAGAGAATTTTTAAGCTCCACGAAAAACTTTTTCTAACACAAATCTAGAAAACCGTGGTTGTTTATGTGGATTTCAAAGAAATGATTATAGATGCATGTTAGAGTTTATTTTGAATCACAAGTATGGATATGCACAGTTTTATTTTAATTTTTTGAAAAACTAAGCAAATGAACAATATTGCATTTATGAAAAAGAGCATACGTTTAGTTGTTTGATATCTTCGTACTCCCTAGTAGCTGGGCTTAGACACAAGTTGAAGTGTTTGAGTTTCATGTCAAAAAGGTTAACGAAGGAAGTCAATTCTTTGTCTACGTTGATATCTGTGGCCTATTTTGTTTGAACAAGTAGAGCCTGAAGGGTGTTTACACTTGGTGCCCTAAAGCCATCTGGTCTGGGAGCCACCTCCCCGAAAGCTCGTTACATGGACTTTATAGAGATCCTAATAGATATTAACATTTCACATGACAGAGAAGTAGACTATACGTAAACTATAAAAAATTAAAGGTCTAGTGACTCGAGCAATTAAGTCTGAGGGATACTTCATATCTGGTGCCCTAAGGTCGTCTGATCTGGGAGTCACTGACCCAAAGCTCGTTACACGGGTCACGAAAATTGGAAATTTGATATAGTGCCCAAAAAAAGAAAGAAAGAAAAAGATATGTGAAAAAAAAGAAAAAAAGAGACAAAAGTTACTGCTTAGAAACAAATGTTGAGAAAACCTGTGCAAAATACATATAAGTGAGGATAAGTAAATAATAACATGTATGTACTTGAATTTCTGAGAATGAAACATAAATAATTATGCTATTTAGAAAAGTGAAAGAAAAGGTTTTACTCTGTGGTGGTAGGTAGAAGACTCTAATCATGTTTTGATAATGCAATGACATGAAATATTTGTGAAAACAAACTCCTTAACTGCCTAATGCTTTGTGCTTTAAAATTTTTATGCATACATGACAAAGATGTTTGTGGGTAGCATCACTGCAAACCCTCACGAGACCTTACTCGTCCACTGGGGTAACCCAGGGGTTTAAAGGGCTTGTTGCATACACTAAATGCAACCGTGATTCCTATGAAAGTGAGTTAGGTTTTTGTTTTGGTTAGTTTATCATTTTTGTTTTTGCTTCAGTTTGCTCAAGGACTAGCAAACGATAAGCATGGGGGTATTTGATCATGCATAAATTCTACACATAAATTCATATATTTTCATGCATGATCATGTGCAATAATTACTTAAAAAATGCTTGTTTGCGAAGGTTTTCAAAGAGTTTTATCAAATATTAAATTGAGCAAGCTGAACCCTTTTTGAGCCTTTTTGAGAAATTAATTAAGTTTTTGGAAAATACTTTAAAAAAAATGGAGTTGTTTGAAATATTTAAAAAATGTACAAACCCTTTTTGAAAAAGTTTCCAAAACCTAATTAAAATATTATAAATAGGAAGTTTGAGGAAAAAAAGGGCGTCTCCCCACTTTGAAGCTCACGCACCCCCCCCCTCTCTCTCTCCTTCTTTCTCCACCAGCCAGCCAATAGTCTCTTCTATTTTTCCAGCACAACAAGGCAGTGTGTTGATTTCATGGGGAGAGACCATTCTCTTCGCAACCACTCTAGCCGGGCTGCTCGGTAATCTCTTCTTCTGCTCTCCTTTCTTTTCACGTATTTGAGATCAATTCATTATTGTCTTTGCTAAAAAAAAAAGAAAAAAAAAAGAAAAAAAAAAGGAAAAGAAAAAAAAGATATATCATAGGTTCTGCATTTTTCTGAGACTCAACATTGTGGTTAACTTTTTTTGGTCCAGCGTTGTGTTTATTTTTGTAGGTTCAACGTTTTATATTTGTTTCCCCGTCGATGCATGTTAATCCATTCAGTCGGTTTTGTGTGCATTATTTACTTAGATCAGCGTTTTGTGTAGTTAATTAGCATCGTTGTTGGTTGCATATAGCTTCGGCTCTTCAACATTCAGCATGTCATTTGCGTTTAATTTTAGTTTTTTTAGGAGTTTAAGTCTATTCAGTCTTAATGTTATTAGTTTGCATGTTTTATTGATCAACATAGTTTAGTATCTTGCCTATTTTGCTTTCGGTTAAATTCTACTTGAATGATAGTTTTGGTTAATTAGATTTATTTTCAGCAATAGATCCAGTTGTCAGTCATTAGCGTGTTAGTATTGTGCATTTAATTCATTGTCCAGTCGTTCTGCATATAGTACTTCATTTTATTGTCAGTAGTGTCTTCTAGTTTCTCCATTGCATTCAGCATTCTTGTTAGGTTCAGCATCTTTTTGTGCAAAATGAGAGATTTGTGTGATCCTGCCTGCATACAAGATGTTTTGAAAACCAATTCTTTAAAAAAAATGCCCTAATATAATTGGGGAAGAAGATTTTGAACAAAAGGATAAATGATTGACGTTTGAAGAACGCTCTCTGAAGGTGACAAAGCAACTGACTTTTGACTGATTCAGGAGAGACTGTAAAGAGGGTCACTCCTCCTAAAAGGACATTTTGCAGAGAAGGAGAACAAAAGGTGGCATCAAGCTTATGAAGAAAATTGATAATTTTATTGATTGCATTGAAGGAAAAATGACAAATCAAGAAAAGATAAACATGATTACATCATCCTTCTAAAATAAAAACAAGATGAGAAATGGGAAAATGCTGGCATTGTCAGCTTTTTGAATGATTGAGGAAAAAAACTTAGTCAGGATCACTTGTCCTCCTTTTTATCTTCAACGAGGAGATTTTTATCAATGCAGTCTTGAAAGATGTTCTTGAAGATGAAACAATGCTCGGTGTCGTGCCCCATTGTCCGATGAAACTTGCAGAACTGATCTTTAAACATTCCCATGGTCACAAGGGGATCTGCCATCTTAGGAAGTTTAACCATCCCCTTGGTTATCATATACTCAAGAACATGCTCAAGTGGTTGTTCTAAGAAAGTAAACTCACAGTCATATCCCCAACCGTCATGCTTTGGTCTCCCTTGGGGTTTTAATTCTAGTTGGATGCTCACGGGAGGACTGTCATTCTTCTTGTTGATTCTATCCTTTTGACCTGTGTGGTCATCTCTGCCGAGATTTAGGTTCCCTGATCCGCCGGTGTGGTTCTTTCTGCCACCCCTTTTGCTTTTGCCATTGTTGTTGCTGGTGGTATTCACAGATAAAGCAAAGCATGCATTTTTCTTAGTATCTGAGCTGCTCTTTAAGAGTGTGAGACTCTCATATACTCCATTCTCTATTCCCATTTCGAGCCATTCAGCTCGCTCTATCAATTTGATGAAAGATCGTGTCGAGGAAGTAGAGATCAAGCCTCTTAAAAGTTGGGAGAAATTATTCAGGATGACCGACAACGCATGCCCTTCCGATATCGAATCCTTCTTTTGATTGCAAGTGGATCTCCATCTGTGGATAATGTCTCTGGCCTTTTCAGTGTCCTTCTGCTTCAGATTATAGAGGTGATTTAGGGTGGATAGTACCTCTGTGTTGAACAAAAATCGTTCAATAAAAAGATTGACCACCTTTTCGAATTCCTTCAACTCAATGGGATTGATGTGCTCTGAATACCATTTTGGGGTGGTGCCCTCCAGACTGCGAGGGAAACAAAGGAAGGGTGCCCGATTATCTTGCCTGAACTTTGCGCATTCAGCGAAAAATATAGCCAAATGTGCCTTTAGGTCACCAGATCCATCAAATTTGATGAATTTTCTGGAGAGATTCTCAAGATTATCGTCCCCATTCAAACCATCATAGAAGTCTTCAGTGGTGAAGACTTTCTTGCCCTTGTCGCGGGCCTGCAGATCTTTAACCATCCTGACCACATCTCTGAGTCATGGTTGGTCAGATCTATTGACAGATTGTTCCTTGAATTTATGGGCCGACCCTTGCCCCTGAGTTGATTTCTGAAATGCCTGCTAGGTCTCAAATTCTTCGTCAGTATCATTAGCTGCCTCTGACTTATCGGATGTATCCTCATGCTGGCCATGCTTTTTGGACACCTTGACCTGCTTTTTTAGTTTTCGACCCTTGGCCTTCTTCTTGGTGGAAATTTTCTCTGAGCTGGCTTCAGCTTGCTCACTTATCATTTTCTTCATCATTCTTTGAAATAGGGCACATATCTAAGGATCAATGTTGTCCTCATTTTGCTGACCTTGACTTTTGACTGATCGGGGGAAATCCATTTCTTCTCCTGAGGTTGAGTACACTATACCCTTGATTGGTGCAATTTTCATTTCTTACCTCGTCTGGACCATTAAGTATCATAAACGCTCTCTGCGGGGCAAAATTGAAGGTTAGCTGTTGAAAATGGTTTTGAATGAGAAATATTTGCTGGATATCTGGTAGACAATTGGGAAGATATCCCATCACTAGGAACTGAGTCGTCGTTGGAGTCACAACAATCGCGCTGCTATTCTTTGCAAAATAAACAACTGGAAATGCGCCTTGTTACCTAGGCGAGGTCGTCAAACCAAGATAGGATGAAAATTTAAAGGAGTTTTATTGAAAAGAAAACATGAATGTATTAATAATAAATTTGGCACAGAGGAGGGGGGCAGACAATTTTTCACCACTCCTGATAATCAACAGACACTCGAGGACCCGAGAAAAGAGTAAGAGTGACAAAGGAATCTCAGCCATATCTGGCAGAATGATATGCTCCGGACCACTGTGCTGATGTGAGATCGAACTCTGGCATGATCCTCGATAGTAGACGAGCTTCTATGCACTTATGTCTCTGAGAAAACTGGCTGGCACATCGTTCTGGATAGTAATAGATGCAAAAGAATGAGCCAAGTAGCCTGAACCGCTTGCCGTATGCATAGGTGTATCTGGGAGGTGATAGCTCTCGATCAAAGTAGTTCCACACGACCTCTTCTGTAAGACCTGCAATTTTCAGACAATTTCTGAATAAAATTCATGAGGCATTTACCGATAAAAATAACATTTTCATGAACCAGTCATACTTAGGATATTCGTCTTTTGTGAATATATGCTCAAACACTCTCAAAGTCATAACTTCCTACCTGAACAAAATCAAGAGATTTTCAAGATCCAACTTTCTTAGTTATGTCAATACGAAGAGGATGGCGTACTTAGATTTTTTCGAAAAAAAAATCGCTGAAAATCCAAAATTTTTGTAGGACCCACGAAAATGTTGGTGGGACCCACAAAATATTCTATTGAAATATATTGTTGGCCTCACCTCAAAAGGAGCCTCTTGGAATTAAAATAAAGCTATGGGCATAAAGGGGATGGGATTTTTCTAGTTTTTTCTAGAAAAATCCATAAAGGAGGTGGGCTTGGGCTATAAATAGCCCTCCCAACTCTCTCTCCTCATAATTTCGACCCCCTCTCTCTCTCTTGCCTTCTCTCTCTCCTAAACCTCCCCTAGTGAGCCCAAGTGGGTCTAAACCCACCTGACCTGGTCTGAGCCTGCCTGACCTGGTCCTAGCTCACCTGACCTGGTCCAAACCTAGTTGACTTGGCTTGAACCCAGTTGAGTTTGAAGTCAAAGTCAAAGTCCTTTTTATCCCAAACCCTGGTTTGATTTTCTGAACCTAGACCTAGCCAACTTGAGGTAAGTCTGAACCTGCTGAACCCAGTTGACTTGGACCAAACCCAATTTGGTTCAAACCACCTAGGTTGAGTAGTTTGACCTACTCTTCCTCTTTCTCAACTAGGTCGACCTCATCTGACCTCTCGAAGGAAGGCTCAAAATCGTTTGAAGCAGTCAGAGCGTTTCAAAATCATTTCTTCTGCAATTTTAAGTAAGTTCGCTTCGTTGATCTATCTCTTTCAAGTATTTGCTTGTTTGTATATAACATATACTTTCTGAAGTAGTATCTGATCCTAGTTCTTGGTTGAGCCCTTTGGAATACTTCGGTGTTTAACCGCTCGGCTCCTAACTATCGTTGGATATATATGTTGAAAGCGCAGTATATGCGTTCTTAAAAATGGTATCTTACCCTAGTTCTTGGTTGAGCCCTTCAAGACACTTCGGTGTTCATCCGCTCGCCTCGTAACTCTCATTGGATGCCAAACTTTATGTTTATCGTCTGAAGACTGCCGTCGCATCTTATATCGCCAAGGCCTTGTAATTTACCTTTGCCGTCGCGTCATATGATGCCAAGGATTTTTGCTTTCTGCAATTTCCAATTATGCACTTCCGATTATGCATTTACATTACGCCGTCGCGTCGTATGATGCCAAGGCTTCCTATTTTCTGCAATTTCCAATTATGTATTTACTTACGCCGTCGCGTTGAATGATGCCAAGGCTTCTGCTTTCTGTAAATATATATGTAGAATATTTCGTTCGGTTACACACCCCGAACAATAAGTATATGCATTTCATTTACGCCGCCGCCATATAAAGCACATGCTTCTGCTTATATTACATATATGGCGCATAAATGAGCGTTCAAATGAAGATCGATCCCAAATCACGGATGCAATTATCTTATCGCTCCTCGTTCAAGATTCTGTTTGACGAATGAAGCCCCTATTAAAAAGGCTTTGGTTTTTGGCAAAACTGCTCTTTACGTAAAGAATAAGTCATTTGCGTATGACCTGGCTATAGCTCAGGGTTCTCAACAACTTTGATGGATGTAAGGTATGCACAACAATGCACATCCATTAACTGAGTTAAGCGTAGTGATATCCCGCCAAAGAGAGGAGATGCCGCTGAAATGAATAAAAAGAAACTCACGCTTTCTCCGTCAAATAAAGAAAGTGCTGCAGAAATTTCTGAAGAAGCTAAAAGTAGCTCAGAAAGAACGTAGCAGGATACTCCATCATATAGCAGAGTGCTACCCAGTTCATAGAATACTTTCTATAACATAAAAATGATCGTCTCACCACTGCCGATAGAGCAGGGGAGGTGCTTACAAAATGGTTGGCAAAAGAGCTACCGAAACCGGTTGAACGACATAATGATGTCTGTTGCTGGAAAGATGCCAGAATGACTCATCTCTCAAATACCTATAAGGCCCCCATACTCGTAAGGGCCGCTGAGCAAGAGTAGAGGTTGCGCCTTGACACGGTTTGGACTCGTTGCATAAAAATACGTCGAGCAATCGATCTATTGAGATCGAGTCATATGCATGCTCATTGAGAACAATTATACAACCAGACTCGTCAGGGCCGCATAGCCAGAGTGTTTTGTTTCCACCCGGAAGAGGTGAGATGCTCGTGATGGCTGCAGTGCCGAGAGCAGAGTTAAGCATGCATATGAATAAGACTTAAGGTCGCACATACCCCGCGGTTGATGATCATGTTAGGGGTATCCCCCTCGATTGATGACCGTGCTTGTGGCATACTGAATGGGGTCGGGTACATATTCCCGTAGTGCTGAGGCACGGGTTGCCTAAATGGCATGCAATATCTGACCAAGTAATCGTAAGACTGGCAGATCCCTTCAGGAATTATGCTCACTGTGGAATGACAGTGATGGTACAGTCTTGAGTGACATGTATTAACTTTGGACCTGATAGAGTCCACAATGGCCTCAGTCACTCATGGGTTTTGGGGTCGTGGTTATCCTTAAGATCTAAGGATTGAACCCAACTACTGCAAGTAGAGGATACATCCGAATATGAGCCTAGTAGGGTTCTCATGGTTGAAACACATCGCTCTACTATGGATAGTGTCAACAGGCCTCTGGGGTATCTAAAATACATAGAATAATCAACCCCCAGAACGTCGAGTTGATGCCCGGACAATGCTTCACCTGCGTACCAAGGGTGGAAGAGGTTAAATATCGAAACAGTGCATTAGCTCTAGGTTTAGTGATGCTTGAATGTATGAGTGGATGGACGTTGTTGAGTCAGTTCTGCATAACCTTTGTGAAGGTATCATGATCGGTATACGACTGGACCGACTGAGCAAAACCCCGTGTTGTATCCGCACGACTAAGCGAAGCTCGAGGAGCTGTCCTTAGATACGTGGGATACAGATGTGCCAAGTATAAAGACTTGAGCTAGACATCCCTTTGAGACCCGAAAGAGGTCAAGGCTAAGTCGTGGAGACTTGAGCGGATGTTCAACTCATAGCCCTAAGGAAGCTCTTGCGATATACGCTAAGTCGTGGAGGCTTGAGTGCCGTTATTACGAAAGGCGGTCTTGAGTGGTCAAACGTATTTACTTGAGTTGAATGAATGTGCAATTGCTTGCTTACCAGACCATCAGTGGTTCTGACCCCGTTTAATGTAGATTTCAGGTGTTGGATCTGCGTTGTGATATGCGGAGCAAGGCGGCATGGAGTTCCAAGGTTTCTCTAGGCAGAGCTGTACTGCTTCCTTTTATTGAACCTGTGCTGCTTTTCCAAGGAGTGATGTTGTAATAAACATGTGGTTTTCGATAAAACAGAACATTTTGGTGGTCAATGAGTTGTTTGGCCACATACCTATAATGTGCCTGGGGTTTTCTAAAATTGACGACTTATTATCATCTGATTCTACTGCTAAAAACTTTTCTAAGTTTCGCTACAAAGAAAAAAAAAAGAAATTCATGAAAATTTTAACTTAGCTTTGTTTTGGAAATCCGGGGCGTTACAGAATTGGTATCAGAGCCTGTGTCTGAGAAACCTGGTTCAAGATCCGTCATGTTTACAGTATCGCACTGTAAGTATAAATTTTATACTTTTTCTGATTTGGGTGTATTTACATGAATAGATAAATGACTCATAGGATGAGGAGAACCATGCCGAACGAGGAGTCTCATACATAGGGGTTCCTACTAGAGACACTCAACAACCTGGTAACAGTCATCCGTGAAACAAGGTTAAAACTAGTCATTCCTCGCAATGAGAACCTAGGAGGAATAACTTATGAGATGTTCCTCAAGCTTGACCCACCAGTTTTCTTTGGCAGAGCCAATCCAAAGCTCGCAGAAAGCTGGATCGAGGAGACATAACATGCCTTTGTAGTATTGGGAGTACCAAAAGAGAAAAAGATGAACTTTGGCATGTATAGACTAAAGGACAATGTACAGAAGTGGTGGGATACCACTAAGTTGATCCAGTTCTCACAAACCGAAGTCATTCTATGAACTGAATTTCGGAAGACTTTCATGGATAACTACTTCTCGTTGCATTCCAGAAACAAAAAGAAGATGAAGTTTATGGAATTAGAAAAGGGTGGTATGAGTCTTACTGACTATACTATCAAATTTCAAAACCTTGAGCGGTATTGCTCCCAGTTGTTTGAGACAGACCAAGAGAGAGCCGATAAGTATGTAAATGGTCTACGAGAAGGGCTGCGATCTCGTGTGATAACAAGCATGCCCTCAACTTTTCAAGCTGCGGTGGCAGCAGCTTCAAGAATCCAAGAGGATTGAGCGCGATCTAAAGTGATCATAGCAAAAAAGCTCATAGTTAATGGTGGGAACCATAAGAGAACGTTCCCAAGTGGCTAGGGTTCATAACAACCATTTCAAAAGAAAAAGTTCCAAGGTGGGAACAATACTCAACAAGTTGTGAGGCTAAGACAGAACACGACTTCAAATGGTCAGCAGTTCAATTTCAATTGCCCGAAGTGTCGTGTGAACCACCCTGGGAGACCATGTCCTCGTGACATTGGTGGTTGCCTTTATTGTGACAAAATAGGTCACTTTATAAGGGATTGCACCAAGAAGGCTGCACATGAACAGAGGAGTAGTGCCGGATCTGCCAGACCCTCTCGACAAGCATTACAACGCATCCAGTTCCAACGACCACCACCTAAGGTAGAACAAAGGCCTGTTGCAGGTCGTGTATATGCTGTAACGACTGAACAAGTAAAAAAGGGTGACCTGATTGAAGGCACCGTACCTGTTAATGAACATGCATCTTACGTTTTGTTTGATTGTGGTGCTACTCATACCTTAATCTCTGAAGATTTCACCAAACAACTCCACGCTTTGGTGCAACCGGTCGATAAAATAATCGAAGTATACAACATGTGTTCACGCACCAAATGTATCCGGTGTGTGAAGAACTTGGATATAGAAATAGCGGGGCAACACTTGCCTACTGATGCTATCCTAATTGACATGGTACAATACGATGTCATTCTGGGAATGAATTGGTTGGCCCAGAACAATGCCAGGATTTTTGTGCCGTGAGGGCAGGGTAATTCTATCTCGACCAGGATTGCCTAAGGTGGAATACCGATTATCCAAACTTGTCCCCTAGAAAGGACTCATATCAGCTCTTAAGGCACAAAATACCTTAGGAAGGGTTGTGTAGCCTTCCTGTTAAGCCTCTTAGTAAACAATTCAAATATCAAGTCCCATGAGAGTTTGAAAGTGGTGCGGGAGTTTCCCGATGTGTTTCCTAAGGAATTGCCAGGACTTCCTCTACTTCGTGAGGTTGAATTTGGAATTCAATCCTTACCTGGAACAACGCCGATATCAAAGGCCCCCTATCGAATGGCACCAGCTGAACTCAGTGAGTTGAAATGTCATTTGGAAGAACTGATGGAACAAGAGTTCATCCGTCCGACTGCATCACCGTGGGGAGCTCCAGTGCTATTTATAAAGAAGAAGGATGGATCCCTTCAGTTATGCATCGATTACCAGATGCTTAACCAGACAACTGTCAAGAACAAGTATCCGTTGCCTCAGATTGTGGATTTGTTCGATCAACTCAGAACAACGAGAGTATTCTCCAAGATCGACCTCAGGTCTGGGTATTATCAGCTCAGAGTTAAAGAGGAAGATATACCTAAGACTGCCTTCAGAATGACATATGACCATTATGAGTTCGTTGTAATGCCTTTCAGACTCACTAATGCGCCTGCTACGTTCATGGATTTGATGAATCAGATATTCAAACCATATCTGGATAGCTTTATCATCGTCTTCATTCATGACATTCTCGCATATTCAGAGAACAAGGAATAACACAGTGAACACTTGAGAATCGTCTTGAAAACCCTTCAGGATAATCAACTCTATGCCAAGTTTTCGAAATGTGAATTCTGGCTAGACAAAGTGATGTTCCTTGGCCATGTAATCTCTAAAGATGGGATCATAGAGGATACTGCGAAGGTGGAAGTTGTGATAGGCTGGAAACAACCAAAGACTATCATTGAGGTTCGTAGCTTCCTTGGACTTGCCGGATACTACCGGAAGTTCATATAGGACTTCTCTCGAATCGCCGTACCCATGATAAAACTGTTGAAAAAGGGAGTCAACTTCGAATGAAACGACTAACGTAAGGAGTGCTTCAAAGTTCTCAAACAGAGGCTTACTACTGCCCCTATCCTTACTCTACCTTCTGGATAAGGAGGATTCGTAGCTTACACGAATGCCTCAGAGACAGGTATGGGTTGCATATTGATGCAGCACGGGATGATCGCCAATGCATCACGACAGTTGAGAATACATGAGAAAAACTATCGAACCCACGACCTTGAGCTTGCCATAGTGGTGTTCTGTAAACACCCTAAATTTTTCTCATCCATGCTCAGACAACCCTGCTTATGCAGTGCCAACCCTGTTAGGTCAATGTAGGAGTTAAACCCCGAGTTAGTTTCAGAAAACTACCACTTTACCCATTTTTATTAGAAAAATTACCATTTTACCCCTAGGACATCCCAGACCTCAGTCAGTCGGAGTCAACCAAGCTCATTGGTCAGTTCAGAACAATTAGAATATCAGTCATTTCAAACTCATTTGAGCTCACAGTGAGAAGACCATTTTTATTTCTGACCATTCCTGCCAAAATGGAATCATTTCTTCAGAAATAAGCTCATTTCTCACTCAAATCCAAGACAATTGTCTCCGAGTCAGTCATTCACAATCAGCCATATTCCCCAGAGTCTAGCTTGAGCTTACCAGGAGTTCAAGTGCTCCAGTTTCAGTTCAAAACCATGTCCAAGTGTCTAGAGGCCCATTTTAGCCCGTTTCAGCTCTTTCAACTGAAATTGAGCTGAGTCGAGCTAGTGTTTGAGCTTTGATTTTAGTTCATGTTAGCATTACCGACCTTTGTTTCATCTCAAACCCACCTCTGGTTTGTAATTCACTTCACTTCAGTGACCATTTTGCATCATTTCTCTAAAAATGGCAACTTTTCTTGAAAATTTAGTCGGAGAGGTCAGTTGAGTCAGTGCATTGTCAGTTCATTTGAGTTCTGAAACCCTAAAACCCAGCTCAATCCAGCTCATTTCAGTTCAATTCAGCTCAGACTCTGATTTCCAGTGTCACTCTAGCTCGGTAGGGCCTGAAAACCATTTCTTCAACCATTTTGCAAATTTTATCAATTTTAACACCTTTTGAACTAGTACAATTGTCAATCGGGGTGTAAAATCTAAAATTCTTCATCCAGGGTCTGCATTTTGGATGTCATTTCTCATTATTTCATATTATTTCTCAGCATTGCATAACATTTCATCACATTTTATTCCATTTTCGAAGTCCAGAACTCCAGTTTTATAAATTCCAATCCAGATTGAGTTTTAAAAGCTTTCATAAACCAATTTCTAACCCTGGGTTTCCAAAATTGATATTTTTACCTCTGGGATTCTAAATTTGGAAATATTTTCTCGAGAAAAACAATCTGGATTTCTTTCAAACTCAAATTTATAAATTATACGCTGGATTTGCTTCGTAACGGAGTATTGAACTTCAAAATCCGAGCTTATTTCAAAAACAGCCAAAAATAGCTCGTTTCGTCCAAGATTTTTTTCTAAAAAGACTATTCTACCCCTAAGATTCTCAAAACGAATTTCAAATTTGAAAAATAAGCCCACTCTGAGATGGCTTATTCATTTACATTTCCCTTTTACTAAAAAAAAATGTGTTTCTTTTCAATTTTCTTTTTATTTGTTTGTTTTTGTTTTGTTTTATTTTATTTTATTTTACATTTTTTTAGAGGTGGGACCCACAAGGTGGTCAACCAAACCTCCACCCCCCTCTCCCTTCCTTTTTCTTTTTCCCTTCCTTTCCTTCTTCTTCTTTCTTTTCTTTCCTTTCTTCTTTTCCTTCCTCCTTCCTTTTCTTCTTTTCTTTCTTTCTTTCCTTCTTCCCTTCCCTTTCTTCTTTCCCTTCTCCATACCATTCACGTGCTTTTCTTTCCTTCTCATTAGCCTCTCATTAAAAACCTTAGCCCTAATTCATTAAAGCCTAAGTTCAACAAAAAAAAAGAAAAAAGAAAAAGGGAGGAGGGGATACGGCTGCTCCCATCTCTCTCACCTCTTCCTATCTCCCTCTCAATCCCAACTTCTTCCATTGACAGTAGCCATTCCAGCACTTGCAGCTCTTCTCATCCAGCTGCAACCTCATCAATGCAGCCTTACTTCAACCATCTTCAGCCCACCTTCGGTTAAGGCAATCATCTTCAATAATAAACACCTCCAGCTACCGGTGTAGCCCTCCCCCAAGCAGCCGATTCTTCCATTGCAACCATTTCATGCTACATCCAAGTCCAAGTCTAAGGTAAGAATCTTTCTTTGCATTTAAAAAAAAAAGCTTGTGAATCTAGTTTAAAACCAGATCCATACATCTTGAAAGCCATATGCTTTAGTGTATCATGATATGAAATCATGATCTTTCATGAACACGCCATATGAGCGAGATGATCCATCCAACAAGTGGATCGGATCCCTCCTCCTTTTAGCGGCATACATTAAGTAAAAAACTGTATCTCCTTGGTTATTTTCTCATCATTTTAGGCAGATTTCATTTTTTTTTACAATGCTTTAACTTTGTCTTCATTATCTTATATCATCTAGTTAATTTCATATCAATAGTTTAGCATATTTTAACTCAGGTATCCAGTCCGGGAGTTATTTTATGTTTGATTCCTCGTAATTAAATCCCGAATATTTTTTTGGTAGATGCATATGGTTATCCTCAGTTTCCTGAAAAAAATCTGGACTGATTTGGGTTTTCCAACTCTCTCTAATAAATCGGATCCCAAACTGGATTTTGAACCCCCTGGAAATTCCAGAATTATTTTTAGCAGACTTGTCGGCCTGAGATCCCCTAGATAAGAGATTCAAATCTTCCCCTAAAAATTACAGTAGATTCAAGGTGAAATCTGCTAATTGTTTGAAAATTTTGAGATATTTATAAGTAGATTTAACCTCTGTTAAAAATCAAATTTCCCAGACCTCTGAGAAAACCTTGATTTTTCCTTGTCAGGGTATAGAACGACCCTAATGTGCTGTGTTCATTCAATCCATAAGTTGTCTGTCAAAACTTTCAACATGAAAGTTGTTCCTAACCCATTACTATGTCATTTACCAAAATTTAGGAATTTTTGGAAAAGCCTAAATATTTTTCCCAGATTTATCTTTTCTGTCTGACAGATTCCAATATCCAGAAATTCCAGAGATCCACGTCTCTGATAACAGTGTGCTCATTTCCAAAACGTAACCCGAATCCCAATACTGTAGAAAAAGGAATTTTGCCTCTGTTTGTCAGGGTTTCCCAAAATTTCAGCCATTTCCCCATCTGTCTTCTATTTTTCCTATATTTTCTACTGAAACCTGTCTGTCTGCCCTAAATCCTAGAGTCGCCGGATTCCGATCCGACTTGCCGGAGCTGTCCAGCTCCGACCATAGGTTAAAACTAGAATATGTAAAAAAAAAAAAAATCCTTGCCTTACTGTCCTATGTCACCCCATAAAATTTGGGAAATTTTTATGGAAGTTTGATATCCTAAATCCTATTTGGAATTAGTATTTTAGGCAAAAATCACCAAATTTAGGGTTTTTATTTGAATTTCCATATTTAAAAATACCAAAAAAATATATTTTTGGATTCTATTCTATCCCTAAGATTAGTATAGGTGTCCATGACAAATTTGGCTCAATTCTAAGTTCATTTGCATTGTATGTTAGCTTATTTTTAGATTCAGAAGCGAAAATTAGGCGAAAATCAAGTTAAATTTGATATTTTATGATATTTTCACCATTTTATGGTTTTTGTCATGTAAATAAGCATGTCAGGTCATATTAGGGTTAATTTCAATCTCATTTGCATTTCAATTTTCCATTTTTTGCAAAATTTATTTCAGAAAACCCTGGTTTCAAGGCCATAGTTTGTTATCAGGGGCATTTTGGTCATTTGACCTAAATTTCGAAATTCTAAACTTCAATTTTCCAAATTTTCATGCATATCATCATATTTCATCATATTGTATTTGATTTATTTTATTTGATTTTCAAATTTCCAAAATTTATAAACTTTCTTTCAGAAAACCTTGATTTCAAGGTCATCAGGGGCATTTTGGTCTTTTTGACCCTAATTTCGAATTTCCAAGTTTATTTTAGAAAGTTATTCATTATTTTTCATGTTTAAATCATAGGGGGTATGATTCTGGGTTTATATCTGAATAATATCCGATAATTTCCAATATTTTCGGATAAATTCAGAAAAACCTACATTTTTGTGCTAACATTGTTTTCTAGTTTTGCAGAAACATTCAAGAAGAAGACTTAGCCTTTATTATTTTATTTTTTATTCAATATAAATATGTAATAAATTAGAATAATAATTTATATTTCTACTTAGAATAGGACTGCATTGCATATAGTTTAATTTCTGTAAATTCTGATATCTGATGCATCATTCATGCATATTTTTCCAAAATTCACTATGATTGACACAAATGACATGTGCACAAGCTCTTATGAAGTTTATAAACTCGGTGGGATTCATATTTATGGCCATAGTCAGAATACGAAGGAAACCAAGATTTATGATCTTCGTATTAGCCACATTCAACCTACACTCGTAGGCTAACTTCAAAAATGCACTGTATTTCTCGAAACTCAAAAAGTTTTTCCCAATTACTTAATGAAATTCTCTTTCAAATTCATTCATTCATTCAATTCGCATCATTTTCTAAATCATTTCCCAATTCCATTTCATAAAAATCAGTTTTCTCAAAAATTTTCAAGTCTTTCTCAAGATTTGATTTTCTCAGAATCCTAAGTTTTCACATGAGACTTCAAAGTATTTCCCAAGTTCAAATCAAGATTTTCCAATGTTTTAAGATTCTCAAATTTCAAAATCCCAAGTTTTCAGAAATCGATTTTCTTAGATTTCCCATTTTCCTGAGAATCCATTTTCCATTTCAAAAATCATTTTCCAATGAGCTTTCTTGATTTTCTCAAGATTCTCAAATCCATTTCCTCAGAAAAGCAATCCAAATCTCAAAATCAATTTTACCAAAGTCCAAGTTTTTCTGAGAATTCATTTTCTAATCCAATTTCTGATTTCCAATGAAATTCAATGATTTTCCCAGGAATTTCATTTTCCATCACTTTTCCTATCATTTTCCAAGCATATTTCAAATTTTTAAGCAAACATCATATTTTCTCAAACTTGCATTATTTTTCAAAATTCCATGGCACATGCCTGATTCTCTGTGCATTCTAGGAAAATAGAGGATGATTTAGATAATTTAACTTAGTCAATGCACATATTTGATCCTTGGTTCGATTACCCCTGGTAAAGGCGCCAGGAATGGTTGAACCTCGTACCGACAGGCGGATCCCATTCCATGGAATTTTCCCGCAAATTTTCAAAACGATTGCGAGTAATTTTCAAAACCATTTTCAAAACTTTGGTCGAGTTTGACTCGCAGAATCATTTCTCTCTCTCGCAGAGGGAGGGAAAATTTTTGCGATGATAACAGGTTTGGTGACCGTGATGAGACTTGTCTTCGTTTGGTCAATTGTGTGCTTGACTTAGTTCAATTTTCTGAATCATGTTTTATGAACTGTCAGCTTTTATTTTCTGATATCATGTGAACCTAGGAGTCTAGACTTGAACCCAGCTGACATGGATTGCATGTAGGCTAGACATGGTTTGGTAGGACCATATTGAGGAGAATTATGCATGCTCACATAGACTTAGGTCTGAAATACAACACTCCTCAATCTAGGAATTGTATGAAAATAATGCTTGCTTCTTCAAAAAATTTCAAAATGTCTATCTCTTTAGGTTTTAGAGCCCTCTGTTTGTCTGCATGTGATCATTTTTCAAAAACCACTCCACCTATGTCTACCCGGTCTTCACGTTGTTGGGCTCTCTTCCAGAACCATAGTTCGGGACAGAGCCTCACAACTGGGCCACTTATTTGGGCTAATGCCCCCTGCCACGTACCAAGGGCCATAGTCTAACGTATATCGATAGGTGCTCAAGGATGTTGGGAAAACACATGCCTAGAATCGGAGATGAATTTTTATGCCACGTACATCAAGCCTCGACTCGAGTATATCGGCATAGCATGATTGAACACAGTTGATCTAAGCCTAGAGTCAGGATCAGGATCCTAAAGATCTTTCAAAATTGATGCATTTAAAGTCAGCTTCTTATGGAATGCTATATGTACATAATTGTTTGTGATTGAATGTATGATATTCATTTTCATCTTATTTTTCCATATTTTCCTTAATTTTTCCAAAATACTGGACAATTTTTTAAAATACCCCATTTTCCATCTTTTGTGAAATATCTCTTTTTTCTAAAAACCCTGGACGATTTTTCCAAATTATCCACTTTTTCTTCAAAACTCCAGGTGATTTTCCATTCTTTTGTTCCTCTGGACTTCGAATTTCCAACTTTCCATTTTATCCTGCCTGCAATTTTCGAAATTCTTGTATTTTTTCTAAGTCTAATTCCAATCTTCCTATCTTTCAATCTAATGGCATCCAGTCAGCTCGATTCTGTTTTTCCTGAGGGTCATATCTCCTACGAGGTGCGACAAAGTCTTCCCGAACATCGAGCTCTCAGCACCAGACCTTTCTTCCCCCGGTGGTACTACATTTGGTTCAAGAACTTCTCTCGTATGTTTCTGGACCACTTGAGCGATTGTGGGTTGGAACTGACATCCGCAGTGGGAAAGTTGATAGTCAACGACAATCTGATCTAAGCACTAGCAGAGCGGTGAAATCCGCGCACTTGCACATTCTGGTTCCCATGGGGCGAGATGACCCTACTGATGGATGAATTTTTAGAGATCATGGGACAGCCCGAGCCAGCCGGTCAGCCTGGAGATCCATTAGAGCAACAATTTCTGATCAATGTCAAGGGTTTGGACCCTAAAGATGCTTTAGCTCGCATGACAAGACATAAGTCTTGGCCACTGATTGAAGAAAATGGGAACAAATACGTGAGCCTGATCGAGATCTACCGACAGTACGGGGCATTCGCGGAAGTTAGTTCTCTATCCAGAACAACTCGAGAGAGAATTCAGCATGCGATGGTTTTGTGCACTGTGGGACTCGCTTTCTTTCCAGATGGACAGAATTATGTGGATGTCAGAATAGTATAGCTTTTGAGAAGATGGGGAAGTCGACAGACCAACCGTCTCTCGATAGCCATGGCCGCACTTTTCTATATAGAGGATTGACTCGGTTCCCGCTTGGAGAGTCCATTTTAGTCGAGGGATGTACTTATGCACTTCAGTCTTGGTTCCTTCAGCATGTACCGACCAGAGCTAGTTCATTCAGATACAACGACAAGGAGCGCCTTCCAGTGGCACGGTACCGGTTCCTGATTGATTATCTGCAGGAAGAAGAAGTGGTGTGGGACTATTTTGATCGAGAGTTATCACCTCCCAGATACACCTATGCATATGGCAAGAGATTCAAGCTACTTGGTCTATTCTTCTGTGCTTATTATCATCTGGAACGATGTGTCCAACAGTTTTCTCAGAGACAGAAGCGCGTGGAGATACGACTGCTATCAGGAGTTGTACCAGAGTTCGACCTTACATCAGCACAGTGGTCCGGAACATACCATTCTGTCAGATATGGCCGAGACTTTTTTATTACTCTTCTACTTTTTCTCGGTCCTCGTGTCCCTACTGATTATCAAGAGTGGTGGCAAATTGTCTGTCCACCCTCTCTTTCTCAAGTCTACTATTGATGCAATCATATTTTTCCTTCAATAAAAAAATCCTTCAATTTTTATTCTATCATGGTTTGACGACCTCGCCTAGGTGATGAGGCATATTTGCAGTTGTTCGTTCTCCTCGCAAAAAATTGGCAACACAATTGTCGTGACTCTAGCGGCGACCCAATCTCTAGTAATGGGATGTTCTTCCAATTATCTACGAAATTCTCATCAAATATTTTTCCTATATTCATTTCTATTCTGAATCTTCATCATCAAAATTTAATCATCCATCACATTCTGCAGAGAATGTTGGTATTCCCAAGTGATCTAGATCAGATAAGAAGACACTGCTATATCAAATGCATCAGTGATTTTTAAAGCATCAAGTAAAAAGAGATGAATTCTCCAAGAGCTGTTAGAAGACAGAGTCCGAATAATAGGGATGACATTGATCCTGCTGCATATCAGATGTTCAAGAAAATGATGATCAGGATGATGTCTGAGCATGCTGAAGACAGTCTCAAAAAGGCTCCCATCAAGGAGAAGACATCTATCTCCTTCTCTCAGAATATCACTGGTAAGAGTAACAAGTAATTTGGCGTGTGTCTGCCCGATATTTTATTCTCTTCGATGTCCTCTATCATCGTGGATTTAGTTCTGAATATTCCAGATGCCTAGACGATGATGAAGACAAAGAAGTTGTGTGGGAGGTACACTAAGGCATTTGCGGTGGTCACGTCGGCTACCAAACTCTTATCAAGCAAATCATCTGGGCAGGATATTATTGGAAGACTATGCAACAAGATTGCTACCATTTTGTGAAGAAGTGTGCTCTATGGCAGATACGTGCACCTTCTATTCATGCGCCAGTAACATATTTGCAAACCGCTATCTCTCCATGGCTATTTTCTATGTGGGGCCTTTGATGTTGTGGGCCCCATCACTCCTGCTTCAAATGGCTACAAATATTTTCTTGCCGCAACAGAATATTTCACTAAATAGGTCGAAGCTATCACTTTGCGTACAATAGAAGGTCGACACATGGTCTCATTCATCCATAAGAATATCCTTTGTCGTTTCGACATACCGCACGATATCATGTTGGACAATGACAGTCATTTCAAGAATGAGAGAATGGGGACATTTTGCTTAAAGTTCAGAATTCAACATTATTTCTCCGCTCCCTATTATCCTCAAGGGAATGGTCAGGGAGAGGCCACCAATAAAATTCTGATTAGAATCCTGGAGCGAACTTTGGAAACAGACCGTGACTGGCATGAGAAGATCCATGATACATTGTGAGTATACAGAACCACCATTCGAACTCTAACTAATGCTACTCCATCAGAACTTGTCTACAGAATTGAAGTAGTACTACCTTTACATGTTCAGAAACCTGCTCTGAAACTTGCATCACTTCTGGAGCTTCCACTTGATCAGTATCAGCAACAACAACTAGTATAGCTTGATTTGCTCGATGAAAGGAGGCTCAGAGCAGCAAAGCACGCTCAATCATATCGGCAGAGGGTAGCCAGACAATATGGAAACTTTGTCATTGAAAGGGAATTCTGAGTCAATGATCTAGGGCTTAGATCCATGGCTTATATCAAGCACCACCCAGGTGGCAAATGGTCGCCGAATTGGGAAGGGCCCTATGTTATCAACGAAGCATTATCCCGCAATTCATATATGCTCATCAATGCCGATGGTGTGGAATTATCAGACCCCATCAATGCTCAACATTTGAAAATTTTCTATGCTTAAATCCTTTATTCCATCCTTTGTAATTCCTCAATATATTTTCTTCAATAATGGTCAAATTCTTCTTTCCCAGTTACACTGAGGCATTATTTTGAAAATTGTTTTCAAAACGTCCTGTATGCAGGAAGGATCACACAAATCTCTCATTTTGCATGTGCACCCATTTACATCATTTGCATTTGCATGCATTCATTCGCACTCATCTGCATCAATTTGCATTTACATCAAGTTTTCCCTTCAGGTTAAGGGATAAACCTGAGTTACCCATTCAGGATAAGGGATAAATTCTGAGACCTCGACAAAGTCATCCAAACTCATCGCAAAGATGAAGATGTAAAATCTTCCATCGTGACCAACAAACACTTTTCAAAACATCATTTTTTTTTAAATTTGACCTACGAGTCAAGTCCTTTATCAAAACCATTTTTGCCAATCTTGTCAAAATCAACCTTTGGGTTAAGCCTTTTCTAAACCCAGTTTAGCACTGGTCCTTCTAAACCCAGTTTAGCACCTGGTCCTTCCAAATCAGGTTTAGCATCGGTCCTTCCTAAAAACCAATCTTCGAATTGGTCCTTCTAAACCCAGTTTAGCACCTGGTCTTTCTAAACCCAGTCTAGCACCTGGTCCTTCCAAAACCCGATTTAGCATCGGTCCTTCCCAAAACCAATCTTCGAATTGGTCCTTCCAAACCCAGTTTAGCACCTGGTCCTTCTAAACCCAGTCTAGCACCTGGTCCTTCCAAAACCCGATTTAGCATCGGTCCTTCCCAAAACCAATCTTCGAATTGGTCCTTCCAAACCCAGTTTAGCACCTGGTCCTTCTAAACCCAGTCTAGCACCTGGTCCTTCCAAAACCCGATTTAGCATCGGTCCTTCCCAAAACCAATCTTCGAATTGGTCATTCTAAACCCAGTTTAGCACCTGGTCCTTCCAAATCCGGTTTAGCACTGGTCCTTCCCCAAAACCAATCTTCGAATTGGTCCTTCCAAACCCGTTTTAGCACTGATCTTTCCCAAAAACCAATCTTCGAATTGGTCCTTCCAAATCCGGTTTAGCACTGGTCCTTCCCAAATCCAATCCTCAAATTGGTCGTTTTACAAAATCTAACCTTGCATTGCTTATTTTACCAGTTCCTGTATGCGTATTGGTCATTCTTTCAAATTCAATCTTTATATTAGTTCCAATTCTCAATTTCGACCTCCGGGTCACCCAATTTCTGACTTCCAGTTTTGACCTTCGGGTCATCCAATTTCCAATTTTCAATTTTCAATTTCCAATTTTCAATTTTCAATTTCCAATTTTCAATTTCCAATTTTCAATTTCCAATTTTCAATTTCCAATTTTCAATTTCTAAATTCTAAAGTCTAATTTCCAAATTTCCAAATTTCCAATTTCCAAATTTCCAATTTCCAATCTCCAAATGCCAAATTCGACCTTTTGGTCACTCAATACCAATTTCAATTATTTCCTCTTGCAAGAGACCCTTTTTACAGGGAGAGTTCGAGGGAGCTCGTTCTTTTCACATGCTATCCTTTGTTCACTTAGCCCTTTTTTAAGGAGAGTTTGAAGAGACTCGTGTCTTTATGAACCGTTTGCAAAACAAATTTCCAATTTCATACAAGGAACCCTTAGTTTAGGGAGAGCTTCGACGAAAGTTCGCTTTCCTTGTAATCACAATTACATACTAGGCCATTTCATCATGAAGGACCCTCTTTTCGGGGAGAGTGTGATGGACTCGTTCCTTCGTGACCAATTCACCGAACTCACCATTACCGGCCCCTTTCCATAAGAGAAACCTAATGTTAGGAAGTTTTGACGAAAGCTTAATTTTTCTTTGAAAGTTCGTTTTGCAAACACCTCCTCTTCAGGGAAGAGAGGAGTAATTTATATTTCCCATTTCTGAATCTTCTTCTTTGGGGAAAGGAGAAGTGAATTTTTGTCATGGATGCGTTGAGTCATGCTGCAAATGCTTGCTTTCACAAAGGATTTCAAGAAAAATTTGCCAGATCGTCGTTAAATATTTGTTGATTTCAAAATCCTTATTGCACAAAATTATTACTTCAGAATACCTCCAGTATTATTTCCGAAAGGATAAAGCTTTCGTGAAGAAGGATTCAAAATTCAGAATCTTTCTATTGGCCAACCAAAAGGATGAAGAATAAATCCTCGATATGGCCAGTAAAGAAAATTTAATGTTGTTGCAAAACCATAAGTGATCGGTATTGATCGCAGTCAATGACACATTTTTAAAGATCATTCTTGGAAAATAAAGCAGTCGAAATATCCTGGGTGATACAGAAAAATCCATTCAATGGCCATATCTTCTCAATCACCTAAAGCTGCAATCAAATTTCTGCAAAAAGGATCTCTCAATTGTCGTCAAGTTGAAGATGAATTATGCGAGTTAGACCCCTGGGGCCAAAGAAGATTTGGATCATCTCCAAGATGAAGGAGTTTGTGACGGATCCTTCCAGGGAAAGTTCAGATCACCGTCAAGATGAAGGCGACAACGACGAGCCTCCCGACAAACCCTAAAGGATATTTAATTTATGCTATCACCAAGAGATTTCCAATCAATGAGGCAATAACCGTCAATATAATCCTTGAGAGAAAAGAAGGATCGGAACATCTCTGAGATGAAGGAGTTTGTGACGTACCCTCCCCCCCCCCCCAAAAAAAAAAAAGAGAGAGAAAAGTCAGGACATCTCCAAAATGAAGGATGATGTAATCCCCAAAAACCCAAGAGAGCTCTAATTCTGCCAATAAAAAAAAAGTGGGCAGAAAGATCATCATGAGAAAAAAATCTCAGGATATCATACTGCCAACTATGTCAAGAATCCTCTTTAAAATTTATGAAATTCTATTATCAATATTCTTTCACCAATTGCTTTCACAATATCAAGAATACTCTCTTTTCTGTTCATATTAAGGAAATTGATAGCTTCCATGAAAGAAATCCAATCACAAGCAATTTGAATTCAAATCTTGATTCTACAGAGTTAAGCCCAGTTGGAGGTAATACTTCAGGTAGAAAAGAAGAAATATTTTCAAAACAATGTGCAATACTTTCAACCATTTTGAATCAACAACAATTTTCAACATTTTGACAATATTTTCTAGTTGTCCTAGCGTGAAGCGAAAGCTTGAGGTCCATCTTTGGCGCATCCTGACACCATTTGTTATCCCTTTTAGAACTTGATAATGAGAATTTTCAAGATTCCTTCCCTTTTGTTGGTATAATCTGAGCGCCTGGGCTCTCAGATTTGCATACTTTCATGTGTCTCCACTGTCCCACCATAGACAGTCCAATTTCGGCTTGAGG
This sequence comes from Nuphar pumila, assembly GCF_984573655.1. Lineage (NCBI taxonomy): Eukaryota > Viridiplantae > Streptophyta > Magnoliopsida > Nymphaeales > Nymphaeaceae > Nuphar > Nuphar pumila. The sequence goes on along the minus strand of NC_143258.1, from coordinate 32,406,709 downwards.
TTAAGCCACCAATCATTTTCTCGCAAAAGGTCACTAATTTCAAAAGTTATTTAGTCTCAGCAATAAGGCACCCAAAATCAAACCCCTTTTCAAGCTTTAGGGACCCCAATTTCATCCTTTTGCAAAACCCTTATCAGATTCATTGTGCGGAAGTCCGAAGGTTCCATCATAGGTTTTTCTTTCGAGAATCCCATCATATTTCATTCCCGCTCAGGTTAAGGGTTAAACCTGAGCCTCACTTTGATGAGGTATTTCATTTCCCGGTCAGGTTAAGGGTTAAACATGAGCCTCATTTTGATGAGGTATTTCATTTCCCGGCCAGGTTAAGGGTTAAACCTGAGTCTCACTCTGATGAGGTATTTCATTTCCCGGCCAGGTTAAGGGTCAAACCCGAGCTTCGTTTCTACACGAGGTATTTCCCGTCTCATCCATATTAAGGGCAAAACCTGAATCTCACTTCTTTCAAGTAAATTTTTCTTCTTCATTCTCCATTTCATATCTACCATTTTCATCAGGGCTAATCTTCATAACCAGTCAGATCCTTCTGACTGAGGCATTTTTATAGCCCAAATTTGGTGCATTTTTCTTTGCCACTAAGATCGTCTTCAAGCCGACTTAGTAGCAAAGAGGGGCATCTCTAAACACCCCAATTTTTTTTCATCCATGCTCAGACAACCCTGCTCGTGCAGTGTCAACCCTGTTAGGTTAATGTATGAGTTAAACCCCGAGTCAGTTTCAGAAAACTACCACTTTACCCAAATTTATTAGGAAAATTACTATTTTACCCCTAGGACATCCCAGACCTCAGTCAGTCGGAGTCAACCAAGCTCATTGGTCAGTTTAGAACAGTTAGAATATCAATCATTTCAAGCTCATTTGAGCTCACAGTGAGAAGGCCATTTTCATTTCTGATCATTCCTGCCAAAATGGGATCATTTCTTCAGAAATGAGCTCATTTCTCACTCAAATCCAAGCCAATTGTCTCCAAGTCAGTCATTCACAGTCAGTCATATTCCCCAGAGTCTAGCTTGAGCTTACCAGAAGTTCAAGTGCTCCAATTTCAGTTCAAAACCATGTCCAAGTGTCTAGAAGCCCATTTTCGCCCGTTTCAGCTCTTTCAACTGAAATTGAGCTGAGTCGAGCCAGTTGAGATAGTGTTCGAGCTTTGATTTTAGTTCACGTCAGCATTACCGACCTTTGTTTCAGCTCAAACCCACCTCTGGTTCATAATTCACTTTACTCCAGTGACCATTTTACATCATTTCTCTAAAAATGACAGCTTTTCTTGAAAATTTAGTTGGAGAGGTCAGTTGAGTCAGTGCATTGTCAGTTCATTTGAGTTCTGAAACCCAGCTCAATCCAGCTCATTTCAGTTTAATTCAGCTCAGACCCTAATTTCCAGTGTCACTCTAGCTCGGTAGGGCCTGAAAAACATTTCTTCAACCATTTTGCAAATTTTATCAATTTTAACACCTTTTGAACTAGTACAATTGTCAATCGGGGTGTAAAATCTAAAATTCTTCATTCAGAGTCTGTATTTCGCATGTCATTTCATGTCATTTCTCATCATTTCATATGATTTCTCAGCATTTCATCACATTTCATTCCATTTTCGAAGTCCAGAACTCCAGTTTTATAAATTCCAATCCAGATTGAGTTTTAAAAGCTTTCAAAAACCAATTTCAAACCCTGGGTTTCCAAAATTGATATTTTACCCCTGAGATTCTAAATTTGGAAATATTTTCTCGAGAAAAACAATCTGGATTTCTTTCAAACTCAAATTTTTAAATTCGACACTGGATTTGCTTCGCAACGGGGTATTGAACTTCAAAATTCGAGCTCATTTCAAAAACTGCCAAAAATAGTTCGTTTCGTGCAAGATTTTTTTCTAAAAAGACTATTCTACCCCTAAGATTCTCAAAACAAATTTCAAATTTGAAAAATAAGCCCACTCTGAGATGGCTTATTCATTTACATTTCCCTTTTATTAAAAAAATGTGTTTTTTTTCAATTTTATTTTTATTTGTTTGTTTTTGTTTTATTTTATTTTATTTTATTTTGCATTTTTTAGAGGTGGGACCCACAAGGTGGCAACCAAACCTCCAACCCCCTCTCCCTTCCTTTCTTTCCTTTTTCTTTTTCCCTTCCTTTCCTTCTTCTTCTTTCTTTTCTTTCCTTTCTTCCTTCCTTTTCTTCTTTTCTTTCTTTCTTTCCTTCTTCCCTTCTCTTTCTTCTTTCCCTTCTCCAGCCCATTCACGTGCTTTTCTTTCCTTCTCATTAGCCTCTCCTTAAAAACCTTAGTCCTAATTCATTAAAGCCCAAGTTCAACAAAAAAAGAAAAGAAAAGGGAGGAGGGGATACGACTGCTCCCATCTCTCTCACCTCTTCCCATCTCCCTCTCAATCCCAACTTCTTCCGTTGACAGTAGCCATTCCAGCACCTGCAGCTCTTCTCATCCAGCTGCAATCTCATCAATGCAGCCTTACTTCAACCATCTTCAGCCCACCTTCGGTTAAGGCATTCATCTTCAACAATAAACACCTCCAACTATCGGTGTAGCCCTCCCCCAAGTAGCCGATTCTTCCATTGCCACCATTTCATGCTACATCCAAGTCCAAGTCCAAAGTAAGAATCTTTCTTTGCATTAAAAAAAAAATAGCCTGTTAATCTAGTTTAAAACCAGATCCATACATCTTGAAAGCCATATGCTTTAGTGTATCATGATATGAAATCATGATCTTTCATGAACACGCCATATGAGAGAGATGATCCATCCGACAAGTGGATCGGATCCCTCCTCCTTTTAGCGGCATACATTAAGTAAAAAACTATATCTCCTTGGTTATTTTCTCATCATTTTAGGTAGATTTCATTTTTTTTTACAATGCATTTAACTTTGTCTTCATTATCTTATATCATCTAGTTAATTTCATATCAATAGTTTAACGTATTTTAACTCAGGTATCCAGTCCGGGTGTGTTATTTTATGTTTGATTCCTCGTCATTAAATCCCGAATATTTTTTTGGTAGATGCATATGGTTATCCCCAGTTTCCTGAAAAAAATCTGGACTGATTTGGGTTTTTCAACCCTCTCTAATAAATCGGATCCCAAACTAGATTTTGAACCCCTTGGAAATTCTAGAATTATTTTTAGCAGACTTGTCGGCCTGAGATCTCCTAGATGGGAGTAGATTCATGGTGAAATCTACTAATTGTCTAAAAATTTTGAGATATTTATAAGTAGATTTAACCTCTGTTAAAAATTGATTTTCCCAGACCCCTGGGAAAACCTAATGTGCTGTGTCCGTTCAATCCATAAGTCGTCTTTCAAAACTTTCAACACTAAAGTTGTTTCTAACCCATTACTCTGTCATTTTCCAAAATTTGGGTATTTTTGGAAAAGTCTAAATATTTTCCCCAGATTTATCTTTTCTGTCTGACAGATTCCGATATCCAGAAATTCCAGAGATCCAAGTCTCTGATAACAGTGTGCTCATTTCCAAACCGTAACCCAAATCCCAATACTGTAAAAAGAGGAAATTTGCCTCTGTTTGTCAAAAATATTTTTCCACAAGTTCAACCGTTTCCCCAACTGTCTGCTAATTTTCCTACATTTTCTCCTGAAACCTGTCTGTCTGCCCTAAATCCTATTGTCGCCGGATTCCGATCCAACTTGCCGGAGCTGTCCAGCTCCGACCATAGGTTAAAACTAGAATATGTAAAAAGAAAAAATCTTTGCCTTACTGTCCTCTATCACCCCATAAAATTTGGGAAATTTTTATGGAAGTTTGATATCCTAAATCTCATTTAGAATCAGTATTTTAGGCAAAAATCACCAAATTTAGGGTTTTTATTTGAATTTCCACATTTAAAAATACCAAAAAAACATATTTTCGGATTCTATTCTGTTCCTAGGATTAGTATAGATGTACATGACAAATTTGGCTCAATTCCAAGTTCATTTGCATTGTATGTTAGCTTATTTTCAAATTCAGAAGCAAAAATTAGGCGAGAATCAAGTTAAATTTGATATTTTATGACATTTTCGCCATTTTATGGTTTTTATCATGTAAATAAGCATTTCATGTCATATTAGGGTTAATTTCAATCTGATTTGCATTTCAATTTCCCATTTTTTACAAAATTTATTTCAGAAAACCCTGGTTTCAAGGCCATAGTCTTGTTATAAGGGGCATTTTGGTCATTTTGACCTAAATTTCGAAATTCTAAACTTCAATTTTCCAATTTTTCATGCATATTATCATATTTCATCATATTGTATTTGATTTTTTTATTTGATTTTCAAATTTCCAAAATTTCTTTCAGAAAACCCTGATGTCAAGGTCATCAGGGGCATTTTGATCATTTTGACCCTAATTTCGAATTTCCAAGTTTAATTTCGAAAGTTATTCATTATTTTTCATGTTTATATCAAAGGGGGTATGATTCTGGGTTTATATCTGAATAATATCCGATAATTTAAAATATTTTCAGATAAATTCAGAAAAACCTACATTTTTGTGCTAACATTGTTTTCTAGTTTTGCAAAAACATTCAAGAAGAAGACTTAGCCTTTATTCTTTTATTTTTTATTCAATGTAAAGATGTAATAAATTAGAATAAGAATTTATATTTCTGCTTAGAATAGGACTGCATTGTATATAGTTTAATTTCTGCAAATTCTGATATCTGATGCATCATTCATGCACATTTTTCTAAAATTCACTATGGTTGACACGAATGACATGTGCATAAGCTCTTATGGAGTTTATAAACTCGGTGGGATTCGTATTTATGGCCATAGTCAGAATACGAAGAAAACCAAGATTTATGATCTTCGTATTAGCCACACTCAACCTACACTCTTAGGCTAACTTCAAAAATGCACTGCATTTCTCAAAACTCAAAAAGGTTTTCCCAATTCCTTAATGAAATTCTCTTTCAAATTCATTCATTCATTCAATTTGCATTATTTTTCAAATCATTTCCCAATTCCATTTCATAAAAATCAGTTTTCTAAAAACATTCCAAGTCTTTCTCAAGATTTGATTTTCTCAGAATCCTAAGTTTTCACATGAGACTTCAAAGTATTTCCCAAGTTCAAATCAAGATTTTCCAATGTTTTAAGATTCTCAAATTTCAAAATCCCAAGTTTTCAGAAATCGATTTTCTCAGATTTCCCATTTTCTTGAGAATCCATTTTCCATTTCAAAAATCATTTTCCAATGAGCTTTCTTGATTTTCTCAAGATTCTTAAATCCATTTCCTCAGAAAAGCAATCCAAATCTCAAAATCAATTTTACCAAAGTCCAAGTTTTTCTGAGAATTCATTTTCTAATCCAATTTCTGATTTCCAATGAAATTCAATGATTTTCCCAGGAATTTCATTTTCCATCACTTTTCCTATCATTTTCCAAGCATATTTCAAATTTTTAAGCAAACATCATATTTTCTCAAACTTGCATTATTTTTCAAAATTCCATAGCACATGCCTGATTCTCTGTGTATTCTAGGAAAATAGAGTATGATTTAGATAATTTAACTTAGTAAAAGCACACATTTGATCCTTGGTTTGATTACCCTTGGTAAAGGCGCCAGGAACGGTTGAACCTCGTACCGACAGGCGGATCTCATTCCATGGAATTTTCCCACAAATTTTCAAAACAGAGGTGAGTAATTTTTAAAATCATTTTCAAAACTTTGGTCGAGTTTGACTAGAAGAATCGTTTCTCTCTCTCGCAGAGGGAGGGAAAAATTTTGCGATGATAACATGTTCGCGCTTAAAATTTGGCGACACTACATGTATGGAAAGATATTTGAAGTCATGTCGGACCATAAAAGCTTAAAATACCTCTTCTCTAAAAAAAAGCTTAATATGCGGCAACAACGATGTCTGAAATTCCTAAAAGACTATGAAGTCACGCTTTCCTATCACTCTGGAAAGGCGAATGTCGTAGCTGATGCCCTTAGTTGCAAGACTATTGACACTCTCGCCAGCCTCGTAGGACAATGGAAGCTGATGGAGGATTTTGTCAACTGGAAGCCATTTTTGGCTGATTCTGGTAGAATCCAATTGTCATGCTTGACAATTCACATCGAGTTCCTTGATCAAATTATAGCCGAATAATTCAAGGACCTCCAGTACTTGGAATTAAAAGCTCGTGTCGAAAATGATGACACTTTCTTCCATTTGAAAGAAGATGGAGGAATATGGATGAAAGAAAGGATATGGGTTCCAAATAACCCTGAGCTAAGAGAGGAAGTATTCCGAGAAGCTCATAGTAGCAAGTACACTATCCACCCGGGAGGTACCAAAATGTTTCGGGACTTACAGAGGAAGTACTAGTGGAGGGGTATGAAAAGAGACGTGACTACGTTTGTCTCAAAGTGTTTGATCTGCCAGCAAGTCAAGATCGAACATCAATGACCTGGTGGAAAGATGCAATGGATCGAGATTCCAGAATGAAAATGGGAGGATATTACGATAGATTTCATCGTAGGATTACCTCGATCCAAGAGACAACACGATTCAATATGGGTGATCGTGGACAGACTCACCAAGTCTGCTCACTTCCTGCCAATCAACACTCGATACTTCATGAAAAGATTGGCAGAAATCTACATTCAGGAAATCGTCAGACTCCATGGAGTGCCGACATCGATCATATCTAATCGTGACCTGAAGTTCACCTCTCATTTCTGGGAGCAGCTTCAGAAAGCTCTCGGGATGAAACTCAAGTTCAGTACAGCATTCCATCCCCAAACTGATGGGTAATCTGAGCAAACCATACAGACTCTTGAGGATATGTTAAGAGCCTGTATGCTAGAATGGAAATGTGATTGAGATTCCCACTTAGCGTTGACTGATTTTTCTTATAATAATAGCCACCACGATAGCATTGGGATGGCACCGTATGAAGCCTTGTACGGATGACCCTGTCGATCACTAATTCATTGAGGTGAAGTGGGTGAGCGAACCTTGAACTCGCCCATTGTGTTGCAGTACTACACTGAGCAGATCCATATGATCAGAAAGAAGCTACTGACTGCTTAGAGCCGACAGAAGAGCTACACAGATCAACGATGTAGGGAGCTCACTTTTGCGGTTGAAGATAAGGTTTTTATCAAGGTCTCTCCAACCAAGAGTGTGTTCCATTTTGGAAAGAAGGGAAGCTCAGCCCCGGATTTGTTGGTCTCTTCGAGGTTTTGAGAAGGATCAGAGAGACTGCCTACCGAGTAGCATTGCCACCGCAATATGCACAAATACATGATATATTTCATGTATCAATGGTTAGAAAATACGTTCATGATCCTTCTCACGTCATCCAACATGAAGATATTGACATTTGAAAAGACATGACAGTAGAGGAAAGGCCAGTGAAGATCATGGACCGACAGGAGCAAGTGCTAAGAACGAAGGTCATTCCACTTGTTAAAGTGAGATGACAATATCATGGAATTGATGATTACACTTGGGAGCCCGAATCTGATATGCGGGATAAGTATCCTGAACTCTTTGCCTTGTACTCTTAACTGAATTTTGTGGACGAAATTCCTTTAAGGGGTAATGATGTAAGACCCACAAATTTTCAGATAATTTTTGAATAAAATTCATGAGGCATTTACCGGTAAAAATAATATTTTCACTTAGAATGCGAAATGAATCAATTTCCATGAACGAGTTATACTTAGAATATTCGTCGCTTTGCGAATATATGCTCAAACACTCTTAAAGTCATAACTTCCTACCTGAACAAAATCAAGAGATTTTCATGAGCCAACTTTTTTAGTTACGTCAATACGAAGAGAATGACGTACTAAAAGATTTAAAAAAAATCGCTAAAAACCCAAAATTTTTGTGGGACCCACAAAAATGTTGGTGGGACCCACAAAAATATTCCTTAAAAAATATCTTATGGGACCCACAAAATATCCTATGAAAATATCTTGTGGGCCCCACCTCAAAAGGAACCTCTTGGAATTAAACTAAAGCTAAGGGCATAAAGGGGATGAGATTTTTCTAGGTTTTTCTAGAAAAATCCATAAAGGAGGTGGGTTGGGCTATAAAAAGCCATCTTCACTCTCTCTCTTCTCATAATTTCGACCCCTCCTCTCTCTCTTGCCTTCTCTTTCTCTCCTAAACCTCCCCTAGTGAGCCCAAGTGGGTTTGAACCCACCTGACCTGGCCTGAGCCTGCCTGATCTGGCCTTAGCCTGCCTGACCTGGTCTTAGCTCACCTGACTTGGTCTAAACCTAGTTGACTTAACTTGAACCTAGTTAGGTTTAAAATCAAAGTCAAAATCCTTTTTTGTCCCAAACCCTGATTTAATTTTCTGAACCTAGACCTAGCCAGCTTGGGCTAAGTCTGAACCTGCTGAACCCAGTTGACTTGGACCGAACCCAATTTGGTTCAAACCACTTAGGTTGAGTAGCTTGACCTAGTCTTCCTCTTTCTCAACAGGTCGACCTCATCTGACCTAGTCTGACCTCTTGAAGGAAGGCTCAAACTCCGTTTGAAGCAACCGAAGCGTTTAAGAGTCGTTTCTTCCACAATTTAAAGTAAATTCACTTCGTTGATCCATCTCTTTCAAGTAGTTGCTTGTTTGTATATAGCATATACTTTCTGAAGTAGTATCTGATCCTAGTTCTTTGTTGAGCCCTTTGGGGTACTTCGGTATTTAACCGCTCGCCTCATAACTATCGTCAGATATATATGTTGAAAATGTAATATATGCGTTCTTAAAAATGGTATCTTACCCTAGTTCTTGGTTGAGCCCTTTGGGACAATTCGGTGTTCACCTGATCGCCTCGTAACTCTCGTTGGATGCCAAACTTTGTGTATATCGTCTGGTGACTGCCGTCGCATCTTATATCATCAAGGCCTTTTAATTTACTTTTGTCGTCGCGTCGTATGATGCCAAGGCTTCCTGCTTTCTGCAATTTCCAATTATGCACTACCGATTATGCATTTACATTACGCCATCGCGTCGTATAATGCCAAGACTCCCTGTTTTCTGCAATTTCCAATTATGCATTTCCGATTATGCATTTACTTACGTTGTTGCATTGAATGACGCAAAGGCTTCTGCTTTCTGCAAATATATATGTTAAATATTTCGTTCGGTTACACATCTCGAACAATAAGTATATGCATTTCATTTACGCCACTGCCATATAAAGTACATGCTTCTGCTTATATTACATACATGGCGCGTAAATGAGCATTCAAATGGAGATCAACTCCAAATCGCCGATGTGATTCCCTTACCACTCCTCATTCAAGATTATACTGAACGAATGAAGCTCCTATTGGAAAGGTTTCACTTTTTGGCAAAACTGCTCTTTACGTAAAGACTAAGTCATTTGCGTATGACCTGTCTATGGCCTAGGGTTCTCAACAACTTTGATGGATGCAAGGTATGCACAATGATGCATATCCATTTCCCGAGTTAAGCGTAGCGATTTCTCGCCAAAGAGGGGAGATGCCACTGAAATGGATAAAAAGTAACACACGCTTTCTCCTTCAAAGAGAGGAAGTGCTGCAGAAATTTCTGAAGAAGCTAAAAGTAGCTCAGAAAGAATGTAGCAGGATACTCCGTCATATAGCGGAGTGCTACCCAGTTCATGAAATCCTTTCTACAACGTAGAAAGGATCATCACACCACTATCGATAGAGCAGGGGAGGTGCTGACGAAATGGTTGGCAGAAGAGCTGTCAGAACCGGTTGAACGACATAATGATGTCCATTGTTGGAACGATGCTAGAATAGCTCATCTCCCAAATACCTGTAAGGACTCTGTACTCGTAAGCACTGCTGAGCCAGAGTAGAGGTTGCGCCTTGACAAGGTTTGGACTCGTTGCATAAAAATATGCTGAGCAACCGATCTATTGAGATCGAGTCATATACATGCTCATTGAGAATGGTTATACAACCAGACTCGTAAGGGCCATAGAGCCAGAATATATTGTTTCCATCTGGAAGAGGTGAGATGCTCGTGATGGCCGTAGTGCCGAGAGTAGAGTTAAGCATGCATATGAATAAGACTTAAGGTCGCACATACCCCGCGGTTGATGATCGTGTTAGGGGTATCCCCCTCGATTAATGACCGTGCTTGTGGCATACTGAATGGGGTCTAGTACATATTCCCGTAGTGCTGAGGCACGGGTTGCCTAAATGGCATGCAATATCTGACCAAGTAATCATAAGACTGACAGACCCCTTCAGGAATTATGCTCACTGTGGAATGACAGTGATGGTACAGCCTTGAGTGACATGTATTAACTTTGGACCTGATAGAGTCCACAATGGCCTCAGTCACTCATGGGTTTTGGGGTCGTGGTTATCCTTAAGATCTAAGGATTGAACCCAACTACTGCAAGTAGAGGATGCATTCGAATATGGGTATAGTAGGGTTCTCCCGGTTGAAACACATCGCTCTACTATGGATAGTGCCAACAGGCCTCTGGGGTATCTAAAATACATAGAATAATCAACCCCCATAACGTTGAGTTGATTCCCAGACAATGCTTCGCCTGCGTACCAAGGGTGAAAGATGTTAAATATTGAAACAATGCATTAGCTCTAGGTTCAACGATGCTTGAATGTTTGAGTGGATGGACGTTGTTGAGTTAGTTATGCATAACCTTTGTGAAGGTGTCATGATCGGTATACGACTGGACCGACTGGGCAAAAAACCCGTGTTGTATCTGCACGATTAAGCAAAGCTCGAGGAGCTGTCCTTAGATACGTGGGATACGGATGTGCCAAGTATAAAGACTTGAGCTAGACATCCCTTTGAGACTCGAAAGAGGTCAAGGCTAAGTCGTGGAGACTTGAGCAGATGTTCAACTTATAGCCCTGAGGAGGCTCTTGCGATATACGCTAAGTCGTGGAGGCTTGATTGTCGTTATTACGAACTGCGACCCTGAGTGGTCAGATGTATTTACTTGAGTTGAATGAATGTGTGATTGCTTGCTTACCAGACAATCAGTGGTTCTAACCCCGTTTAATGGAGATTTCAGGTGTTGGACCTGCGCTGCGATATGCGGAGCAAGGCGACATCGAGTTCAAGGGTTTCTCTAGACAGAGTTGTACTGCTTTCTTTTATTGAACCCGTGTTGCTTTTCCAAGCAGTGATGTTGTAATAAACATGTGACTTTCGATAAAATAGAGCATTTGGTGGTCAATGAGTTGCTTGGCCACATACCTGTAATGTGCTCGGGCTTTTCTAAGTTTCGCTGCAAAGAAAAAAAAAGAAATTCATGAAAATTTTAACTTAGCTTTGTTTTGGAAATCCGGGGTGTTACATCTTCTTCCTGAAGATTATCGATCAAGAACCAGAAGGAACCAGGGCTGGAAGAAGCTTTTCGCCATTGTATCTGAATGAGCTAGCTCTGATGGGCACATGCCGGAGGAACCAAGGCTGCAAGGCATAGGTGCACCCTTCGACTAGAATGGATTCTCCGAGTGTGAAATGGGTAAACCCTCGGTACAAGAATGCAAGTGCGGCCATGGCTATAGAGAGGCGGTTGGTCTGTTGACTTCCCCACCTTCGTAGGAGCGAACTATTTTGATATCCACATAATTCTGTCCGTCTGGAAAGAAGGCCAGTCCTACAGTATATAAGACCATTGCGTGCTGAATTCTCTCTTGAGCTGTTCGAGATAAGAAACTCACTTCCACAAATGCCCCATACTGTTTATAGATTTCGAACAGGTTCACATATTCATTTCCATTCTCCTCGATCGATGGCCAAGACTTGCGTCCTGTCACGTGGGCTAACGCGTCTCGGGGATCTAGACCCTTGACATTGATCAAGAATTGTTGCTCCAATGGATCTTTAGGCTGACCGGTTGGCTCGGAGAACCCCATGATCTCTGAAAACTCATCCATTACCAAAGTCATTTCTCCCCATGGGAACCAGAACGTACAAGTGCTCGGGTTCCACTACTCTGCCAATGCTTGAATCGAACTGTCGTTGATGATATGTTCTCCCACTGATGCTGCCAGTGCCAATCCGCTGTCACTCAGGTGGTCCGGGAATATACGAGAGAAGTTCTTGAACCAAGAATAGTACCATTAGGGAATGAAAGGTCTGGTGTTCAAAGTTTGATAATCAGGGAGACTTTGCCGCACCTCATAGGAGATATGACCCTCAGGAAAGACTGAATCAAGCTGAAAATTAGACTTGGGAAAATACAAGAATTTTAAAAATACAGGAAAAGGGGAAAAATTTAGAATTAGACTTGGGAAAATACAGGAATTTTAAAAAATTGCAGGCAGGATAAAAATGAAGCTGAAAATTCGAGATCTAGAAGAATGAAAGATTGGAAAATCACCCAGAGTTTTGAAGAAAAAGCAGATAATTTGAAAAAATCATCTAGGGTTTTGAGAAAATACAAAAAAATGTTTTAGAAATTGGAAAATGAGGTATTTTGGAAAAATCTTCCAATATTTTGGAAAATTTGGGGAAAATATAGAAAAATAAAAAAGGAAAATGACTACGACACATTCAATCACATCCTGCATAAACAATTATGCACATACAACATTCCCTTAGAAGTTGACTCTAAATGCATCAATTTTGAAATAGATGTAGGACCCTAATCCTAACTCTATGCTCAAATCAACTATGTCCAATCATGCTATGCCGATATACTCAAGCTGAGGATCGATGTACGTGGCATAAAATCAATTTCTCTGGTTCTAGGTTCATGTCTTCCAACATCCTTGAGCACCTGCCAATATACTTTGGACTATTGCCCTTGGTATGTGACAGAGGGGTTTTAACCCAAATAGGTGGCCCAGTCGTGAGGCTTTGTCCCGAACTATGGTTCTGGAAGAAAGCCCAGCAACGTGAAGACCGGGTAGAGATAGGTGGGGTGGTTTTTTGAAAAATGAGCACATGCAAGCAAATCAGAAGGCTCTAAAACTTAAAGAGATAGAAATTTTAAAAATTTTGAAGAAGCAAACATTGTTTTCATACAAATCCTAGATTGAGGAGTGTTGTATCAGACCTAGGTCTATGTGAGCATGAAAATTTCTCCTCAATTTGGTCCTACCAAACCATGCCTAGGTCTATATGCAATCCATGTCAGCTAGGTTCAAGTCTAGGCTTCTAGGTTCACACGATAACATAAAGTAAAAGCTGACATTCCATGGAACATGATTTTGACAATTTGAACTAAGTCAAGCATACAATTGATCAGGCGAAGACAGGTCCCATCACGGTCGCCAAACCTGTTATCATTACAAAATTTTACTTTTGCAAGTCAAACTCACATTTAAAAAAAGATTTTGAAAATAACTCACCTCCATTTTTAAAATACAGGAAAATTTTGTAGAATGTGACTCGTCTGTCGATACGAGGTTCAACTGTTCTTGGCACCTTTACCAGGGGTAATTGAACCAAGGATCAAAAGTATGCTCAACTTTGCTCAACTTGTCTAAACCGATGTTCTATTTCCTAAATGCACAAAGAATCAGGCATGTGCTATGAATTTTCTGAAAATGCAGATTGAAAACATGATGTATGCTTCTGAGATTTGAAATACTTGGAAAATTCTTGGAACATATAACACTTTGAAAATCGTGAATCATGGTGAGAGAATATTTCTGAAGAAATGCAAGTGCTTTGTGAAAATCGATTTCTGAGGAATTACAAATAACTTTGGGAAAAACTTGATTTCTCTGAATTCAAATTTTGAAATTGAAGATATTATAACTTGAAAAATCATGATTTGAACTTAAGGAATACCTGAAATACCATTTGAAAGCTCAGAGTTTTGAGAAAATCGATTTCTGAACGAGGCTTAGAAAATTTTGAAAAAATCGATTTCTCTGAATTGGAATCAGAATTGGAATTGGAATTTGCAAATTGAATGAAATGAATGAATGTGGATTTGAAAGGCATTGTTTTAAAGAATTGAGAAAATCTTTTTGTATTTTTGAGAAATGCATTTTGAAGTTAGCCTAAGAGTGTAGGCTGAATGTGGCTAATATGAAGATCACAAATCTGGGTCTCATTCGTATTCTAACTATGGCCATGAATGCGAATTTCACTGAGTTTGTCAACTTCTTAAGAGCTTGTGCACGTGCCATTCATGTAGACCATAGTGGATTTGTAAAGATATGCATGAATTGGCATATATCAGATATTGAAATGTGCACAATTAAACGGTATGCAATGCTCCCTATTCTAAGGAGAAAATATAAATCTTATTCCAAATATTACATTTGATATTTACATTGAATTGAATAAAAGAGAAATAAAATGAAAAGCTAAGTCCTCCACTTGAATAATCCTGCAAAACTAGAAAATATGTTAGCACAGAAATGTAGGTTTATCTGGATTTATCCAAAAATATTAAGAAATTATGGGATATTATCCAAATATAAACCCAATTCATACTTCTCTGATATAAACGTAAATGATGAAATTGAATTGAAAATATGAAAATGAGCTTTGAAATTTTGAAATTGGGGTCCAAATGACAAAAATGCCCCTAATAGCAAGACTATGGCTTTGAAACCAGGATTTTTCAGAAAGACATTTTGTAAAATACAAATTTTGAAATTCAAATGAGAATAAATAAAATACAAGATGATATGATATGATATGATTGAAAATAAGAAAACCCAAGTTAGGAATTTCAAAATTGAGATCAAATGACCAAATTGCCCTTGATAGCAAGACTATGGCCTTGAAATCAGGGTTTTCAGAAAATATTTTGGATATCATTTGATGCTTGGATATCAAAACAGACACTTCCGATTTCAAATACAAGGAAAAATAGCAGACTTCATCAAACAATTCTGAAATTTTGAAAGTGAATAGCAGATAGACAGATAAATAATTTCCTTTTTTATGAATCATTGATCGGATCTTCAGTTAGGGAGATACGATCAACACAAGTTGAATTAAGGTTTTAATAAAACATAACAAGTTCTAAAAAGTTGATCTGACTCTATGATAAAAGAAAAATAGCAAACAGTGATAGAAAATTATAAAAAAATTGTAGTAAATAATATTCTCTAATATGAAGCTACTGCAATTTACGGATCTTGAATTGGATCTTGGATGAAAAAAATAACACAACTACAAGTTATACTTTAATATGGATAACGATTTTAACCAACAGGAATCATGATTCGACTTTATATTTTTCTAACAGAGTTTCCGAATCCCAAAAGCTCTGATTTTTTTACAGGGGTTCACTGACACATCCATTGACTGCATATAAAAAAATCAAAAAATTTTAACAAATATTTAAATATGAAATAGCATGATTTCTATGGATCTAAAATCAAAACACACGAAAATCTAAGAAAACCCTAAAAACTATGATTTAAACATGGAAAACAATAAAAAAAATACCTAACGGTAGAACAAAATTTAATTTAATGCTAGAACATGTAAAATAAACATTAATATGACATAAAAAATAAAAAAATATAGAGAATCTATGATGGAAATTGATTTTACCTTTGAAAGGATTGATTTAGCCCATTTAACGGGTAAATCACATCTTTCGTTGGTTAAGAACATAGAAAATGTACCTCTCATCGATTCTAACGGATTAAAATCCTTGAAAACACCCTCAAACTGAGTTAGATCATCTTTTTGGGTCGATTTTGGAGCTCTTGGATGAAACCCCTGGTTAAAAACCATGAAAAAAGGGCTCCCATGGTGAAATAATGATAAAATCATAAAAACAAATAATAATTAAATTTATGAAAAACCATTAAAGAGTCTTACCTTGGGGCTGCAGCTGCTAGGGAGGAAGGAGAGATGCTGGAGAAGGAGAGAGAGACCATGAAATTGGGGAGAAAAAAAGCCTTGGGATTGACCCCCCTTTGGCTTCTATTTATAGAAAAAAATCTAGGTTTTCTAAAAGAGTCCTAAAAAAATCCATTTCCTTTTTAATTGGGATCTTTAGGGGGGGCAATTTTTTTAGAGTGGATTTAACCTAATCAAACCATAATTACTAACCTATCTAAGCCCTATCAAAACCCTAAAGTACCTCAAATGTGGCACCAACCCTTGTGAGCCTCATTTGTTTTTTTTTTTTTAAAACCCTAATTTTTGAAGTTTTAAAATCAAAGTTAAAAACAAAAGTAAAAATAGAAGTTTTAAAAACAAAATTTGATGCACCTAAACATCTAACCTAAGTAGGACACTGACTAACCCTAGTCTAACCCTGACTTTTGCAAATGTGGTGCCACCTAGAGTGGGCCCCACTTGAATTTTCAAAAATAATTTCAAAACTTAAAAATGAGAGGTTTTTCAAAAGATAATCAAAGTAAACTTGAAATTGAAAGTTTTGAAATGACACAGAGTTTTGACTGGGTCAGAACTCCTCCAGATATGGCTCTAACTGAGTGGGCCCCACATCAAATTTTCGAAAAATCTGAAATAAAGACTGAAAATGGCTTTGAAAAGGGGTTAAAATCAACAGGTGAAATTCAAAGGTTTTGAAAACATAATTCTAAGCAAACTAAAACTCTAAATCAGAGTCTTGAATCAATTAGGACTTTATGATTTTAAAATTTTGAAAGCCAAATGATGAAAGTTTTGAAAGATTTTATCAGAAATGGTAAAATAAGTAAGAAAATATAGTCAGGGTTAGAGTCCTAACTCAACCGAAACTCCGAAATAGAGTCCTGAATTAACTGGACTCTACAAAATGACCTAATTTTTTGAAAAACAAATGAAAAAGAATGAAAACGGAAGTAAAAACAAATTTCAGAACAAGCTCCTAACTGGATTATGACTCTAAGATAGTCCTGATCGGACTGAAACTCTAGATTTTTTTTGGTATTTTCTGAAAAATGGATAAAAGAATAGTGAAAATAGTGAAAATAACAACAAGTATTGAAATCAAATAGAGTTATAATCCAACTGGGACTCTAGGGACAGAGTCCTAATCGGACTAGGATTCTTAGAATTTTAGATCTTCTGAGAAAACATGTGAGGGAATATTGAAAACAAGTGAAAATAAGATGAAATTGAAGTCCAGTTCAGAGTCCTAGTCTGATTAGGACTCTAAGGAAGAGTCCTAATTCGACTATAACTCTGAGAATTTTTGGTTTTCTAAAAAGCAAATGAAGAGATTTTAAAAGAATTTTTTAAAACTAATGAAAATGCAGTGAGAAAATAAACTTTGGATAGTGTCTTGATTCGATCAGGACTCTGGGATAAAATCTCAGAATTTTAAAATTCTATGATAAAGGTATAACAATTTTAAAATTTGGAAAGATAAATAAAGAGATTTTGGAAAGATTCTTACAAAATTGAAATGGGGGTCAGAGTCCTGATACAACTAGGACTCTTTGAATAGAGTCCTGGTTCAACTAAAACTCTGAGTTTTTGACAGATTTTGAAAGATTTGATTTAAGATAGGCAGAATACCAACGAAAGATAGAATCCTGATTCGATTAAGACTCCGAGAAAGAGTCCTAATCCGGTTAGAACTCTAGAATTTTGGCTAAACTAGAAGATTTTGAAAATCAGATGAGAAGGTTTTTGAAAACAAGTGAAGAACAAGAGTAAAGGGTGAAATCAGGATAGAGTCCTGATTCAATTAGGACTCTGAGAAAGAGTCCTAATTCAACTAAGACTCTAGAATTTTGTCCAAAATGAAGGTTTTTGAAAGATTTTTCTCAAAAACAGGTAAAATGGTAGTAAAATGTAGAGTTCTGATTCGACTAGGACTATGGAGAAAGAATCCTGATCCAAATAGGACTCTAAAATTTTGACCAAAATGACAAAAATGTGCAAGGATATGAAGGATATGACCACAACTGGTTTAAAATCAGAATGGAGTTTTAAAAAGATTAAAAAAGATTTAAAAAGATAAAAAAATAGAGTCCTGATTCAACTTGGACTCTGAAATTTTTGATAAATAAAGGGATCCAGAAGTGACACCATCTAAATGGGTCTCATATGAGAATTGAAATTGAGTTTAAAATGAATCCAGTTTGTTTTCTGAGAAAACCGTTTCAAAATATAAGATCCTGGGGGTTGGCAAATGGTAGAATATCGATTCAAAACTGAGGTTTTGAAATTGACTTTGAAAGAAAAGTTTTAAAACTCGAATCTGGATACAATATTTTGAAAACAGGAGTGTTGGATCTCGATGATGAGATGCAATGAGAAGCAATGCTATGCAATGCAATGAAATGATATGTCGAATGCATGCAATGATATGCAGTGACACATGAAATATAAACACTGGATGAGGATGGAAATTTGGGGGGTGTTTACAGTGCCCTTTAAGGGGTAGCCCATGCAACATTTATTGCAAATTCAAAAAAAAAATAATAAAGATTAAAAAAACAATCAGTTTTTGAAAAAGGCTTGCCTTTGAAAAGTCAAGAAGACAACCCCTCCTAAATCAAGGAGTGATTTAGGGGAGGGTTGGTGGGAGTTGTTGGCCCCTCAAGGCCTAGCCTTGAGGGCTAGCCTTTGACCCCAGAGAGAGAGAGAGGGGGGATTGGATATGGAGAGCCCTTCATCTCTCCCTCCATGCCTCCCAGCCCTCCATCTCAAACCCTTGTGTCCCCCTCTATAAGACTA
This sequence comes from Nuphar pumila, assembly GCF_984573655.1. Lineage (NCBI taxonomy): Eukaryota > Viridiplantae > Streptophyta > Magnoliopsida > Nymphaeales > Nymphaeaceae > Nuphar > Nuphar pumila. The sequence goes on along the minus strand of NC_143258.1, from coordinate 32,388,130 downwards.
GAAGGAGAGGAGAGAGAAAGATCAATTATTTCTCCTCTCCTCTCTCCTTCTTCTCTCTTTCCCCCATCTCCTCTTCCACCTTGTGCTGTGTGTGTGAGTATGGCATCAACATTTCTCCCAGCTAAAGAAGGACACCCTCTTCCTCAATGTGAGTTACCTTTCCATTACTTCTTTTTTTTTGGAAAGAGCATGGGTTGCATGCTAAGGATCTCAAGAATCGGTTTGCACTTGTAAGGTGCAAATGGACTCATAATGGCTTCAAGCCATGAACATGCTGTGAGGAAACACCCTTGTCTCCTTTTTCCTTATTTCATTTTTGCTCCAATGATTTTCAAAGTGCATTCATTCAATCATATCATTTGCATCATGAAATCATTGGTCTTCTCATGATTTTCTTAAGAAAATTTCATTCTCAAGAAATCGATTTCTCAAGAAACTCTGAAAATTTTTCAAAATTGGTTTTCCCAAGTCAAGTTTTTCCACAGTTTTCCATGGAAATCAGTTTCTCAAGAAACTTCTAAAATTTTCAAAGTCGGATTTTCCCAAGTCAAGTTTTCCCTTGATTTTCCCTGGAAAATGTTATTTTCTTAAGATTCTTTTCAAAGGGAATTCCTCATCTTTCTCAAAAAAAAAAAATCAAAATCGCTTTCCAAGTATTTCAAGGTTAAGATTCTCAGGGTTTCAATTCCTGAGTTTCAATTTTCCTTCTATAAAGAGTTTTCCAATGAATTTTGCTCATTTTCTTGAGAAACTTTTCAAAGCTAGAATTCTCCTGATCAGCATTTTCTCTTCCAGTGTTCACCTTTTTCTCAAAAATCACTTCCATTTTCCCAGGATTTTCAACCATTCATGATTTCCCAAAACTTCATAAATTTTCTCGAGATTTCAAATCCTTTTTATCAGAGTTTCCTGAGAAACTAATTTCCATCTTTTTTTTCTGAGAAATATTTCCCAACTCCAAAATATTGTCGAAGCATACATCATGTTTTCCAACTTGCATTTTACAAAATTTCATAGCACATGCCTGAATTCTCTATGCATTTAGGATAAAATACAATTTCGAGGATTTAGCTAAGTCAAGCATATTTTTGGTTCTTGGTTCGATTACCCCTGTTAAAGGTGGCAGGAATGGTTGAACCTCGTACCGACAGGTCGAGCCCCATCCCATGGATTTTCCCGCTATTTTAAAAAACGGAGGCAAGTATTTCAAAAACAATTTCCAAAAATCCGGTTGGTGACTACATTTCTATATTGGTCTAACTTTCAATTTTTTTTCAGGTTGATATACCTGGATTTTGCACAAAACTATGAAAAAAATTGATGGATTTTGTAATTGCAGAAGATACAAAACCCCAGCCTGCAAGATTACTTAGAAAGCAACAAAGGATGTGGGGCCGTCTGGAATAAGAGGAAGTCATTTTAAACGTCTACTTGTTCTCAAGGATAACATGAAGAGGGTTACGTTCTACTGCTGAGAGAGAGAGAGAGCAATTTTTGGTTCAACATTCGATTTCCCGAACATGACATATTTTTTGTGTATAGACATTTGTGACAGATTTTATAGACTGTGTATACAAATTTTGTAAGACTGTACAAAGTTCACATTGATCCATAAACCAAAATTATGCACCTAGCACACTTGTTTTAAATACGTAAATTGCCACCTCAAGCGCGCAAATCGCAACAATATAAATTCCACAGGCACACATTTCAAAATTATAATATAAATATCTTACAAATATCCTAACACGATGTCTACTATAAATTTGTAGGATATTATATCAATTTTTGTGAGATATTGTTTTGGTTGTTAATATCGATTTGTAATATATTATTCTCAAGTGATGTATATCGATTTATAAGATATTATGTGTTTTCTAGTGACGATTTGTGAGATATTATGCTGAATTATTGTATACCGATTTGTAATATATTATGCTGAATTGCCGTATATTGATTTATAAGATATTATGCTGAATTGTCATAGACCGATTTGTAATATATTATGTTGAATTGTCGTATATCGATTTGTAAGATATTATGTATTTTCTATTGTCGATTTGTGAGATATGGATTCGTTTGTTAGTATCGATTTGTAAAATATTATGCTGAATTGAAGTATACCGATTTGTAATATGTTATGCTGAATTGTTGTATACCGATTTGTAATATATTATGTATTTTGTCGTATATAGATTTGTAAGATATTATGTATTTTCTAGTGTCGATTTGTAATATATTATGTTGAATTACCGTATATCGATTTGTAAGATATTATGTGTTTTCTAGTGTCAATTTGTGAGATATTATTTTGGTTGTTAATATCGATTTGTAATATATTATGCTGAATTGCCGTATATTGATTTAGAAGATATTATGCTGAATTACCGTATATTGATTTATAAGATATCAAGCCAAAGAGAAGTGAGAATTCTTACCAGCTTTCTTAGAAATGGAAACTTTAGGGTCATTAATTGATGAAATAGGGAAAGGTTCATCAGCGGGTTCAATCTTTGGCTTCTTAATGTCAGTCTGATTACTGTTTTTGTTAGCACACCCTCTCTTTTCTCGAACAAATGAATGAGGGGAAACCACCTCCGCAATCTGTCTTTTTGAGAATAAAGTTTCTCGATATGACAAGCACATAAGAGATGCTGATGGTGAACGTGGAGGCTTCTACAATCTCACAGACCGCCTTCTTGGAGGCTCCTCTAATGCGGGTCTCCTCGACAATGAGGCTTCATAGTATGACAATCTTGGAGGAGAAGACTGAAGTGGAGAAGATGGTGGCTCCTCCAATTTCAACTGCAACCGCCTTCTTGGTGGGGTTGGCTCCTCCAGCATCAGTTTCTTCGACGATGTTGGTGTGTTGCGATAAGACAACAACGAAATAGAGGATGGAGAAAATGGAGGTTCCTCAATTCTTACCCGTGATCACGTCAACGACACTTTATATTCAAAATCATCATCTTCCCTCTGTTTCAAATTGAAGATGAGCTAAAGCAAAAGATAGAAAAAGTTGATGATACACTACAAACTAAAAACCACGTAGATGAACAAATGCATTGAGCAGACCATGTTCTAATTCACTATACTTGACATGCATTGTCATTGTCGTCCTCCTTTTCACCTCACAAGCTAGATATTGATAAGTTGCACGTAATACAATTTACATGTGAAGCAATATACTATATTACATACTTGTTCATGCGAAGGGCTTGGTTGCTTAGGGGTTGTTTGTTTCTTAGACATTTTCTTGCAAACCAATTCTAGTGCACTCATATATCGATTGTAGAATATTATGCTGAATTGCTGTATACCGATTTGTAATATATTATATTGAATTGTTGTATGTCAATTTGTAAGATATTATGTGTTTTTGAGTATCGATTTGTGAGATATGTTTTTGTTTGTTAATATCGATTTGTAAGCTATTATGTTGAATTGCCGTATCGATTTATAATATATTATGCTCAATTGTTGTATATCGATTTGTAAGGTATTATGTGTTTTCTAGTGTCAATTTTTATGATATTTGTAGTATGATTTCTATTGTAGAATTGCAACAAAGAATTATAACATTATAACAAAGAATTATCAATTTACAATAAAGAATTTTAGAATTACAACAAAGAATTATAGAATTACAATAAAGAATTATAGAATTACAACAAAGAATTATCGATTTACAACAAAGAATTATAGAATTACAACAAAGAATTATAGAATGTTAAATATTACAACAATTTATAAGATATGAAAATTAAATGCTACAACTATTCTGTAAGATATGAAAGTGAGAATTATAGAATTTTCATATCGATTTACAACAATTCCTGTGTTGTGTTCACTTTTGAATTGAACTGAGCCTGTCATGAAACAAAACAATATCAGACACTACGTCAAGTTCAACAAGAAATGCAAACATCCTAACAAAATTGTTACATACCAAAAGACCTGTCAAACTCATGCCTTCGTTCTACTCAAACAGGTTGGGAGGATTGCAGGTTCCAACATTATAGTGCACGTCTGTAGGGTATTGCTGCATGTTGGAAATTACACAAGTTAGATATTGATAAGTTGCATGTAATATAATTTATATGAGAAGCAATATACTCTATTACATACCTCTTCATGCAAAAGGCTTGGTTGCTTAGGGGTTGGTTGTTTCTTACACATTTTCTGGCCAACCAATTCCAGTGCACCCTTTGTCCTCCGACGATTGCGATCAAAGGTAGGTTTCCTTTTAATACCCTTCGCTAGGTGAATATTTCCATCATAATCTACAATGTTTATTCCTGACTTGTTGAAGATGATGTTTACGCTTCGACGCAACTTCTTATAAGGGTCAGGGGAAGCATGATTTTCACCTACGCTGTTCGATCCCGTTTTCTTAAATTGGTCTTCACGAGCTGCAGCAGACTCATGGTAAATTAACTGCACTTTTTCAAGTAATTTCCTTGACACTTTTCTCATACATACATAGGCCTCTTCACTTTTCGATGCCAAATCTGCAACATGCATAAGTGACCTACATAGTTGTAGGCAACGGGAGGCCATGTGTCACTTCTCATCAACACTAGATGGACTGACATTATTTGTATCCAGAATAATGTCCATCTAGTGTCTCGCCAAATCTGCAACATGCATAATTACTTGTCTCGTTCATCTTCGCATTATATATGACTCAGGTATTTCTTGTATCTTCTCTTGATTAAGTGTCTTTAATGCATGATGGCATAAAATATCTTTGAATTCAAACATTTTGCACATACATTCAACAGTTATGTTGTCAATATTATACGTAACATGTGCTTCTTGCCTTTTTGGATGCTCTTTGCCCTTCCACACAATATGGTATTTGTGCATATTCTCATATTGCATACGTCCTTCTATGTTGCAATTCATGACCTGTATAACCTCCTTCTTAGTCCATTCAAATACAGTTAGTGTATATAGATCTGCAAGTTGCATCAATATTTTCATTCCCAAAGTTATAGGGTGCGTGTTAAGCATTTCACATCTTGTTTAAGCTCATTTTGTCTAAGACTGTCTAAAAATAACTCATACTATTCCATAAAGCAAAACATTGTTAAACATGAATATAAGGTTTTTTTCAGTGTGGCATGCATAAATTCAACTCTTTGTGTGCTTATCATACCTGCACAAAAGTATTATCCTCCATATGCCAATGCCCACTTCTTTTTGTCTGCATATAAATGTTGTAACCACACACAGTCTTCAAGGTTGTATATCTGAATCATTTGCTCCCAATGAGACATAAAGGTGACCTCATCTATGCACCCAATCTGACATATTGTTTTGTTTGTTAATATCGATTTGTAAGCTATTATGTTGAATCTTTGATACTGTGATTCATTCAATCATTTCTTTTACTTGCTTAACTAATCAGTAGTCATTGTTATATGCATATTGAATAAATCATAGTAAACGTATGCGCTGGCTAACGCAAATTGATATTTTGCTCATGACAGTGTTGAGCATATCAACTAGTTGTAGTGAAGATGATGTATCTCAATCATTGGGAAGTCATGAAGCAACAAACATCCGTACTAGCGATGCACCTGAAGAATTGAATATATGCACTAATGATGCACATGATAAGAAGGGTGCATGCATTGGATTCACTCTTGACTTGAATATTCCAGCAGATGAAATGCAATTCGATAATAAGGTAGACAATCATGACAGTTTACTTGACAAATGTGCATGCACCTCAAGTCTACATGATAGTACACTTGACTCTGTTCCCATAAAGGGAATGTAGTTTAATAATGAAGAAGTTGCATACAAATTTTACAATGATTATGCGTTAAAACTTGACTTTAGTGTTAGAAGGTATTCTTGGGCAAAAAATGAACAGGGTGTCATGGTGAGAAAGGCATATGTTTGTTCTAAGCAAGGTTGGAAGAAGTCAAGTGGAAAGCCAACAAGGAGCAAGCCAGATTCAAGATGCGGTTGTCCAGCGAGAATGGTGTTAAGAAGACTTCCGAATGAAAAATATGTAGTTCGTACTTTAATCAGTGATCATAACCCTGATTTAACAACTTTATTTATGACTCCTATGTTAAGGTCACATCATAAGGTAACTGAAGCGCATGCTGCAATTGTTGAAATAGCTGATAGCACCGGCATTGCACCAAGGAAGATATATAATTTATGCGCGCACATAGATGGTGGTCACGAGAATGTGCCATTCACACCTATGGATCTAAGAAACCACTTGAGAAGGAAGAGGACATATAACATGAAGAATGGAGAAATATGTTCTTTGATTGATTACTTACAGAAGAAATCAAGCATTGACACTGGTTTCTTTAGTGCAATGCAACTGAATGAAGATGGATATGTTGTGAATATGTATATTCAAAGTTAAGAGTAGATTATGAATGCTTCAATGATGTGCTTGTTTTTATATGATAGTGAAGATTAATACTGAACAATGGTCATTTGCGTAGTTTGTCTGAGTGAACCATCACTCACAGAGTTGTATATTAGGCGACACTTTTTTGTATGACCAGACCAAGGAAAGCTTTGAGTGGTTGTTCAGAGTATTTACATAGGCAATGAATGGGAAGCAACCTGAAGTTGTACTTACAGATGATGATCACGTAATTGCGGCTGCATTGTCTCATATATGGCCAGATGCACATCATCGCATATGTTTATGACATATGTTTCAAAATGCAACAAAGAACATAAGACACATATTTAATCAGAAGACAGGGTTTGACGAAAAGTTTACAAGGTGTGTACTTGAGAGCGTAGAGGAGGTCACCTTTATGTCTGATTGAGAGAAAATGATTCAGATGTATGACCTTGAAGACTGTGTGTGGTTACAAAATTTATATGCAGAAAAAGAGAAGTGGGCATTGGCATATGAAAGACAATACTTTTGTGCAGGTATAATAAGCACTTAAAGAGCTGAATCTATGCATTCCATACTAAAGAAAACCCTATATTCATGTTTAACAATGTTTCGCTTCATGGAACAATATAAATTATTTGTAGACGGTCTTAGACAAAATGAGCTTGAATAAGATGTGAAATGCTTCAATACATGCCATGTAACCTTGGGCATGAAAATATTGATGTGGCCTGCAGATCTGTATTTACTAACTATATTTGAATAGATTAAGAAGGAGGCTATACCAGTCATGAATTGCAACATAGAAGGATGCGTGCAAACCAAGAATATGCATAAATACCATATTGTATGGGAGGGCGAAGAGCATTCAAAAAGGCAAGAAGCACATGTTACGTGCAATGTTGACAATAGAACAGTTGAATGTATGTGCAAAATGTTTGAATTCAAAGGTATTTTATGTTGTCATGCATTAAAGGCACTTAATCAAGAGAAGATTCAAGCAATACCTGAGTCATATTTAATGTGAAGATGGACGAGACAAGCAAAGATTGAATTGCTGGATACAGATAATGTCAGTCAATTTGGTGTTGATGAGAAGTGTCACATAGCCTCCCGTTACCAACAACTATATAGGTCACTTATGCATGTTGCAGATTTTGCATCAAAAAGTGAAGAAGCCAATGCATGCATGAGAAAAGTGTGAAGGGAGTTACTTAAAAATGTGCAGTTAATTTACCATCAATCCATTGTATCTCATGAAGACCAGTCTAAGAAAATGGGAGTGAACAATGAAGGTGAAAATCATGCTTCCCTTGACCCGCATGAGAAGTTGCACCGCAGTGTAAACATCATCTTCAATAAGTCAGGAGTCAACGTTGTGGATTATGATGGAAAAATTTACCTAGCGAAGGGTATAAAAAGGAAACCTACCACTGATCGCAGTTGTCGAAGGATAAAGGGTGCACTAGAATTGGTTGGTAAGAAAAGGTCTAAGAAACAACCAACCTCTAAGCAAAAGTAACCAAGCCCTTCGCATGAATAGGTGTGTAATACATTATATTGCTTTCCATGTAAATTGCATTACGTGCAACTTATCAATATCTAAATTGTGTAATATCCAACATGCAGCAATACCCTACAGACGTGCACTATAATGTTGGAACCTTCAATCCCCCGACCAGTTGTTCTGGAACGATAGCTTCAGTTTTACAAGTCTTGTGGTATGTAATCAATGTTGGGAGGATGTTTGCATTTCTTGTGAAACTTAATGTAGTGTCTTATATTGTTCTATTAAATGATAAGCTTAGTTCAATTCGAAAGTGAGCTATGGAACACAGGAATCACGTGTGAATTTTGTTTAATAATATATCTTTCACCTATATAAATTATTGTAATATGTATCCATCATATGTATAAATCGTTGTCTCATCTAGCCTATATAAATACAATTTATATACCGTAGGTAAATCACCATTGTTTAGTGCTTATACCATTAGTAAAAATCATTGTCTCATCTAACCTTCACATATACAAATCATTATACATATACTGTAGTTGAATCATTGCGTAAAAAGTTGTTATATAAATAAATTGTCTTAAAAGTAAAAAGTTGTTACATTTACTACTTGTGCATGATCGTTGTAGCTTAATTTTTACACCATTAGTAAATGGCCTCTATAGTGATTTATTTGGTATATAAATCGTTATACCATGTAGTATCCTATCACTATTTACATAATGACATCTATGTTGGCCACAACTGGATGAAAATCACACTATAGTTGAATCATTGTTTCATCTAGCCTTCACATACACACATCGTTGTACATATACTATAGTTGAATCATTGCATAAAAAGTTGTTCTGTAAATAAACACTATTAAAAGTACCAAATAAATTTAATTAAATTATATATATGTCTCACAACCAACCCAATCCAATCATTCCCCCACCTAAACCCATAAATATAAATCGATGTGAAATTCAATGATAAAAATCGAGGTAAATTCAACGATATATATCGATTTACAGCATGATACTGATTTACGTTTTATATAGAAATAATATTTTAGTAACTGCGACAACGACATGTCTTTGTTTGTCTCTGTGAACGATATCGATATGTAATATCACGATTTACTCATATCGGTTTGCAACTGTTACTTAAATCCATTTGTAAATCGCTATAGAACATATCGTTGGCATAGACAAAGCCCATAAAAGCAAATCACGATAGCACAAATCGCTTCCACTTTATGTCTGTGGCTGTATATGTCATGATCGGACACTTCCTCTATGAAAATAATTTGTGATCTGTTATAGAAAGAATTATATAATCATAGAATGTTACATTACATAATGAATCATAATTGGTTGCAAGCCAATCGGTGTCAAGCAAATCGCGATAGCACGTAGCCTTCATACATACAAATCATATTTTCCACTATAAATCTTTGTGTAAATCACGATAGGAATACCATAAAAGCAAATCATAATTTTCACTATACACAACGCTAATCGCTTTTTATAATTTTTATTAACGAAGGCCGAATATTACAATGATTTGTTTATAAGAGAACCGATATACGATAAAATAAGGGTTGACAACGCGTATAGTATTGGTTGTTACGTTGCTTTGAATATACATGACGAAATCGTATATAGTTTGTTTGAAACAAATATGCACGTGTACCCATGGCATAAGTAAATATATAAATGAAAGTGGTTTCATACGTACAAAATTACTGATAGTGTTTCCTTCTGCAATTTCATCTTGCAACCGGTAGTTGTTATCTTGGAGCCCTTGGCAGAGTTTTTGGGCACCTTTTTTTGTGGATGTTCCACTGACATTAGCAGAATATTCAATAAATGATATTGCAATTCATTTCTACAGTACACAACACAAATCAAATATACGCCATAAAAGAGACAAATTTTAAAGAAACTCGTCACGAGGTTTAGTCAAAGCTCATACATGCAAATCGTGATAGGACAAATCTTTTCCGCTTTATGTTCGTGGCTATACATGTCGTGATCAAATACTTCATCTATGAAAAACAATTCTCGATCTGTTATAGAAAGAATTATATAATCATAGAATGTTACATTACATAATGAATTATAATTGGTTGCAAGCCAATCAGTATCAAGCAAATCGCGATAGCACGTAGCCTTCACACGTATAAATCGTTTCAACCTTTTATTAATCATTGTGTAAATCATGATAGCAAGACCATAAAAGAAAATTATGATTTCCACTGTACACAACGCTAATCGCTTTTACGATTTTCATTTACGAAGGCCAAACATTATAACAATTTGTTTAGTGACACTAGTATTTTACGCTTGTTAAAAAAACAATACATTGTCTAGGCCTAAAACCCGTTGTCCAGGTTGTGACGCCTCAAACCCCAACCTTGGAAAAACCTTTGATTTTTGAGCAATTTTTTTTATATGGTTTTAAATCAAACAACGGAAATACAAAAAGAGGTAAGCAAATGCAAAGGCCGCAAGTTTGAGCGGGCCACAGAAGTGATATATACCAAAATCAAAGTCCAAAATGTACAGTGCCAAATAGTTTCAAAGGTACAAAAAGAGACTTTATACAATATTTCAATCAGTCTCTCAAAACGAGAGGAAAAATCCCCTCAAACCCAAAAAAAAAGAAGCCAGGATCAGCAGACTAAGTGTAGGTCCCAAGCCTCCAACCGTGTGTCATCTCATCGCAGCTAAACCTATTCATCATCTGCATTCCCATAAAACGGGGTCAGAACTCTTGCGAATTGGTGAAAAACAACAACCATGTATTACCATTTTTAAAGAAAAAGCATACAACATGAAAACTGGTAAATTAACAAGTATATGTGCATGTGGCAGGTAAGTGCACATGCTACTAGGCTAAGCAACACAAGAAGTAACAAGTGCTACATGCTACAACAAATAGAACAAGGAACTAAACAAAGCAACTACTGAATGAGCAACTAAGGAACAACGAGTAAGACAGGCACAAGAGCAGTACTAATGTAAGCAAGCAAAGCAACTAACAAAGTAAGTTAGTCTATGATTGGTTAGTAATTATGTTCTTCTGATTGCTCCTTCGAATACACGAAGGAACCTCACATTCTGTGAGACATGCACCAGGCGTCTGTTATTCATATTCTTATGTGGTAACCAGAGATGCTACAGACCGAGTAACCTCATGCAGGCAACCCACGGTTGAGAGAAACCTCACATAGGTAATGGATTGCAATTCTCACTACTGCAGTAGTAGAGGTACCTCAACAGGAAACCTCGACCTCCCTAACTCTGAGTGACTGGAGGTCAAAGGATGCCTCAGCTCCTATAAAACATGTCATAGTAACGACTTGTCACTCAAGGTTGTACCATCCACCCTCTCTAAGGTGAACCGTTCTTGTAAATGGGGCGACGACAGGTTTATCTTTTTTAAGCTGATTTGACAATCACACCTCCTTCCGAGGTGTATATGCCTCATGGTCCCTACGGGGTACACAAATGAGGTCTTAGTCTGCCCATTCACGTGCTCGGCCTCACACGACCAAAGAAAGAGCACATCACCGGTGAAGGCGATACAACACCATTTTTCATTTTCATTTCTAGGGTATCACAATACGTGAGCTCTCTCACAAACATGGGACCATCGCCCGAAGACTCCAGTAGAGTCGTACAATCTCAAAAAGTGTTTGTTCTAATACCCTATGGTGTTCAAGTCTCAACCATTTGTTACATCGAGTGTGTAGTGTGCACTTTATGCGTTTTTCGTTATCTTGAGCACAAGACTAAAGTGTAACACTCGAGGTAAGAAATGGATAGTACACATGTAAGTGCGAAGTCATACCACTCATAATTCTAATTATTCACACATATATCGAAACAACCACAATGACACTTACGCATTCTTATATAAACACATTGCGACACGTGTAAATGTGCAAGTGAGTATCATTCAACATTCTTATGCGATACAAGATTCAACAATGCATAACTTGGTTATGATTGCATAAATATCAAGATAAGACAGTTATCAAATACTTTGTGCATGAGCCATGATCATAAATTTCTAAGTAAACGCATTCAAAACATCGCTCATAGGTCAATTTGTATAGCGTGACCATTTGCATAAAGAACTCGCGACAACAACACACACACAAGTGTTGGGGAATGAAATTTTGAATATTTGCATATGTATAGGAATTATGTTAGCATTTCCAAGGTTGGTCGCCGCACTTGCGGAAACTAGCTATGCAAATCCAGGGTTTTTGGTGAAAGCGACCAAGAATCTATAATGATGGAAAAAGAGCACACGGGATGGGCAGCATGCTGCTCACTACCTCGCTGTAGTGACAGGACAACAACGGGGCCACAGGTGTGCCTCATGCCGGCACCCACATTCGGCCGACCGAATGTGACATGCATAAAGGGCAACTAAGTGGCCCACCAACGAAGTGCAAGCTATGACCAGGAGGCCAACAACCCACTGGTCTGGACATGCATAGCCTGTGCAAAGTGTCCAGGCTAGTGCATGCTGGACAACATGCCCAACAAACGCCCAAACCACTTACTTTCTTAATTTTTCTCTTTCTTTTTTTTGTTTTTGTTTTGTAGGTTGGAGGCAAAGGTGGGACATGAGGGCCGGTTGGCTGAGCACCAAAGGGAGCTCAGCCAGGTCTTGTCTAGGTGGGACCAGACCCAGCTGGTCTCACCCACACTCTGGTCTGAACCGAGGTGGTTCAGACCAAGTGGGTGCCGAACCAAGGGGTCAGCCGGAACACCCCAGACTGGAACAGTCCGGGTGTTCCAGCGAGCAAGGCATCCAGACCGCAGGGTCTGGTCTTTCAGACCAGATCGTTATGGTCTGAGGGGACCCTGGTCTGAACCAAAAAGATTTAGACCAGGTGTTGCAACAAAATGCAGCCTGGTCCCAAGGCCCAAAACTGTGGCCGGCAAGGCCACTCGGGTGCAACTAGCACCCGGTTGCCTACTGCCGCGTCTAAGGGGTTAGCTAGGAGCACCTGGCCGAGCCCCTGCTCGGACCAGGGTGCTTCTGAATGGGTCCAACCCAGGTGGTTGCAGACCACAGTCGGCACAACAACCGAATGGAGAGAAAAAAAATGCACAACAAAAAGAATGGGGCTGCAACAACCTGAATGGAGGAAAGGGGTAGGCTGCGGCTAGACTGGGCTACTAGCGAGCCCAGTCTGGTGCTCCAGACATCCACGAGGTTCAAGAACTTCCCCAGCTGACCTCATAATGGCGTGAGGGGCTGCAAACAAGGCCTGCACAGACTGATAAAAAAAAGGGCTTTCATGTGCAAAACTAAAGAAAAGCCAAAGATGCCTTTTGGTTGCATGCAAGCACATAAAAAAAAGAGAGCACAAATATGTATCTTAGTTGAATGAAAACAACAAAGAAAGAAAACTCAAAAATGCACTTTCAGCTGAATGCAATTTACAAAAGAGAAAGCATAATACATATATATTGTTAGTTGAGTGCAAGCCATAACCAAAGGCATGGGTATTAGAACCGAATAGAGACTCGGTTGCTTAGAATCCCTCACATTTCATGGAATGAAATGTAGGGATTTCAAGGTTGAACCAGTCCAATAAATTGCAAGCAATGCTAGAAAAAGAAAATGGATGAAGGAATGTGGAAAGAGATCAATTTAAACATACTAAGTGCATGGGTGCTCAAAGTGAAGAAACACTACATGCATTAGTCAAATGGAAACTACTAATCTGCCAAGGATCCATGCATGCAACGGATGCACAAGGATACCTTTGGCTTCACACACCATACACCATGCCATTTCTGAATAAAAAATGGAAAGACATAGTTGAGGTCTTCACATTCGTTTTTGGATTGGAAGGAGGAGAGCAATTCGGCTGCTTGCTAGAGAGCTTCTTCCACTTGGTTGCACAACACACCACTTGAAAACACACACACACACTCACATGGTTTGGAGAGGAAGAGTGGGAGAGAGAGAGAGAGACACCACAAAAAAATCGCCAACTTCTTGGCTCTCTCTCTTTCTTGAAAGCTTTTATGTGCAAGTGCAATCACATCGTGTGGTTAGGATTTGATCTTGGAAAAATGGATGGCTAGGGGTGTTTCACGCCCCTCCATGTCATGGCAAGGTTGTGATTTCCTTGCATGGCCGCCCAAACCCTCCAATCACGCTCTTCTTTTTAAATTTTCATAAAAGCATTTCACAATTGCCATGGGGCGCATCCCCATGCTTTCCTTGGAAACACGCCCTTACCTCATTATAACTTCCAGAGATTTTATAGGATTGCCATGGGCGCCGCCCACTTGGCCAATCCTTGCTATCCTTTTGAAAATTTCCACAATACTTATAATATTGCCACCGCCCAGCTTGGTCAACTTGACCAGCTGGTCTTTAGGGCTATCCACATCCAAGAATGGTCAACCATGGGCTAGGGTCAACCCCCTAGTTGGACCCAAACCCACTTACGAAAGAGAAATTCAATAAAAATTCCAATTAGACTCGAATTTCAAAAATATATACTAAGTTAATGTTCTTCATGAAAAACTATCTCCGATATAACCCATACATCTTAAAAATACATTTTTTATTAATTTACATAAAATGATAGGGCTTTAGCTTCATTGGAATTCTTCGATTTGAGATCCGATTGATCTTATGCAATTCGAATTGAATTTAGGGTTTCGATGAATAATGTATTGTGAATTCGCTTTCATATCAATTCGTACATGTATATCTATATATGTATACATTAGGGTTTCATATATATATATATATATATATATATATATATATATATATATATATATATATATATATATATATATATATATCTAATTATATGTGCGAAAATTCTCGTAACCATACAAAAAATATTTATCTCAGAATTCACATCATGAATTGAATTTTCTCAGAAAATTCGTGGGTCTTACATAAATTGTCCATCATCACCGACCGACCCATTTTTCAAGTCTAAAACCCTAATATATTTAACCTCTCTTCCTCTTTTCTTCGATATACTTCATGAGAAATATGCTACAGTCGTGCAGGCTCCATCTTCTCTTCTATTGCAATCCATACCTTATGCACCTTTGTTAACTCTGCCTCGAAGCTTTCTGCACTAGCCCGCAGGCATGAACACATGCGAAGGCTTATATGTGCTTAGTCTAAAATAAATGAGGGGACCACTACTGTGGCATATTTGTCATAAAGTATATCGAAGTTTACCAGAATACAATAATAATAAATATGCTACAATCGTGCGGTTCCATCTTCTTTGCCTGTAGAAACATATCGATGATGATGGGATCCCATACATTATGCAGCTTCATCAACTCTGCCTCAAAGCTTTCTGCACTATCAGTGTTTCCTTCTGCAAATTCATCTTGCAGTCGCTTGATGTTATCTTAGAGCTCTTTGCTGAGTTTTCAGACACCTTTTTTTGTGGATGTTCCACTGACATTAGCAGAATATTCAATAAATGATCTGTCGCATTATATTGCAATTACTTTCTACAGTATACAAAACAAATCGAATACACGACATAAAAGGAACACATTTTGAAGAAACTCGTAACGCAGTTTAGAAAATATATGCCTGCTTCACCATGACTGGTCGTGTAGTTATCGAAGTCTCATTCCTCGCCATCGATACCCTCTTTGCGACGAAGCAGGTTATATGTTCAACCCACAAACACATCGTTTATAAAGGAAACATCGGTTCATCTGTTCCTTACTCACGAAGCAAACCAAAGCAACAACCTCCTGAACTTGTGTGATGTGTCATTCATTTATAAATGAAACATCATTTCATATACTGCTCCTTTTCAAAAATCGTGTGCAAAGTATATAATTGTATAAACAAATAAATTACATTGCGCATTAATTAAAAAATGTCTTTTCATTTGCAAATCGCTATAGAAAATAAATTAAAAAATGTCATGTCGATTTGTTTATTGTTTTGGTTTTACGCCTTTTATGAATCAGTAATTGTGTGTTATACTTATTAAAAAAGGATTTATACACTTATAGAATGTCACATTATAAAAAGGTAAATCGATTTCTATCTATGAAGTTACCTCGATTTGTAGTTTACTAAGTCTAAACATCGCGTTGATTTGTTTATTGTTTTTCTTTGTCGCCTTTTATGAATCAATCATTGTGTAAATCGCTTTAGGACATATCATTCACAAAGACAAAGCTCGTAAAGTAAAATCGCGATAAGATAAACCGTTTCCGCTTTATGTCTGTGGCTTTAGGGTTTAGGGCTTTAGGGTTTAGTGTTTAGGGTTTAGCGTTTAGGGTTTAGGATTTTAGGATTTAGGGTTTAGGTTTTAGGGCTTAGGGTTTTAGGGTTTAGGGTTTTATGGTTTAGGGTTTAGGGTTTTAGGGATTAGGGTTTAGGGTTTAGGGATACATATCTACATATATATTTTTTAATTAATTTTATTTGGTTATCAAATGAAAATAAATTCTATTTATTTAAGAGGATCCATTTGGAATTTAGATAGAACCAAAACTTAGAACCTAATCCCCAATCCCCAAACCCCAAACCCTAAACCCTAAATCCTAAATCCCTAAAACCCTAAACCCTAAACACCGAAACCTACAACCCGTAAAAGCCAAAAACCTAAACCCTAAACCAGTACTTTACTAATTCTAAACGGGACGTCAATTTGTATTGTTGAAGGAGTCATTGTATAAATCCTGATAGGACATATCATTGACATAGACAAATCTCGTAAAAGCAAATCGCGATAGGATAAATTGAACACTTCCTCTATAAAAAACAATTCGCGATCTGTTATAGAAAGAATTATATAATCATAGAATGTTATGTTACATAATGAATTATAATCGGTTGCAAGCCAATCAGTGTCAAGCAAATCGTGATAGCACGTAGCCTTTATACGTACAAATTGTTTCAACCTTTAATCAATCATTGTGCAAATCGTGTCTACTAACAACTGAAATTATCAATATATGTTGCAAAAAAAGCTGACAATCGTTGTCATCATTATTTATGAAGTTACCTCGATTTGTATCATTGAAGTTACATCGATTAGTACTTAACTAAGTCTAAACATCATGTCAATTTGTTTATTATTTTTCTTTTTCACCTTTTATGAATCAGTCCTTGTGTCAATCGCTATAGGACATATCATTCACGTAGACAGAGTTTGTAAAAGCAAATGGCTATAGAACATATCGTTCATAATGACAAAATTGAACACGTCGTTTATAAAGGAAACTTCGGTTCATCAGTTACTTACTAACGAAGCGAAGCGACACCCTTCTGAACTTGTGTGACATGTCATTCATTTATGAATCAGAATTGTGTAAATCACTATAGGATATATCATCCACATAGACAGAGTTTGTAAAAGAAAATCGCGATAGGACAAATATTGTTATACTATGAAACTTAAAGACTTGTGGTTGTAAGTTGATTTGTACTTTTCCAAGTCTAAACATCATCTCTATTTGTTTATTTTTTTTTTGCCTTTTATGAATCAGTCATTATGTAAATCGCGATGGTACGTATTGTTCACTTAGACAAAGCTCGTAAATACAAATCGCAATAGTATATTTAAACAGATTTGGTTCGATTATTTGATGGTTTTTTTGTGGGATGGCTGTTCAGATCATGATGGAACACCTTCTATAAAAAATAAATCGCGATCTCTTATAGAACTGGTTGCAAGGAAATCAGAATCAAGCAAATTGCGATAGTACGTAGTCTATATACATACAAATTGTTTCAGTCGTTTATCAATGTTTGTGCAAATCGTTTCAGCCATTTATCAATCATTGTGTAAATCGCGATAGGAACACAACTCATAAAAGCAAATCATAATTTTCACAGTACACAATGCTAAACACTTGTTTGATTTTTATTTATGAAGGCTGATCATTACAATGATTTGTTCAGTCGTATTTGTGTGCTATACTTATTAAAATAGATTTATACACTTATAGAATGTCACGTTACAGAAAAGAATTATAGAATTACAACAAAGAATTATAGAATCCCAACAAATAATTATCAAGAGGTCGATTTGTATTTATGAAGTTATAGCGACAACGATATTGCTATGTTTGTAAAACCCTAATATAGATCTTTGTAAAACCTTATTCTATGTAAAACCCGACCCAACCCGACCTGTTGTTCAGGTCTAAAACCCTAATATATTTAACCTCTCTTCCTCTTTTCTGCGGCAGCACAACTTCTTCTTCTTCTTCTTCTTCTTCCTTATATTTTTCTTTCTTCTTTTGTTCTTCTGTGTTCCTTCTACTTGTGCTTGATAGATGGGGTTTGAAGCTTATGTAGAATATAACGACCATAATCATCCTCAATCGTTGCCGCCATACCGGAGCAAGCACAAATATTCTGCCTAATCTTCGATATACTTCAAGACAAGTATGCTACAGTGGTGAGGGCTCCATACTTTTCTCTAAAGTAGTGCACAACAGTTCGTAGTTGGAAAAATATCTGCCAAATAGTGCAGTGGGCTGCCATTACTAATGAGCTCGTTTGCTTCGAGAGAATGCATCCTCAGTTGCACATAGAATCGCTTTGCACTCGACGATGAACGATATGGATGTTTTGGTGATCTCTTCTGTAAAAATGGGAGTCTCTAAAAGATAGATATGTGTTTGACAAAAATGTCCTCCCGTAAATAGCTTTCCACACCTAGATTGCATTAGAAGCACATCACTATTTGGACACGGGTTTCATACTAGTGATTATATATGTCTTCTTTGATGATGATGGTCATGTATGTATCTAAGCCAAACCATTGGTCATGATGTATTGTAACTAAATACTAATATTTTTTGTAAATGAATATGGTTGTAAATCATGTGGATTTGTAGTTATGAAGTTACCGCGACAACGATATGTCTTTGTTTGTCTTTGTTTGTCTTTGTGAATGAAATTGATTTGTATTTAAGAAGTTAACTTGATTTGTATCATTGAAGTTATCTTGATTTGTACTTCACTAATTTTAAATGGGACATTGATTTGTACCGTTGAATCAGTCATTGTGTAAATCGCTATAGAACATACCGTACAAATTGCTATAAAACATAGCCTTCATACGTACAAATCGTTTCAGCCTTTTATCAATTTATGTGCAAATCGTGACAGAAAGACCGTAAAAGCAAATCATAATTTCCACTGTACACAACGCTAATTACTTTTATGATTTTATTTACGAAGGACGAACATAACAACAATTTGTTCACATACACAAAGCTCATAAAAGCAAATCGCGATAGGACAAATACTGTTATTCTATGAAACTTAAAGAATATTGGTTGTAAGTCGATTTGTATTTATTAAGTTACCTAGATTTGTAGTTCACTAATAAACATTATGTCGATTAGTTTTTCATCTTTTTTGCCTTTTATCAGTCATTGTGTAAATCGCGGTAAGATAAATCCTTGTACATATACTGTATTTGAATCATTATACAAGACAATGTCCTATAGCGATTTACAAAATGACGTCTATGTCAGAGACAACGATTTGCCTTTGCAACAAATAACAGTCCAACTTATTGGCATGTTTAGTAAAATTGAAATTTTATTTCAACCCAGAGAGATTTACATAATTTGTATACAAAGTCTTACAAAATTTGTATACAAAATTAGTATATACAGTCTACAAAATTTGTTAGAAATCTTTATACATCATACTACTCCTGCAGGGGGTCGCATCATTCATTGCCTTCTAGGTATTCTTGTCGGCTGAGTTTTTTTCTCTTCCGCAATTAGAAACTCCATTAATTTTTTGCATAGTTCTGTGCGAAATCCAGGTATATCATCCTGTAACAAAAAGGCAATGTGACACCAATAAATAAATTGAGTCCCGAATAATAGAGGATAATAAAACATGTTTAAGTGTAGTGCATACAACGTCGAAATCAGGTTCTCATCCATTATATATTGCTTCAATATACTTCATTACAAATGCTCCACAATCGATGCCATTATTTTGTAAAGAAGCATCGTGTGCTGAGCGAAACCACCACACGCCAATGTCGACACCCAAAACATCTTTGACAAATTCCTCCTATGGTTAATGCAGAAGCAAGTAAATTTTGGGCCACCGTACAAGATATGATACACTTATAGATAAAAACTTACCAAATGCATAATGTCACATTGTACACCAGTATGAAAGTCCAATGAGTTGTAGCACCATAGTTGTTTTTGCTGTAAATTCATCATGTATAAGACCCAATGCTCAGAAGTTTGCCAGAGTATAGGAATCAATATCTGTAAATCGATACAATATCTTACAAATCGATAGTACAAATCGTGTTAGGACTGTTATGCCTAAACCTTGGACAAAAGGTTTCTTCACTTACCATTTCACTTGACCAAAAGTCTCCAATGAAGTATGGCATGGTAGTCCATCTTGAAATCCAATGAAGTATGGCATTCGGCGGACGAAACTGTGTTGAACGAAACAATGATAATAGTAAGGTTAAAACACGAAGCAACAAGAGTAAATAAAAAAATAAAATAAACATATAAAAGAACCGATATACCATGAAATAAGGGGTGACGATGCATCTAGTATTGGTTGCATTGCTTTGAATATACATGACAAAATCGGATGTAGTTTGTTTGCAACAAATATGCACGTGTTAACATACATACCCATGGCATACGTAAATATATAACTGATAGTGGTTTCATACATACAAATTACTGATAGTGTTTCCTTCTGCAAATTCATCTTGCAGCCGATTGATGTTATCTTGGAGCTCTTTGCTGAGTTTTTGGGCACTGCTTTTTGTGGATGTTTCACTAACATTAACAGAATATTCAATAAATGGTATTGAATTTTTTTCCATAGTACACAACACAAATCGAATATACGCCATAAAAGAGACAAATTTTGAAGAAACTTGTCACAAGGTTTAGACAATATACACATGATTCGCCATCGCTGGTCATCTAGCTGTCGTCGTCTCCCTCCTCACCATCGCTGGCCATGTAGATGTCATCGTCTCCTTACTCGACATCGATACCCCCTTTGCGACAAAGCAGGTTATATGTTCGATTCACAAACACGTCGTTTATAAAGGAAACATCGGTTCGTCTGTTCCTTAATCATAAAGCAAAGCGAAGCGACACCCTCCTGAACTTGTGCGATGTGTCATTCATATATAAAAAAAATATCATTTCACATACCGCCTGCTTTTAAAAACCGCGCGCAAATAAATTGCATTGTGCATTAATTAAATTAAAAAACGTCGTTTGATCTGCCTTTTACAAAACTAGTCAACGCGATGGGATGTATCAAGCAAATCATGATAGCACGTATTGTTACAGTGAAATCGATTTGCAACTAAGTCTCGATTTGTAGTTTACTAAGTCTAAATATCGTGTCGATTTATTTATTGTTTTTCTTTTCTGCCTTTTATGAATAAGTCATTGTGTAAATTGACACGATATTTAGACAGATCGACATGACATATCGTTCACTTTGACAAAGCTCGTAACAACAAATCACGATAGGACAAATATTGTTATATTATGAAACTTAAAGTCTTTTGGTTATAAGTTGATTTTTATTTATTAAGTTACCTAGATTTGTAGTTTACCAATAAACATCATGTCAATTTGTTTTTTCTTTCTCTTTTTTGTCTTTTAGCAGTCATTGAGTAAATCGCGATAGGACAAATTGTTCACATAGACAAAGCTTATCAACGTAAATCGCGATAGGACAAATCATTACACTGAAATTGATTTGCAATTGTTACTTAAATCAGTATCAAGTTGTAAATCGATTTGTATTTATGAAGTTACCTCAATTTTTACTTTATCTAGTCTAAACATCGTCTCAATTTGTTTATTATTTTTCTTTTCTGCCTTTTATGAATCAGTCATTGTGTAAATCATGATAGAATATATCGTTCACATAGACATAGCTCGTCAACGTAAATCCCGATTGTGTGATGGGTTTAGGTGGTGGGGTGATTGGATTGGGTTGGTTGTGAGACCCATTTAGCTCTTATGAAATCCAAACTCAATCTACATCCTAAACCCTAAAACCCTAAACACCAAAACCTACATCCTAAACCCTAAAACCCTAAACCCTAACCCCTAACCCCTAACCCCTAAACCTTAAACCTTAAACCCTACAACATAAAACCCTAAAACCCTAAATCCTAAACACCAAAACCTAAAACCCTAAACCCTAAAACCTTAAACCCTAAACCCTAAACCCTAAACCCGTAAAAACCAAACCCCAAAACTGAAACCCTAAAATCCTAAACCCTAAAACCTAAAACCCTAAACCCTAAACATCAAAACCTACATCCTAAACCCTAAAACCCTAAACCCAAAACCCTAAACCCTAAACCCTAAATTCTAAATCCCTAAACCCTAAACTTGTAAAACCCAAAAACCTTAAACCTAAACCCTAAACCCTAAACCCTAAACCCTAAACCCTAAACCTTAAATTCTAAATCTCTAAACCCATAAAACCCAAAAACCTTAAACCTAAAACTCAAACCCCAAAACCTAAACCCTAAACCCTAAATCCTATAACATAAAACCCTAAATCCTAAACCCTAAACCCTAATGTTGTGAGTTTTGAAAAGCGCTTTTTAAAACAATATTTTTAAATAAAATAGAGTGAAAGCCAGACACCAAAGATATAAAAACTGGCTCGCACAAGTGGTGGAGTCCAGGTCGATCTCAAGGAACGAGAGACACTTCGTATTCAACACACAATCTAACTACGCTTTATTGCCAAAATAAAAAGAATTAATTAAAAAAATAACTACGATAGTGATGCCCTATACAGAGGGTTTAAACAAATAATTAAAGTGCCTTATTACAACCCCAAATGAGTGAGAAATAAAATCCTAATCTAAAAATAAGAAGAAAAAAAACCATCAGTGCTTGAGTCTTTAGTAGTCCCCTTGTGTCCCTTTATCCTTCCCTCTTTTTGTTCCCTCAATGGAACATGTAATGCATGTTTTCTTTTGCTCTCTGAGGGCACTTCTGAGGGCCTGAGGGAACCTCAGAGGGTACTTTGAAGGCACGAAAAGGGTTCTACCACACGTTCCAACGCTTTCCTGCAAAAAATAAAAAAATGCAAAACGCAGCAAAACGAAACAAACTAGACAAGGTCTAATACCTAAAAATCAGCAAAACAAATTGAATTAACCAAAACAAACTAACTACACTAAAAAAACAAATTAGCATAACTACTTAACCAACAAAAAAAACAAATTGTGTAACAGCTAAACTAATCAATATTGAATTATACTACTAACTTGAAAAAAAAATCAGATTTGCTATCAAATAAAAATATGACTGCCAACTTATGAAAAATCATTAAAGATGCACTAACTATAAAACAATTCAAAAATAACTAACTAATTGCACTACGAATTAAGAATTGTCTTTAACTAAGTAATTAAGTAATTCTAACAATTAACTATAAGACACGTGAATCCATATATCTACTTAATGGTATGAAGAAATATGACTCTAATTTAATCAACTAATCAACTCAAAGATGTTTGTCTATTGAACCTACTTTCGGCCAAACTATTAAAATACTTATCTAGACCTTAACTTATTGAGATTATATGACTAGAAAAATTATTATCTAGTTGTCCATTGATCACCATCAATGCTAGACCCAAAAGCTTTATTATGTGAATCATTGTCTAGCTCATGCGGTTTAGGTATGAATGACGCACTCTGCTGAACCTGTAGGTACTATGCACACATGTGCTGACTGTTCTTGTAGGCTACAGATTGCTAAGCGATCAGAACGAAAATTCTGTAGTGCGCTGATCAATCAAACAGATATCGAATCAAAAGAATACACTCTTCGGTGTTTCAAATGATCACAACATCTATGCCAATCTATACGATCTGGACACCACTACAGCCTACAATAAATAAACTACCCAAACAAAACACATTAATTAAACCAATGAACTACATAACTACTCAAATAAAAGAATTAAAACTATATGTTGCTGAATAAAATATTGTTAATATTAAAACTATAACTACCTAATAGCCATCTAAGTCAATTAAATGGGAGAACATCTACGTAAGTATCAAACAAAAAGGGAAATCAGCGTCTTAGCAACAGGATGTTGAATCACGCAAGGGGTGAACCAGCTTTATCGTCAATCATGAAAACTCGTGACTGACGTTAAATAAAATATTCAAAACCATATGAGATGTTGCACCGATACGCTTGCTGATGCGGGTCATTTGCAACAGCTAGAATAACAGAGAGAGTATTATTTTGCAGGGTTTTCAGGTGGCTTCCCATTGCTGCAGACGACAAACTGAGGTGTGACTTACACGATCTATGCAATCACACAATTCCATAAGTCATAGGATGCAAAAGCCGTATCACACATTGTATGTGATTCAAACAAAATAAGATTTCCTATGATGCATATTATCTATTCTAGTATGCAAAAGCAATGAATAAAAATCAGATGATGCTATATGCAATGACTGCAGAAAAAAAAATTGAATACGATGCATGCAATGATCCTACGATCTATAGAGATGGGGGAGAAGAAGAGGGTGGTCAATCAAGCTACATCCACGCTGTCCCGACGAAGAAGAAGAGGTTGCCAATGACGAAAGTGTTCGAAGCTTGAAGAAGAAGAGGAAGAAGAAAAAGAGGAGAGTAAAAGCGAAAAAAATCGGCAAAAGAGAGAAAGAGAACAAGGGAGAGAGAGAAGAGGGAGGCAAGAAGGAGGGGGCAAGAGGGCTGCCGGAAAAACATGTTTCCAGCCCTTGACATGACTATTTATACTAGAATATTATGTTAAAACACATTTTTCAAAACAAGTCTGATAATTTTTCAATAATTTTCAAAAAAGGTCTTTTGAAAAATGTGTTTCATAAAACCAAACTTTCTAAACTAACTAGAACTCCTACTTGAACTCTTCTAAATTAATTAAAACACTAATTAAAAATTCCTAAATTAAATAAAACACTAAAAAATGCAGGGCAAGCTTTGAAATACGCAATTTTTTGATAAATTCGATTTCGATGCGGTTTTTCAAACTAACGATAAAAATGGGTTTTCAAAGTGATTTTAACATGGATCATGCATAAAATAAGATGAATAAAAGTGCACAATGTATGCATGATCACCTAAACACCAAAACCTATATCCTAAACCCTAAAACCCTAAACACTAAACCCTAAACAGTAAACCCTAAACCCTATATTCTAAATCCCTAAACCCGTAAAACCCAAATACCCCAAAACCCAAAACCTAAACCCGAAAACCCTAAACCCTAAACCCTAAACCCTAAACCCTAAACCGCTAACCCTAAACCCTAAATTCTAAAACCGTAAACCCTAAATTCTATACAAAATGGGTGGAGAGATCGTGATAGAACACCTTCTATAAAAAATAAATCGTGATCTTTTATAGAACTGGTTGCAAGGCAATCGAAATCAAACAAATCGCGATAGTACGTAGTCTTTATACATACAAATCGCTTCAGCCTTTTATCAATGTTTGTGCAAATTGTTTCAGTCGTTTATCAATCATTGCGTAAATCATGATAGGAACATAGCTCGTAAAAGCAAATCATAGTTTAATAGTGTTCATATGCTACACTAATCATGCTAATAACAAAATCAATGTATTCGCTAATTTATTTCATGCAAAATCATCGAATTAGGCAATTCTAAACCTAATTCGCTACTTATAACACTATGTTATGATACTTAAGCAACATATCATTAAAATACACTAGATTAATACTAAACAATAAGAATCTATATTCTATAAATTTAGTTTAGAAATCCTAACTTTGCGATACGGTAAAAAAAGTAGCGAAACTCAAAAACCAAGAAGTCTCGTAAAAACTGCAACAAATTTGCCTCGTAGGTCAAACACCGATTGGTGTGTAACACGCAATACCAAGCGAAATCACCAGAACAGGGTCAGCTAGGCATCCTCTCATAGTGGGAGAGTGCTACAATGCTGCACACATAACAATAAATTTATCAAAATATATTTTTGCATACGAGCAACCAAATTTACAATATAAATTGGTAACCCGATTAGATAAAATCATGAAACAACATACTAAAAAGTCCAAAACAAGATTGGACAACTATGTGGAGCATCTCCACAGGTCTGCATGCTGTCTAAAGCATTGCCACAGTGATGACACAAAAATTGAGGCACCCAATTTCAAGGGAAAATTTATATTCCATTGGAAATTCGATCCTAACATGAAAAACACAAAAAAATTGTTGGCTAAGCGAAAGATACACTTGCTGTCATGGCTGATAGAGGTGTCGACAACAACCCGACATGATTCTCAATGCTAAGAATCGGGCATGCAAAATGAGGCAATAAAAATTAATGAAATTGGCTAGTAATTTACTTAAACAACGAAAAATCAATAACTAAAATTGAAAAATGAGGCACAAAATGTACCTCAGTGCACTAATACGGGTGGAATTGATTCTGATCTATTGGGCATGGATCCTTATGTAATAGAACATACAAAAACCTAGATAAAATCCTTAATTAGGCCATTCAGTTAGGGATAAAAACACTGAAATCAGAAGCAAATAGAAGAAGGAGATGTGAAAGAGAGGGCTCACCTAATCATGCCAATAGTGAGGTAATCGGTTGTTCGATGGTGTCTGCAGAAAGGTCATGGTAGAGGAGGGCTGGCGTAGGTGCTGTGCAGGTGGAGAAGGATTTTCGACAGGCTGGAAGGCAGGAGAAGGGTTGCGCACAACGTCGGTTTAGGCGACTGATGGCTAGGTTTTGAGAAAGGTAGCAACATACTCGAATGGAGGCGAGGCATCTGCAGTAGGAGGGTCGACCCAAGTCCTCTGTCCAGTCGATTCTTAACAGAGGAGGAGGAGAGCAATGCAGGACACCCCCTCTCACAACATGGTTCAGACCGCAGGATGGTTACGACTCTTGCTCTCTGGCAAAAGGAGGAAGGTCAAGGGTGGCCGTTCGATGGAGGTGGGTGCTCCCCAACCGCGTGGTCGGCTGGGTCACCCGAATAGGGGAAACACAAAGAGAGGGTGAGAGAGAAATGAGAGAAGAGGAAGTTGAAACAAAGAAGTGGAAAATGGTGAGAGGCAGGCATGAAGGTTTGGTGGCTGAGGTGGAAAAAAAAAAGAACGGAGGTAGAGGGTGTCGTGCTCGAGGGCGACCCTGGAGGAGAAGAAAAAGAGGGTGAAATCGGAGGTTTTTGGTAGGAAATGAAAAGGGGAATATGGAGGTTGGGTGCCCTAGTGGGTCCCATGCGACTCTCCTTAGGCGCTAATCCAAATGGGCTCCTATTTGGATCCATTTAGAATCCAAATAGCCTCAAAAACTAAAAATCGATCTTAAAATAAAAATTTAAAACTAAAATAACATATAAATGTTATATATAAACAATATTGTTCAAAAATTCCAATTAGAATTAAATGTACTGTTTGTTTAGTTGTTTAAAACCCATAAAACTTTATGCTTGGGTCGATCCATGTGGGTCCAACCTGTATAGAGTTCAAATTCATTTTAAAATCCACAACCTTTTCTAAAATTTATTTTTTTTCTTATCTTATTAACACCAAATAATTATACTAACATAGATAGTTCATGTTTTTTGATATTTTTTAAAATAATAATTTACTTGATTAAAATATTTTCCATAAATAGTTTTATAGCCAAAATACCCTTTTTAAATTTTTTTTTAGAAACCATTAAAATGTATCTAGTTAAGTTTAAAACACCTAAAAAACACTCAGCTGACTTTATGACCCACTAAAACCATTAGTTTTCATGATAATTTAAGTATTTAACAATATTTTATCTAAAATAATTCTTGAAATAACTACTTTACCCCTAGTGACCTACAGTGAATAATTGAGCATGTTCAATACCAATACTTAAAAATAATAATAAGAAAAAAATACATTTTTAATTCAATAATAAAGCTAAATTCTTTATTTATTTAAAATCTAAAAAAATTACAGGTTTTACAGCTTCTTATAAAACCAAGCTTGTAGATCATATTAGCGTGTTTAGATTCAAGAGAAAAGAACAAAAAAAACTATGAAAATCGTTATTCAATCATTAGTTCTCGTGTTTTCAGTTCTCATATTCTAATGACTCACTTAGCCAATATCTCTAAACACTACAAGAAAACCGTGGATTAGCGACGACTTATATCCATTGTTAATCTGTCGCTAAGCCGTCGCTAAACTGTTTAGCGACAGATTAGTGATGGATAGAGGCCATCATGAATTTTTGCTCGCTAATTAGCGGAAAAACTTATCTGTCGTTAATTTCGTCGCTAATTTGCGACAGATTAGCGACGAACATTATCCGTCGCTAAATTAAAATAAAAAATAAAAAAAAATGATCACTGTCGGGCGGTATTTCGGCAGCAATAAGCCGGACTTATACCGCACCCGACAGGCATTGCACAAAATGATCGCTCTGCCTCATAGCCGGACTTGTATCGTCCTCCGTGAATCGATGCTCTCAGGCGTCGCCGTCCTCCATGAACTGGCACCGTCATCTTCCGTGAACCGGCATCGCCGTCATCCTCCGTGAACCAGCGTCGCCGTCCTCCGTGAACCGGCATCGTCATCCTTCGTGAACCGGCGCCGACGCCCTCCAGCGATCGCCGACCGTCCTCCGGCGTCGCCGTCCTCCGTGAACCGGTTCTCTCCGGCGTCGCCGTCCTCCATGAACCGGCGCCCTCATCTTCCGTGAACTGGCGTCGTCGTCATCCTCCGTGAACCAGCGTCGCCGTCCTCCATGAACCGGCGTCGGCATCCTTCGTGAACCAGCGCCGACGTCCTCCAGCGATCACCGACCGTCCTCCGGCGATCGCCGACCGTCCTCCGGCGTCGCCGTCCTCCACTCTCATGTACATGCTCTCCAACGCGCTCTCCGACATCGCCGTCCTCCGAAGAAGTCGGTTTAAATCGAGCGCGATCGATTTAAATTTCGAACGGGGAGAGAGGGAAAATTTTGTGCTCGGTTTAAATCGAAAATTAGCGAGGGATTTAGCGAGGGAATTTTTCCGTCGCTAATCCGTCGCTAATTAGCGACGGATTAGCGACGAAAAAATTCTTTCGCTAAAATGTTTTTCTTGTATTGAGAATTAGCGACGAAACAATTGTTGTCGTTAATCCGTCGCTAATTAGCGACGGATTAGCTAGAGAAAACTTTCATCGCTAATCCGTCGCTACTTAGCGACATATTCATGAAGAAAGTTTTCTCTAGCTAATCCGTCGCTAATTAGCGACGAAAAATATCCGTCACAAATTTTTGTCGCGAATTAACATTTTTCTTGTAGTGAAAATACGAGTAGAAGAATTTGGTCCCTTGCTGCGGAAGCATATCGGGTGTTTTTGCTCATGCCGACATGGTGACCGTCTATTTGCATTTTGGATGAATGCCACGTGGTTTTGTTGACTTTTGAGCTTTTTAAAATGCAAATGGGATCGGATGGTGGGACGTTGCATGTTCAAAACCTCATTTGTACGTTGAATAATAGCTGGTGGGTCTGCCTAACCCCAGCTGGACTTAAAAAAACAACAACCACGGAACCCAATTGTGTTGTTTGAATCTGTACACAAGGCTGGAGTTAGGGTGGACCGTTCAAGAAATCCCATCTATGGGACTCTTAACTTGGCTATCTTTTCCATCCAAGTTCATCCAGCGCATAGAGCCGTCCGACTCCAGTTGTAACTGAACCGTGAATGGAAAGTGTTGGAAAGGAAAATGTCCAGAAAGCCCCTTCTCGCATAAAACTGCAGTACCGTCCGCAATGGCTTGTGGTGGGGACAATGACATCGCTTCGTTCTACGTGGGTCCCTTAAAAAAAAACCACGAGGCCGAAGCATCCAGACACGATTGTCTTCGCAGGGATAAGCATTTTAGGACACGATGGTCATTTTGAAAAAAAAACGGCAGAGAACAGGTACCCCCAATAGCCAACCACTTTCGTCAAACAAGGGATGTCATTTTCCCAATAAAAGGAGGAACCATTTAGAGAGAGGTCATGGCGCCGGCTCAGCAGGATGGGAAGCTGGAGGAGAGGCTTCTGCTGCTGCCCAAGTCGAGGGGAGACGGAGCCACGACGTCCACGGTGCAGGTGGACCATGGTGGTGGTGGGGCGTCGTTCCCCGGGGCGGTGCTCAACCTGTCGACGACCATCATCGGCGCGGGGATCATGTCCATCCCGGAGACCGTCAAGGCGCTGGGGGTCGTCCCTTCCCTCCTCCTCGTCTTCTTCCTCGCCCTCCTCTCCTACGTCTCCATCGAATTCCTGCTGCGCTTCACCGACTCCGGCTCGTCCACTTCCTACTCCGGCGTCATGACCGAGTCCTTCGGCCGCCTCGGCTCCCTCACTCTGCAGATTTGCGTCGCCATAACCACCATGGGAACCATGATCATTTATCTCATCATAATCGGTACCATCCATTCTCTTCCTCCCTTTAGCCTAACCTTATTTGGCATTACTCTCTCTCATCTTCACTAGTTGACAAGGATCAATGCAAAGATGGTGCCATTATTATCATTTATTATTCGTATTAGCAAAAAAAAAACAGTAATTAATAACCTACTTGCCCACAAAGAAGCGACTTGTGAATTTCACCAAGTTGACGGAACGTCACAAGTTCGAAACCCACGGTCCATGATGTGATCACCATCCATTTGCTGTTACTGTACAATAGAAAATTTTCGCCTTGGATTGTCAAAAAAAAAAAAAATGGTAACCTATTTGGCGAAAATTGGAGCATCTCACCTACCATCTTGGGTTTGTCTTCAAGCGTCAATTGTGAGCCTGTTTGCTAAAGGAGTCAAGCTTGAGTAAAACCAAGCTCAACTCTTTTTTACTTTTACGTCCGCTCTTTTTTTTGTTTTTTCTCTTTTTAAGTGTATAAAAAAAGAGGGGTTATTCATTAATCTGTTCACAACACAACGTAGACAGAGTTCACGCTATGTTAACAAGAGGGTTATTTGTGCCTCATTAGAAATCATTTTGTCCGGAAGTGGAGACATGTTTCTTTACAAATGAGACAAGGGATAGTGGGGTTTGATGTGGTGACAAGAAACACATGGGACTAAGGGTGGGTAAGGGCTTCAACGGGTCGGGTTTTGTTCTGACCCAGGTAGAACCAAACTTGGACTTTATTTTTGGGTATGATATCATATCCGAATCTGAATCCGGGTTTAATCGGGCCCACTACAATAGAAATCATACATGTACTCTATAAAAACTACATTAACCAAACCCGGTAAAGTAATACTTTTTATTATTTTTACATTGAAAAATTGTGGGTCTTAATCCGAACTCAGGTTGGCCTTGGGTTTGGTATAAAATTTTGCAAACTATACCCAGATCCATTTATTAATAGGACCTTCGTGTGTTAATCGGATCTTCTTATTTATAACTATACCTGGACCTTATATGGTTTGGTCCAGGTCAGGTTCAGGTAAACCTGACCCGTAATTGACACCCTAGGGGTGGACATCAGGCCGGCCTGGCAAGGGCCTGTTTAGATCTCAGCCTATTGGGCTTTAAGTGTGGCTTGACCCATTTACTAACGAGCCAGGTTTTGGCCTGGTTCTTATTAGGCTCGGGTTTGAAGAGCAGCCCATGGCCCGACCCATTATCCATTGGTTCAATGGGACAATGTGAAGCAGGCCAACCTGACCCAAATTCATTTGTAAATAGTAATAATTAAACAAGGTCTCAACTTCCCACGCACCCGATTAATTATCTTACTAGTTTTTATAAAATTAACCCAACTCATTAGGTAAATAGTAATAGTTATCAAATTATTATGTTTAAAAATTTATATTATTAAAATACTAATAAATAATAAAAGCTCATCTTGCCGTCCCGGTGGGCCGGGGTCTGGCCTAGGCCCGACCCACTATATAATAAGCTGAGTTTTGGCTTGGTATATATAACGGGCCCCAGCTTAAAATCTTAGCCTAAACATGCGAATCCAATAAGCCTTAAACAAAGATTTGTCTTACTGCTTATGCAAAAAGTGACACCTGTCCTATTAAAAGGTAGGGTCGTGAATGGGTTGGGTTTTTATAGGGTATCCAACTCAACCGGAACCGGATTTTGAGGTATTTCGGGCGATCCAGATTCCAAACCTAACCTGGGTTATGATTTTTGCTGGGTATCGGATTCGACCTGGCTTTTTGGTTGGGCGCCCATTTAGACCCAACAGTTTCATATATATTTTTACAAATCTGAGTTTGTGGTTTCATTTTTGTGACCGGGTAAAACTTTAACCTGACAATTTGTTATTTTGGTATATATATATATATATACGTATATGCTGATGGGTCGAATACCAGATCCATTGATAGCTTTACCAATCAAGGTATTTTAGTAACTTGGTAGTGTGAGGGAGAAGGTGAAAGAAAGAGGACAGGTGTTGTTGCTTTACATAAAGGTCATGAAGCTTGTGATTGGTTACTCTCTCTCTCTACACCAGTTCAGTTATATTCAATCCCCATTGAATATAACCATCGATTGGGTCTATACAATATGACCTGATCTGGTCTCGTTTTAAACTGCTTGCGAAAAAAGAAAAAGAAATTAAGGTAGCCAACCGGAGCTACAAAACACGGTATTGCGAGCTGGGTTGGAGAGAGATCGAACCTAGGTCGAGAACAGAGTATGCAGATCAACATCTCAAAGATTCAGCATGACTCTTCCGTTTACTTTTGCTTCAATAAAGATCGATGGCACCTTTTGTGCAGGTGATGTACTGTCTGGAAGCACGAGTGGGGGATCGGTGAATGTTGGGCTGCTGCAAGAATGGTTTGGGATTCAGTGGTGGAATACCAGAGAGTGGGCGTTGCTTTCGACCTGTCTCCTTATTCTCCTTCCTCTCGTTTCCTTTAAGCGAATAGGTATGAACCACCACCCACATCACGCTTTCTTTGTGATTTTTTTTTTCCCATTTTGCTTTATGATATGATTGTGTAGTGATTCAATCAGCAACTATACTGTCTATACAATATGAGAGAGAGAGAGAGAGAGAGAGAGAGAGAGAGAGAGAGAGAGAGAGAGAGAGAGAGAGACTTTACTTCTTTTTTAATGACGCCGAACAGTGATTCAGTCAACAACAATTAGGGATGGCAGTGGGGCGGGGGACAAGGTCGCCACCTCCACCCCCGCCTCCATCTCCGGCGGGGAATGGATTTTATCCTCCATCCCTGCCTTCATTCCCGTTTCATGTCCTCCATCCCCGGTTCAAACGGGGATGAGGCGAGGCGGGGCGGGGCGGGGATATTGCGGGGAAAAGTGGTCGGGGCGGGGTTGGGGCGGAGATGAGGTGGGGATCATGGCGGGGCGGGGAAAAGTGCACGTCCATCCCCGCCTCCACCCCCGGACGGGGATGGATTTTAACCTTAGTCCCCGCCTCCATCCCCGTTTCATACCCTTCATCCCCGGTCCAAACGGGGCAAGGCAGGGCGGGGCCCCGCTTTCCCCCTGTCCACTGCCATCCCTAGCAACAATACAATATTAGGGAGAGAGAGAAAGAGGCTTTACTTTTTTCTTTTTTTTTTGAATGACGAGGAACCTTTGCTGAAAACCAGGTCATGCCTGCCTCCTACAAGTTAAAACCGGGTGTTTCCACTGACACCAAACTCTTACCAAGACTGTTAGTTGAACGGCACCTGTACACCTAGCGAGAGTCGAACCTAGGACAAAGGTGTCAGGACCTTCTCCCCAGGCCCACTGCCACTCGAGCAACCCAAGCTAGTATTGGTTTTCGACACCACAAGCTGTCACTGGTCGTTCTGATCTGATGTCTTTGTTAATCTGTTGGCAACTAGAACTTTTTTGAAAGAAAATTGAAAGTCTAGGCTTTATTTGCTAAAATTTGGGCTAAGTATTGCCTACCCACCAATGTTGTGAAAAGCACTGACGATGAGTAAGCCTCGAAAATATATTTTAAAAAATTTAAAAAAACTTTAAAAATTATCTAAAAATACAAATAAATAAAAAAATAATTTATTGATAACGCAACAACCGATAAAAATACTAAATCTCAAATAAATATCAAAAAATATAAGAATAACATGTAAAAGTAACATTAATGCAAAAACTTGATCTATCCAAGTATCTAACAAATAAAATAAGACCATTCAATGAAAATTTAATTAACAAAATTACTAAAGATCAAATTCCTCAACATCATTATATAATGCAAAAAAAATAATCTAAAGTTCTAAACAAACATTAAGCTAATTTTTCATGCATGCTTGTTTGAAAAATTAGCTCTATCTATATGCTAAAATCACAAATAATAATCCATATCTACACTTAGTCTCACAAATGAAAAAAACAAACATTTTCAATTAACAAAAAATATTTTTAATTTAAATGATCTAACAATCAATTACATGTGCATACACAGTCACATGCATATTTGCAAATAATTACACAAACTGAATGTAACAATTTTAAATATATGATTTTTATATAAATAAACTAAAACATAAACAAACTAACAAAATTAATATATACAATTTTTATATACAGTAAATTAATTGCAAAAAAAAATCTAGTCGTTAAGAAGAAGAATAAGAAGAAAAGAGAAGAAAAAAAATGATGAAAGAAAAAGAAAAAGAATGAGGGAAGAAGAGAACAAAAAAAAGAAGAAAGAAGAGAGAAAGAAGAAGCAAGAGGAATGAAAGAAAAAATGAAGAAAGAAAAGAAGAAAAACAAAAGAAGAGAGAGAGAGAATAGGTAAAAGAGGGGGAGTGTTCTAACCCATCGGGCCTCTCCCTTTCTTTTGTTTTTTTTACTTATTAGATTTGGATCAAATGGGGGCTTTGACCCCATTTGGCTCAATTAGTTTGAGCCATGCACCTTAGCCTCAAGCTTGCCTCGCCTTGAGGCGTATGAGGCACACGCCTTGAGCCTTTTGCGCTACACATGTCGTGCCTCAAAACACAAAGGGCCTCTCCTTGAGGCGAGACATGTTTTTTCAGCCTTGAGGTATGCTCTTCGCAACATTGCTACCTAGTTATTTATTTTAATTTATATAGACTGCCAGGTAACTATGTTTTTAGCTAGCAAGACGGTCATATCTTTGGGCCGTTCTTTTATTGCAAGACATCCAAGTCAAACAAAAAACAAGGAACTTGAATGACGTTTTTTCTATCTTACAAGACATCACTCGCCTTGGTTGATTTTGGGCAACATAATTACGACAACGACTAGATATATGGACTATGACTCCTGCCTTTAAATGCAGGTTTCTTGCAAATAGTTGGAATTTCTGCATTTTCCTCTCCCTCCATTACCAAACAACGAGGGAACCTTCCTTATCTCTTTCATTTCTATCCATTTCCGACTATTGCCTCATTTTTTTTAATGTCAGGTCGGATTCAGGAAGGGATTTTGCAAATTTTGGCTCTCCTGAATTCGAACCGATCCGACTCCTTGCATCCCCAATGATGATAACTTAATGGGCCTGCCTCCCTATGAAGTAAACATCGGGTGGGGGTCACCGACACCTAAGCCCTTATGGTGCCCACCAGTTAAGGGCACCTTCACACCCTATGGGAGTCGAACCTAAGAAGAAAGGTCAACTTCTTCTCCATTTTACCTCTCCCTCCATTACCAAACAAGGAGGGAACCTTCTTAACCTCTTTCATTTCTATCCATTTCCGGCTATTGCCTACTCATCTTTGATTTGTTCAATTACCATATTGACCTTTTTTAGGGTTCAAGGATAGGGATGGCAGTGGACCAGGGGAAAGCGGGGCCCCGCCTCGCCCCGTTTGGACCGGGGATGAAGGGTATGAAACGGGGATGAAGGCGGGGACGAAGGTTAAAATCCATCCCCGTTCGGGGATGGAGGCGGGGATGGACATACACTTTTCCCCGCCCCGTCCCGCCCCATCCCCAGTCCTTCTAAAGGATGGCAATAGACTATGGGGAAATAGGGCCCCGTCCCGCCTCATCCCCGTTTGAACCGGGGATGGAGGACATGAAACGGGGATGAAGGTGGGGGTGGAGGTTAAAATCCATCCCCGTGCGGGGATGGAGGTTCTAATCTTGAGACGGGGCGGGGGTGGAGACCCTGTCCCCCGCCCCCGCCCCGGTTCATTGCCATCCCTATTCAAGGAGAACTCAATATGAATAAACCACGGTTCCTTCTGTATGCGTATTGGCAGGTATAATTCTAGTGCAACATAAATTTAGCTAATTTAGCTGGCCAGGAATGGGAAGCCACCTAGGTTCTAATTCTCCCTAATAAGAGAGCTGACACATTATACTACAGAACATGATTGTGGAGTTTGGACACTTTTGCTCACTGTGCCGTGAAAACACTTCACCATTTTTTTTTTTTTTGAAGGAAATAAAGTTCAATTAATTAAGAAGATAATAAACGTGGTGAGGACAAAAGGTGAACAACCACCTTCTTATCCCAGGCATATCTTGGGCGAGCCAATCAACCCATTCATGTCAATCATTTGTTATAGGTTTGCTCAATCATTAGTTCAAACCTGAAAGGTACTACTTATTCATGAATTACGAAATAATTAAGTTCACACACTGACCTGTCTCGGGTCAATTGCTTACTACTATGATGGAGTTCACTAGAATGTTACGGTTTCTCAAATTAATCAAACAGTTTCTAACGTACTTGCTGAAAAACTGCATCATGGCCATGGAGTTTGGGTCTCAAAAAATGTTTCATCCAATATCTCACAAGAAGGCATCTAAAGTTACCAACCTCTTTCCTTTTCATATTTATGTTAGAATTTACAAATTGCTTGTATAACTTTTTGCAGACTCTCTGAGGTTTAGTTCGGGGATATCAGTACTTCTAGCCGTTGTGTTCGTGTTGGCAAGCGCAACCATGGCCATCTTAGCTTTATTCAAAGGAAGGACAGAGAAACCGAGATTATTTCCACAGATTACAGGCCAATCTTCCATCTTTAAGCTTTTCACCTGTATGCCTGTTCTCATTAGTGCCTACACTTGTCATTTCAATGGTCAAGATCTCTCTCTCTCTCTCTCTCTCTCTCTCTCTCTCTCTCATGCACACGCACACACACACACACACACACACACAGTCGATGCACTCATGCACCCTGATGTACAGTATCTAATCATCTCCTAATGTAATCATCCAAGTACCTCTCAGTTTCATATTCAATGGTCTCTTCCTAAATATGCAGTTTATCATAGAAAGATTGAACTGAAGAAACCAAATGCCTCTTAGGGCCCTCGTGTTTCGTGCAACTTTCATAGAAAATTGCTGGTATCCCTTTCTCTCTGTTTCCTTTCACGAGGGAAACAAACATCAAATTATCATGGTGGAAGTGTCATGCTGGGATTAGTAAACCCAAGTTTTTCTACCACCTACCGCTTTTCATGTGCAAATCCTTAAATCCTCCTACCATATGCCACATGAAGAAACTTTCATGAGGAGCCTGAGTTGGCAGAAATTTGTAGAAATCTGTGCACTCTCCCATGAAAGGCCCTTTCCTCATATGGGAATGAATGAAACAACCGTTCCCTTAGGTTCTGTATGTTTCAATGGGTTTTCATATGAAAAGTCCACTGTGACAGGTGTTTCTCATCATGGGTGAAACAAACATAGGAATCTGATTGTGTGGGGCCAGTATTTCCCACCTCTATACCATTTCACATGAAAATCCCTTCACACCTTCCATGCAAAAGGATTTTCATGAGAAAACCATGCTAGCGTCCCCATCGCGCCCTTTCCTATGAAAGGGTGTCCTCTTTCTTAGAAACGAAAAAACAGGCCCTTGATAATTTCTGCCTAACAGAGAATGTGTTCACACGATACACAAACTCACACACGCTATAAAGGCCAAATTTAACGTGGTTCGGTTAAACAACCTACGTCCACTACATTTGCTCTATTCAGATGTGAATAGGGACTATTCTCTTCTTCTCATTATAAAGGTTTCTAGGAGGATCAATCTTAGTACATTTTGGAAATTTCCAGAATTGCCTTAGAATTAGAGATCAACGTCTTGGCTAGAGATCCTTCCTTCTTATCCTCATCTTTAAGATTTGGAAATGAGGATGTTAATGACTCACCCAGCTAGTCGTGATCTGATAACAATTCGGATTTTCTTATCTGCATAGAATTTTCAAATGTGTTAACTCCTTCTATGTTTGTTGGCTTTCCTTTCGTATCAGCATTATCGGGAGAGTCTGTTTGGGAAGGAGTCTTGATGGATAACCCTTCCAGTATCAGTGCTATGACAATGCCTCGTTTTGACTCTTCTTAAATTTGCAGTTCATCACATAAAGATCGAACTAAACAAACCATCTGAGATGAATGCAGTAGCAAGGACATCCCTCCTTCTGTGTGCCATCATTTATGCAGCCACTGGATTCTTTGGGTACCTTCTCTTTGGTGAAGAAACAATGGTCGACATCCTCTCCAACTTCAATGCTGACTCTGATTCCTCGCCGCTGTCCGTATTGATGAAGGATGTGGTTAGGCTGAGCTATGCACTCCATCTGATGCTGGTCTTTCCTCTCTTGAACTTCTCTCTGAGAATCAACCTCGACCTACTCTTGTTTCCCAAGATAAAGAAGCCGCTCGTGTTTGACATGAAGCGTTATGCACTCATCACAGTGTCTGTTCTTGCCTCACTGTATTTGATAGCCATTTCCATACCCAGCATATGGTATGTCTTCCAATTCATAGGCTCAACGACGGCGGTCTCCATTGCCTTCATCTTCCCTGGTGCAATTGTTCTAAGGTACAATACCATAATCATCACATTCACATTTTCAATGGCCATTCTCAAGTATCTAATCTGAAAGAGTATTTTTTGCAATAGTAGCAGTGCTCATCTTGGTTTTCTCCTTGTCTATTTATTAGAGACGTCAATAGGATATCAAGCAGGAATGATGGGATTCTGGCGACTACCATGATAGCAGTTGCTGCAATGTCTAGTGTCATTGCCATAATCAGCAATGTGATGGATTTGACAATAAATTAATTAATTGTTGATACTCGTGATTATGAGAACAGCAACTACAAGATTTCTACCAGGTGTGGCTGAAGGAAAGAATTTCAGTTTGGACATCTAAAATTGCAGAAACCGTGGTCTTTCACACTTGATCCAAGATCAACACCAAAAGGGAGCTTGTAGTGAGCCTCACAGATACCTGCATCATTGTATTTAGCAAATCAGATACAGCATATCTGCACTTCTATGCTTCATTTTATTTGAAGACAAAAATTGATGTTGTACTATATAATTCAAGCATGTTAGTACATTACTTGTTTCCATTTGTGTAGAAAACTTGGAAAATTGAAAGAGATTGCTTGTCACCTTGGGCTTTCCTCGAGAGAATGTCACCTGTTTTATTTCCTTTTTTTTTCTTTTGGCTTTTCCCTTCGATGATCAGAGGAAGATAGAAGAAAAAGGTGAATTGGAGGGTGTTGTTTCAATTGAAACGATCATGACATAAGCTTTCCAGCTCTTCTTGATCGAATATCATCTACATAAGTTACAAAAGGCCCATCTCCCCCTCCCCCCTTGGGAAAAAGAAAAAGAAAAAGAAAAGAAAAGAAAAGAAAAGAAAAGAAATTCAAAACTAAAGTTGTCTGGAGCTCAAGATGACAAAGCCCAAGCAATCAGGTGAGCTAGAAAATCTCAAACAATTTGACATTTAGCTCAGCTCAGCTTGCTTTAAGATTTATCATTTGGAAGAGATTTAAAAAAGATGAAAGAATAAAAGATCAAATACGAACTATAAGATTCATTCTATCATATGGAAGAATAGCATTGATGTTTTCCAAGGGTAAAAATCGAGGATCTTTTAGAGTTTACCTCATGGTTTAATCATCCTAGATGATCTTCCCACACAAACTTTATTGAAGTTGAAAGGATGACAATTTCAAGTAGGTCTATTGTGTGTGATATGCAAGATGAATCAAAAGAACATCGACAGAAAAGAGAAGGAAATTCAACACACAAAAGAAGACGATGTAACGTGGTTTGGTTGTATACAACCTACGTCCATTATCAGAACTTCACACTTACTTTTATTCATCACTGCAGTGGAAAATATATACAACTCAAGGCTCAAGTCAGGCGCAGAGAAGAATGGTGCCAAAAATAAGGTTAAGAGATCAGTTACTGAGAGGTTGAGCATCCTACTATCCTTCCCATCTTTTTTATCTTGATCATGTTGAAAATTATACCTGACCCAGTGGGTATGGCAACTGAGCTTCAACAGTGAGCTCAAAGACATGCTTTAAATGCATTGTCTTTCAAGCGATAGTTGCCCCACTTAGGTGCAATGGGTATGCGTGCAACTATGCTCTCAGGATACAACCGAGCTTTTTCCTTCTCGCGAATGATCAGCCTATGCCTTGCACTGGGTGAGCCCAATAACCTCGACACGAACTACCTTGAACAACCTCTTAACTAGGGTTGACTAGAGTATGGATCCGAGATATAGATATAGATTCTATAGCAACTTGGATATGGATCTTAATTGGGTCTGAGCTATCAGATCTAAACTAATTGGATCCTGGTTAACTGGATCTCTCAACAGGAACTAGGTATGGATCTGTACCTCGATCTGGATTCAACCCAAGAGAGATAGAGAGCTAGAAACTAGAGAGAGAAAGAGAAGCTCATGAGAGAGAGAAAGAGAACTAGAGAGAGAAGAGAGGTGAGAGTTAAGAGCTGAGTGAAGAGAAAGGGGAGAGAATTGAGTTTATATAGGCCCTTTGCCCCCCATGCCCCCCATTAAAGCCCATAAAGGGCTTTCAAGAGGGCCCAACGACTAGCCTTAATGGGGCCTTGGCTGGTCAAATGACTGGCCATAAAACTTCAAATGGTTAACCCAAGAAGGTTGCCAATAAAGGACTAGAAGGGCAATAATGAGATAAAAATGACCTTAAAAGGTACAAGAACAACCTTGATCGAGTCAACAAGTCAAGGATAAGGGGGCGACTGCTGGATCATTTAGAACTTTAATGCCCATGCAAGACCGTTAGGGCAAGGTCCAAATGAATCTGAACAAGATCCAAGAAGATTCAAATATGAATGATTGCAAAGTCAAAGGTCGAAAAAGCACTTGTGGATAAAAATATCCCAAGAACCAAAAAGAAAGTCAAAGCCAAGCTAAACTGGACAGACCAGTCTAAACCGAGCCAAGTCAGGCTGAATTCAAATCTACATCTAAATCCAAGTCCAAAGTCTAAAGTCCAAAGTCCAATATCCAAGGTTCAAGAATAAAGAGATGCACTAATGTGCTTGAGGGCCTTGCCCTTTAAGGCACTACCCCTCTATATAAGGACAAAAAAAGTTCCTACAACTTTCAATATGAGACTAAATTGTAGAAACGATAAAAAATTCACAAACTTAGGAAAATAAGAAAAAATCATAAGAAACTTAAGAATAGTTTTGAGCTAAATTCAACAATCCCCCACTGGATCAAAATTATAAGAATAAGACTCAAGAGGCTATTCGCGAAGATCTAGTGCATAAATGAAGGTACCTTTTAGGTTTGAACCTCCACGTTAATGTTATTTAGTCTGGGACCCCAATAGAGTTAACCTTGAATTGAGAATCCTAATTGACTTTTCAGACACCGTAATACACACTTTCACTTCAGGTGATCATAGTGTATCTAGCAATATATAAAAGCCGCATATTAAGGGTCTTGTGTTGTATCCCAGTCTCATGAGCGTTTTAGAGACAAAGTCCAAGTCCCATATAAGGCAACCCTACCTTCACACTTACATAGGTAAGTCCATCAAAGGTATAAACCTGTTTGAAACATCTCAACCATAAGTCTTATAAATCTTATTAAGAATTCAATTTGAACTCAACCTCCATACACAGGTTTTGAGTACTTGACATCAAGAATAAAAAAATTTATTAAGTGCTTAGTCCAATCACTCAATGATTTATTTTTCTTATTGAACCACTAGACATGGTTTGACCCTTATCACATGGTTGTGTTTCTATCAATGCTGATTGATTTTATGGGCTTTAGTTTCATTTTTCTTGATATCTTATAGACAATTTATCGAGAAAGTCCATTTGTCAACGAACCTACTAAGTTTTGACAAGATCTCACATATTCAATAGATATTACTTTTTGCTTGAGTAAACTATTCACATAATTGTTCTGACTATCTTCTACTTTGCTATATATGCATTTATCAAAGTTATGAATCCTAAATCCGTATTAAATAATTACTTCATCACATTTTTCATGCCATTGTTTAGGTGATTATTTCAAACTCTACAATGACCTTAACAATTTACAAACTTTCTTTTCTTGACCTAGTGTGATGAAACCTTTAATTGTTCTATATAAATTTCTTCTTCTAAAACACCATTTAAAAAAATAATTTTAATATCCATTTAGTGAATTTTAAGATTGTAAATTGACGCCAAATCAACTATAGTTTTAATAGATGCAATCCTACTTACAAGAGCATATGTGTCAAAATAACCAAGTTCAGGTTTTTGTTTAAAACCTTTTGCAACAAGTCTTGCTTTAAATTTTTAATAGAACCATATGTTTGAAGTTTTCTCTTGAAAATCCATTTGCATCCCAAAGGTTTAAAATTAAGGGATAAATCAACCAAAATTCAAGTTTTATTCTCAATGATGAAATCTAATTCACTCTCTATAACTTTTTTTCAAAGAGTATTAAGAGAGGGCATCACTTCTGAAAAGAAAACAAGGTCTCTATCTACCATGTATAGATGAAAATCAAGACCAAAATCCTTTGGCTTTCTTGATATTTTACTTTTTCGAATTTCAAGATTTTTATGCTCATAGATTCTTTTTCTTAGATTATTTTCAATAACTTTTGGAATATCAAATAATTTTGAAGTTAAATCTTCTTTGAATTTGGCTTGGATAAATTATAAAATCATTCTGGTCTCAATATCTATGAACATATATGTCTTACTATGTTGAGAATATCCAATAAAGATACATGTTTTGTTTTTTTGACCAAGTTTAGTTAGTTTTAGTTCAGTAAGCTTTACATAAGCAATACGACATCAAACTTTTAAATAATTTAAATTTGGTTTTATTCCTCTCCAAAGTTCATAAGGTATAGTGTTAGACTTAGAATATAAAATTCTATTTAAGATATGATATGAACTAAGCAATGCATCATCCCATAGATTATAATCTATATCAAAACTTTATAAGCATTGAATTAACCAATTAGAGTCCTATTCTTATGTTCAACTACATCATTATATGTACCAATATTTTGTTTATGTATTTCATAAATCTCACAAAATTTAATGAACTCATTTGAAAGATATTCACCACCTCTATTAGATCTAAAGGAATTTATTTTACAATTATGAAAGTTTTCAACCTCAGATTTGAAAATCTTAAAATTTTTAAATGATTCATTTTTTATTTTCATGAGATAGATATAAGCATATTTTGAGAAATCATCTATAAAGGTTATAAAATAATTGTTACCCCATGAGTTAAAGTATTTTTCAAAACACGTACATCACTCTGTATTAAATCTAATAATTTGGAAGTTCTTTCAATACTTTGAAATAATTTTTTCGCAAACTTTGCGAATACAAACATCATATTTTCTAACATGTTCAATTTTGCATTTAAAAATAAGTCCAAGTTACCCATGTTTCTCAAAGACTTATTAATTAACATATCCTAATCTAGCATGCTATAAATCATATGTGTCAAGCATATAAACGAAAACAAAATCTACTTTATTAATCAAATTGAGCTTAAACAACTCATTGGTGAAGCAACCTTTGCCTATAAACTTACATGATTCCATTATAATTTTGAAACCATGAGTTGTAAATAGATAGACAAATACAAAATTCTTCATGATGCTAAGTATGTGATACACATCTTGGAGGGTTAGGCATTTTCCAAAGGTAAAGTGAAGCTCCACACTCCCTTTTCTATGAACTTTAGCTTCATCTTTATCTCTCATCTAGATCTTATGATCTTCTCCTACAGTTTTATATGTTTTGAACATACTTTGATAATTGTAGGAATAGATCATTGACCTAGAATCCATGTACCACCCTTTATCCGGATTGATCATGAATATCTCACTTACTATAACCACCATGTCGTCATTAGGTTTACTAAGTTTATTGCCTTAAAATTTCTTTCTGTGTTAGCATTCTCTCGCATAGTGACCTGATTTACTAAAAGTATAACAAAAAATAAAATTTCTCTTTTTAGCAATGAACTTAGATTTCTTGTTCTTATTCCTAAGTTTGGGTTTGAACCTTGGTTTCATTCAACCATGTTTACCTTATCACAAGCTTCTTTTACATCATCTTTCTTATCTTGAGATTGAGATTCTTCCTCGATTCTAAGATATTGAAGAGGTTCTAAGGTAAACTCTTTATTTTTATGTTTTAATTCATTTCGATAGTCTTTTCAAGATAGGGACAATCTACTAATGATTGCAGCCACATTAAATGACTTATCAATGTTTGTACCCTCAGACTTGATTTGATTAGCCAAAATATTCATTTCATGAACTTGAGGTAGCAATGGCTTATCATCAAAAAATTTAAAATCCATATACTTATTAACCAAAAACCTATGATTACCTACATCCTCAATTGTGTACTTGCTCTCAAGGGCTTTCTTAAACTTCTTTGCAGTAGTGACTTTTGAGTAGAGATCAAATAGGGTGTCGAAGAGTGCATTTAGTATGTGTCAATGACACATGAAGTCATCCTGTATCTACTTTTGCCTTTTTCAATTTTTAGCAATTGTCTCATCCTCATGGTCTTCTAGACATTCCTCTGTTAGTACATATACATATTTGCAAAAATGAGTACTTTGTGTTGCCATCATTTAAAATTTGTGCCATCGAACTGGGACAACTTGGGCGACTTCTAGTTTCTAACCTTCACAATTGCCATATGCAGGGCTATCACTTGAAAATTATTGCAAATTATACCTGACTCTCTGGGTATGGCAACTAAGCTTGAACAGTGAGCTCAGAGACATGGGTTAAATGCATTGTC
The DNA here is from genome assembly GCF_984573655.1 of Nuphar pumila. Taxonomy (NCBI): domain Eukaryota; kingdom Viridiplantae; phylum Streptophyta; class Magnoliopsida; order Nymphaeales; family Nymphaeaceae; genus Nuphar; species Nuphar pumila. The sequence goes on along the minus strand of NC_143258.1, from coordinate 32,343,144 downwards.
TTTCAAGCGATAGTTGCCCACTTAGGTGCAATAGGTATACGTGCAACTATGCCCACAAGATATAATCGAACTTTTGTCTTCTTCCGAATGATCAGACTGCACCCTACACTGAGTGAACCCAATAACCTCAACATGAACCACCTTAAACAACCTCTTGACTATGATTGACTAGAGTATAGATCCTGAGTATAAATATGGGTATGAATCCAAATTATAGATATGGATCCTATAGCAACTTGGATATGGTTCTTAATTGGGTATGAGCTAATCGAATATGAACTAATTGGATCCTGGTTAATTGAATCTCTACCTGGATCTAGATTCAACCCAAGAGAGATAGAGAGCTATAAACTAGAGAGAGAAAGAGAAGCTCATGAGAGAGAGAACTAGAGAGAGAGGAGATGAGAGGAGAGAGCTTGAGAGTTGAGTGATTAGAAAAAGGAGAGTGATGGAGGTTTATATATGCCACAACCTCAATTAAGGCTCATAAAGGGCCTTTAAGAGGGCCTAATAGCTAGCTATAATGGGCCTTAGTTGGCCAAATGACCAGCCATAAAAGGCCAAATGGCTAGCCCAAGACGGACATCAAAAAAGCACTACACTTGAGGATAAAAACATCTAAAGAACAAAAAAAAAAGTTAAGGCCTAGACCAGACCGAACTGAGTTGAATCTAAATCCAAGGTCAAAGGTCAAGGTCAAGATCCAAGGTCCAAGGTCTAAGAGATGCACAAACCCAAGATCTAATGCCCTTGAGGGCCTTACCCTTTAAGGCACCACCCATCTATATAAGGACAAGAAAAGTTTCTACAACTTTCAATATGGGACTAAACTTGTAGGAAATACAAAAAACCCATAAACTTAGAGAAATAGAAAAAAATCATGAAAAACTTAAAAATAGTTTTAAGCCAATTCCAATAGATCCTCATTAGATGCCTTCCTAAACTGTCCTATCCTTATTTGAGGTGGTTTGAGATGACATTCTAGTGCTGATGTGACTTCCTTATCCTTGATAAAACTTCCAGATTCTTCATATTTCAAATTCTTATCCTCTCCTTCGATCAAGGATCAACCCGACTGAACATGCTAGTTGTGATCTTAGTTATTATCTTTTCCTTCAATCAAGGATCGTCCATGTTGGATACTATCTAGCATTATCTAAATTTTATCACCCCGTGTCAAACTAAGTTGAGGTTTGAGGCCCAATTTGATTCTCAAACAAAAAAACTAGTTATTGACAAGTGATAGTGAAAATATCAACAAAGTGCTATTGAGAAGGAAAAAACTTCGTTACTAAAGCATCCCAACTAACCTTCTCTAGTACATGGGGATAATTAATCTCTATGTGTTTTGATTAGGGTTACAGGAAACACTACTAGCATCCCTAAAGCACATTTTGAAAGCATGAAACACAAAGCTTTTAAAACGCGCAGAGAAGCACAACTTTAAAATAGGAAGCACGCTTCCCCAATACTAGGAAGCGAGCTTCCCATTTAAGAGAAGCAAGTTTCATGATTTTTTTAGATTTGGATAATTATACCCTTATTAAACTATTTTTTACCAAAAAAATAAAAGCAACCATGTTTCTTATAGAGGTAAAATGGTTATTCTAAAAAAATTATGAAAAAAACCTCAAATTGAGTAGGGTTTGGGTTGCTTCATTCTCTCTCTCTATTTATCTCTCTCTACGATCGATGAACTCTGACCTTCGATGAAGGGTCTCTTCAGTTATGTGTATGCCCTATCTCTCTCACTCTCTCCCTCAGTCTAACTCTCTCTCTCTCTCTCATACTCTCTCTCTCTCTCATACTCTCCCTCTCTTTCAGTCTCTCACTCTCTCTGATTGTACTTTGTACTATTTGAGATTTATTCTGTTTTAGTCTCTTTCATGTGACAATTATATCATGTCTAAGTTATTGATGCAGGAAGTTTTCTTCTGCTTTACTAAAATCTTTGATTGTAATAGTTTGATTTGAGCATGTCATGCTTCTATAGCATGTTGGCAATCCATTGTAAATAAGCAAACATATTGTTCCACTATAAGACAAATTTTTTTAAAGCTAGATATTATTTGAACATGGAAAATGTTTATCATTTTAGAACAAAAACTTTTAATGAAAAAAGAGGTGAGCAGCTAATCAACCTTTGGATGAATGTTCTAGAAGCCACCCTTGAACCTATGGATCCGATTGTTTACAAATTGGTCCAAGCTTGTTTGGTTGTGCATAACTTTGTGCTCTAAGTCTTGAGTAGATGTGTTTATTTTCTCCTTCTTCTTGATGTATTATTTATTAAATGATTGTAACATGATATATTTCTAAATGGTTGCAACAAGAATATGAATTATGATTTTTTTGTTGTATTAATTATTAAATGCTTGCAATATGATGCATTTGTTAAATGGTTGAAACAAAAATATGAATTATAATTTTTTCTTGATGTATTATTTATTAAACGAAAAATAACCATACTATACGACTAATTTGACATGTTTCTCGAAATGCCCTAAAATTTTAGCTATTCTTCCCGTATCAAAAATTGCAAATACCTAAATTTGTTATGACCTTTTTACCCTTCATAATTATGAATTGATGGACTTATTGTAATAAAATTGTACTGCTCATCGGCTAGTAAAAACTCCCACTTAAATTCAGAATCACACGTTTTCTTATGCGAACCTCACGAAACTCACATAAATTTATTTGTGACCATTCAATGAAATTGAAACCCTGAACATTGCAAATATCCTACTTATTAGCATATATAATACGAACCTCATATAAATTTATTTGTGCACATCCGGTTAGACTGAAACTTCTAAAATCACAAATATCCTACTTATTTGCATATACTTCATGAATTTACATAAACATATGTGTGAATCTTCACTTAAACTGAACGTCATAACATCACAAATATCCTACTTAAATATTTATAAGTTTATGACATATATGCTAATTTCTATACACATGCATTTTTTTTGACAAATATGCAAAATTTTCTGATACATCACATATGTTTGGGATAAATACTATGTGGGTTTTCTTATTATTTGCGGAGTTCACGAATCATATATAAACTCATTTTTGTTTATTTGTTTTTTTTCTCGTTTGTGTTTGCAAAGAACTTCCCTGTGGAACCCTGTGCATTATTTTTCTCATTTTTTTTTCTTATTTGCAATAAAATAACAAAATAGCATTCATAATATCTGCATAGTTACAAAATTACCAAAAGGGATGGTTAACAGTACAAAAAAAGGTTATCTAACTATTTAGAGTTCAACAGACTGACTCCAAAACAACCCTTCCTACTTCTTTCTAAGGTATCCCCTGAACTGTGCCACATACTTTTTTGTATTTCTCGTGCATCTTGGGATTCGAGATAGAGGATATTTAGGAATTGCCAGTGTGTATTTTGGTGAATCTAGAGGAGAGTCAGATGAAGATGAAGTTGGATGATATTTAGGGGATGTCGGTAATGGCGAATGTGGAGGATAGTCAGAAGGAACAGGTAACTCCAGAATGTAAGCTGGTGAAGCCGGAGTATAGACATGTGATGGAGGTTCCAAATCATCAGAGGAGTCTCAAGAAATTTTTATCAGCTCAAGGAGTGGTTGTTGGGGGTCATTCTCAGGCAATGCCTCATTAGGGAGGTCTTGATTTGCAAGGGGTGAATCATTAGTATATGAAGCCTCATCAGAGAGGTCATGACCTGCTTGCTATTTTCTGTCATGACAGTGCTTGATTTGGCATTCGTTGATGATATGCCCCAATTCCCTACAAATCTCATAGTTCATAAGACAAAGTTGTGCTATATGCACCTGGTGGCACCTATGACATTTGCCCATTTGGGGGTTGGTATTAATATGATCCAATTCCTTAATTTATTCCTTCATTTAGTATGTTTTAGTTCGTTGATTGATTGATTGCCTCAGTCAAGACATTGATAGCCTCAATCATGTCATTGTAAGACATTTATTCAAAACAAGTATTAGTAGTAGACAACTGACTATTATTTTATATGCACAATAATTTAAGCTAAAACTTATAGTGCAATGCTGCAAGTAGGATGGATCTTGGACCAGTCTTTTCAGAACAGGGCTCTGATACCAGCTTTGTGACACTTTGAAATTTAAAACCCAAAAATTTACTATTTTTTTTAAATAATAACATCAAAAAATGATTTAATATTGAGTCCAGATTTGATGATTTTGAGCGAGCCGCATGGGTGAAATAACACAAAGCTATTATCAGAGTGAACTAAAATATTATTTATATCATTTTTGACAAAAAGTACAGAAGGTTCAAAACTTGGAAACCCAAAATATCATGAACCAAAAAGTCCTGTGTTGGGCCCTAGATTCTCCAGAGAGTGCTAGTCCTCGACCATGCCCTGCTGCATTCATTGTTTTGTACCTAAACAAAACCCATTAAAGGGTTAGACTTTTGACAGTCTAGTAAGTATATATCAATTCTGGTAATTCAGAATATTAAACATATTCAATCAATTCAGATAGAACATTTTCACTGAAAATTAAGACAAAATACATAACATAACTGTTTATATAAATTAGGGCATATTTTCATTTTAGATTATGATTTTAAATGTCTTTGTTTTGATAATTAACCATCCACCCTAGTACGTGGGGGAAGACCATTGCAGACAACCGAGGCATTCCAAGGGTATATTATTCTCAGATGTTTTAAACCCGAGTACCTAACTATAGCAGACCTAAAGCAGGCGGTTCATGACTAAGAGAATCACCGCTAAGAAAGAACAAAAAGTAAGATGTATCCTAGACTATTGCAGTAGTTGAAGATCTATCACCTAAGACACATGGATAGCCCGGACCTTCATTGACCTATGAGTGAGTGAAGACCACTGAGACACCTCGCTCCCCAAAATCAGAACAGAATTGCTCAAGGTTGTAGCATCTACCTTCTCCAATATAGAGATCAGAAAAAATAGGTCAGAAGGGTTATCTTTATTATAGAGATTATTTTAAGTGTCTTATAATGTGTAAGCCATAATGGAGTTCAATAACCTATGTACCCATTTTTAGGGTAATGACTAGACTCCTATATGTGTACCTGACCCAATCAATACTTGTTCTATATAGACGAGCACTTCGCCAATGTGGTAGATCAATACGTTAAGTTTTGTGTGTAGGCATGTTTTATTTATCATATAGTGTTTTGTTTCGCACTTTAAGAGTTAATTTATTTCAAGCTCGTACACGAGCTAATCCCAAAATGGAAGTATGCCTTACAAATTACTGTGTACCAGAAAGGTCTCTTAGAACCTTGGCCTCTTTTGGACCACAACCTTTTTTCTTTTATTCAGAATAGATTATTCTATTGTCAGTAGGCTTTTTTGAACCCATAGCTCTATTATTGAGCAAATCATAGATGCACTTTATTCTATGCATGCTTCAAATATTTTATCTTCGAAAAGATATAAGCAAAAAATATTATTTTATTCAAAATATCATGCATGCATTTTTATAATATTTTATTTAGAGTATGATGCATACCAAAAAACTATTTTATTAAAAACATAATGCATATGCTTATTTTATTGAGAGAATGATTTGTATCAAAACTATTATTTTATTGAGGTTTGATACATATATTATTTTATTCAAAAAGGTGTAAGCAAATACTTTTCTTTAAAAAAGTGTATGCAAAACTATTGTTTTATTCAGAAAGGTGTAAGCAACAACTATTATTTTATTCAGATAGTATATATATATATATATATATATATATGATTCAATCATAAACGAGTATGTACGTATCGAGGATATATTTAACTACTCAAAATTTACATGAATTTGGCGATAAAACTTACTTTGTAAGCACGTTGACGATAAGAAACAAAAAATTCTAAAAAATCCCAGGGGAATTTTCCTCCAAGATAATCTTGGATGTGCAAAGGTGAAGCAGGTCGTGTTCGCGAAATTGAACCAAGTCGAGGTGGCGATGGCCATAATCCAACTGAATCAAGTCGTCTAAATAGGAGATGTCAATCACGAGGGGGGACCAACTATAGAAGGGAGGTGAGTTCGGTATGCAGGCCGAGAGAGCTCAAAACAGTGAAGTGAGTGGCTGAAACATGGACTAGGATCAGGTGACGACAAGACTTAGCTAGGCTCGACTAGGTTTGGACTGAACTGAGTGGTCGAGAGGGAGTTGGACTGAGTCGGGTTCAGAGAGACCGAGCTTAGTGAGGGGAATAGGTGTAGGTGCAGTCAGGGGCAAACCTACAAATCTGGGCTAGTGGTGGAGTTAGGTGTAGTGGTGGATTTGTTAGGCTGGGCAAGTGGGTCCGAATGGGTGCAGATCAGATGAGGATGACCAGCTAGGTGAAACTACCAAAGATGGTGGTGATGTGTGGTTGATGGCTGGAATAGGGGCAGCCACCAGTTGTGGTGGTTGCTAGTGGTTTAGGCACACACACAACAAGAAGAAGAGAAAGGAGAAGATGGTGTGGGGGAGAGGGAGTATGGAGAAGAGCTAGTGTGAGAGTGAAGTGGGTTGAAAGGCGTGTGTGTATGGGGGGGGGGGGGGGGGGGAGGGAGGGAGCAGAGAAGTGAGCCTTGGTGAGGGTCACGTTCTGGCCTTGCTTTATACAAGTGTTGAACCACTTGTATATTCTGGCAATACCATGGGACAAAACACGGTGGGTGCCCCATGCTCTTGTTTAAATGGGTCTTGAGTTGGATCAATTATGATCCAATCCCAAAGTCCAAGGCCCAACTAGTTCAGTTGGTTGAACTGGTCCAATTGCCTCTTAGTTACATTAACTAGGTTTACTTAGTTAATGTAACTAGGCCCAATTATACTATATATATGTAATTGTTTTTTATTTTTTTCTTGGTATACACATTAAATCAGGGTTGACTGGACTTGGCTGGATGTGTATGACCCTCTTGCCATAATTATCCCTGCGATAATTATGAAATGACCATTTTACCCTTGAATTTGTTGGGTGAGTTTATAGAGCATACTAGCTCTGTTTTCGACAAAATCAAGATCGTATTTCTTAGAATTTTGATACAGATGCAACAATGTATTTGAAACTTATAAAATAGATTTTAAAAGTTATAGTTTTGCCCTTGGAGTTCTCAAACATATTTTGCGAGCATATGAGCTCTGCTTTTTATGCAATAAATTTTCTTCTTGAAATTTTGATGTGATCTCAACCATGCATTCAAAAATCATAGAATAGGTTGTAAAAAATATTCATTACATTAGATATTTATATTTGAACAAAATCTCTAAAAAAATATCGGGTATTATACCAGTGCATATAGATTCACCTACATGTCTTACTGAACATTTTTTATAACAATTTCATCCCTTTTGGTCTCCAATCACTCGGAGTTAGGGAGGCTGGGGATATCCAAGTGCCCTAAGTGATATACTCCTACTACTGCAGTTACTCTTGGATGCATCCTTACTGAACATTTTTGTCAGTGCAAAAAAAAATTTCGGTCATGGGTCGCCCACTTTGGATATCTGATCTGTTAGGCACTTCAGAAAAATGATTCATGTAGCATAATAAACACCTGACATGACCTCATCAGATGCGAGAATTTTACCCAAGTACCCGAAGATGTTAATTAAAAAAATCAAAATATGCATTGACATGAGAAATATTATTTATTCTTTAATGTTGAGATACATGTTTGCTATCTGCATTTATATTAAGATACATGTTTGCTATTTACATTAATGTTGAGATAGTTTGCGCTTTACTTTGCTTCAATTATATCATGATATGTTAATTATTGAACTTTGTGATAAATGTTCTAGCATGTGCAATTTTAATATTAGTAGTATAAACTTACTGTTTTTCATAAGTCTGGCCCTATTTTATGGGGATTTCAGGTGATGAATGATCTACAATATGGAAGTGCGATGTTGTGGCAAGGCTAGTGTACCATGTTTCTATCCTTCTGTTGATCCTAGGATATTTTGTTTTTTTGGATCTTAGTTAGGATGAGATGATTTTGGCTCTTATGTATAAACATGTTCTTCGTTCAAATGATTATTGATACATTATAATTTATGTTGGAATGATATTACATTTATTTCAATTCATGTTGAGTCAGATTTTTGATGAAATCTTTTATTGTGTGGACCTGAATCCAAGTCCAAATTGGAATTGGATCCAGTTCAATTTAGGGTTGTTAGTTTCTGTAACCCGCCCAAGGTTGTCCAATTTAAAAACCAAAACTATTTCTATTTGTATATCGATACTCTCATTCGAGTTTGATTATATTTAAGAAAAAATTGTTGAAAATTTTTACTTATTTTGAGTTAAAAAATTTGGGGCGTTACAAGCAAAGGGTAAGCTCATAGAGTTTTACGCTTCTAGAACAGTGATAGTAAATAAGATAGGCAGAGCCAGCATGGCTAAGTCTTTGATCCTAAGGGTGGTTTCTTTGTGTAAAATTATAAAAAAGAAAAGAAAAGAAGATGGTGGAGATGATAAATTTAGTTTATAAACGAGTCAATGTCTCAAGCAACATGTAAAAGCAAAATATTGAAAGCAATATGTTTTAAGATAATATTGAAAAAAAACATAGAACAAACTGAAATTAATGATGTAATGGCTGCCTCTTGCAATAATTTATGAAAAGTATGCAAGTATGAGAATCACACTAATGAAATTGATATAAAAAGTATAAAAATCATATATAGATTAAAGAAAAAGAAATAACCTCCCCTAGAAGCCTCAATGGAAGTGAGTGAAGCTTGCAAATGGTTTCAATAGAAGTAAGCTAAATCAGCACATATAAGAAAGGTGAAAGAGGGGGCTGCATATGTCCTATTATCTCATGTCTTACTCTGTTCGAGAGGGATATAATTATTGCCACCACCATAAATGAAACCAAGTTTGGTATTAGCTTCACTTATATAAGAATATGGTTTCTTATATTCTTAGGGTTGAGTTTCATATGCAATTATAGATGAAACTAACTTTAGTATTAGTTTCACTTATATAAGAATCTGGTTAACTATATTCTTAGGAACGAGTTTTATATGCAGTTAGAAATGAGTTTCTTGGTGTTTTTGAAACTGGTTTAAATGGTTTTTAAATTAGTTTCATACCAATACCAGATACTGGTACACCTGAAATGGGATACGTAGGGCAAAATACGGTTTCTATGCAACTATGTATAAAAGTATAAAATAAAATGATTTTTTAAAGATATTTATATGAAAAATAAATTTGACAACTACCCTTTTATACCACTTGTAATTGAGGAAAAATGCATTGAAAAAAATTAACCAAGCATTTTGAAAATACCACAATTTCCCATGGTAATCCTAAAAATGCAATTTTTTATTTAAAGGATGTGTTACAATATGTACATGATAAAAAATTATTTAGTATGTTGTCTATATCTTTGTTTTTTAATTTTAAATGTTTGATATTTTTAAAATTTATATGTGTTAATATTTTTTTATGATTTTATTCACGAGCATAGAAAAATATAGTTTTATTGCCACATTTTCTCTCTGAGATTTTCTCAAAATGAGTGTGACATTGTCCTTAATAACGAATTCAACTACTTAAATCAAGACAATTGGTGCTCATGGAAAACTCTGTCACCAAAATCTATATAAGGGCAAATATTTACCATGGTCAACAATGTAATACTACCGAGTCATAGATCATACTTGTAAAACCTTGTCCACTCAAATTGGATTCGATAGATGTGTCTAACATGCTTCATTTACGATGAAAAGCTCTTTAGGTCGTGCTATTTTGGTATGTATGAAACTGGATTTTTAAAGCATGAAATTTTGATGTAAGGTTCATTTTTTGTAGTCTTTGAGTAATGTATTTATTCAACAAACAAATAATAAAAACATAAACTAATTATATAATGTAGATTATAGATCATATCCATATGGTTGAGGATGAACCAATCATGTTTATATGCGGTCCTCTTGACAGTCTTGCTTTCTCGAGCATGTGCTCACGATGACCAACATCATTTTTGACAAGAAATTACATGTAACCCCCTCGACTTGCATTTTTACAGGAAACCCCTTCAGCTTAAGCTATTTACATTAGAAAGAACCCATTTATCTTTTAAAATGTGTATTCTTGCATGGAATGGGCTTGGTTGCCCGAACAAGCACATGTTTATTGACAATTTGATTAGGCAACATAAACTGCATGTTTTGTGTATTTTTAAAACTAAACTGGAAGTTTTGGGGGATGATTTACTTAATAACATTTGGAGGGGGTGTTCTTATTAATACATCTCACCCGTAGGGAGGTCAGGAGGTATAATGGCGGTATGAAAGTTTGGCATGCAGGGCAGCATTGTTGACAGAGGAAGATTCTCGCTTACCATTGGCTTTATAATTAAGGCCAACACCCTAAGAGTGTTTTACGCTAATTACAGTACTGTATGAACCCACTGCTTCACCCTTGAAGAGGGTGCTTTGGGAGGAGCTTGATAAATTTGGGCCAAGGAAGTTTAACAATTGGTATATTGTAGGGAATTATAATTGTTTTGCTCTACTTGTGAATCAAACAGGGAGCAAAGATACAGGAGTAATATATGAAGAGTTTTGCCAATTTCATAAACGAATGGGACCTTGTGGATGTGTACATTTCAACGAGACTATTTACATGGTCTAATAAAAGATCCCAACTATGTATAAGGAAGTTGGATCGTTTCTTTGTAGCGAGAGAATGGTGGGAACGAAGACATGATGGAAGCACAACTATGGGACCAATTACGATTTCAGATCATGCACCCCTTAGACTTGAAGGGGGGTGTCCAGGCATCAATTTAGAAATTAGAATGTACCTTTAGTGGCTGCATGAGGAGGGATTGATTGAAAAGATTAGTCAATGGTGGAATGAATCTCATCATGCTTCTTGGGCAGCTCTTAGGGTGGTCAGGGAGATGGATCTTGTCAGGAAAAAGTTAATAGAATGGTCCAAGGAAGATGGGGCAGCAAGGTTCCAACTCATCGAGGCATGGAAAGACGAACTTACAAGGCTACAAGACAACCTGGCCAACGAAGACGGTGGTCATAAGGAGGACGAGGAAGAGAATGAGAGGCATAACATCTTGGTGGATAATATATTGGAATAGAGAGGGAGCAGAAGGACATTTTCGTCCAACGCATATCTATCTTACGGGAGGACATTTCCGTCAAAAGCATATCTACCTTTTTTATATGTTATTTTATTATAAAGTCATCGTGGGTAACATTGGCATATGAATTACCACGGGTCTCAAGATATTCCTCCGTACACACAGGAACACGCGAATTTGTGATTCTGGGAGAACACACAACATCCTCTCTCTACCAGGTAGACAAGCATTAGAATGAGATTCATTAAAGATTGATAAAAAATCGCCCTTACGAGCCTTAAAAAAATCAATTGGAAACCCATCCATCCCAAGAGCCTTATTGTTAGTGAGTTATTGCTTATTTTATTTCATCCATCACAAATGAGCCGATCGGAGAAGCTTGAGCAATTGCGTCAAAGGTGACATTTCAGCTTCACCTAAGTCAAATGAAGCCTCAACCAAGGGGGTTGTGAAGGTAAAGTAATTGTGGTTGCCCTGATAATGTCCTGCTTCTCATTTGTGCACCCCTAATCCTCATAGTGTGATAAAAATTCTCGTCTTCTAGACAAGGCGTATAAGTGAGAAAACTTTGTATTTTTATCACCATGCTTCATTCAGTGAATTTCAGATCTTTGTTTTCAATGGATTTCTTGAACGTTCCGCCTTTGTTGTAGCACAAGCTAAAAACAAAGGCAAAAGGAGGAGGAGGAGGAGAGGGAGAAGCAAAGAAAGGCACTTGTTAGATAAAAAAAAATTCCTGGTTCGTTCTTACCTCATGGAGATAACTATAATTCGAACAATTGGTTCGATCATTGGTTGGCGTCAAAGGGGGATTTGTCGGCCATCTCTTTTTACAGTCTTCTCTTCTTCATTTTCGTTAGGCAGTATGAAAAAAAGCAATGAAGCACAAACATTTCAACAAGTGCCATTAAAGCGTCGTGAGTACCTTTCCATGCCATTGTGCTATTGTTGAAGAACGTATGTCATCGTGAGTGTCATTAAGGCATTGTTTTGTTATTCCAGGTAGATTTTATCATTTCAACGGTTGAAAACTTGAAAACATTTGTAAGACGCTAGGACCTGTTGACAAGAATGCTTGGTTACAGATGCGAGCAAGGGCCTCTACCCCATTCGGTATCGTCCATTCACTCAGTATATGCAATGCAACACAAATTGTGGTTGTAGTAACATGTATATCGATTTGTGAGATATTGTTTTGTTTGTAATATATTATGCTAAATTGTCGTATATCGATTTGTAAGATATTATGTGTTTTCTAGTGTCGATTTGTGAAATATTGTTTTGTTTGTTGATATCGATTTGTAATATTATGCTGAATTGTAGTATATCGATTTATAAGCTATTATGTGTTTTCTAGTGATGATTTGTGAGATACTGTTTTGTTTCTTAATATCGATTTGTAATATATTATGTTGAATTGTCGTATATCGATTTGTGAGATATTATGTGTTTTCTATTATCAATTTATAAGATATTATTTTGCTTGTTAATATCGATTTGTAATATATTATGCTGAATTGTCGTATATCGATTTGTAAGATATTATGTATTTTCTATTGTCAATTTGTGAGATATTGTTTTGTTTCTTAATATCGATTTGTAATATATTATGTGTTTTCTACTGTCGATTTGTGAGATATTGTTTTGTTTGTTACTATCGATTTGTAATATATTATGTTGAATTGTCGTATATCAATTTGTAAGATATTATGTATTTCCGAGTATCGATTTGTTAGATATGGTGTTGTTTGTTAATATCGATTTGTAAGCTATTATGCTTAACTAATTGATAGTCGTTGTTATATGCATCTTGAATAAATCATAGTAAACGTATGTGCTGGCTAACACAAATTGATATTTTGCACATGACAGTGTTAAGCATATCAACTAGTTGCAGTGAAGATGACGTATCTCAATCATTGGGAAGTCATGGAGCAACGAACATCCGTACTATCGACACACCTGAAGAATTGAATATATGCACTAATGATGCACATGATAAGAATGGTGCAGGCATTGGATTCAATCTTGACTTGAATATTCCAGCAGACGAAATGCAAGTCGATAATGAGGTAGACGATCATGACAATGCACTTGACAAAGGTGCAGACACCTCAAGTCTACATGATAGTACACTTGACTCTGTTCCCGTAGAGGGAATACAGTTTAATAATGAGGAAGTTGCATACAAATTTTATAATGATTATGCCTTAAAACTTGACTTCAATGTTAGAAGATATTCTTGGGAAAAAAATGCAAAGGGTGTCGTGGTGAGAAAGACATATGTTTGTTCAAAGCAAGGTTGGAAGAAGTCAAGTGAAAATCCAACAAGGAGCAAGTCAGATTCAAGATGCAGTTGTTCAACGAGAATGATGTTAAGAAGACTTTCGAATGGGAAATATGTAGTTCATACTTTAATCAATGATCATAACCATGAATTAGCCGCTTCATTTATGACTCCTATGTTAAGGTCACATCGTAAAGTAACTGAAGTGCATGCTGCAATTGCTGAAATAGTTGATATTGTTGGCATTGCACCAAGGATGATATACAATTTCTGCGTGCACGTAGATGGTGGTCGCGAGAATATATCATTCACACCTATGGATCTAAGAAACCACTTGAGAAAGAAGATGTTAAAAAACATGAAGAATGGAGAAATATGTTCTTTGGTTGATTACCTACAGAAAAAATCAAACATTGACTCTGGTTTCTTTAGTGCAATGCAACTGGATGAAGATGGGTATGCTATGAATATGTTTTAGGCAGATTCAAAGTCAAGAGTGGATTATGAATGCTTCAATGATGTGCTTGTTTTTTATATGACAATGAAGATTAATACGGAACAATGGCCATTTGTGCAGTTTGTCAGATTGAACCATCACTCACGCAGTTGCATATTAGGTGGCGCTTTTTTGTATGACCAGACCAAGGAAATTTTTGAGTGATTGTTCAAAGTATTTACACAAGCAATGAATGAGAAGCACCCTACAACTGTACTTACAGATGGTGCTCATGCAATTACGGTTGCAGTGTCTCATGTATCTCCATATGCACATCATCGCCTATGTTTGTGGCATATCTTTCAAAATGCAGCAAATAACATATGACACATTTTTAATCAGAAGATTGGATTTGATAAAAAGTTTGGAAAGTGTGTACTTGACAGCATAGATGAGGTCACATTTATGTCTGATTGGGAGCAAATGATTCAGATGTACGACCTTGAAGATTGTGTGTGGTTACAACATTTATATGCAGACAAAGAGAAGTGGGCATTGGCATATGGAAGACAATACTTTTGTGCAGTTATGATAAGTACACAAAGAGTTGAATCTATACATGCCACACTGAAAAAAACCTTGTATTCATGTTTAACAATGTTTCACTTCATGGAACAATATGAATTATTTATAGACGGTCTTAGACAAAATGATCTTGAACAAGATGTGAAATGCTTCAACACCCGCCCTCTAACTTTGGGTATGAAAATATTGACACGACCTGCAGATCTGTATACACTAACTGTATTTGAATGAACTAAGGAGGTTATATAGGTCATGAATTGCAATATAGAAGGACATATGCAATATGAGAATGTTCACAAATACCATGTTGTATGGGATGATGAAGAGTATCCAAAAAGGCAAGAAGCACATATTACGTATAATGTTGACAACAAAATAATTAAATGTACATGCAAAATGTTTGAATTCAAAGGTATTTTATGTCGTCATGCATTAAAGGCATTTAATCAAGAGAAGATACAAGAAATACCTGAGTCATATATAATGCGAAGATGGACGAGACAAGCAAAGATTGAACTGCTAGAGACAAATAATGTCAGTCCATCTAGTGTTGATGAGAAGTGCTAGATATAGCCTCCCGTTACCAACAACTATGTAGGTCACTTATGCATGTTACAGATTTGACATCGAAAAATGAAGAAGCCTATGTATGTATGAGAAATGCGTCAAGGGAATTACTTAAAAAAGTGCAGTTAATTTATCATAAGTCCGTTACAGCTCATGAAGACCAATCTAAGAAAACAGGATTGAACAACGTAGGTGAAAATCATGCTTCCTTTGACCCTTGTGAGAAGTTGCACCGCAGCGTAAACATCATCTTCGACAAGTCAGGAGTAAACATTGTAGATTATGATGAGAATATTCACCTATGAAGGGTATCAAAAGGATACCTGCCTCTGATCGCAGTCGTGAGATGACAAAAGTTGCACTGGAATTGGTTGGCAAGAAAATGTCTAAGAAACAACCAACCCCTATGCAACCAAGCCCTTCGCATGAATAAGTATGTAATACAGTATATTGCTTCTCATGTAAATTGTATTACGTGTAACCTATCAATATCTTACTTATGTAATTTCCAATACGCAGCAATACCATACAGACGTGCACTACAATGTTGTATCCTTCAATCCACCTGACCTGTTTGAGTGGAATGATGGAATGAGTATGACAAGTCTTTTGGTATGTAACAATTTTGGGAGGATGTTAGCATTTCTTGTTAAACTTAATGTAGTGTCTGATATTATTCTGTTTCATGGCAGGCTCTATTCAATTCAAAAGTGAGCAACACAACACAAAACATGAATCACATGTGGATTCTTCAGCTTCAAAATAATTGTAGCATTTAACTTTCATATCTTATAAATCGTTGTAATGTTTAGCATTCTATAATTCTTTGTTGTAGTTCTATAATTCTTTGTTTTAAATCGATAATTCTTTGTTGTAATTCTATAATTCTTTGTTGTAAATCAATAATTCTATGTTGTAATATTATAATTCTTTGTAATTCTATAATAGAAATCATACTACAAATATCATAAAAATCGACACTAGAAAACACATAATATCTTACATATCGATATACAACAATTGAGCATAATATATTACAAATCGATATTAACAACCAAATAATATCTCACAAATCGACATTAGAAAAGACATAATATCTTACAAATCTATATACGACAATTCAGCATAATATATTACAAATCGATATTAACAAACAAAACAATATCTCACAAGAATCGATATAATATCTTAAATTATTACAGAATTTACATTGTTGCGATTTGGGCGCATGAGGTGGCAATTTGCGTGTTCAACACACGTGTGCTAGGTTCGTGATTTTGGTTTATGGATCAATGTGAATTTTGTACACAGTCTTACAAAATTTGTTACCAATGTCTGTACACAAAAAAATTGGAAATTGAAAGTTGAACAAAAAATTGCTCTCTCTCTCAACAATAGAATGTAACCATCTTCACGTTATCCTTAAGAATAGGTAGACGTTTAAAATGACTTCCTCTTACTCCTGGGGGCCTCACGTCCTTTATAGCTTTCTAGGTAATCTTGCAGTTTGGGTTTTTGTATCATCCTCAATTAGAAAATCCTTCAATTCTTCGCGTAGTTCTTTGCAGAATCCAGGTATATCATCCTGAAGAAAAAAAACCTGAAAATGAGAACAATATAAAAATATAGTAACCAATAATATAGGTTAATAAATAATGTTTAAGTGTACAACATACAACGGTGAATTCTAGTGCTCATTCATAGTATATTGCTTCAATATACTTCATTACAAAGACTCCACAATCAACGACATTATTTTGTAAATGAGCATCCTCTAGGACATGAAGCCTCCACAGGCCAATGTCGACACCCAACATGTCTTTAAAAAATCCAACCTGTGGTTTATGCAAAAGCAAGTAAATTCTGGGCCACGGTATAAGATACAGTGGAGCCTTTGCATGTAAAGAATAATATGGTTTACTTTCTGATATTCGATACACTATGTTGAATCAAAGCATTATTGCAAGACCCCATCCTATGCATGTGTATACCTTCATTTGATATGTTTGGCACTTGCGTCATTACTTGAATATTCACATGTTTAATTAAAATGGGTATTTCATGAAAGCATGCATGCAACATGAAACATGTGATTGAAACATCGTTTCACATCCAGCTCGTTGTCAAAAATCGATATGGCTTGTGAGACCTGGATTCCGGTTGTGATGTTTGCAATTTAAGCAATGACGTCTATGTAAGCAACAGCGATTTGCTTTTGTATAGAAAATATTAGAATAGTATAACGCAAATTGCGGTTGTAGTAACATACTATTGATTTGTGGATATTGTTTTGTTTGTTAATATCGATTTGTAAGCTATTATGCTAAATTTCTGTATTGATTTGTAATATATTATGCGATATGTATATCGATTTGTAACATATTATGTGTTTGCTAGTGTCGATTTGTATGATATTTGTATTATGATATTGAAACTTGTGCGTGCGACATTTACATTGTTGCACAATTATGGTGGCGATGTACATATTCAAATCATTGTTCATTTAGCAATTAAAATTGAAATCGCTTCGCAGCATCATAGATGTCATTAAATTGTTGTCTCTTGAATCACTATTGTCAACACACATATACAATAAGTCATTTCTTTTATTGGCACGGTAAATAACAACTTTATGCATAGTGATGTGCATATAGATTTTATTTTGTATGGTCGGTAGGAAGAAATCATTTTGCCTCATAAGTGCGCATAGTTTTCATTCTCCTCCTCCTTCCTTTGCTTTTCCTTCTCTTTGTCATCCTTCTTCTTCTTCTTCTTCATCTTGAGTTCTTCTTCATCTTTCTTTGTTTGCTTTTCATCTTCAATATTTGATGGATCAGGCTCAGCATAATAAATATCCGATAATTTGTTCTTGCCTTTTTCATTCTCAATGTTCTTTACATAACCCTCATATATATCGGATTGGCGGATGATTTCTCCAAGAGTGATCCCCTCAAACGGTGAAGGCTTTCTTATCTTACAGATTGTAGTCATTGCTAACCTGCACAACACATAAATTTAACTGCATCATTGTATGTTACAACCACTTTCCCAAGTTTATATTATTACAAATTATCACATTCGTTACACAATCACCAACATTACAAGCCGTGGTAATATTTAGCTTCATAAATAAACATCGTAGTATGATTTAGCAAAATTAAGTATAAATCGAAGTAACTTCATATTTACACATTTCTACTGCATCAAACGTATAAATAGTTGTTGCTTCAAACGTATAAATCGTTATACAAATCACACCCTTCATAAGTACATATCGTTGTAACATTTTTGCTTCTTAAGTAAACATCGTAGTACGATTTAACAAACTTAAGTACAAATCATGGTAACTTCATAAATCATAAATACACATGATTATTGCTTTAAACGTATAAATCATTGGTGCATTGAACGTACAAAGCGCTCCTTCAAATGTACAAATCATTGTAAAATTTGAACCCTTCATAAGTACATATCATTGTAAATCATAAATCGCTACTGCATTAAATGTATAAATCATGAATCATAAATCGTAAATCGTAAATCGCTACTGATTCAAACGTATAAATCGTTGCTGCATCGAACAAATCACTACTATATTAAATGTATAACTCTTTGTTAATTTCAAACTTACAAATCGTTGTAGAAATTTAGCCTTCATAAGTACATATTGTTGTCTTTTACGACTCTTCTTTGAGTATGAAAATATGTGTTATTTAGCATGTATAGTACAACCACTTGTAAGATTTAGCATTCGGATTTACAAATCGATTTGTTTAAATAACAAAAACTTACACAAAAATCACCTTCTAGGACACAAGTTTTGCTAATCCGACAGTGGAGGAGAAACACCTAGAAGGTAGATGCAGCCGATGGTGGCAATGGTGCTCCGACGACAGCAGACGACGGCAAAGGTTATGTCATCAAAGGGAGCTCCTATTACAGTAGATGGTGCATCGTCAAAGGGTGATCCAGAACGTTTAGGGTGACATATTGCGAGGAGCTCCTGTTAAAGCAGAGGAATTTACTCCTTAGGGCAAAAACGATGATGATTTTAACCCTTTCTGGCGGGCGAACATTTTTGTCCTCTAATCGAAATATCATTTTATGGTGCCAATGGAGGGAAAGGGTATTTAAGTATTTGCAAACTCTGGCGGGAGGACATTTTGTCCTTTACTCGAAATATCGTTTCATGACGCTAATGGCGAGAAATAGTACTTAAGTCTTTGTAAATGCACCTGACTTCGATGCTAAGTGATGCAGACACACACGGGGAAACGAGCCCCACATGCTTACATATGTGCGCTCATTCAGACCCAAGAACACACACCTACGTGTTCCGGGGGGGGGGAACATATAACCTGCTTTGATAATTCTTTCCTTCTTCAATAAAATTACCTTTTGTTCTCCCAAAAATAAAAAAAATCTCATGCATGTATACCTGCCCGAGTTGCCCGAGTGGCAATGGGCTTGGGGAGAAGGTGCTGACCACTTAATCCTGTGAAATGTTCTGTAGGGTTCAAATATAATGATGAATTGGTTGCATACAGTATGACCTGATCTGCTATCTTGGAAGAGAGATTTTCCCTATACCTTGTTAAACTGGTAAATGGGTCTAGCACTGAGCCCCAGTTAATTAAAGGAGCATGCTGTAAGATCTGAACCCAGGTCCACATGAATACCACCCAACCACCTAAAGTACCATAACAACTAAGCTTGTCGCCAGAATTATGCGGAGCAGCTAACTTTAAAGGATGATTCCAAGAGTTCTTTTACGACCAGTGAGTAGGGGTGTCAAAGGGCCTGGTTTACCCGGACCCGACCCGAACCCGAACAAAACCCCATAGGGTTCGGGTATGGTGATAAATAAGAAGACCCGATTAAGATCTGGGTCCAGGCCCAAAGGTCCGATTAATACATGGACCCGTGTATAGTTTGTGAAATTTTATACCAGACCCGGACCCGACCTGAGTTCCGATTAAGACCCACAATTTTTTAATGTAAAAATGATAAAAAATATGGTTTTACCAGGTATGATCGGGATTTGGTTCATGTAGTTTTTATTGGGTCTGAGTATGATTTTTCATATAATGGACCCGATTAGACTCAGATCCGGACCCCATACTATACCCGAAAATCTGGTCCAAGTCTGGTTTCATCTGGGTCCGAACCAAACCCTACCCATTGACACCCCTGCCAGTGAGGAATAAAAGCAATATAAAAAGGTTAATGCATTAGGCACATGTGAATGGTAGAGGGTCCCCCAATGCTCTCCTTTCACTCAACATCAAGGGGGACAAGAGTGTCAGTGCATCTGCTACACAACAAGGTGCCCGAGTTGCCTAAGTTGTGCCAACACCATGTGTGTGGGCCTCCTCGATGCCGACCCATCCTTTACCCATGCTTAGGTTGTGGCTCTAGACCCTTGCACGTTCTGTGGTTACTATTCTGTATCAGAGTTACTTGACCTTTGCCAAAATTACTCTCTCTCTCTCTCTCTCTCTCTCTCTCTCTCTCTCTCTCTCTTGCATCGATGAGTACTTACTCGCCGCTTTACCCGTGCCTGCCCGAGTGTTAAAGAAAGCCAAATGCAAGTGCGTACTAGACCAATACAGGTGATAATGTGTTTCACAGTTTCACAAAATTGGTGTCTTTTCAAGGAATTCCTACCTACCATCATGCACATAGAAGCCTAAAGGTTCTAAAACGAAGCATGGATTGTTAATTTTAATTTTATCATGACACATGAAGTACTGTCTAGGAAACTTGAGAGGACTAAATCTTTTTCCCTCAAGCACATTTCTGGGTGTACTCCCCGGTTGGCAGGGGGGGACCTCAAGGGTTTACCAACCAGAAGCCAGCCAATGTGCAGTCGGTGATCAGGGCTTTTTTCATGATCTATCCAAAAAAATTAAGATGTTTTTGCCAACGTGAAACATGCATGCTGTAAATTCAGCTAGAATGGGCACAAAATCAATTTAACTTTTGCTTTTGCCTTGTGGCTGGGATGGGCACCAGAGCAATATATTTTTTTTTAGAGCAAATTAACGTACGTTTGCCTTCGTTCTGTGGTTAAGGTGGGGACCAAGACTTTGATTGTGTGTATCGTTCGTTGTATAAAGGAGACTTAGTTTTTGGACCAATAATTCCTTTCATTTAAGACATGAAGAAGTGTGTACTATATATATGTAATTAAAGAAAGGCTTGTGGTAAAATAGTGACCAATTCATACCCTTCCACTGGATGAAAAGTTTGCTAATGTCTTTCCACCAATCATTTCACTACTAAAAACCGTCCAGCTATATCGTTTGCTTCATCTTCCTTCCAATTCTATATATGGGGGGGGGGGGGAGGGGGGAATCATGGCATCGGCTACTGATTTACAGCTCAACCAATCTAAAGCAGCACGTACATTTTCAAAGCTCATTTTAATTTTCTCGGCTTCTTTGGTACAGAAACCCGGCTAGTAGTTGAGACGAAGTCTCTATGAAGTGTGAAATAGGAGCATTTGCAATTGTTGCAGGAGTGGCGTGATGTTGGTATCTAAGGTGGGTGGTGCATGATGGAGAAGCAGGGCACGTGCATTACTATCTCACAGCATAGCTTTGGTTAGTTCCTCATGTGCCCAACTTTTCCATCATGGCACTTCCCACCTCAATTCTCAACTACCTTATACAAGCCAGCACCATGACTCACTCTAGCTAACATTGTCTGGTAAGTCTGCCTTTACCATTAATCAGGGGTTTGATGACCATCATATACTAAAAGAAAATCCAAGCAAAACTTTTTCTGTCTTCTAAGTTCAGTAAGACTGGTTAAATGAAAAGGATTCAACTTGTGGTTGTTATATATGTTGGGGGCCTTGGTCTTTCTACTTGCTACTTCTCTTAGAAGCCTGCAGATTATCACCAGTTGAGAATAAGCCAGCACGCGCGTTGAGCATGGGATTGCAGTTGAAGAGACTACAAGTTAGATCCTGATTATATATCATGTTAGTTTCTGAAGATTACGCTGCTTTATCAGGCACAGGATATTGACCTTAACTGGTTCAATTCACAGGACCACCTTTCTGGCCTGCAATTTGGGGAGATTCCAGTTTTTGAGTATTGGAATTTCTGGTTGAGGTATCAGTGTAAGTACTATTTTTGTTTTTATATTTTTCCAAATTATTCATTTTTCTGAGTTTTAAGTTAATAGGCTGATCGACTGTGTAATTTGCACCACAATGTAGCATTAATCCTGAGTGCTTCAGCTGAACACTGGACTGGATGTTATTTTATTTGTCTTCATTGACGCCATCGCTGTTTCAGTTGTTTATGTTGATGCTATTAGCACTATTTTCGCTGATTTATAGTCGAAATTGACTAAAACTGTGAGAGTTCATTGTACGTGTAAATCTTAGGTAGCAGATTTTCATGGTTAGGAAATGGGAAATGTTCTCAAAATTGGAAGATCTGAACCATATATGTCGCACTTGCATTCAATTAGTAAACAGTTGTAGGAAAAGCTGAAAGTTGCACAACTTGACACTTTTTTTTTATAAAGGCAAGCTAGGGTTAGGCAGGCCCCTACCGGATTCATTAATCAAAAGTCAGTACATGATCCTGTTCTAATCCCTCAATGGGGACCAGTCTGGGGGATGGTCCTTCCTTGACTTCTGAACTCCCCTTTTTGCCAATTTGGCAAGCAGTTTAGCTACAGAGTTTGGACTGAATTTAGATTTTTGTATAAAAAAAATATAGAAACTACACAAAACTGAGATCAGGTTTCCTGGAAGAGCTGTGGGCTGAGATTTACCTTGCAGGAATTAGGCCATTTTAGCAACCAAATCTGATCTCCTGCTCTCCAACATGACTTTAGAACTAGGATCCACCAGGTTTAGGACCTGTTCCCATCCACACCACTGTCGGATTTCCTGCGTTCCCATAGAAGTAAAGCAGCCAGCAGCTAGAAAGTGGCCCGCGCTGTCCCGAATCGTGTAACCGAAGTGCCATCCCATAGTAAAAATTCCGCAAATGCTGACCTGGGTTCACCCTGGTTTTGGAGAGATCCAGCTGTTTTAGAGTCTTTAAACTCCACCGAATTGCAGCTACCTCCTTTGAATTGGAAAGAATGCGGAGGGCATGCTCTCTAAGGGAGTAGATGTCTTCCTTTTGAACTTGTGTCTGGTTCATCATAGCCTCCTGTTTGGGATACACTTAATCAGGTAAGAGTCCACAGTCAAAAACACTGAAATGTTCTCTACTTAGGCTCTGTTTGGGAGCCTTTCATTGAGATGGAAATACAATTTCCATGTGTGGCCAAAATCTAGTGTTCGAGATGGAGTTGCCAAACACATTCTCTTGTGATTGGTACTGTTGAAATGTGGTGCTGGGGCTGCTACCAATGCAGTATTTTTTGGCAAAACCACTGTTACCAAACAGCAATCAACATGAGAGCAGTGTTCGGTTGAATTTATGAAAGTACAACAAGGGGGGGAATTGTAGCTTGGTTAGTTGGTTAATATAAAGTCTCTCTCTCTCTCTCTCTCTCTCTCTCTCTCTCTCTCTCTCTCTCTCTCTCTCTCTCTCTCTCTCTGGAGCGGGGTCTGCATCAAGGTTTCCCTCTTTCGTTTTTACTGTTCAATGTGGTCATCGAGGGTCTTGTTGTGATGCTTAAGCGGGCCGTTGCCTGTAGTTTCATTGATCCTTTATCGGTCTAGGACTTTCATGCTCATGCTCTTATTTATGCTAATGATATGATCAGTTTCGGTCGCACTAGTGTTCAGCAGATGCTTCGGTTCAAACTCGTTCTTCAAATTTTTTTCTCCAACCCTCTATGTTAGCTGCTGGGATGAAGATTTTTTTTTTGCATGCTTAGATAAAATAGGCTTCAAATATATAAAAAGTGGTCTGAAGCTACTATAAATCTAAAATAAAAATTCAGTAATAATATAGTGTACCACAAATAATACATAAAGTATATCAAATTGTTGCAAGACCTAGATCACATTGATTAATATGCATGGGGAGTAGCCTCACTTACACACATGTATGCAAGTTTGAGTAGTGAAAGAAAAAACATGGTCAGAATGTTGGTGTTATTAGAGGTATTTATTTCTTTATTGTACATAAACTTTTGATTTATACTCATATATTATTTAATATTATACTATACTTGCATACTTTGTATTAATCTTAATTTTTTTATTTATAGATACATATTGTGTATTAATCCTTACAGGTTTGGATATGAGAGCACATATCTATTGCATGAGTGACTTTCTCTATAAATTTGCATGTGCCACAAAATGGAGTCGATTATATGGCGAAAAGATCCATGATCGAAGATTGGTGGGTCTTCACATGAGATGTCAAATGCGTTGCTTCACTATGTAGGCTGACCAGGGTAAACAAAAGTATTATTATTGATATTTCTTATATTATTATAAACGTATGTACGTAGGACTACCCATGAAAGAAATGTAGGTAAATTGGTGCTCTTATGAAGCCGCAAAGGAGGAGAACGCTGATGTGATTGTGAGGATGAAGGGCATCACGAGGAATGATATTTGGTTGCACAACATGAATGAAGTTAAATACCAAATGGCCAACCAAGTTGTCCGGTAGTTTGGGTTTGTTCAGCAACCACCCAATCACCCTCATTTAGTTAGCAAATTTTGGTCTCTTTTTATAAAAGATCAGATGAAAGATTAACTACCCCATGATATTCCTCTTAGAACTTGAAGACTGACACGAGGGCAGAGAAGACATAAGCTTGTTGTCTATAGTACATGTCACCAATGATGATTTTGTAGTTGCCGAACATGTTTTATGTTCTTCCTCCTCAAAAAGGGCCTTTGAGGAGTAAGAGAAAGTTGGGGCAAAGCACAGAAGAACCTTAAGTGGATTGGAAGCAGAGTTAGCTCTTGCACTAGAAGAAAACCGCATGTTGAAGGATATGATACAAAGTCAAGTTGGCCTTCTTGATAATGCAAATAAGGTCATCGAGGAGCTACAATCGCATCATTGACAATATCCACAACAGTGATTTTATGTGATTGTTTTGTAAATTTGTGTGAAATAAAAAACATTATAACTCATTGATATTGTATATAATGTTATTTGAATGAATGTGTAACACTTATCATTTTGATTTAGTTACTTTTTATATTCAAGCAAAATTCAAGTTTAAATTAGGTAAAATTCAAGAGTTTAAGTTGAACTATGACTCTAGTTAGATCTGTTATGAGCCATAGATCTCGTAGGAGATTTGATTCAGTGATTTTGAATTTTGGTTGGTTTAAAAACTGCAATTTCTTGATTTTCTTGAAATTCTTGTGAAATGAGGAAGTTTGCATAAAATAACTGCAAAAAAATTGACAAATATTTGCGATGATGAGACAACTATTTGTCAACTTTCATAATTATTTTATACGAAATGTCTCATCATTGTAAATATTTATCAATTTTTATAGTTATTTTATGCAAACGTTCTCATTCTAATAAATATTTACATAAAATAACTACAAAAAATGATAAATATTTGTGAGGATGAAAAAATCTACATAAAATAATTGCTAAAATTGATAAATATTTATGACGATGAGACAAATATTTATCAACTTTATTTTATACAGACTTCCTCATCCTCATAAATATTTATTAATTTTTGGAGTTATTTTATGTTGACCTCCTCATTATAGTAAATATGTCAATTTTTGCAATTATTTTATACAGACTTTCTCATTGCAAATCAACATTCATTTATTCAAAATGAATATGCTCATGCATTCATTCATTTATATATGTGGGCGTGTGTTCATATACAAACCATAAAAATAATAAAATTTTCTAAATCAAAGCAAAAACTGAATCTAAACCATAGAAATAATAAAATAAGTGCAACTGTGTGTACAACTCATATATGTGTGCATTTACATCCTTAATGTTTGACGTTTACAATATAAATTTACATTGAACTCACAAGTGTTCACAACTCAACTATCGAGACATCGATACCCAACACCTCATTGATCGATGTCTCCTCAACCTCCTCGTTTTCATTGGCCTTTGTACCCTCTGAAGCCCTCTTCTTCATGTGTTTATAGAAGTTGATCATACGATTTCTTATATCTATGGCATCTTTCTAAAAAAATATTATTAGTAAATAACTAACTACAATAAACATCTCAAAGAACTGAACAAAATATGACATATAAACACGTACCTGTGTGAAATTTAATTCTCAGTTTCTGCCTAAGTACTGCATATACAATAGGACGAATATATCACAATCATACCTGTAACAATCATATACCAAGTCAAGAATATATACATGCAAGAATTGAGTTAAGTTTATAGGAAAAGTAATTACTCGTTCACTTGTTGAGGAATATCCTTCATGGTCTGCGTTGTCCAATCTCTGTAATAGTTAAACCTAAATTGCGCTAAAAAAAATGAGTCTGCAACACATATGCAAGAAAATGATATAACAAATATATGCAACAAAGTGAGTACATTATTTAATAAGTTATGTTATTGTACTATTTGTTTGAGGTTCTTATCTGCTAAATATGTGTTTTGAGCATAATTATACAACCTGAAGTTCTCCTTTATGTTCATTTTTCAAAGAACCTAGTACTCATTTCTCCAGTTAAAAAGAATTAAGATCTGCAACATAAATCGAGTTTAAGGTCATTATGCATGTGTAAATCTAAGTTTTATAAGTATGCAAAGTTGTGTAAGTGCTACCTTATCAACTTCAAGAAAATGATATGGCAAGTTTTCGCTATGCAGGCAGTCAATTACCCCACTTTGCTACCCTTTAGCTGTGACCATTTGTTGTGAACAAAGGTTTACCAGTTAGTTTTTATTAGTCAGTATAAAAATAATAGAAACATCACTTTTCAAACTCAGAGAAATATGAGGTAAGGTAAAGGGTCTTTAGCAAATTGTTTCTATCCCCGTCCTTGTTGTGGGTTGCTTGGAATCTATCTATGAATATTGATAGATGCTACATAGTATAAATTCAGTGTGGTACACACAATTTAAATTCAAATGAGTCTACATATAAACATAACAAAAGAACAAACAAACAAGCATACAAACCTAACACTTGCGTCACTTGCCAATAGAGTTTATTTGCCAAATTCATATCTTTCAACTTTTTTGTATTCTATTGTACAACTTTTTATTCTTTATTAACCAATTCTTGTCAACAACTAAAATTGTTTCAAATTCACATTTAAGTATAGTAGGACAAATATACACACATGACTCGGTATATTGATTATACCCGATGCACCACAATTTGTTCATTGCTTGAGAAATCTTTTAATAGTTTGGTTCTATTTTTGTCATGTTTTTCTCAATGTTTATACATCGCAAACTACCCAAGATATACATAGAAAACATAAGACATTTGAGTAATTAATTAAAAAATACTAGATATACACAAAAAGAAGCAATTCATTAAACAACTTTTAACAAATCCTATATTTTTCATAGCATATGTACTCTAATATAGTGTTATTCGTGCTTCCGACTATTGTGACCAACCTCACCATATATATTGCACTTGTATGGCACAACATCCTTGTGTTCAGTTTTTCATCTATTCATCTTAGGTTGCGCAACTTTACAATCTATTTTTGGTGAATAGACAAGTATAGGAGTAGATGAAGAGATGTATGGGACATTATACACCATTGGAAAAAATGGATAATATACAACTCAATACGATTCGATTATAAAGAACTTATCATAATAATCCTCTGAAAGGTTGCCCTCATACAAAATGCATGTGATTTCATATTAAAAAAGAATCCCGCTAACCTGCCACTCTTTACAAGAGCACAAGTGCTTCTGAAGATCAACACTGCAACCGTAAGATCGATCACAGGATTTGTATCGATGTTGGAGGCAATGCACTACTTGCACATGTATTTGTTATACATTTTTCTTCAGCTCTTTTAGCTTTTCTTTTACCTTCGGCACCACAACTCCTGTAATATGCTACCTATCATTCTTTCTTTTATCAAAAAGTCTTATCATCATGAGACAAAGCCTTTCAATAAGAGAAATTAGGGGCTTATCACGTATGACAAGAATCCATGAATTTAAGCTCTCCACTATATTAGACGTTAAGCACCCATATCTTTTATCTGAAAAGTGATTGTTAGCCCAATGTTTTAGTTGTATGTCAGTGGCAACATAATTATATGTGCCTTCATTTTGCTCTCATATTTTTTAAAGAAAATAAGTGTATTGTTCTCTCGTAGTTGCTCGAGTTGCACTCCACCAAAGTGCACTAAGAGGTGAACTGATTTTTTAAAAAAAAGTTCTTCGTCAAATGCTTCATGTAATATCCAACATGACATATAGGCCATGTATGAGTAACAACATACTTTATACCTTTATACCTATTTGAAATAACTATTAATACTCTTCTCTCTCTAAACTCATCGAAGTGTATGAATTTATACTTTAGACGCTTTAAAAACCATGCACGTGACTTCTTAGACTCCTTATCAACAACTGTAAATGCTACCGAAAATATCTTACCATAATGATCAATACTATAGGCTGACAATAATATACCTATGTATCTTCCATTTAGAAATGCGCCACTTACCACAAAAATGGGAGGGCATCCTTTCAAAAATTCATCGATACTTAGACAAAAGGATAAGAGCAAGTGTTGAAATCTATCTTTTTGATCGACTGAATATACCCTAGCGATCCTCGGTTAACCTTCATCAAATGATCCAAATAGGCAAGAAGCATCCTAAATGACTCTTCGAATGAACCATATAGTGTCTCCTTAATTTGTTTCTGTCAACACCATGCTTTTTTATAAGTAACCTCTACACCTTCCTCGTAACTGATGTTATTCATGATTTCTCTTAGAGTTATCTTCGGGTTATCATGCATGCATTTATGTATAATACTTAAAATCTACTTTGAAGGCACTTTTTCACTAGAAGGTTGCCCAGTCATCCACCACTGGTATCCTTGCTTTGATACTTCTTTACTTGAAAGAACTCTGCTCTGCATACCTTTGTACAATGGATCCTTTAAGGGCAATCAACTGTCATATGCAGGTTCTTCCTTGCGCATACAATAGAGACTATTATTGCAGCTATTTAGAAATTTTGATTTATAGTTATTTCTAATCACATGATCTTTTAAAAACTCGTGAGAGTGCTTGAGATCATTAAACCTTTTGTCAAAAGAAATTTCTTGATCGTTTGAGTATGTTATTAGCCACTGAAATTATTCACAATCATTAAGTTTTTGTTATGCAATTGGTTATATAAATGAGATGTGGATTATTCTAATGTGAATGATGATTTTCTATACGAGAAAGAATCAGGATCCACCTAACAAGATGGACGATCTAAAAAAGTTTTTCATGAAGACCCTCAATAATCTAGCTATCACAATAAGAGACCAGACACAGGCCAAGGAGGCTCTAGAGGCATGCCATAACCCTGGAATAGTGACTTATAAAAAATTTATGAAGTTGGGTCCCCCAACCTTTTCTGAAAAGACAAATCTTGAGGCCGCTAATGCATGGATTCGGGAAATTGATAAGGCTTTTCGAGTATTGGTCATCCTTGAAGATAGGAAGGTTCATTTTAGAGCCTATCATTTACAAGATGATGCAAAACGTTGGTGGAAAACTACCTTAGAAAATAAGTTTAACAATGGGCCAATACTATGATATCAATTCATTGTGGTGTTCTATGCCATATATTTTCCTAAGCACGAGAGTAGCCACAAGATACAAGAGTTCCTCAACCTGTAGCAAGGGGATTGAGCCTGGCAGAGTATATTAAGAAGTTTTGAAACCTTAAAAAGTATTTTCCTTAGGTATTCACCATTGAGGAAGATAGGGCAATGAAGTTTGCCTGAGATCTAAAACTAGCCCTCCGAACTAAAGTTCTCACCCATGGTCCAGAAACATTAGACAAGGTCATTGAAGCGGCCATGATACTTAAGGATGACTGAAAAGAGTCCCAAAAACAACAATCTTGTCAATCTGAACCACCATCTAGGGGTCATAAGCGCTGGTCCAAGAAGAGATTTGAGGATAAGAAGTTTGTCCCTCCTGCCAAAAGGCAGATGCAGCAAAACCAACTTCGATCGCAAAAACTACAACAACAGCAGTCGGCCGAACTTTGTCTCACTTGTAATCATAGCTATCCCGGTCGACCTTGTTAGCAAAAGACTAGTGATTGCTTATATTGTAGCAAGATGGGACACTATATCAAGGATTGTCGCAAAAATGTTGCAGATGACTGGAGGAAGGGTATTGGTAGATTCAAGCCCCAGTCGCAACAATAGCAACAAAAGCAGGCAACAACTGGTCGTGTTTATACTGTCATAGTTGAACAACTCACCAAAGGCGACCTGGTGCAAGGTATCATCCTTGTCTCTAACCGAGCATGATTAGTTTTATTTGATTGTAGTGCCACACACTCATTTATTTATATAGAATTCAATAAAATGTTGTGTATCCACTAAATCTCTAACTCATGATCTAGAAGTATACAACCTTTTGGGAGATAGAAAAATATGCGTAAATTATGTACCTAACATTGACATAGTATTAGATAAGCAGTGTCTGCCTGTCGACATAATTTTGCTCGATATGATTGAGTACAATATCATCTTGGGTATGTATTGACTTTATAAGTATCATGCTAAGGTATTATGCCATGAAGGGAAGGTAGTATTGTCTCAACCTAGACTTCTTAGGGTACAATTCTGATTATCTAGACCTACCTTGAAGAAGCATGTAATATCATCGATAAAGGCCCAAAGATATTTGAAGAAAGTCTGCAGAACATTTTTGGTCAGCATTGCTCTGACAGACCCAACAACGGTTTTGTTTGAAAATTTAGATGTGGTTCGAAAGTTTCCAGTTTTTTTCTGAAAATGTTGCCTGAACTTCCTCCATACTGCGAGGTTGAGTTTAGTATCGAGTTATTGCCTAAAATTACTCCAATATCCAAAGCACCCTATAGGATAAAGCTCACATAATTAAATGAATTGAAAAAGCAGTTACAAGAACTTATAGAGCAAGGTTTCATCAGGCCTAGTCTATCACTCTGAGGAGCGCCTATGCTATTTATAAAGAAGAAAGATGAATCATTATAATTGTGCATTGATTACTGGCTGCTCAACCAGGCCACGATTAAGAATAAGTATCCATTGCTGCGTATTAAAGATTTATTCAATCAACTGCAAAACATCAGGGTGTTCTCAAAGATTGATCTGATAACTAGATATCATCAACTGAGAATCACGGAGGACGATGTATGGGAATTATGAGTTCATAGTTATGCCTTTTGAACTCACAAATGCACCACCGACTTTCATGGATCGAATAAATAGGATATTCAGACCTTTTTTGAACACTTTTGTGATCATTTTCATAGATGATATTTCGATATATTTGAAAGTATGGAGCAACATCATGATCACTTGAGGATTGTTCTAGGAATTTTGAGAGAGAAACACCTTTATGCTAAATTCTTGAAGTGCGAATTCTAGCTTGAGGAGGTCATATTCTTGGAACATATGATCTCAAAGGATGGAGTGTTCGTAGATCCTGCTAAGATAATGATCTCATTTATAAATCATAGATTTAGATTCTTGATTCAAATTAGATCTTTAAGTGAATTTCGGGTATCATAATGGGTGAAAGCAGTTTTGGAATGGAAGCAACCAAAGACTGTTTCAGACATTCAAAGTTTTCTTGGTCTTATGAGATATTATAGAAAATTTATTCTAGATTTCTCTTATATTGCAATACCAATGACCAAATTATTAAGAAAAGGGGTCAAGTTCGAATGGGATATTAAATGCAAAGAAAGTTTTCAAACTCTAAAAAAGAAACTTACCATCGCTCCAATATTGACCTTGCCCTCAAGTCAAGGAGGATTCATCGCATGATGCATCAAAAACATGTCTGGGTTGCGTACTGATCCAACACAAGAAAGTTATTGCTTACATATCTAGGCAATTAAAGATTCATGAGAAAATGTATCCAACCCACGATCTAGAGTTTACAACGGTAGTTTTTGCCCTAAAAGTCTGATGTCATTACTTAGATGGAGAGAAATTTAAAGTCAATAATGATCATAAAAGCTTCAAATATCTATTTTTACATAAGAAATTGAACATGAGGAAGTGGCGCTCATTGGAGTATATTAAAGATTAAAAGTTTACTCTTTCCTACCACCCAAGGAAGGCAAACATCATGGTTGATGCTCTCAGTCATAAGGCTGGAGGTTCCTTAGCCAGCCACGTAGGAAAGAATTGGAAGCTTATAGAAGATTTCATCAATTGGAGACCATTCATGGCAGAGCAAGGAAGGATTCAATTGATCAATCTGACAGTTCAACCAGAGATCCTCACCAGGATAGTCGTTGAGTACAACAAGGACTCTTAATATATAAAGTTGAAATCAAGGGCTCTATCAGAGGATGATACATGTTTCCGTCTCAAGGACAACAATAATATCTAGATGAGAAATAGAATTTGGGTCCCATCTAACCCTGTATTAAGGAATGAAATTTTAGAAGAAGCTCATAATGATAGATATACCATCTACCCAGGTGGGACAAAAATGTTTAAAGATTTGCAATAGAATTATTGGTGGAATGGTACGAAGAGAGACATAGCCAGTTATATCTTAAAATATTTGACTTGCTAGCAAATAAAAATAGAGCATCAATGGCCTGGCAGAATGATGCAGAAAATAGAAATGCCATAGTGAAAATGGGAAGCCATTATTAAGGTTTTTGTGGTAGGATTACCCAAAACTCGGAGAAAGCATAATGCAATTTAGGTGATCATCGATTGATTGACCAAGTCTACTCATTTTATGGCTATCCGTATCAAGCAATTACTAGAAAGTTTGGAAGATCTTTATGTTCGAGATATTGTTAGACTCCACAAGGTTTCAATCTTGATCATTTTTTATTGTGGCCTAAGATTCACTTCTCGGTTTTGGAGTTATCTTCAGCGAGCTTTGGGGACTAAATTAAAGTTTAGTATAACCTTCCATCCCTAGACCGATCTCAGTGCACTGTATATACTATTGAAGATATGTTAAGAGCTTATGTTTTGGAATTAAAATGAAACTCGAATGCGCACATAGTTCATGCTAAGTTCTCCTACAACAATAGTTTTCACACTAGTATTGGGATGGCTCTGTACGAAGCATTGTATGGTAGACCTTGTCGATCGCCAGCTCACTAGGATGAAGTTGGGGAATGTACTATGGATTCACTTGTGGTTTTGTAGCACTATGCTCAACAAGTAAAAATAATTTGTGATAGACTGCAAATTGCCCAAAGCCGACAAAAGAGTTACGCGGATTAAAGGCGTAAGGAACTCATGTTCCCTGTCGAATATATGGTTTTTGTAAAAGTATCTCCGACTAAGAGTGTGTTTCATTCTGGAAATTAAGGAAAACTAAGTCCTAGATTTGTTGGCCCATTTAAAATTATTGAAACAGTTGACGAAACTACCTATCAGGTGGTACTACCTCCCTAATAGGCGCAAATTCATAATCTTTTTCATGTCTCGATGTTAAGAAAGTATGTGCATGATCCATCACACATCATTCTTCATGAAGACATAGAAATCTGAGAGAATATGACTAGAAGAAAAACCAGTAGAAATCATTGATCAAAGGAATCAAGTTTTATGAACAAAAACCATTCCACTCGTAAAAGTAAAGTGACAACATCATAAAATAAAGGAATGCACTTGGAAGCCTTAATCAAGTATACAGGAAAACCACCCTAAAATATTCGTCTAAGACTTTTATAGCAAATTTTTCTTCAGAGGGGAAGGATGTAATACTCGATAAATTTTCAGAGAATTTGCTCGGATATAAACATCTAAGGTAATGAATATTTTTGATAACCTATTCTATGACTTTTGAATGCACGCTTGAGACCGCATCAAAATTTTGAGAAGAACGAAAGTGATTTTGCCAAAAATGAAGCTTGTACGCTCGCAAAACATGCCCAACAACTCCAAGGGCAAATTCATAATTTTAAGATCTAAGCATTCGTATAAAAATTCTAAGACAATCTTGATTTGTCAAAAATGAAGCTAGTATGCTCTAGAAAATCACCCAACAAGTTCAAGGGTAAAATGATCATTTCACAATTATCATAGGGATAATTATGGTCGGAGGGTCATACCCATCTAGCCACCTATTGACTGAGTCCATTCAACCTTGATTTAATGTGTATACCAGAAAAAAAAACAAATACATATATATATATAATTGGTTCTAGTTACATTAGTGTAACTAAGAGGCAACCATACCAGTTCAGCCAACTGAACTGGTTGGGCCTTAGACTTTGGGATTAGATCATAATTGTGCCAACCCAAGGCCCATTTAAACAAGTGCATGGGACTAGTCCTAAGGTATTGCAAAAATATACAAGTGTTGAACCAAATTCAATAAGCAAGCCCAAAACGTGGTCTTGGTGTTGCCATTTGGCAACACCAAGGCTCACTTTTGTCCTATAAATAGGACCAGTCCCCCCCCCCCTCCACCCGCCTTTCAACCCACTTTATTCTCACGCTCTTCTCCATATTCACTCCCTCTTTTCCACACCAACTTCTCCTTTCTCTTCTTGTTGTGTGTGTGGTTGAACCACTAGCAACCACCATAATTGGTGGCTGTCTCTATTCCAGCCATCAACCGCATATCACCACCATCTTTAGTAGTTGCATTTAGTTGGCCATCCTTCTGACCCAATCTGCACCCATTCGGACCCACTTGCCCGCCTAACCGAACTACCACTACACCTAGCACCACCACTAGCTCAGATCTGCCGGTTTGCCCCTAATTGCAACTACACCTATTCCCCTCACTAAGCTCAGCCTCTTTGAACCCAACTTAGCATGGATTCCTCTCAACCACTCAGTTCGGTCCAAACCTAGCTGAGCCTAGCTAGGTCTTGTCCTCGCTTGAGCTCAGTCCATGCTTCAACAACTCACATCATTGTTTTGAGCTCTCCCGACCTACATACCGAACTCACCTACCTGCTATAGTCGGTCCCCCCACATGATTGACCTCTCTCATTTAGGTGACTTGATTTGGTCAGATTGTGACCATCGTCACCTCGACTCAGTTCAATTTTGCCAACATGGTATGCTTTACCTTTGCATATCAAAGATTATCTTAGAGGAAATTTCCCCCACAATTTTTGAGAATTTTTAGTTTCTTATCGTCAACGTGCTTCCAAAGTAAGTTCTATCGCCAAATGCATGTAAATTTTGAATAGTTAAATATATTCTTGATACATACATGCTTGCTTATAATTGAATCATCAATATATATATATATATATATATATATATATATATATATATATATATATATATATATATATATATATATATATATATATATATATATATATCCATGCTATCTGAATAAAATAATAGTTTTGCATACACTTTTTTTAATAAAATAATATATGTAACAAACCTCAATAAAATAATTATTTTGATATAAATCATTCTTTGAATAAAATAAGCATATACATTATGTTTCGAATAAAATAGTAGTTTTGGCATGTATTATACTTTGAATAAAATATTATAAAGATGCATGCATTATATTTTAATGCTTATATTCCACATACTCATTTTTTAAAAATAAAATATTTGAAACATGCATAGAACAATGTGCATCTCTGCTTAGCTTAAGAATAGAGCTCTAGGTTCAGAGAAGCCTACTGACAAAAGAATAGTCTCCTCCGAATAAAAAGAAAACAATTGTAGCCCAAAAGAGGTGAAGGTTCTGAGAGACCTTTTTGGTATACAGTAGTATGTAAGGTATACTTCTATTCTGGGATTGGCTTGTATACAAGCTTGAAATAAATTAATTTTCAAAGTGTGAAACAAAGCCCTATCTGATAAATAAAACATGCCTACACACAAAACTTAAGGTATTGATCCGCCACATTGGCAAGGTGCTCGTATATACAGAGCAAGAACTGATTGGGTTAGGTACGCATACAAGACTCTGGTTATTACCTTAAAAATGGGTACCTAGGTTATTGAACCATATATATATATATATATATATATATATATATATATATATATATATATATATATATATATATATATATTGAAGCTCGAACATGATTAAAATTCATGATACATTCATGTGTCAACCCAATTGATCATGCAAGATGAAGGTTCACACACAGGTGCACTTGGTTTCAAATTGATATATATATATATATATATATATATTGAAATTATTTTCAAGTGGCTCATATCTGAACATGCATGGTACAAATCTGAATACACACATTATTACATTTGATTAGGTATTTTGGAAGCCTACCCAATTAAAATTTTCACACCGATCGTGCATGATGTACATGAGAACCCAAAACTAGTTTTTCAAAAAAATGCATACAACCTATTTCCACTCACTGAAATTTTCAAGTTTCAAGCTACAGTCTCAGTTTTTTTTCAGCATTTTTGGGATAATATAAACCCCATAAAATTTACAAAGTGTACCTTAATGTGTCTACATTAAGCATACCAAAATTTTGGATTTATTTCCATGTCTGGAGATCAGGAAAAATCCCACACCGAAACTAGTTTTTTGCAAACAAACTAGGTTTGTTTTGCCAATACTCAATTATGGTCAGCACATGCAGGAACTTCCCACACCAAAGTTGATTGACAGTGTGCCTAATTTTTTTTTATATAGGCTGGAAGGCATGTTAACAGTGTCCACAAATAGCTTAAGCATAATTTATATGTAGATCTACATAGTTATGATTTTTACATTGCACAATGGTGAGAATCCGGTCTTGGTTAGGACCAATTCCTAACCTGAACTTGTAAAAATCATAACTCCATCCCAAGTTAGAATGACTTGATCTTTTTGTGTGTGCATGCATACATATGTGTAGCATAACTTCATAAAATATCATAATCATAATCATTTCAGATTTAAAGCATCTAAATTTTTATGAAGGTTGGACAAGTAGCATAAATCCTAAAATTTTCATTTTAAATAAGGAGACCCATGGAATTTTTTAGATCATAGAAGAGACTATGAGGACACCCATCCCACGTGACCTACATGACCTCTAGCATGGTACTAAATGCCTAAATCTATATCCAGCATACCAAAAACCAAAAATTACATAATAGTGTATTTTTGTACATGGATCCACATGGTTTTCCATAAATATTGGTGTATGCATGGTATGAATAAAAAACCTTTAATAATAGGTTTCCAA